>NC_134691.1:260004336-261314336 GCF_050947455.1 Rhinoderma darwinii | reverse complement strand
TAAAACAGTATTACAAAAAACTTACTTCGAATGGAAGTTCTGTTTGCGATGCCGATTCCGGGATATTTGATATTAACATTCCATGGCACACTTAAAGCAATAACTCCCCTTTCTTGGACTTTAACACGTGTGATAGTGCCATTCCTGCAGAAGGTTCCCAAGTTATAGGAGGAGTCACGAACATAAGTGCTGATTTTGAAGCTAACAAGGTCTGAACACATGCTCGAAGGATGTATCTGTCTCAGCCATGGAGTAGAGAAGCCCAGTACAAGACCATTGTTCTTGGAGGTCAAGATATTCCAAACGTAGGTCCGATTTAAGCCATCTAAGTTTGAAGGCTGTAGACTAATATTTAAGGGACACACACCAGAGCTGCAATCTAGATATTAAAGGAAACAAATATACAAATAATTAAGCTCTGCAGTCAGTTACTTGATGGTATTAAACGTACAAAAGACCTCAAGTGATACAAAATGCCCAAATCGTAATTATTTGTACACTACCGTTCAAAAGTTTGGGGTCACCTAGACAATTTTGTGTTTTCCATGAAAACTCACTTATATTTATCAAATGAGTTGCAAAATGACTAGAAAATATAGTCAAGACATTGACAAGGTTAGAAATAATGATTTTTATTTGAAATAATAATTTTCTCCTTCAAACGTTGCTTTCGTCAAAGAATGCTCCATTTGCAGCAATTACAGCATTGCAGACCTTTGGCATTCTAGCTGCTAATTTGCTGAGGTAATCGGGAGAAATTTCACCCCACGCTTCCAGAAGCCCCTCCCACAAGTTGGATTGGCTTGATGGGCACTTCTTGCGTACCATACGGTAAAGCTGCTCCCACAACAGCTCTATGGGGTTGAGATTTGGTGACTGCGCTGGCCACTCCATTACAGATAGAATACCAGCTGCCTGCTAATTCCCTAAATAGTTCTTGCATAATTTGGAGGTGTGCTTTGGGTCATTGTCCTGTTGTAGGATGAAATTGGCTCCAATCAAGCGCTGTCCACAGGGTATGGCATGGCGTTGCAAAATGGAGTGATAGCCTTCCTTATTCAAAATCCCTTTTACCTTGTACAAATCTCCCACTTTACCAGCACCAAAGTAACCCCAGACCATCACATTACCTCCACCATGCTTGACAGATGGCGTCAGGCACTCTTCCAGCATCTTTTCAGTTGTTCTGCGTCTTACAAATGTTCTTCTGTGTGATCCAAACACCTCCAACTTCGATTCGTCTGTCCATAACACTTTTTTCCAATCTTCCTCTGTCCAATGTCTGTGTGCTTTTGCCCATATTAATCTTTTCCTTTTATTAGCCAGTCTCAGATATGCCTTTTTCTTTGCCACTCTGCCCTGAAGGCCAGCATCCCGGAGTCGCCTCTTCACTGTAGACGTTGACACTGGCGTATTGCGGGTACTATTTAATGAAGCTGCCAGTTAAGGACCTGTGAGGCGTCTATTTCTCAAACTAGAGACTCTAATGTAATTGTCTTGTTGCTCAGTTGTGCAGCGGGGCCTCCCACTTCTTTCTACTCTGGTTAGAGCCTGTTTGTGTTGTCCTCTGAAGGGAGTAGTACACACCGTTGTAGGAAATCTTCAGTTTCTTGGCAATTTCTCGCATGGAATAGCCTTCATTTCTAAGAACAAGAATAGACTGTCGAGTTTCACATGAAAGCTCTCTTTTGCTAGCCATTTTGAGAGTTTAATCGAACCCACAAATGTAATGCTCCAGATTCTCAACTAGCTCTAAGGAAGGTCAGTTTTATAGCTCCTCTAAGCAGCAAAACTGTTTACAGCGGTGCTAACATAATTGCACAAGGGTTTTCAAGTGTTTTCTAATCATCTATTAGCCTTCTAACACAGTTAGCAAACACAATGTACCATTAGAACACTGGAGTGATGGTTGCTGGAAATGGGCCTCTATACACCTATGTAGATATTGCATTAAAAACCAGACGTTTGCAGCTAGAATAGTCATTTAGCACATTAACAATGTATAGAATGTATTTCTGATTAATTATGTTATCTTCATTGAAAAAAAACCTGCTTTTCTTTCAAAAATAAGGAAATTTGTAGATGACCCTAAACTTTTGAACGGTAGTGTATATCCTAAGAGGTATTCCATAACTAAACTAAAAACATTATTTTAAAATAAAGAGTTTTTGTGTTGCAATAGTGCAGCTTTGGGTCCATGTCTATAGAAAATAAAAACACTTTCTAATATACCTTATTTGGGGTTTCTCTGGTACCGGATTTAAGTCCATGCATAGAAGAGTAAGCTGGCCAAAGACATGACATCGTTAGTGCCCAGCAGATGGACGATTAGTCAATTTGGACACAAATTTACCAGTATATCATCATCAGATGCAGCAGGGAAGCCAAGAAGGGAAAAAACCTTTCTACAATGTCCGATTGGTAGTTAATTAGCTGATTGTACAGGTTATGGCCAATGCTTGGTCTAAAAAATTCCACCACAACCGATCAAAATTTCCACACAGATTGTCCTTTAGTAATTGGTCATTTACATGAAGGAACATTATGGGGGAAAAAAAAAAAAAGTCACAAGAAACATTGTGACACGGTCAGAATTCTTGTGATTGTAACGTGACTTATATGGAGTCTGCATGATGGTCGTGGTTCTATCGCAGATATTGTGTGATCAAAAGATGCCATAGTGCTCTAACCTTAGTCGGTTTGCAACGCTACAACAGATTGGAGATCAAGGACAGGAGAGAAAAAAGTGAATTAAGTGTGTTCTTTTAAGTTAATAAAAAAATTAAAAAAAAAGTACAAAACCCCCTTTATACATATTTTTTTTTATAATAGAATTAGTCACCATTATACTACACTTACAACTTAAGGGTTCTCTTTTTTTTTTTTTTTTTTTTTTTTTTTTAAACGAGACTGAAAACCAAAAATTCCAAATTTTACAATCCTACAGACTAAAAATATAATATATATATATATATACACACACACAATTTTTTTTTTGCCATTGCTCTGCTATAAGCAAAGTTTCACCTTCGATAAATTCCTTCTTGTAAATTTAATTTACAGAAATTCTCAAATATACCTATTGCCAAAATGCATCCCTGTATGAGCGGGAGAACTACATATTGTAGGGCTGACTAGTTGTGGCGAAATTTTATTTCATACAGCTGCTCACCCTGGCCCTGTTCACAGAATACAGGCAACATTCACGACCCTGTACTCCATCAATGGCTAGAGGAGGGGGGATGTTATAACACCCCGCACCATAGACAGAATTCAGGCATCAGTGTTATGCTGAAAGTGCTAGGGAGTGCAGGTACTGGGCAACTCGATAACAGATTATTAGGGAATTATTGTAAATGCAATTCCAGAAATAGCTTTGGAAGTAGTTAACAATTTGTTAAATTATTTGGATTGTAAAATAAGTTGAAACAGTAAAAAGTAATGGCATTGTGTTTAACCCATTCACGTTAGCCATACGGCTATATACGTTCCAACTGCGAATTCCCCACGCAGTTGTCACATATATAAAATGTTGGCAGAGTAGAACGGCAGTATTAAGATGTGCAGCGCTGCACTTTCCTGTCTGCCGGCTCTCTCCCCAATGGAGCCTCAGGCTAAAATATAGCAAACGCTCTGGCCGGGGACTCCTGCCTTGGGAAAGCCCTTGACGTCACTGTCCATATATACATCAGGGGCTCCCTCAAGAATCCAGAAGTGCAATCCCCGGCGGGAGCTTCGGCAACTGGTCACAGATGCATCAATGACCCTTGGTCATGAAAGGGTTAATTTAGAAAAGAGTTGTAGATGAAAAGATAAGGTGTCCTAAACTCACCAATTGTCCTATTGATGTCCATGATGAAGTACATCTCTGGTGTCTTGCAGCTGAAGGTGTAATCTACCCTTTTGCCACGGGATATCTCAAGACTCGATTCCTTGCAGCTTGGATTACAGATAAAACAAGGTGGTGACGGGGTATTTATACCACGTTTTATATAGACAGTTATGTTGTCTGTAGACTGTAATGAGACAGTAACAGTTTCTGGGAAGCAATAGAGAGAAACGTCTTAGGTTAGGTAATAAGAACAATATAATCAAACGCTGTAAAGAAAGATCCTTCCATTAAAATGAATTATAATAAACATTATTGAACGGTAGAGAGTTTAGAATGAAGAGGCATACAAATATGGAACAATGAAAACACAGAACCCCACGTGTTAAAATTATCTTATGCTGCATTCACACGACAGAGAAAAATGGCTGTGTGACGGGCTTATTTTTTTGTTTTTTCAACAGCCGTCGCACGTTTGTTTTCAGAACACTATAGTACTATGGCTGTATTCACGTGGCCATTCTTTTAACAGCCCGTGAATACTTTCCGTCCAAAAATAGGACATGTCCTATTTCTGTCAGTGTTTACAGCCAGATAGCCCCCATAGGACTCAATGTATCAGTTTTCAACAGCCGTTTTTAAGGAATGAATCCTTGTGACGGCTGTTAAAAACTGATCCTGGCGTACACAAGAGGACTCCCGGGGCACAACGCTCATGTAACAACTGAGCCCAGGGAAGGCCTTTATGTCACATTCCATATATGGAGAGTGATGTCAGGGCTTTCAACTATGGAGTTCCCGGCCAGAGCATCGCAAGCGCTCTGGCCAGGAACTCCTGTCTTCGGAAAGCCTTTGCCGTCACAGTCCATGTAAGCCCCTAACACCACTGTCTACATATGGACAGTGACGCCAGGGGCTCCCTCCAGGAGCTGAATCTCCGACCAGAGCATCGGCAAAGCTCTGGCTGGGGATCCCTCTTGAGGGAGCCCCAATGGTGCTATCTACAGGGTGGGGTGTGTGTGGCCCTATCTACATGTGCACTGTGTGTGGCACTTTCTACATTATGGTATTCTACGGTGGTATTATGTGGGCACAATGGCACTTCCTACAGTGGGCACTGTGGTATTATGTGAGCACTATCTACAGGGTCATTGCAGCACTACCTACAGAGGCACTGTGGTGTTTTCAGGGTGTTTGCACAAAAAAAAATCCTGAAACAAAATGCATCTTTTTTTAATGGCCATTAAAAACGGATGGCAAACGAATGACAAAGGACAATCAAATAGCGACAGGCAGACTGGGAACGGATGAAAATTTGGAAACATACTGATGCGAAAACGGCCATTAAAAACAGAGTTGATACGTTTTTAACCCCTTTGCGCTCAGTGACATACTATTCCGTCATGCTGACCGCATCGTTTGCGCTCCGTGACAGAGTAGTACGTCACGGGGAAAATGCATCGCAATTTTCCGCCGGCGCATTCACGAGCTGTGACAGCTGCTGTTTCGGACAGCAGGCTATCACAGCTCAATGTGCCGCAACCTGTCGCATTGCTCCCGCCTCCTTGATCGCCGCTATTGGTCAGTCAGTGACTAACTGACCAATAGCGGTGATCTCTCTCAGCTTCTTCTCCCTGAGATCACATCCTGCTGCAACCGTCCTGAACACCTCTATTGGAGACAGCGAGGCATTCAGAGCAGTTGTGAGAAGTGAGATTGAAGAAGAGCAAAGTTGGAAAAAAGTAAAAAATAAAATAAAAAAAATAAAACTTGTTTCCCACCTCCCCATCCACTACCCACTCCTGTACCCTTCGTCCTTGTGTCCCCCCCCCCCCCACATTTTTGATCAGTGATCTATCACTGACCACTTCTTAGTCTTCAGGACCAAATTTCTTTTAAAATATATTTAAAAAAAAGAAAAAAATTGTTAGTCTAGACAATTTAACTAGTTAGTTTAGTATTAGGGTTAGTTAGAGTCAGGGAACCATCAAAAAGCGTAATTCGGTATAGAGTCAGGGAATTTAGCAGCAGGAATCCGTCACAGTGTTAGATCTAGCATTAGGGGCCCATCACTGTAGTTAGCTTTAGTGTCAGGGAAGCTCAGAATAATCTAGTTAGGTTAAATGTCAGGGAATAGTCGCCGTAGTAGTTCGGTTTAGTCTCAGGGAAGTTCAAATAAAATCTAGTTTGGTTTAGTGTTGGGAACCCTCGCCCTAGTTAGGTTTAGTTTCAGGGAAACCCACTCGTTCTAGAAAAACAATTTTTTCGGGCTAGTTTAGGTAGCAGCCTATTGCTCCTAGTTAGGGAAGCAAACAAACAAGCGTCCAATGGACATTTACTGCCGAAGAGGCATATTAATTTCGACCTCATCCAGTGATGGAGGGACCCCCTAGGAGACGCCCCAGGACCACCACCACAGTTGAAACCCCTGAGAGAAGTGACCCCACAACAGTTGATACCCCCAAGTGAAGTGACCCCATTTGGACACCCACACCAGATAATCTTGAACCCCAAATCCCTGAATACACAGGCAGCCCAGGGATCAAATGTAACACAGCAGGGGTCAGTGAGATGGACTTTTTCTAGTTCTTTTTCACTGATAACTTTATAGAGCTTATGGTCTCCCAGACAAAATTTATATGCCCAACAGTATATTACTAAGAACCATACATCATTTTATGCCCAATCCCACAGGTGTACCCCAGTAGACGCAACAGAGTTGGGCAAGTTCTGGGGACTGCACTTGAACATGGGGCTTCTGAAAAATATGGTCATATGGCCATGTCCAGGATGCGTTATGAAGCAATACTTCACTTCTTACATTATACTGATGAGCAGTGCCCACTTTGAGAGGACTCCAGTTTTGACTGTTTGTATAAACGGAGACCCCTATTAGACCATTTCAGTGCCTGGTTTGCCCAAGCTTACACCCCCGAGAAGTGTATTTCTATTGAAGAGTCCTTGGTACATTTTAAAGGGAGGCTTCAATTCCGCCAGTACCTGCAGAGTAAGAGGGCAAGGTATGGCGTGAAGATTTATAAGCTGTGCGAGAGTGCATCAGGGTATACGTACAACTTTAGAATATATGAAGGGAAGGACAGCAGTATTCAGCCCCCAGAATGTCCCCCTTACTGGGAGTTAAAGCAAAAATTGTGTGGAATTTGGTGCACCCACTCCTGGACCAGGGTTACCACCACTACCTGAATAATTTTTATACCAGCGTCCCATTCTTCAGGTGCCTCGCTTCCAGAAGTACTGCGGCATTCAGCACTGCTAGAAGAAATCTGAGAGGCCTCCCTAAGACTCTGCTTGGGTAAATACTCAGAAGGGGTGAGAGCAGGGCACATTCTAGCAGCAACACATTGTGTGTCAAGTACAAGGACAAGAGAGATGTCCTTGTATGGACAATACATGGCCACACCAGTACCCATGTACCTTGTACAAGGTACCAGTACAGAGACCACCAAACCAGACTGCATCCTGGACTACAATAGGTAAATGGGAGGGGTGGACTTGTCAGATCAAGTCCTGAAGCCCTACAGTGCCATGCGGTGTGGTATAAGAAACTGGCCGGGTACATCATACAGATGGCATTGTACAATGCGTACGTGCTACGTCGATGTACAGGCCAGACGGGAACTTTCCTGGAATTTCAAGAGGTGGTTATTAAGAACCTAATCTTTAGGGACCAAGAAGGGGGGGCACCCAGTACTTCTGGACGAGAGGCCACACGCATCGTGCCAGGGCAACACTTTCCAGGAGAAGTTCCCCAAACTGCCAAGAAGGGAAAAAAAAGTCAAAAGAGGTGCAAAGTTTGCTATAAGAGGGGGATAAGGAAGGACAATATATCAACGTGACACGTGTCCCAAAAAACCAGGGCTCTGTATGAAAGTTGTAAAATTTATCATACATCCCTTGATTTTTAATCCACCCCAGTTTTACTTGACCTGATGCACTCTGCACAGCTTATCCCCCTCATCTCTCCCTTCTGAGCCCTGCTGGGTGCCCAGGCAGCTGTTAACCGCCACATGGAGGGCATTGCCATACCCGGGAGAACCCACATTACAATTTATGGGGTGTATGTCTCCAGTGGCACATGCTGGGCATAATATATCGGACACTGAAATCGCATATATGTATAGAAAATGGCAAATCTCACTCTACACCATCTGCTGCGCATTATCTTTTACACAATAACTGTGGGGTTAAAATGCTGACTACACCTCTAGATGAATGCCTTAAAAGGGGTGTAGTTTTTAAAACTGTCACTTTTCGGGGGTTTCAACTGTACTGGTACCTCAGGGACTTCTGCATACATGACTTAGCCCCAAAAAATCCCCAGTAGGCCAAATGGTGGTCCTTTCCTTCTGAGCCCTCCCATGGGCTCAAACAGCAGTTTATCACCACAAATGGAGTATTGCCACACTCAAGACAAATTGGGCAATAAAATTGGGTATTTTATTCCTTGTGAAAATAAGAAAGTTTGAGCCAAACCTACATCATATGGAAAAAATATATATTTTTTTTAATTCACAGGCCAAATCAAATAAATTCTGTGAAAAAACTGTGGTGCATAAATGGTCTCAACACCCATAAATGAATTCCTTGAGGGGTGGGGTTTCCAAAATGGAGTCACTTCTGGTGGGTTTCCATTGCTTTGATACCTTTGGGGCTCTGAAAATGCGACATGGCACCCGAAAACCAATCCAGCAAAATCTGCACTCCAAAGAACACAAAGTGCTCCTTCCCTTCCCTGCCATTTGGGTCCATGGGAGGCCTCCCATGGACCCAAATGGCAGTTTATCACCACAAATGGGGTATTGCCGCACTCAGGACAAATTGGGAAACAAAATGGGGTATTTTGCTCCCTGTGAAAATAAGAAAATTTTGATCAAAAAGGACATCGGTTTTGAAAAAAAAAATTCAATATTTTTTATTTCACAGCCCAATTTAAATACGTGCTTCGAAAAAACAGTGGGGTCAAAATTGTAACAACAACCATAAATAAATTCCTTGAGGGGTGGTTTCCAAAATGGGGTCACTTTTTGTGGATTCCTACTGTTTTGGCACTTCAACACCTCTTCAAATCTGGCATGCTGCCTAAAATATATTCTAATTAAAAAAAAAAAAAAAGAAGAAGAGGCCCCAAATTGCACTAGGTGCTTCTTTGCTTCTGGGGCTTGTGTTTTAGCCCACGAGCACACTAGAGCCACATGTGGGACATTTCTAAAAATTGCAGAATCTGGGCAATACATATTTAGTAGTGTTTCTCTGGTAAAACCTTCCGTGTTAATGAATTTTTTTTTATTAAAATTGAAATACCGCAAGAAAAGTGAAATTTGCAAATTTCACCTCCACTTTGCTTTAATTACTGTGAAATGCGTAAAGGGTTAAACCACTTCCTAAATGCTGTTTCGAATACTTTGAGGGGTCTAGTTTTTAAAATGGGGTGTTTTATGGGAGTTTCTAATACATAGGCCCCTCAAAGCCACTTCAGAACTGAACAGGTACCTTAAAAAAAAGGCTTTTGAAATGTTCTTAAATATGAGAACTTGCGGTTTATGTTCTTAGCCTTGTAACGTCCAAGAAAAATCAAATAATGTTCAAAAAAACTATGCCAATCTAAAGTGCACATATGGAAAATGTGAATTAGTAACTCTTTTTGGTGGTATAACCATCTGTTTTTACAAGCAGATGCATTTAAAATTCAGAAAAATGCTATTTTTTCTAAATTTTTACATTTTTCACAAATAAACAAACACTGAATATATCAACCAAATTTTACCACTAACAAAGCCCAATGTCTCATGAGAAAACAATCACAGAATCGCTTGGATAGGTTTAAGCATTCCAAAGTTATTACCACAAAGTGAATGATGTCAGATTTCAAAAATGGGCTCTGGGCCTTAAGGCCAAAACAAGGCTGCGTCCTTAAAAGGGAAGGTGTCATGATTTTTTCATTTTTTTTATTATATTGCTTTTATTATAATGTAAACAAAAATTTTATTTATTTGTGTTGTCACTTTCTACTTTTTAATTTATTCATACTTTTTCTTCTCTATGGGGGCTGCCATTTTTTTTTTCATCTCTGTATGTGTCAATTAATGACACATACAGAGACGGAATACGGCAGCTACAGGGCATAGGGCACAATGAACGGCTCCCGTCCATTACCTCTGCTATCTAGCTCTGTACTGTGCAGATGCAGGTCAGAGACACAGCAGAGAAGCCGGTTTATAGGGAGATAGCAGACACCATTATGAAGACCAGCTGCACTGCAGGTAAGATGTGTGTCTGTCTGTCCCTCTCTCTCTGCTCTCGTGACCCCCGATGGCCCCACCACCAGACGGGCCCCCCTGTAGTCGTGCAGGAGACTCTATATAAAGGACGCAGCTTATCCTTCTATGTAATGTGATGTCTGCCATCCACACATGTTCCTGTCCTGGGAAAGCTGGGTGAAAAAGAAAATATGCCCGCTGTTAGTGTGGTACCCAGCTTTCCCAGACCCCTGAACGGTAAATCTCTCTAGTTGTGCTGAGACAGAGGTTCATTAGTCACATCCCCAAAAAAGTCTCATCACAACTAGAGAGATTTACTGTTCCGGGGTCTGGGAAAGCTGGGTGACCACCATTACCCCTCCTACTGGTGATCCCCCTCTGTCATGTTATCGGACCTAGGTTAGCCGTTCTGATGCAGACGGGGTTCATGTGACTATAAATCTGCCCATAACAAGAGACAGTGCACTCAGGACAAGCCCTGCCCTCATTACGTAGTTGTGTGGTTCGGTCTGCAGTGATGGCGGTGGGTAGCTCTGACACCCGCTTCCCCGTGCGGGTCATCCCCGGACAGAAGGGGGTGTCCGGATTGGAGAGACAGCGCGGCACATGTCCTCAGGTTGTGTCTGGTATTGCAGTTCACCTCCATTGAAGGGAATAGGACAGAGCTGTAATACCACACACGACCTGAGGACAGGTGCAGCATCATGTTTTCCTGGACGACCCCTTTAAGACTTTTCCCGTTTCTGCAGTGCTGTGTGTAGCAGAGCGGAGTGTGCACGGGCGCCGCTGATACTTCTAAGCCGCTTATCAGCTGTTTTCAAGAATCAGCGGCGAGAACCCCCCCCAACACACACACAAACTCCCCCCAAATACGCAAAATCAAGCGTTTTTTTATGTGGTTTTTGGCACGTAAAATGTGCAAAAAAAAAAAAGTGTGTCATATACACGCCGTGTGAACCCGTCAACTGAAAAGTCATTCACTTCACTTTCATCATTCGAAGGGTATGTTCACACGCAATGTTTTCAGCTGAAAAATCGGAAGCAGGATGCCTACAAGCATCTGCCCATTGGTTTCAATGGGAAATACGACGTTCTGTTCCGACAGGGCGTTTTTTACGTGGTCGTTTTCCAAATACGACACGTAAAAGACTTTTGGTGTGTCCTATAACTTCTGCCAGCTGCAGGATCACACCTAAAATGGCTGCCGGACACTGCTTAGCAATTTGAAGACACCTTTTCCTGGCTTGTGGAGGGGGGGCGTGAGATTCCCTCCCACATTTACGGCAGCTGTGAGTCAGGTTGCTTTGCCTTATTCACCTTGCTGTAATTCTGGGAAGTGCTCCCCCTGGTGACCAGCATAGGAAAACATGTCAAATTATTATTTAATTTTTAATACTTTCCACCATATGGAAGAAAAAAAATAAAAATACAGCAAAAAATATAATAGAACCAAGTAACGACAAAAAAAAAAAAAAGTTTAATTCGTGACACATTCCCTTTAATGTCCATTCTCTAGCACCGTCGTGTGAATGTAGCCCTCGCTTCCCATTCATGCAGGGTAGCGGCCTCAATAGAGCCTAAAGGCTGCGAAGCTAAAATGCTCTTCAATCTAGTGATAGTCCATTAATTCCACCTATCACCAATGTGTTCGACACGTCAGAAGATGTTTTTAGGTCTTGTTCACGCAGTGCAGATTTTGGAAGTCAAAACCAGGAACGGAACCCAAAACAGAATACATAGAAGGAAGGCCTTAAAGAAGCTCTGTCACCAGTTTATAAGTGCCCTATCTCCTACCTAATCTGATAGGCGCTGTAACGTAGACAACAGTGGTTTTTAATTTTGAAAAACTATAATTTTTCATTAATGAGCAATTTTAGATTTATGCTAATTTGTTCTGTCAAAGATATTTTAATATCTTTATATGTGTGAACCTAAAATTGCTCAACATGACGGACAGTTGTAACTCTGAAACAGCCTACAGAGGGGGATGAGTATTCTAAGACATCTGGTATATGACCTAATGACCTTGTATTCAGCTGATACAAAGGCTGACATGACAAAACCTAATGACACTTGCAATCCATTTTGCTAAATATATAGACGAAGATAAGCTTGGAATTCTGTATTTTACCATATGTGGTATGTATATGTGTAAGTATGAGGGTAACGCCTGCTCTCTCTTCATTATAAATAAAGATACATCTGTCCCCCCCATGGCAGAGACTGTTTGAACACCGACGCTGCGTGTCATGGTCTCTCCGGCCGGCCTCTCTCAGATCCACCAGGGAGAGAGCATTCATTAATTTGGAACTCCTAGACAAATGCAGATAATGTCCAACGTTCATGGACAATGTAAATTCTGCAGCGACAGTCAACTAGGTGTTTAACTTTTTACCAAGTGGGCATTGTAAAGATGACGCGGACCAATCAGCATCATACACTTCTCTGCATTCATGCCCAGCTTGTTTCACTGCACAGCGTGATCTCACGAGATCACGCTGTGATGGGACTTCCTCCTACAGGTTCTGCATCGGAGCCATGGAAAACTGAACAGACATCGCCTCCAGCCACTGCAGAGCCAGATCAACATCCTGGCACGGCTGGAAGCGATGTCTGTTGACTCTTCCATGGCTCTGATGAAGAACTTGTCAGAGGAAGTCCCGTCAGTGTGATCTCGCTGTGCAGTGAGACAAGCTGGGCTGGAACAAAGAGAAGGGTATGATGCTGATTGGTCAGCGTCATACACTTCTCTTTGCAATGCACACTTGGTAAAAAGTAAAAACAAACAAAAAAAACGCCCAGTTGGTCATTAATAACTAATTAGCATAAACCTAAAATTGTTCATAATTTGCTCAAAAATGATCGTTTTTCAAAATTAAAAACCACTGTTATCTACGTTACAGCGCCTATCAGATTAGGTAGGACGCTTATATTTATAATCCAAGAAATGAGACTCCTTAAAGAAGGATTGCAGCACTCCTCCAAGGTTCAGTAAGAAAATCTGTGGTTTTATTTGCACATGTTTAGAGCCAAGCGACATTTCAATTCCACCTTGAATTTTTTTTTCACAGGCTCTCTTACTGGACCTTGCTGGAGTGCTGCAATATAAATTACACACACTTTTTAGGTTGGCATTTACATTTTCATGTTACTATCAATATTAAATAATCATCTCATCTCACTATTATTGAATGGGGTTACAATGAATGGTAACACCACTATTATAAAGCTGGAGGCAGATATAGGTGATGTACACAGCTCTCTTTCCCCCTCCTTGCACAGTAAACTCTGTACGTGTGGGCATGCTCGGTGTCATCACTTTCCAATGGAAGTCAGGGTAAGGGCACACTGAGCAGCACTGACACGGTCGCAACACGGCCAACAACCGCACTGGCACTATGTAGGCACGGCTCTCAAATACCTTGTTAAGGGGTATTCTGGTTACATGCTCATGCGCACTGCCGCTCCATTCATTGTCTATAGTAGCGCCGGAGATAGCCGAGTGCAGTGTTTGGCTTTTTCCGGTGCTGCCATAGAGAATGAATAGGGGGTAAGTTGTTGTAACCTGCAAAATCGTGTGGCCATAAACGGTATATTAATTCATGGGCACACGATTTTGCAGATAAAGGGACGGTTTACCTGCATTAACAGCCTGTTCGACATGGTGCCGGTGCGGTTGTGACCGTGTCAGGGCTGCTCCGTGTGGCCTTACCCCAATTTATTTTCTGATGGTTTTAGTATGTATTTATAAATTTTAAAAATTTATAAAAAAAATAAAAAAAAAAAGTTAACAAAAAAGTGCTTCAAATAGGGCAGTGAGTCAAACTCTTACACACTTTAGAATACGTAAAAACCTCAAACTTGGCTAGTTTCTATTTGATCATTAAAGAGGCTCTGTCACCACATTATAAGTGCGCCATCTCCTACATAGATGTGATCAGTGCTGTAATGTAGAGAAGTGTTTTTTATTTTTAAAAACGATAATTTTTGAGCAAGTTATGAGCAATTTTAGATTTATGCTAATTAGTATCTTAATGCCCGACTGGGCGTTTTTTTAACTTTTGACCAAGTGGGCATTGTAAAGAGGAGTGTATGACGCGGACCAAATCAGCGTCATACACTTCTCTCCATTCATGTCCATTTGTACTCAGCACAGGGTGATCTCGTGAGATCACACGGTGCGGTCATATACACCAACATTAACTTTACTGAAGTGTCTTGAGAGTGAATAGACATCGCCTCCAGCCAGGATACAATGTCTTCTCACACTCCTGACACTTCGGTAAAGTTTGTGTGGGACTTAATATACAGCACTGCGTAATCTCGTAAGATCACGCTGTGAATGACAGCATGCGGTCACTCACAGCGTGATGTCGCGAGATCAAGCTGTGCAGCGATTAAGTCCCACACAAACTTTACCGAAGCGATTCAAAAAAATTAAAGTAACGGCAAAATAAATAACTTACAAAAATTATACCCCCCCCCTAGTCTGCAGCGAATCACAGGCTGCAACGGTCACATAGTACAAAACACCATCCAAGGAGGCCAGCAGCACAGAGACTAGACAGGGGAGCAGTGGGGCATTGCTACAGGAGAGACCAGGGGAGGTAAGTATGAAAAATCTGCACTAAATTAATATCTTGCTGGAAGTCACTGCAAAATCAGGGTCAGATTTGTTGCTGAATTATCCACAGCAAATCTGACCCGCGTGACTATACCCATAGGAAAAGTCCACATGCGGTAGATTTGCTGTAGAAATTTGTGCAATTGAAAATTTGTTCCATTCATAGATTTCTGCAAGCCCCATTGAGAGGATTTCAGGAAGTAAAATGCCCAGTGTGAACATGCCCTTACAGGCCACAGCCTGACCTGGTAGATCTGGTCTTATGTTTCAAATGAACACCTGGAGGCAGGAGGATAAGCTTACGTTCTGGTACTGTCACGGGGGTCTTGTGAAATTTATGAGTAAGTATTATTCATTTTTCCTTCTTGACCAGAAATCTCCATTAGCAGAAGAGGAGATTGAAGGAACAGGATTGTTACAGTTAGTTTTTCTTAGGAAACTACGTAACTATTAATAATGTTATTGCTTATAACACCAACGACATTAGTCTATTGAATTTCCGGTTGTCATTTCTAGAGCAAAACTATGTATACAAATCAAATTCATCTATCGGTGTCTGCTGAAAAGTCATCATATTTTTTAACTAGTCAAGCAATTACTTGTCGCAGAGGAATTTTCAGATGATTACTAATGAGAAAGAAGAGGAATTAGCCAAAAGGCATTAGGACCAGCATTAGGGGGGTGCGAGTGCACAGGGTGCAGCACCCTCCCAGCATATAGAGGGCACCATTGGGCTCTGCCTCTGCACCTCGCTGCACACACAGAGGAAACAAGAGACCAAGAGCAAGAGCAGAAGAGGAATCTCCACCCACAGCCTATGTTTGGGGTCACCCAGACGATTTTGTGTTTTCCATGAAAACGCACATTTATATTTATCAAATTAGTTGCAAAACGACTAGAAAATATAGTCAAGACATTGACAAGGTTACAAATAATGATTTTTATTTGAAATAATAATTTTCTCCTTCAAACTTTGCTTTCATCAAAGAATGCTCCATTTGCAGCAATTACAGCATTGCAGACCTTTGGCATTCTAGCTGTTAATTTGATGAGGTAATCGGGAGAAATTTCACCCCATGCTTCCAGAAGGCCCTCCCACAAGTTGGATTGGCTTGATGGGCACTTCTTGCGTACCATACGGTCAAGCTGCTCCCACAACAGCTCTATGGGCCACTCCATTACAAATAGAATACCAGCTGCCTGCTTCTTCCCTAAATAGTTCTTGCATAATTTGGAGGTGTGCTTTGGGTCATTGTCCTGTTGTAGGATGAAATTGGCTCCAATCAAGCGCTGTCCACAGGGTATAGCTTGGCGTTGCAAAATGGAGTGATGGCCTTCCTTATTCAAAATCTCTTTTACCTTTTACAAATCTCCCACTTTACCAGAACCAAAGCAACCCCAGACCATCACATTACCTCCACCATGCTTGACAGATGGCATCAGGCACTCTTCCAGCATCTTTTCAGTTGTTCT
Organism: Rhinoderma darwinii; assembly: GCF_050947455.1. Lineage (NCBI taxonomy): Eukaryota > Metazoa > Chordata > Amphibia > Anura > Rhinodermatidae > Rhinoderma > Rhinoderma darwinii. The sequence goes on along the minus strand of NC_134691.1, from coordinate 261,298,132 downwards.
GCGTCTCACAAATGTTCTTCTGTGTGATCCAAACACCTCAAACTTCGATTCGTCTGTCCATAACACTTTTTTCCAATCTTCCTCTGTCCAATGTCTGTGTGCTTTTGCCCATATTAATCTTTTCCTTTTATTAGCCAGTCTCAGATATGGCTTTTTCTTTGCCACTCTGCCCTGAAGGCCAGCATCCCGGAGTCGCCTCTTCACTGTAGACGTTGACACTGGCGTTTTGCAGGTACTATTTAATGAAGCTGCCAGTTGAGGACCTGTGAGGCGTCTATTTCTCAAACTAGAGACTCTAATGTACTTGTCTTGTTGCTCAGTTGTGCAGCAGGGCCTCCCACTTCTCTTTCTACTCTGGTTAGAGCCTGTGTGTGCTGTCCTCTGAAGGGAGTAGTACACACTGTTGTAGGAAATCTTCCGTTTCTTGGAAATCTCTCGCATGGAATAGCCTTAATTTCTAAGAACAAGAATAGACTGTCGAGTTTCACATGAAAGCGCTCTTTTTCTAGCCATTTTGAGAGTTTAATCGAACCCACAAATGTAATGCTCCAGATTCTCAACTAGCTCAAAGGAAGGTCAGTTTTATAGCTCCTCTAAACAGCAAAACTGTTTACAGCGGTGCTAACATAATTGCACAAGGGTTTTCAAGTGTTTTCTAATCATTAGCCTTCTAACACAGTTAGCAAACACAATGTACTATTAGAACACTGGAGTGATGGTTGCTGGAAATGGGCCTCTATACATCTATGTAGATATTGCATTAAAAACCAGACGTTTGCAGCTAGAATAGTCATTTAGCACATTAACAATGTATAGGGTGTATTTCTGATTAATTTAATGTTATCTTCATTGGAAAAACTGAAATTTACACACACACACACACACACACACACACACACACACACACACTTCTGTGCTGTGAAGCCGGCACTTCCTGGTTATGGTCACATGGTACACTTAGTGTACCATGTGACCGTGACACCACATGACACGTCTTCCATCCAGTGCAGTGGAAGAGCCGGTGCGGAGGACTCCAGGTGAGTTGCAGAGTCTGTATTGTAATGTGTTGTAATGTAATGTGCTGTTTGCGGTGGAGAGGCCCGTTAAATTACAGCCCCCCCCCCTCCTCTCAACCGCAAACTGCACAATACATTACACACTGTGGGTCGTGTCCCCCTGGGGGTTCGTGTGAAGACCTCCAGGGGGTCGAGAGTCACTCACCGAGGTCCCTGCTCCATTCAATGCTGGAGCAAGAAGCGGACATCTCCTTGGTCCAGCATTCACTGTGCCCTGAGAGTCACTCATAGCACAGACCGGAGGAGGCGAAGGATCCTCCACCCCACGTGGGAACGAGGATAGGTAAGTAATTATGTTATTTTTCTATTATACTGTATTGGGAGCGGATATGGGAGGCATACTGTATTGGGAGCTCATATGGAGGGGCATTATACTGTATGGGAAGCATTTTACTGTATGGGGAGCGGATATGGGGCATAATACTGTATGGGGGCAGCTATGTGGGGCATTCTGTGTGGGGGCAGCTATGGGAGCATTATACTATGTTGGGGCATTATACTATGAGGGCTGTGGGGCAAGGCGTCTGGGCATAGGCGCGCACAGGGGTCTGATGATGGTGGTGTTGGGGAGGCCCAAGCTGAATTCTTGCACCCGGGCCCATGAGCCGTTAGATACGCTTATGTATGTATGTATGTATGTATGTATGTATGTATGTATGTATGTATGTATGTATATATATATATATATATATATATATATATATTAAGAGTGTGATATATGTGGTGTTACATAGGACTGCAAACATCTATTACATTATCTGTACTGTTTATATATGGGTATGTTTGTGAATGTGTCTTTGTGCTTGTATATATGTGCCTTTTATGTATTTATATATGTTCCGGTCAGTGTATTTATGTGCCTGCGTGTGTCTGTATATACAGTATGTGTATGTATGCATGTCTAATATTATATATATATATATATATATATATATATATTTACCTTTTTGTATGTATATATTCCAGAATATGTGTATATATTTACTGGTTTGTCTAAATATGTCCCCCTACGTATGTACAGTATTTATGTTCCAGTATGCGCGTGTCTATATATGTGGTTAGTATTTGCTTTGTGGAGGGCAGCAATAGAGAATCCCGCATGTGGCGCCATCCAACCTAAGGCCAGCCCTGATTAGGACGTACAATCAAGGAAATACTGTCATCATAGGTAACCAGCAGAAACGATGATGCAGGATATGGATATGGAAAAAAAACCTCATCAATCTAGTATTGATGGCCTGACAGTCACTAATGTGAACTACTGCTATTTAGGGTCTAGCAACTACTGTTTGGAAGAACTTGATGTGGATCTGGTGCCCAAAAGGTGTACAGTGGGAGCTCCAAACATCGCTGTTCTTACAGAGAGGGGAGCCACCTGTCACCTTATCAGGACCACAGCAATGCGATCACAGGGTGCCATGGCAGCTTGGGGCCTAACAATTTAGGGTATGTGCACACACACTATTTACGTCCGTAATTGACGGACGTATTTCGGCCGCAAGTTCGGGACCGAACACAGTACAGGGAGCCGGGCTCCTAGCATCATACTTATGTACGATGCTAGGAGTCCCTGCCTCGCTGCAGGACAACTGTCCCGTACTGAAAACATGATTAACCCCATCAGCAAAAAAAGTGGCACAAGCTCTGTGCGTAAGCTTACAGGCTCATTTGCGTTGGAAATACCAGTGCATACTGTTCGCTCCGCATCTCACAATTTGTGATTCAATGTTATCCAAGCGGTCATGATTATGAGTGGATTAACTTTTAAGCCATATATATGAAATATTACTTATTGTGTCAAAAAAAAGTTGCATCTGCACGCCACTAAAAGGATTGGGTAAAATGTGAGCAATAAGACAAAAACCAAGAGGACCACACTTTCTCCAATATCAAATGCAAATGGTGTGCAATCAGTTAACAAAACTGGAGACCTAAAAACGTTGACGTTTATATATTGCAAAATTACTAATGACACACAAGACAGATCATTTTTAATACTCTGGGTATGGCGTTTTTTCCCCAATGTCTCCTCTATAGGGCTTAAAGAAAAAACACCAGACAAAAAGCATGTACAAAATTACACTAAATGAAAAGAGCCACCAAAAACACATCACATTTTAATAACACTGGTGTTTTTGTAGCAGTTTAAAATTGCCCAGAAAATTCTGTATGTGAAGTAGGCCTTAAAGAGGCTCTGTCACCAGATTTTGCAACCCCTATCTGCTATTGCAGCAGATAGGCGCTGCAATGTAGATTACAGTAAAGTTTTTATTTTTAAAAAACGAGCATTTTTGGCCAAGTTATGACCATTTTTGTATTTATGCAAATGAGGCTTGCAAAAGTCCAAGTGGGCGTGTATTATGTGCGTACATCGGGGCGTTTTTACTACTTTTACTAGCTGGGCGTTCTGACGAGAAGTATCATCCACTTCTCTTCAGAACGCCCAGCTTCTGGCAGTGCAGACACAGCCGTGTTCTCGAGAGATCACGCTGTGACGTCACTCACTTCCTGCCCCAGGTCCTGCATCGTGTCGGCCACATCGGCACCAGAGGCTACATTTGATTCTACAGCAGCATCAGCGTTTGCAGGTAAGTAGCTACATCGACTTACCTGCAAACGCCGATGCAGAATCAACTGTAGCCTCTGGTGCCGATGTGTCCTCGCTCGTCCGACACGATGCAGGACCTGTGAGTGACGACACAGCGTGATCTCTTGAGAACACGGCTGTGTCTGCACTGCCAGAAGCTGGGCGTTCTGAAGAGAAGTGGATGATACTTCTCGTCAGAACGCCCAGCTAGTAAAAGTAGTAAAAATGCCCCGATGTACGCACATAATACACGCCCACTTGGACTTTTGCAAGCCTCATTTGCATAAATACAAAAATGGTCATAACTTGGCCAAAAATGCTCGTTTTTTAAAAATAAAAACTTTACTGTAATCTACATTGCAGCGCCTATCTGCTGCAATAGCAGATAGGGGTTGCAAAATCTGGTGACAGAGCCTCTTTAAAGAGGCTCTGTCACCACATTATAAGTGTCCTATCTCCTACATAAGGAGACGGGCGCTATAATGTAGGTGACAGCAGTGCTTTTTATATAAATAAAAACTATCTATTTTCACCATGTTCTTAGCGATTTTAGCTTTATGCTAATGAGTTTCTCAATGGACAACTGGGCGTGTTTTACTATTGACCAAGTGGGCGTTGTACAGAAGAGTGTATGACGCTGACCAATCAGCGTCATACACTTCTCTCCATTCATTTCTTCAGCACATAGGGATCCTTTTAGATCAGTATGTGCTGTCTTAGGGCGGATTCAGACGAACGTGAGCGCTTTGCGCGCGCACAAAACGCTGTGTTTTTTTCGCGGGTGGCAGCAGCGTGTCCGCTCCATGTGTCCTGTTCATATGGATGCGTGGCTGCGTGCTTTTCGCGCAGCCGCCATCATTATAACACTCCGTTTGGATGTTTGTAAACAGAAAAGCACGTGGTGCTTTTCTGTTTACATTCATTCTTTTACTGCTGTTGCGCGAATAACGCTTTTCCCACAGAAGTGCTTCCGTGGGGCATGCGTGATTTTCACGCACCCATTGACTTCAATGGGTGTGTGATGCGCGAAAAACGCCTAAATATAGAACATGTCATGTTTTATGCAGCGGACTCACGCTGCGCAAAACTCATAGACTGTCTGCACTGCCCCATAGACTTGTTTAGGTCCGTGCAACCCGCGTGAATACCACGCAGGCTGCACAGATGAAAATCACGTTCATGTGAATCCGCCCTTATACTAACACATTAACGATTCTGAAGTGTTTAGACAGTGAACAGACATTCCACGGGATGTCTATTCACAATCTCTGCACTTTGTTAATGTTTCTGTGGTAGTTACAGCAGAGGAAGGTTAATCTCGTATCCTGTCATTTACAGCGTAATATCGCGGGATTACGCTTGCTCTGCTGCAACCACAGAAACATTAACAAAGTGAACAGATTGTGAATAGACATCCCGTGGAATGTCTATTCACTGTCTAAACACTTCAGTATCATTAATGTGTTAGTATAAGACAGCACATAAGGATCTAAAATGATCCCTATGCGCGGACTAAATGAATGGAGAGAAGTGTATGACTGATTGGTCAGCGTCATACACTCTGTACAACGCCCACTTGGTCAATAGTAAAACACGCCCAGTTGTCCATTGAGAAACTCATTAGCATGAAGCTAAAATCGCTCCTAATGTGGTGAAAATAGATCGTTTTTTTAATAAAAAAGCACTGCTGTCACCTACATTATAGCGCCCATCTCCTTATGTAGGACATAGGGCACTTCTAATGTGGTGACAGAGCCTCTTTAAACTGCTCTGGGAAAAAAAATTGAAAATTAGAGCAGTACTTTGAGAGGTTGCAGAGGACAACCAGATCTATTTTTCTTGGTTAATAGTTGCCTAGAATTTTCCAAGCACCAACATATTATATACAATTAAAGTGAAAATTACATAAAAGGTAAAAGCTTTGATATCCACCAGTTTTCATCAGTGCCACGCATTTATATATTGTATTACCCAATAGACTGGTTGTGCTAATAATAACAGGATGTTTTTTTAGACAATGCAGTTTCTGGGTTAATTTTACGTGAGCCTCCCTCGCCAAATTTCTAGTAATATGAGTGAGTGTGGGATTAGTGACCTTGACATCATAAAAACTCTCAGGACTTGCATTAAAGTGTAAACATTGCCAAACTGTTCTTGCTTCAGAGTAAGGACTTCCTTAAAGAGGCTCTGTCACCAGATTCTCAAGTCCCTAACTCCTATTGCATGTGATCGGCGCTGCAATGTAGATAACCGTAACGTTTTTTTGTGTTTTTTTAAAAAAATGTTCATTTTTGACCAAGTTATGAGCAATTTTATATATATGCAAATGATCTTTGAAATGGACAACTGGGCGTGTATTGTGTTTTTAACTGGGCGTGTATACTTGTTTTACTAACTGGGCGTTGTGAATAGAAGTGTATGATGCTGACGAATCAGTGACCAATCAGCATCATGCACTCCTCTCCATTCATTTACACAGCAGCATCACGTTCTTATTAGAACGATGTTCAGCCACATACACAAGTCTCCTGATAATGAATACACGACATCCAGCCTGGACGTCATGTGTATTCAGAATCCTGACACTTCTGAATCTTTTCTGTGAGATTTCCAGCAAGCCACGCGTAATCTCGCGAGATTACGAGGTAAACAAGATTTCGTTTCCCTTGCTGGAAAGCTCTCAGAAAAGATTCAGAAGTGTCAGGATTCTGAATACACATGACGTCCAGGCTGGAGGTCATGTGTATTCATTATCAGGACACTTGTGTATGTGGCTGCACATCGTTCTAGTAAGAACACTATGTGCTGTGTAAATGAATGGAGAGGAGTGCATCATGCTGATTGGTCACTGATTCATCAGCATCTTACACTTCTATTCACAACGCCCAGCTAGTAAAACAAGTAAACACGCCCAGTTAAAAAACACAATACACGCCCAGTTGGACATACGAAAAAAAACACATCCAGTTGTCCATTTAAAACCTCATATATATATATATATATAAACAAAATAGCTCATAACTTGGCCAAAAATGAAAGTTTTTCAAAAAACAAAAAAACTTTACTGTTATCTACATTGCAGCGCCGATCACATGCAATAGGAGATAGGGATTTGAGAATCTGGTGACAGAGCCTCTTTAAACATCAATAAAAAACAACCTAAGGCCTTATTCACATGAACGTGTCAGTTTTGCGCGCGTAAAAAATGCAGCATTTTTCCTGCGTTGCAGTTCAGTGTGGCATCAGTGTACAGTGCGTGTCTACGTTTACGCGCATATGTCATCAGTATGTCACGCGATTTTTACGTCAGCAAAATAAACTGAAGGAGTTGGTTTTCTTTTTCTCATTTCTTTAGCAACAGTTGCGTGAATCACGGATGTACGTCCGTGTGCTGTCTGTGATTTTCACGCACCCATTGACTTCAATGGGTGCGTGATGCGCAAAAAAACCGCACAAATATAGGACATGCAGTGAGTTTTACGCAGCGGACCTACGCTGTGAAATACACAATGTCTGAATGGCCCCATTGAATTGCATAGGTCCGTGTGACGCCCTTTTTTTAAACGCACGTAACACAGACCTATGTAATTCAATGGGGCCATTCACACGGCTGTTTCAACGGACCGTGTAAAGGGTCCTATGAAAAATAGAACATGTCCTATTTTGTTCCGTTTTCACAAATCCCTTGGGGATCTGTGAAAACGGAACCCGCACGGGGCACCTCAGACCTGAAAAACATGTGTGAATCTAGCCTAAGGCCGGGTTCCCATGTAGTGTAAACGCTGCCGAATTTCCGCAACGGAATGGTCTACGGAAGTTCTGATGCATTTAGAGTAGCAGCAAATTGGATGAGATTTAGAAAATCTCATGTTCACTCTGCGGTAAAAAAAAAACAAAAACAAAAAAAAACGCTGAGTAAACGTTAATTGAACTGTGGTGCGGAATTTAATTGATTTTCTGTTGCGGGTTTCCCCATTTCATCCCATGTGACCGCTGCAGCCTTGTGGCTTCTTGACAAGGCCTTCTATGTGCCCATTCAATGGGTCTATGTCACTTGACCCAAATTTTAAATCTGCATAAAAATGGCGTCTATAGCGATGCATATTTCCCATTAAAATCAATGAGGTGCGGATTTTGACACAGAATATGCGCTAAAATCCATGGGAAAATAAAAATTGTGTCAACATATACTTAGATACTGTAGTGCAAACCGGGGGTCTCAGGGCCCGTACCTTCACCAATCACAACATATGACATGTCAGACATTGATTTAAATGACAGGCACCCTTTAAAATAGTTTTCTTTGGGCAACATATAAGGGGTATGTTCACAAGGCTTATTTTCGGCCATTTTTCAGTGCCGTAAAGGGCAGAAAAATCGGAAGCAGAACGCCTCCAAACATCTGCCCATTGACTTCAATAAGAAAAATGGCGCTGTTTTTTTAAAACAGCCGCGTAAAAAAACGGCCGTGAAAAAGAAGCGTATGTCACTCATTGAGACGTTTTTGGAGCAGTTTTTCATTGACTATAGAAAAACAGCCGCGAAAAACGCGAGTTTGCTTAAAAAACGGCTGAAAATCAGGAGCCGTTTTCCCTTGAAAAAAGCTCTGTATTTTTAAACATTTTTTACTAAGCGTGTGAACATACCCTAAGACTGACCGTTCTAACACATTGCATGGCAAAGGTAGTGCAATGAATTAGAATAGTGATCAGACTGATAGACCATCAAATTAAAAAAAGTTTCATGTAAAAACAAATAAATACAAAAAATTCCTTGTAGGGTTTACTTTCCAAAATGGGTCTTTTTTGGGCGTTTGCTTTGTTTTGGCACCAAAAGACCTCTTCAAAACGGACATGCCTAAAATATATTCTAATAAAAAGAAGGCCCCAAAATCCACTAGATGCTCCGTTTTTTCTTAGGCCTGTGTTTTAGTCTGGTAACACACAAGGGCCATAGGTGGGATGTTTCTAACAACTGCAGAATCTGGGCAATAAATATTGAGTTGTGTTTCTCTGTTAACACTTGCTGTGTTATATATTAAAAAAAAAGTTGAATATCTGCAAAAAACAAAAAAAATTTGTGAATGTCACCTTCACTTTAATTCCTCTGAAATGCCTAAAAAGTTATCAAACTTGCTAAATGCTGTTTTGAATACTTTGAGGGGTGCAGTTTTTAAAATGGTGATTTATGGGGGTTTCTAATATACAGGCCCCTCAAAATCACTTCAGATCTAAACTGGTTCCCAACAAAATCGGCTTTTGAAATTTTCTTCTTGAAAATGTGAGAAATTGCTGCTAAACTTATAAGCCTTGTAACGTCCTAGAAAAATAAAAGGATGTTCAAAAAACGATGCAAACATAAAGTATACATATGGGAAATGTTAATTAGTGGCTATTTTGTGTGGTATAACTATTTGTCTTACTAGCAGATACATTAAAATTTAGAAAAAACTCAAATTTTTGCAAATTCTCTCAAAATTTCCACAAATAAACACAATGTATCAACCATATTTTACTACTAACAAAGTATAATGCATCACAGAATCGCTTAGACAGGCGAAAGCATTCCTAAATTATTGCCAAATAAAGTGACACGTCAGATTTGAAAAATGAAGCTGTCAGGAAAGTCAAAAGTGGGAAGGGGTTAAAAAATACCCACAATCCTTATTGTACTCACTGACCTAATCGTCACTACATGTAAACACTGCAGAAGCACTCAAGTTATGCAGACAGGCATTCCCCGCTATAGTCGTGGACACTGCTAAAGTGGGGAAAGCTGTGGCGCTAGTATAATTCTTCCATTCTGGCGCAAAAGAAGCAAAATCAAAAGGGGTATTTAGAAAGAGAAATGGGTCTTAAAAAAAAATAAATAAAAAGAAGAGGTACAGTTTCAATGTCTATCGCAGGTCCCCGAATTGTGTTTCAATATTGATGAATAGGTCTTCGGGTATGTTCTCACAGGTCGGATACGCTGCGTAAAAGTACACTGCACATCTGATCTAGAACTCGCAGGGTATTTCGAACGGAAAAAAACCTCTAAATTGTGGTGCAGCTTTTTATCCGCATTCGCCGCTGCGGAAAAGTGTTTAAAATAAAACAAAAAAAAATTACCATTACTGGCATTGCCATGGCAATGAGTCCCTCGGTTCTCCGTCCAACCCAGCTTCCTATGATGATGCTGCATCCCATGTGACCATTACAGCCTGTGATTGGCTGCAGCAGTCAAATGGGATGAAACGTCACCCCAGGTAGGTCGGCCTGGAAGAAAAAAAAAATAAAGAAGCATCACTATGACAATGCCCGAGTGGTAAGTATAAGCCTCTTAGGACGTTTCATCCCATCTGACTACTAGAGCGAATCACAGGCTGCAGCGGTCCCGTGAGATGCAGAGTCATCTCAGGAGGCCGGACTGCACAGATAATGGAGGGACGCGTCACCATGACTACAGCCCTGGGTAAGTGTGAACTTTTATTTTTTTTCAAGCAATGCTTTCCGCAGTGGAAATTCCATCCAGGAAATTCACAACGTGGTGCAGTTTTTTTGACTGAATGTGCTGCGGGTTTTAGACCAGATAAGCTGCGTAGTTTTACGCAGTGTACCTGACCTGTGAGACCCCGGCCTAACTATTTAATAAATATGGCACAAGTCACCAAGACAAGTCACTTGTTTGGAATTGGGAAAATTGTGCCCAGATATGATTGGTAAAAAAACATAAAATATTAAATAATCTAAACGAGAGAACAATGCTCAAATCAAAACGTCAACTATTTACCAACCACTGGGTAAATTTACCCATTAGTTTATCTTACTTACACAACATAAAAGACGTGAACTGAAAACTCCAGTGCCAAACTGTGAATCATCTTGGGTAGGGCTGTACTACATAGAGAATCTGTCTGGATGCTCCTGTGCAATCAGACTACTATACAGATTCAGAAAGGAAAGACATATGAACTGATCTCACTACAACAATTAAACTGTAATTTACATTTGATGAAGTTACCAGAACATAATAATAGGCATGCACCAATTCAGCAGCAGAGGCGAGGGTGCTGTCAGGAGAAAACCGGGCCGGGCGTGAACACGGCTTCTACACTGCCTGGCCCTGTCAATCAAAGAAGGAAGGGAGTGCAGGTCGGACTGGGGCTAGAACGTAGAGCGGTTTGGAGAATCGGTGACGCCCTCGTTGCTCCAAAAATCTAATTTGCATATAAGGAATAAAAGGGATTGTCGCCGCAACAGAGCCACTCAGCTGAAAAGTGAAAACCGCATTAGATTCAGGTGAGGCTACACTATATTAGGCTGCATTCACATCTGCGTCAGGGGTCCGTTCCGACTGAACGGAGCCCTGACTGACACAAACCAGAGGTTTTTGTTTCCATCACCATTGATTTCAATGGTGACGGATCCAGTACCAATGTTTACAGCTTGTCTCCATTGTGCAGGGGTTCCGTCGTTTTGATAGCGTATTGATTCCGTCAAAACGACAGAATCCCTGAACGGAGACACAGAAACCATTGGCACTGGATCCGTCACCATTGAAATCAACGGTGATGGAAACGGAAACCTCTGGTTTGTGTCAGTAATGGCTCTGTTCCGACGGAACGGAGCCCTGACGCAGATGTGAATTCAGCCTCAGGCCTGATTTACACGTGTGTGTGCGTTTTGCGCACACAAAAAATGCGGTGTTTTGCGTGCGCAAAAGGCACTTAACAGCTTCGTGTTTCATTTTGACATTCGTTTGGATGTTGGTAAACAGAAAAGCACGTGGTGCTTTTCTGTTTACATTCTGAGTTTGACAGCTGTTGCGCGAACCACGCAGTTCGCACGGAAGTGCTTCCTGCGTGGTTTTCACGTACCCATTGACTTCAATGGGTGCGTGATGCGCGAAAAACGATGAAATATAGAACATGTCGTGAGTTTTACGCAGCGCAAAACTCACGGACTGTCTGCACTGCCCCATAGCCTAATATAGGTGCGTACGACACGCGTGAAAAGCACACGCGTATATTACGCTCGTGTAAATGATGCCTCACTGTGCTGCTGATTTGATTTCTGGTACCAGACTTCCTTTAACCCTTAATGACCAGGCCTTTTTGCACGTTAACAACCAAGGATTAGTTTTCGTTTTTTCACTGTCGCATTCCAAGAATCATCATTTTTTTTAAAAAATTTTTTTTTTAATTCTGTCGACATAGCCGTGTAAGGGCTTTTTTTTGCGGAACAAGTTGTATTTTTCAATTCCACCATTTTTGGATGTATATAATACATTGATTACTTCTTATTACCTTAGTTTTAGGAGAGAATTGAAAACAAACAGTAATTCTAGCATTGTTTTTCGTGTTATAAATTCACGCCGTTCACCATGTGGCATAACTATTATGTTACCTTTAATTCTATGGGTCGGGACGATTACGGGGATACCAAATGCATAAAGATTTTATATGTTTTCCTACGTTCGCACAATAAAAACATCGCTGAATTCCAAGAGCCGTAACAGTTTGTTTTTTCCGTCGATGTAGACATATGTGTGCTTGTTTTTGCAGGGCAAGGTGTAGTTTTGATTGGTACTATTTTGGGGTACACGGGACTTATTGATACTTTTATTTTTATAGGGAGTTATGGGAGAAAAAAAAAAGGGAGTATTTTTTTTGCGCTTGTTTGGATGCCGTTTACCTGGCAATTTCATTAATAGGTTAACTTTATTGTTCAAGTTGTTACGAACGGGGCTATACCATATTTGTGTATGTGGTTTTTTTTTAAACTTTTACTAAATAACACCACTTTTTTTGGGCTGAAAGTGGTTTATTTTTAATGTAATCATTTATTTTTTCATAAACTTTATGTAACGTTTTTTGTTTTTTTTTAATTATTTTCTCCCACTAGGGGACATCACTTTGCATAGGGTTCACCAAAGCATTATTTCCTGTCAGTGTAAAACTGACAGGCAATCTATAAGGCCATGCCTCTGGCACGGACGAATAGGCAGTTGCTGAAGGCAGACCAGGGGGCCTTTGTTAGGCCCCTGGCTGCAATGGAAACCCTTTGGTGTCCAGCAATCTTGTCGCAGGGTGCCGTTGGGGGTGACAGAGGGAGCGCTCTAAACTGCCGGTATTGGAAAGCGCTATGATTCTGGCAGTTGTGGCAGGAGCCTGGCTGTGTAATACAGCCAGGCTCCTGCCTCTGATCTTGTGGGTACAGTGGCATCAAGGATCTTGTGGGTAATTGGTATCGAGGCATTCGTAAAAGCCCCAACTATTCAAATTTTACACGATTTGAGGCCTCATGCACATGACCGTAAAAACGCCCATAATTACGGGCCCATAGACTTCTATTGGCCACGGGTACCTTCTCGTTTGCGTACAGGAATGTGCCCGGGCCGTTGAAAAATATAGAACATGTCCTATTTCAGGCCATAATTACGGCACAGGCAGGCCCATAGAAGTGTATGGGGCTCCCGTAATTACTGGTGGCTACGTGAGTGCACCCGTTGTAATTACGGGAGCGTTGCTAGGCGACGTCAGGGGATTTACATTTTTGAATAAAAAGGAGAAAATGGCGTCTGAGCGATCATGTGACTCTTTTAAGGGGTTTGGACATGATTGTGATCATTTCCAGCCCCCCCTTTTTTACGGGTCTGTAAATACGGACGACAATGGACCAGTATTTACAGGCACGGGTCCGTAAATACGGGTTCAAAACATGTGACAAAGGACCCATATTTACGGCCAGTATTTACGGGAGGGAAAAAATACGGTCGCGTGCATGGGGCCTAACCAGTCTGGTAAACATGGTAGGAAAAAAAAATAAAAAATCAGTCACCTCGCTTCACAAAAAAAATAATTTCATAAATAGTGATCAAGTCGTATTCACCCCAAAACAGTACCAATAAAAACTAAATTTTGCCCTACACTTCTCCATAGATGAAAAAAATAAAAAAGTTATGGCTCTCAGAATATGGCGACACAAACCCCTTTTTTTTTTTAACAAATAATTTTTTCTTTCTAAAAGTAGTAAAACAAAATAAAAACTAAATGAATTTGTAATCGCCATAATCGTATTGACCCACAGAATAAAAGTAACATGTTGTTTCAACCACAAGGTTACGTCGTAAAAAACAAAACAAAACACCGAAGCTCAATAGAGGAAACGCAGTTTTTTTTCCCATTCCACAGCACATATTTTTCTCAAGTTTCTCAGTACATTTTGGTACGTTAATTGGTTTAATTAAAATCTACAAGTCCTGCAAAAAACAAGCCCTCATACGGCTACGTACACGCCATAAAAAAAAAAGTTGGGGCTTTTGGAATGCGTAAAGCTGTAAACGAAAGAAAGAAAATTGGCTGTGATTAAAGAGGCTCTGTCACCAGATTTTGCAGCCCCTATCTGCTATTGCAGCAGATAGGCGCTGCAATGTAGATTACAGTAACGTTTTTATTTTTTAAAAACGAGCATTTTTGGCCAAGTTATGACCATTTTCGTATTTATGCAAATGAGGCATGCAAAAGTACAACTGGGCGTGTATTATGTGCGTACATCGGGGCGTGTTTACTACTATTACTAGCTGGGCGTTGTGTATAGAAGTGTCATCCACTTCTCTTCACAACGCCCAGCTTCTGGCAGTGCAGCACTGTGACGTCACTCACAGGTCCTGCATCGTGTCGGCACCAGAGGCTACACTTGATTCTGCAGCAGCATCAGCATTTGCAGGTAAGTAGCTACATCGACTTACCTGCAAACGCCGATGCTGCTGCAGAATCATCTGTAGCCTCTGGTGCCGACACGATGCAGGACCTGTGAGTGACGTCACAGTGCTGCACTGCCAGAAGCTGGGCGTTGTGAAGAGAAGTGGATGACACTTCTATACACAACGCCCAGCTAGTAAAAGTAGTAAACACGCCCCGATGTACGCACATAATACACGCCCAGTTGTACTTTTACTTTTCAACACGCCCAGTTGTACTTTTGCAAGCCTCATTTGTATAAATACGAAAATGGTCATAACTTGGCCAAAAATGCTCGTTTTTTAAAAATAAAAACGTTACTGTAATCTACATTGCAGCGCCTATCTGCTGCAATAGCAGATAGGGGCTGCAAAATCTGGTGACAGAGCCTCTTTAAATAAGCAGATGTTACATGTGGATTTTGCTGTGACGGTGCGCTGTAGTGGCGTACTTGCATTGTATTACTGCAGCATAAAAATACACTGAATATTTTCCAATAGACATAAATTGTAGTTTTCCACAACATATTTATGCGCTGCTACAATGCAAGTATGCCATGTGTGAGCGCACACTGAAATTCGACGCAGATTTCATCCTTTGCTTTAAAAATCTGTAGCATTTCTGTAAGGGTATGTTCACACGGCCTATTTACGGACGCAATTCAGGCGTTTTACGCCTCGAATTACGCCTGAAAAGACGGCTCCATTACGTCTGCAAACATCTGCCCAGTCATTCCAATGGGTTTTACGATGTACTGTGCAGACGAGGTGTATTTTTACGCATCGCTGTCAAAAGACTGCGCGTAAAAAGACATCCGCCTCAAAGAAGTGCATGTCACTTCTTGGGACGTAATTGGAGCAGTTTTTCATTGACTCAATTGAAAAACAGCTCCAATTACGTCCGTAATGGATGCCGCGAAAAACGTCTGAAATTCAAGAGATGTTTTCGCCTGAAAACAGCTCTGTAATTTCAGACGTAATATGTTAAGACGTGTGAACATACCCCAACAGATCTGCCTGTGTAAAAGGGCCCTTACCTCTATACCTCCCAACAGTCCCAGATTCAACGGGACAGTCCCAGATTCCAGGCGGTGTCTCGCTGTCCCGGCGGTCGGGGGTATGTCCCACTGTCAACTGTATCTGTGTCCTCAGGACGCAGATAGAGTTGAACCCAATGCTGAAGGAGGGAACCACCAACTCCCTGCTTCAGAATTAGTTGAGTGTGGAAGCGCAGAGGGAGCTCCTCCGCTTGCCGAGGACTCCCTGGGCACAGCGCTACTTTAAGTGCTGTACTCAGGGGAGCTCTAGACGTCACTGTCCATATATGGACAGTGACGTCAGTGGCTACTGAATGAGCGGAATCCCTGTTGCCGATGATCTGGCCGGGGATTCCGCTCCTAGAGGAAACCCCTGAGGTCACTGTCCATATATTGACATTGACGTCATTGGCTCCTCCTGGAGCAGAATCCCCAGCCACAGTCGGCAACGGGGATTTCACTCAAGGAGTAGCCACTGAAGTCACTGTCCATATATGGACAGAGACATCAGGGCTTCCCTCCAGGAGCGGAATCCCCGGCCTATGCGCTGGCTGGGGATTCTGCTCCTGGGAGGGGGGAAAAAAGACTTCCAACGGCGCTATCTACGGGGGGGGGGGGGGGTGGCACTATCAACATGGACACATTGGCACTATATACATTGCCACTGCCACTAGGGGCATTACACTGCATGGGGGGCACTGTGGGAGCATGATATTGTGTGGGCTGCAGCGGGTGTGTATGGGCAGGGATTGGGTGGGACTAGAGGCGTAGCTTAAAAGAAAATAATTGTCGTTGTCCCCCTTATACTCAAAAGTTGGAAAGTATAGTTACTCTATGAAATGTATGATTTTAAATAGTATTTTAGATGTACTCTATGGTTGCATGCAAGTCTGTCGTCACTCATCCAGTCAATGGACCACAGATATCTGAAAGTTAATCTGATTTATACCAAGAGGTTAAATCAATAATCTAATCTGCTGACTAAACTTTGTTGCCAGTTGGCAATAATACAATTTTAACAAAAGGAAGAATTGATTTAAAGAACAGAAAGAATTCCTGATCTTTAGGGCTGGGTTCACATCTGCATTAGTTTTTTCCAAAAAATATATATAAATTCAGACGTGCCAGACCCGTTGCATGGCAGACAGCAACGGTGCTTTGACTTTAATGGGCTCTGTCGGGTTTCCGTTCATGGTGTGCTATTTTTTCCAGTATTTGACCAGCTCTGTGATGGAACCTCGAAAGCAGAATAATTCTTAATAAAATAAATACAATCTTCCCATGGGAAAATGGTTCGTATTATAAAAAAATATCTTTTCACATAAGCGGTTTAAGTTGAAAGTCCAGATATCGAAAGTTTATCGCAAAGTGACCAGACTTTATGTCTGGTCACTCCTGGACCAAGCGTGGGCCCAATTAATGACGTTATAGGTCACAATTAATGTTAGAATTAATTATTGGACTTTGTACAATGGAACCAGAATCCAAGTCATGTGGACCCGTACCTGTTAGTGTTGGGAGAAGGAGGGTTACCATACATCCCAGGAACAGCATTGTTCAGTCTCTATAGTCCAGGCCACCACATGTACTGAAGCAGTCCTTCTTTGTGAGTGTTTTCTAGCTGGCCCAAGCACGGTTTGCTTTACTTCTGCCGATATCCTGAGATAATCTTCATTTCATAAACAAGTTTTCAACGCTCCCTGAAGAGTTCACATTTGAGGCTGTGAAGTATTGTCTTCCTTGGCTTTAGCTCTCAGCAGGACCCAACCCACAGCTTGCAGGAAATGGATATGAAATCCAAACCTGTACACTCCCAACTACACACTGCACAGGGCGGGTCCTCCAAGTGTTTCCTTATTACCTTCAAGGTGCTCGCAGGTAAAAAAAAAGCTGCACACAGGTTACAGACAGCTGCTTTGTAGTCTGAGGGCCGGGCCAGGTCATTGCCACTTTAACTTTTTCTGTTTGTGAAATTGAGCAAGTAGGAAGGTGAAAATATGGGATTTACAGCCGAGCGGTTGTATTCTTTTAATAAGAATATAAACTGTGTTTTGTACAGGACATAAAGGAAATCTATATACACATTTGTGTTCTGCAATCTGCCTGAAACACAGTCAGTTAGTCTCGGTTCAGCGAAGGTTTTTCTTTTTGTGTGTTTTCGGCCAGGTTCGGCTGCGGAATTTCTGCATTTCAGCATTTACAGTAGCAGCAAAGTGGATTCGATTTAGAAAATCTCATGCCCACGCTGCGGAAAAAACCGCAGCGTAAACCTTAATAAATTGACATGCGGTGCGGAATTTAATTCCGCAGCATGTCAATTTATACTGCGTTTTTGTTGCTTTTCTGTTGCGGGTTTTCCCGCAGCATTGAATTCAATGGGGATGCAAAACCCGGAACAGAAAGTCAAGTGTTGCGACTTTTCCGTTGTGATCGCATCGATTACGCCGCAAAATTCGTAACTCCGGGGAACAAAATCATGCTTACCCAGAACGTCTTCCTTCTTCCTACAATCCGGCCCCCTGGGATGACGTTTCATCCCATGTGACCGCTGCAGCCAATCACAGGCTGAAGCGTCACATGGCCTGCAACGTCATCGAAGGGGGCCGGACTACGCGGCAGAGAAGACGGAGGGAGTAAGTATGAGGGCTTTTTTCCGCAGTGGAAATTCCGTTCGAAAAACCGGTGCAATTTTTCAGACGGAATGTACTGCGGGTTCCAGTTTGGACACACTGCGTGATTTTTTTTCAGAGCGTATCCGACCGTGGGAGCCTGGTCTTAAAATGCATGTAAAAACACCTGTTTGAATCGCTTTTATGGGTTGTTTTTTTAAATCATGCCTTTTTGCACAAGTGTTTTTCCAGTTATTTTTGAAGTTTTATTAAGAACCCTATGAAGAAAAATGGCTTAAAAATGTGATCCAATCAGCAAACATTTTTTATTTTTTAAAGACATACTGTAAAATTCCTTAAAAGGCTTCCATCACAGATTTTGTTGTTTTTGCCGGAGAAAATAGGGCTACATGCTGCGCTATTACGTCTGGCAAAATGACGTAAATAATGACGGAGACCTGACAGATCCCATTAAAGTCAATGGGTTCCATCAGGCGCCATTGTTTTCTGTCATGCAATGAATCTGAGCTTCCAGTGTTCTCCTTAGGCTGGATTCACACGAGCGTGGCGTTTTTGCGCACGCAAAAATGCAGTGTTTTGCCTGCACAAAAGCCACTTAACAGCACCGTGTGGCAGCAGCATATGATACACGGCTGCGTGCTTTTCGCGCAGCCGCCATCATTATGACACTCCATTTGGATGTTTGTAAACAGAAAACGTGGTGCTTTTCTGTTTTCATTCATCCTTTTCACTGCTGTTGCGCGAATCACACAGTTCGCATGGAAGTGCTTGCGTGCGGCATGCGTGGTTTTGACGCAGCCATTGACTTCAATGGGTGCGTGATTCGTGCAAAACACCCAAAGAACGGACATGTCGTGACTTTTTTTCAGCTGACTCACGCTGAGTAAAAATCACACACATGTCTGCACGGCCCCATAGACTAATATAGGTCCGTGCGACGCGCGTGAAAATCACGCGCGTTGTACGGACGTAATTCCCGTTCGTCTGAATAAAGCCTCAAGGTATGTTCACACGCTGAGTCAAAAATGTCTGAAAATACAGAGCTGTTTTCAAGGGAATACAGCTCCTGATTTTCAGAAGTTTTTTAAGCCATTCTCGATTTTTGCGGTTTTCCGTGGCCGTTTTTGGAGCTGTTTTCAATAGAGTCTGCACTTATTTTTCGTGGCTGTTTTTTACGCGGCCGGAACAGAACGCCGTTTTTCTCATTGAAATCAATGGTCAGATGTTTGGAGGCGTTCTGCTTCCGATTTTTCAGGCGTTTACGGCCCGAAAAATTTCCAAAAATAGGCCGTGTGAACATACTCTAAGGGTATGTTCACACGCAGTGACCAAAAACGTCTGAAAATACGGAGCTGTTTTCAGGCGAAAACAGCACCTGATTTTCAGACGTTTTTCTAGGAGCCGTTTTTGGAGCTGTTTTTCAATGGAGTCAATGAAAAACGCCTCCAAAAACATCCCAAGAAGTGTCCTGCACTTCTTTTGACGAGCCGTCATTTTCCGCGCCGTATTTTGACAGCGACGCATAAAATAAAGGCTCATGGGAACAGAACATCGTAAATCCCATTGCAAGCAATGGGCAGATGTTTGTAGGCGTAATGGAGCCGTTTTTTCAGGTGTAATTCGAGGCGTAAAACGCCTGAATTACGTCTGAAAACACTGTGTGTGAACATACCCTAAGGCCGGATTCACACGAGCGTGTGTGTTTTGCGCGCGCAAAAGGTACTTAACAGCTCCGTGTATCAGCCCCGTATGATGCGCGGCTGCATGATTTTTTGCGCAGCTGCCATCATTATGACACTCCGTTTGGATGTTTGTAAGCAGAAAAGCACGTGGTGCTTTTTCTGTTTTCATTCATAGTTTACAGCTGTTGCGCGAATCACACGCGTCCCATGGAAGTGCTTCCGTGTTGTGCGCGTGATTTTCACGCACCCATTGACTTCAATGGGTGTGTGATGCGCGAAATACGCACAAAAAACGGACATGTCGTGAGTTTTCCACAGCGGACTCACGCTGTGTAAAAAATCACGCAACTGTCTGCACGGCCCCATAGACTAATATAGGTCCGTGCGACGCGAGTGAAAATCACGCACGTTGCACGGACGTATATCCCGTTCGTCTGAATAAGCCCTAACTCTGCTTTTGTGGCAGAGTAGAACAATGGAACTTTAAATGCAGATGTGAATGAGCCCTTATCTGGACCTTGCACAGAAGGCAAATAAATACATTTTATATGTTTAAGGAGGTGTAGGTGTATATGTAAAGAGGTGCTTCGCAAAAGTGCACTTTAACTGTGCCCTTATTGTTGTACACATGTTCTACTATGTTGCTGTTAATATGTTTGTAATATTGGCACCATGGGGGTGATTTATTAACCTTTCTATGCCAGTTTCTGGCATAGAAAAGTCGCAAAAGGGCCCACAATTCACAATTTGCAGTGCAAATTGCGACTTTTGGGCTTTTTGTGCCACCTATGTAAATTTTGTGGAAAAGGGGAGTGGCTCCAGGGAAAGGGGGCGTGGCCACCACAGCCCAACAAATTTATTGTAATTTACGCCAGAAACCTTGCTTAAATTATAGTTGAAATCTAGGCCAGCTCTTCCTACCTTGAACCCTTCCCCCACATGGACAGTTAAATAAAAAATAATATAAAAATGATAATTTAAAAAATATTAGACTCACTTCCCCACTTTGGCTCCATCATCATTCCAGCGCACCTCATACAACGTAATGATGCCGGGATGTTGTATGCGACGCAGCACTGATGACATTGAAGTGCTATGTCGTTATAAAGCCCTGATGCTGCTTGGCGTCAGGACCTTGTATGAATAGCACTGGAGTGATAAATAAAACGAAGTGGAGGAACGGTGAGGTGAGTGTGTTTTTTTTTTGTGTGGTTTTTATTACCGGTGTGGGGGGAATGTATGCCGCATGGCTACAAGCGTTGCGTCACAATTGTCTCTAAATAAGTGTGTCAGTATTAACTCCAAATTTTCAGTCTATCTAGACTCGGATATGAAACGCCAGTCTTATTAAATTCCTTCCTGTGTGTTTAAAAATGATGCCATGTCTATTTGCACAGATGCCCAGAGCCTGCCAGCATCTCCCATGTGCACCAGACTTCTGAGTGTGGCAAAGCAAGGGCTCCATTCGTAGGTGGAACACGTCTATTGAAGGAGGTTCTAAAGCATGCCTCATGGATAGAGTATAGTATCAGAGTGCATGACAAAGAGAGCCAAAGTTGTACAGTCTGGAAAAACTATCAGGTGCGAGAAGGAGATGACGCACATCATTGTCAGTACAGCTGAGACCAGAGGAAGATCTGTGGAGAGGAGTTGGGTTGTGTCAACATACATCGCTAAAGAAGTAAATCCTGCTGGGTAGTGTGCTCCAGTTACCTTGATCTGAGCCAGCTGCTGTGACTTAGGCCCTGACAACTTGGACGCCCTCGGTCTGCTACAAGTGGTTACGGACTACTTCCAGAGGGAGAGAGCTCCTGTACAGGTGGGCCACCTGGATTCCTACCACAGAGAGAGGGAACATAAACTCATCCAGAGGAAGGCCGTGTGTAGACTGAGTTCACAAGGGGCGGATACGCTGCGTAAAAGCACTCAGCGTATACGCCCTGTGTTCCCAGTGGCGGATTAAGTAGACCATAGGCCCTGGGCTGTTCCACAAACTTGGGCCCCTCTTACCCCACCGCCGCTCTGCCATGTCTAAAGTGAACACCACATTTTTGTGCAAGCATTGACAAATGAGTGTTACTGTAAAGGATCTGCCAGGCACAACTTCTGTGGATACTCCCATAGGTAATCAGTCTACACCTGAGTCTATGTCTCTGAGACTGACTCCATCTTCCACCACTCAGGATGGCAGGCTTAGGAGTGGGAGAGCCTATCGCAGCCTGGCCAGACGGAGCTAGCTCCCGCCCTCTGTCTATTTATACCTGCCTTTCCTGTTCCTCCTTTGCTTGTGATTCTTCTTGTGTGGTTTCCTGGCCCAGCTACAGCTTCTATCTATTTGATCCTGCTCCATACTGACCATGGCTTTCTGACTACTCTCCTGCTCTGCGTTTGGTACCTCGTGCACTCCTGGTTTGACTCGGCTCGTTCACCACTCTTGTTGCTCACGGTGTTGCCGTGGGCAACTGCCCCTTTCCCTTTGCTTTGTGTTCCCTTGTCTGTTTGTCTCGTGCACTTACTGAGCGTAGGGACCGCCGCCTAGTTGTACCCCGTCGCCTAGGGCGGGTCATTGCAAGTAGGCAGGGACAGAGTGGCGGGTAGATTAGGGCTCACTTGTCCGTTTCCCTACCCCCATCATTACATAATCACAAGCCCGTATACCTAGTCTACCCTGCTCCCTGACACTACTATGGACCCCCTTGAGACCCTGGCCCAGCAAATGCAGGGTCTCTCCCTACAGGTCCAGGCCCTGGCTCAGAGGGTCAACCAGCCTGACACTACCATGGTAGTGCCCCTCACCTCACCTCTTGAACCCCACCTCAAGTTGCCTGACAGGTTCTCAGGGGACCGGAGGACTTTTCTCTCCTTTCGGGAGAGTTGTAGGCTCTACTTTCGCTTAAAGCCTCATTCCTCAGGTTCTGAGAGCCAGCGGGTGGGTATAATTATGTCCCGGCTCCAGGAAGGGCCCCAAGAGTGGGCCTTCTCCTTGGCTCCTGTCGCCCCTGAACTTTCCTCCGTTGATCGTTTCTTTTCTGCTCTCGGACTCATTTATGACGAGACTGACAGGACTGCCTTTGCCGAGAGTCAGCTGGTGACCTTACGTCAGGGTAAGAGACCTGTTGAGGAGTATTGTTCTGACTTTAGGAAGTGGTGCGTAGCTTCTCGGTGGAATGACCCTGCCTTAAGGTGCCAGTTTAGGTTGGGTCTGTCGAACGCCCTGAAAGACCTGCTAGTTAGCCATCCCTTTTCTGACTCCCTAGATCAGGTTATGGCTTTAGCGGTACGACTTGACCGACGTCTCAGGGAACGACAGCTTGAACGTTTCTGTGTTTTCCCCTCTGACTCCCCCATGATGCCTCCCGAGGTCCCGTTGCTTCGCTCTTCCATGGAAGACTCGGAGGTACCTATGCAACTCGGGGCCTCTGTGTCCCCCCGACAACGTAGAGAGTTCCGCTTGAAGAATGGTCTCTGCTTCTATTGTGGGGATGACAAGCATCAAGTGAACACCTGTCCTAGGCGTAAGAATAAGCAGCCGGAAAACTTCCGCGCCTAAGTGATCATCGGGGAGGTCACTTGGGCGCACAGGTATTTCCCGTAAATATGAAACTTAATAAAATATTGCTTCCCTTTCAGGTCTCTTTTGGTGGTAGGTCTGCTACCGGCAGTGCCTTCGTGGATTCAGGGTCTTCTGCTAATATCATGTCTGTGGAATTTGCTATGTCTCTAGCTATGCCTTTGATTGATTTGCCTAAACCTGTCCCGGTAGTGGGTATCGACTCCACTCCTCTTGCTAATGGTTATTTTACTCAGCATACCCCTGTTTTCGAACTCCTTGTTGGCTCCATGCATTTGGAGCAGTGCTCTGTACTGTTGATGCAGGGATTATCGTCCGATTTGGTTTTAGGCCTTCCCTGGTTGCAGTTGCATAATCCCACGTTTGACTGGAATACTGGGGAGCTTACCAAATGGGGTAATGAATGCTTGACGTCATGTTTTTCTGTTAATTCTATTTCTCCCCCTGAGGAGGTGAACACGCTACCTGAGTTTGTTCAGGACTTCGCTGATGTTTTCTCTAAGGAGGCCTCCGAAGTGTTACCTCCTCATAGAGAATACGATTGCGCTATCGAATTGGTACCAGGAGCTAAGCTTCCTAAGGGTAGGATATTTAATCTTTCTTGTCCTGAACGTGAAGCCATGAGAGAGTATATCCAGGAATGCCTGGCCAAGGGTTACATTCGCCCCTCTACTTCTCCGGTAGGTGCTGGCTTCTTCTTCGTAGGGAAGAAGGATGGTGGTCTTAGGCCATGCATTGACTACCGTAACTTGAATAAGGTCACTGTAAGGAACCAGTATCCCCTTCCTTTGATTCCTGATCTCTTTAATCAGGTTCTGGGGGCCCAATGGTTCTCTAAGTTTGATCTACGGGGGGCGTATAACCTTATCCGCATCAAAGAGGGGGATGAGTGGAAGACTGCGTTTAACATGCCCGAAGGTCATTTCGAATACCTCGTCATGCCCGTTGTGTTGTGTAATGCTCCTGCGGTCTTCCAGAATTTCATAAATGAGATTTTGAGAGATTACCTGGGGGTATTTCATGTAGTGTACCTTGATGACATACTGGTGTTTTCCAAGGACTGGTCCTCCCAGATTGAGCATGTCAGGAAGGTGCTCCAGGTCCTTCGGGAAAACAAACTGTTTGCGAAAACCGAAAAATGTGTGTTTGGGGTACAGGAGATACCATTTTTGGGTCAAATCCTCACTCCTCATGAATTCGGCATGGACCACGCCAAGGTGCAGGCTGTGGCGGAATGGGTCCAACCTGCCTCCCTGAAGGCGTTACAGTGTTTTTTGGGGTTCGCTAATTATTACACGAGATTTATTGCTAACTTCTCGGTCATCGCTAAGCCTCTTACGGACCTCACTCGCAAAGGTGCTGATCTCCTCCACTGGCCTCCTGAGGCTGTCCAGGCTTTTGAGGTCCTTAAGAAGTGCTTTATCTCGGCCCCGGTGCTGGTTCAGCCCAACCAAATGGAGCCATTTATCGTGGAAGTTGACGCATCCGAGGTGGGAGTGGGGGCTGTCTTGTCCCAGGGTACCAGGTCCCTCACCCATCTCCGTCCCTGTGCCTACTTCTCCAGGAAGTTTTCGCCCACTGAGAGTAACTATGATATTGGCAACCGCGAACTCTTAGCCATTAAATGGGCATTTGAAGAGTGGCGCCACTTCCTGGAGGGAGCTAGGCACCAGGTAACGGTCCTTACCGACCACAAGAATCTGGTATTCCTAGAATCTGCCCGGAGGCTAAACCCGAGACAAGCTCGATGGGCGCTATTTTTTACCAGATTCAACTTTTTGGTTACCTATAGGGCTGGGTCTAAAAATATTAAGGCCGATGCACTGTCGCGTAGCTTCATGGTCAGCCCTCCTTCAGAGGAAGATCCTGCTTGTATTTTGCCTCCTGGTATAATCATTTCTTCTATTGATTCTGATTTAGTCTCTGAAATTGCGGCTGATCAAGGTTCAGCTCCCGGGAACCTTCCTGAGGACAAGCTGTTTGTTCCCCTGCAATACCGGCTAAGGGTACTTAGTGCGGAGTCATGATTTTCCCTATCTGGTCATCCAGGCATCCTGGGTACCAAACACCTCATTGCCAGAAACTATTGGTGGGCTGGGTTGCCTAAAGACGTTAAGGCATACGTCGCCACTTGTGAGGTTTGTGCTAGGTCCAACACTCCCAGGTCCCGACCAGCGGGCTTACTACGTTCTTTGCCCATTCCCCAGAGACCTTGGACCCATATCTCCATGGATTTTATCACCGATTTGCCTCCATCTCAAGGCAAGTCGGTGGTGTGGGTGGTAGTAGACCGCTTCAGTAAGATGTGCCACTTTGTGCCCCTCAAGAAACTACCCAACGCCAAGACGTTAGCTACTCTGTTTGTCAAACACATCCTGCGTCTCCATGGGGTCCCTGTCAATATTGTTTCGGACAGAGGGGTACAATTTGTTTCTTTGTTTTGGAGAGCCTTCTGTAAAAAGTTGGAGATTGATCTGTCCTTCTCCTCTGCCTTCCATCCTGAAACTAATGGCCAAACTGAGAGGACTAATCAATCTCTAGAACAATATTTAAGGTGTTTTATCTCTGACTGTCAATATGATTCGGTCTCATTCATTCCCCTCGCCGAATTTTCCCTTAATAACCGGGTCAGTAACTCGTCAGGGGTCTCCCCCTTTTTCTGTAATTTTGGGTTTAATCCACGGTTCTCCTCCGTTTCACCTGGTAGTTCCAACAATCCCGAGGTAGAGGTCGTTCATCGGGAACTGTGCACAGTCTGGGCCCAGGTTCAGAAGAACCTAGAGGCGTCCCAGAGAGTACAAAAAACTCAGGCTGATAGAAGACGTTCTGCTAACCCCTTGTTTATGGTCGGGGATCTGGTGTGGTTATCGTCTAGGAACTTGCGCCTTAAGGTCCCGTCCAAGAAGTTTGCCCCCCGGTTTATTGGGCCGTATAAGGTCATTGAAGTCCTCAATCCTGTCTCCTTTCGACTGGAGTTGCCCCCATCTTTTCGAATACACGACGTGTTTCATGCCTCCCTCCTTACACGCTGCTCCCCGTCCTTGGCTCCCTCGAGGAAACCTCCTGTTCCCCTTCTCACCCCTGAGGGGGTGGAGTTCGAGGTGGCCAAGATTGTGGACAGCAAGATGGTCCAAGGCTCCCTCCAGTATCTGGTCCATTGGAGAGGATACGGGCTTGAGGAGAGGACTTGGGAACCCGCCCGGGATGTTCACGCTGGGGTATTGGTCAGGAAGTTCCACCTTCGTTTCCCCAATAAACCAGGTCCACTTAGAAAGGGTCCGGTGGCCCCTCATAAAAGGGGGGGGGGTACTGTAAAGGATCTGCCAGGCACAACTTCTGTGGATACTCCCATAGGTAATCAGTCTCCACCTGAGTCTATGTCTCTGAGACTGACTCCATCTTCCACCACTCAGGATGGCAGGCTTAGGAGTGGGAGAGCCTATCACAGCCTGGCCAGACGGAGCTAGCTCCCGCCCTCTGTCTATTTATACCTGCCTTTCCTGTTCCTCCTTTGCTTGTGATTCTTCTCGTGTGGTTTCCTGGCCCAGCTACAGCTTCTATCTATTTCATAGAACACAAGAGAAAGAAGGAGTCAGAAACTATTGAAATTTATATAAATTGCCGAAGGCATAGAAAAATACAAATTTTATTGGACAATACAAATAACATGATTAAAAGTAGACTACAAATCAAACGAAACTGTATATCTCCAAAGGTATAGGAGGGGAACTAGGGTCACAGTAGTAGAACAAAAAATAAAAAATAAAAAATAATACAGAGAACACCTTCTAACAATCGCTTTAGGTAGTTATAATGTAGTTAATACAAAAAGAACGAAGGTTATCTCCTGGCATATACAATGCTACTACATATCATCAAAAAAATGATAATTTTAATACCAGGTAGTGAGAAGGGCACACAGTGGTAAACAGAGAAAATCTCCATAGGGTCACACCTGTTATCTAAATAGACACAAGGTATTTAGACTGAGCCTGTCTTAAGCACAAGCAGTGTGTCCATAGATGTGTAGATAGCATTGCAGGTATTGAGTATGCAGTAAAAATAGCGCTAGTACTAACCCATCTAGTTCCACGGATGTAGTAGCTCCCAGGTATGGAGAGACCCCAACGCACGTATCGCGTGGATGGCTTTTTCAAGGGGTGTTCCACCACTCAGGATGGCAGGCTTAGGAGTGGGAGAGCCTATCGCAGCCTGGCCAGACGGAGCTAGCTCCCGCCCTCTGTCTATTTATACCTGCCTTTCCTGTTCCTCCTTTGCTTGTGATTCTTCTTGTGTGGTTTCCTGGCCCAGCTACAGCTTCTATCTATTTGATCCTGCTCCATACTGACCATGGCTTTCTGACTACTCTCCTGCTCTGCGTTTGGTACCTCGTGCACTCCTGGTTTGACTCGGCTCGTTCACCACTCTTGTTGCTCACGGTGTTGCCGTGGGCAACTGCCCCTTTCCCTTTGCTTTGTGTTCCCTTGTCTGTTTGTCTCGTGCACTTACTGAGCGTAGGGACCGCCGCCCAGTTGTACCCCGTCGCCTAGGGCGGGTCGTTGCAAGTAGGCAGGGACAGAGTGGCGGGTAGATTAGGGCTCACTTGTCCGTTTCCCTACCCCCGTCATTACAGTTACGATTCCCCTTGTCAAAGGGATGTGTCCCTACATACTGAGAGTCTCCAACCATTGCTGACAGTATTAAAATGTTCAGGGACACTTCCTCTTGACAATGGGAATGGTAGCACACATTTGTCTATTAGTCCTGGGTACACAAAGACTTTTTATAGAATACAAGGATTTCCTACAACAGACATGTCAGGAGAGGGGACAGATCCCCTAAAGATTCAGTGACTCACAAGTGACGTCTTCTCTGATGGGAGTCGTTTTCTTTTCTTCTCCATCTGACGCAGACTGTTGTGGCGACTTCTCCTGATGAGACATCTTTGCCATCAGTAATGCAGCCATTTCCAGCCTCTATAGAAACACACAAATTTAGACACCAAGGCCCAGAGCCATACATTAAAGGGGTTGTCTGGGCACAGACTGTTTTTTATACTGAGGACGTATCGATGAGCCCGGACATCCCCTTTTACTCAGACTAATAAATTTGGATCCCAGACTAGATCATGGAATACATACAGACCCCAGACCTTCTAAACTATTGCACTCCCCAGACCAGACCCCCCTAAACAAATACAGATCCCAGAACAAGCACCCTAAATAAATAAAGACGTCAGACCATACCCCTAAATACAGACCCCAGACCTGACCCCTTACACTAATAATGAACCCAGAGCAGACCCCTTACACTAATAATGACCCCAGACCTGACTCCCTTAATACAGACCCCAGGACAGACTCCCTAAACTAAAACAGACCCCTAAATAAAGTTCCATAAACTAATCAGACCCTATATAACCTAGAAAGAACAGATGCTAAAGAAACAAGAAAATATGCAAAAATAGAAAAATATTTTATTGAATTACATAATAAAGGACAATAGACAATAGATAAAATGAGGAATCCATAAACCAACAGATAAAAAGGACAATAAGCTGTGTCTACCAAGTAGAAAAAAAAAGTACAAAATTGTACCAATGGCAAGCCTACCAAAAAGTTTCAATGTGGACCATAGTATAAAGACCACATATGTATGCAACGATGTGCTATATAAGCAGAAAAAATATATATATAGATGGTGATGAACCATATATACGGTCAGTGTATAGTAAAACATGTATAAGGTCCATATAGGCTTAAAGGAGAGCAATCATGCACAAAAATATTGAGGCATATCAGAGGGATATAACATACCCATGGCGAATGCAGGAAGAAATACAGCAAATGTCCGCCCCAACATGCGTTTCGGCGCTAATGCCTTAGTCTGGGGGTGGCATCCGGCAATAAACTCACCGTATTCAAGTGGGGACTGGCCAATTACCAAAGCATGCGAAAGGTGAAGAATACTCTGTTTAAAGTATGTTTACCTCACTGTGTAGTTATCGGTCTCTACGTCCTAGAGAGTGAAGTGGCCGCACCACCGCAAGCGTCAGTCGTGAGGGGTCGGAGACGGATACACGTCATCGCGTCAACAGACCCGGTCACGTGAGTCCATTATCCGACACGTCACGAGTGACGGTAGCGGAGGCCGGTCACCACGCATCAATCACAGAGCGACACAATGAGCAGAGAACACAGAAACGCAGTTAAGATAAGTATGCCCAATGTTAGTTTACAGTACATAAGTACAATATTGTATTATTGACTTAAATGTCAATAAAATGTAGTTCACAGCAGAGCTGCGTAAAGCATTGGCAAGAAAAATAAATACAGCACCAAACAATTGATGAAAATATATATTTTTTTAAATATATATATATAAATAAAGAAAGAGATGGATTGTGAAGAAAAAAATACAAGCAACGCCAAATTGCAGCGTGTAAACAAAATATTGTGTACAGTGTAAATATATGAATAAATAATAATTAAATAAATAATGGTGAATAATGTGAGTGTAAAAGATGAAAAAATAGGAAGTCATAAGAATAGTGAACACATGTGTGCACGAATCGTGTGCAAAATATAATACATGCAAATAATGTGTGTAAAAATATGTATATAAGTCCAATAAAAAAAATCTTTTTTCAAAAAACAATTTTTCCAACAATGCATGTATCAATATATAAATATAGACATATATCAAGCTTTGAGCGTGGAAAGGCCCATTGGCCAGAATTATTTAGGGACCCCAAATAAAGACAAAATACAGACCCTAGACTAGGCACCCTAAATACAGACCCCATAAACTAATACAGACCCCAGACCCCTAAATACAGACCCCAGACCAGAACCCTACACTAATAACCCCAGACCTGACTACCGTAATACAGACCCCAGACAAGACCCCCTAATCTAATACAGACCCCAGACCAGACCCCTAAATACAGACCCATAAATAAAGACCCCTAAACGAATACAGTCCCTAGAACAGGCCCCTTAAATAGACCCCATAAATTAATACAAACCCCAGACGTCAAACTAATACAGACCCCCTAAATACAGACCCCAGACCCCTTAAACTAACACAGACCCATAAATATACAGACCCTAAACCTCTTAAACTGATACAGACCTCAGACTCCCTAAATACAGACCCAAGACCACTTAAACTAATACAGACACCAAACTTCCTAAATACAGACCAGACCCCCTAAATACAGTCCCCACACCAGACACCCTAAATACAGACCCCTTAAACAAATCCAGCCCCTTATACTTACATAGCAGGTGACCTCAGTCTTCTCTGTGGAGTCTTGCTGCTGCTCATGGACCTGCGGTCATTTGACCAGCAGGTCTCTAAACAGTAGTAAGAACTTCAGAGATGAGGTCATGGGACCTTATGTCTAAAGGTCCTTTTGTAGGACATATATAATGCCGTACGTTGTGCAGTGGCGGATTAAGGAAACCATAGGCCCTGGGCTGTTACCCAAAATTGGGCCCCCTTATCCACCGCCGCCTTGCCGCGCCGTAACTATTGTTAACGCCACCTTTTTGTGCAAGCATTAACAAATGTGTGTTACGATTCCCCTTGTCAAAACGACAAAAAACAGCTGAAAGCAAGCACTACACTATTGGGGTATGTTCACACAGTGTTTTTTTGTAAGGGTATATAAACACGGCTTATTTTCTGCAGTTTTTCGGGCCGTAAACGGCCGAAAAATCGGAAGCGTTCTGTTCCAACGGACCATTTTTTTACGCGGCCATTCTGAAAAACAAAGGCAGCGAAAAAGAAGTGCAGGTCACTTCTTGGGACGTTTTTGGAGCCGTTTTTCATAGACTCTATTGAAAACAGCTCCAAAAACGGGTGTAAGAAATGCAGCGAAAAACGCGAGTGGCTTAAAAAACTTCTGAAAATCAGAAGCTGTTTTCCTGTTTTCCCTCGCGAGATTACGATGTAACCTGTCATTTCAATCGAGATTACACTTGCCTTGCTGTAAATATCACAGAGACGCTACAGAAGTGACAGGATTCTGAATACACATCACGTCCTGGCTGGAGATAATGTATATTCATTGTCAGGACACTGCTCCAACGTTATAGTGTGTTTATGTGGCTGCACGTAGCGATATAGCTATATTTCTATGTGCTGTGTAAATGAATGGAGAGAAGTGTATGACGCTGATTGGTCAGCGTCATACACTTCTCTGTACAACGCCCACTTGGCCAAAAAGTAAAACACGCCCAGTTGTTCATTAAGAAACTCATTAGCATAAAGCTAATATAGATCATAACTCCGTCAAAAATGATCGTTTTTCTAAATAAAAAACTGCTGTAATCTACATTACAGTGCCGATCACATTATGTACAATATAGGCCACTTATAATGTGGTGACAGAGCCTCTTTAAGCGTGTGAACATACCCTTAGGCAGAAAAAAAAATCTGCCTCAAGATTCCTTTAATTTTGAACTGACAGCGTTGTTTGACGCCTTTTTTTTATTTTTGCGTTTTTTTCCCAACGTTTTTTTTAAGCCGTTGAAGCTAATGCAAAAACCGCAGGCAAAAAAGCACTCCAAACGAGCAGGTTTTTTCTGCCTCCCATTAATTTCAATGGGAGGTCATACACCATCAAAGTAAAATGACCATCAGCCCCCACTCACAGTAAAATTACCATCAGCCCACCACTCACAGTAATATGACCATCAGCCCCTACTCGCAGTAAAATGACCATCAGCCCCCCACTCTCAGTAAAATGACCATCAGCCCCTCACTCACAGTAAAATGACCATCAGTCCCCCACTCACAGTAAAATGACCTTCAGCCCCCACTCATAGTAAAATGACCATCAGCCCCCCACTCTCAGTAAAATGACCATCAGCCCACCACTCACAGTAAAATGACCATCAGCCCCCCACTCACAGTAAAATGACCATCAGCCCCCCAGTTTAGAGACCATAAGCCCCCTCCAGTAAAGTGATCATCAGCCTCAGCCCCCCAGTTTAGAAACCATAAGCCCTCTCCAGTAAAGTGACCATCAGCCTCAGCCCCACAGTAAAGTGACCATCAGCCTCCACCCCCCCAGTAAAGTGAACATCAGCCTCCACCCCCCCAGTAAAGTGAACATCAGCCTCAGCCCCCCAGTAAAGTGACCATCAGCCCCCTCCAGTAAAGAGACCATCACCCCCCCCCCGTAAAGAGACCATCGGCCTCAGCTGCCCCTGTAAAATGACCATCAGCCCACCCCTCACAGTAAAGTGACCATCAGCCCCTCTAGTAAAGTGACCATCACAGACAAAGTGTGCTTACTCCTGGTGAAGAAATAAATAAGGAGGTATAAGAACTACAGCTCCCAGCACGTCCAGACTGTTATGGGATATCAGAGGACATTACAAGGAGGAGGTATAAGAGGAGAGAACTACAACTCCCAGTATGTCCAGGCTGTTATTATAGAATATCAGAGGACATTACAGGGACTATGTATAAGAGGAGAGAACTACAACTCCCAGCATGTCCAGGCTGTTATTATAGGATATCAGAGGACATTACAGGGAGGAGGTATAAGAGGAGAGAACTACAACTCCCAGCATGTGCAAGCTGTTATTATGGGATATCTGAGGACATTACAGGGAGGAGGTATAAGAGGAGAGAACTACAACTCCCAGCATGTGCAAGCTGTTATTATGGGATATCTGAGGACATTACAGGGAGGAGGTATAAGAGGAGAGCACTACAACTACCAGCAAATCCAGGCTGTTATTAAGGGATATCAGAGGACATTACATGGAAGAGGTATAAGAGGAGAGAACTACAACTTCCAGCATGTCCAGACTGCTATTAAGGGATATAAGAGGACAATACAGGGAAGAGGTATAAGAGGACAGAACTACAACTCACAGCATGTCCAGACTGTTATGTGATATCAGAGAACATTTACAGGGAGGGGGTATAAGAAAAGAAAACTACAACTCCCAGCATATCCAGACTGTTGTTATGTGATATCAGAGGACATTGCAGGGAAGAGGTATAATTGGAGAGAACTACAACTTCCAACATTCCCCCGGCTCCAGTTCTTACACAATTGCTAACAAACTATATAAGAAATACTTACCCTGCCCAGCATTAATAGCTCCTCTCCCTCCGTCAAGCTGTTCTAGAGGTGGGCGGTACTTATAGCAGATGTGCGTGCGTCCCGTCTACTACGCGTTGGGGAGTTTGTAACAAAAAAGAACAAATATATTTTTGTTTGCAGTGGATGAGCGGAGTGTCGCGGCACGCCTGGACGGTTCACGTGGCACCCCGGTTGGGAACCATTGCCCTACATACTGACAGCCTCCAACCACCTCTAACAGTATCACACTGTGCAGGGACACATCCTCCTGACAAGGGGAATTGTAACACCCATTTGTCTATTAGTCTTCGACTGCACAAAGACTTTTTGTGAAATACAAGGATTTCCTATAACAAACATATCACGAGAGGTGACAGATTCTCTATAAATCTAGTGACTCCTAGGTGACGACTTCTCCATCTTTCTTCTCCATCTGGTCCAGACTTCATGACGACTTCTCACGGCCATGACCCATTTTTGCAGAATTTGCCACTCAGACTTCTCAGCTTTTCCAACATTTCCACACCTATAAACGAAAATAAAATTATCATCTTCCCCTTGCTATCGGGGTTCCTCAGGGATCAGTCCTAGGTCCGCTTCTCTTTTCTCTCTACACAGCTCCTATTGGACAAACCATCAGCAGATTTGGCTTCCAATACCATCTCTACGCTGATGACACCCAATTATATGCCTCTTCTCGTGACATCACCCCTGCTCTAATACAGAACACCAGTGATTGTCTGTCCGCTATCTCTAACATCATGTCCTCACTATATCTGAAACTGAATCTTTCTAAAACTGAGCTCCTTGTGTTCCCACCATCTACTAACCTCCCTAAACCTGATGTCTCCATCTCTGTGTGTGGCACTACCATCACTCCTAAGCAGCACGCCCGCTGTCTCGGGGTTATTTTTGACTCAGATCTTTCCTGTACTCCTCACATACAATCACTTTCACGCTCCTGTCATTTTCACCTCAAAAACATCTCCAGAATCCGCTCTTTTCTTACGGAGGAAACCGCCAAAACTCTCATTGTTGCTCTGATTCACTCTCGTCTTGACTACTGTAACTCATTACTAGTCGGTCTTCCCCTCACTAAACTCTCCCCTCTCCAATCTATACTCAATGCAGCAGCCAGGCTCATCTTTATGACTAACCGCTACACCAACGCCTCTACCCTGTGCCAGTCACTGCACTGGTTGCCCATCCCCTTCCGAATAAAATTCAAACTTATTACTCTCACCCAAAAAGCTCTCCACAGTGCTGCACTTCCTTACATCTCATCCCTCATCTCTGTCTACCACCCTACTCGGGCTCTACGTTCTGCCAACGACCTTAGATTAAAATCCTCCATAATCCGAACCTCCCACTCCCGTCTCCAAGATTTCTCTCGTGCTGCACCCGTCCTCTGGAATGCGCTACCCCAGACAATCAGATTAATTCCCAATATCCACAAATTTAAACGTGCCCTGAAAACACATCTTTTTAGACAGGCCTATAACATTCCCTAATCTGACTCCTTTCCATGGCCCTCCTTTTAGATTAGTCATCAGAATAAGATTCCCTCACACTCCTTCTCTTCATGTCCGTCATACACGGATACTGGCTGGTGACCGGCTCATGCAGCTTTATGTTACCACCCCATGTGTATAAAAATGGCCGGACCATTGTACAGAACAAACACTGTTACACTTTGTGTCTCCCTTATTTCCTCATAGATTGTAAGCTCTTACGAGCAGGGTCCTCACTCCCCAGGTTTGAATTGTAAATGAACTTTGTCACTATGTAATGTCTGATATTGTTTGTTTCATGTCCCCTCTAAATTGTAAAGTGCTGCGTAATATGTTGGCGCTATATAAATAAAGATTATTATTATTATGGTGCCACACACTGGGCCATTAAATATAATAGCCCCATTCACTGCGTCCCTGAATTTAATAGTAATATACACTATACTCCTGAATATAATAGTACTCTACACGGTGCCCCTAAATATAATAGCAGTACACAGTGCCCCCTGTAGATAGCGCCACGGCCCCCTGTAGATATTATCACACACATCCCCTGTAGACAGCACCACACAAACCTGCCTTAGATAGCATCACACACAGCCCCCTATAGATAGAACCACACAGACCCCCTATAGATATTATCACACACGTCCCCTGTAGACAGCACCACACATAGCCCCTATAGACAGCATCGCACACAGCCCCCTATAGATAGCGCCACTCAGTGCTCCCCCTTGTATATAGTGCTACACAGCGCTTCTCCCCCTTGTACATAGTGCTACACAGCTACCTCCCCTTGCATATAGTGCCACACAGCGCTCCCCCCTTGTATATAGTGCCACACAGCGCTTCCCCTATTGTACATAGTGCTACACAGCACTACCAACTTGTATATAGTGCCACACAGCGCTACCCCTTTGCATAGTGCCACACAGCGCTACCCCTTTGCATATAGTGCCACACAGCGCTACCCCTTTGTATGTAGTGCCACACAGTGCTCCCCTTGTATGTAGTGCAGCACAGCGCTCCCCCTTGTATATAGTGCCACATAGTGCTTCCTCTTTGTATATAGTGCCACACAGCGCTCTCCCTTATATAGTGCCACATAGTGCTTCCTCTTTATATATAGGGCCACACAGCTCCCCCCAGCACTCCCCCTTGGCATACAGTGCCACACAGAGCTTTTCCTTTATTTTCTATTAACCTATTGATGGTGTACATCAGGGCAATACCATTTAAGAAGCTCCCATATATATATTGCTTACCAGCGCTCCCCCTTGTATATAGTGCTGCACAGCGCTCCCCCCTTATATATAGTGTCACACAGCTCTCCCCCGTTTATAGTGCCACACAGCGCTCCCCCCTGTATATGGTGACACACAGCGCTTCCCTCCCCTTGTATATAGTGCTACACAGCGCTTCCCCCTTGTATATAGTGCTACACAGCGCTTCCCCCTTGTATATAGTGCTACACAGAGCTTCCCTCCCCTTGTATATAGTGCTACACAGTGCTTCCGTTTCGTTGTATATAGTGCTACACAACGTTTCCCTCACCTTGTATATAGTGCTACACAACGCTTCCCTCACCTTGTATATAGTGATACACAGCGCTTCCCTCATCTTGTATAAAGTGCTACATAGAGCTTTCCCCCCTTGTATATAGTGCTACACAGCGCTTCCTTCCCCTTGTATATAGTGTCACACAGCGCTCCCCCTTATATATAGTGCTAGACAGCTCTCCACCCTTGTATATAGTGCTACACAGTGCTCCCCCTCTTGTATATGGTGCCACACAGCGCTCCCTGCCTTATATATAGTGACACACAGCGCACCCCCCTTGTATATAGTGCCACACAGCTCCCCCCTTGTATATAGTGCTACACAGCGCTCCCCCTTATATATAGTGCCACAAAGTGCTCTCCCCTTGTATATAGTTCCACACAGCACTTCCTTCCCTTGTATATAGTGCTACAGCACTTCCCTCCCCTTGTATATAGTGCTACACAATGCTTCCCTCCCCTTGTATATAGTGCTACACAGCACTTCCCTCACCTTATATATAGTGCTACACAGCACTTCCCTCACCTTATATATAGTGATACACAGCACTTCCCTCAGCTTGTAAATAGTGCTACACAGAGCTTCCCTCCCCTTGTATATAGTGCTACACAGAACTTCCCTCACCTTTGTATATAGTGCTACACAGCGCTTCCCTCACCTTGTATATAGCGATACACAGCACTTCCCTCACCTTGTATATAGTACTACAAAGCGCTTCCCCCCTTGTATATAGTGCTACACAGCGCTTCCCTCCCCTTGTATATAGTGTCACCCAGCGCTCCCCTTATATATAGTGCTACACAGCTCTCCACCCTTGTATATAGTGCTACACAGTGCTCCCCCCTTGTATATAGTGCCACAGTGCTCCCTGTCTTTTAAATAGTGCCACACAGCTCCCCTTGTATATAGTGCTACACAGAGCTCCCCCTTATATATAGTGCCACAAAGCACTCTCCCCCTTGTATATAGTGCCACATAGCGCTTCCTTCTTGTATATAGTGCTACACTGCGCTTCCCTCCCCTTGTATATAGTGCTACACAGCGCCTCCCTCCCCTTGTATATAGTGCTACACAGCGCTCCCCCTTTGTATATAGTGCTACACAGCGCTCTCCCCCTTGCATATAGTGGCACATAGCACTCCCCCTTGTATGTACCATTTTCCATACTAACACGGGTAAACACAACAATGCTCAGGCAATTAATTAAAGGACAGAGTCCTTTTGTAGTCCAGGGTGATCATGGGCAAATTACAGATTTTACTCATGTGTGTGCACTGGCCCTTTAAGGCCGGGCTTGAGCGCTCGCGCATACATGCACCCTACGGGAACCAGTGCAGCGATGTGGAAGTGAGTGGCAGCGTCTCTCAGGTGGGAAATGCCACCCAGCACTCACCCAGCAGGTAAGCACAACGGTCCTCAGCTGTGGACATTACATATATAGTGCTACACAGCTGTAACGTCCATGGCCGCGGGCCGTCGGGTTTACTCACCCCCCGATGCCTGCAGCCATGGATCCGTGAGCGCTGGTCCCTGTCTCCTCCCTAGGAGACGCCAGCGCTCACTTCCGCTCCGTCCTGCTGTGTCCCGTAGGGTGCGCTCGCTCGCGCACGGCCTTAAAGGGCCAGCGCGCGCACAAATTATTCGCTATCATCATCAACTGCCCTGATTTCCTGGTCTATAAGAAGGCCCCAGGCCTTCTGATCCTTGCCTGAGCGTTGTTAGTCTATCCCAGTCTGTCTCGCAAATGGTCCCTTAGTGTTTCCCGTTCCAGCTGTTACCCGTGCCCTGTTACCCGTTCCTGTATTCCGTATTGTTCTAGTTCCTGTGCCTACCTGCGTTGGAGTAGTGTCGTCTGCCACGTCCAGTGTCGTCTGCCACGTCCAGTGTCGCCTGCCACGTCCAGTGTCGTCTGCCACGTCCAGTGTCGTTTGCCACATCCAGTGTCTTCTGCCACGTCCAGTGTCTTCTGCCACATCCTGTGGCTTCTGCTTCATCGGATACTGCCCGCCACGTCTGGTGCGACCTGCCGCACCAGCCTCCATCCGGTAACGTCACTGCATCACGCCTGTAGTATTTATTTGTATCTGCGTCCTGAGGATGCAGATACAAGTGAATGCGGCTGTCGCTAGCACCGAGGCCCCCTCCAGTTCTAGCAACGCCACCGGGCATGAGGGGTCCCGTGCGGTCATGTGCCCCGGCCTTGGGCCCCGGGACCGAACCGCCTTAATCATGATCCACCACTTGTTACATAGTTAGTATGGTTGAAAAAAGACATATGTCCATCAAGTTCAACCAAGGGATGGGAAAAAGGGAAGGGATGAAACAAAAATTCAACACATTCACAAAGGAGCTGATATTTTATCATTCTAGGAAATGATCTATGCCTTTTTTAAAGCCATCTACTGTTCCTGCTGTGATTAGCTCCTGTGGTAGGCTATTCCACAGATTCAGGCCCCATGCACACGACCCTAAAAATCGCCCAAAATTACGGACCGCAACTACGGTCCATAATTATGGGCCCTTTCAGTTCTATTGGCCACGGACACCGTTCCGTATCGCTACGGATGGGTCTCCGTGCCATAGAACTGTGTCGGGGATTATGCAGCATGTCCTTTTTTTCATGTTTTACGGGACGCGCTCCCATACTTTTGAAAATGTGGGCGGCCGTCAACAGCTGGCCGTGCCCGCAATGGCTGTCATTACGGGCACGGACATGTGCATGGGGCCTCACAGTTCTCATAGTAAAGAAGGCTTGTCGTCTCAGCAGATTGAACCTTTTTTTCTCCAGACGGAGGGAATGACCCCTTGCCTTTTGAGGGGGGTTTTACATAGAACAGGTTTTCACTATATTTCCTGTATGGGCCATTTATGTATTTATATAGGCAGAAGAAAGTAAAGCAGCACTACCAAATATTTGAAACAATGATCCTTATATTCCATGTGCGATGTTTCAGCTCAGTGTGAGCCTTTCTCTAGCATTGAGCTCACACTGAGCTGAAACGTCGTACGTGGAATAAAAAGATCATTTTTTCAAATATTTGGTAGTTTTGCCTCACTTTCTTCTGCCTACATTGAAGGGGCATTTTGGACTGTGACCCAAGAGGCGTGCACCCAACCTAATTTTTGGTCCTGTGCCGCTGATCTATATCTATATGTATTTACATAAGTTAATAATGTCCCCCTTAGTCATCTCTTTTCAAGGCTAAGTTTAATTCTTTTAATCTGTGCTCGTAACTTAGATTCTCCATGCCCCTTATTAGTTTAGATGCTCTTCTTTGTATTTTTTCCGACTCCAGGGCATCCTTTCTATGAACTGGAACCCATAACCGAACTGCATATTCCATATGAGGCCTCACTAATGCTTTGTAAAGTGGTAATATTATATCCCTGTCCCGCGATTCCATGCCTCTTTTAATACACGACAATATCTCGCTGGCCTTAGAAGCAGCTGATTGACATTGCATGCTGTTATTTAGTTTATGATATACAAGTGCACCCAGATCCTTCTCAACAAGTGACTCCCCCAGTGTAGCTCCCTCTAAGACATATGATGCATGCAGATTTTTTGTTACCCAGATGCATAATTTTACATTTATCTACATTAAAACTCATTTGCCAAGTGGATGCCCAAACATTCAGTGTGTCCAAATTGGCTGGTAATTTATGAACATCTTCCTTAGACTGAACATTACTACATAGCTTGGTATCATCTGAAAAAATAAAAACAGTACTATTAATCCCATCTACTATACCATTAATAACTAAGTTGAATAATAGTGGTCCCAGCACGGAACCCTGGGGTACACCACTTATAACCGGGGACCATTCAGAGTAGGAATCATTGACCACAACTCTCTGGATACGGTCCTTGAGCCAATTCTCAATCCAATTACAAAGTATACTATCTAAACCTATAGTCCTTATTTTACCCATTAGACATCTATGAGGGACAGTGTCAAAGGGGTTATCATGCTCCAGTGAAAGTAGGTCAAGAAAACTCCTGAAAAATCTCTAGGTACCTCAAGTAAGGATCTATGCACACCACATTTAGCCATACAGCTGGCTGTATACGTTTGAATATAAAAAGAAAAAGAAAAACAAGGATCCAGACATACACTGTTCAGCCATAACAGTAAAACCACTGACAGGTGAAGTGATTAACATGGATTATCTTGTTACAATTACCCTGTCAAATGGTGGGCTATATCAGGCAGCAAGTGAACAGTCAGTTCTTAAAGTTGATGTGTTGGAATCAGGAAGGATGGGCAAGTGTAAGGATCTGCGAGACTGTGCTGGCTAAACGACTGGATCAGATCAGGTCTTGTGGGGTGTTTTCGGTATGCAATTGTTAGTACCTACCAAAAGTGGTCCAAGGAGGGACAACCCGTGACAGGGTCATAGGAGGTCAAGGCTCATGGATGTGCGTGGGGAGTGAAGGCTATCCTGTCTGGTCCGATCCCACAAAAGAGCTACCTTAGCTAAAATTGCTGAAAAAGTTACTGCTAGAAAGATGTCAGAACACAAAGTGCATCGCAGCATACTGAGTTTGGGGCTGTGCAGCCGCAGACTGGCCAGAGTGCCCATGCTGACTCTGTCTATCGCGGAAAGAACCTACACTGGGCTTGTAAGCATCATAACTGGATACGGAGCACTCGAAAAAAGTGGCCTGGTCTGATGAATCACATTTGCTTTTACATCCTGTGGCACGTGCGTTGCTTACCTGGGGAAGAGAGTACATCCTGGTGCCATATGGGATGAAAACAAGTCGGCAGTGTGATGTTCTGGGCAATGTCCTACTGGGAAACCTTGGATCCTAGCATTCATTTGGATGTTATTTTGACATTTACCACCTACCTAAACATTATTGCAGACCAAGAACCCCCCTTTATGGCAACAGCAGCATTCCCTAACAGCATTGGCCTCTTTCAGCAGGATAATGTGTCCTGTCACACTGAAAAACTGTCCAGGAATGTTGTTGTTCTTTATTTCTTTTTTACATATAGTTGTATTTACTGTCAACAATAGTTTTCAATGAAGTTGAGGCAAAGGTCATCTAGGTAATGAACACTTTATATGTATAAGTTGGCCACTTAAAATTTGTTTGACAGAATCCTCCATTGGAGAGATAGTAGTTTTGTTTCCCTAACAAAATAATGTCTCTACGGGGTTAAAGAGCCACAATAGTTGTTTTTTTTGTCTTACAAAGAACCGCTATTCTGTTAGGGAAAGAATACTACCAGTGACTACCAGCAAATCAAGACATATCAACAATTGCTTAAAGGGAATGTGTCGCTAGAATTTTTTATTTTTTAAGTGATTACACATTGTTTTAATTTTTTTAATTTTTTCACAAATCAGGAAATATTATAAATTAGATTCTAATTTATAACATTTCCATGTGCTGGCCACTAGAGGGAGCAGTTCCCAAAATTGCAGCATGGTCACTGTGGTAAAGCAACCTCATTGATTTATGCTGCAAATTTGGGGTGGACACATTCTCCTCTAGTGTCCTCACACAATCCCCCCTCCGTTCTTCTGGCTAGTGCCAGGAGAAGGAAGGGTTTCAATGTCTTCAAACCTCCTACACAGTGTGCCGCCATTTTCTGAGCGACTGAACAGTGTAGGAGGATTAGATACAGGGCTCAGCAGACAGTATAACATGAACATACACGAACATAATACACCACACATCACATACACGAACATAAATTACCTGCTCCTGCCGCCGCCTCCGCTGGTCTACGCTCCCATTCCTTGCGTCTTCGCTTCGTTGAACATACGGCTGTAAGCCGTGGCCGGAAGTCATCATCTTACTGTCCGGCAGCGGCTTCCAGTCCACATGAAAATGACAGCTGGATTTCGCTCTACGAACGAGCTTAGTTTTGGTCTGTGTGGGAGCGGCGAATGCGCCGTTCACACACAGACGGTGTACGCTTCTGAGAATGGAACGCCTCCCGTTCGCATTCTCTTTGGGGTTGTATGTGCCGTATTCCATCTCTGTATGTGTCGATAATCGATACATACAGAGATGAAAAAATAAATGCCAGCCCCCATAGAGAAGTAAAAGTAAAAATACATTAAAAAGTAAACAATGAGAGCACAATTAAATACATTTTTTGTTAATATTATATTAAAAGCAATATAATAAAAAACAAAACAAAAATCATGATACCTTCCCTTTAAAGGAGTTTTCCAAACACTAAAAATTGATGGCCCATCCTCAGGATAGGCCATCAACAGCTGATGGGTCAGGGTCTGACTTTCAGGACCCCCACCAATCAACTGTTTTGAAGGAGCCGCAGC
This sequence comes from Rhinoderma darwinii, assembly GCF_050947455.1. NCBI lineage: Eukaryota > Metazoa > Chordata > Amphibia > Anura > Rhinodermatidae > Rhinoderma > Rhinoderma darwinii. The sequence continues at coordinate 261,255,345 of NC_134691.1, read as the reverse complement.
GTTTGTACGAGCGCTGCTTTCCTTTCATTTCTTCTTACTCACTGTGAATCGTCGTCACGCATTAAGCGGCGATTCACGAGTATTGCAGCCTTTTCTCCCATTTAAGTGTATGTTCATCAATAGGAGAAAATACTGTGGTCTCAAAGTGTAACTAAAAGTTCAACAAACTTCTGACATGTCATCATGACATGTTAGAAGTTTTGATTGGTGGGGGTCCGAGCACTGAGATCCCCACCAATTGCTAAAACGAAGTGGCAGAAGTGTTTGTGTGAGTGCTCAGCTGCTTCATTGCTGATTGGCTTTTTACGGAAAGCCAATGTAACGGTGTATGGGCCCATAGGCCGTACACCGCTACATTGATTTCTGGAAAAAAACTAACCGAAACGAAGCGGCTGAGCACTTCTGCCCTTTCGTTTTAGAGATTGGTGGGGGTCTCAGTGCTCGAACCCACCTCAATCAAAACTTATGACATGTCACTATGACATATCTGTAAGTGTAAACTGGTGCCATCTACTGGTTATTATACACACCTACACTGTAGAAAAGACGAGCAATTTTTAATAAACAAATTTTATTCAGGAGTACTCTAAAGCCTTGGACACTGCCCAACTCATTCCTATGTTGAAAAAATAGCGCAGGCGCTTCGTAAATATAGCATTGGTTCTGAACACTATGGGGCATATTTATCAAACTGTCATTGCTGGCCATAGCAACTAATCACATTGCAACTTTCATTTTTGCAGAGAAGATAGCTCTGATTAGTTACTGTAGGCATCAAGGACAGTTCTACTGTTAGGCCTCATGCATATGAACGTGTTTTTGCATCCGCAATTCATCCGCATTCATATCTATGGGCCCATGCACATGACCGTGGTTTCCACGGTCCATGCATTGTCAGGAGCCCGGACTGCAAAAAAAAATAGAACATGTTATTATACGGTCCGGATTTGCGGTCCGGGCTCATTGAAATCAGTGTGTGCACAATCCGTGAATTGCGGACGGCCCGCGGATGACACTCTGCTGCCATCCGTGCCATAATTATGGACCGTGCACACGGTTGTGGCCATGTGCATGAGGCCTTAGACAGTTTTGATGAATCTGCTCCTATATTTTTTTTTATGTATTTAAACCAGGCAGCATTAATAAATCTATTCCATACAACTCAAAATCTCATGCATCCCTTCACACAGTACATGATAAAACTCTGGCTCCAGGCGGGCACCACTAGGGTGATCTCCTCAAATGAGTTTCTACAGATTCTAATAAACTCAATTAAAGCAGTAAAAATATTGTCGAACTAAGTTCCCCCTAGTGGTGGCAACAGGAAAACGCTGTGGGGGACCTTTATTGAAACTGGTGTTACTTAAAACGACCCTCCGATTCCGGGACAACATTTTAAATATGACAGTGTATATAAAGTAATATTACCTGTGCGCTCCAGTTGCCCCCCTCTGCCGTGGATCCGCTTGTTTTAGGGTCCCCTCTGTGTTGTGCCAAATTGACTTAAAGAGGCTCTGTCCTGTCACCACATTATAAGTGCCCTATCTCCTACATAAGGAGATCGGCGCTGTAATGTAGGTGACAGTAATGCTTTTTATTTAGAAAAACGATCTTTTTTCACAACTTTAGGAGCGATTTTGGTTTATGCTAATGAGCTTTCTTAATGCCCAAGTGGGCGTACTTTTACTTTCAACCAAGTGGGCGTTGTATAGAGGAGTGCATGACGCTGACCAATCGGCATCATGCACTCCTCTCCATTCATTTACACTGCACTAGCGATATAGTTATATCACTATGTGCAGCCTCATACACAAACCCTAACATTACTACAGTGTCCTGATAATGAATACACACAGTGGCGGATCCCCATATGGGCGTTTCGGGCGGTCGCCCGGGGCCCAAGGCTTGCAGGGGGCCCATAGCTTCCCACACCGCACACAAGTGGAAAAAAAACTCTCCAGGGCTGCTGCCGGCCGCATTCTAGTGATCATCGGTCCCACGTGCTGATAAAGAGGCGGGGGGAATGTGCAGGGGGAGTCAATTGCGGCCAGGGAACAGGGGCACAGCACATCAGCTGTAGAGAGCAGACTGTCAGAGATTGTGATGGGCAGGTGCTGGAGTCTCCCTGACAGTCTGCTCCTCTGTGTAGCTGTACACTGTCCCTCCTGTCTAAACCTCCAGCAGCTGCCTGATAACGGCAAAACTGAAACTAGAGGGTGAAGGACCTGTGGTGACGTCACAGTCACATGATTAAGGTCCTGGAGGCTGCCAGAGACAAGCACCGCAGAGGAAGAGACTGGTAAGTAAGTGTGTGTGTGTGTGTGTGTGTGTGTGTTAGGCCCCCTGCACACGACAGCAAAAAACCTCCGTTTTTGCGGACCGCAATTGCGGTCCGCAAAAACTGAGCCATTCACTTTCATTGAACACTGACACCTTTCCGTAGCACTACGGAAGGGTGTCAGTGCCGTGGAAATGTTGCGGGAATAATGGAACATGTCCGTTCTTTCGCATTTTGCGGGCCGTGCTCCCATACTTTGTATGGGAGCACGGCCCGAAAATGCGGCTGTCAGTCAGCGGCCGGCCGTGCCCGCAATCGCGGGCCGTGATTGCGGGCACGGTCGTGTGCATGGGGCCTTAATGTAAGTCTATATAGTGTGTGCTGTGTATATAGTGTCTATAATTTAAGTCTATGTAGTGTGTGTGTGTCATAATGTAAGTCTATATAGTGTGTGCTGTGTATATAGTGTGTGCTGTGTATATAGTGTGTGCTGTGTATATAGTGTATATAGTGTGTGCTGTGTATATAGTGTGTGCTGTGTATATAGTGTGTGCTGTGTATATAGTGTATATAGTGTGTGCTGTGTATATAGTGTGTGCTGTGAATATAGTGTGTGCTGTGTTTATAGTGTCTATAATGTAAGTCTATATAGTGTGTGCGTGTAGTGTGTGTGGTTTGAATATATAGTGTTTGGTGTTAGTGTGAATTGTATATAGGGTGTTTAATCTCACCTTTTTTGTGTGCAAAATAATTTCCCACCCATAGAGCCCTCTGCAGTAAGTCAGATGCTCAGAACCCCCCCCCCCCCCCACCTGCAGCATAATCTCCCCCATGGAGCCCTCAGTAGAGCGTTTGATTGACTGTTCAGGGTTCTATAGGGGAATAACTCCCCCCCCCCGAGCCATAAGGGCGGATTTACACGAACGTGTAATACGTCCGTGCAACGCACGTGCTTTTCACGCGCGTCGCACGGACCTATGCAAGTATATGGGGCAGTGCAGACTGTCAGTGATTTTTGCACAGCGTGTGTCCGCTGTGTAAAACTGACGACATGTCCTATATTTCTGCGTTTTTTGCGCATCACGCACCCATTGAAGTCAATGGGTGCGTGAAAATCACGCATGCCACACGGAGGCACCTCCGTGGGACGTGCGTGATTTGCTCAACAGCAGTATAACTATGATTGCAAACAGAAAAGCACCAGGTGCTTTTCTGTTTACAAACATGCAAACAGAGTGTCATAATGATGGCGGGTGCGCGAAAGGCACGCAGACGCGCATCATATGGTGATGACACACGGAGCTGTTAAGTGCCTTTTGCGCGCGCAAAACACCGCATTTTTTGCGTGCGCAAAACGCACACGCTCGTGTAAATCCGCCCTAAGTGTCAGACACTTAGACCCTCCCATAGGGCACTCAGCAGTCAGTCAGATGCACTGGGGAGGGGTGCCTGACTGCTTAAAGGGTAACTAATGAAACTTTTTAAAAAAAATTACATGTCATAGTGACATGTCAAATGTTCTAATCGGTGGGGGTTCGGGCACTGAGACCCCACCAATCGCTGAAACAAAGTGGCAGAAGCGCTCAGGTGAGTGCTTTGCCACTTTGTTTCTGATTGTCTTTCCTCTGATAGCCGAGCATGCGGTGTATGGGCACAACAGAAAGTCTATGAGTCCGTACACCGCGCCGAGAAAAGACAGTCAGAAATTAAGTGGAACAGCGCTCACCCGGGCACTCCTGCTGCTTTGTTTTAGTGATCGGTGGTGGTCTCAATGCTGGGACCCCCATCGATCAAAACTTCTGACATATCACTCTCACTATGACGCGCCAAATGTTTTTTAAAAGTTTAGTTACCTCTTGGGGACTGAATTTATTGGTTTGAGTTAATGTATGGGCCTGGGTCTTAATTTGCTTAGGGGTCTGGGGTATAAGACAATTTATGGTGTTTATTTCTGAATTTTTATGTTGCTATAGACGCTGAAAATGGCTACAGAATCAAGGGGAAAAGATTTCTCATCAGGAAACTCTGCAGTCGTCAGGAGAAGTCGCCATAACGGTCTGTGTCAGATGGAGAAGAAAAGAGAACGACCCATCAGTGAAGACATCTCCTGTGAGTCATTGCATTTATCTGTCACCTCTCCTGACATGTCTGTTATCGGAAATCCTTGTATTCCACATAAAGTCTTTGTGTACCCAGGACTAATAGACAAATGCGTGTTACCATTCCCCTTGTCAGGAGGATGTGTCCCTACACAGTGTGATACTGTCAGCGATGGTTGGAGACTGTCAGTGTGTAGGGACACAGCCCTTTGACAAGGGGAATCGTAGCACTCATTTGTCAATGCTCACACAGAAAGGTGGTGTTTAATATAGACATGACGTGGCAGGGCGGTGGTGGAGAAGGGGGCCCAAGCTTGTGGAACAGCCCAGGGCCCATGGTTTACTTAATCCGCCACTGAATACACATGACCATCCAGCCTGGACGTCATGTGTACTCAGAATCCTGACACTTCTGACTCTTTCTTTGTGAGATTCCAGCAAGTGAAACCAAATCTCGTTTAGATCCGTAAACTCTCGAGATTTGGTTTCACTTGCCGGAATCTCACAAAGAAAGAGTCAGAAGTGTCAGGATTCTGAGTACACATGATGTCCAGGCTGGATGGTCATGTGTATTCATTATCAGGACTAGGGATGCACGGTGCATCGAAACTTCGATACTGTTTCGATACTGTGCATCCCTAAACGGTTCGATACCGCTATTTCCTGTATTTCGATACTGAGCTGCGCAGCCGCACAGCTCAGTATAGTAATACATAAATGTATGAGAGCTAAGCTGCGGCTGTGTAATTCAGCCACAGCCCCGCTCCTGAGTCATAATAAGTTTGCGGGGTCAGGATGATGCGATGCGGCCAGCGCTGCACTAATGAGCGGCGGCACTGGAGACAGAACATGGCGGGCGCTCTACAAAACACCCCCATGTTCTGTCCTCAGTGCCTGAACTGCCGCTCATTAGTGCAGCGCCAGCCGCATCTCCTCATACTGACCGCGCGCGCACTTCCTGTCTGGAGCGGTGCAATGGCTGTATTACACAGCCGCAGCCCCGCTCTATAACGGCGGAGATCAACCTCTCATCTCCGCCGTTATTCCCCTGAATGCTGCGATCACAGCGGACTGCAGCATTCAGGAGAAAATGAGATGGGGGGATGCCTCTGGATCGCGTCACAGGGAATTCCTGTGACGCGATCGAGGGCCATACCATATATGGGCAGACAGCCCAGGGTCTATTGACAGACCCCAGGGCTGTCTTACCATATTTCCTGTTGTTAGGACATACCCAAGTATGTCCTAACAACTGCCTGTGTGCTATCCGTCCACAGGCTAATGTACTGGCACATATCTGATATATGTCAGTACATTAAAGTTTAAAAATAAAGTAAAAACAAAGTATTAGTTAAATTTAAAAAAAAATACACATTCACCTTTTTTACAATAAACATTAAAATAAGTCTCAATACATAAAATATACACATTCAGTAATGGCACGCACAACAATTTTTTTGCATCATTTTTGATGTGTACGCTGTAAAAAAATGAAATAAACACGGCTTTCATTCACTTATTAATGTGGGGCACGAGGTGCGATGAATTTAACCGCCATGTGCCTCACATTAATAGTAATTAACCCCATCATGTACCTCACACATTAACCCATTATGACTGAGAAACATGATGGGATTAATTACTATTAATGTGAGGCGCGTTCAAAATTCATCATCCCACCTCGCGCCTCACATCAGAAAACTGAAGAATTTTTTTTATTATTACTGTTGGCAAAGTATCGAAATTGGTATCGAAATCGCAATACTAAACGAAGTATCGGTATCGAAGTCCAAATTCTGGTATCGTGACATCCCTAATCAGGACACTGTAGTAATGTTAGGGATTGTGTATGAGGCTGCACATAGCGATATAACTATATCGCTAGTGCAGTGTAAATGAATGGAGAGGAGTGCATGATGCTGATTGGTCAGCGTCATGCACTCCTCTGTACAACGCCCACCTGGTCGAAAGTAAAAGTACGCCCACTTGGGCATTAAGAAAGCTCATTAACATAAACCAAAATCGCTCCTAACGTTGTGAAAAAAGATCGTTTTTTTAAATAAAAAGCATTACTGTCACCTACATTACAGCGCCGATCTCCTTATGTAGGAGACAGGGCACTTATAATGTGGTGACAGAGTCTCTTTAAGCGCTTCTTAGACTGAGTCTGGGACACTCCCACTGTTTTAGGATTGCCCATAGCTTCTAAAGTGAGCAGTTCTGTTCAATCCGTGTCTTGGACTCAATGAAAAGCACTGTGGCAATTTTGAGACAACACAGAGGGGATCTTAAAACAGTGGGTCCACAGCAAAAGGGAGCACCAGGTAATATTACTCCATATACCCCATCACTTTTATAATTTTGTCCTGAGACAGGAGGGTCAATTTTGAGCAAGTTATGCACAATTTTAGATTTATGCTAACTACTTTCTTAATAGACAACTGGGCGTGTTTTTACTTTTTTTACCAATTGGGCGTTTTAAAGAGGAGTGTATGACGCTGACCAATCAGTGTCATACACTTCTCTCCATTAATTTGTAGCAGTACTCGCAACACAGCGTGATCTCACGAGATCACGCTGTGCAGTCACATACTCCTATATTAACTATACAGAAGTGTCTTGGGAGTGAATAGACACAATTATCTCGCGAGATCACGTGTGCTGTCATTCACAGAAACTTTACCGAAGTGTTGGGAGTGCTGAATAGACATCGAGTCTTGGCTGGAGGTGATGTCTATTCACACCCAAGACACTTTGATTATTTTTCAAAATAAAAAACACTGTTGTTATCTACATTACAGCGCCGATCACATTATGTAGGAGATAGGGCACTTATAATGTGCTGACAGAGCGTCTTTAGGTCTTGATAGGAAACAACCTGGAGTAAGATGCAAGAAATTTATTATTAGGCACATGCCTTTTACTGTATGAGGACTTGTTTTTGCAGGACAAGTCTTTTTATATTTTTTATTGGTACTATTTGAGGTACATACAGTGCCTTGCGAACTTATTCACCCTCCCTGGGTGTTTTTCCTGTTTTCTAGCATAACAATCTGGAATTAAAATGGATTTTAAATTTGTAAAAAGAGGCCAAATTATTGGAGCGGAATGAAAAAAAAACCTTGTTTAAAAAATAAGTAAATAAAGTCTAGTCTAACTAATTAACTTCAATGGTCACATAATTCGTTAAATAAGATCCCCCTGTGTGTGCAATCAAAGTAACACATGATCTGTCACATGATGTCAGTATAAATACACCTATTTTGAAAGGCACCTGAGTCTGCAACACCTCTAAGCAAGAAACACGAAGACGAAGGAGCTATCCCAATAGGTCAGAGACATATATATATATATATATATATATATATATATATATACAGACCACAGAACTTTTGTTTTCGTTCAAAACAACGGAAACCTAGCGAACGGAGACAAACAGTAAGCAGCTGATATAAAAGAATTACCATTGAACTCAAAGGTAATTCAAACGGAACCGTTGCTTTGCGTTTATTGTATCGATCCTCTCTTCCTCTGACGGAAGAGAGGTAAACTGATAGGCTAAGTTCACACTAGCGTTACTAAGAGGCCACAGTCGCTAATGAGCAGTGTTTTCTCCGTTCCCAGCAGTTACAGCAGAACGTCATCTGTAAGTTAAGATACAACTCTGCGACATCACCAAGACGTAAAAGTATGGTGGTTCACGAGAATGATGTGTTCACTTTTACGTCATATGGCAACAGCGCCATTCTTTACATCTCGTGGATGCCCTGGAGCTTGATCTCAGACTGACGGCAGCAAAGAAGAGAACTTCTACCCCTCTCATCCCACCTCTCCTCTTTGTGTGTGTTTTTCAATAAAGCCTTTTAAACTACCCTTCATCTACCAATTTTGTCAACCTATCCCATTTTTATTTTGTTGATTTTGGCAATGCTTTTCTAAAACTAGCCATACATATGAAATTGCTGTTAGCCAAATGCTTGTTCAGTCGATAGGTATTTCTCCTAACTTCACTATAAACATGCACATAAGCCTCGGTCAAGCTTGCATGCTTGTTTCAATGGGCAGAGAGCAATAAGCCACTGCCACGACCCTACGGCAGCAGCTTATCACCCGCGAGAACAAAGGATTCGCCATGTGTAATTTCAACATGCCTCTTTCCCCTGTCATCGGGTGGCCATTATACAAATAAGATCGGTGGCGTGTTCAACGTTTCTCATATGTGTGTGGGCAGCTTTACGGTGTGTAATATGTATAGTGTAGGGTGTCTGTGCATACCATTTTGCTGTGAAAGATCTGTAGTTTCTTCAGGTCTTACTCTTGAATTTATAGTATAGATACCCTCCCTGCACGGCTTCGCAGTACACAATATGTTTTATGTGTAATTGTTAATAAAGCTATTTTAATTTATAAAGTTCCATTGAATAAAGTAAGCCAATGCAGTAAAATAGAAAGCAGAACAGAAACGCCAGCGTGTGTGTATATGTTGATATAATGTATACTTTTAGGGTACGTCAAGATTTCCAACTGGATTTTTTTGTGTGGAAATTCTGCATCGTATTACAGTAGCAGCAAAGTAGACAAATCTGCATGACCGTGGGATTACAGAGCTCGCCCCCTTTCGAACCCTTTTGCTTAAAGAGGCTCTGTCACCAGATTTTGCAACCCCTATCTGCTATTGCAGCAGATAGGCGCTGCAATGTAGGTTACAGTAACGTTTTTATTTAAAAAAAACAAGCATTTTTGGCCAAGTTATGACCATTTTTGTATTTATGCAAATGAGGCTTGCAAAAGTCCAAGTGGGCGTGTTTAAAGTAAAAGTCCAACTGGGCGTGTATTATGTGCGTACATCGGGGCGTTTTTACTACTTTTACTAGCTGGGCGTTCTGACGAGAAGTATCATCCACTTCTCTTCAGAACGCCCAGCTTCTGGCAGTGCAGAAACACAGCGTGTTCTTGAGAGATCACGCTGTGACGTCACTCACTTCCTGCCCCAGGTCCTCCATCGTGTCGGCCACATCGGCACCAGAGGCTACAGTTGATTCTGCAGCAGCATCAGCGTTTGCAGGCAAGTAGCTACATCGACTTACCTGCAAACGCTGATGCTGCTGCAGAATCAACCGTAGCCTCTGGTGCCGATGTGTCCTCGCTCATCCGACACGATGCAGGACCTGTGAGTGACGTCACAGCATGATCTCTCGAGAACACGCTGTGTGTCTGCACTGCCAGAAGCTGGGCGTTCTGAAGAGAAGTGGATGATACTTCTCGTCAGAACGCCCAGCTAGTAAAAGTAGTAAAAACGCCCCGATGTACGCACATAATACACGCCCAGTTGGACTTTTACTTTAAACACGCCCACTTGGACTTTGCAAGCCTCATTTGCATAAATACAAAAATGGTCATAACTTGGCCAAAAATGCTCGTTTTTTAAAAATAAAAACGTTACTGTAATCTACATTGCAGCGCCTATCTGCTGCAATAGGAGATAGGGGTTGCAAAATCTGGTGACAGAGCCTCTTTAACCTCCCCTTCAATACTGTCCACCCCCCTTTTCTGCTTCATGGCCCTTCCACTCTTCCATGCCACTCGCCCATCCCTAGTGAGACACACGAGACAGTGGGTTGGAAAATTTCGGCCACAGCAGCCATTTTATTAACAAATTTACATGAACATAAAACATAACTTTATAAATAACATTACTAGGAAAGGGAAGTCCTTGGAGCTCCAAAACTTTGGTGCCTAACTGCCCCCTGTATAGCCATTTACCCCCAGCCGTCTCCCTACAGGCTCAGAGGCACCTTTCTACTCCGCAGTTGGCTTGCCAAGTATGTAAAACCACTCCCCGGGACACCACCCAGCAGGAGGCCAAAATATGCCCATATCCATGAGCAATTATGTACTTGTTAGGGACCATACCTCTGATGAATCCCCCACTTCAAATTACCACCAACTCCAAGGACCTCCCAATCCGCCAACAATGCCACCGTGACTCCACTCCTACCAGTCACCACCAGTCGTCCCCTGTAAAAGAAAAAACACCAGCAGCAACAAAGAATCCACATTGCAAAAACCAAAACATAACACCTAACCTTAAGGGAGGGAGGGCGGGACAAGGGCTAACCTGCTTTCTTGGGGCGTGAATGGCGCGAACCTGGCCCTCACCCTTCCTATATGCCCTTTGTTAACCTCGCCCCTTCCTAACCACCCCCCCTCCCCTTCTCCTTCCTCCCCCTCCTCCATTTGAACTTTTCACCTCTTTCCTTCTCCCCTGCAACCCTGGTCATGTCTGCCTCCCCCAATCATTTCATGATGTGTCCGCTGTTTCTTGACCATGGGATTACAGAGCTCGCCCCCTTTCGAACTCTTTTGCTTAACCTCCCCTTCAATACTGTCCACCCCCCTTTTCTGCTTCATGGCCCTTCCCCTCTTCCATGCCACTCGCCCATCCCTAGTGAGACACACGAGACAGTGGGTTGGAAAATTTCGGCCACAGTAGCCATTTTATTAACAAATTTACATGAACATAAAACATAACTTTATAAATAACATTACTAGGAAAGGGAAGTCCTTGGAGCTCCAAAACTTTGGCGCCTAACTGCCGCCTGTATAGCTACTTACCCCCAGCCGTCTCCCTACAGGCTCAGAGGCACCTTTCTACTCTGCAGTTGCCTTGCCAAGTATGTAAAACCACTCCCCGGGACACCACCCAGCAGGAGGCCAAAATACGCCCATATCCATGACCAATTATGTACTTGTTAGGGACCATACCTCTGATGAATCCCCCACTTCAAATTACCACCAACTCCAAGGACCCTCCAATCCACAACACAAGCATACTTAAACCACCTTTAAGTATGTGAGCCCCCACCATCCATCATTGCGCGTTCAATCCCTTCCTGAATCCGCAAAGCCCAAAGGTCAATGCCCACCGCATTCAGATGCACTCCGTCACCTAGCCAATATTTCCCTTGGCCATCCTCAAATTCGTAGTGCCGAACAAAAAACCCCCCTGTTTTTTACCACACAGCTGGAAACCGCCCGATTAACTTTTACCCGGGCCTTGTTTATACGCTCTACCGAACGCGCATTTCGCCATACACTCCACGGCACAATTTCCGACCAAATCACCTTCACCTTCGGAAAACAGGACCACAGCCGGAGAAGGTCATACTTGACATCCCGAATTAGTTCTCTAAACGGACGAGTACCTAAATCGTTACCCCCCACATGAAGGACCAACAAATCAGGAACCCGATCCAGCTGAGCATACCGATGAAAATCCGGCAAAACTCGGCTCCATACCATGCCGAGCATGCCCAGCCACCGTATCACCACCGTTGACCTTTGGAACCCCAGTTGCCGCCCATCCGGCCGCACGTCAGCCCTTAAAGCCCCCCAGTGCACATACGAGTGTCCAAGTATCCACACCAGTGCAGGTGACTCATCTGTAATAGAAGAATAACAAAGATGACACAAACCAGAAATAGCATGAAGAGACGAGGAATGCAAATCACATAAATTGGAGACGCACGTAGGACTTATACCTCACAGAATCCCAACGACCTATGCGCTTCGCCACCTCAGGCCCCAGACCCCATGACGCAGCTTCCGTAGCTGCCCCAATACGAAAAGAGTGTGGTGAATAAATAGCCTTATCCAAACCCAACACCTCCAAACATCTACGGAAAACAACTGTAAACTGGCATCGTGACAAGAAGGAACCATCCTTATGACATAACAGCGGCCCCCCACTCTCTCCCTTGTAGTGCGGCGTACCGCGCGTAGCATCTCACCGGGCACATCCCTGCCCCCGCCACAGCCCCCAGCACCACCCGTTTACCCTTACCCCCTTGATCCGTTTTCGACCACCTCACCCAAAATTCCACTCTCTCCCCGCCTCCTATTACATCTTCCGATTGCAAACCCCCCGCTCTCTTCTTGCTGGGGGCAACTAGCTCACCCACCCGTAAAGCTCCAAAAAACGCCCACGAAAAGGCCAACTATAACAATGCTACTTCATAGCCCGAGAAACACACCCTCCCCAATACTTCACCTAACTGCTCTAAAAGCGCGAAAGAAACCGGGCGACGGCCTTCCGGCCGCCCCGCCCCCTTTTTCCGAAACCCCTTTAAAGCTTGGACAATCCCCTTAGTTTAAAACCAAAGGCCAAAGCTGAAATAAAACGATTCACTTTAGACACCGACCAGCCTTCCACCGATACCTGACCCAAGAAGCCCAACAAAGCTACCACCTGTTCCTCCATAGACCCGACTTCGGGCAAACCTGCTAACCACGACACCCAGTCCTTCCACGCCGCGTCGTACGCCAACCATGTACCAGGCGCTAGAGAGGATTTGATCAAACCTCCTGCTGCTCGCAAACCAAGTCCCAAAGCCGTTCCGGGAACGCGACCCCTTCCAGATCCGCCTCCGGTGCCAACAGACGAAACCGCTCCCACTGTAGGCGAGAGAGAGAATCCGCAATGTCATTTTGCACCCCCGGAACATGAACCGCAACAATCCAAGCATTGAGTGACAAACATCGCAACACCAGCCGCCGCAACAACCTAACCACCAGGGGGGGGAAGACGTCGTTACATTATTGATCGCCACCACCACCCCCATATTATCACAGTGGAACCGCACCTTGCTATTTCGAAAATGCTCCCCCCAAATTTCCACCGCCACCACAATCGGGAAGAGTTCCAGAAGTACAAGATTACGAACCAGTCCCAAAAATACCCATTCACCCAGCCACTGCCCCACGCACCATTGTCCTTTACAATATATACCGAACCCCACACTACCTGAAGCATCTGTAAACAATTCCCATTGAACATTATCCACCACCGGCGAGATAAGTAATGACTTCCCATTATACAAGTGTAAAAACTCCCTCCACACTGCCAAATCATCCCGATGCTCCCGTGTCAACCGCACATAATGGTGTGGGGCTCTAACCCCCGCCGTCGCTGACGCCAACCTCCTGCAAAAAACTCTGCCCATGGGCATTATCCGGCAAGCGAAATTAAGTTTCCCTAATAACGACTGCAACTCCCGCAGCTGAATCTTACGAAGCCGACCCGTCCTGCTCACCTCCAATCGCAGCGCGTCCAGCTTATCACTAGGAAGTCGGCATTCCATTGCCACCGAATCCAGGGTAATGCCGAGAAAGACTATACAAGTGCTGGGACCAACAGTCTTCTCTGGGGATAACCGAACCCCAAAATGATGAGCGACCCACTGGATTGCCCCCCGCAAATTAGCGCACACCCCCGAATGGATGACCGACTCTATCCCCGCCACCTCACGGATTACCCATTCCAGGAACGAACTGAACGCCTCGAAGTAAGCGCAAGATACTGAGCAACCCATTGGGAGACACCGATCCATATAGTAAGCCCCCTCCCAGTAACACCCTAACAGCCGCTGGCTGTCCGGGTGAACTGGGAGAAGCCGGAAAGCCGCTTCAAAGTCGGTTTTTGCCATAAGGGCCCCAGCACCGTACCGTTGCACCCACTCGACCGCTGCGTCAAACGACGTATATACCACCGAGCACAGCTCAGGGGCAATGCCATCATTGACGGACCACCCTCGCGGATGCGACAAGTGATGCATAAGCCGGAATTTATTTGGCTCTTTCTTTGGAACAACCCCAAGTGGCGATACCACCATATCCTGCACGGGAAAAGCCAAGAACGGACCCGCCATACGCCCTAACCCCACCTCTTTACGCAACTTGTCCGACACCACCTCCGGATAATCCATCGCCGACTTCAAATTCCGTAAAGAAAAGGGGACCGCGTGAGCCGGGAAAGTGATCACAAAACCAAACTGAAAACCACTCAACAACAACTCCCCATTTTCCTTATCCGGGAACTTATTTAGGTACGGCTCCATCTCTTCCCACCTCACCGGAGTCAGCCCCATGGCCCCCACCACTCCCCGCTTTGCCTTTTCCTTTTTTGAAACATTTGGCGGACCCGTGCGAAGTCCCGCCGCAAGAGGAGCAAGAATGCTTGAACTTACATCCTGCCCCGAACTTGCATTGGCCGTCATTGAACTGCCAGCACAAGCCCAGCCGCCCTCCTGTCGCTCCCCCCGATTGTCCCGCTTGTCCTGAGGGGCCGGCCACCCCGGCCCCCCCACCTGAAAGGACTGCCCGAACTTAGCTGGGGCCATCACCTTTAACCAGAGCCCAATGTCTTTATTGTCCCACCTAATGTTGGGACGAACCGCTTTCCTCTGACGAAACTGTTCGTCATACCTCAACCAAGTCTGACCACCATACGACCGATGCGCCTCACCTATAGCATCCATGTACCCGAAAAGGGCGGAACAATTTTCCGGTGCCTTTTCCCCTATAACACTTGCCAGAATGGCAAACGCCTGTAACCAGTTCACAAACGTCTGAGGGATTAAACGGTATCGACGCTTCTCCTCCTCCTCCTTTTTACTTTCCCACCTTTTACCTTTATCTAAGTTCAATTTTTCCAAGGGAAGAAGCGAGAAGATTTCGACGTATTCATCTTTCCAAATTTTCTCTGTTACTTCAGGCTTTAAATGTGCCCCCAACAACCCCTCAAAACAAACGTAAACTTCACCTTTTGCTTTATCATCTAACCTCACCCTATCCACATCCTTATCCTTGTCAGTCTGAACCGCAACCGTCACCCCCCCGACCTCCGCCATGGGAACCACCCTCAGGGGGTGCTCTGTTTCTCCGCCCCCCCCGCTGCAGGGACCCACGCTGCGACCGGGGATCTAGCGGGCAACCTGCCCCCCTCACAACGCGCTAGCAATGCCTTTACACAGCCAAGCAATTCCTGAACATCTCCCCCCCCCCTAACAGTAGACATCAACCCACTATTTACAACATCTCTAACTGCCTCCCCCTGGGAACCCCACACCAACCCCTGGGGATCTAAATATAGCTGGAAACGTTTGTAACAGTGAGAGTGACTCACCGGACTGCGTGGGCGCTGAGTTCCCACCAGCCGGGACGGCGGGACCCCCACGACGACCATCCTCCATCGGCACACCTCCGTCTTCACCCGCCTCTGGACATCTGGGGCCTGAAGCCACGCCGCAGGCTCTACAGCCGTATCCACCGTCCTGGACCTCGGAATCACCACACGACGTCAGGGGCCGTCCCGACCTCCGCTCTCCCTCCACTGCTTCCCCCTCCCTCCGCCTCTGCAGCACCACCGATTGTGGCCTGCGTGACCGTCCAGGGACATCATCCAGCTGACAGGCGGGCCGCCCGACTGGTGCATCGCCAGATCGGCCCACCGCAGATCCACGTGGTGTTGACCTGGAGACGGGAGGCTGTCCCTCTGGCCTGGGACCCTGCCCTCCTCTCTCCGAGGGGCCCGACCGGCGTCCCTCGAGGGGCTCCCAAGCCTGCGCCGAGCCCTAGGTAAAGCGTCCGGGCTAAGGCGCTCTGGAGGCCGCACCCGCCGTGACCGCCGGAGGGGGGATGTCAACTCCTCTGGCGCTGTCTGCATCCTGGCGGCACTCGTTCCCGCTGCCTCCTCTAGCCCTGCCGACAGCTCCTGCTCCGAGGCCGTCGGACCTGTCCCCCCGAGCTCCTCTTCAAGCCAGGCCATACCCCGCTCCGCCACAGCCTGCCGCACTTGATCCATCAGGGCCTGCATCGCGCCTCAGGTCAGTCCTCCGTGACAAGGGCTAACCTGCTTTCTTGGGGCGTGAATGTCGCGAACCTGGCCCTCACCCTTCCTATATGCCCTTTGTTAACCTCGCCCCTTCCTAACCACCCCCCCTCCCCTTCTCCTTCCTCCCCCAACTCCATTTGAACTTTTCACCTCTTTCCTTCTCCCCTGCAACCCTGGTCATGTCTGCCTCCCCCAATCATTTCATGATGTGTCCGCCGTTTCTGGACAAATCTGCAGAAAAGAAATGTGGCAACTGACCTGCGATGCGGTTTCTCAATCCGCAGCATGTCAATTTCTCTTGAAAAAATGCTGCGGAATTTCAATGCAGAAAATCAGGAGGGAAATTCTGCATTGTTAACACTATACGTGGATGTATCCTTACTTCTTTTTTTAAAAACTGTATTCCTTTTTTTTACAGTTCTTAAAAATTTGTTGTTAATTGCTTCAACTATTTCTTCACAGAAAGATTTAGAATCACGTTGTTGTTGATGTACATGGCTTGCACTTTTGTACAAATCTATTTGATCTCTTAGGACACTCTATGAAGATTTCCATGACAACTAAAAGCCACTGAAGGCCATTTTTTTTAATGCAGACGTCTGATACATATAATAAGTTTATTTAAAAATTAAACAGTAGTACTGATGGATTAAATGCATATGACAAAATAGTAGTGGAGAGTT
This sequence comes from Rhinoderma darwinii, assembly GCF_050947455.1. Lineage (NCBI taxonomy): Eukaryota > Metazoa > Chordata > Amphibia > Anura > Rhinodermatidae > Rhinoderma > Rhinoderma darwinii. The sequence goes on along the minus strand of NC_134691.1, from coordinate 261,238,614 downwards.
ATAATAAAGAAGTCGGGATAATAAGGCTATGTTCACACAGTTTTTTGCAGGCAGAAAAATCTGCCTCAATACTCCTTCAGGAATTTTGAGGCAGATTATGACCTGCCTGCACTTTCTTTGCTGATTTTTTTGCTGTGTTTTCTGCTGCGTTTTTCAGCCGTTGCCATTAAGCGATACGGGCAAAAAAACGCAGCGATAACCGCTTTCATTGCCTCCCATTAAAATCAATGGGATGTGATTTTGGTCGGTTTTTGGCGCTGTTTCTGACACGGTTTCATGTCAAAAACAGCGCCAAAAAACTCTGTGAACTAGCCCTAAACAGTTCATCTGTAAGAAGTCTTTGTTTTGAAGAACAAGTTGTAGATATATGGCACCATTTTGGGGTACATTCAAGGTAATGTTCAACATATAGTGGTTTCTCGGGATACAATGGCATCAAATTACTATATTTTCAACTTGCGATGGTCTGTCGTGGACCATGGTAACTTGAAACCACAATACCACAAACAGTCCCAATCTGCATATGTGCATTTTGCTCTCAAAATGTCTGTCATTGTCCACAGTGAACTGTCGATCAGTGCATCAAAATTGGAGAATAAGTCCTATTATTGAGTGCTGTATTAGGCCTCATTTACACATGCTGATTTTGTTGCATTTTTTAAGTGGTTTTTGAAAAATCTCCTTGTGTAAGCAGGGCCGCCATCAGGGCAGTACGGCTGGTACTACAGTCAGGTGCCCGGCCACAATGCAGAAAGAAAGGTGCCCGCCGCTTCTTATTAAACGTTAAACATTTCCATCAGGGCTCCAGCGTTAGTCACTTGGAGAAAGGAACGAACCTTGCAGCTAGGGCCCGTTCCTTCCTCCAAAGTAACTAATGCTGAGACCCTGACAGGACTTACACCAGTGGAAGATGCTGCATGAGCAGCAAGAAAGCAGAAGCTCTGTGTGGAGAGAGCCACCTACCAGCAGATCCTTCTCTACACAGCCAACTGGACCCTGAAAGACTGGTGAGTCCCCCATCCTCCCTCACATCTTCCCTGACCCCACTTGTAGAAAATAAAGTGGTTGATTTTTTTCGTTTACTTCAAGTTTTTTGCTGCGATTTTTGTAATCGTGGCAAAAATGGCGCTGTTTTGCCGGGATTTTAAAAATCCCGGCACAGCGGCCTCATTTGTGCCTTGATTCCAAAAATTGCATTAAAAAAAATGGTACAAAACATGAAAAAAACTGTGCTTTTAGGCTATATTCCCACACTGCAGTCAAATCACATTTTTGCTGCGAATTTGCAAAGATCGTAGCAAAAAATGGGATTTGACTGCACTGTGTGAATAAGACCCTAAGACCACTTCAGACGTGGTGGATTTGTCTCCTATTTTCGGAGCGGATAGCGCACTGAAAATACACTAGAAATTACAGTACAACTCATGTGAATGGGGTTTTCAAAACGCCATGCACATGCAGCAGAAAAAAATCCTCATGGGCTTTAGTGCATTCTGCTGATTGTTAAATCAACAGCATGATTATTATGTTGCAAAAGTGCCACTCATTTCACCATTTACAATCCCAGGAGGCCGGGCTGCAGGACGTCAGAGAGACGTGTGGCATGGTAAGTATAGGCATTTTTTTTCCTGCTGTAGGCTACATTCTGCAGTTTTTCACGTCCGAGGTGCACCCGTGCGGGATGCGTTGTCACGGATCCCCCATAGACTAGAGTCTATGTAGGGATGCGTGACACGCAGGAAAATAGGACATGTCCCATTTATTTCACGAACCCTTCACACGCTTCGTTGAAACAATGGTCGTGTAAATAGCCCCATTGAAATACATGAATCCGTGTGTCACACGACTGAGATACACTCTCGTCTGAATGAGCCCTAAGTGCTCCTTACATCCTTACAAGCACTTCAACTTCTCTTAAGGTGCCCTTGCTATCGTGTTTTCGCCCTATGTTTATATTGTATATCAGAAAAGCTCCCGATGTACACGATAAATTTGTTCATAGGGCTCCATTATGTCCTTTTGGTCTCCGTCGGGTTGGTATACTTTTTTTTTTTTAGAGGGATGGAATAGCATAGTAGACTCTGCTATTCCATACTAATAGGTCCCACAAAAAAAACGGATACCGCTCCTGACCACACTAAATGGACAGTAATGTCAGGAGCTTCCCAATGACGGAGTCCCCAGGCAGAGCATCACAAGCATCTCTGCCCGTGGACTTTGGCCCAGGGAAAGCTCCTAACGTCGCTGTCCATTTATGAAAAGGGACTTCAGGAGTATTCCCGAGGAGACGTATCCCATTGTATGCCATATTGTCTTTGCTGAATTCAATAAAATCCAGGGTATCAACCGGTCACTGACTGCTCCATGGTGTCGTTGACTCTCACTCGACGTCAGTAACAAAATCAGTTACTGTGTATAGCGTACAAACATAAGCGCCATACTTTCCGTTGCCCACCCCCAGTAATGGAGGCGGGGCCCAATCTTTTTGGCTGTTTGGGGCCCAGAAATTCCTGATGGCCGCCCTGAGTGTAAGGCCCTACAAAGACCTGCAGCGGACCAAGCTCGGAATGTTGGGTCTTCGAAACCCAGCAGAAAATCTGGGTTAGGCTGTGTTCACATCACCGTTTCTTTCCGCTGAGGGGTTCCGTCTGAGGTTTCCGTCGGATCAACCCCTCAACGGAAAGGCAAACGGAAACCTTAGATTACGTTTCCCTCACCATTGAACTCAATGGTGACGGAAACCTAGCCTCACAGCCACGACTGAGGCAGAAGCTTCTGACCTGACTCCGCAACTCACAGGTTGCTTTTGTGTACGACTGGATTTTAGGCTTCTGGCCTGGCCCAGCAGCTTTCACGTTCCTTTTTGTGTGAAGATCTGCACCTTATGGATAGGAACTGCATGGAATATTAGATATTTGTGCACCCCTCAGTTGGAAACTGCAACCCATGAAACAATGAACGGACACCAATGCAGATGTGAACGAAGCCTTACTGATAAGTAAAGAAACCATGAGTTTATTTGTACAACTTCAATACCATCTTCTGCCTCTTATTTTGCACTACACCATTGTAAAGCCCGTGGTCGCTGACAGCTGCGATTTCAGGACTTTGAAACTTTTTCGGCGTCTCCTTCCCCTGAAACACCGGCACACGGCTCTCTCCTCTGTCCATACAGTGTGCGTGCGCGCACTCGACTTGGATCTTGCTTCAGCGGCTGCCCCACTTACTCGACTGCCCACCAGCACTCCAGTCGGTTCTGGGTCCTAAATTTCGTTGCTACTTCCGCCTCATTACAATGGAGATTCAACAACCTGTAGGGGCTTTCTCAACCAGTGCAAGATCCCCTTCCAGTTGCACGCACATCTCCCCCCGCTGAACTGACCAAGGTTGACTTTATTATCTCCCTCCTCTCTAGCAAAGCTCTGGCATGGACGAATCCTATCTGGGAACTTGTGGGGCCGGAATCTTACAACCTACAGCTATTCCTGTAAAATTTTCGCACAGTGTTTGAAGAACAGGGCCGAACATCTTCAGCAGCTGCTTCTCTTCTAACAAGCAGGTTCGACGATAGGAGAGTAAGCTATCCAGTTCCGAACTTTGGCAGCAGAGCTTGCCTGGAAATAAGAGGCCTTGGTGGCAACCTTCTGGCAAGGATTGGCTCCTCAAATAAAAGATGAGCTGGCGACTCGCGATCTTCCATCTTCCTTGGATGTCCTTATTTTTCTGGCTACATGGATCGACATAAGGTTCTAACAACGCGCCCAGGGAGTTTGTAAGGAAAAAAAGGTTCTACAGACTGGCGCCGGAATTCCAGAGACCTCTGCTACATCCTTCGGTTGTTGCAGGTAAACAGACTCAGACTGTCTGACCAGGAGCGGCAGCGCAGACGTTCAGCAGGATTATGTTTGTACCGTGGCCTTAAGGGTCATTTTGTGCGCCAATGCCCCCAGAATTCGGGAAACTCCAGCACCTAGGGTTGGTAGGAGAGACTACCCTAGGTGGATCGATGCCTGCTGCAAAATTATTCTCCAAATTATCGATTCCTTTGACAATTTCCTCTGGTGAAGAATCACACTCGGTTTACGCTTATCTAGATTCTGGGGCGCCTGCGAATTTCATCCAACAGCCTTTAGTAGATAGTCTCCATTTGCCCACAACTCCTCTGGAGAAACCTCTAGTAGTAACTTTGGTGAATGGTCAACCTCTGCCAGACCCAATTCTTTCCATTACTGAACTGTTCTGTCAAAAGCTATTAACCCTATCCTGCTGAGGCTACCATGGCTTCATCAACACGCTCCTTTTATTCTACTGGAATTCCGGAGAAGTACTCCAGTGGGTATCCCGATGTCTTTACCGCTGCCTGCCTCAGGTCATCCTGTCCAGTCTACAATACCTCAGTCACTCGCTGGTCTGTCTCCACACTATGCCTGTTTGCAGATGTCTTCAGTAAGAAGGAGGCTGAGGTCCTCCCTCCCCATCGTCCATACAATTGTCCAAATGAATTTCTCCCTGAAGCTTCACCTCCTCGTGGATGGGTTTATCCTCTCAGCTTGCCTGAGACCCAAACTATGTCTGCATACGTCAAGGAGAACTTCGAGAGGAGGTTTATCAGAAAGTCTACTTCTCCAGCCAGAGCTGGATTCTTCTTTGTAGAAAAGAAAGATGGATCTCTCCGGCCATGTATCGACTACCGTAGTTTAAACCAAATCACTGTCAAGAACAAATGCCCCTTGTTGCTAATCTCTGAGCTCTTCGACAGAATTCCTGGGGCCAAGATTTTCACAAAGTTGGATCTACGCGGGGCTTATAACTTGATCCGTATCCACAAAGGTGATGAATGGAAAACCGCATTCAACAACCGAGACAGTCGCTACGAATATCTCGTGATGTCCTTTGGATTGTGTAACACTCCAGCTGTGTTCCAGGATTTTGTAAATGACATCATCCTGGATCTAATATATGTCTGTGTCGTGGTATATCTGGACCACATCTTGATTTATTCACCAGATCTGATGACTCACCGGAAGCATGTTCGCCAAGTCCTCTCGCAGCTAAGGGGAATAGTCTCTACCCTAAACTTGAAAAGTCTGTATTTGAAAATAAATCATTGTCCCTTCTGGGCTATAAGATTTCAGATCGTGGACTCCAGATGGATCCGGAGAAAGTGAAGTCCGTCTTAGAGTGGCCACATCTTCAATGTCTCCGTGCCATACAGAGATTTCTTGGTTTCGCAAGTTTCTACCACCAGTTCATCCCAAACTTCTCTTCACTTACCGCTCCTATCTCTGCTCTTACCAAGAAGGGAGTGAACGTTAAGGTCTGGAACACTGAGGCAGAGTCAGCATTCTCCAATCTCAAGAGAGCCTTCACTTCAGCTTCCGTTCTTCACCATCCTGATGTGTCTCAGCAATTCTCGTTAGAGGTTGATGCTTCTTCCATTGGCGCTGGAGCACTTCTCTTTCAAAGAAACTCCAAGGGTAAGGCGTTATCCTGTGGCTTCTTCTCAAAACTCTTCTCTCCTGCAGAACAAAACTACTCCATTGGGGACCCTGAGTTACTGGCCGTCAATTTAGCCTTAGAAGAGTGGAAGCATTTGCTAGAGGGGGTTGCTCATCCTATTATCATCTGCTCCGATCACAAGAAACTCACTTATTTACAGTCTGCACAACGACTGAACCCTTGTCAAGCCAGATGGTCGCTGTTCTTTGCCAGATTACAGTTCCTGCTTTATTTCCGACCTGCTGATAAAAATATAAAGTCTGATGCACTGTCTTGGTTATTTGAGACAGATGACTCAGAAGAGGATCCTCAACATATCATTGACCCTTCTAGAATTATTTCTGTTAACCCTTGCAGATTAAAGACATTCCTCCTGGAAACATTTTTGTTCATCCTACTGACAGGAGGAAAATTCTTCTCTGGGTTCATAATTCCAAGGTGGCAGGGCACTCTGCTTTCCATAAGACTCAGGACTTTATTTCTCATCATTACTGGTGGCCATTCTGCCCAAAGATGTTGTGGACTATGTCTGTCTCCATGTACCAACTGTGCCCAAAACCAAGATACCCATTCCAAACCTATGGGTCTACTCCAAGTTCTGCCTCTTCCTGATGGTCCTTCGCAACATATTGCAATGGATTTTATTACAGATCTTCCTCCTTCTGCTGGTTATACCACTGGGTCGTGGTGGATCATTTTTCTAAGATGGTACATTTTGTTCCTCTGTCTGGCCTTCCCTCAGCACCTCACCTGGCAAATTTGTTTGTTCAACATATTTTTTCATCTACACAGACTGCCCCTCCATATCGTGTCTGATTGGGGTGTACAATTCACAAATTTATATGCCCAACAGTACATAACCAAGAACATCATATCATTTTATGCCTAATCCCACAGGTGGACTCCTGTAGACGTAGCAGAGTTGGGCAAGTTCTGGGGGCTGCTCTTGAACATGGGGCCTCTGAAAAAGCTATCCATTAGGACCTACTGGAACACATACATCTTATACCACACCCCGATGTACCGCATGGCTTAGTCCAGGATGCGTTATGAGGTAATACTTCACTTCCTACATGATACTGATAATGAGCAGGGCCCACCCCGAGATGACCCAAATTTTGACCGTTTATATAAACTAAGACCCCTATTAGACCATTTCAGTGCCCAGCTTGCCCAAGCATACACCCCCCGAGAAGTGTATTTCTGTTGATGAGTCCCTGGTATATTTTAAAGGGAGGCTTCAATTCCGCCAGTACCTGACGAGTAAGAGGGCAAGGTATGGCGTGAAGATGTGTATGCTGTGCGAGAGTGCATCAGGGTATACTTACAAATTTAGGATATATGAAGGGAAGGACACCAGTATTCAGCCCCCAGAATGTCCCCCCTTACTAGGAGTTAACGCCAAAATTGTGTGGGATTTGGTGCACCCCCTGCTGGACCAGGGTTACCATTCTATTTGGATAATTTTTATACCAGCTTCCCACTCTTCAAGTGCCTCGCTTCCAGAAGTACCTTGGAATGCGGCACTGCTAGAAAAAAATCTGAAAGGCCTCTCTAAGACGCTGCTTGGGCAAACACTCAGAAGGGGTGAGAGCAGTGCACATTCTAGCAGCAACATATTGTGTGTCAAGTATAAGGACAAGAGAGATGTCCGTGTATTGACAACAATACATGGCCACTCCAGTACCCATGTACCAGGACAAGTTACCAGTACAGAGACCCCCAAACCAGACTGCATCCTGGACTACAATAGGTATATGGGAGGGGTGGACTTGTCAGATCAAGTCGTGAAGCCCTACAGCGCCATGCGGAAATCGGGGTGTGGTATAAGAAGCTGGCCGTGCATATCATACAGATGGCATTGTACAATGCGTACGTGCTACGTCGATGTGCAGGCCAGAGGGGAACTTTCCCGGAATTTCAAGAAGTGGTTATCAAGAACCTAATTTTTAGGGACCAGGAAGGGGGGGCACCCAGTACTTCAGGAAGCCAGGCCACACGCATAGTATCAGGGCAACACTTTGCAGGAGAAGTTCCCCAAACTGGTGGGAAGGGAAAGATTCAAAAGAGGTGCAGAGTCTGCTATAAGAGGGGGATAAGGAAGGACACAACACATCAATGTGACATGTGTCCCGATAAAACCATGGCTCTGTCTAAAAGATTGCTTTAAAATTTACCATACATCCCTTGATTTTTAATTTACCATGATGCACTCCACACAGCTTATCCTCCTCATCTTTCCCTTCTGAGCCCTGCCGTGTGCCCGGGCAGCAGATAACAGCCATATGTAATGTATTGCCGTACCCAGTAGAACCCACGTTACAATTTATAGGGTGTATATCTCCGGTGGCGCATGCTGGGCACAATATATTGGACCCTGAAATGGCATACATATATAGAAAATTGCAAATCTCACACTGCGCCATCTGTTGTGCATTAACTTTTAAACAATGCCTGTGGGGTCAAAATGCTCACTACACCTCTAAATGAATGCCTTCAGGGGTGTAAATTTTAAAATGGGGTCACTTCTTGGGGGTTTCAACTGTACTGGTACCTCAGGGGCTTCTGCATTCATGACTTCGCACCAGAAAAGCTCCATTAGGCCAAATGGTGGTCCTTCCCTTCTAAGCCCTGCCGTGCGCCCAGGCAGCAGATAACATCCACCTGTAGGGTATTGCCGCACCCAGGAGAACCCACATTACAACTTGTGGGGTGTATATCTCCGGTGGCGCATGCTGGGCACAATATATTGGACACTGAAATGGCATATATGTATAGAAAATTGCAAATCTCACTCTGCACCATCTGATGCGCATTATCTATTAGACAATACCTGTGGGGTCAAAATGCTCACTACACCTCTAGATGAATGCCTTAAGGACTGTAGTTTCCAAAATGGGGTCACCTTTGGTGGGTTTCCATTGCTTTGATACCTCTGGGGCTCTGCAAATGCGACATGACACCCGAAAACCAATCCAGCAAATTCTGGACTCCAAAGAACACATAGCGCTCCTTTCCTTCTGAGCCCTCACATGGGCCCAAACGGCAGTTTATCACCACAAAATGGGGTATTTCCGCACTCAAGACAAATTGGGGAACAAAATGGGGTATTTTATTTCTTGTGAAAATAAGACATTTTGAGCCAAGACTACACATATTATTGGAAAAAAATTTTTTTTTAAATTCACAGCCCAATTCAAATAAGGTCTGTGAAAAAACTGTGGGGTCTAAGGGTACGGCCACATGGAGTGGCCCTGACACAGTCAAAATGTGGCCAACAACCGCACTGGCACTATGTAAGCGCGACTGTCAAATACCTCGTTAAGGGGTATTCCAGTTACTTGCGCATGCGCACTGCCGATCCATTCATTCTCTATGGGAGCGCCGGAGATAGCCGAGTTCAGTGTTCGGCTTTTTCCGGCGCTGCCATAGAGAATGAATAGGGGGGTAAGTTGTTGTAATTTGGAATCGTGCGGCCATAAAGGGTGTATTAATTCATGGCCGCACAATTTTGCAGATAAAGGGACGGTTTACACGCGTTAACATGCGGCCACTAACAGGCTGTTTGACAGCCGCACCGAACATGGTTGCGACCGTGTCAGGGCCGCTCCGTGTGGCCCTACCCTAAATGGTCACAACATCCATAAATGAATTCCATGAGGGGTTTAGTTTCCAAAACGGGGGCATTTTTGGGGGGTTTATACTATTTTGGAACCAGAAGACCTCTTCAAACCTAGCATGGTGCCTAAAATATATTCTAATAAAAAAACAGGCCCCAAAATGCACTAGGTGCTTCTTTGCTTCTGGGGCTTCTGTTTTAGTCCACTAGCACACTATAGCCATATGTGGGACATTTCTAAAAACTGCAGAATCTGGCCAATACTTATTTAGTGGTGTTTCTCTGGTAAAACCTTCTGTGTTACAGACAAAAAAATGGATTAGAATTGAATTTCTGTAAGAAATGTGTAAAGTTTTAAGAAACTTTCTATATAATGTTTTGAATACTTTGGGGAGTCTAGTTTTTAAAATGTGGTGTTTTATGGGGGTTTATAATACATAGGGCCCTCAAAGCTACTTCAGAAGTGAACTGGTATCTAAACAAAAACGCTTTTAAAATTTTCTTGAAAATATGAGAAATTGCTGTTTATGTTCTAAGCCTTATAACGTCCTAGAAAAATAAAATAATGTTAAAATAATGATGCCAATCTAAAGTAGACATATGGAAAACGTTAATTGGTAACTATTTTCTGTGGTATAACCGTCTACCTTACAAGCAGATACATTTAAATTAAAAAATATGCACATTTTTCACAATTTTCACTAAAATTAGCTATTTTTCACAAATAAACACACACTGTATCGACCAAATTTTACAGCTAACATAAAGCCCAATGTGTCACGAGAAAACAGTCTCAGAATCGCTTGGATAGGTCAAAGGGCCAGTTAACACAGAGTTTTTTACATGTTTTTTGACGTGGAAACCACGTCGGAAAATGCGCCAAAGAACGACCGAAAATGCCTGCCATTGATTTCTATGGGAGGCACAGGCGTTTTTTTTCCTGCAAGCGGAAAAACCGTATTGCGGTTTACGTCTCTGACCTCCCATTGACAGCCCGCAGTGCTGAATGGCCGCGGGCCAAAAACGCCATGAAAAACGCTGCAAAAAAACGCGCCAAACGATGTGCAGGCGAAAAACTCTGTGTGAACATAGCCAAAGAATTTCAAAGTTATTACCACATAAAGTGAAAAATTTCAGATTTGAAAAATGGTCTCTGAGCCTTAGGGCCCAAACTAGGCTGCGTCCTTAAGGGGTTAAAGAGACAGATGATTCTTCAAACAAAAAATGGATTCTTTAAGATATAAAATGGATACTCCATGCAAAATGGAGTCACATAACCATACTGTCAAAATGGAGTAACATAAACACATTTTCTCACTTTCACCCTAATCCCTAAACGCTTCCACTTTGTAATAATACCACTCAGAATTGATGGTGGAATATTTAGGAGGGAAGACATTTCACAGTGCCAGGGCTGTTGGCAAACGCCAGGGCACAGGGCAGTGTGAATACAATCCTTAGAAATGCATTTGTCTTATGGTTGTATGAAACTGGCCTAAAGCTCTGTGCATGGTATTACCTTCCCTCCATTGCTTTTTGAATAGGAAAAGATGTAGTTGAAAATTAGTAGGATTCTAGGGGCTTCTACGTGTTTGCTTGTTTTTTTTTTCCTTTATCATGTTGATTTCTATTTTTTATTTTATATTTTGTTCTTTTAAACTTCTGTAATGTAATATGTCATTTTAATGCTTGAATTAACTAATTGTGTTACTTTGAGCAATTTTCAGTGAATAACTTCATGCAAGACTCAAAACTGATAAGTTATTCGTAGTAATATAATCATGCGAGTGATAATTAGAAAGTAATCACACATACATAAATGTGCTTGTAATCATAGGGCAGATGTTTTTTTTAAAATCTAAATGTACCTCTTCTACATTTAAAAAAATGAATAAAATTTTTTTTACCGGCTTAATTGGAGCGTATGGTTAATTTACTAATTATCACCATTATTATTATTATGATGTGAAAATAGAAATCAGAACTTTTCTATCTAACTTTATTTTTAAGGAAACCCTGGTAGTATAACTATAGGATGGAGAAAATTTGTCTTTCGTTCTTCCAAGCCTCCTTGGCCATTTTCTGCTCTGAACTAAGTAACAATTCTGACTTGACTTGAAATTCTGGAGAACTTTAATACATGAAACACAGGTGAATTAAACAACGTCTCTGCTCTCAAAATTTTTTGGACTTTTGGGCCATTTCCACCATTGTTGCCTCTTATAAAAATTGGATGAAGCCTAGCAGAAGGATCGTGGCAACTCACATCCCATGGTATTTTCTACATTTTATTACAAAAACTGGCGTATAGCCGACAAAGCGTGTGCCTCTTAATACCTTGTCACATCTTACTCCAGCCTGTTTCTTCTTAAGACTGCCGTATGAAACGCCAGTCTCAATAAATTTTTCCCTGTGACTTATGCGGCTAGATCTATCCATCTCCCTATACACAATATATCGCTCAGCCATAACATTCAAACCACCTGCCTTAGATTGTATCACCATTATGCTGCTGGAACAGCTCTGACTCGTCTAAGCATGGACTCCACAAGACCTCTGAAAGTGTCCAGTGGTATCTGGCACCAAGACAATAGCAGCAGATCCTTCAAGTCCTGTAAGTTGCTAGTTGGGGCCTCCATGGATCGGAATTATATTCCAGCACATACAACAGATTCTCAATTGAGTTCTGGGGAATTTGGAGGCCAAGTCGACATCTTGAACTCTTTGTCATGTTCCTTAAACCTGAATATTTTTTTGCAGTGTAGCATGGGATATTATCCTGCTGAAAGAGGCCACTGCCATTAAGGACTACCGTTGCCATATAGGGGTGTACTTGGTCTTCAACAATGTTTAGGTAGGTGGTACGTGTCAAAGTAACATCCACATGAATACCAGGACCCAAGGTTTCCCATCAGAAAACTGCTCAGAGCATCACACTGCCTCTGCTGCCTTGCCTTGTTCCCAAAGTGCATCCTGTTGCCATTTCTTTTCCAGGTAAGCGACGCACACGCATCCGACTGTCCACATGATGTAAAAGATAAGGTGATTCATCACACCGGCCACCTTCCTCCAATTGCTTTATTTTTCATTGTCTGATACTCACATGCCCATTGTAGGTGGTTTCAGCAGTGGACATGGGCCAGCATGGGCACTCTGACGGGTTTATGGTTTATGCAGCACCAAATGCAGTAAGCATGTACTGTGTGTTCTGACTTCATTCTATTATAGCCAGCATTAACTTTTTCAGCAATTTGTGCTACAGTAGCTCTTATGTGGGATCAATGAGTCTTGGGCACCCATGACCCTCCTGCTGGTTCATGTCATGATCTGTGGGTATTGTGGACCCACTGGGCCATACCAACTTGACGGTCAGGCAGGTGGTCAACAGGATACAAGTCAAAGTCTATAGTTCGTATAGGTGTACCTGTGGTAACTTCAGACAGTAGCAGGATAGGCTCGGATGGGACCTTGGCAGCAGGCAGACACCAGGCATGGTGAAACAAAACAGGTGTAGTATACAGCACAACACGACTCCAACTCTACACGGCACTAGAACAAGATAGCATGGGATACAGGGTACAGGTAGCAGGAACGGGAACACCGGAACTGGAAAACACACAATGCTCAGGCAATGCAGGAAGGGGCAGGGCCCTTCTTATAGTCCAGGGTGATCAGGGAGCAATTAGCTCAAATCTAAAACATGTGTGTGCTCTGGCTCTTTAAGGCCGGGCATGAGCTCGAGCGCGCACGCGTGTGGTCACTGCAGGACAGGACGGCCGCATGTGCTGGCATCTCTGGGGAGGAAGACATCTGCAGGAAGATAGGATTCTTTGGTCTGTGACCGCAGACGTTACAGTTTCCCCCTCTCTTACGCCCCCTCCTTTTGGGACCAGAGCGGGAGAGAAACCTCTTCAGGAGGGTAGGGGCATTGAGGTTCTACTCTGGCTCCCAGGACCTCTCTTTTGGATCAAACCCCCTCCAATCCACCAAATAAAAAGTTCTTCCTCCTACTCTCTTCGTGTCCAGGATCTACTAAACCTCGAATGTATCTGATGAACCGCTGGGAGCAACTGCAGGACTAGGAATCTTCGTGTATTGGTTCAGGACCACAGGCTTCAGGAGGGAGACATGGAAGGAGTTGGGGATCTTGAGGGTAGGAGGCAGCCGAAGCTTGTAGCAGACAGGGTTGATCTGTTGCAAGATGTCAAAGGGTCCAAGAAACCTAGGAGCAAACTTGCATGATGGCACCCTCAGCCGAATATTTCTGGAGGACAGCCAGACCTTGGTACCGGAAGAAACTGAGGCGGCTCTCTTCTCCTCGTATCTGCCTTTTCGCTTCATGCGGTCGACTGCCTGCAGGAAGGAGGACTGGTTTTGCTGCCAGATCTGTAGAAAGTCCCGGAATGCAGAGTCAGCTGCAGGCACTTGGGACGAAGCAGACAAAGGGAGAGAAATACGTGGATGTTGGCCGTAGACTATGAAGAATGGTATGGAGGTGGTGGACTCACTTATGTGGTTGTTATAGGAGAACTCGGCCCAAGGAAGAAGCTGCACCCAGTCATCATGCTGCCTGGAGATGAAGTGTCGGAAGTAGTTGTCTATGATCTGATTGATCCTCTCAACGATAAATTGATCCTCTCAACTTGCCCATTGGACTGGGGGTGGTAGGCTGATGAAAAGTCCAACTTTATATCGAAAAGTTTACAGAGCGCCCTCCAGAACTTTAAGGTGAACTGAACCCCCCGATCAGACACGATATGCAGAGGTAGGCTGTGCAAGCGAAAGATGTGTTGGATGAAGAGGTTGGCCAGTCGAGAAGCAGTAGGTAGGCCGGTCAGCGGAACAAAATGAGCCATCTTTGAGAATCGGTCCACCACCCAGACCGTACTGCATCCAGCAGAGGGAGGCACATCCGTGACGTAGTCCATTGCAATAAGCTGCCAGGGAGCATTGGGCACAGGCAGCGGCTGGAGCAGGCCAGCCGGTTTGAACTGAGCAACTTTGTTTGCTGCACACACCGTGTAGGAAGAGACAAAGTCCATAATGTATTTGGGCAGTGTGGGCCACCAGAACTGACGGGCAATCAGGTTTCGGATTTTACAGACACCCGCGTGACCTGCCAGTTTAGAGATGTGTCCCCAGCGGAGGATTCTTCTTCTATCTGCCAGACGCACAAAAGTCCTCCCCGGAGGGATGTCTCTAACTTGCATAGGGTTGACAGAGATGATGCAGGATGGGTCAATGATATTTTGTGGAGGCTCCATGATGTCCTCTGTCTCTAATGACCTTGACAAGGCATCGGACCTCACATTCTTGTCGGCGGGGCGGTAGTGGAGCTCAAACTGAAACCGGGCAAAGAACAGCGACCACCTGGCCTGATGGGGATTCAGCCGTTGAGCCGTCTGGAGATAGGTGAGGTTCTTGTGGTCAGTAGAAATCAGGATGAGATGAGCTGTGCCCTCTAGTAGGTGTCTCCACTCCTCCAGAGCCAGTTTGATGGCCAATAACTCCCGATCCCCAATCGAGTAATTGCGCTCTGCGGAAGAGAAAAGCTTGGATTAATAGCCACATACCATTGTCTTGCCTTTCGGACCTCTCTGAAGCAGAAGTGTGCCAGCACCAACAGAGGAGGCATCCACCTCCAATGAAAACTGTAGAGATACATCAGGATGATGAAGGGTTGGGGCTGATGTGAAGGTACTCTTCAAGCTATTGAATGCGGCCCCTACCTTTGGAGTCCACACCTTGGCGTTCATGCCTTTTTTTGTGAGGGTAGAGATGGGAGCAGTTAGTGAGGAGAAGTTTGGGATGAACTGTCGATAAAAGTTGGCGAATCCCAAGAAACGCTGTATGGCCCTTAAGCCTTGTGTGCATGGCCATTCCAGGACGTTCTTTACCTTCTCAGGATCCATCTTGAGAGCCTGATCCGAGATAATGTAGCCCAGGAAGGGTAGAGACTTTCTCTCGAACATGCACTTCTCCAGCTTGGCAGCCAGACGATTTTCCCTTAATTGAAGCAAAACTTGACGGACATGTCTCTAATGAGTCACTGGATCTGGGGAAAAAATCTGAATGTCATCGAGATAGACCACAACACAGACATAGAGGAGGTCTCGGAAGACGTCATTGACGAACTCTTGGAAGACCGCGGGAGCGTTGCACAGAACGAAGGGCATTACCAGGTATTCATAGTGCCTGTCTCGAATGTTAAATGCCATCTTCCATTCGTCACCCCGGCGAATCCGGATTAGGTTGTAAGCCCCACGCAGGTCTAGTTTAGACATTTTTTTGGCTCCCCGTATGCGATCAAACAGTTCTGAAATCAATGGCAATGAATATCTATTTTTTACTGTGATCTGGTTGAGACCTCGGTAGTCGATGCAGGGCTGAAGAGATCCATCCTTCTTTTTGATGAAGAAGAACCCGGATCCTGCCGGGGAGAAGGATTTCCATATGAAGCCCCTCTCCAGATTCTCCTGAATATAGGCGGACATGGACTGAGTCTCTGGCAAGGAGAGAGGATATACCCTACCATGGGAAGGGATGCACCAGGAATCAGCTCGATGTGTGGGGGCGTTTTGGAGATGATCTGCCCAGTTGTATAGCAATCACAATTTAGCCCTTAATCCTTATGTTTTCCTATTTTTTCTGTAAAGGATCTGCCAGACACAGCTTCTGTGTCGACGCCTGTGGTTACTCAGTCTGCACCTGCTCCTAAGTCTGATAGAGTGACCTCTTCTTCCACCACTCAGGCTGGGAGGCTGAGGAGTGGGAGAGCCTATCACAGCCTGGCCAGACGGAGCTAGCTCCCGCCCTCTGTCTATTTATACCTTCATTTCCTGCTTCTCCTTTGCCTGTGATTCTGCATGTTTCCTGGCTCTGCTGCTGCTGCTGCTTGTAATAGTTGTCCTATTCTTCATATTGACCCTGACTTTACTGACTACTCTCTTGCTCTGCGTTTGGTACCTCGTACACTCCTGGTTTGACTCGGCTCGTTCACTACTCTTGTAGCTCACGGTGTTGCCGTGGGCATCTGCCCCTTTTCCCTTTGCTTCTTTGTACCCTTGTCTGTCTGTCTGTCGTGCACATAGTGAGAGTAGGGACCGTCGCCCAGTTGTACACCGTCGCCTAGGACGGGCCGTAGCAAGTAGGCAGGGACTGAGTGGCGGGTAGATTAGGGTTCACCTGTCTGTCTCTCTACCCCGTCATTACATTTTCTGCTTCCAACATATGAACTTCAACAACTGAAAGTTCACTTGCTGCCTAATTTCTCCCACCCCTTAACCAGCACCATTGTAACAAGATAATCAATGTTATTTGCTTCACCTGTCAGTGGTTTTAATGCTATGGCTGAATAGTGTATATAGCTTGGACACAGCTGTCAGTCCCACATGATCAAAAGCAGAGGTTTAGCTGACAGATTTTATGCCTTCTAGTGTTAAAGCGAACCTGTCTGCAACATTATGATGCCCTCTATGAGGGCAGCATTGGCACGAAGCGGGTTAGTGGACCCACTAGGATGTACCGCCGTAGCGGGGAGGCAGCTGACCAAACAACAGGAAACCCCAGCAATACAATGTCCCGCACAGGGGTACCGGGATAGTCCAAACAGTGGCCGCAGCTCTGGCACTGATGGAAATGGGTGCAGCAGATAACGCCAAACGTGGTGGATGACACAGGTGCCGCAGGTTGCGCTAGACGTGGCGGATACCTCCGGACGTGGCAGATGACACAGGATGTGGCAGATTCCTCTGGATGTGGCAGATGACACAGGTCGTGGCAGATTCCTCCGGACGTGGCAGATGACACAGGACGTGGCTTGACTCGATACTAGAGGCACAGCACGGGAAACAGGAACACGTAACAAGGCACGGGTGACAACTGGAACGGGAAACACTAAGGGACCATTTGCAAGACAGACTGGGAAAACTAACAACGCTCAGGCAAGGATCAGAAGGCCTGAGGCCTTCATATAGACCAGGAAATCCTGGCAGTTGATGATGATGACTATTTCCTTTGTGCGCGCGCTGGCCCTTTAAGGCCGGGCACGAGCATGCGTGCACACCCTACGGGACACAGCAGACCGGAGCGGAAGTGAACGCTGGCGTCTCCTAGGAAGGAGATGGTGACCAGCGCTCACGGATTCATGGCTGCGGGCGTCGGGAGGTGAGTAAAGCCGACGGCCCGCGGCCATGGACGCTACAGTATTCCCCCTCTTATGCCCTCTCTTCTTGGGGCCAGAGCGAAAGAGGAATTTTTTAATAAGCGCAGGGGCACTGAGGTTTTCTTTTGGCTCCCTGGACCTCTCCTCAGGACCAAACCCTCTCCAGTTCACCAAATAGAAAGTCCTTCCTCCTACCCTCTTGCAGTCCAGGATCTCCCTCACCTCGAATATATCAGAAGAACCGCTGGGAGCAACTGTGGAGCTAGAAGTCTTGCTGTAGCGGTTCAGGACCACTAGCTTCAGGAGGGACACATGAAAGGAGTTGGGGATTCTGAGGGTAGGAGGCAGCCGCAGATTATAGGAGACAGGGTTTATCTGTTGCAGAATCTCGAAAGGACCAAGGAACCTGGGAGCAAATTTGTATGAGGGTACCTTCAAGCGAATGTTCCGAGACGACAGACAGACTTTAGTCCCTGGAAGATACTGAGGCGGCTCTCTTCTCCTAGTATCTGCTTTTCGCTTCATGCAATTGACTGCCAGTAAAATAGAGGACCGGGTCTGTTGCCAGATTTGGAAAAAGTCCCCATAAGCAGAGTCAGCAGCTGGTACTTGAGATGTGGTCGATACTGGGAGAGGGACTCTAGGATGTTGACTGTACACAATGTGAAATGGAGTGGAAGTGGTGGATTCACTTGTGTGGTTGTTGTATGAGAACTCGGCCAATGGAAGAAGCTGTACCCAGTTATCGTGCTGTGAAGAGATGAAGAGGCGGAGATAATTTTCCATGATCTTGTTGATTCTCTCAACTTGCCCATTGGACTGGGGGTGATAAGCTGAGGAAAAGTCCAATCTCACATCCAGGAGTTTACAGAGGGCTCTCCAGAATTTTGAAGTAAATTAAACCCCATGGTCAGACACAATGTGTAGAGGCAAGCCATGCAAGAGAAAGATGTGTAGAATGAAGAGACTCGCCCCTTGAAGAGCAGAAGGTAGGCCGGTCAGCGGGATAAAATGTGCCATCTTAGAGAACCGGTCCACCACCACCCAGACAGTGTTGCATCCGGCTGAGGGGCGAAGGTC
Organism: Rhinoderma darwinii; assembly: GCF_050947455.1. Taxonomy (NCBI): domain Eukaryota; kingdom Metazoa; phylum Chordata; class Amphibia; order Anura; family Rhinodermatidae; genus Rhinoderma; species Rhinoderma darwinii. Next base: position 261,220,252 of record NC_134691.1, on the reverse strand, counting down.
TGTGACAAAGTCCATTGCAATGTGCTGCCAGGGGGCATTGGGTACAGGCAGAGGTTGAAGCAGGCCGGCAGGCTTGGAGTGAGTAATTTTGTTAGAGGCACACCCCATGCAAGAAGAGACATAGTCCAGAACATCTTTGGGTAGCGTAGGCCACCAGAAGTGACGAGCAATCAGGTCTCGGGTTTTACGGACACCAGCGTGCCCAGCCAGTTTAGAACTGTGTCCCCAGCAGAGAATTCTTCTCCTGTCTGCCAACCGAACAAAAGTCCTCCCAGGAGGGATGTCTCTAACCTGCAGAGGATTAGCAGTGACAATGCAGGACGGGTCTATGATAGTCTGAATGGACTCCACTGTGTCTTCCATCTCAAACGATCTGGACAGGGCATTGGCCCTCACATTCTTGTCCGCAGGACGGTAGTGGAGAACAAACTGGAAACGGGTGAAGAACAGCGACCACCTGGCTTGACGGGGATTCAGTCATTGTGCAGACTGAAGGTAAGTAAGGGTTTTGTGGTCGGTGAAGATCAGGATGGGGTGAGCAGCGCCCTCTAGAAGATGTCTCCACTCCTCCAGAGCCAATTTGATGGCCAACAGCTCCCGATCTCCAATAGAGTAATTGCGCTCAGCAGAGGAAAACAGTCTTGAGTAGTAGCCACATACTACTGCCTTTCCTTTGGAGCTCCTCTAGAACAGAAGTGCGCCTGCACCAACAGAGGAAGCGTCCACTTCCAGTGAGAACTGCCGAGATACGTCAGGGTGATGGAGGATCGAAGCTGAAGTGAAGGCTTTCTTGAGGCTAATGAATGCGGACTCTGCCTCTGGAGTCCACACCTTGGCGTTCACACCCTTCTTGGTAAGGGTAGAGATGGGGGCCTTCAGAGAAGAAAAGTTCGGAATAAACTGCCGGTAGAAATTGGCGAAACCCAGGAACCGCTGTATGGCCCTTAGGCCTTGAGGACGTGGCCATTCCAGGGCAGACTTTAACTTCTCAGGGTCCATCTTAAGGCCTTGATCCGAGATGACATAGCCCAGGAAGGGCAGAGACCTCTTCTCAAAGGTGCATTTCTCTAACTTGGCATACAAGCGATTCTCTCTTAGTCGCAGAAGAACTTGACGAACATGCCTCCGATGGGTCATCAGATCTGGGGAGAAGATTAGAATATCATAGAGATAAACTACAACACACGTATAGAGGAGATCTCGGAAGATGTCATTAACGAACTCCTGAAATACTGCGGGAGTGTTACACAGTCCGAAGGGCATCACTAGGTATTCGTAGTGCCCATCGCGGGTGTTAAATGCCGTCTTCCATTCGTCACCCCGGCGAATCCGGATTAGATTATAGGCCCCCCGCAGATCTAGCTTGGAAAAAATTTTGGCTCCTCGTATGCGATCAAACAGCTCGGAAATGAGTGGCAACGGGTATTTGTTCTTGACCGTGATCTGATTGAGACCATGGTAGTCAATGCAGGGTCGGAGAGATCCATCTCTCTTTTTAACGAAGAAGAATCCTGCCCCGGCCGGGGAGGAAGATTTTCGAATAAAACCCCTCTCCAAGTTCTCCTTGATATAGGCTGACATCGATAAAGTCTCTGGCAAGGAGAGAGGATATACTCGTCCACGGGGAAGAGAAGCATTGGGAACCAGTTCAATGGGACAGTCATAATTCCGATGTGGAGGCAACGTCTCAGCCTCTCGTTTGCAGAAGACATTCGCAAAACTGGCATACTGAGAAGGTAGATCGGAGAGTGACTGAGGCAGAGGGGGCACAACAGGACGGACTTGTGACAGGCAATGGCTATGGCATCTGGAACCCCATTGAAGAACTTCTCCAGAACTCCAGTCGAGTGTCGGGGCGTGTAGACGGAGCCATGGCAGACCCAGCAGGATAGGATTGATAGCCTTGGGTAGTACCAGGAAGGAGATCTGTTCTGAGTGAAGAGCTCCGACCCGTAATTTCACCGGCTCAGTGATGAGCATGATTGGATCAGGCAACGGTAGACCATTCACAGAGGCAACTTCCAGGGGTCTCTCCAGATGGACTGTGGGTAGTTGAAACCGATCCACTAGATCTTGGTGGATAAAATTAGCAGCCGCTCCAGAGTCTAGATAGGCGGAGGAAGGATGTGATGTCTGTCCGGTGACGATCGCCACAGGTATCAACAATTTGGAAGAGGTTTTAACATTTGGAGACGTTCCACCTAGAGTTGCCTCTCCAACCAACCCTAGGTACTGGAGTTTCCCGGTTTCTGTGACCCTTGAGGCCGCAATACATGCAAAGTCCAGAGGAGCGTCTGCGCTGCTTCTCCTGTTCAGATAACCGGACTCTGTGTACCTGCATGGGTTCCTCAGGTAGCGCACTAGGAGTGGACAATAGTGGTCTCTGGGCAGGGGGTGCTGGTCTGTGGGCCCGGCTCTCCTGACGAACCTCTTGAGAGAGCTCCCGGATTCTCATATCAACCCAGGTGGCTAACAGGATGAGGGCATCCAAGGTAGAAGGAAGGTCGCGGGCTGCCAGTTCGTCCTTGATGTGAGAGGACAGCCCCTGCCAGAAGGTCGCCACCAGTGCCTCATTGTTCCATGCCAGCTCGGCTGCTAGGGTACGTAAGGAGATCGCATACTCCCCTACTGTGGAGCTTTCTTGCTTGAGGGTCAACAGAGTGGCTGCGGCAGAGGATGTTCGACCCGGCTCCTCGAACACGGCACGAAAGGACTGCAGGAACAAGGCTAGGTCCGAGGATACTGGTCCCTGTTACTCCAAGATTGGGTTCGCCCATGCGAGGGCCTTGCCAGCGAGGAGGGAGATAATGAACGCTACTTTGGCCTCCTCGGAGGGGAAGAGATGAGGCCATAGCCTAAAATGCACCGTGCATTGATTAAGAAATCCTCTGCATGCTCTGGGGTCACCGTCGTAGCGAGGAGGAAGAGGCAGAGGAACTGAGGAACCGGAACAAACAGGGGGAGCAACAGGCAGTGGCACGGCAACAGCCTCTGGAGGAAGAACCGGGGGTGGAACAGCGAGTAGATCCAGGCGGACCAGAATAGAATTCACCGCCTCAAGGAGTTGATCCTGACGTGTGCGTAGGTCATGCATCTCTGTCTGAATCTTCTGTACTGGGGTCTTGGGCTGGCCAGCGGGTTCCATGGCCTGAGCGTACTGTCACGGACACTGGGTTTGTGGACCCACTAGGCCGCTCCGCCGTAGCGGGGAGGCAGCTGACCAGGTCACAGTCTATGTGAAAGTAAGATGGCAGACAGTAATGCTTAGGTAACTGAAATAGTCCGGGCGGTGGCTGTGGCTTCAGCACAGATGGAGGCAGGTGCGGCAAGTTGCGCCAGACGTGGCGGGCAGTATCCGATGAGCGGAAGACACTTGACGTGGCAGAAGACACTTGACGTGGCAGATGGCACTTGACGTGGCAGATGGCACTTGGCGTGGCAGATGATACTTGACGTGGCAGATGGCACTTGACGTGGCAGATGGCACTTGACGTGGCAGATGACACTTGAACGCGGGTAGGCACAGGAACAATGCGGAATACAGGAACGGTAACAGGGCATGGGTAACAGTTGGAACGGGAGACACTAAGGGACCGTTTGCGAGACAGACTGGGAAAGACTAACAATGCTCAGGCAAGGATCAGAAGGGCTGGGGCATTCTTATAGAGCAGGAAATCATGTGGGTTAATGATTATTGTTTTCATGTGCGCGCGCTGGCCCTTTAAGAGCGGGCGCGAGCGTGCGCGCGCACCCTACGGGACCCAGCCGGACGGAGCGGAAGTGAGCGCTGGCATCTTCAGATCCATGGCTGCGGGCGTCGGGAGGTGAGTGAACCCGACGGCCCGCGGCCATGGGCGCTACAGTCAGCAAGCATGCAGCAGCTGAAGAAACTCTCCCAGGTTCCCCAAAGATTGAGCGGAAGGTCTGTAAGAAGCACTGCAAGTCATGGGTCTCTGGTCCCTGATGTTCCCACAGAGGATTAGCCCATGCCAGAGCTTTGCCAGTAAGGAGAGAGATGATGAAGGCGATCCCGACGTCATCCGAAGAGAAGGACCTGGCATGTAGTCTGAAGTGGATCAGGCACTGATTCAAAAATCCCCTGCAGGACCTCGGATCTCCGTCTTAGCGTGGAGGTAGCGGCAAGACACACAGGGGATTGGCATCGGTACAGACAGGAAGTGTAGCAGTAGGAACAGCAGGAATGGGTGCGGTGATGACTGTGGTCGGAGCAAGCAGCCGATAGGCTATGGCGTTCACCGACAGATGGAGTTGGTCATGTCGTGACTGGAAATCCTCCATCTCGGCCAGCATGGCTTGCGTCGTCAAAGTCTCAGGTTGATCAGCGGGGTCCATGGCCTGAGCGTACTGTCACGAAGCGGCTTAGTGGACCCACTAGGCCGTACCGCCGTAGCGGGGAGGCAGCTGACCAAACAACAGGAAACCCCAGCAATACAATGTCCCACACAAGGGTACCTGGATGGTCCAGAGAGTGGCCGCAGCTCTGGCACTGATGGAGATGTGTGCAGCAGATAACTCCAAACGTGGTGGATGACACAGGTGCCGCAGGTTGCGCCAGACGTGGCGGATTCCTCCGGACGTGGCAGATGACACAGGACGTGGCGGATTCCTCTGGATGTGGCAGATGACACAGGGCGTGGAATATTCCTCCGGACGTGGCAGATGACACAGGACGTGGCACGACTCGATACTAGAGGCACAGCACGGGATACAGGAATAGGTAACAAGGCATGGGTGACAACTGAAACGGGAAACACTAAGGTACCATTTGCAAGACAGACTGGGAAAACTAACAACACTCAGGCAAGGATCAGAAGGCCTGGGGCCTTCTTATAGACCAGGAAATCGTGGCAGTTGATGATGATGACTATTTCCTTGGTGAGTTAACCCGACGGACCGCGGCCATGGACGCTGCAAGCATAAAGTAGTGACAGACACGCTGACTTCAGCAGTCTGTTACTTAAGTGGGAATGTTATGTCATTTTTGAAAACTTAGAGGGGATTTTATCAGCCTTTTATCAACCATTCTATGCCAGTTTTCGCAATTGTATGAGCCGTGCGGCATGCTGAAGGAGGCTGGAAGGGAGAATAGGAACTGCACACAGCCAGACGCAAGATGCAACACATTTACTAAATGCATTCGCTTCTTATTAAATGTATTGCATCTTACTCCAATGTTCTTTCTATGAAGACTGGCGTAAAAAATTCTCAATAAGTTCCCCCCTTACAGTTTAAGCATTGCAACGCTCGCAAGGTGTTTTGAGGAAGGAGTCTAGCGTATACTTGTGCACAGTAATAGGAAGAAAGCTGTTAATTATGGTTGGTTGGATGGGGAAAGAGGTGAGATGGAGGTCTGATCTCAATAACCCCTGTCCATCCCAGAAACAAAAGGAACAGAGACGTTTTTAGAAACGACCTACTTTGCTGGGAACTGCAACACAAATTCCAATCAAGTGAATGGGGCTGTGTTGTAGATCCCTGTACAGCGGGTGGCTGGGAGTGTCAATATTCAGGGAAAATCCGTCAAGGAGATGCAGCGCTTCACTAGCGTTGCTGTTCCTTTATTCTGAGGATTGTGGGGGAGTCGGCTGGCAGACCCTCACTGATGAAGTGATGGCATATTCTTATGATATCCCAATTCTTCCTATAGTGGAAAAAAGTTCCTCAAAAATATGACTAAATTCAAGTAAATTTTAAACGTACGAATTAACAATTTATTAAATTATAATATAAAGAACAAATGAAACTACCACAGTATTTCAATGTTAAACATGTCAATGGATAGTGATGCTGCGGTGGTGCAAAGTCCCGTCTACTGTGCTTGCTTTAAATGCCAAGTACTTCTTGTATAATCCGGACATTTGGACAAATTGGAAAACTAAAAATGAAGAATAAAGATTATGTGTAATATATGTCTATCGTTCAGACATACTAAATGGTCAAATCAGCAGCATTTATTGTGACTTTTCCAGCTTAAAAATTAAGTGCCCAAAAGTCTCAATTTTCTTTATGCCGACACGTTTTTGGAAAGGAACATCACCTCACAAAAGGGGCCAGGCCTGACAAGTTTATTATAATTTGCACCAGAAAAAAAGGTAGAAGGTGGCGTATATTTCCCTTTGTGGGGTGTAGCAAGGTAGAGGCCTGCACCGCCTTATCAGACTTAACCCCTTTGGACAATTAAATAAATGTAAAAAAAAATATATTTATGCTCACCTAATCGCTCAGCTTTTCCCCTACAATTCTTCTCAGCATGATGGCTGCATTAGGATGTTGTATGTGCACCGATAACATTGAGTGCTGCGTCGCATATAAGGCTCTGAAATTATAAATTTGAGTATAATTTTTTTATTTTTTATTTCCCATTGGGGGGAATGGGTGGCGCACAGCTTCGGTCGTTGCACCACAAGTATGGAAGCTGGCCATGGCCAGCAGGAAGATGCGACAGTTTTATTCCAGACTTAGTAAATTTTCCCCTTGGTGCTTAATTGCAGCAACCTAATTGTAAAACACCACTGCTCACTCCAGCAACCAGACCCTTGTTCCAGGTCTATCAGAAGACCAACACAGGGAGAATGGCCTGTTCCATGGTCAAGAACACATTCTGACTGCTGTAAAAGGAAAAACATATATATATATATACTGTACATATATGTGTGTGTGTGTGTGTTTGCACTCTCCTCAACATTGAATAGAATTGTAACACTGAGACGGGCAAGCCGTAAGGTTATGCAAAGGAAGAAAGGAAGTAGTATGTGTCGCTAAGATCTACAAATAATCAGATTTTCAAGCGCCTAGTTCCAATCAGTGGCATGTGGGAGGGGCATAAAAGTCATATTGAAAGCAAAGTTTTTTTTAGCCACATATCCTCGTCGCTGTTGGTGCTGCAATCAACCGGGACACTTTGCCAGAGACTGCAGGGTGAAGCGGTTCCCCAGACATGAACAGCCATCGTTAAACTAGAAGCTCCCTTTATGAGGGCAATTCACTGTCAGGCCCACGAGGGAACGTGGACTTTTTGACGGGACGATGTCCCGTTGTTACGCCCATCATTGGGTGAATCAAGGTCCCCTGTCTGATTGATACGGGATCCGAAGTTACGACCATGACTTAACAGTTATTCCGTGACAAGTTCCAGAACCAACAGAGAGGCACCATGGATAGAACTAACGGAGGCCAATAGCCTTCCAATCACTAATGCTGGGGTCACCTGGTTGCCGCTTGCAGTTTTTGCACGAGAGTTTCATAGTGCTGGTACATAACTGCGCTCGTCCAGGGGTGCCGGTGATCATCGGTATGAACGTCCTACAAGAGATGCATTGACTGATGTTCAATGAAGTTAGTGACAGTTATTGTAAGCGACTGGCGTCTGATCAGACAGTACAACAGACCCTATTCCACGTCCATCAGGTGTGTTGACGCCAAGAAAGCTGGAAGACGCTCGTGGGGCAAGACGGGATGGTACGCACCCCGAGCAGGACCGGAATACAGATGCCACCCCGCCAAGAAATCGCTGTTCCTTTGATGTTCGGGACACACCACCGGCTGAAAGGCGCCCTGGTCATGGTGGAACCAGTAGTCACTATCGATAATCCGGGCGTGTGGGTGGTGGGACGGACGATGTGTCGAATCACAAGGGGCATGGTCATGGTCCGGTTAATTAACCCAACACAGAGCACCATTGTTATATCGGCCACAAAACGAAAAGATTCCACAGCACTGGACTGCAAGTGGGTGCACGCCTCAATAAGACCTGGTCCGCGGTCTTGGATATCAAGCAGACAAAGAATGGACAGAGGCAGCACTTCCAAAAAGAAGGTCGGAACAAGAGGAACAGGATCCTACGCCTGAACAAGATCCAAGTAACCGGCTGTGGCATCAGTTAGAGTTAGATGGAGTGGGCCCGACGGAAGAAGCAGAACAGCAATTGAAGCGTTTGGTGCGGCAGTTCAACTGGGTGTTCGCACAGCATGAGGAAGACTACGGGTGCACCACTACCATCGAGCACGAAATCCATACCGGAATCACCCCACCGATCCAGGAACGCTATCACAATATTCCACCGTCTTTACATCGAGAGGTAAAAGATCTATTGCAGAAGATGTTAGAAGGTCAAGTGATTCGAGAGAGCCAAAATCCGTGAGCGGCTCCAATCGTCCTGGTGCACAAAAAAGATGGTTCTCTCCGATTCTGCGGGGATTATCGGAAGCTGAACGTATGTACCCATCGAGATGCCTATCCCCTACCCCGGGTGGAGGAGTCGTTAACCGCGATGCAAGAAGCGATACTACACGATGTTTGACTTAGCCAGTGGGCACTGGCAGGTGCCCATGAAAGAAGAAGACAAGTCGAAAACTGCATTCATCACCCCCTCTGGGCTGTTTGAACTTAACCGAATGCTGTTTGGGCTCACCAACGCCCCCAATACATTTCAGCGGTTGATGGAGCATTGCATAGGAGACTTGAACTACTAGTCGGTGCTGATCTACTTGGATGACATTGTAATTTTCTCCAAGACCTTCACTGGACACCTTGAGCACCTACACATCGTGCTAGAACGTCTGGGCCAATATGGTTTCAAGCTGAAACCTAGCAAGTGTAAATTGGCCCGACAGCAGATCAAGTACCTCGGTCATCTGGTGAATGTGAAGGGAATCGCCCCGGACCCTGGCAAGGTGAAGGCAGTGCAACAATGGCCCCTACCCGAAACCATGACAGAAGTAAGGGCTTATCTGGGATTAGTCGGATATTTCCGCAGGTATATCCGAGATTTCGCCAAGATCGCGGGCCCATTGAATCAGCTTCTGTGTGGACAACCCACCAAGAAGAAAGGAGGTCACAGTCAGAGGGTCAACAAACAGTAGCGAGAACCTCAACAACTGGCGTTCGAAGAATTAAAAAAACAGACTAGTGACTGCTCCCATCCTAGCTTTTGCTGATTTCAATCGCCCATTTTGGCTATATACCGATGGTAGCTTAAAAGGACTGGGAGCCGTACTAACGCAACAACAAGGAGAAGTAGAACGGGTGATTGCATATGGCAGCAGCAGCCTAGGACCGACGGAGCGGAACCCCACGAACTATAGGTCATTCAGACTTGAGCTTCTAGCTATCGTGTGGGCTGTGATGGAACGCTTTGCAGAATATTTAGTTGGCAGCAAGGTAGACATCTACACCGATAATAACCCCCTTGCCTATCTATAACTATGTATATTACAAATATACGTTTTTATTGAAAGTAATAACACCACATGAAAAAATTAAAAACATTTAAAATAGAATCCACATGCTACAAGAAATCTCCAAGCTGGGGGGGTGGTAACCACCCTGATAAGTGGAAAATAATCCAAAGCCCCGCAATACCACCTAATTCCATAGATATACAGTTCTAATATATGCATACATTTGTTGCATCAAACCAACATATTTACGTGATATATGAGAAGGGGAAAAGGGGACTGAATGCCCCACGTGTATCACCACAATATGGCTTCCTCAGGGGTTATTTTAGTAAAGGCGTGTAATCTTACTTTTATAGTCTATTAATAACATATAATAATTAGTATAATAGTATGCACCTTTTGGTACGCTTACCTCTCTCTGGTGGTCACCATGTGGATCCCTGGTCAGCGTCTGCTCGGGCACACCACGCCGGGGGCCCAAACGGAAACCGATGTGGCCACTATGTAAAGTGGTGTTTGCCCGCTGCAGGTGTGCACGCGCCGCGACGTCCCCATGGAAACATGGTGCGGCTGCCCGCGCATGCACCACCAGCAGCGGCAGTGATAGAAGCCAGATGGTGGCTGCAGGGAGACCACCACGCGCATGCATCGGATGTTTTCGCGCATGCGCCCGGCCGCTGCCTGACCGTGGCCAAGAATAACCCTGATGAAATAGATAAGTGATGAGGGAAATATAACTGAGACGATTGTCTCATGCCTATGGGGAGAAAAAGTACATATTTAAATAGAATGGCCATTTACATAAAACAAAGGGACGTATACCACATTGTCATCCCAAGAATTTCATGAAAGTTATATGCGCACAAAATATATGGAACAATATCCTCAATATTATAAACCCAATGGTTATTCCCCTGCCATATTCCCTCTCCAAAGACTCCGTCGTTCAAATTATGTCCGTCTATTCAAATTCTCTTTGAATAAGTCTCTAGGGACATTCAAACATTGAAGATAGACAAGCATCAACAGGATAATTTGACTAAAGCTGAGAGACTATCCTTGGCTTCCCTGAGTCAGAACGACATGCTCATTATCAAGGAGGCGGATAAGGGAGGTAATATTGTGCTATGGGGTATCGAACAGTATAGCAGGTAGGCAGAACGACAACTGACAAATTTATCCTTTTATCAGACCCTACAGATATCTTTAAGAAGAAATTGAACTCACTCATAAATGCAGCCCATCGATATGGGATCATTAAAGACAACGAAAGTAAGTACGTTAAAATCGATAAACCTACCATACCTACCTTTTATTTAGTCCCCAAGGTACACAAGTCCCTGGTAAACACCCCGGGCAGGCCGATTGTGGCTGGAGTAGGTAGTCTCTGTGAAAAGGCTTGTATATATATTGATATTTTCTTACAACCAATGGTGTTACAATTGACTTCGTATAGAAGGGATTCCATGCATCTAATAGAACAGCTTAAAAATGTAGAAGTACCAATTGGCGCCCTATTAATTTCTTTGGATGTGGAATCCCTGTACACCAACATTCAACACCACTGGGGCCTATGGGCACTGACATACCACCTTAATCGACAGACAGCCTCGGATAGAGAACATGATTCCTTTCTTTTTGATCTTCTGGAATTCATTTTGGGTCATAATTATTTTGTGTTTGATAGAATTTTTTACAGACAAATATCCGGCACAGCGATGGGTGCACACTGTCCCCCTCCTATGCAAACCTTTTTCTAGGTTGGTGGGAGGAGATGTACGTGTACCCATCGACACAATTTCAACAACATGTCATCAAATGGTACAGATACATAGATGACATTCCCATTTTTTGGGCAGGTACAGAGGAAGAGTGCAGACTTTACATAGAAGAACTCAATAGAAACCTCATGGAACATACATCTAACAACGAAAGTGTCAAAAGAAATGGTCGAATTCCTTGACTTAAAGATTATGATACATGAATCACAAGTCCGGACCACCCTGTATCGTAAAAAAACATCTACTAACAGCCTATTACACTACAAAAGCTTCCATCCACCTCCCCTAAAAAATGGAATACCAATGGGGTAATTTCTGAGAATCAGAAGAAATTGCAATGAAGAGCAAGATTATAAAGACCACGTGAGAGACTTGAGCAACAGATTTAAGGCTAGAGGATATCCTCATAAGGTTATCTCCCAAGCGATCCAAAAAGTCTCTAATTGTGATAGAGATGAGATCTTTAGACCGAAAAATCGTGTCCAGGATAACAAACTTAGAGTCATCACGACCTATAACAGTCAATTGAAAGATGTAATTAAAGTTTTGGACAAAAACTGGAATGTTCTCTTGTGTGAACCTAAGCTCACTCCGCACTTTTAACGGCTCGAAGGGCTCGTAATCTAAAAGATCGTGTTACACAAAGCCATTTCTCAAGACCAAAGGCACATTTGGGGAGAGGAGTGAAGTTCAAAGGCTCATACGCCTGTGGGGACTGTAACATCTGTCAATTCATCAATCCCACTGAAGTTTTTATAGACCCAGTCGACCAAAGACATTATCAACTTAAGTCTTATATTAACTGTTGGACTAAAATTGTCATATAAGCACTCACCTGTTTCTGTCCAATGGTCTATATTGGACAAACAAGCCAAGAGCTGCATAAGAGAATCCAACAACATATATCAACCATTAACCTGGTAGACAGAGATTTCAAGCAAAATAAAATCCTAACTTCGGTGGCTTCACACTTCCTGCAGAAACATAAAGGTAAGAACTCTGGCTTAAAAATAACCGGTTTAGAGCATATACAAAGTAATATCCATGGGGGTAATATTACCCCCAAACTCTTACAACATGAATCCAGATGGATTTACAATGTCGGATGCATAACCGCCAGGGGTATGAATGAGGAACTGTTATATACAGGATTCTATAAAGCATAATCCTCAATTTTATTATATATATTTCTTTTTTTTCTTTTTTGTGCAACTTAGTTTCAATTCAGTTTCACATTATTTTTCAAATATTTTAAGACTATTTTATAGCATATTTTTATTTCAATCACACCCATTTAACACACATCATATGAATTAATTTATTTTCCACACCATTTTAGGCTTTGATAGCCCTTATGTATGACACTGCATATACACTTTTGTGTTTGTTTTTGTTGTTGTTTTTGCAAAATACTGTCGCTGTCCTTGGGATGCACTTTTTCCACTTTAATTAAATTATATACTTTTTAACAATTTTAAATCATTTTTGTTTCCCTTAATTTATTCATTTTTTCAGGCAAACATTCATTTGCTTAAGGGACAAGAATACGTCCAACCATGCTGGTATTATGTTCTCTCTGAACATAGAAAGAGTCGTTAGTCAGGACGATGAAGCAATCATCAAAGAAAATGGCATAAGGATGCATTGGCTTCATTCCACATGCATCACTTCATATAATCTGTGCTTAATTATCTTTGTCATAATTGCCATTCCTCTCTTTTATTAGCTTCCCTTCCTCTCCTGGTGGTTGCCATGTAGTGATGGGTAGAAAGTACATTGGGTCTATTTGGAAGTAACTTGTGGTGTATACTTTAAAATTTAATGTATTAGAGTTTCTTAGCGCACTATTGCATGATCTATATTTTATACACTATGTAGGACCATATGCAGGGATATTCTCCTAATATCGCTGTCTATCGTCTCCTCATAATTATGATCATGAATGACGCAACTTCAGTTGTGTCATAATGTATCATCCTTCTGCAGTTGGTACCAACATCTTACCATTGGGTTTATAATATTAAGGATGTTGTTCCATATATTTTGTGTGCATATAACTTTCATGAAATTCTTGGGATGACAATGTGGTACATGTCCCTTTGTTTTATGTAAATGGCCATTCTATTTAAATATGTACTTTTTCCCCCCATAGGCATGAGACAATTGTCTCAGTTATATTTCCCTCATCACTTATCTATTTCATCAGGGTTATTCTTAGCCACGGTCGGGCAGTGGCCGGACGCATGTGCGAAAACATCCGGCGCATGCGCGTGTCGGTCTCCCTGCAGCCATCTGGCTTCTATCATTGCCGCTGCTGGTGGCGCATGCGCGGACAGCCACACCATGTTTCCATGGGGACGTCGCGGCGCGTGCACACCTGCAGCGGGCAAACGCCGCTTTACATTTTTGCCACATCGGCTTCCGTTTTGGGCACCGCGCATACGCCGGGGCCCGCATCACGCACACGTTGTTCGGGCCCCGGCACAAGCGCAGTGTGCCTGAGCAGACTATAAGTAAGATTACACCCCTTTATAAAAATATCCCCATAGGAAGCCACACTGTGGCGATATGCATGGGGCATTCAGTCCCCTTCTCCCCTTCTCATATATCACGTAACTATGTTGGTGTAAAGGACCTGCCAGGCACAGCTTCGGGGTTAACGCCCATAGGTAATCAGACGGCACCAGAGTCTATGTCTCTGAGACTGACTCCAGCTTCCACCACTCAGGCTGGCAGGCTTAGGAGTGGGAGAGCCTATCGCAGCCTGGCCAGACTCAGCTAGCTCCCGCCCTCGGTCTATTTATACCTGCCTTTCCTGTTCCTCCTTTGCTTGTGATTCTTCTCGTGTGGTTTCCTGGCCCAGCTACAGCTTCTGACTATTTGATCCTGCTCCATACTGACCCTGGCTTACTGACTACTCTCCTGCTCTGCGTTTGGTACCTCGTACACTCCTGGTTTGACTCGGCTCGTTCACCTCTCTTGTTGCTCACGGTGTTGCCGTGGGCAACTGCCCCATTTCCCTTAGCTTTGTGTACCCTTGTCTATTTGTCTCGTGCACTTACTGAGCGTAGGGACCGCCGCCTAGTTGTACCCCGTCGCCTAGGGTGCGTCGTTGCAAGTAGGCAGGGACAGAGTGGCGGGTAGATTAGGGCTCACTTGTCCGTTTCCCTACCCCTATCATTACATAATCACAAGCCCATTACCTAGTCTACCCTGGTCCCTGTCTCTACTATGGACCCCCTTGAGACCCTGGCCCAGCAAATGCAGGGTCTCTCCCTACAAGTCCAGGCCCTGGCTCAGAGGGTCAACCAGCCTGACGCTACCATGGTAGTGCCCCTCACCTCACCTCTTGAACCCCACCTCAAGTTGCCTGACTGGTTCTCAGGGGACCGGAGGACTTTTCTCTCCTTTCGGGAGAGTTGTAGGCTCTACTTTCGCTTAAAGCCTCACTCCTCAGGTTCTGAGAGCCAGCGGGTGGGTATAATTATGTCCCGGCTCCAGGAAGGGCCCCAAGAGTGGGCCTTCTCCTTGGCTCCTTACGCCCCTGAACTTTCCTCCGTTGATCGTTTCTTTTCTGCTCTCGGACTCATTTATGACGAGACTGACAGGACTGCCTTTGCCGAGAGTCAGATGGTGACCTTACGTCAGGGTAAGAGACCTGTTGAGGAGTATTGTTCTGACTTTAGGAAGTGGTGCGTAGTTTCTCGGTGGAATGACCCTGCCTTAAGGTGCCAGTTTAGGTTGGGTCTGTCGAACGCCCTGAAGGACCTGCTAGTTAGCTATCCCTCTTCTGACTCCCTAGACCAGGTTATGGCTTTAGCGGTACGACTTGACCGACGTCTCAGGGAACGACAACTTGAACGTTTTTGTGTTTTTCCCTCTGACTCCCCCATGATGCCTCCCGAGGTCCCGTTGCTTCGCTCTTCCACGGAAGACTCGGAGGTACCTATGCAACTCGGAGCCTCCGTGTCCCCCCGACAACGTAGAGAGTTCCGCAGGAAGAATGGTCTCTGCTTCTATTGTGGGGATGACAAGCATCAAGTGAACACCTGGCCTAGGCGTAAGAATAAGCAGCCGGAAAAAACTTCCGCGCCTAAGTGATCATCATGGAGGTCACTTGGGCGCCCAGGTATTTCTCGTAAATATGAAACGTAATAAAATCTTGCTTCCCTTTCAGGTCTCTTTTGGTAGTAGGTCTGCTACCGGCAGTGCCTTCGTGGATTCAGGGTCTTCTGCTAATATCATGTCTGTGGAATTTGCTATGTCTCTAGCTATGCCTTTGATTGATTTGCCTAAACCTGTCCCGGTAGTGGGTATCGACTCCACTCCTCTTGCTAATGGTTATTTTACACAGCATACCCCTGTTTTTGAACTCCTTGTTGGCTCCATGCATTTGGAGCAGTGCTCTGTACTGTTGATGCAGGGATTATCGTCCGATTGCAGGCCTTCCCTGGTTGCAGTTGCATAATCCCACGTTTGACTGGAATACTGGGGAGCTTACCAAATGGGGTAATGAATGCTTGACGTCATGTTTTGCTGTTAATTCCATTTCTCCCCCTGAGGAGGTGAACACGCTACCTGAGTTTGTGCAGGACTTCGCTGATGTTTTCTCTAAGGAGGCCTCCGAAGTGTTACATCCTCATAGAGAATACGATTGCGCTATCGAATTGGTACCAGGAGCTAAGCTCCCTAAGGGTAGGATATTTAATCTTTCTTGTCCCGAACGTGAAGCCATGAGAGAGTATATCCAGGAATGCCTGGCCAAGGGTTACATTCGCCCCTCTACTTCTCCGGTAGGTGCTGGCTTCTTCTTCGTAGGGAAGAAGGATGGTGGTCTTAGGCCATGCATTGACTACCGTAACTTGAATAAGGTCACTGTAAGGAACCAGTATCCCCTTCCTTTGATTCCTGATCTCTTTAATCAGGTTCAGGGGGCCCAATGTTTCTCTAAGTTTGATCTAAGGGGGGCGTATAACCTTATCCGCATCAAAGAGGGGGATGAGTGGAAGACTGCGTTTAACATGCCCGAAGGTCATTTCGAATACCTCGTCATGCCCTTTGTGTTGTGTAATGCTCCTGCGGTCTTCCAGAATTTCTTAAATGAAATTTTAAGGGATTACCTGGGGGTATTTCTTGTAGTGTACCTTGATGACATACTGGTGTTTTCCAAGGACTTGTCCTCCACATTGAGCATGTCAGGAAGGTGCTCCAGGTCCTTCGGGAAAACAAACTGTTTGCGAAAACCGAAAAATGTGTGTTTGGGGTACAGGAGATACCATTTTTGGGTCAAATCCTCACTCCTCATGAATTCCGCATGGACCCCGCCAAGGTCCAGGCTGTGGCGGAATGGGTCCAACCTGCCTCCCTGAAGGTGTTACAGTGTTTCTTGGGGTTCGCTAATTATTACAGGAGATTTATTGCTAACTTCTCGGTCATCGCTAAGCCTCTTACGGACCTCACTCTCAAAGGTGCTGATCTCCTTCACTGGCCTCCTGAGGCTGTCCAGGCTTTTGAGGTCCTTAAGAAGTGCTTTATCTCGGCCCCGGTGCTGGTTCAGCCCAACCAAATGGAGCCATTTATCGTGGAAGTTGACGCATCCGAGGTGGGAGTGGGGGCTGTCTTGTCCCAGGGTACCAGGTCCCTCACCCATCTCCGTCCCTGTGCCTACTTCTCCAGGAAGTTTTCGCCCACTGAGAGTAACTATGATATTGGCAACCGCGAACTCTTAGCCATTAAATGGGCATTTGAAGAGTGGCGCCACTTCCTGGAGGGGGCTAGGCACCAGGTAACGGTCCTTACCGACCACAAGAATCTGGTTTTCCTAGAATCTGCCCGGAGGCTAAACCCGAGACAAGCTCGATGGGCGCTATTTTTTACCAGATTCAACTTTTTGGCTACCTATATGGCTGGGTCTAAAAATATTAAGGCCGATGCACTGTCGCATAGCTTCATGGCCAGTCCCCCTTCGGAGGAAGATCCTGCTTGTATTCTGCCTCCTGGTATAATCATTTCTTCTATTGATTCTGATTTAGTCTCAGAAATTGCGGCTGATCAAGGTTCAGCTCCCGGGAACCTTCCTGAGGACAAGCTGTTTGTTCCCCTGCAATTCCGGCTAAGGGTACTTAGGGAAAATCATGACTCCGCACTATCTGGTCATCCAGGCGTCCTGGGTACCAAACACCTCATTGCCAGAAACTATTGGTGGCCTGGGTTGCCTAAAGACGTTAAGGCCTACGTCGCCGCTTGTGAGGTTTGTGCTAGGTCCAAGACTCCCAGGTCCCGACCAGCAGGCTTACTACGTTCTTTGCCCATTCCCCAGAGACCTTGGACCCATATCTCCATGGATTTTATCACCGATTTGCCTCCATCTCAAGGCAAGTCGGTGGTGTGGGTTGTAGTAGACCGCTTCAGTAAGATGTGCCACTTTGTGCCCCTCAAGAAACTACCCAATGCCAAGACGTTAGCTACCTTGTTTGTCAAACACATCCTGCATCTCCATGGGGTCCCTGTCAATATTGTTTCGGACAGAGGGGTACAATTTGTTTCATTGTTTTGGAGAGCCTTCTGTAAAAAGTTGGAGATTGATCTGTCCTTCTCCTCTGCCTTCCATCCTGAAACTAATGGCCAAACCGAGAGGACTAATCAGTCTCTAGAACAATATTTAAGGTGTTTTATCTCTGACTGTCAATATGATTGGGTCTCATTCATTCCCCTCACCGAATTTTCCCTTAATAACCGGGTCAGTAACTCGTCAGGGGTCTCCCCCTTTTTCTGTAATTTTGTGTTTAATCCACGGTTCTCCTCCGTTTCACCTGGTAGTTCCAACAATCCCGAGGTAGAGGTCGTTCATCGGGAACTGTGCACAGTCTGGCCCAGGTTCAGAAGAACCGAGAGGCGTCCCAGAGCGTACTAAAAACTCAGGCTGATAGAAGATGTTCTGCTAACCCCTTGTTTATGGTCGGGGATCTGGTGTGGTTATCGTCTAGGAACTTGCGCCTTAAGGTCCCGTCCAAGAAATTTGCTGTATAAGGTCATTGAAGTCCTCAATCCTGTCTCCTTCCGACTGGAGTTGCCCCCATCTTTTCGAAAACACTACGTGTTTCATGCCTCCCTCCTTAAACGCTGCTCCCCGTCCTTGGCTCCCTCGAGGAGACCTCCTGTTCCCGTTCTCACCCCTGAGGGGGTGGAATTCGAGGTGGCCAAGATTGTGGACAGCAAGATGGTCCAAGGCTCCCTCCAGTACCTGGTCCATTGGAGAGGATACGGGCCTGAGGAGAGGACTTGGGTACCCGCCCGGGATGTTCACGCTGGGGTATTGGTCAGGAAGTTCCACCTTCGTTTCCCCAATAAACCAGGTCCACTTAGAAAGGGTCCGGTGGCCCCTCATAAAAGGGGGTACTGTAAAGGATCTGCCAGGCACAGCTTCGGGGTTAACGCCCATAGGTAATCAGTCGGCACCTGAGTCTATGTCTCTGAGACTGACTCCAGCTTCCACCACTCCAGGCTTAGGAGTGGGAGAGCCTATCGCAGCCTGGCCAGACTCAGCTAGCTCCCGCCCTCGGTCTATTTATACCTGCTGTAACGACGGGGGTAGGGAAACGAACAAGTGAGCCCTAATCTACCCGCCACTCTGTCCCTGCCTACTTGCAACCACCCGCCCTAGGCGACGGGGTACAACTGGGCGGCGGTCCCTACGCTCAGTAAGTGCACGAGACAAACATACAAGGGAATACAAAGCAAAGGGAAAGGGGCAGTTGCCCACGGCAACACCGTGAGCAACAGAGTGGTGAACGAGCCAAGTCAAACCAGGAGAGAACGAGGTACCAAACGCAGAGCAGAAGAGTAGTCAGTAAGCCAGGGTCAGTATGGAGCAGGATGAAGTAGTTAGGAGCTGTAGCTGGGCCAGGAAACCACACGGAAAGAATCACAAGCAAGGGAGAAACAGGAAAGGCAGGTATAAATAGACAGAGGGCGGGAGCTAGCTCCGTCTGGCCAGGCTGCGATAGGCTCTCCCACTCCTAAGCCTGCCATCCTGAGTGGTGGAAGAAGGAGTCAGTCTCAGAGACGTAGATTCAGGTGTAGACTGATTACCTATGGGAGTTAACCCCGAAGCTGTGCCTGGCAGATCCTTTACACCTGCCTTTCCTGTTCCTCCTTTGCTTGTGATTCTTCTCGTGTGGTTTCCTGGCCCAGCTACAGCTTCTGACTATTTGATCCTGCTACATACTGACCGTGGCTTACTGACTACTCTCCTGCTCTGCGTTTGGTACCTTGTACACTCCTGGTTTGACTCGGCTCGTTCACCTCTCTTGTTGCTCACGGTGTTGCCGTGGGCAACTGCCCCATTTCCCTTAGCTTTGTGTGTCCTTGTCTGTTTGTCTCGTGCACTTACTGAGCGTAGGGACCGCCGCCCAGTTGTACCCCGTCGCCTAGGGCGGGTCGTTGCATGTAGGCAGGGACAGAGTGGCGGGTAGATTAGGGCTCACTTGTCCGTTTCCCTACCCCTATCATTACAGTTGGTTTGATGCAACGTTGGTATGTATATATAAGAACTGCATATCTATGGGATTCGGTGGTATTGCGGGGGCTTTAGATTATTTTCCACTTATCAGGGTAGTTACCCCCCCCCCCCTTGGAGATTTCTTGTAGCATGTGGATGTGTAGCTATTACATATACATACCCAATTGTGTTTTTTATTTGGACTGTGCTTTTCAGGGTATGTGGCGACATTTATGCGGTGCCCACTGGTGATCTAAACAACCCCTGGCCTATCTCAATACCGTAAAATTGGGAGCAATAGGGCAGAGGTGGGTAGCCCGGCTGGCTCGATTCGACTACGTGGTCCACTACAAACCTGGCAAAGATCACACTAATGCGGACGCGCTTTCCCAACAACCCTGTAAAACCTCTAGCGGAGAGGTGGATGAGGAACAGGAGGAGATCGATATTCCCCCACTGAGGGTGGCCCTCGTGGAGTCGAAGATAAGGAGGGTCGCCATAGTGACATAGGCGACTACCATGATGTCTGAGGTGTATGACCAACCCAAATGGGAGAGATGTCAACGGATAGATAAATACATCAAGATGGCTGCAGAATGGGTACTACAAAGAAAAGGACCAAGACCGGTCGTGACATCGCGAGCACGGAACTTGGCCCTACAGCTAGAGCGGCTGGAGCTGAGAGATAAAGTCCTGTATCGCAGAGTGTGGGCTTCGGGAGAGTACCGGGAACTATGGTAGTTGGTGCTGCCAGAAGCAGATGTGAAGTCGGTATGCAAATGGATGATCGAAAAAGGAGGCCACTTTGCAGCGGACAAAACGGTCCAATTGATCCATAATCATTTCTACTCCCCAGAATTAGAGGACGTAACCAGACGTGTATACGAAGAATGCGCGACCTGCGTTGTGCACAAAGCTACGGAACAGTGCCAGGAACCTATGGTCATCAAGACTGGGGAGCCAATGGAATTGCTGTCAGTCTACTTTTTGACCGTCCAAGAAGTCATGTTGGGTCATAAATATGCCCTATTGTGTGTCGACCACTTCTCCAAGTTTGCTGTGGTAATTCCCAACCGGGATCACATGGCAATGACAACAGCCACGGCATTGTGTTAATACGTCCTACGGCCGTATGGGTGTCCAAGACGGTTATTATCCGATCAAGGTCTGAACTTCTAATCAGAACTCATCCGAGAGCTATGTACTCTACATGAGATCAAGAAATCGAGGACGACTCCTTACTGCTCGCAAGGTAACGGGGCCTGTGAGAGATTTAATCGCACACTACTTGGTCTGCTGAGAACTCTCGGAGAGGAGAAACAGGTACGATGGCCCGAGTACGTAGATGACTTAGTGTGGGCTTACAACCACACGATTCACCGCACTACGGGCTACACCCCATATCAGTTGATGTTCGGCCCTCCTAGTCAGTTGCCATTGGCGCTCCTGTGGGAAACCACAGAGCCTCACGTGGACAGATCTCCTGCTGAGTGGGTGCAAGAACATCAGAGGCGGTAAAACATTGCGAAAGGCGGGTTGGAGAAAGTTGGCTCCAATGAGTAACATCCGAACCGAACTAGACGACACACAATCTTTCATCCGGGAGATCGGATACTGTTTCGGAACCGCCGGGCAACAAGTGGGGGTAAGCTGGAACCCCGATGGGGAAAAAAAACATACGTGGTGATCAAACGCATCGATCCTGAACTCCCGGTGTATGAGGTACGACCAGAAGGAGATCAGGGTCGGGGTAAGAATCTACACCGAAACCTGTTATGACACTGCACCTTCCCGATGGCAGAAGCGATTTAATCGCCATGACCAGCAGAATGAAGGCACTCAGTACCGACTAATACAGAAGAAGACTGGCAGCTGGTGATCCCCTCGGACGACACCAATTTTTCTTGGGAGCCACGACCGACGGAACCAGTGGAGCTGCCCATGTCCGTGGAACCACCTGCAACCAAATTGGTTCACGGATTACGCTACCTGCAGAGATGTAGTCGTAACCGGCTACCAGCTTACTTACAGGACTATAAAGTTTAGTGCAGAGGACTGCACTTAAGAACGAGGAGGGAAGTGTAAGGGTGGTCATCACAGCCGGCACTGGAACACTGGGGAGACAGCGCAGGGACCATGTGGACTCACCGGAAGTTCGGCTTCGAGCGGACGCGCGTTGTTGTTGTGGTGACCATGGCAGTTCACCGCCAGGCGCCATTGCGCACACGCTCATGGAAAAAGGAAAGGAAGCCGTGGGAGGGACTGAAAGAGCAGGAGTCGGAAGTGACGCGGGGCGAGGAGGAGGAGAACAAAAAGGGCATGAAGAGGAATGGGTGAAGGAGCGGGAGCTGCTGAAGGAATGGAGATCAGTGTGTGTGGGGTGAGTAGAAAGGAAGTGGCAGCATAGGGGAACAGAGGAGAGGGGGAAAGAGAGACAGAGCAGGAAAAGAAGACCCGTGTAGGACGAGGTTGTCCATATCAGAGGCCGCAGTGAGCACCCAGCCCCCCAACCCAGCAGCTATCAGCACTAGCCGCCCAGCAGCCACCAGCATGAGCTGCCCAGCAGCCATCAGCACGAGCCGCCCAGCAGCCACCAGCATAAGCCGCCCAGCAGCCACCAGCACGAGCCACCCAGCAGCCACCAGCACGAGCCACCCAGCAGCCACCAGCCGCGCAGCAGCCCAACTGTCCAGCGGTGTAGCAGTCCAGCTGTGCAGCAGCCCAGCAGTCCAGCGGTGTAGCAGTCCAGCCGTGCAGTAGCCCAGCAGTCCAGCGGTGTAGCAGTCCAGCCGTGCAGTAGCTCAGCAGTCCAGCGGTGTAGCTGTTCAGCCATGCAGTAGCCCAGCAGTCCAGCGGTGTAGCAGTCCAGCCGTGCAGTAGCCCAGCAGTCCAGCGGTGTAGCAGTCCAGCCATGCAGTAGCCCAGCAGTCCAGCGGTGTAGCAGTCCAGCGGTGTAGCAGTCCAGCGGTGTAGCAGCCCAGCAGTCCAGCCGCCCAGCAGTCCAGCCGTGCAGCAGGTCAGCGGTGTAGCAGTCCAGCTGTGCCGCAGCCCAGCAGTCCAGTCGGACCCTGGACAAGGTCCTAGGAAAGAGAGAGACTGAGTTGAGGAGCACAGGTACTGAACTCGTTTCCCCCTTGAACAAGGACAAGGAAGCATAGATCCCATACTGTAGGCCAGTGCACCAGGGCCTTCGCAATTCGGGGGAGACGAAATAGACATTGAACCGCGCACTGCAACGTCCCAACCTGCCGTTAGTGGTTAGCACATGCCCCTGTTCTGTTCCTGCGCCATCTATGAAGACATTTGTTACCGGAAGTTATATGTTATAACCAAGAAGATATCCTGTTCTGATTGTCTTCAGTAAAAAGCTAAACCAGCAGTGGTTTCGTATCTATTGTCCACTACAACAGCCACCCACCTACAGGCCCCCCTCCCTGGTGGTGTCACACAGGCCCCCCTCCCTGTAGGTAGAGCCTTTTGGGGCCGACGCTCTGGCTGGGGATTCCGCTCCAGGTGGAGCCCCTGATGTCACTGTCCATATACGGACAGTGATGTCAGGGGCAACCCCAAAGCCATAGTCCTGGGCAGAGAGCTACTAGCACTCGGGCCCCCTCATGTCGCGGGCCCCATAGTAGCCGTTATGGCTGCTACCGCGATAGTTACGCCGCCTCCTAGGCAGGGGATCGCTCTAGAAGTAGAATTCAGTCGGCAACACTCTGGCCGGGGATTCCACTCCTGGAGGAGCCATGATGGCAGCGACAGCACCCGGCGGCCGAGTGGTCCCCCCCGAAGGGTAGTGGGTCCCGGCACTTGCCGGCCCTGGCTGTACTGTATTCGTAATAGTAGTTACTGTAATAGTGGTGGATAGTCCATATTGTATGTACAGTTTATATCACAATTCATACATTCCCTCACATTCATCTCCTTCCTCATGGCTCTTTGCCACACTTGTTCTTACTTATTTTTAGAATAATCAAGCTCTTGAACAGTTTGAGATTTAGATCTATAAATGTCTCGCTGTGTAAAAAAAAAAAAAAAAGAAAAAATCTTTTGATTATTAGCATAGTAGTGATTAGTATTTTCTCATAAAATTAATATACTTGGACACATTTTGTGAACAATTTACATACTAAAAATAGACACTAATAGCACATCCTTCCACGCTCTATAAGTATTTTCCTACATTGCTGCAGCCACATGTAGACGAAACCACTCCCACATGCAGTGGCCAGTGGTCGCAAAATTTTGCCAGTAATTCCAGTGTTATTGCCAAAATTGTGCGAACATTAGCCACTTCCGAACCCTAACAGACATTTTTTCCCTCTCTTTTATGTACCAAATAAGAGTTATTCTATTCCCAATGCCTCCTCCTACCCTCCAATGAACTATTTCCACAATTAGCTTAGAACATGTAAACAGGAATATTAGGGTTTCTCAAATCCAATCCTTAGGCCTTCTTCACACGGTGCAGATTTTGCACTTTTTAAGCCAAATCCAGAATTGTATCCAGGAAAGGAAACACTTTAAGGTCTTCCTTTATATATTTCTTCTAGTACGGTTCCATTCCTGGTTCTGGCTTAAAAAAATACATGCAAAATCTACACTGTGTGAACAAGCAGTCCCAAAAGGTCATGTTATGAAACTTTCCCCATAGAGAAAATGCCTGTGACTGATATATCACCTGTGGAATATTGAAAAGGCCCTGTCAGAAAATATGACTGATTTATTAGATACTTGCATTCCCCATAAAATAACAATGTTTTCTTAGCACTCTGCTTTACTCCATTCCTCTATTATTTCTCCTTGAAATATATGACTAAATTGATAAGTGGTCATTACTATTCTCCCTCTTTAATCCCTATTAAGTGGATTGGTAAAACCTAGTTTTCACAATGAAACCTTTATGCCATTGATAGATCACTGCCTGCTTAAAAGGTGATCGTCGTGTTGGATTTTAATCTGAAATTGTATATGTTCGTAGGGCCCTAGCATTTGATAGTACACAGGCCCATTTGTTGTGTTTTGAATGTGAAGTATGTTTGTGCGCTTATAGGTAATGAGAAGGTGTAGTGAGTGCAGCATGATGCCTGGTTTTTCAACTCAGTCCCATTCTATGGAATAGAGCTGAGCTGCTCTGAGATGTAATACTAGGGACAGCGTTACTAGAAGTACGGAGCTATGCCTGGTAAACAATAAGGGGATGCAGCGCTGATATAGCCCTCTGTCTTTTTCACTGTTTTTCCCTGCACAGCTGGTGACCAAGGCCCAGCTGTGCAGGGAAAAACATAGAATGGGCCGCAGCGCTAAATCAGCACTGGGCCCTTCATTCTCAGGATTGTGGACCCCCATCGATTATAAACTGATGCCATATTCTAGCGATATGCCATCGCTTTAGAAGATGGGAATATGCCTTTAAGTGGGTTACAAGTTCCTTGTTGAATGCAATCTGTGGGGAAAACTACAACTCCCAGTAGGTCCTGAAGGTCTACAGCTGTCAGGGCACGCTTGGAGTTATAGTCACCAATGCAGGGGAAGGGAATGACAGTCATTTGTAAATGTATTTGCTTTAATCAGTGAATAAACATTATTTTTAGACCACTGCTATCTGACCCTTGCCTTAAGTCTTAATATTTGTGACTGTCAGCAGTGTGAGCCGATCTTGCCGCCACGCTGTCACTCAGGATGAAGACTGTGGATGGACCTAGAAAATGTTTCCATGCACACTGCTAAAAAAAGGACTGCTAAAATTATACCGTGTGCAATGCTCAAATAACGCCGTAGTGTACAAAACACAATGGGTTACATGTACTAAATGTATCAAAATGCGCCAATTCTGGCTCAAATTTAGGAAAAAAAAACTGGTGCACATGTCATTTATGAAGTGCTTTAGACCCTTTTTGTGCCTCACTAGACACTTTTGTAAAGTGTCTAGAAAAGGGGGCATTGCTAAGTGGATTCGTAAAATGCAGCAGATTTATTAATGGCAAGCGCCATTTTCTTGGCTTCAAATACTGGTATAAACTTAGCAATGTCTCCTCTCTTTTCTGTAACAATACATGACCCTACATCAGCCACTCAACAGCCCAGAGATCTGCAGGGGACTGTTCCAGCTTCTTCAAGTTGCAGATGGGGATAGCCCTGCATCCTCCACCGGCTGGTGTTCTTTTATTTACTGGCTAGAGGCAGTGGATGCTATCCGAAAGCCTCCGCCTCCTGCACTGGACAGTGTGCAGTCAAAGCTTCCCTTTTGTTGATTGGTGGAGCGCCTGTCATCTGATAGGCTTTCTACCAATCAGATCTCCTGCTCAGTAAAACTAGGGCTACATGACGATTTTGGCCATGACACTGGCCGCATGTGCTCCTGTATGCAATGCACATAATTAAAGTGAATGTGGCCGCTTTGCGACAGTCACAAGAAATCCGAAACCTGATGGGTTTTTTGCCACTGTTGTGTTTTGCGATCGTGATGACCTAAAGGTCGCAACTTGGGCACATTGACTTCCATTACCTGCGATGCAGGCAAGGCGACACAGCGATCTTTTGCCACGTGACCCATCACGGCCAAAATGGATGCTCTTATCTGCCAGCTGTAGAAGCTGCTTGGAGCATGACAAACAACGTCAGAGCGGCCTCCGAGCCACTGCATGAGGTATCCTATCCCTATTTCTCCCTTAGGCTGTATAGTGCACTGCGCGTCAGATGCCAGGGAGGAAGAGGAGAGCGACCCACTGCGGACACCTGCCCATCTGGCATTTGCCTGTATGTATGGTGTTATCAGGCAATCACATCCAATTCTTCACCATGCGCACCCTACAATTGTATAAAAATGTGTCCCCTAGTGGGTCAGTTTAGTCTGGAGGCATCATTTGTGTGACTAATCAGCCGTATTTATCTAATGCTATCGGGCAGCATTAGTTACATGGGTACAAATAGTTATGTGTTTAGGATAGCACAGAAAGTATCTTTATTTTACCTATTGTTTTATACCTGTATTATTCTTTTTTTGCTGGTAAAGCTTTATTGAACACTTGTTTTTCCCAGTGCAAAAAATGTAGAAAGGGTTTTTTGAGCAGAAGTGTTTCACAATAAGGACAGGGTTCCGATGAGAACCTATTTAAGTTGAGTCTTCTTTGCATATTTTTGCATGCTGCTGTTGCCATATTTATAGTTTGGCAGTAACATGTTTAAAGGGTTATTTCCAAGTTGAGTCATATTTTTTTTTAAATGCATCCTAAACCTAAATAAAATTCTAAATCTAGTGTTGTAAATTTTTTTTAAAAATTCCTTCCCTAACTACCTTTTTTTCCAACTAGATAACACAGCTAGTGCTAGTTATCTTTTCAAAAAGGTGGTGTGTTACCACCCTTTGAGAACACCTACCTAGTAGGCAGGACCTGGACCCGACCGCTGATGCATCCACCTGAGAGGTGGCCGGGCCGGCATCTAATGCGCATGCGCGTATAAGCATGTTCACGAGAACACTGACATCCTCTCCTATCATTGCGCAAGCGCGGGCACCGATAAAGGAAAGCAGTGGTGGCCGGATCCCTAGTCAACGAGGAATAAACAAAGATGCAATGAACAAGACTTTGAGAGGAAAACCCAGGAAAATTACATAATTTAGAAAAATAAAGGTAATCACAAAAATGTATATCTTTACATGGTTGAGCAAAATAAATAGATTTATAAAGATGGGAATAACCCTTTAACCCTTCATTTCTGAAACCTCAATCCCTATCGCCACTACTTTGAAAATGTATACAATGCCGAGGGAAAAAAAAGAATGGGGCATTCTGGAATCCTGGATATATATACTTTTCACAGACAACCTCTTTTAATATGGGAGCTGCTTGGTCCTAAGATCCCTGGGAAACAGCTGATTTTTGCTGAGGAAGCCGCAGCCAGCCTGATGCATTGACGGCCTTGAGTCCACCAGAGCAAGAGTCACTACTTGTTAGCGACTCTTCGCTCTGGCTCATACAGGTGGTCCCAAGCAGACAATTGCCCTCTATGATTTCTAATATGCCCTAATAGTGCATATGGACAGAAGTTCTCCTGATGGGACAACCACTTTTAAACATTACTTATCATGCTAGATGTTACTACTTATATATAAAGTATCTACTTCAGGTGTATTAGATAATATTACTATTGGTAGTTTATTAAAAGAATTTTAATCCTGTATTATTATGGGGCAATATGTATTCGTATTATTCACTCCTCATAAAACAGAGTCAAAGTTCATTTTAACTGCTCAAAGTAATAATTGGAAAAAATAAACAAAACTCATTCAATTTGTATAAAAGAAAATTATTTATTCAAATAACAATATTCCCATTCTGTCCTTGGAGAAAGAAGTAGTCTTGTATGGAACCAAAAACCCCAAGAACACTCAGGCATATCGTGTGTTGTAGTAGATATACAATAACTATGCAATGTCGAAAGAAATTATTAGTACTATAATACTCCATAGTGTATCCTAAAACGACCCCCTTCCACTGTATTCATGTTGGATCAATATTCAGTGTTATTGACTTCTACAGTGCTTTTCTACACCCTTTAAACTATAGTTTGTGCTTCATGAACTGCTATTCTGAGTGATTCATTGTCTTCTTCTATGTAAGGTGCACAACAGTAAGGGTATGTTCACACGGGCTATTTTCAGACGTAATTCGGGCGTTTTACTCCTCGAATTACGCCTGAAAAGATGGCTCCATTACGCCTGCAAACATCTGCCCATTGCTTACAATGGGTTTTACAATGTTCTGTTCAGACGAGGTGTAATTTTACGCGTCGCTGTCAAAAGACGGCACGTAAAAAGACGCCCGCATCAAAGAAGGGCAGGACACTTCTTGGGACGTTTTTGGAGCCGTTTTTCATTGACTCCATTGAAAAACAGCTTAAATAATGTCCGTAAAAGACGCCGCAAAAAACGCGAGTACTTGCAAAAACGTCTGAAATTCAGGAGCTGTTTTCGCCTTTGCTACTGTGTGTGAACATACCCTAAATGTCAAAATAAATCATGAAAACTGAGTTTGCTTGGGATACAAAGTTAATCTTTTCCTCTGCAATAGTTAATCGGACTTCACACCTATAGATTCTTCAACAAATAAATGACTGTCAGGCTGGGTTCACACGACCACATTAACGTCCGAAATGGACGGACGTATTTCGGCCTGAAGTCCCAGACCGAACTCAGTGCAGGGAGCCGGGCTCCCTGCCTCGCTGCGGGACAACTGTCCCGTACTGTAATCATGTTTTCAGTACGGGACAGTAGTTCCACGGAGAGGCAGGGACTCCTAGCATCGTACATAACTATGATGCTAGGAGCCCGGCTCCCTGCACTGAGTTCGGTCCGGGACTTGCGGCCGAAATACGTCCGTCCATTACGGACGTTAATGTGGTCGTGTGAACCCAGCCTCAGGGCAATGATAAGAAGAATGCTGCTTTGTTTCTCTTACTTAGGTCGGATTCACACGAGCGTGTGCGTTTTACCCACGCAAAAAACGCGGCGTTCTGCGCGCGCAAAAGGTCCATAACAGCTCCGTGTGTCAGCAGCATATGATGCATGGCTGCGTGATTTTCGCGCAGCCGCCATCATTATGACACTCTGTTTTTATGTTTGTAAACAGAAAAACACGTGGTGCTTTTCTGTTTTCATTCATAGTTTTTACTGCTGTTGCGCGAATCACGCGCGTCCCACGGAAGTGCTTCCATGTGCTGCACGTTGATGCGCAAAAAATGCACAAATATAGGACATGTCGTGAGTTTTACGCAGCGGACTCACGGACTCACGCTGCGTGAAAATCACTGACAGTCTTAACGGCCCCATAGACTAACATAGGTCCGTGCGACGTGCCTGAAAATCACGCGCGTAGCACGGACGTATTACACATTCGTCTGAATAAGCCCTTATAGAGAGCAAATGTATATGAAATACCTACAGGTTTAGATTCATTTTTTTTGCTTCATACCAAACCATTCTGTGAACTGTTAATGCATTCATAAAAAGGTGTGATATAAATCAAGTGTAAAGGCGTAAGAAGAAGGCTGACAATGGCAAAGCCTGCTATATAGTCTTTTAAAGACCTTTATGATTTAATTGAAACGTAACCTTTGGGTGACATCGGCTATATAGTCAGGAATTGTAGAGTCTATCATCCTGCGTTCACATCAGCGTTGTTCTCGAGGGGTTTGCTCTGAGCTTTCTGTTGGGGGGAACTCCTCAACAGAAAGGCAAACAGAACCCTTAGCTTCCATTTGCATCACCATTGATCTCAATGGTGACGGAAACTTTGCTAATGGTTTCCGTTGATTACCGTTGTGAAAGGGTTCCGTTGTTTTGGCGGAATCATATAGCGCAGTCGGCTGCACTATTGAAAGCAATGCTGATGTGAACAGGCACTTAGTCCTGTGAGTGTACAATAAGTGCATAATAGGTTACTACTGTTGAATAACCTTCTACGTCTTTACATAACACATACATTACCAATGCAAGCAGTTTGAACTGAAATGGTAATAAGACCATTTGGGTATTCACATGGTAGTAAACATTCGGTTTAACATATGTTATTGAGCTGCCCTGCATACTCATACAAGTCATAATAATGGCCGAGTTTACATGTAGCATAAATACTGCGGTTTTTCCGCAACATATTTCGATGTGGAAAATCTGCAGCATAATACAGTCTAAACAGAGTGGATGAGATTTGAACAAATGTAATCCACATGCTGCGTAAATGATAAGTAGAAAAAACGCACAGAGATTGACCTGCGGTGCGTTTTTAAATCCGCAGCATGTTAATTGTATTTCTGTAATCGCTGCTTTTTTGTTGCGGATTTTCCATATTGAATTTAATGGGAGGTAAAACCCGCAACAAATAGCAGATATTGCGATTTTTGCGGTGGAAAAAATGCAATTTCGCCACAAAAATCATTATATATGACCAATGACCGGCTGCAGCGGTCACATGGAATGAAACGTCACCCCAGGGCTGCCGGATGTCAGGACTTCAGAGAGGACGCGTCGCTATGGTAAAGTATAACCTTTTTTTTTTCATTGCAGGATTTCCGCAGCGGACATTCCGGACGAAAAACTGCACCACAATTTGGTGTGGCTTGTCGGACAGAATTCCCTTCGGAATTCCCTTACGCAGTGTATCTGCCCCGTGTGAACCTACCCTTAGAGTAAAAATAGAGGCACAAAAAGATCAGTTAACAGCAGTTAGTCTGTAGGTGGCAAAATAAGTTTTTGTTTTTCTACTCTGAAAATAAATGAGAAGATATTGGAAAGATGATAGATTTTACACTTGCTGACTATATTAAATAAAGGTGGAGCTTTACTTTAAATATGTGTCCTCTCAAACAAATAGGCTAGGCTTTATTTTATTTATCCATGCATGGTAAGATATTTAGTTACTGAAATAACATTTTATTGTAAATTATGACAGTTATAGTTCTAACATATGCTAATTTATTAAATAAGAAGGAGGTCAACCTTTTAAAGAGATATGCACTTGGAGATAAAAGGTTCTGTAGAGGATGCCACTAGTACGCCTCCCTCCTTACACGTAGATGTACTCCTAATGATTCTTGGCACTTTTAGACACTATTCTGCAATGATATTTCTATAAAAATTTTATAATATGCTACGGAGCTTGCTCTGCACATAAGGAAAAATAAAATTGACTAGGTTGATGAAAAGCGCACCTCTGTAATAATGGATAACAGAAAACTCAAAAGCGTTGTAAAGTTTCTATACTTTAGAACAATGGTCCACAAACTGTGGCTCTCCAACTGTTGTGAAACTACAATTCCCAGTATGCCCTGACAGTAATAGGCTGCCAGGGCATGCTGGGACCTTTTACAAAATGATTCAAAGTGCACTTTGAATCATTTTAACCATTGGAAATAAACCTGGAACACTGTTTCCTTTTATAATTCTTCCAAAGCGCTGGATCATTCCTCTCTTTTTTCCTGTTGCCTTGCAGTGTGCCGTCACGCAGGATCTGAGCACAGTCTGGACCGAGACCATTAGTGAGTGAGCTGGAGGATTCCTCCCAATTTTCCTTATATCTTGGCAGAAACCCAGAAAAATCTCACTAATCCCAGGGAACCCCTACTTCCATTCCTATCTCAAACAAACTTGGTGTTGGGGCAGGTAAGCATTGTACAATTTTTGTATGCGTTGAAATGTGTTGACTGTTTTACCAAGCATCTATGAGCAGGCTGAAATAAGTACGCCGTCCATACTGTAAAAGTGACAGTTATAGCTGCTGCTATGTTCCGGGGAACCCCTGACCAGATTTCAGGGAACACCTCATTGGCAAACAATGATCTTCATTAAATGCTGATATTGTCTCTTTGTTAACAAACTTTTAAATGCAAAAAATGTAGATGCTGTATGGTTAAGATAAGATTAGAGTATATATAGGTAAATGTTACTATCAATATGCATTTAAAGGTCCTTTTAAGTAATATTATTCAAAATATTAATATTTAAATTAAACATTAAAATAATAAAACATTGTAGCATTTTATATATTAAATGCCATATATGAAGATAAAAATTTTAATAAATTAATTTACAGTATAGTTGCAAAATATGATTCTATTTAACACATTTTTGTAAAAATGTTTTTGTCTTTTTTCAACAAAAAAACGAGAACTGTCTCGGTGAACCAGAAGACACTTAACGCTGGCACCGGAGGTTTTTGATATGAAGGTTGCAATGATATATATTTATTGCAATTCTTCAATCGTTGTTTAAGAGATACAATGTGTATTTAGAGGTCTATATTCTTAAAGGCGTATACTCATACATTCACTTAGAATCACATTAATAAAATTGAATATACATGTAATTTTTCCTCCAATCTATTATCTAAAGATTATTAAGTTACATGTCTTAGGTAATACAAAACTGACTGAGAGAGGAAATTTTCCACAGCACATTACACAAAGTAGAACTACTGTAATAAACGAGAATGCCATTTAAAGTGCAAGTGCTATTTGCTGCTTGTTCTTCTATGTTCCATACCATTAGGCAAGAAGCCTGCAATAATAGGCACTGGCCAGATGAGGGCAGCAACACTCCAGACAATGATAACAAGAGTCATGAAACAGGCCACCAAAGTAGATTCAATAGGCTTCCGATTCATTCGCCAGCCCTGCTCCCCTCTCAGCTCTTCTAAACTAAAATCCAGGCAGCAGAAATTCAGGGATTCCCCTTGTAAAGGATTCTGAGGGTCAGTTGAGGATGATGAAATGAAAGAAAAAGTAGAGGATGCAGCAGAAGATGCATGTTGATGCCTAAGGTGGCCACTCCTTCTGCTTCTTGACCATCCACACCCTACACAGAGGCGAAATTCCTGTTGGGCCCCAGACACTCCAAGATGCTCAATGATTACTGGGGAGACAACACGATTGTAGGCAGCTGAGAAGAAGGCTCTACCATGATTATTGGTAGAAAAGAGCAACAGGTCACATTGGAAGCCCAGTTGGCGACTCCAGCGAACTAGAAGAGAAGTGAGCATCAGCCTGTGCACACTAATATTGCAGTGAGTTGATACCTGCTGAGACTGGGAGACGTGAAACTCTTGATGTGTATGAGGAGACACAATCAAAGTCTCTCTGCTGTTATCCCATGTGCCGCTGGAAGAGGATACAGGAGGAGGAGGAGGCGGAGAAGACGAAGACAGACTCTTGGTATGTCCTGTCTGGGTAGCCTTCACTTCTTGTACACTCTCCACAGTGGTGCTCTTTTCAGTTTGCAGATCAAAGCCCAGATTGGCCAAGGATCTGCTGGAGGAATTCATAGGGAGTAAGAAGACATCCTCTTCAGTGTGATCCTGTTGATGCCATCCTAGGGTTGGAGGCTGGATGCAGATAGCCAGTAAAGCCACAAACCCCTGGAGAAGGCTGCTTGGAGAGCACAGGCGCAGCACCCTCATTGCACAGATTGTTATAGAGGAGGCTGCATGGCTAGCTGAGGAGACCCTGCTTGCACAAAGACTGAAACTCACACAGGCGTGGAAAAGGATGCTAGTAACTGCGTTCCACACTGTCTCCAAGTCATCCTCCCTCTGCTTTTTTCCTCCTCCTCCTTCTCCTCCTCCTCCTTCTCAGCTTTTGATTTAGATGATTAGAGAATTGTGAGATGCAGCACATCTATACCTTTCATTTCCAAAAGACAAGGGGGCGGCAGATACTCCTTAGTCCTTAATATAGTGCAACCCTAACACTCGTGCACAGTAGGATTGTTTTGTCATTGACTTTGTTAAAGGAAAAAGCAGCATGTGGTAGTTTTACTTTTTTGTCTATAGTCATATATTGAATCAATTGCAGTTCATGTGGAGCCGCTTAAACAATCATTTATTTAAACTCTGAAAGAATATAGTCAAGAATATTAGAAATGTTACATGCTTATGGGAATGACATTTCCTTGTTAGATGACAAAGAAATGTTTTATGAAACATCTAAACTAGTCTAGGTATACACTTTGTATGTTTGATAAAGACAAAAATGTACAAATTAAATCAAATGAATTTAGTTACGGCCAATCACCGTTGTGTTAGCTGCTTGGCCTCTTTTAGCTACGCGTTGCAAAGGCAAAGTTATGATCAGTAGTCTGAAATCAACCTTCTGCCTTATCCAGAGGTATAGCTAGGTTCTCCATCACCTGGGGCAAAGATTCCGTTTGGCACTCCCCCCCAAAACGTCTTTCCCGACATCCCCTTCCCCCTCGCCATGTTTGTTTTCCCTAACAATAAATGAGGTGTCCTTTTTTCCCAATTTTTTTTAATGTAACTCGAGCATAAAACCATTTGTACAATTTACAAGCAATATAGTTCTATATACAGCACCAGAACAAAGCTCAGTACATATATACAACACCAGAACCAAGCTCAGTACATATATACAGCTTCAGAAACAAGATCAGTACATATATACAGCACCAGAACCAAGCTCAGTACATATATACAGTGCCAGAACAAAGCTCAGTATGTAAATACAGTTCCAGAACCAAGCTCAGTACATATATATAACACCAGACCCAGTACCCAGCATGAATACATCTCAATTTAGTGCAAACCCTGCAGTATAGATTTGCACTAAATTGTATACAGCTCCCAGCATGGCCCAAACAATGATAAGGATATGCCGAGAGTTGCTGTTTCACAAAAAAAAATCATACCACCCATCATCTCGCTGTAGATCATACAGTGACTACAGTACTGATTAGAGGCAGAATAAACATTTACATTAAGTGACTCACCGGTGAAGATCTCAGATTCTAGTTGTTCTTTTTCTCTTTTTTTGTCCATCCGGTCAAGACTTCTATGATGACTTCTCCCGGCCACAGCCCATTTCTGCAGTTTGCAACTCAGATGTTTTCAGCTTCTCACTGTTCAAACATTTCTGCACCTATAAGCAAATATGAAGTTATCATGGTGCCAGACACTTAAATATACTAGCACATACACTGTACCTCTAATTATAATAACACCATACACTGTCCCTGATTATAATAGCACCATACACGCCACCTCTAATTATAATAGCACCATACACTGTGTCGCCCCCCCCCCCCCACACACACACACACACACACACACCGTGCCCCCTGTGAATCGTTCCTCCAATAGAGCCCCATATATATAGTGCCCTACATAGATCCCCCTGTAAATAGTGACACCTATAGAGCCCCTGTAGATAGTGACCCACATACAGCCTCCTGTAGATAGTGTCCCACATATAGCCAACCCTGTAGATAGTGCTCACATATAGCCCCCTGTAGATAGTGCCCCACATGTAGCCCCCAAGTAGATAGTGCCCAACATATAACCCCCCGGCAGATAGTGATCCACATATAGCCCACCCCTGTAGATAGTGCCCTACATATATATCCCCCTATAAATATTGCTCCACATGTAGCACACCCCTGTATATAGTGCCTCACATATAGCTCCCCCTATAGTGCTATATATATATAGCCTAACCCTGTATATAGCCCCCCTGTAGCTATAGCCCACCCCTGTATATAGTGTATAGTGTCCAACATATTGCCCACCCCTGTAGATAGTGCCCTACATATATCTCACCCTATAAATAGTGCTGCACATATAGCCCACCCCTGTATATAGTGCCTCACATATAGCTCCCGCTATAGTGCTCTAAATATAGCCCACCCCTGTATATGCCCCCCTGAAGATAGAGCCAACCTCTGTATATAGTCCCCCTGTATATAGAGCTGACCTTTGTATATAGCCCCCCCAAAGATAGAGCCTGGCCTCTGTAGATAGAGCCACACCTTGTAGATAATGTCACTAACATTTTTATTAGGATAAAAAAAAAAAAAACTTTACGTACTCACCTTAAAGAGGCTCTGTCACCAGATTATAAGTGCCTACATAATGTGATCGGCGATGTAATATAGATAACAGCAGTGGTTTTTATTTTGAAAAACGATCATTTTTGAGCAAGTGATGAGAAATTTTAGATTTATGCTAATTTGTTTCTTAATGACCAACTGGGCGTGTTTTTACTTTTGACCAACTGAGCGTTGTACAGAGGAGTGTATGACGCTGACCAATCAGTGACCAATCAGCGTCATACACTTCTCATTGTCCCAGCCCATTGTTACAGTGTGATTGTGCAGTGAAAGAAGCTGGGCTGGAACAATGAGAAGTGTATGACGCTGATTGGTCACTGATTGGTCAGCGTCATACACTCCTCTGTACAACGCTCAGTTGGTAAAAAGTAAAAACACGCCCAGTTATCTATTAAGAAAGTCATTAGCATAAATCTAAACTAGCTAAAAAAATTATCATTTTTAATGATCGTTTTTAAAAATAAAAAAACACTTTTGTTATCTACATTACAGCACCGATCAGATCATGTAGGAGATGGGGCATTTATAATCTGGTGACAGAGCCTCTTTAATCCCGTTCCCCCCACCATCCGGTGTCAATGCAGACCTGCTCTCTTCTGACATCCTCGTGCCGCTTGCGTTGTTGAAAGGCGCTGACTTACAGGGCAAGTCATTCTGCCCTGCCAATCAGCGCCTTTCATGGACGCAAGCGGCATGATGTCGTCATCATGCCGCTTGC
Source organism: Rhinoderma darwinii (assembly GCF_050947455.1). Classification (NCBI taxonomy): domain Eukaryota; kingdom Metazoa; phylum Chordata; class Amphibia; order Anura; family Rhinodermatidae; genus Rhinoderma; species Rhinoderma darwinii. The sequence continues at coordinate 261,183,660 of NC_134691.1, read as the reverse complement.
GTCTATGGAAGGCGCTGATTGGCAGGGCACTATGACTTGCCCTGTCAATCAGCCTCTTTCATCAATGCAAGCGGCGCAAAGAGGTAATCTCGCCACTTGAGTCGTTGAAAGGCGCTGAATGGCCGGGCACGGAATGTACCTGGCTATTCATCGCCTACAGTGCAGGGGGCGTGGCAGCGGCTCAGTGCAGGAGCGGGTGGCAGAGGCTCAGAGAGGCAGCAGATCGCCATCTTGGACGGCGCCCCCCACCTTTCCTCTTAGTTGCGCCCGGGGCACAGGCCCCGCCTGCCCTGCTTAGCTACGCCCAGCCTTATCTTAGGCTCATGTAGAAAAGAGATGGGCTGCACTCCTTGAAGAAATGTTCAGGTGCTGTAAGGGTTCGGGTTGGATATCCCACAAATTGTATAGACCAAGACTAACCCTAGCACTCAATAGAAGAGATAAATGTAGATGTTAAGGATCTGCCAGGCACAGCTTCTGTATCCGCGCCCATAGGTAATCAGTCTGCACCTGCTTCTATGTCTGTGAGACTGACTCCATCTTCCACCACTCAGGATGGCAGGCTTAGGAGTGTGAGAGCCTATCACAGCCTGGCCAGACGGAGCTAGCTCCCGCCCTCTGTCTATTTATACCTGCCTTTCCTGTTCCTCCTTGCTTGTGATTCTTCTCTGTTGGTTTCCTGGCCCTGCTGCAGCTTCTTGAACTACTTGTCCCTGCTTCGTATTGACCCTGGCTTACTGACTACTCTTCTGCTCTGCGTTTGGTACCTCGTACACTCCTGGTTTGACTCGGCTTGTTCACTACTCTCCTGCTCTGCGTTTGGCACCTCGTACTCTCCTGGTTTGATTCGGCTCGTTTACTCCTCTTGTTGCTCACGTTGTTGCCGTGGGCAACTGCCCCGTTTCCCTTTGTTCTGTGTTTCCTTGTCTGTTGTCTGTCGTGCACTTACTGAGTGTAGGGACCGTCGCCCAGTTGTACCCCGTCGCCTAGGGCGGGTCGTTGCAAGTAGGCAGGGACTGAGTGGCGGGTAGATTAGGGCTCACTTGTCTGTTTCCGTATCCCTGTCATTACAGTAGAAGCAAATGTGGATTTTTCAAATTCTTTATTTCAAAGGTATAAGTGTTTTTTTTTTTAAACAGGCGATTTTATGGGGGAAAAAAATCGCTTGTTTAAAAAAAAACAAAAAACATTTATACCTTGGACATAAAGCATTTCTCATTTTGTCTCTTCCCCATCCTGTGCTTCGAGAATGTGATCTGAATAAATTGGGAATGGGTTGGACTTATATTGTTTTTTCTCTGGGAGGCAACTTGATGCAGTATAAACCAGGGGCGGACCTACCATTGGTGAAAACTGCACAGGGGCCCAGTAGGTAGGGGGGCCCCACTGCCACCTTAAAAGCAGCTTTATTCTGCCTATTGGATTGCATATATGGACTGAGCTATTGATAATGACTCAGAATTATTGATGAATTGTTAGAGACAAAATGGCGGGGTGTTCTTTGGTGAGCTAAGAGGCCCACATACAGTTTTTGCACAGGGGCCCTCTGCTGTCTATGTCCACCACTGGTCTTTCTGCAAGGCAGACCAAATATGGCTAAAACCCATCCCTTAATTTGAACCAAGCCATTAATAAAGCCATTGTGTACAGCCCTACAGGCGCAGGGCATGTCCTACATAGCATGTAGGGCCCATAAACAACATGGTAACATAATTATGTCACATGGCTGCCAATAAGTGGAGTCACCAGGACGAATTTCACCCACAAGTATTATTTAAAAAATGAAGCCACAGAAACCTTCTTTAAAACAGTCACCACCTATAAAGTAGGTTTAAGTGGGTTTTATGTACCCCCTGAGGAAGCGACCAAAAACAGCGAAACGCGCGTTGGGGTTTTTCTGTGGACCATTCAGCACGGACGTATGTTGATACTCTCGTTGTGAATGGGTAAGACTGCATTACTACAACTGCTCACCGTTTATGTACTGACTCTCCCTATGTGACTCCCTTGTGACCTGGTAATATCCACTATATTTATATATAACTGAGAGTACACTGTGGATTATCAGTATAGAATCCACTTGGATGAGATACATTACATATCTAACTGTGTGGGTAGCAGATATGGTTTTGCCCTATATACTATTTCATTACGTAATACTGTCCTGTGCTGTATGATGTATCACGGTATTAGTACTAGAGTCTTCTTATGAAGTGTTTTTAATTGTATGTTATTTTCTAAAAATAAAATTGATATATTCTTGTATACTCAGACGTTATGCTCTAGTTTTTTTCTTCGGTATGAATGGTAAACAAGTTTAAGGATGTAATATGAAAAAATGTCCGCAATGTATACAACTCAATTAACATCTACATTATCATTTGTAATTATGAAGTACATGTAATATCTTTTCTAGCACTCGGGTTCTCTTATACAGAGCTCCAAATTCCCGGCATACTAATACATTTAAAAGATTACATGCTGGCTGCCGGCAGCGAAAACTATAGGGAGCATACTGTATAATGGTATACATTCAACACAATAATAAGACAGCATGCAGCAACCTCTTAAAGAGGCTCTGTCACCACATTATAAGTGGCCTATATTGTGCATTATATGATCGGCGCTGTAATGTAGATTACAGCAGTGTTTTTTATTTAGAAAAACTATCATTTTTGACCTATATTAGCTTTATGCTAATGAGTTTCTCAATGGACAACTGGGCGTGTTTTACTATATGACCAAGTGGGCGTTGTACAGAGGAGTGTATGACGCTGACCAATCAGCGTCATACACTTCTCTCCATACATTTACACTGCAGATAGCGATATAGCTATATTGCTATTTGCAGTTACATAAACACACTATAACGCTACTCATGTGTCATGACAATGAATAAACATTACCTCCTGCCAGCGCTGTAATCTACATTACAGCGCCGATCACATCATGTACAATATAGGCCACTTATAATGTGGTTACAGAGCCTCTTTAAGTTCCCACTAGTGGTTGCTGCAGGAAGCCAAGTGTTGTTTTAAATCTATGGGGCAGATTTACTAATACTGTCTTAAATTTAGACAGCTCAGAACTAGACTAGATGCACCAAATTTACCACAGTGGCTCATGATAAATTTGTTGCACCTTCAGACACTTGTCGTACTTTATACCACCTCTTGGTTGGCTTATTTTAGACCAACATATTGCCCCAAAATATTGGCACATTATGTCAGATTTTAGGACACTCTCAGTTCAGCTAGATCACACACCCATTTCCTCTAAACCACAACCCCTTATTAAATGAGATACAAAAAGTGCTTAAAACAGTTAATAAATGTGTCACATGGCATATGCACCCGAAATCTGGCTCAGTTTGCATAGTATCTGCCCCTATGTCTATGCAGGGGAATTGGAGCTCTGAATCAGAAAAACAGAGCTCCAAGCACAATGCAGATATATTAAGCAATAAATTAGCACAGAGTAATGATAACATAATGATAATAAAAGGTGTACAGTCACTTTAAATTCAATTTCCCCTTTTATTCTTCACAAGTTATATAGTACTTATCTTTGGGACGACGACGACACAGGACTCTGTTACAAAGCTACAATGCAGCTGTTTTGACCCCCCCCCACACTCCCCTCCTTCCTGCACCAGAATAAATTAAAACTGACAAAGAGGGGTTACCTAAGTCACCACTACTTCACCCATTAGGCAGGGAGACGAAATCGAACAGCCTAGGATTGCGCTTCTAAAATGAGTTGATTTTTTTTCAAGAAGCTGGACCCATCAATAAGGAGATCACTAAGAGTACCCCTGCTGACACCCACAGTGATCCACTGTTATCTGTGTCAGTAAGTGCTCAGTTTCCCTGCAGTGCCACCGCAGGGAAAATTAACCCTCTATTATTTCAGAATTTCCTAAAAAGGTATATGGTAATAGTTTTTTTTACTAGACATTACTAATACTTTGTAATATACAGTACACCTAGCAACAAAGCAGTCCCAGAACTGAGATCTCATGGTGTGTGTATTTTGTTAATGTACATACTTCAATACAGTGATTTTATAGGTAAGTGGATTTTCACACCAAAACCTTTGTATGCAGCTTTTTCTTACAAGCACTGTGTAAATACACTATATGAACAAAAGTATTGGGACACCTACACATTACACCTACAGGAGCTTATTATAACATCCCATTCTGAATCCATAGGCATTAATATAGGGTGGGTCCCCCCAGTGGCGGATTATCATATGGGCGGTTCGGGCGGCCGCCCGGGGCCCGAGGCTTCAAGGGGGCCCATGGCAGCCCGAACCGCACATCATCTTATAAATATATTCAGCGCGCTAGCGCTGCTAACTGCCGAAGATGAGGAGGAGGAGCAGGGAATTGGCCGGGAAAGGGGTTGGACACGCCTCCCTGACAAGTGCGGGCTGCCGCCATTGAGTAACAGAACAGCGACGGACGGCTGTTCTGTTACTCCAAAGCAGCAAGAGAAGAGCCGGACGGGCGGTCATCGGCGCTGAGGTTAGTTGGCTTAACCTCCTGCCCAACTGGTTCCCGACAGCTGGCTGTATTTTTATGGCCAGCGGTCAGGAACGGGTCGTTAAAACCCGAGCCATAGACTTTCTACGGCTCGGGTTTTAACTTGCTGCCCGCGCGATCGGGCAGCTGAATGTCGGGTCTCCGGCTGTCAGTGACTGCCGGGGACCCTGAGGAGAAGATAGAAGCAGCTTTCACTGCTTCTGTCTTCTCTGATCACTTGTACACAGCGCTGAATGCGCGCTGTGTACAGGAATAGAGACAGCAGCAGCGGCGCTGTCTCTATTCCTCCCGGTGATCATGTGACTGGTCACATGATCGCCGGGTGCCGTTAGTGGCAGACTATTGCTGGGTCTAACTAGATCCAGCAGAGCCCTATTAGTGACAATCGTCACTATGAGAGGGCTGATTTCCCCTGTAACTGGGGCTGCCGTGCAGCCCCAGTTACAGTGGAAAAACATGGTGTAAAAGAAAGAAAAAGTATATATAAAGTTCCCCAAAGGTCTTTTTTGACCTTTGAGGATCAGACCATAGTAATAAAAAAATTGTAAAGTAAAGTGCAAAAAAAAATGTAATAATAAATACTCAAAATACCCACCCCAAAAAAAACGTTCCCCCCGCCAATCATTGTTGTAACGCTAGCGCTGACTCAATTACCCTAATATAGACATGTAATATATAAAAAAATTACGGTAAACAATGACTATTACAAATAAAAGGTCTATTTTAGGGTAAAACTATATTACCCAAAAAAAAATAGCTGAAACGTAAAAAAGATTATTTTTTTACTATTATTTTCAAACTTTATGAATAAAAATTCTAAAATTGCAAAAAAGGTGTGTATAAAAACGATAAAAAACGAAACCTGCATTGTCTACGGAAAAACGTTGCAAAAATCACGTCGGTTTTATATTTTTTTAATAAAAATGTGTGTTTGGTGCAACTTTGTAATTACGTTTTATTAAAAAATATTTTCACTTTTTGAGATACAGCTGCTTTGTATCCTGTATCCGTCAGGTCAGCAGGACTGACGGGATCAGTGAAACGGGCCCTGCGCTAAATTATAATCTTAGATGTGATAGATTTGAGGTGGATCCTGCGTGTCACTGATCCTGTCAGAAACAAAGCACCTGTATCTCAAAAAGTAAAAATATTTTTTAATAAAATCAATCAATCACACTGATACACACACATACTAATATATATATATATATATATATATATATATATATATATATATAATATAAAGTTTTTAAATGTGTACATAACCCTGTGGCACTATATACAAGGGGGAGCGCTGTGTGGCACTATATACAAGGGGGAGCGCTGTGTGGCACTATATACAAGGGGGAGCGCTGTGTGGCACTATATACAAGGGGGAGCGCTGTGTGGCACTATATACAAGGGGGAGCGCTGTGTGGCACTATATACAAGGGGGGGCTGTGTAGTGCTATCCACAGTGGTATGTGTGTGGCGCTCTTTATAGGGGGGGCTTTTTGGTGCTATTTACAAGAGGGGGAGGGCTGTGTGGCGCTCTCTACAGGGGGCTGTATGTCACTATCTATAGGGGGCTGTGTGTAACGCTCTCTACGGGGGGGATGTGTGATATATAGAGGGGGCTGTGTATGGCGATATCTATGGGGGTGTGTAATATCTACAGGGGCTATGTGTGGCACTATGTACAGGGGGCTGTGTGTATGTGGCGTTTTACAGTGTGTGGTATTATTATATTCAGGCGCGCAGTGTTTGGTCCTATTATATTTAGGGGCACAGTATGTGGCACCATGATAACTTTATTTTCGTTTATAGGTGTGGAAATGTTGGAAAAGTGAGGAGACGTCTGAGTGGCAAATTCTGCAGAAATGAGTCATGGCCGGGAGAAGTCGTCATGCGCGCTGGACCGGATGGAGAAGAAAAGAGGAAAAAAACTACTAGAATCTGAGACGTCGTCACCTGTGAGTCACTAGATTTATAGAGAATATGTCACCTCTCCTGACATGTTTATTATAGGAATCCTTGTATTTCACAAAAAGTATTTCTGCAGTCCAGGACTGATAGACAATTCCCCTTGTCAGGAGGATGTGTCCCTGCACAGTGTGATACTGTCAGTATGTACGGACATAGCCCTGTGACAAGGGAAATCGTAACACTGTTAATGCTTGCCCAAAAAGGTAGTGTTAAAAATAGTTACGGCGCGGCAGGGCGGCGGTGAGGAAGGGGGGCCCAAGTTTGGGTAACAGCCCAGGGCCCATGATCTACTTAATCCGCCACTGGGTCCCCCCTTTGCAGTTAAAACAGCTTCTACTCTTCTGGGAAGGCTTTCTACAAGATTTTGGAGCGTGTTTTGCACATTCCTCCAGAAGATCATTTGTGAGGTCAGACACTGATGTTGGACAAGAAGGTCTAGCTCGCAATCTCTCTTCTATTTGATCCGAAAGGTGCTCGATGGGGGTGCAGGCCAGTCAAGTTCTTCCATACCAAACTCACCCAACCATGCCTTTATTGCCCTTGCTTTGTGTACTGGAACACAGTCATGTTGGAACAGAAAAAGGCCTTCTCCAAACAGTTCTCACAAAGTTGGAAGCACACAATTGAACAAAATGTCTTGATATGCTGAAGCATTAAGATTTCCCTGAAACTAAGGGGCCTAGGCCAACCCCATGACATTATTCCCCCACCACCAAACTTTGTAGTTGGCACAATGCAGTCAGGCAGGTAACATTCTCCTGCCATCCAACAAACCCAGACTCGTCCATCAGACTGCCAGATAGAGAAGCGTGATTCGTCACTCCACAGAACACGTTTCCACTGCTCCAGAGTCCAGTGGCGGCATGCTTTATAACACTCCATCCGACACTTGGCTTTGTGCTTGGTGATGTAAGATTTGCATGCAGTTACTCGGCAATGAAAACCCACAAATGCCATAAAAAATCCAGCGCACAGTTTTTGTGCTGATGTTAATGCCAGAGGAGGTTTGGAACTCTGCAGTTATTGAGTCAGTAGAGTGTTCTGTCAATTTTGTTCAATATGCGCCTCAGCAATCGGCAACCCTTCTCTGTTACTTTACGTGGTGTGCCACTTCGTGTCTGTGTTGCTGTGGTTCAGCTAATGGTGGAATATCTAGGAGGTAAGACATTTCACAAACAGACTTGTTGCAATGGTGGCATCCTATTACAGGACCACGCTGGAATTCAGTGAGCTCATTAGAACGACCCATTCAGACTGCATGGCTAGGTGCTGGATTTTATACACCTGAGGCAATGAGACTGAATGAAACACCTGAAATCAGCGATTAAGAGGTGTGTCCCAATACTTTTGTCCATCAAGAGGTCTAGAAAGATGTTCTTAAAAAGTGGCTGTGGAACTGTAAATGTATAAGTTGCTATTCTGCACATTGAGTTAGTTCTGTATGAATCGCACAGTGCGTTCAGTGAGTGCTTTTATCAGGTAATTACAGCTATAGGGAGGATTTATAAGAGGACACTAGATGTTCCTGGCTGTACTCGTGCAGCAATAATCACATTAAAATGATAGAGACAAATGGAAGTTATTTGCATAAAGTAGGCATAGGCTTTGCATACATCAATTGTAATAGGAATATTTCTGTGTTGTTTTTTTTTTTCTGATTAATTTAAAGAGGTTTAGGAAAGGATAGCCCTTGAATGTTATATCCTGGAAAGCCCATTAAAAAAAACACAGGCAGTGAAAAGTTCTTCATTTAGAAACTACCATCTCTACAAGAAAAATGGAGTTGTGCATATAGGCTGTTTTTATGTAGGTGATCTTCACTCAGTGGAGGAGTGTCTTCCCTTTGTGTCTCAATAACTAGGCACAGAGTCATGACTATGGGATTAACATACACAAAATTGACAGAAATTAAGGGAGTATAAAGTCAGGAGGCAGGGGCGTAGCTAAAGGCTCATGGACCCCGGTGTAAGAATTCAGCTTGGGCCCCCCTACCCCTCCCCAACACCACCAGACCCCTGCGCCTATGCCCAGCTGCCTTGCCCGACAGCCCGCATGAATGCCCCCACAGTATAATGCCCCGCATAGCTGCCTCCACAGTATAATGCTCCCCATAGCTGCCCCCACACAGTATAATGCCCCCATAGCTGCCCCACACACAGTATTATAATTCCCCCATAGCTGCCCCTACATTGTAAACTGCCACCATAGATGCCCCCACATGTTAAAATGCCCCCATAGCTGACCAGCACAGTATAATGCTCCCCATAGCTGCCCCACAGTATAATGTCCCCCTCATATCAGCCCCCACATTATATTGCACCCATAGCTGCCCCATACAGTATAATGCACCCCATACATTATTATGCACCATACAGTATAAAGCTCCCCATAGCTTCCCCATACAGTATAATGCCCACCATATCTGCCCCATAAAGTATAATGCCCCCCCATAGCTGCCCCATACAGTATAATGCCCCTATATAGTATAATGCCACCCATAGCTGTCCCATACAGTATAATTCTCCCTCAGCATTTACCATATCAGCCCCCCTCCCATACCCAGTATAATGCCCCAATATGTGCCTAATAGAAAAATAATAACATAATTACTTACCTATCCCCGTTCCCATGACGGGTGGAGGAGAACCTTCTCCTCCTCTGCACTGTGATGAGAGTGACTCGACGCAGGCAGGCATGATGACATCACTTCATCACGCCTGCCTGCGCCGAGCCCACTCACGGCACAGTGAATGCTGGTGCAAGGCTCTAGCATTGAACTGTATCCGTGTCCTGAGGACTCAGATACCGTTGTAAGTGGGAACAGCGCGGTCAGCAATGTGTGGCAACGGGGGCCCTGTGGGCCACCCAGGCTTAGACGCCCAATCGCAACTGCGACCGTTACGAGCCCTATAGCTACTCCACTGTCAGGAGGGATGTAACGCCAGCGGCAGATGCTTCTCCTTCTTTCGGTCCCTGCCACTGGGTTGCTCACCTACTCCGCGGCATACTCTGGTTTCTGCTTTCCGTGGTCATGCTTCCCTTCTGTCCTCTGCTTGCTGCTGCTCTGCACACCGTAAGGCGCGTGCGCTTTCCCTGGCTGTTTCTTAAAGGGCCAGCGTGCTCATCTCCTTTCATCTTCAGCCTATCCCAGAGGCTCAGGGAATATTTAAGGCAGCTCCTTTAGTCACTTTGTGCCTAAGCAGCTTTGTTGCAACTTAATTGTTTCCTGTGAAGGTTCCTGTTTACATCCCGCTACATGTTACTAGTCTGCATCTCGCTACCTGCTACTAGTCTGCATCCTGCTGTCAGTCGGTATCCTGCTACCAGACGATATCATGTTGCCAGCTATCAGTCCGTATCCTGCTGCCCGCTAGCAATTGGTATCACGCTAACTGCTACCAGCCTGTATCCTGCTACCAGCTGCCAGTCTGCATCCTGCTACCTGATAAGACCCTGAAGCCTACTTGGTATTAGCAACCGGTCTTCGACTCTTCTTCTGCAAGTCCGGAGACCCACTACTTGTTAAGAACTGTGACGTCAGATCTACATCCATCTGCCAAGGTATCATCTGCCAGTGACTGTACCCACGTTGTATTTCACCACTGTCTCCTGGTCCACTGGGCCAGCTGCTACTCACACCGGGACCACCTCAAGAGGTAGTGACCTGGTAGCCTCCTGGCAGCGAAGTCCAGATCCCTGTACAGGGGTTAAAGAGTGAATACCGGGGAGGCTACTTAGACAACGCCCTTAGAAGCGGTCCTAAGTCAAGCCAATTGAGTAGCACAGTGTGTTCACAACCCACTCGTCATAGCAAGGGAGAAGCCAGCAGTAAGCTTGTGTATTCTTGTTTACATGGTAAAGCTCCTCAGGCGTACTTCCACTGATCCACTTAAAAACCTCAACAAAAGAAACTTAAATAAATGAGTTCTTTATGCTGTTTAATTTAATTTTAATATAGGGCAGAGCAGTAAAAGAAGAATTCAATTACTGCATCCCTTTACTTACTGCCAGCTGCAGGTTCAGAAAGATAGATAAATTTGAATATCTTAGGCTTCATTCACACCTGCATTCAGGTGATGGAAGACAACAGCGCCTGAACGAAGCCATTTACTTTATATTCAGTCGGGTTTCTGTTTTGGTGTCCGTCATGCTGTCTGTCATTTTTCTTGACAAAATAGTGCAGCATGATGCACTATTTTGTTGGGAATAAAAAACAAAATCTGCATTGGATGCTCCGTTAGGGATGTCACCAGAGCTTTACCCAAGCAGGAGATTACAAGCTATTTGTGTGTGTAGAAGGAACCTGCTAGCTATTAAAGGACAGGTGTCGCCCCAAAATTTTTTTTAATAACAATTTGCTTTTAGTGTGTTATTAAAATACATTTTATTTGTTTGTGTGTTTGTGTTTTACTTTTTTCTTTTTTCTAACTTTTACTTCACTATGGGGGCTGCCATTTTTTTTTCATCTCTGTATGTGTCGATTAACGACACATACAGAGATGGAATACGGCACATACATCCCCATAGAGAATGCGAACGGGAGCCGTTCCATTCACTATGGTGTACGCCGTCTGTGTGGGAACGGCGCATGTGCCGCTCCCACACCGTCCAAAGGGAAGGTCTTTGGCCGAGCGACATACGGCGCCATTTTCTTGTGGACCGGAAGCCGCGGCCGGACAGTAAGATATGTTTGTGTATGTTCGTGTTTTACTGTGTGATTACCACTGTATGTAAGCCTACTACACTGTGCATTCGCTCAAAAAATGGTGGCACACAGTGTAGGAGGTTTGAGCATACAACCCCCTCCTTTCTCCTGGCACTAGCCAGGATAAAGGAGGGGGATTAATTGAGCACACTAGAGCGTGTGTGTCTTCTCCAATTTTGCAGCATAAAGCAATGAGGTTGCTTTACCACATGCCAATGCTGCAATTTTGCGAATTGCTCCCTCTAGTGACCAGCACATGAAAATGTTATAAATTAGAATCTAATTTATAATATTTCCTGACTTGTGAAAAAATGAAAAAAATTAGAACAATGTCTAATCATGTATATACTAACTGTTTAACTAAAAAAAAAAAATAAAAATCATTTTCTAGCGACACATTCCCTTTAAAGTCCTATGATTACAGCAGTCTCTGCACTGATTTAAGTAGACACCCCACTGTGTGAGAGGGGTGTGACCACAGTAGTGTACAAACAGTGGAGAGAGGAGGAATTGCAACAATAATGTGAGCTAGCAGGTTGTAGAAACAGTGACTGGGCTGCAGCTCCACAATATACATGGTATGCCAGACTTAATGGCAATCCTACTTTTTGCTATATTTTCTATTAAGATATGTATCTAGCGAAGACCAGTTGTTTTTCAAAGTTGTCTCTTAACTTTATATCCAAATTTATACTCACTTATCATATGATATCATTATATACACTTATTATATACATTGTAAATGACGCATAAAATATTTGACAAAGTGTCGCATCACAAGAGTCCATTTGTTCTTATGTTAGGATGGTTTACCTAAAACTGTAAAAGTCTAGCAGTCTGTGCTCAGGTACCCTCTATAGCACATTGGCCATATGGCACAGAGGGTACCTAATACTCATAAACATGATGCCCAAACTGTAATCTACCTGTAACATAAACACTTTATTTTGTAGCATTAGCACATAATAAACAATTGCTATAAACAATGTGTCCGTCACAGACCTGCAATCACTATGAATATAATCCTGTCATTTTCCCTTCTTCTTGGAATATGGATTATCAGTTTATGCATTTAATGATGAAAAAAAAACAGCTCAGAAGTCTCCCTAGGCACAAGATTACCTCCCTCAGTTTGGCATCCTTAAAGAACTTGACAGCATGATAGATATTGATTTATAGGTTCATGGATGTAAAATACATCAGACCGATTCTAGTCCTGTATATACACACAAAATGGACAAAAGTATTGGGACACCTACACATTTCACCTACAGGAGATTTTATGACATCCCATTCTAAATCCATAGGCAGTAATAATGAGTTGGTTCATCCTTTTCAGCTAAAACAACTTTCACTCTTCTGGGAAGTGTTTTTACAAGATTTTGGAGTGTGTCTGTGGAAATGTTTGCCTATTTATCAAGAAGAGCAATTGTGAGGTCAAACACTGATGTTGAATAAGAGGGCCTGGCCTGCAATCTTCATTGGGGTTCATTCCAAATGTGTTCAGTAGAGTTAAGATCAGGTCTCTGTGCAGGCCAGTCAAGTTCTTCCACACCAAACTCGACCAACCATGCATTTATGGACCTTGTTTTGTGCACTGGGACAGTGTCATGCTGGAACAGAAAAGGGCCTCCCCAACTGTTCCCACAAAGTTGGGAGAATACAATTGTCCAAAATTTTCCCTTCACTGAAACTAAGGGGCATAGGGCAAACCCTGAAAAACAACCCCATAGAATTATTCCTCCTCCACCAAACTTTAAAGTTGGCACAATGCGGTCAGGCAGGTTACATTCTCCTGGCATTTGCCAAACACAGACTCATCCATCAGACTGCCAGATAGAGAAGCGTGATTCATCACTCCACATAACACGTTTCCACTGCTCCAGAGTCGAGTATCAGCGTGCTTTATACCTCGCCATCCGATGCTTGGCATTGTGCTTGGTGAAGTAAGGTATGCATGCAGATGCTCCCCTATGGAAACCCATGCCATGAGAATCCCGGCCCATAGTTTTTGTGTGTAAGTTAATGCCAGAGGAGGTTCTGAACTCTGCATTCATTGAGTAAAGAGCGCCTTGGCGACTTTTATGCACTATGCTCCTCAGGACTTGGCAACCCTGTGTTGCCAAGTGCAACACGGGGTTCCTGTGCTGAGTTCCTGTGGCTCCTAAATGCTTCTACTTTCCAATAATACCGCACACAGTTGATTGTGGAATATCTAGGAGGGAACAAATTTCATGAACTGACTTATTGCAACAGTGGCATCTTATTACAGCACCATGCTGGAAATCAGTGAGCTGTTTAGAATAACCCATTCTTTCACAAATGTTTGTAAAGGCGACTGCATGGCTAGGTACTCGATTTTATACACCTGAAGCAATGAGACTGAATGAAAAACCAATTCAATGATTAAGAGTAGAGATGAGCGAACTTATCAAAAGTTCGGTTCGGCTAGTTCGCTGAATTTCACAAAAAAGTTCGGTTCGGACCGAACTAGTTCGGACCGAACCTGTCACTTCCGTGCGCCGAGCATGCTACTGTCCGGGGTGCTGATAGAGTTAATGGGCTGCACTAACTCTTTCAGCAACCTTGACAGTACATGCTCGGCGCGCGGAAAATACAATAAATGTAATAAAAAAATAAAAATTATACGTTCGTACTTACTTTCCTCCTGTCCGGCCTCCAGCGATGACGTTTCATCCCTTTCGCCGCTGCAGCCAATCACAGGCTGTAGTGGCGGTCACGCACGTCAGGATGACGCTTCATCCCACGTGACCGCCTCTGCAGCCAATCACAGGCTGCAGCGGCGACATGGATGAAACGTCATCGCTGGAGGCCGGACAGGAGGAAAGTAAGTATGAACGTATTATTATTATTTTTTGGCATGTATGTATGTTGGCATGTATGTATGTATGTATGTATGTTGGCATGTATGTATGTATGTTGTCATGTATGTATGTATATCTGTGCATGTATGTTGGCATGTATGTATATATGTGCATGTTTGTATGTATATTTGCATGTATATATTTGCATGTATGTATGTATGTATGTTTGCATGTGTGTATGTTTGCATGTATGTATTTTTGCATGTATGTTGTCATGTATGTATGTATGTATGTTGTCATGTATGTATGTATATATGTGCATGCGTGTATGTATATTTGTATGTATGTATGTATGTATGTTTTCATGAATGTATGTTTGCATGTATGTGTGTTTGCATGAATGTATGTTTGCATGTATGTATGTATGCATGTTTGTATGTATATTTGCATGTGTGTATATATATATGTGTGTATGTTGTCATGTATGTATGTATGTATGTTGTCATGTATGTATATATGTGCATGTATGTTGGCATGTATGTATATATGTGCATGTGTGTATGTATGTATATTTGCATGTATATATTTGCATGTATGTATGTTGTCATGTATGTATGTATGTATATATGTGCATGTATGTTTGCATGTATGTTGGCATGTATGTATACATGTGCATGTTTGTATGTATATTTGCATGTATATATGTTTGCATGTGTGTATGTATGTTTGCATGTATGTATGTATGTTTGCATGTATGTATGTTGTCATGTATGTATGTATATATGTGCATGTATGTATGTTTGCATGTTTTTATTTTTGCATGTATGTTTGCATGTATGTTTATATATATGTGCATGTATGTAATTATGTTTGCATGTATTTATGTTTGCATGTATATTTGTGCATGCTTGTATATATGTATGTATGTATCTTTGCATGTTTGTTTGTATGTATGTTTTCATGTGTGTGTGTATGCATGTATGTATGTATGTATGAAAGTTTGCATGTATATATGTGTGTATGTCTGCATGTATGTATATTTGCATGTATATATGTGCATGCTTGTATGTATGTTTGTATATATGTATGTATGGCCATGTATGATACTGTCTGCTGGCGCCCTGTATCTAAGTCAACTTCACGGCAGGCTTCTATACATGGTATAACAGTCAGTATCACACATTAAACTGAATCTAAGCCTACGACATGTTTTATTTCATTTTTTTTAATTTTTTACAGGTTTGGTGTTTGGACTACGTCGGTTTCGAGGACTACTTAGATTACGTTTTTTTTTCTACAATAAAATGGTTAATGAGGGTTGTGTTGGGGGTGCTTTATTTCAATAAAATATTTTATCTATATCTTTGTCTTTTTCTTTTCAAATTTTATTACTACCACTTTAGTAATGGCCGCTGTCTGAGTGACAACATCCATTACTAAGGCGAGGCTTAGTGTTAGCAGGTGCAGAGGCTAACACTAACCACCATTATTACCCCGGTACCCACCACCACCAGGGGTGCCGGGAAGAGCCAGGTACGATCCAGTACCCGACCATCTGTTGTGATGGTCGGGCCCTGGGGCGGCCGCAGGCTGGTATTATGAGGCTGGGAAGGGCCAAAAACAGTGGACCTTCCCACCCTTGTAATGCTAGGCTGCTGCTGCTGTGTTGTATCTGGCTGGTTATAAAAGTGGGGGGGACCCCACGTCATTTTTTTAAATTATTTATTTATTATTTTTTTTTTAAAAAAAAGACATGGGGTTCCACCCAATTTATCATAACCAGCCACAAACAACACAGTGTTATTAGCCTGGGAATGGACAAAACCAGTGGCCCTTCCCACCCATGTAATGCCAGACTGCTGCGGCCTTGTATATGGCTGGTTATTAAAAATGTGGGGGACCCGTCTATTGCTAAATTTGTTAAATTCAAAAAAAAAAACGACGTGGGGGTCCTCCCCATTTTTATAACCAGCCCGCTACAACACAGCAGCAGCAGCCTAGCATTACAAGGGTGGGAAGGTCCACTGATTTTGGCCCTTCCCAGCCTCATAATACCAGCCTACGGCCGCCCCAGTACCCGACCATCACAACAGATGGTCGGGTACTGGATCGTACCAAGCTCTTCCCGGCACCCCTGGTGGTGGTGGGTACCGGGGTAATAATGGGTGGTTAGTGCTAGCCTCTGCACCGTCTAACACTAAGTACTGCCTTAATAATGGATGCTGTCAATCAGCCAACTACCATTATCTAGGCACTAATAAAGTTTAAAAAAAACCACAAAGACAATTCTTTTTTATTGAAATAAGAAATCCCCAACAAAACCCTCGTTAACCATTTTATTAAAATTTGAAAAAACGTAGATCTACGCAGTAGTCCAACGAATCGAAGATGTAGTCCAATCGGTACATCAAAATCTGCAACAACATAAAAAAACAGTTATCAATGTGAACAATACCAATACTTCTACTCACCTACACACATATATACACGCACACACAAACAAACAACCATACACAGACACACACATATATACACAAACACAACAAGATATACACACACACACACACACACACACACACACACACACACACACACACACATAAACAGACAAACACACACACATATACACGAACTCACACATATACAAACAAAAACACACATATCCAAACACACACACACACACACACACACACACACACTTATACACACACATACACGAACACATATACACAAACACATATACAAACAAAAACACACATACCCAAACACACATATACACAAACACATATACACAAACACACCCATATATACACACAAACACACACCCATATACACACATATACACAAACACACACATATACAAAAACACACACAAACATCTACACACAAACATATACACAAATACACCCATATATACACAAACATATACACAAACACATATACACAAACACACCCATATATACACACACACACACACACACACACACACACACATATACACAAACACACATATAAAAACAAAAACAGACAAAGTCACATACCCAAACACACATATATACACAAACACACACATACACAAACACGGTTTCTTTTAAATGCTGCTGGGGAACCCGCTCGATCCACTATATAAGGCTGCGCTACAGTGCAACATTTAAAAGAAACAGGATCCTGACCTGTCCATAGAGTTTAAGGCAGCACAGAGTATTTCAGGAGATGAGCGTGCAGATTCAGTGCTGCTGTGAACTCTGCTCTTACCATTACGTAGCTCTCAGTCTGTAACCTCTCCTCCACTCCTGTCCTCCAGAACACCTTCACATGATTGGCAAGTCACCACGTAATGGTAAGAGCAGAGTTCACAGCAGCACAGAGTATTTCAGGAGATGAGCGTGTGGATCTTGTGCGGGGTGGTGACTTGCCAATCATGTGAAGGTGTTATTGAGGACAGGAGTGGATGAGAGGTAACAGACTGAGCTACGTAATGGTAAGAGCAGAGTTCACAGCAGCACTGAATCTGCACGCTCCTCTCCTGAAATACTCTGTGCTGCTGTGAACTCTGTTCTTACCATTACGTAGCTCAGTCTGTTACATCTCCTCCACTCCTGTCCTCTATAACACGTTCACATGATTGGCAAGTCACCACCACGCACAAGATCCGCACGCTCATCTCCTGAAATACTCTGTGCTGCTGTGAACTCTGCTCTTACCATTACGTGGTGACTTGCCAATCATGTGAAGGTGTTCTTGAGGACAGGAGTGGAGGAGAGGTAACAGACTGAGAGCTACGTAATGGTAAGAGCAGAGTTCACAGCAGCACTGAATCTGCACGCTCATCTCCTGAAATACTCTGTGCTGCCTTAAACTCTGTGGACAGGTCAGGATCCTGTTTCTTTTAAATGCTGCACTGTAGCGTAGCCTTATATAGTGGATTGAGCGGGTTCCCTAGCAGCATTTAAAAGAAACAGGATCCTGACCTGTCCACAGAGTTTAAGGCAGCACAGAGTATTTCAGGAGATGAGCACGGGCAGCCGTTCGTTTTTCCGAGCCGTGCTCCCATTATGAACACGACCGTAAAAACACCCGTTATTGCGGGTCGTAATTACGACCCGCAATAACGGGCTCATAGACTTCTGTTACCCACGGGTACCTTTCCGTTTTCTCACGGGAAGGTGCCCGTGCCGTTAAAAAAATAGAACATGTTCTATTTTTCTATTTTACGGGCCGTGCTGCTATAATTATAATGACAGCACGGTTCGCAAAAGCGGCCGGCTGCCCGTGGCCGGCCGGCCGTGCTCGTAATTACGAGTCGTAATTACGAGCACGGCCCGTAAAATAAAAAAATAGAACATGTTCTATCTTTTTAACGGCACGGGCACCTTCCCGTGAGAAAACGTGAAGGTACCCGTGGCTAACAGAAGTCTACGGGCCCGCTATTTCGGGTCGTAATTACGACCCGTGATAACGGGTGTTTTTATGGTCGTGTGCACCCGTCATTACGGCAGCGTTGCTAGGCGACGTCAGTTAGGGTATGTGCACACACACTAATTACGTCCGTAATTGACGGACGTATTTCGGCCGCAAGTACCGGACCGAACACAGTGCAGGGAACCGGGCTCCTAGCATCATATTTATGTACGATGCTAGGAGTCCCTGCCTCTCCGTGGAACTACTGTCCCGTACTGAAAACATGATTACAGTACGGGACAGTTGTCCTGCAGAGAGGCAGGGACTCCTAGCATCGTACATAACTATGATGCTAGGAGCCCGGCTCCCTGCACTGTGTTCGGTCCGGGACTTGCGGCCGAAATACGTCCGTCAATTACGGACGTAATTAGTTTGTGTGCACATACCCTAAATAGTCACTGTCCAGGGTGCTGAAAGAGTTAACTGATCGGCAGTAACTGTTTCAGTACCCTGGACAGTGACTACCGATCACAGTACCTGTAAAAAAAAAGACGTTCATACTTACCGGGAACTCCCTGCTTCCTCCAGTCCGGTCTCCTGGCGGTTGCCTTGGTGACGCGTCCCTCTCGACATCCGGCCCGACATTCCTTGATGACGATGCAGCCCATGTGAGCGCTGCAGCCAATCACAGGCTGCCGCGGCCTCTGCAGCCAATCACAGGCTGCAGAGGCCTCTGCAGCCAATCACAGGCTGCCGCGTCAGAAAAGGTCGGACTGGAGGAAGAAGAGGGACTCGTCACCAAGACAACGACCGGGTACGTATGAAATGCTTTTTATTTTATTTTTAATCAACAGCCTCTTTTCTCTATCAGTGATTGATAGAGATAAGTGGCTGCCGATTTGTATAATGTTTTTGACCGGGTTCGGTCAAAACGGGTTCGGCCGAACCCGGTGAAGTTCGGATTCGCTGCGAACCGAACTTGTTAGGGATCTGCCAGGTACTACGTCTAGGTATACTCCTGGGATTAATCAATCCACACCTGAGGCCAGACCTGTTCGACTGACACCATCTCCCACCAACCAGGGTGGCAGGCTCAGGAGTGGGAGAGCCTATCGCGGCCTAGTCAGTCTGAGTTAGCTCCGCCCCCTGTCCTTTATTACCTGCTGTGTTCTCCTCCTCAGTGCTTGTAATTCTTTTGGATTCCTGGCCCCACTGCTGCTTGCTCCAGCCTGCTCCTGCCGTGCTTCTGCCTTGCTGCTGTTCTGCTTAACCCGCTTTGCTTTGCCTCCGGCTTGCTTCCTCCTCCGTGCTCACTTGGGTATACTCCACTTCATCCTGGTCCTGACAACTCATTCACCGCTCCGTTTCCTCGGCGTTCCGTGGGCTACTGCCCCTTCCCTTGCGTGTTCCCTGTTTGTTCTCCCGTGCACTTAGACAGCGTAGGGACTGCCGCCCAGTTGTACCCCGTCGCCTAGGGCGGGTCGTTGCAAGTAGGCAGGGACAGGGCGGTGGGTAGATTAGGGCTCACTTTCCCTTCACCCCCTTCCTGCCATTACATAATTACAAGCCCCTTACCTAGTCTACCATTTCCCCTACGCTGACGCTATCATGGACCCCCTTGAGACCCTGACCCAGCAGATGCAGGGCCTCTCCCTACAGGTCCAGGCCCTGGCCCAGAGGGTCAACCAGGGTGACGCTGCCGTAGTAGTTCCCCTCACCTCACCTCTAGAACCCGACCTCAAGTTACCTGACCGGTTCTCAGGGGACCGTAAGACGTTTCTCTCCTTCCGGGAGAGTTGCAGACTGTATTTCCGCCTTAAACCCCACTCCTCAGGTTCCGAGAACCAGCGGGTGGGTATCATCATATCCCGACTCCAGGAAGGGCCCCAAGAGTGGGCCTTCTCCTTGGCTCCTGACGCCCCTGAACTTTCCTCTGTTGATCGCTTTTTCTCTGCCCTCGGACTCATTTACGACGAGACTGACAGGACTGCTTTAGCCGAGAGTCAGCTGGTGACCTTACGTCAGGGTAGGAGACCGGTTGAGGAGTACTGTTCTGATTTTAGAAAGTGGTGCGTAGCTTCTCGGTGGAACGATCCGGCCCTAAGGTGCCAGTTTAGGTTAGGATTATCTGACGCCCTGAAGGATCTGTTGGTAGCTACCCTTCTTCTGACTCCCTTGACCATGTTATGGCCCTAGCAGTACGACTTGACCGACGTCTCAGGGAACGTCAGCTTGAACGCTTCAATGTGCTCCCCTCTGACTTTTCTGCGATCCCCCCCGAGGTCCCGTCTCCTCGCCCCTCCACGGAGGACTCGGAGGTACCTATGCAACTCGGGGCCTCCATGTCCCCTCGACAACGTAGGGAGTTTCGCAGAATGAATGGTCTCTGCTTCTACTGTGGGGACGACAAGCATCTTCTGAACACCTGTCCCAGGCGCAAAAAATATAAAAAGCCGGAAAACT
The DNA here is from genome assembly GCF_050947455.1 of Rhinoderma darwinii. NCBI lineage: Eukaryota > Metazoa > Chordata > Amphibia > Anura > Rhinodermatidae > Rhinoderma > Rhinoderma darwinii. Next base: position 261,162,755 of record NC_134691.1, on the reverse strand, counting down.
TCCGAGCCTAAGTGATCATCGGGGAGGTCACTTGGGCGCACAGGTATTTCCCGTTAATGTGAAACGCAATAAAATTTTTCTTCCCTTTCAGGTCTCGTTTGCTGGCCGGTCTGCCACTGGCAGTGCCTTCGTGGATTCTGGCTCATCTGCTAATATCATGTCTGTGGAATTTGCTATGTCTCTAAAAATGCCTTTTATTGATTTACCTTATCCTATCCCTGTAGTAGGTATCGACTCAACTCCCCTTGCTAATGGTTATTTTACTCAGCATACTCCTGTTTTTGAACTCCTGGTTGGCTCCATGCATTTGGAGCAGTGCTCTGTACTGGTGATGCAGGGATTATCGTCTGATCTGGTATTAGGTCTTCCCTGGTTGCAGTTGCATAATCCCACGTTTGATTGGAATACTGGGGATCTCACCAAATGGGGTAGTGAATGTCTTATGTCATGTCTTTCTGTTAACTCTATTTCTCCCCGGGAGGAGGTAAACACGCTTCCTGAGTTTGTTCAGGACTTCGCCGATGTGTTTTCTAAGGAGGCCTCCGAGGTGTTGCCCCCCCATAGAGATTACGATTGCGCCATCGATTTGGTGCCTGGTGCCAAGCTTCCTAAGGGTAGGATATTTAATCTTTCATGTCCTGAACGTGAAGCTATGAGGGTGTATATCCAAGAATGCCTGGCCAAGGGTTTCATTCGCCCCTCGACATCTCCTGTAGGTGCTGGCTTCTTCTTTGTGGGGAAGAAGGATGGTGGTCTTAGGCCGTGCATTGATTATCGTAACCTGAATAAGGTCACCGTAAGGAACCAGTACCCACTTCCTTTGATTCCGGATCTTTTTAATCAGGTTCAGGGAGCCCAATGGTTTTCTAAGTTCGATCTACGGGGGGCATATAACCTTATCCGCATCAAAGAGGGGGATGAGTGGAAAACTGCGTTCAACACACCCGAGGGTCATTTCGAATACCTGGTCATGCCCTTTGGGTTGTGTAATGCCCCTGCTGTCTTCCAGAATTTTATTAATGAAATCCTGAGAGATTACCTGGGTAATTTTCTTGTTGTGTACCTTGATGACATACTGGTGTTTTCCAAGGACTGGTCCTCCCACGTGGAGCATGTCAGGAAGGTGCTCCAGGTCCTTCGGGAGAATAATCTGTTTGCTAAGACTGAAAAATGTGTCTTTGGGGTACAGGAGATACCATTTTTAGGGCAAATCCTCACTCCTCATGAATTCCGCATGAACCCTGCTAAGGTTCAGGCTGTGGCGGAATGGGTCCAACCTGCCTCCCTTAAGGCGTTACAGTGTTTTTTAGGGTTCGCCAACTATTACAGGAGATTTATTGCCAACTTCTCGGTCGTCGCTAAGCCTCTTACGGACCTTACTCGCAAGGGTTCTGATGTCCTCCATTGGCCCCCTGAGGCCGTCCAGGCCTTTGAGACCCTCAAGAAGTGCTTTATCTCGGCCCCCGTGCTGATTCAGCCCAACCAAGAGGAGCCATTTATTGTGGAGGTTGACGCATCCGAGGTGGGAGTGGGGGCCGTCTTGTCCCAGGGTACCAGCTCCCTCACCCATCTCCGCCCCTGTGCTTACTTCTCTAGGAAGTTTTCGCCCACGGAGAGTAACTATGATATTGGCAACCGCGAACTTCTAGCCATTAAATGGGCTTTTGAAGAGTGGCGGTACTTCCTGGAGGGGGCCAGACACCAGGTAACGGTCCTTACGGATCACAAGAATCTGGTTTTCCTAGAATCAGCCCGGAGGCTTAATCCTAGACAAGCTCGGTGGGCACTATTCTTTACCAGATTTAATTTCTTGGTTACCTATAGGGCTGGGTCCAAGAATATTAAGGCTGATGCCCTGTCACGTAGTTTCATGGCCAATCCTCCTTCCGAGAAGGATCCTGCTTGTATTTTACCCCCCTGGTATAATCGTTTCTGCCACGGATTCTGATTTAGCTTCTGATATCGCGGCTGATCAGGGTGCAGCTCCCGGGAACGTCCCTGGGGACAAACTGTTTGTTCCCCTGCAATACCGGCTAAGGGTACTCAGGGAAAACCATGACTCCGCTCTATCTGGTCATCCTGGCATCTTGGGCACCAAACACCTCATTACCAGAAACAATTGGTGGCCTGGGTTGCCTAAAGACGTTAAGGCTTACGTCGCCGCTTGTGAGGTTTGCGCTAGGTCCAAAAACCCTAGGTCCCGACCTGCGGGCCTACTACGTTCCTTGCCCATTCCCCAGAGACCTTGGACCCATATCTCCATGGATTTTATCACCGATTTGCCTCCATCTCAGGGCAAGTCGGTGGTGTGGGTGGTGGTAGACCGCTTCAGCAAGATGTGCCACTTTGTGCCCCTTAAGAAGCTACCTAACGCCAAGACGTTAGCTTCTTTGTTTGTGAAACACATCCTGCGTCTCCATGGGGCCCCAGTCAATATCGTTTCTGACAGAGGGGTACAATTTGTTTCCTTATTTTGGAGAGCCTTTTGTAAAAAGTTGGAGATTGATCTGTCCTTCTCCTCCGCCTTCCATCCCGAAACTAATGGCCAAACGGAGAGGACTAACCAGTCCCTGGAACAATATTTAAGGTGTTTCATCTCTGACTGTCAATTCGATTGGGTCTCATTCCTTCCCCTTGCTGAATTTTCCCTGAATAACCGGGTCAGTAACTCGTCAGGGGTCTCCCCGTTTTTCTGTAATTTCGGGTTTAACCCAAGGTTCTCCTCCGTTTCCCCTGGTTGTTCCAATAATCCTGAGGTAGAGGATGTTCATCGGGAACTGTGCACTGTCTGGGCCCAGGTGCAGAAGACCATAGAGGCGTCCCAGTGCGCACAAAAGATTCAGGCGGATAGTAGACGTTCTGCTAACCCCCGGTTTGTCGTCGGGGATTTGGTCTGGTTGTCGTCCAGGAACTTGCGCCTTAAGGTCCCGTCCAGGAAGTTTGCTCCCCGATTTATTGGGCCTTATAAGATCATTGAAGTCCTCAACCCTGTATCCTTCCGTCTGGAGCTGCCCCCATCCTTTCGCATACATGACGTCTTCCATGCCTCCCTCCTTAAACGCTGCTCCCCGTCCTGGTCCCCCTCGAGGAAACCTCCTGTTCCCATTCTCACCCCTGAGGGGGTGGAATTCGAGGTGGCCAAGATTATGGACAGTAGGATGGTCCAGGGCTCCCTCCAGTACCTGGTCCATTGGAGAGGGTACGGGCCGGAGGAGAGGACTTGGGTACCTGCCCGTGATGTTCACGCTGGGGTATTGATCAGGAGGTTCCACCTTCTCTTCCCTACTAAACCGGGTCCTCTTAGTAAGGGTCCGGTGGCCCCTCATAAAAGGGGGAGTACTGTTAGGGATCTGCCAGGTACTACGTCTAGGTATACTCCTGGGATTAATCAATCCACACCTGAGGCCAGACCTGTTCGACTGACACCATCTCCCACCAACCAGGGTGGGAGGCTCAGGAGTGGGAGAGCCTATCGCGGCCTGGTCAGTCTGAGTTAGCTCCGCCCCCTGTCCTTTATTACCTGCTGTGTTCTCCTCCTCAGTGCTTGTAATTCTTTTGGATTCCTGGCCCCACTGCTGCTTGCTCCAGCCTGCTCCTACCGTGCTTCTGCCTTGCTGCTGTTCTGCTTAACCCGCTTTGCTTTGCCTCCGGCTTGCTTCCTCCTCCGTGCTCACTTGGGTATACTCCACTTCATCCTGGTCCTGACAACTCATTCACCGCTCCGTTTCCTTGGCGTTCCGTGGGCTACTGCCCCTTCCCTTGCGTGTTCCCTGTTTGTTCTCCTGTGCACTTAGACAGCGTAGGGACTGCCGCCCAGTTGTACCCCGTCGCCTAGGGCGGGTCGTTGCAAGTAGGCAGGGACAGGGCGGTGGGTAGATTAGGGCTCACTTTCCCTTCACCCCCTTCCTGCCATTACAGAACTTTTCCGGAAGTTCGGACCGAAACCGGGTTCGGTTGTCCCGGTTCGCTCATCTCTAATTAAGAGGTGAGTCCTTATACTTTTGTCCATATATATATATGCAGTAGTGTTAAAAAAAACTAGCAGTGAGTTTAAAAAAGCAAATAAAGCACAAAAACATTATAGCAACTGTTATTTGCCTAAATGCAGATGCACTGGAAATACTAAACATTCAATTCCAAATCCAAACAATAACAAAATGTATCCACTTATGTTAACCCCTTCAGGACTGAGCCTGTTTTGGCCTTCAGGACGAAGCCAATTTTTTCAAATCTGACGTGTTACTTTATCTGGAATTAACTTTGGAATGCTTTTACCTATTCAAGTGATTCTGATTGTTTTCTCGTGACTTATTGTACTTTATGTTAGTGAACAAATTTGGTCGATAAATTCAATATTTATTTGTGAAAACCCCCAAGATTTAGAGAAAATTTGCAAAAATTAGCATTTTTCTCAATTTAAATCTGTAAAACAGTTACTAGTTTACATTTCCCATATGTCTACTTTATGTTTGCATCGTTTTTTGAACATTCTTTTATTTTTCTAGGACGTTACAAGGCATAGAACTTTAGCCCCAATTTCTCATATTTTCAAGAAAATTTCAAAAGTCAATTTTTTCAGGGACCAGTTGTCACGGACACTGGGTTTGTGGACCCACTAGGCCGCTCCGCCGTAGCGGGGAGGCAGCTGACCAGGTCACAGTCTATGCGAAAGTAAAATGGCAGACAGTAATGCTTGGGTACCTGAAATAGTCCGGGCGGTGGCTGTGGCTTCAGCACGGATGGAGGCAGGTGCGGCAAGTGGCGCCAGACGTGGCGGGCAGTATCCGATGAGCGGTAGACACTTGACGTGGCAGATGACACTTGACGTGGCAGATGGCACTTGACGTGGCAGGTGGCACTTGACGTGGCAGATGGCACTTGACGTGGCAGAAGACACTTGACGTGGCAGATGGCACTTGACGTGGCAGAAGACACTTGAATGCGGGTAGGCACAGGAACAATACGGAATACAGGAATGGTAACAGGGCACGGGTAACAGCTGGAACGGGAGACACTAAGGGACCATTTGCGAGACAGACTGGGAAAGACTAACAACGCTCAGGCAAGGATTAGAAGGCCAGGGGCCTTCTTATAGACCAGGAAATCGTGGCAGTTGATGATGATGATTTCCTAATTGCGCGCGCTGGCCCTTTAAGGCCGGGCGCGAGCGTACGCGTGCACCCTACGGGACCCAGCCGGACGGAGCGGAAGTGAGCGCTGGCATCTCCTAGGAGGGAGACGGAGCGCTCACAGATCCATGACTGCGGGCGTCGGGAGGTGAGTAAACCCGACGGCCCGCGGCCATGGGCGCTACAGTATCCCCCCTCTTACGCTCCCTCTTCTTGGGGCCAGAGTGAGAGAGGAACTTTTTAATAAGAGTAGGGGCGCTGAGGTTCTCTTCTGGCTCCCAGGACCTCTCCTTTGGACCAAACCCTCTCCAGTCCACCAAATAGAAAGTCCTTCCTCCTACCCTCTTGCGGTCCAGGATCTCCTTTACCTCGAATACATCAGAAGGGCCGCTGGGAGCAACTGTGGAACTAGAGGTCTTGCTGTAGCGGTTCAGGACCACTGGTTTCAGGAGGGACACATGGAAGGAGTTAGGGATTCTGAGGGTAGGAGGCAGCCTCAGCTTATAGGAAACAGGGTTAATTTGTTGCAGGATCTCGAAAGGACCAAGGAACCTGGGAGCAAACTTGTATGAAGGCACCCTCAAGCGAATGTTCCGAGAGGACAGCCAGACTTTAGTCCCAGGAAGATACTGAGGCGGCTCTCTTCTTTTGGTATCTGCCTTACGCTTCATGCGATCTACCGCCAGCAAAATAGAGGACCGGGTCTGTTGCCAGATTTGCAGGAAGTCCCCATATGCAGAGTCAGCAGCGGGTACCTGAGATGAAATCGACACTGGAAGAGGAACTCTGGGAAGTTGACTGTACACGATGTGAAACGGAGTGGAAGTGGTGGACTCACTTGTGTGGTTATTATATGAAAACTCGGCCCATGGAAGAAGCTGTACCCAGTTATCGTGCTGTGAAGAGATGAAGTGGCGGAGATAATTTTCCATGATCTGGTTGATCCTCTCAACTTGCCCATTGGACTGGGGGTGATAGGCAGAGGAAAAGTCCAAACTCACATCTAGGAGTTTACAGAGGGCTCTCCAGAACTTGGAGGTAAACTGAACCCCCCGATCGGACACAATGTGAAGAGGCAAGCCATGCAAGCGGAAGATGTGCTGAATGAAGAAACTTGCCAGTCGAGGAACAGAGGGTAGGCCGGTCAGCGGGATAAAATGTGCCATCTTAGAGAACCGGTCCACCACCACCCAAATGGTGTTGCATCCTGCTGAGAGAGGAAGGTCAGTGACGAAGTCCATAGCGATGTGCTGCCAGGGGGCACTGGGTACAGGCAGAGGTTGAAGCAGGCCGGCAGGCTTGCTGTGAGTCACTTTGTTAGAGGCACACACCGTGCAAGCAGAGACAAAGTCCAGAACATCCTTAGGTAGCGTGGGCCACCAGAAGTGACGAGCGATCAGGTCTTGGGTTTTACGGACACCGGCGTGCCCAGGTAGTTTAGAACTGTGTCCCCAGCAGAGAATTCTTTTTCTGTCTGCCAACCGAACAAAAGTTCTCCCCGGAGGGATATTTCTAAGCTGCAGAGGATTGGCGGTGACAAAGCAGATGGGTCTATGATCGTCTGAAGGGACTCCATCGTGTGTTCCGATTCAAATGATCTGGACAGGGCATCGGCCCTCACGTTCTTGTCAGCGGGACGGTAGTGGAGCAGAAATTGGAAACGGGTGAAGAACAGTGACCACCTGGCTTGACGAGGATTCAGTCTTTGAGCGGACTGAAGGTAAGTGAGATTCTTGTGGTCGGTGAAGATCAGGATTGGGTGAGCAGCGCCCTCCAGAAGATGTCTCCACTCCTCCAGAGCCAATTTGATAGCCAGTAGCTCCCGATCTCCAATGGAATAATTGCGCTCAGCAGAGGAAAACAGTCTTGAGTAGTAGCCACATACTACTGCCTTTCCTTTGGAGCTCCTCTGGAACAGAAGTGCGCCTGCACCAACAGAGGAAGCGTCCACTTCCAGTGAGAACTGCTGAGATACGTCAGGGTGATGGAGGATCGAAGCTGAAGTGAAGGCTTTCTTGAGGCTAATGAATGCGGACTCTGCCTCTGGAGTCCATACCTTGGCGTTCACACCCTTCTTGGTAAGGGTAGAGATGGGGGCCGTCAGAGAAGAAAAGTTCGGAATAAACTGGCGGTAGAAATTGGCGAAACCCAGGAACCGCTGTATGGCCCTTAGGCCTTGAGGACGTGGCCATTCCAGGACAGACTTTAACTTCTCAGGGTCCATCTTAAGGCCTTGATCCGAGATGACATAGCCCAGGAAGGGCAAAGACCTCTTTTCAAAGGTGCATTTCTCTAACTTGGCATACAAGCGATTCTCTCTTAGTCGCAGAAGAACTTGATGAACATGCCTCCGATGGGTCATCAGATCTGGGGAGAAAATTAGAATATCATCGAGATAAACTACAACACACGTATAGAGGAGATCTCGGAAGATGTCATTAACGAACTCCTGAAATACTGCGGGAGCGTTATACAGTCCGAAGGGCATCACTAGGTATTCGTAGTGCCCATCGCGGGTGTTAAATGCCGTCTTTCATTCGTCACCCCGGCGAATCCGGATTAGATTATAGGCCCCCCGCAGATCTAGCTTGGAAAATTTTTTGGCTCCTCGTATGCGATCAAACAGCTCGGAAATGAGTGGCAACGGGTATTTGTTCTTGACCGTGATCTGATTGATACCACGGTAGTCAATGCAGGGTCGGAGTGATCCATCTCTCTTTTTAACGAAGAAGAATCCTGCCCTGGCCGGGGAGGAAGATTTTCGAATAAAACCCCTCTCCAAGTTCTCCTTGATATAGGCTGACATCGATAAAGTCTCTGGCAAGGAGAGAGAATATGCTCGTCCACGGGGAAGAGAAGCATTGGGAACCAGTTCAATGGGACAGTCATAATTCCGATGTGGAGGCAACGTCTCAGCCTCTCGTTTGCAGAAGACATCCGCAAAACTGGCATACTGAGAAGGTAGATCGGAGAGTGACTGAGGCAGAGGGGGCACAACAGGACGGACTTGTGACAGGCAATGGCTATGGCATCTGGAACCCCATTGAAGAACTTCTCCAGAACTCCAGTCGAGTGTCGGGGCGTGTAGACGGAGCCATGGCAGACCCAGCAGGATAGGATTGATAGCCTTGGGTAGTACCAGGAAGGAGATCTGTTCTGAGTGAAGAGCTCCGACCCGTAATGTCAACGGCTCAGTGATGAGCATGATTGGATCAGGCAACGGTAGACCATTCACAGAGGCAACTGCCAGGGGTCTCTCCAGACGGACTGTGTGTAGTTGAAACCGATCCACTAGATCTTGGTGGATAAAATTAGCAGCCACTCCAGAGTCAAGATAGGCGGAGGAAGGATGTGATGCCTGTCCGGTGACGATGGCCACATGTATCGATAATTTGGAAGAGGTTTTAACGTTTGGAGACGTTCCACCTAGAGTTGCTTCTCCAACCAACCCTAGGTACTGGAGTTTCCCGGTTTCTGTGGGCATTGGCGCACAAAATGACCCTTGAGGCCGCAATACATACAAAGTCCAGAGGAGCGTCTGCGCTGCTTCTCCTGTTCAGATAACCGGACTCTGTCTACCTGCATGGGTTCCTCAGGTAGCGCACTAGGAGTGGGCAATAGTGGTCTCTGGGCAGAGGGTGCTGGTCTGTGGGCCCGGCTCTCCTGACGGACCTCTTGAGAGTGCTCCCGGATTCTCATATCAACCCGGGTGGCTAACAGGATGAGGGCATCCAAGGTAGAAGAAAGGTCGCGGGCTGCCAGTTCGTCCTTGATGTGAGAGGACAGTCCCTGCCAGAAGGTCGCCACCAGTGCCTCATTGTTCCATGCCAGCTCAGCTGCTAGGGTACGGAAGGAGATCGCATACTCCCCTACTGTGGAGCCTTCTTGCTTGAGGGTGAGCAGAGTAGCTGCGGCAGAGGATGTTCGACCCGGCTCCTCGAACACGGCACGAAAGGACTGCAGGAACAAGGCTAGGTCCGAGGATACAGGTCCTTGTTGCTCCAAGATTGGGTTCGCCCATGCGAGGGCCCTGCCAGTGAGGAGGGAGATAATGAACGCTACTTTGGCCTCCTCGGAGGGGAAGAGATGAGGCCGTAGCCTAAAATGCCACGTGCGTTGATTGAGAAATCCTCTGCATGCTCTGGGGTCACCGTCGAGGAGGAAGAGGCAGAGGAACTGAGGATCCGGAACAAACAGGGGGAGCAACAGGCAGTGGCACGGCAACAGCTTCAGGAGGAAGAACCGGGGGTGGAACCGCGAGTAGATCCAGGCGGACCAGAATAGAATTCACCGCCTCAAGGAGTTGATCCTGACGTGTGCGTAGGTCATGCATCTCTGTCTGAATCTTCCGTACTGGGGTCTTAGGCTGGCCAGCGGGTTCCATGGCCTGAGCGTACTGTCACGGACACTGGGTTTGTGGACCCACTAGGCCGCTCCGCCGTAGCGGGGAGGCAGCTGACCAGGTCACAGTCTATGCGAAAGTAAAATGGCAGACAGTAATGCTTGGGTACCTGAAATAGTCCGGGCGGTGGCTGTGACTTCAGCACGGATGGAGGCAGGTGCGGCAAGTGGCGCCAGATGTGGAGAGCAGTATCCGATGAGCGGTAGACACTTGTCGTGGCAGATGACACTTGACGTGGCAGATGGCACTTGACGTGGCAGATGGCACTTTACGTGGCAGATGGCGCTTGACGTGGCAGAAGACACTTGAACGCGGGTAGGCACAGGAACAATACGGAATACAGGAACGGTAACAGGGCACGGGTAACAGCTGGAACGGGAGACACTAAGGGACCATTTGCGAGACAGACAAGGATTAGAAGGCCAGGGGCCTTCTTATAGACCAGGAAATCGTGGCAGTTGATGATGATGATTTCCTAATTGCGCGCGCTGGCCCTTTAAGGCCGGGCGCGAGCGTGCGCGCGTACCCTACGGGACCCAGCCGGACGGAGCGGAAGTGAGCGCTGGCATCTCCTAGGAGGGAGACGGAGGCCAGCACTTACAGATCCATGGCTGCGGGCGTCGGGAGGTGAGTAAACCCGACGGCCCGCGGCCATGGGCGCTACACCAGTTCAGTTCTAAAGTGGCTTTGAGGGCCTTATATATTAGAAAGTCCCCAAAATCTCCCATTTTGAAAACTGCGCCCCTCAAAGTATTCAAAACAGCACTCAGAAAGTGTTTTAACCCTTTTGGTGTTTCACAGGAATTAAAGCAAAGTAGAGGTGAAATTTATAAATTTAATTTTTTTTGCCAAAGGCTGGGTTCACACGTGGCGGAATTTCACTTAAATTCCGCTGCGGACACTCCGCAGCGTTAATCCGCAGCGGAGCCGTTTGTCCATTGACTTCCACTTTAATTTAGCAGTGTTCGTTTAGACAATGCGTAAAATTCCGCTGCGGAGCATAGGCTGCGGAGCGGAATTTGGTGTCCGCAGCATGCTCTGTCTGTTGCGGAGCAGTGGCGGACTCATGGCGGAATTTCTCCATTGACTTCAATGGAGATTCTAATTTCCGCAATGAAGTCCGCAGCTGTCATGCACATGTTATGTGTGCTGCGGATGCGTCTTGCTTTTTTAACTTGACATTTCTTCATTCTGGCTGGACCTATGTATTTCTAGGTCTACAGCCAGACTGAGGAAGTCAATCGGGCTCCCGTAATGACGGGAGCGTTGCTAGGAGACATCTGTAAATAGTCACTGTCCAGGGTGCTGAAAGAGTTAAGCGATCGGCAGTAACTGTTTCTGCACCCGGGACAGTGACTACCGATCCCAATATACAGCAACCTGTAAAAAAATATAAGTTCATACTTACCGAGAACTCCCTGCTTCTGTCTCCAGGCCGGCCTCCCAGGATGACGTTTCAGTCTAAGTGACGGCTGCAGCCAATCACAGGCCAAGCACAGGCTGCAGCGGTCACATGGACTGCCGCGTCATCCAGGGAGGTCGGGCTGGATGCCGAAAGAGGGACGCGTCACCAAGACAACGGCCGGTAAGTATGAATTTCTTTGACTTTCACAAGGGAAAGTGCTGTCCCTTCTCTCTATCCTGCACTGATAGGGAGAAGGGAAGTACTTTTACCGCAGTCCGCAGCAGCTAGTCCGCATCAATTTACTGCACATTTTGTGCAGATCCGCAGCAGAATCTGCAACGCAGATTCTGTGCGGCATTGATGCGGACAGTTGCGGAGGAAATCCGCCACGTGTGGTCATGCCCAAAATTCATTGTAATAAAAAATTTTCTGTACCACAGAAAGTTTTACCCAAGGAATGCACTCAATATTTATTGCCCAGATTCTGCACTATTTAGAAATATTCCACATGTGACCCTAGTGTGCTAATGGACTGAAACACAGGCCTCAGAAGCAAAGGACCACCTAGTGGATTTTGGGGCCTCCTTTTTTTTTTTTTATATATATTTTAGGCACCATGTCAGGTATGAAGAGGTCTTGTGGTGCCAAAACAGTAAAGACCCCCAAAAAGTGACCCCATTTTGGAAACTACACCCCTCAAGGAATTTATCTAGGGGTATAGTTAGCATTTTGAACCCACAGTTTTTTGATAAATTTATTTGAATTAGTATGTGAAGATGAAAATCTACTTTTTTTTCAGATTTTTTTTTTTACAAGGAATAAAGGAAAAAAAGCACCCCAACATCTGTAAAACAATTTCTCCCGATTACGGAAATATGCCATATGTGGTAATAAATGGCTATTTGGACCCACAGTGGGGCTTAGAAGTGAAGGAGCGTTATATGGCTTTTGGAACTCAAATTTAGCAGAAATGGTTTTCAGTGCAATGTCGCATTTGCAAAGCCCCAGAGAGGCCAAAACAGTGGAAACCACCCAAAAGTGACCCCATTTGGGAAACTACACCACTTAAGGAATCTATCTAGGGGTATAGTGAGCAATTAGACCCCCCGGGTCTTTTGCAGAATTTATTAGAATTAGGCTGTGAAAATGAATATCAACATTATTTCCACTAAAATGTTGAATTTTTTTATTTTCACAAAGGATAAAGAAAGAAAAAGCACCCCAACATTTGTAAAGCAATTTCTCCCGAGAATGGCAATACCCCACATGTGGTCATAAATGTTTTTTCATTAGAAATTAATTAACCCTTTCCGGACTGATCCATTTTTTGCTTTTTCTTTTTCATTTTTCCCTCCCCTCCCCATTCCAAGAGCCGTAACTTTTTTATTTTTCCGTCAGTAGAGTGGTGTGAGGGCTTATTTCTTGCAGGAGGAGTTGTAGTTTCAATTGACACCATTTAAAGTACAATTTAATGTACTGGGAAACTGAAAATAAAATTCTTTGCAGGCTGAAATTGGAAAAAACTGCGATTCCTCCATTGTTTTTGGGATTTTGTTTTTACTGCATTCAACATGCAGTAAAAATGACAACTTAAATTTTTTCTGCGACTCAATACTATTACGGTGATACTAAATCTATATAGTTTTTTTTTATATTTTACTACTTTTACAAAGTAAAACTATTTGTTAAAAAAATAATTGTTTTGTTTCACCATATTCCGAGAGGCATAACTTTTTTTATTTTTTGGTCGATTGAGCAGTGTGAGGGCTTCTTTTTTGCGGGACGAGCTGTAGTTTTTATTGGTACCATTTTTTGGTACATACAAATTTTTGAGCACTTTTTATTACATTTTTTGGTAGAGCCAAGGTGACCAAAAAACAGCGATTTTGCCATTTTAAATTCTTTATTTTTCACGGCATTCACTGTGCGAGTTAAATAATGGTATATTATAAAAGTTTGGACTTTTACAGACAAAGCGACACCAATTTTGTGTATTTTTAAAAAATGTATATTACATCAGAGAAAAAATGAGAAAAGATCCCCCAACAATAATAACTATTTACTTTTGTTTTTACACATTTTATTAGTCCCTCTAGGAGACTTGAACCAGCAATTAGTAATAGTAATACTAATGTATTGCAGTATATTGTCATTTTTACAGGCTCCTGTAACAGCGCGATCGCTGTTCCTGTCTGTTAGTCCCGAGTGTCAGCTGTAATACACAGCTGACACCCGCAGAGTATGATGCTGGCTTAGCGCATGTGCCTGCTCCATACATCACCCCCCACACCACGAAATGCCATTAAGTGCGCAGAGTGAAAATTAAAATTTTCCACTAATATGCACTATATGTTACGCCCAGTTTGTGCCACTGAAGACAAATACCTCATAAAATATTAACCAGGTTCTCCCAGGTATGGCGATGCCATATCTGTGGACGTAAACTGCTGTTTGGGCACGCTGTAGGGCTCAGAAGATGAGGGAGTGGCATTTGTCTTTTGGAGCACAGATTTTGCTTGGTAGTAGTTCTGTTACTGGTGTTTTACTGGTATTTCAGTTTATAATGTGGGGGCATATGTAATCTGTGCAGAGTACATCAGGGCATAATAAGGCTGGCTTCACACGACCTATTTTCAGACGTAAACGAGGCATGTTATGCCTCGTTTTACGGCTGAAAATAGGGCTACAATACGTCAGCAAACATCTGCCCATTCATTTGAATGGGTTTGCCGACGTACTGTGCAGACGACCTGTCATTTATGCGTCGTCGTTTGACAGCTGTCAAACGACGACGCGTAAAAATACAGCCTCGTCAAAAGAAGTGCAGGACACTTCTTTCAGACGTAATTTGAGCCGTTTTTCATTGAACTCAATGAAACACAGCTCAAAATTTACGGCTGTCAGACAAGCCTCGCAAAATGCGAGGAGGAGGAATTACGGCTGAAACGAGGCAGCTGTTTTTTCCTGAAAACAGTCTGTCATTTCAGCCGTAAAAGCCTCTCATCGTGTGCACATACCCTTAGAGGGTATAATAATGGGGTAAATAAATCATAATCCGCAGATATGTGGCCAGTGTCACACTGATAAATGGTGCCCAATCTTATCCGATTTTGGAACACTCTGCACATTTTGCATCGCCATATTCTGAGTGCCAGAACTTCTTTATTTTTTCTTCACCGGAGCTGTGTGAGGGCTTATTTGTTGCGGAACAATCTGTAGTTTTCATTGGTACCCTTTTGGGGTACATGCGATTTTTTTTTAATCACTTTTTATTAAATGTTTTGGCAAGCAAGTTGACCAAAAACCATCAATTCTGACAAAGTCTTTTATTCTTTTTTTTTACGGCGTTCACCCTGGGCTATAAATGACAATTTTACTTTATTCAGTGGGTCGATACGATTGCGGCGATACCATATGTATATCTTTTTTATATTTTGGAGCGTTTGCGCAATAAAATCACTTATTTATAAAAAAGTATATTTTTTGTGTCACCATATTCTCAGAGTCATAACTTTTTTTATTGTTCAGTCAAAAAAGCTGTGCAAAGGATTATTTTTTGCGGGACAGGTTGTAGTTTTTGATGGTACTATTTTGGGATGCATGCGACTTGTTGATCACTTCTTATATTTTGGGAGAGGTGGTGACCAAAAAATAGTGATTCTAGCATTGTTTTTTTACTTATTTTTTATTTTCACCATGTGGGAAAAATAATATTATAGTTTTATAGTTTGTGTCGTTACAAACGTGGTCATACCAAATATGTGTACTTTTTTTTAACGTGTTCATTTTTTCCTATAATAAAATTCTTATTATAGGAAAAAAAGCATTTTTTGTTTATGTAACTTATAACTTTTATTTTTCCACTTTTTGAAAACATTTTTATTATCTTTTTTTAACTTTTTTTTACTTGTCCCACTAGGGGACATTTAGGCTTGCAGCGCTCATCGCTGCTAGAATACATTACACTACCTACGTAGTGTAATGTATTCTAAGGGTTTGTGCACACACAAACTCAAAAACGTCTGAAAATACGGAGCTGTTTTCAAGGGAAAACAGCTCCTGATTTTCAGACGTTTTTTAACCCACTCACTATTTTCGTTTTTGGCTGCGTTTTTTTCCGTCTGTTTTTGGAGCTGTTTTTCTATAGTCTATGAAAAACGGCTCCAAAAACGTCTGAAAAAGTGACATGCATTGGAAATGACCCATCGGAACAGACGCTTAACCAAAAACGTCTGAAAATACGGAGCTGTTTTAAAGGGAAAACAGCCCCTGATTTTCAGACGTTTTTTGAGCAACTCACGTTTTACGCTGCGTTTTTCATGGCGTTTTTCGCTGCGTTTTCGCAGCATTTTTACGGCCGTTTTTGGAGCTGTTTTCAATAGAGTCTATGAGAAAACGGCTCCAAAAACGTCCCAAGAAGTGTCCTGCACTTCTTTTGACGAGCCGTCATTTTACGCGCCGTATTTTGACAGCGACGCGTAAAATGACAGCTCGTCTGCACAGAACATCGTAAGACCCATTGCAAGAAATGGGCAGATGTTTGCCGACGTATTGGAGTTGTCTTTTAAGGCGTAATTCGAGGCGTAAAACGCCTCCATTACGCCTGAAAAGAGGTCATGTGCATATACCCTAACTGTCATTATCACGTGACAGTCACTCTGACCGGAGGGCCAAAAGGACCAGGGTTGACAACCGTCCGTAAATTTACAGACAGTCTGCAAAAAATGGGTGTTTTTTTCTGCCGTCCATAGCGTCCGGCAGAAAAAAGCACTGTCCGGGATTTTTCTTTAATCCCCCGGAACTTTGCACTGGGCATGCACCAAAATGTACATGCACCAAAATGTACATGCACAGTGCAAAGGCCTCGGCCTGCCATATTTTCATATTCCGCTTGACAGCGGAATCTGAAAATATGCTGCCAAGTGAGGTTGGTGCCTGGAGTGGACCAATCCAGTCACCTAACCTGACATCAGTGACATGAGGACAGGTGACTGGACTGGTCCACTCCCGGGCCGTCACCGACCCCAGCCAGAAGAGGACCTCCGTCACATGACCTCCTCGGTGAGTCACGTTAGGCAGAGCGGAGAGTGATAGCGGTAGGCTACCACTACCGCTCTCCACTCTGTTTGCTGTGTGGAGCTATTTACAAGTGGGAGCTGTGCAGCGCTATTTACAAGGGGGAGCTGTGTGGAGCTGTTTACAAGGGGGGGGAAGTGTGGTGCTATTTACAAGGGGGGCAGTGTGGAGCTATCTACATGGGGGCAGTTGGAGCTGTTTACATGGGGCGGCAGTGTGGAGGTATTTACAAGGGGGGCAGTGTGGAGCTGTTTAAAAGGGGGCAGTGTGGAGCTATCTACAAGGGGGGCAGTGTGGAGCTATTTACAAGGGGGGCAGTGTGCAGCTATTTACAAGGGGGGGCAGTGTGGAGCTATTTACAAGGGGGGCAGTGTGGAGCTATTTACAAGGGGCGGCAGTTAGTTACATAGTACGGTTGAAAAAAGACACATGTTTTTATCTAAGCCTTTTTTAAAGCCATTTACTGTAGCTACTATGACCAGCTCTTGCGGTAGACTATTCCATAGATTCACAGTTCTCACAGTAAAGAAGGCTTGTCGCCTCTGCATGTTGAACCTTTTTTTCTACAGGAGTGCCCCCTTGTTTTTTGAGCGGGTTTTACGTGGAATAGGATTTCACAATTTTTTTTGTATGTGCCATGAATATATTTATATAAGTTAATCAAGTCCCCCCCTTAGTCGTCTTTTTCAAGGCTAAATAGGTTTAATTCTTTAAATTTTTCCTCATAACTTAGATTCTCCATGCCCCTTATTAGCTTTATTGCTCTTTTTTGTATGTTTTCCAACGCCAGGGCATCCTTTCTATGAACTGGAGCCCAGAACTGAACTGCATATTCTAGATGAGGCCTTACTAATGCTTTGTAAAGTGACAATATTACATCCCTGTCCCGCGAGTCCATGCCTCTTTTAATCCCTTCCCGCACACGGGCGTGACTGTACGTCCAAATACAAAGTGCTACAGTCACGCCCTGTAGATAAAGCGAGCACAGGAGCTGTGCGCGCTTTATCTTCGACGGCTGTCAACTGTCATACACAGCTGACATGCCGCTGCAATGGCTGCGATGGCTGTTACCGCCGATCGCAGCCATTTAACCCCTTCAATGCGGCTGTCGATGATGTCCGCCGCATTGAAGTAGTTCACAGAGGGAGGGAGCTCCCTCTGTACCCCCCCCGGGGACCCCCACGATGGATCGCGGGTGGCGATTGTTGCTATGGCAACCAGGATGCCGTTACTAGACTTCCTGGTTGCCCAGGTACGGAAGCCTATTAGGTCCTGCCCGAGGCAGGACCTAATAGGATAACTGTCAGTTGATGAATGACAGTTACGATACACTGCACTACATAAGTAGTGCAGTGTATTGTACCGGGGATCAGAAGACCAGATCTTCAAGTCCCCAGGTCAGTGTAAAAGAAAAAGTAAAAACTCCTTTAATATTAGAAAAAAAATGAAAACATGAAAAAAACTATACATAATAGGTATCGCCGCGTTCGGAACGGCCTGATCTATAAAAATGTCACATTATTTTTACTGCACGGTGAACACCGTAAAAATTTTGAATAAAAAACCATGACAGCATTTTATTTTTTGGTCATCTTGTCTAAAAAAAAATGTAATAAAAAGTGATCAAAAAGTTGCAAGTAACGCAAAATGGTACCAATAGAAACTACAGTTTGTCATGCATAAAACAAGCCCTCCCGCAGCGATATCAACGAAAAAATAAAAAAGTTATGGCTGTCAGAAAATGGCGACACTAAAACATGATTTTTTTTAGAAAAGAGTATTTTTATTGTGGGAACGTAGTGAAACGTAAAAAAAACTATATAAATTTGGTGTCGCTGTAATCGTATCGACCCGCAGAATAAAGTTAACATGTTGTTTATACTGCACGGTGAACACTGTAAAAAACAAACAAAAAAAAATTGTGCTAGATTGGCTGTTTTTTGGTTTCTTCATCTCCCAAAAAATGGAATAAATAGTGATAAAAAAAAAATCGCATGTACCCCAAAGTGGAACCAATAAAAATTACAGCTCGTTCCACAAAAAACGCGCCCTCACAGCTCCGTCAACGGAAAAATAACACGTTATGACTCTCAAAACGCAATGATGCAAAATGATGCTAAATGACGGCCCAGACTAATTTTTTAGGTCCAGTAGAATTTCACTAAATACCTCACATCATCATTTGCTGGACCCCACAGGTGGACCCCGTAGACGCAGTGGAGATGAGGAAACTTTAGGGCCTTGTGCGGCTTATAGGGCTAGTGAAGAAGTCAAATATAAGGCAATACTGGAGCGCAGATATTCTGTATAATACCCAATAACCCGGGCCTGTGCATAAAGGATTGGTTCAAAGCGTACCACACCAATCCATGGATTATTCATTCACCCCATTATTACATCATCCTATTATGACCTGTTGCACTCCGCCCAGCTTACATATACCCTGATGTACTCCGCCCAGCTTACATATGCCCCCACATTATAAGCTGAAATACCAGTAAAACACCAAGCAAAATCTGCGCTTCAAAAGCCAAATGGTGGTCCAACTGAGCCTGGCAGTGTGCCCAAACGGCAATTTATGACCACATATGGGGTATTACTGTATTCTGGAGAACCCGCTTAACAAGTTATGGATTGTGTGTCTACGGTGGTACAAGCTGGGCACAACACATTGGGCACTGAAATAGCATATCTGTGGAAAACAGCAATTTCAATCTGCAACATCTATTGTTTACTCATTTTTGCAAAACACTTGTGCGGTCAAAATGCTCACTACACCCCTAGATCAATTCTTTGAGGGATCTAGTTTCCAAAATGGGGTAATTTTTCGGGGGTACCACTGTACTGGTACTATAGATCAATGCAACATGGTGTCAAAAAACGAATCTTGTAAAATCTCCACTCCAAATACTAAATGGCGCTCCTTCCCTTTAGAGCCTTGCTGTGTGACCAAATAGCAGTTTATGACCACGTGTGGGGTATTTCCCTACTCTGGAGAGAATGCTTTACAAATGTTATGGTGCTTTTTCTCCTTTATTTGTTGAGAAAATGAAAAATTTTGAACTAATGCTATGTCTTATTGGAAAAGAATGTAATTTTTCATTTTCACTGCCATTTGTAATAAAATCTATGAGACACCTGTTGGGTCAAAATGCTCACTACCCCCCTAGATGAATTCCTCAATGGGTGTAGTTTGCCAAATGGAGTCACTTTTGGGGAGTTTCCACTGTACTGGTACCTAAGTGGCTTTGCAAAAGCGACATGGTGCAGAAAAACCAATCCAGCAAAATCTGCTCGCCAAATGGCGCTCCTTCCCTTCTGAGCCCTGATGTGTATTCATACAGTGGTTTATTACCACATATGGGGTATTTCCGTACTCTGGAGAAGTTGCTTTACAAAGGTTACAATGTTTTTTCTCCTTTATTTGATGACAAAATGAAACATTTTGACCTAAATCTACATCTTAGTGGAAGAAAATGTAATTTTTAATTTTTACTTCACAATTCTTATGAAATCTATGAAACACCTGGGGGTCAAAATGCTCACTACACCCCTAGTTGAATTCCTCTAGGGGTGTAGTTTCCCAAATGGAGTCACTTTTGGGGGTTACCACTGTACTGGTACCTTAGGAGCTTTACAAATGAGACATGGCGCCGAGAAATAAATCCAGCAAAATCTGTACTCCAAAAGCTAAATGGCGCTCCTTCCCTTCTGAGCCCTGATGTGTATTCATACAGTGGTTTATTACCACATAAGGGGTATTTCCGTACTCTGGAGAAGTTGCTTTGCAAATGTTACAGTGCTTTTTCTCCTTTATTTGATGACAAAATGAAACATTTTTACCTAAAGCTACATCTTATTGGAAAATAATGTAATTTCTCAAAATTTCTGTAATTTCACTGCCCAATTCTAATGAAATCTATGAAATACCTGTGTGGTCAAAATAATCACTACACTCCTAGATGAATTCCTCTAGGGGTGTAGTTTCCCAAATGGAGTCACTTTTGGGGGGTTTCCTTTGTTTTTGCACCACAAGACCTCTTCTAACCTGACATGGTGCCTGAAATATAATTTAAGAAAAGGAAGGCCGAAAAATCCACTAGGTGCTCCTTTGCTTCTTGGGCTTTTGTTTCAGGCCCATAGCACACTAGGGCCACATATGGGATATTTCTAAAAACTACAGAATCAGGGCAATAAATATTCAGTTGTGTTTCTCTTGTAAAAACCTTCAGTATTACAGGAAAAAATGGATTAAAATGGAATTTCTGCAAAAAAAATTAAATTTGCAAATTTCCCTTCCACTTTGCTTTAATTCCTGTGACACGCATAAAGGGTTAAGAAACGTTTTAAATGCTGTTTTGAATACTTTAAGGGGTGCAGTTTTTAAAATGGGGTGATTTGTGGGGGTTCCTAATATATACGGCCCTCAAAGCCACTTCAGAACTGAACTGGTCATTGACAAAATAGCCTTTTGAAATTTTCTTGAAAATATGAGAAATTGATGCTAAACTTATAAACCTTGTAACGTCCTAGAAAAATAAAAGGATGTTCAAAAAATGATGCAAACATAAAGTAGACACATGGGAAATGTTAACAAGTCACTATTTTGTGTGGTATTACAATCTGTCTCACAAGCAGATACATTTGAATTTAGAATAATGCTAATTTTTGCACATTTTCTCTACATTTTGGTGTTTTTCACAAATAAATATTGAATTTATCGACCAAATTTTTTCACTAACATAAAGTACAATATGTCACGAGAAAACAATCTCAGAATTGCTCGGATAGGTAACAGAATTCTGGAGTTATTACCACATAAAGTGACACATGTCAGATTTTAAAAATGAGGCTGTGTCATATGGTCCAAAAGTGGCTGCGTCCTTAAGGCTGGGTTCACACGACCTATTTTCAGGCGTAAACGAGGCGTATTATGCCTCGATTTACGCCTGAAAATAGGGCTACAATACGTTGGCAAACATCTGCCCATTCATTTGAATGGGTTTGCCGACGTACTGTGCAGACGACCTGTCATTTACGCATCGTCGTTTGACAGCTGTCAAACGACGACGCGTAAATTGACTGCCTCGGCAAAGAAGTGCAGAGCACTTCTTTGCAACATAATTTGAGCTGTTCTTCATTGAAGTCAATGAAGAGCAGCTCAAGACTTACGAGCGTCACAGACGCCTCGCATAATGCGAGGAGGAGCTTTTACGTCTGAAACGAGGCAGCTGTTTTCTCCTGAAAACAGTCTGTCTTTTCAGACGTAAAAGACAGTTCACGTGTGCACATACCCTAAGGGGTTAATACACGACAATATCTTGCTGGACTTTGAAGCAGCTGACTGACATTGCATGCTGTTATTTAGTTTATGATTTACAAGTACACCAAGATCCTTCTCAACAAGTGACTCCCCCAATGTAGCTCCCCCTAGGACATATGATGCATGCAGATTGTTGGTACCCAGATGCATAACTTTACATTTATCTACATTAAACTTCATTTGCCAAGTGGACGACCAAACACTTAGTTTGTTTAAATCCGCTTGCAATTCACGAACATCTTCCATAGACTGAACATTACTACATAGCTTGGTATCATCTGCAAAAATAGAAATAGTGCTATCAATTCCATCCTTTATATCATTAATAAATAAGTTGTATAATAGTGATCCCAGCACGGAACCCTGGGGTATACCACTTATAACCGGGTACCATTCAGAGTAGGAATCATTGACCACAAATCTCTGGATACGGTCCTTTAGCCAATTCTCAATACAATTACAAACTATACTTTCTAAACCTATAGTCAGGGGTGGGATTCAAATTTTTAACAACTGGTTCCCTGTTTTTCGGACAAAGACATGCGGGGGGGATGGGTTCACTGTGTTTTGCGGTATATCGCGCCATTGAAAATGAATATAATAATAAAATAAAAGAATTATGATATTCCAAATACCCCCTACATTAAAGTGGGCTCTAAATAAAGAAATTCCCTGTCCAGAATGTTTTAGTGTGGATTGCCACACTATTTATATAATTACATAAGCGTACAGACCTACCCACACATTATATTAAACTCACCCATTACGTATAGGCCTATATGCGCACATTCAATATCCTAAGCGTGCTCAGCCCATTTAGTTAGGCTGTGCCAATGAGAAAAGTGGAGGACAGTGAGGCGTGTGCAGTAAGCCGCGACAACTCTCCCGGCCAATGCACAGATACGGTGCCAGGAGCAAGCTCAGTACATATATACATCACCAGAACAAAGCTCAGTACATAAATACAGCACCAGAACAAATCGCAGTACATAAATACAACACCAAAACCAAGCTCAGTACATATATACAACACCAGAACAAAGCTCAGTACATAAATACAGCACCAGAACAAAGCTCAGTACATAAATACAGCACCAGAACAAAGCTCAGTACATAAATACAACACGAGAACCAAGCTCAGTACATATATACAACACCAGAAAAAAGCTCAGTACATAAATACAGCACCAGAACAAATCTCAGTACATATATACAGCCCCAGAACCAAGCTCAGTACATATATACAGCCCCAGAACATAGCTTAGTACATATATACAACACCAGAACCAAGTTCAGTACATATATACAACACCAGAACCAAGCTCAGTACATGTATACAGCACCAGAACAAAGCTCAGGACATACATAAAGCACCAAAACCAAGCTCAGCAAATATATACATGTTTTGAGCTTGGTTGTTCTGATATATATGTACTGAGCTTTGCTCTGGTGCTGTATATATGCTGTATATATGTACTGAGCTTGGTTCTGGGGCTGTATTTAAGTGCTGAGCTTGGTTCTGGTGCTGTATATATGTACTAAGCTTTGTTGTGGTGCTGTATACAGTGGCGTAACTACCGCTATAGCAGCCATAGCGGCTACTACGGGGCCGGCAGCTCCGCTAGCAGCTGCTATGGCTGCTGCAGCGCGACACCACTGAAGGGGTTGTTCCTACAAAAGACATGCATCCCCTATCCACAGGATAGGGGATACATGTGTTATCGCTGGGACGCCATGCGATAAGGAGAACGGGGACCGAAAGTCCCCCGAAGTTCTCCATGACAAACCTCAGACTTCCGGGTCTGTCTGTAGCTCCATAGAAATGACTTGCGCACCGGTCGCGCTTGTGCACATGTGTGACCAGCGCTCCTTTCATTTTTATTGAACTGCGCAGACGCCGGAAGTCCAAGGTTTGTCATGGAGAACTTCGGGGGACTTTCGGTCCCCGTTCTCCTTATCGCATGGCGTCCCAGCGATAACACATGTATCCCCTATCCTGTGGATAGGGGATACATATCTTTTTTAGGACAAACTATAGGCCATTTTTTTTGAGGGGGGGGCTATATGGCTTTATCTACAGGGGGGGGGATCTGTATGGCGTTATCTACAGGGGGGTTCTGTATGGCGTTATCTACAGGGGGGTCTGTATGGTGTTATCTACAGGGGGTGTCTGTATGGCGTTATCTACAGGGGGTGTCTGTATGGCGTTATCTACAGGGGTAACTCTGTATGGCGTTATCTACAGGGGGGTCTGTATGGCGTTATCTACAGGGGGGTCTGTATGGCGTTATCTACAGGGGGGGTCTGTATGGCGTTATCTACAGGGGGGGTCTGTATGGCGTTATCTACAGGGGGGTTCTGTATGGTGTTATCTACAGGGGGGGTCTGTATGACGTTATCTAGAGGGGGGTCTGTATGGCGTTATCTATAGGGGGGTCTGTATGGTGTTATCTACGGGGGGTGTCTGTATGGCGTTATCTACAGGGGGGGTCTGTATGGCGTTATCTACAGGGGGGTCTCCATGACAAACCTCGGACTTCCGGGGTCTGTCTGCAGCTCCATAGAAATGACTTGCGCACCAGTCGCGCTTGTGCCCATGTGTGACCAGCGCTCCTTTCATTTTTATTGAACTGCGCAGACGCCGGAAGTCCGAGGTTTGTCATGGAGAACTCCTTATCGCTGCCAGCAATCACACATGTATCCCCTATCCTGTGGATAGGGGATACATCTCTTTTGTAGGACAAACTATAGGCTGTTTTTTTTTTAGGGGGGCTATATGGCGTTATATACAGGGGGGTCTCAATGGCGTTATCTACAGGGGGGGTCTGTATGGTGTTATCTACAGGGGGTCTGTATGGCGTTATCTACAGGGGGCTGTATGGCATTATCTACAGGGAGGCTGTATAGCGTTATCTACAGGGGGGATTTGGGGCTGTAAGTCGTTATCTACAGGGGGGCTGTAAGATGTTATCTACAGGGGGCTGTGTATGGCGCTATCTACAGGGGGCTGTGTATGGTGCTATATATAGGGGGGCGCTGTGGGGTGGAATTTATGGGGAGGCACTATCCCGGGGGGGGGGGGGCGGGTTGTGTTATACCCAGCGGAGGGGGGACCCCAGTCAAAAGTTTGCTATGGGGCCCAGTCTTTCCTAGTTACGCCCCTGGCTGTAAATATGTACTGAGCTTGGTTCTGGTGCCGTATTTTTATGCGGAGCTTAGTTCTGGAGTTGTATATATGTTCTGAGCTTTGTTCTGGTGTTGTATATATGTACTGAGCTTGGTTCTGGTGCTGTATATATGTACTAAGCTTTGTTGGGGTGCTGTATATATGTACTGAGCTTGGTCCTGGTGCTGTATTTATATGCAGAGCTTAGTTCTGGAGTTGTATATATGTTTTGAGCTTCTCTTTGGTGTTGTATATATGTATTGAGCTTGGTTGTTATGATGACTATAACTCCAGAACCAAGCTCAGTACATATATACAGCACCAGTACAAATACAGCTCAATACAGAGATAATTTGCAAATTTAGTTTAACCCCTGCCGTATAAGTTTGTACGGCATAAAACTACAGCTCACAGTATAGCCAGAACGATGGTAAGGATATGCTGAGAGTTGCTGTTTCACAAAAAAGAATGATACACACATCATCTCGCAGCAGATCATGCAGTGACTACAGTACTGAGCAGTCACAGTGAAAATAAACATTTACATTTAGTGACTCACCGGTGACGACTTCTCAGATTCTAGTCGTACTCTTTACTTTTCCATCTGGTCTAAAACTCTTTGATGCCTCCTGGCCATGACCTATTTCTGCGGAAATGGGTAAATTGGCTGCTCAGATGTCTTCGGAAGCTCACTTTTTCACCATTTCTGCACCTAAACGAAGAGCAAATTCTTATGGTACCACACTCTATGCCCCCAAATATAATAGTATCATACACTGTGTCCCCGAATATAATAGCACTACACACTGGGCCCCTGTGTCACGGCGCGGGGTGTGGATCCACTGGGCCGTACCGCGTAGCGGGGTAGCAGCTGGCCAACTAGGTACAAAACAATGTCTATAGTTCAGAACGGGTACCTGAGGCAATGTAGACAGTGGCAGGATCACGACTTGGCTTTCACAGCAGGTGACGCCGCAGATGCAGCGGGAAGGCACGACTTGGCTTTCACAGCAGGTGACGCCGCGGATGCGGCGGAAGACACGACTTGGCTTTTACAGCAGGTAACGATAGTACGGGATACAGGGTACAGGCAGCAGGAACGGGCAACACTGGGAACTGGAAAACACTGGGAGACCTTTAGCAAGACAGACTAGGGTATACAACAAGACTCAGGCAAGGAACCAGTGGGCAGAGCCCCTTTTTATAGTCCAGCAGCCATTTGGGCTTATAACTGATTACTGGCAGCTGGACGCGTACTGGCCTTTTAAGGCCATGCGCGCGCGCCCTGCGGGGAACAGCGCGAGGACCCGGAAGACAGTGCCGGCGTCTGCCAGAGGGAGAAGGACGCCGAGCAGAGAGGTGTCCATGGCCGGGATCGTCAGGGAGTGAGTTAGAACGGCGATCCCCGGCCATGGACGTAACACCCTGAATATAATAGTAACATACACTGTGCCCCTGAATAAAATTGTGTCAAACACTGTAAAGTAATGCACCACACACATTGCCCCCTGTAGATAGTGCCCCTCATAGAGCCCTCTGTAGATAGTGCTCCCAGTAGAGCCCTTTGTAGACAGTGCCCTGAGCAGAGCCCTCTATAGATAGTTCTCCCCATAGAGCCCTCTGTAGGTAGTAGCGTTCCCTGTAGATAGTGCCCCCTGTAGCGTTCCCTGCAGACAGGGCCCCCTGTAGCATTCCCTGTAGATAGTGCCCCCTGTGGCATTCACTGTAGCTTTCCCTGTATAGTGCCCCCTGTAGATAGGCCCCCCTGTGGCTATCCCTGTGGATAGAGCCCCCTGTGGCCGTTCCCTGTAGATAGAGCCCCCTGTGGCGTTCCCTGTAGATAGAGCCCCCTGTGGCATTCCCTGTAGATAGAGCCCCCTGTGGCTTTCCCTGTAGATAGAGCCCCCTGTGATGTTTCCTGTAGATAGAGCCCCATGTGGCGTTCCCTGTAGATAGAGCCCCATGTGGCCCTGTGGCGGTCCCTGTAAATAGGGCCCCATGCGGCGTTCCCTGTAGATAGGGCCCCATGTGGTGTTTTCTGTAGATAGGGCCCCTTATGGCGTCCCCTGTAGATAGAGCCCCTTGTGGCGTTCCCTGTAGAGAGAGCCCCTTGTGGCGTTCCTTGTAGATAGAGTCCCTTGTGACCTGTGGCGGTCCCTGTAGATAGCGCCCCATGTGGCGTTCCCTGTAGATGAGGCCGTATCTACAGGGAATGCCACATGGGGCCCTATCTACAGGGACTGCCAAAGGGGCACAGGGGGCTCTATCTACAGTGAACGCCACAGGGGTCTCTATCTACAGGGAACGCCACAAGGGGCTCTATCTACAGGGAATGCCACATGGGGTCCTATGTGACGTTATCCTGTAGATAGGGCCTCCTGTGGCGTTTCTTGTAGCTAAGGGCCCCCTGAGGTGTTCCCTGTAGATAAGGGCCCCTATATAGTCCCCTGTAATTAGTTCCCTATATAGTCTTCTGTAGTTCTCGTTCCCTGTATAGTCCCCTATGTAGTGCCCTAAAGTGCCCACAGTAGAAGGAAAAAAACACATTTTCTTACCTGTCCCGTTGACACGCCATCCTCCAGCGACGTCAGTCCTCCTCCATCGGAACGATGCAGTGGCGCGATTAAGTCATTGTCATCGCGCCGACTGCATCATCACTAAAGTGCTGAATGGTGAGGGATCATGTGCCTCGCCAGGGCAGCGCTAGTTAACTCAATTGTAACCGCATCCTATGGACGTGGACACAATTGAGTGCAGGGGATCGGACCGATTCCGGGTTCCCGCTTCACCCGGTTCTGCGAATCGGCTCTCATTTTAACAACCGGTTCGGGAGAACCCGGGCAAACTGGCCGGATCCCACCCCTCCTATAGTCCTTAATTTACCCATTAGACGTCTATGAGGGACAGTGTCAAATGCCTTTGCAAAGTCCAAAAACACTATATCCACAGTGGCCCCTCTGTCTAGGCTTCTGCTCACCTCTTCATAAAAACAAATCAGGTTAGTTTGACAACTTCTGTCCTTAGTAAAACCGTGCTGGCTGTCACTTATAATACTATTTTATGTCACATACTCCTGTATATAGTCCCTCAATAGCCCCTCAAACATTTTTCCCACGATGGATGTTAAGCTTACTGATCTATTATTAGCCGGGGAAGACCTAGAGCCCTTTTTGAAAATAGGCACCATATTTGCCCTGCGCCAGTCCCTTGGTACTATACCAATCACTAGAGAATCTCTAAATATTATGACGAGGGGGACAGAAATAACTGAACTAAGCTCTTTAAGAAATCTAGGGTGTAACCCATCTGGTCCTGGGGCCTTGTGTACATTTATTTTATTTTATTTAGCTTGGACCATATCTACATTCATCCAATTCAGTATATCAACTTATATATTAATAGCACTGGCACCGGCTGCATCAGCTGCTCTATCTTCTGTTGTATATACAGAGCTAAAGAACCTATTTAGTAACTCTGTGTTCTCTTGATCCCTGTTATCAACTCCCCTTTACCACTATCTAGGGGTCTTACATGTTCAGACCTTGACTTTTTGGCATTTATACAGTGAAGGAAATAAGTATTTGATCCCTTGCTGATTTTGTAAGTTTGCCCACTGTCAAAGACATGAAAAGTCTAGAATTTTTAGGCTAGGTTAATTTTACCAGTGAGAGCTAGATTATATTTAAAAAAAAAAAAGAAAATCACATTGTCAAAATTATATATATTTATTTGCATTGTGCACAGAGAAATAAGTATTTGATCCCTTTGGCAAACAAGACTTAATACTTGGTGGCAAAACCCTTGTTGGCAAGCACAGTAGTCAGATGTTTTTTGTAGTTGATGATGAGGTTTGCACACATGTTAGATGGAATTTTGGCCCACTCCTCTTTGCAGATCATCTGTAAATCATTAAGATTTCGAGGCTGTCGCTTGGCAACTCGGATCTTCAGCTCCCTCCATAATTTTTCGATGGGATTAAGGTCTGGAGACTGGCTAGGCCACTCAATGACCTTAATGTGCTTCTTTTTGAGCCACTCCTTTGTTGCCTTGGCTGTATGTTTCGGGTCATTGTCATGCTGGAAGACCCAGCCATGAGCCATTTTTAATGTCCTGGTGGAAGGAAGGAGGTTGTCACTCAGGATTTGACGGTACATGGCTCCATCCATTCTCCCATTGATGCGGTGAAGTAGTCCTGTGCCCTTAGCAGAGAACCACCCCCAAAACATAATGTTTCCACCTCCATGCTTGACAGTGGGGGCGGTGTTATTTGGGTCATAGGCAGCTTTTTTCTTCCTCCAAACACGGTGAGTTGAGTTAATGCCAAAGAGCTAAATTTTAGTCTCATCTGACCACAGCATCTTCTCCCAATCACTCTCAGAATCATCCAGATGTTCATTTGCAAACTTCAGACGGGCCTGTACATGTGCCTTCTTGAGCAAGGGGACCTTGCGGGCACTGCAGGATTTTAATCCTTTACGGCGTAATGTGTTACCAATGGTTTTCTTGGTGACTGTGGTCCCAGCTGCCTTGAGATCATTAACAAGTTCCCCCCGTGTAGTTTTCGGCTGAGCTGTCACCTTCCTCAGGATCAAGGATACCCCACGAGGTGAGATTTTGCATGGAGCCCCAGATCGATGTCGATTGACAGTCATTTTGTATGTCTTCCATTTTCTTACTATTGCACCAACAGTTGTCTCCTTCTCACCCAGCGTCTTACTTATGGTTTTGTAGCCCATTCCAGCCTTGTACAGGTCTATGATCTTGTCCTTGACATCCTTAGAAAGCTCTTTGGTCTTGCCCATGTTGTAGAGTTTAGAGTCAGACTGATTAATTGAGTCTGTGGACAGGAGTCTTTTATACAGGTGACCATTTAAGACAATGGTTGGTAGGGGATCAAATACTTATTTCTCTGTGCACAATGCAAATAAATATATATAATTTTGACTATGTGATTTTATGTTTTTTTTTTTTTATATAATCTATCGCTCACTGGTAAAATTAACCTAGCCTAAATATTCTAGTCTTTGACAGTGGGCAAACTTACAAAATCAGCAAGGGATCAAATACTTATTTCCTTCACTGTATACTTGAAGATTTTTGGGGATTTGATTTACTATCCTTGGCCACCTGCCTTTCATTTTGTATTTTTGCAGATTGTATTAACTTTTTACAGATTTTATTAAGCTCTTCATAATTTTAAAAGTCGACAGCTGTACCATCAGATTTGTATTTTTCAAATGCCCTTTTTTATTGCCCTTTTCACAGAAGGTGTAAAGCCATGTGGGGTTTAATTTTAGTAGTTTATACTTGTTACCTATAGGAATAAATTTTGCACTATAATTACCCAATAATTACCCCATTTATCATCTGTACCATTATTTGACATTAGTTCTTCCCAGTATATGTCCTGAAATGTAGCCCTCATCCTGGAGAAATTGGCCTTCCTAAAATTAAGTGGTTTTGCCCTACCAGCCTGCGTTTGTTTTTTACAGTGTAGGTAAAATGTAACTATATTGTGGTCACTGTTACCGAGGTTTTCACAAACATTGACATTCCCAACAAGCTCTGCATTATTAGAAATTACCAGATCCAACAGAGCTTCACCTCTAGTTGGGTCTTACACAAAATCGCCCATAAAATTTTCCTGCAACAGGTTGAGGAAATTTCTCCCCTTTGCAGTTGAAGCCGAACCATGACACCAATTAATATCCCGGTAATTAAAATCTCCCATTATCACTACAGTACCCCACTGTGCAGCCTTCTCCATTTGTTAATGTATTTGACAAGTGTGGTGCTATTTATAAGGGGGGGGGGGCCTGTGTGGAGCAACTTACAAGGGGGGGCAGTGTGGCACTATCTATAAGGGGGGGTTGTGTGGCGCTATCTAAAAGGTGGTGCTGTGTGTGGCACTAGGTTCAGGGGGCACAAAGGGGGCATGGTTACTGATAGGGCACTTTTATTGTGTCGAGCACTAAGGGATCATTATTAAAGTCTGGGACACTGTGGATTATGAGTTTGTTTAGAGGATCGGGTATAGGTGGGGAGGACGCTAGAAAAGCGGGAAGCCAACATGTCTGTGTGTCAAATTCTGCAGAGACAAGTCATGGCTGGAATAAGTCGTCACATCGGTCTGGGCCGGATGGAGGAAAAAAGGGAAAGTGAACGACTAATCAGAGAAAACATCACCTAAGTTAGCGGGGGAAAGCTACAGGCGAGGCTGGGATTGGTGAGTCACTCCTAGGACACTGCACAGTGCACAGGCAATGATTTTGTAATGTGTCCGTAAAATTTTTTGTCTGACCGTGATTTTTAGCTCAGTTGTCCAGAAATTTCTGAAGTGGAGGTTGGCAACCCTGGGGACAACTGATGCAGAATGCAGCGCTTCACGTCAATTTTATTTCCATTTAAGCCACGCCTCTAATCCCATCCAATCCCCGCCCATACACACCCGGTTCAGCCCACGCAGTATCATGCTCCTATAGTGCCTCCCACACAGTATAATACCCAATAGCTGCCCCTACACAGTATAATACCAAATAGCTGCCCCCACACAGTATAATGCCCTCTAGCTGCCTCCATACAGTATAATGCCTCCATAGCTGCCACTATACTGACCCATAGATGCCCCCATACAGTATAATGCACACACGGATGCCCCAAACAGTATAATGCCCAAACAAATTCCACCAAACAGCATAATGCCCCATAGCTGCCCCATACAGCTTAATGCCCCAAAGGGGCCCCTAGTGACAGTGCCCTTGTAGATAGTGACACAGTGCCCATGTAGTTAGTGCCCCTATATAGTGCCACAGTTTCTATGTAGATAGTTCCACACTCCCCTTAAAGATAGCGCCACCCCTCTCTGTAGATTGGGACTCCCTTTACCATTGGGAATCCCCAGCCAGAGCATAGGCCGGGTATTCCGCACCTAGAGGGAAGCCCTGATGTCACTGTCCATATATGGACAATGACAACAGTTGCTACTCCTTGAGCGGATTCCCCGTTGCCGACTCTGGCCGGGGACGCCGCTCCAGGAGGTGCCCTTGACGTCAATGTCCATATATGGACAGTGAACTCAGGGGTTTCCTCTAGGAGCGGAATCCCTGGCCAGATCATCGGCAACGGGGATTCCGCTCTAGGAGTAGCCACTGACGTCACTGTCCATATATGGACAGTGACATCAGGGCTTCCCCGAGTACAGCGCTTAAAGTAGCGCTGTGCCCGGGGAGTCCTTGGTGAGTGGAGGAGCTCCCTCTGCTAGAATTGACAGCGGTAATTCCAGAGATTGAATGACTTCACCAATTTAACTCCTCACTGCTATTATTTTGAACAAGCCCCTTTCAATTGATGATTCAATTACTCAGAATGAGCGGCACGCATGTCCTAATTGTTGGCTCTGTTTTTTTTTCTACTACTCTACTACACTTAGGGCTTGTCCACACGTAACGAAATTGCTGCGTATTTTCCATCTGTAATTGCAGATGGAAAATACGAAGCAGAATACAGTAGCAACAAAGTTAGTGAGATTTAGCAAATCTCATCCACATGCTGCGTGAAATTTTCGACCAGAAATTCACCTGCGGTGCATATTTTTCGTAAATGCTGCGGAAAGTAGACTGAATTGTTATCCCATCATTAAAAAAAACGCAGCAAAATCCACACCATTTTCTGCAGGAAATGGTGCAGTTTTTCCACAGCGGAATGTCTGCTAGTTTTAACAGGAATGCTGCAGAAATTTTCTTCAGCCATTCCGTTACGTGTGGACAAGCCCTTACAAGTAAATTATTTACTATTTAAGTACAAAGACTCACCAGGTTCAGTAAGGAGTTAGGCGCCATTGACAAATGTCCAGGTGCCTCATTGTATATAAATAATATAGCAGACTTCATTACATGATAGAAGACTTAGAGAAAAAAGAAGTCAGTACGCCACAAATAATGAAAAATTAGCAAATTTTATTAAGGACATACAGTACAAAATACAAACATATAAAATTCAAAGAAGGATCCGAATAAAAGAAGGAACGCAGTGTAAGGGCTTCAAGAAGAAATACAGATTAGGGTATATTGCCTACCACGACACAAAATTCTCTGGCACAAGTACGCTAACAGATATAGATCACAGGTGGTATGGTCTAGATGGTATAATACATAGCTATAGGTTAATAGTGGTAACAAAGAGTATCTAGGGAGGAAAATCACTCTGAAACCATATGTATCAAAAGTAGCTGTAGTGTAAAGAGTTAATTACCTCAGTTAGTTATACATGTAAGTATAGACCACAACCGAAGGTGTCGTAATAGGACTAAAAGTTGCCAGAAAAAAGCCGTCAAGTATTGACGGCGTACTGACTTCTTTTTTCTCTAAGTCTTCTAAATTATTTACTATGTAGAAATATAAATTCTACCAAAAATATTGATTTATCAGGTTAATGATGTTAGACTGCTATTTTTTTTAACAGTATATACATATACATTTACTGTATATACATATATATTTAGGTCCAGAATTATTTGGACAGTGACACAATCTTCATGATTTGGGCTCTGCATGCCACCACATTGGATTTGAAATTAAACAACTGAGAAGCAATTGAAGTGTAGACTTTCAGGTTTAATTCAAGAGGTTACATAGTTACATATAGTTACATAGTTACGTCATTCGTACGGTTGAAAAAAGACACATACTATACCTAAATGGAGGACACCAAACAGTTCCCTAGAAAGTTCATGGTAGATGGCCCATCACAATGGTGTGCGGGCTCTATCGAAAACCGAGCCTCAGGCCCAAAATAAGCATGGCGGTAACGGTGGACTCGCTGAATATACAACAAAACCTATAACTAGGAGTCTGACACACGAAGGATGGGTTAAAAAATGAAAGTTTATTGAATCAATTAAAATAAACACATATATAAAATTTATAGAGATGAGAACCACAAGAAAGAATGGACAACCAGAACACATGTCACACAGAACAGCACTGTGTGGACAGACTGAGCACACCTATGTTAAATAACAATCATAATAGAGAAGTGGTGTGCAAACAGCCAACTGTGGGTCACTAAGAGGTACTAGGAGACAAATGCATCAAAAGTGTGTGCATTTGGTGATTCCTCTACACAATATATCTAGGGCAATAGTACATGCACAATTCCAGAGAAAACAAGTACAAAGAATAACGGGAAATGGAAATATATCCCAATGAACTATGCATAATGGGCAAATGTCTCTTACCCATGTCAAAGTACAAGTGACTGGCGTCCACCCCCCCCCAGTCACTTGTACTTTGACATGGGTAAGAGACATCCTTCGTGTGTCAGACTCCTAGTTATAGGTTTTGTTGAAGAAAGACACATGTCCATCAAGTTCAACCAACGGACGGGAAAGGGGAAGTAAAACATTTCTACACATAAGAGCTTATATTTTTTTGTTCTAGGAAATTATCTAAGCCTTTTTTAAAGCCATCTACTGTCCCTGCTGTGACCAGCTCCTGCGGTAGGCTATTCCATAGATTCACTGTACTCACAGTAAAGAAGGCTTGTCGCCTCTGCAGGTTGAACCTTTTTTTCTCCAGACAGAGGGAGTGCCCCCTTGTTTTTTCACTTATTTATAAAATCACTTATTTATAAAAAAGTATATTTTTTGTGTCACCATATTCTCAGAGTCATAACTTTTTTTATTGTTCAGTCAAAAAAGCTGTGCAAAGGATTATTTTTTGCGGGACAGGTTGTAGTTTTTGATGGTACTATTTTGGGATGCATGCGACTTGTTGATCACTTCTTATATTTTGGGAGAGGTGGTGACCAAAAAATAGTGATTCTAGCATTGTTTTTTTACTTATTTTTTATTTTCACCATGTGGGAAAAATAATATTATAGTTTTATAGTTTGTGTCGTTACAAACGTGGTCATACCAAATATGTGTACTTTTTTTTAACGTGTTCATTTTTTCCTATAATAAAATTCTTATTATAGGAAAAAAAGCATTTTTTGTTTATGTAACTTATAACTTTTATTTTTCCACTTTTTGAAAACATTTTTATTATCTTTTTTTAACTTTTTTTTACTTGTCCCACTAGGGGACATTTAGGCTTGCAGCGCTCATCGCTGCTAGAATACATTACACTACCTACGTAGTGTAATGTATTCTAAGGGTTTGTGCACACACAAACTCAAAAACGTCTGAAAATACGGAGCTGTTTTCAAGGGAAAACAGCTCCTGATTTTCAGACGTTTTTTAACCCACTCACTATTTTCGTTTTTGGCTGCGTTTTTTTCCGTCTGTTTTTGGAGCTGTTTTTCTATAGTCTATGAAAAACGGCTCCAAAAACGTCTGAAAAAGTGACATGCATTGGAAATGACCCATCGGAACAGACGCTTAACCAAAAACGTCTGAAAATACGGAGCTGTTTTAAAGGGAAAACAGCCCCTGATTTTCAGACGTTTTTTGAGCAACTCACGTTTTACGCTGCGTTTTTCATGGCGTTTTTCGCTGCGTTTTCGCAGCATTTTTACGGCCGTTTTTGGAGCTGTTTTCAATAGAGTCTATGAGAAAACGGCTCCAAAAACGTCCCAAGAAGTGTCCTGCACTTCTTTTGACGAGCCGTCATTTTACGCGCCGTATTTTGACAGCGACGCGTAAAATGACAGCTCGTCTGCACAGAACATCGTAAGACCCATTGCAAGAAATGGGCAGATGTTTGCCAACGTATTGGAGTTGTCTTTTAAGGCGTAATTCGAGGCGTAAAACGCCTCCATTACGCCTGAAAAGAGGTCATGTGCATATACCCTAACTGTCATTATCACGTGACAGTCACTCTGACCGGAGGGCCAAAAGGACCAGGGTTGACAACCGTCCGTAAATTTACAGACAGTCTGCAAAAAATGGGTGTTTTTTTCTGCCGTCCATAGCGTCCGGCAGAAAAAAGCACTGTCCGGGATTTTTCTTTAATCCCCCGGAACTTTGCACTGGGCATGCACCAAAATGTACATGCACCAAAATGTACATGCACAGTGCAAAGGCCTCGGCCTGCCATATTTTCATATTCCGCTTGACAGCGGAATCTGAAAATATGCTGCCAAGTGAGGTTGGTGCCTGGAGTGGACCAATCCAGTCACCTAACCTGACATCAGTGACATGAGGACAGGTGACTGGACTGGTCCACTCCCGGGCCGTCACCGACCCCAGCCAGAAGAGGACCTCCGTCACATGACCTCCTCGGTGAGTCACGTTAGGCAGAGCGGAGAGTGATAGCGGTAGGCTACCACTACCGCTCTCCACTCTGTTTGCTGTGTGGAGCTATTTACAAGTGGGAGCTGTGCAGCGCTATTTACAAGGGGGAGCTGTGTGGAGCTGTTTACAAGGGGGGGGGAAGTGTGGTGCTATTTACAAGGGGGGCAGTGTGGAGCTATCTACATGGGGGCAGTTGGAGCTGTTTACATGGGGCGGCAGTGTGGAGGTATTTACAAGGGGGGCAGTGTGGAGCTGTTTAAAAGGGGGCAGTGTGGAGCTATTTACAAGGGGGGCAGTGTGCAGCTATTTACAAGGGGGGGCAGTGTGGAGCTATTTACAAGGGGGGCAGTGTGGAGCTATTTACAAGGGGCGGCAGTTAGTTACATAGTACGGTTGAAAAAAGACACATGTTTTTATCTAAGCCTTTTTTAAAGCCATTTACTGTAGCTACTATGACCAGCTCTTGCGGTAGACTATTCCATAGATTCACAGTTCTCACAGTAAAGAAGGCTTGTCGCCTCTGCATGTTGAACCTTTTTTTCTACAGGAGTGCCCCCTTGTTTTTTGAGCGGGTTTTACGTGGAATAGGATTTCACAATTTTTTTTGTATGTGCCATGAATATATTTATATAAGTTAATCAAGTCCCCCCCTTAGTCGTCTTTTTCAAGGCTAAATAGGTTTAATTCTTTAAATTTTTCCTCATAACTTAGATTCTCCATGCCCCTTATTAGCTTTATTGCTCTTTTTTGTATGTTTTCCAACGCCAGGGCATCCTTTCTATGAACTGGAGCCCAGAACTGAACTGCATATTCTAGATGAGGCCTTACTAATGCTTTGTAAAGTGACAATATTACATCCCTGTCCCGCGAGTCCATGCCTCTTTTAATCCCTTCCCGCACACGGGCGTGACTGTACGTCCAAATACAAAGTGCTACAGTCACGCCCTGTAGATAAAGCGAGCACAGGAGCTGTGCGCGCTTTATCTTCGACGGCTGTCAACTGTCATACACAGCTGACATGCCGCTGCAATGGCTGCGATGGCTGTTACCGCCGATCGCAGCCATTTAACCCCTTCAATGCGGCTGTCGATGATGTCCGCCGCATTGAAGTAGTTCACAGAGGGAGGGAGCTCCCTCTGTACCCCCCCCGGGGACCCCCACGATGGATCGCGGGTGGCGATTGTTGCTATGGCAACCAGGATGCCGTTACTAGACTTCCTGGTTGCCCAGGTACGGAAGCCTATTAGGTCCTGCCCGAGGCAGGACCTAATAGGATAACTGTCAGTTGATGAATGACAGTTACGATACACTGCACTACATAAGTAGTGCAGTGTATTGTACCGGGGATCAGAAGACCAGATCTTCAAGTCCCCAGGTCAGTGTAAAAGAAAAAGTAAAAACTCCTTTAATATTAGAAAAAAAATGAAAACATGAAAAAAACTATACATAATAGGTATCGCCGCGTTCGGAACGGCCTGATCTATAAAAATGTCACATTATTTTTACTGCACGGTGAACACCGTAAAAATTTTGAATAAAAAACCATGACAGCATTTTATTTTTTGGTCATCTTGTCTAAAAAAAAATGTAATAAAAAGTGATCAAAAAGTTGCAAGTAACGCAAAATGGTACCAATAGAAACTACAGTTTGTCATGCATAAAACAAGCCCTCCCGCAGCGATATCAACGAAAAAATAAAAAAGTTATGGCTGTCAGAAAATGGCGACACTAAAACATGATTTTTTTTAGAAAAGAGTATTTTTATTGTGGGAACGTAGTGAAACGTAAAAAAAACTATATAAATTTGGTGTCGCTGTAATCGTATCGACCCGCAGAATAAAGTTAACATGTTGTTTATACTGCACGGTGAACACTGTAAAAAACAAACAAAAAAAAATTGTGCTAGATTGGCTGTTTTTTGGTTTCTTCATCTCCCAAAAAATGGAATAAATAGTGATAAAAAAAAAATCGCATGTACCCCAAAGTGGAACCAATAAAAATTACAGCTCGTTCCACAAAAAACGCGCCCTCACAGCTCCGTCAACGGAAAAATAACACGTTATGACTCTCAAAACGCAATGATGCAAAATGATGCTAAATGACGGCCCAGACTAATTTTTTAGGTCCAGTAGAATTTCACTAAATACCTCACATCATCATTTGCTGGACCCCACAGGTGGACCCCGTAGACGCAGTGGAGATGAGGAAACTTTAGGGCCTTGTGCGGCTTATAGGGCTAGTGAAGAAGTCAAATATAAGGCAATACTGGAGCGCAGATATTCTGTATAATACCCAATAACCCGGGCCTGTGCATAAAGGATTGGTTCAAAGCGTACCACACCAATCCATGGATTATTCATTCACCCCATTATTACATCATCCTATTATGACCTGTTGCACTCCGCCCAGCTTACATATACCCTGATGTACTCCGCCCAGCTTACATATGCCCCCACATTATAAGCTGAAATACCAGTAAAACACCAAGCAAAATCTGCGCTTCAAAAGCCAAATGGTGGTCCAACTGAGCCTGGCAGTGTGCCCAAACGGCAATTTATGACCACATATGGGGTATTACTGTATTCTGGAGAACCCGCTTAACAAGTTATGGATTGTGTGTCTACGGTGGTACAAGCTGGGCACAACACATTGGGCACTGAAATAGCATATCTGTGGAAAACAGCAATTTCAATCTGCAACATCTATTGTTTACTCATTTTTGCAAAACACTTGTGCGGTCAAAATGCTCACTACACCCCTAGATCAATTCTTTGAGGGATCTAGTTTCCAAAATGGGGTAATTTTTCGGGGGTACCACTGTACTGGTACTATAGATCAATGCAACATGGTGTCAAAAAACGAATCTTGTAAAATCTCCACTCCAAATACTAAATGGCGCTCCTTCCCTTTAGAGCCTTGCTGTGTGACCAAATAGCAGTTTATGACCACGTGTGGGGTATTTCCCTACTCTGGAGAGAATGCTTTACAAATGTTATGGTGCTTTTTCTCCTTTATTTGTTGAGAAAATGAAAAATTTTGAACTAATGCTATGTCTTATTGGAAAAGAATGTAATTTTTCATTTTCACTGCCATTTGTAATAAAATCTATGAGACACCTGTTGGGTCAAAATGCTCACTACCCCCCTAGATGAATTCCTCAATGGGTGTAGTTTGCCAAATGGAGTCACTTTTGGGGAGTTTCCACTGTACTGGTACCTAAGTGGCTTTGCAAAAGCGACATGGTGCAGAAAAACCAATCCAGCAAAATCTGCTCGCCAAATGGCGCTCCTTCCCTTCTGAGCCCTGATGTGTATTCATACAGTGGTTTATTACCACATATGGGGTATTTCCGTACTCTGGAGAAGTTGCTTTACAAAGGTTACAATGTTTTTTCTCCTTTATTTGATGACAAAATGAAACATTTTGACCTAAATCTACATCTTAGTGGAAGAAAATGTAATTTTTAATTTTTACTTCACAATTCTTATGAAATCTATGAAACACCTGGGGGTCAAAATGCTCACTACACCCCTAGTTGAATTCCTCTAGGGGTGTAGTTTCCCAAATGGAGTCACTTTTGGGGGTTACCACTGTACTGGTACCTTAGGAGCTTTACAAATGAGACATGGCGCCGAGAAATAAATCCAGCAAAATCTGTACTCCAAAAGCTAAATGGCGCTCCTTCCCTTCTGAGCCCTGATGTGTATTCATACAGTGGTTTATTACCACATAAGGGGTATTTCCGTACTCTGGAGAAGTTGCTTTTCAAATGTTACAGTGCTTTTTCTCCTTTATTTGATGACAAAATGAAACATTTTTACCTAAAGCTACATCTTATTGGAAAATAATGTAATTTCTCAAAATTTCTGTAATTTCACTGCCCAATTCTAATGAAATCTATGAAATACCTGTGTGGTCAAAATAATCACTACACTCCTAGATGAATTCCTCTAGGGGTGTAGTTTCCCAAATGGAGTCACTTTTGGGGGGTTTCCTTTGTTTTTGCACCACAAGACCTCTTCTAACCTGACATGGTGCCTGAAATATAATTTAAGAAAAGGAAGGCCGAAAAATCCACTAGGTGCTCCTTTGCTTCTTGGGCTTTTGTTTCAGGCCCATAGCACACTAGGGCCACATATGGGATATTTCTAAAAACTACAGAATCAGGGCAATAAATATTCAGTTGTGTTTCTCTTGTAAAAACCTTCAGTATTACAGGAAAAAATGGATTAAAATGGAATTTCTGCAAAAAAAATGAAATTTGCAAATTTCCCTTCCACTTTGCTTTAATTCCTGTGACACGCATAAAGGGTTAAGAAACGTTTTAAATGCTGTTTTGAATACTTTAAGGGGTGCAGTTTTTAAAATGGGGTGATTTGTGGGGGTTCCTAATATATACGGCCCTCAAAGCCACTTCAGAACTGAACTGGTCATTGACAAAATAGCCTTTTGAAATTTTCTTGAAAATATGAGAAATTGATGCTAAACTTATAAACCTTGTAACGTCCTAGAAAAATAAAAGGATGTTCAAAAAATGATGCAAACATAAAGTAGACACATGGGAAATGTTAACAAGTCACTATTTTGTGTGGTATTACAATCTGTCTCACAAGCAGATACATTTGAATTTAGAATAATGCTAATTTTTGCACATTTTCTCTACATTTTGGTGTTTTTCACAAATAAATATTGAATTTATCGACCAAATTTTTTCACTAACATAAAGTACAATATGTCACGAGAAAACAATCTCAGAATTGCTCGGATAGGTAACAGAATTCTGGAGTTATTACCACATAAAGTGACACATGTCAGATTTTAAAAATGAGGCTGTGTCATATGGTCCAAAAGTGGCTGCGTCCTTAAGGCTGGGTTCACACGACCTATTTTCAGGCGTAAACGAGGCGTATTATGCCTCGATTTACGCCTGAAAATAGGGCTACAATACGTTGGCAAACATCTGCCCATTCATTTGAATGGGTTTGCCGACGTACTGTGCAGACGACCTGTCATTTACGCATCGTCGTTTGACAGCTGTCAAACGACGACGCGTAAATTGACTGCCTCGGCAAAGAAGTGCAGAGCACTTCTTTGCAACATAATTTGAGCTCTTCTTCATTGAAGTCAATGAAGAGCAGCTCAAGACTTACGAGCGTCACAGACGCCTCGCATAATGCGAGGAGGAGCTTTTACGTCTGAAACGAGGCAGCTGTTTTCTCCTGAAAACAGTCTGTCTTTTCAGACGTAAAAGACAGTTCACGTGTGCACATACCCTAAGGGGTTAATACACGACAATATCTTGCTGGACTTTGAAGCAGCTGATTGACATTGCATGCTGTTATTTAGTTTATGATTTACAAGTACACCAAGATCCTTCTCAACAAGTGACTCCCCCAATGTAGCTCCCCCTAGGACATATGATGCATGCAGATTGTTGGTACCCAGATGCATAACTTTACATTTATCTACATTAAACTTCATTTGCCAAGTGGACGACCAAACACTTAGTTTGTTTAAATCCGCTTGCAATTCACGAACATCTTCCATAGACTGAACATTACTACATAGCTTGGTATCATCTGCAAAAATAGAAATAGTGCTATCAATTCCATCCTTTATATCATTAATAAATAAGTTGTATAATAGTGATCCCAGCACGGAACCCTGGGGTATACCACTTATAACCGGGTACCATTCAGAGTAGGAATCATTGACCACAAATCTCTGGATACGGTCCTTTAGCCAATTCTCAATACAATTACAAACTATACTTTCTAAACCTATAGTCAGGGGTGGGATTCAAATTTTTAACAACTGGTTCCCTGTTTTTCGGACAAAGACATGCGGGGGGGATGGGTTCACTGTGTTTTGCGGTATATCGCGCCATTGAAAATGAATATAATAATAAAATAAAAGAATTATGATATTCCAAATACCCCCTACATTAAAGGGGGCTCTAAATAAAGAAATTCCCTGTCCAGAATGTTTTAGTGTGGATTGCCACACTATTTATATAATTACATAAGCGTACAGACCTACCCACACATTATATTAAACTCACCCATTACGTATAGGCCTATATGCGCACATTCAATATCCTAAGCGTGCTCAGCCCATTTAGTTAGGCTGTGCCAATGAGAAAAGTGGAGGACAGTGAGGCGTGTGCAGTAAGCCGCGACAACTCTCCCGGCCAATGCACAGATACGGTGCCAGGAGCAAGCTCAGTACATATATACATCACCAGAACAAAGCTCAGTACATAAATACAGCACCAGAACAAATCGCAGTACATAAATACAACACCAAAACCAAGCTCAGTACATATATACAACACCAGAACAAAGCTCAGTACATAAATACAGCACCAGAACAAAGCTCAGTACATAAATACAGCACCAGAACAAAGCTCAGTACATAAATACAACACGAGAACCAAGCTCAGTACATATATACAACACCAGAAAAAAGCTCAGTACATAAATACAGCACCAGAACAAATCTCAGTACATATATACAGCCCCAGAACCAAGCTCAGTACATATATACAGCCCCAGAACATAGCTTAGTACATATATACAACACCAGAACCAAGTTCAGTACATATATACAACACCAGAACCAAGCTCAGTACATGTATACAGCACCAGAACAAAGCTCAGGACATACATAAAGCACCAAAACCAAGCTCAGCAAATATATACATGTTTTGAGCTTGGTTGTTCTGATATATATGTACTGAGCTTTGCTCTGGTGCTGTATATATGCTGTATATATGTACTGAGCTTGGTTCTGGGGCTGTATTTAAGTGCTGAGCTTGGTTCTGGTGCTGTATATATGTACTAAGCTTTGTTGTGGTGCTGTATACAGTGGCGTAACTACCGCTATAGCAGCCATAGCGGCTACTACGGGGCCGG
The DNA here is from genome assembly GCF_050947455.1 of Rhinoderma darwinii. Taxonomy (NCBI): domain Eukaryota; kingdom Metazoa; phylum Chordata; class Amphibia; order Anura; family Rhinodermatidae; genus Rhinoderma; species Rhinoderma darwinii. The sequence goes on along the minus strand of NC_134691.1, from coordinate 261,120,107 downwards.
CAGCTCCGCTAGCAGCTGCTATGGCTGCTGCAGCGCGACACCACTGAAGGGGTTGTTCCTACAAAAGACATGCATCCCCTATCCACAGGATAGGGGATACATGTGTTATCGCTGGGACGCCATGCGATAAGGAGAACGGGGACCGAAAGTCCCCCAAAGTTCTCCATGACAAACCTCAGACTTCCGGGTCTGTCTGTAGCTCCATAGAAATGACTTGCGCACCGGTCGCGCTTGTGCACATGTGTGACCAGCGCTCCTTTCATTTTTATTGAACTGCGCAGACGCCGGAAGTCCAAGGTTTGTCATGGAGAACTTCGGGGGACTTTCGGTCCCCCGTTCTCCTTATCGCTGCCAGCAATCACACATGTATCCCCTATCCTGTGGATAGGGGATACATATCTTTTTTAGGACAAACTATAGGCCATTTTTTTTGAGGGGGGGGCTATATGGCTTTATCTACAGGGGGGGGATCTGTATGGCGTTATCTACAGGGGGGTTCTGTATGGCGTTATCTACAGGGGGGTCTGTATGGTGTTATCTACAGGGGGTGTCTGTATGGCGTTATCTACAGGGGGTGTCTGTATGGCGTTATCTACAGGGGTAACTCTGTATGGCGTTATCTACAGGGGGGTCTGTATGGCGTTATCTACAGGGGGGTCTGTATGGCGTTATCTACAGGGGGGGTCTGTATGGCGTTATCTACAGGGGGGGTCTGTATGGCGTTATCTACAGGGGGGTTCTGTATGGTGTTATCTACAGGGGGGGTCTGTATGACGTTATCTAGAGGGGGGTCTGTATGGCGTTATCTATAGGGGGGTCTGTATGGTGTTATCTACGGGGGGTGTCTGTATGGCGTTATCTACAGGGGGGGTCTGTATGGCGTTATCTACAGGGGGGTCTCCATGACAAACCTCGGACTTCCGGGGTCTGTCTGCAGCTCCATAGAAATGACTTGCGCACCAGTCGCGCTTGTGCCCATGTGTGACCAGCGCTCCTTTCATTTTTATTGAACTGCGCAGACGCCGGAAGTCCGAGGTTTGTCATGGAGAACTCCTTATCGCTGCCAGCAATCACACATGTATCCCCTATCCTGTGGATAGGGGATACATCTCTTTTGTAGGACAAACTATAGGCTGTTTTTTTTTTAGGGGGGCTATATGGCGTTATATACAGGGGGGTCTCAATGGCGTTATCTACAGGGGGGGTCTGTATGGTGTTATCTACAGGGGGTCTGTATGGCGTTATCTACAGGGGGCTGTATGGCATTATCTACAGGGAGGCTGTATAGCGTTATCTACAGGGGGGATTTGGGGCTGTAAGTCGTTATCTACAGGGGGGCTGTAAGATGTTATCTACAGGGGGCTGTGTATGGCGCTATCTACAGGGGGCTGTGTATGGTGCTATATATAGGGGGGCGCTGTGGGGTGGAATTTATGGGGAGGCACTATCCCGGGGGGGGGGGCGGGTTGTGTTATACCCAGCGGAGGGGGGACCCCAGTCAAAAGTTTGCTATGGGGCCCAGTCTTTCCTAGTTACGCCCCTGGCTGTAAATATGTACTGAGCTTGGTTCTGGTGCCGTATTTTTATGCGGAGCTTAGTTCTGGAGTTGTATATATGTTCTGAGCTTTGTTCTGGTGTTGTATATATGTACTGAGCTTGGTTCTGGTGCTGTATATATGTACTAAGCTTTGTTGGGGTGCTGTATATATGTACTGAGCTTGGTCCTGGTGCTGTATTTATATGCAGAGCTTAGTTCTGGAGTTGTATATATGTTTTGAGCTTCTCTTTGGTGTTGTATATATGTATTGAGCTTGGTTGTTATGATGACTATAACTCCAGAACCAAGCTCAGTACATATATACAGCACCAGTACAAATACAGCTCAATACAGAGATAATTTGCAAATTTAGTTTAACCCCTGCCGTATAAGTTTGTACGGCATAAAACTACAGCTCACAGTATAGCCAGAACGATGGTAAGGATATGCTGAGAGTTGCTGTTTCACAAAAAAGAATGATACACACATCATCTCGCAGCAGATCATGCAGTGACTACAGTACTGAGCAGTCACAGTGAAAATAAACATTTACATTTAGTGACTCACCGGTGACGACTTCTCAGATTCTAGTCGTACTCTTTACTTTTCCATCTGGTCTAAAACTCTTTGATGCCTCCTGGCCATGACCTATTTCTGCGGAAATGGGTAAATTGGCTGCTCAGATGTCTTCGGAAGCTCACTTTTTCACCATTTCTGCACCTAAACGAAGAGCAAATTCTTATGGTACCACACTCTATGCCCCCAAATATAATAGTATCATACACTGTGTCCCCGAATATAATAGCACTACACACTGGGCCCCTGTGTCACGGCGCGGGGTGTGGACCCACTGGGCCGTACCGCGTAGCGGGGTAGCAGCTGGCCAACTAGGTACAAAACAATGTCTATAGTTCAGAACGGGTACCTGAGGCAATGTAGACAGTGGCAGGATCACGACTTGGCTTTCACAGCAGGTGACGCCGCAGATGCAGCGGGAAGGCACGACTTGGCTTTCACAGCAGGTGACGCCGCGGATGCGTCAGGAAGGCACGACTTGGCTTTCAAAAACAGTTCACGCCGCGGATGCGGTGGAAGACACGACTTGACTTTCACAGCAGGTGACGCCGCGGATGCGGCGGAAGACACGACTTGGCTTTTACAGCAGGTAACGATAGTACGGGATACAGGGTACAGGCAGCAGGAACGGGCAACACTGGGAACTGGAAAACACTGGGAGACCTTTAGCAAGACAGACTAGGGTATACAACAAGACTCAGGCAAGGAACCAGTGGGCAGAGCCCCTTTTTATAGTCCAGCAGCCATTTGGGCTTATAACTGATTACTGGCAGCTGGACGCGTACTGGCCTTTTAAGGCCATGCGCGCGCGCCCTGCGGGGAACAGCGCGAGGACCCGGAAGACAGTGCCGGCGTCTGCCAGAGGGAGAAGGACGCCGAGCAGAGAGGTGTCCATGGCCGGGATCGTCAGGGAGTGAGTTAGAACGGCGATCCCCGGCCATGGACGTAACACCCTGAATATAATAGTAACATACACTGTGCCCCTGAATAAAATTGTGTCAAACACTGTAAAGTAATGCACCACACACATTGCCCCCTGTAGATAGTGCCCCTCATAGAGCCCTCTGTAGATAGTGCTCCCAGTAGAGCCCTTTGTAGACAGTGCCCTGAGCAGAGCCCTCTATAGATAGTTCTCCCCATAGAGCCCTCTGTAGGTAGTAGCGTTCCCTGTAGATAGTGCCCCCTGTAGCGTTCCTTGCAGACAGGGCCCCCTGTAGCATTCCCTGTAGATAGTGCCCCCTGTGGCATTCACTGTAGCTTTCCCTGTATAGTGCCCCCTGTAGATAGGCCCCCCTGTGGCATTCCCTGTGGATAGAGCCCCCTGTGGCCGTTCCCTGTAGATAGAGCCCCCTGTGGCGTTCCCTGTAGATAGAGCCCCCTGTGGCATTCCCTGTAGATAGAGCCCCCTGTGGCTTTCCCTGTAGATAGAGCCCCCTGTGATGTTTCCTGTAGATAGAGCCCCATGTGGCGTTCCCTGTAGATAGAGCCCCATGTGGCCCTGTGGCGGTCCCTGTAAATAGGGCCCCATGCGGCGTTCCCTGTAGATAGGGCCCCATGTGGTGTTTTCTGTAGATAGGGCCCCTTATGGCGTCCCCTGTAGATAGAGCCCCTTGTGGCGTTCCCTGTAGAGAGAGCCCCTTGTGGCGTTCCTTGTAGATAGAGTCCCTTGTGCCCTGTGGCGGTCCCTGTAGATAGCGCCCCATGTGGCGTTCCCTGTAGATGAGGCCCTATCTACAGGGAATGCCACATGGGGTCCTATGTGACGTTATCCTGTAGATAGGGCCTCCTGTGGCGTTTCTTGTAGCTAAGGGCCCCCTGAGGCGTTCCCTGTAGATAAGGGCCCCTATATAGTCCCATGTAATTAGTTCCCTATATAGTCTTCTGTAGTTCTCGTTCCCTGTATAGTCCCCTATGTAGTGCCCTAAAGTGCCCACAGTAGAAGGAAAAAAACACATTTTCTTACCTGTCCCGTTGACACGCCATTCTCCAGCGACGTCAGTCCTCCTCCATCGGAACGATGCAGTGGCGCGATTAAGTCATTGTCATCGCGCCGACTGCATCATCACTAAAGTGCTGAATGGTGAGGGATCATGTGCCTCGCCAGGGCAGCGCTAGTTAACTCAATTGTAACCGCATCCTATGGACGTGGACACAATTGAGTGCAGGGGATCGGACCGATTCCGGGTTCCCGCTTCACCCGGTTCTGCGAATCGGCTCTCATTTTAACAACCGGTTCGGGAGAACCCGGGCAAACTGGCCGGATCCCACCCCTCCTATAGTCCTTAATTTACCCATTAGACGTCTATGAGGGACAGTGTCAAATGCCTTTGCAAAGTCCAAAAACACTATATCCACAGTGGCCCCTCTGTCTAGGCTTCTGCTCACCTCTTCATAAAAACAAATCAGGTTAGTTTGACAACTTCTGTCCTTAGTAAAACCGTGCTGGCTGTCACTTATAATACTATTTTATGTCACATACTCCTGTATATAGTCCCTCAATAGCCCCTCAAACATTTTTCCCACGATGGATGTTAAGCTTACTGATCTATTATTAGCCGGGGAAGACCTAGAGCCCTTTTTGAAAATAGGCACCATATTTGCCCTGCGCCAGTCCCTTGGTACTATACCAATCACTAGAGAATCTCTAAATATTATGACGAGGGGGACAGAAATAACTGAACTAAGCTCTTTAAGAAATCTAGGGTGTAACCCATCTGGTCCTGGGGCCTTGTGTACATTTATTTTATTTTATTTAGCTTGGACCATATCTACATTCATCCAATTCAGTATATCAACTTATATATTAATAGCACTGGCACCGGCTGCATCAGCTGCTCTATCTTCTGTTGTATATACAGAGCTAAAGAACCTATTTAGTAACTCTGTGTTCTCTTGATCCCTGTTATCAACTCCCCTTTACCACTATCTAGGGGTCTTACATGTTCAGACCTTGACTTTTTGGCATTTATACAGTGAAGGAAATAAGTATTTGATCCCTTGCTGATTTTGTAAGTTTGCCCACTGTCAAAGACATGAAAAGTCTAGAATTTTTAGGCTAGGTTAATTTTACCAGTGAGAGCTAGATTATATTTAAAAAAAAAAAAGAAAATCACATTGTCAAAATTATATATATTTATTTGCATTGTGCACAGAGAAATAAGTATTTGATCCCTTTGGCAAACAAGACTTAATACTTGGTGGCAAAACCCTTGTTGGCAAGCACAGTAGTCAGATGTTTTTTGTAGTTGATGATGAGGTTTGCACACATGTTAGATGGAATTTTGGCCCACTCCTCTTTGCAGATCATCTGTAAATCATTAAGATTTCGAGGCTGTCGCTTGGCAACTCGGATCTTCAGCTCCCTCCATAATTTTTCGATGGGATTAAGGTCTGGAGACTGGCTAGGCCACTCAATGACCTTAATGTGCTTCTTTTTGAGCCACTCCTTTGTTGCCTTGGCTGTATGTTTCGGGTCATTGTCATGCTGGAAGACCCAGCCATGAGCCATTTTTAATGTCCTGGTGGAGGGAAGGTGGTTGTCACTCAGGATTTGACGGTACATGGCTCCATCCATTCTCCCATTGATGCGGTGAAGTAGTCCTGTGCCCTTAGCAGAGAACCACCCCCAAAACATAATGTTTCCACCTCCATGCTTGACAGTGGGGGCGGTGTTATTTGGGTCATAGGCAGCTTTTTTCTTCCTCCAAACACGGTGAGTTGAGTTAATGCCAAAGAGCTAAATTTTAGTCTCATCTGACCACAGCATCTTCTCCCAATCACTCTCAGAATCATCCAGATGTTCATTTGCAAACTTCAGACGGGCCTGTACATGTGCCTTCTTGAGCAAGGGGACCTTGCGGGCACTGCAGGATTTTAATCCTTTACGGCGTAATGTGTTACCAATGGTTTTCTTGGTGACTGTGGTCCCAGCTGCCTTGAGATCATTAACAAGTTCCCCCCGTGTAGTTTTCGGCTGAGCTGTCACCTTCCTCAGGATCAAGGATACCCCACGAGGTGAGATTTTGCATGGAGCCCCAGATCGATGTCGATTGACAGTCATTTTGTATGTCTTCCATTTTCTTACTATTGCACCAACAGTTGTCTCCTTCTCACCCAGCGTCTTACTTATGGTTTTGTAGCCCATTCCAGCCTTGTACAGGTCTATGATCTTGTCCTTGACATCCTTAGAAAGCTCTTTGGTCTTGCCCATGTTGTAGAGTTTAGAGTCAGACTGATTAATTGAGTCTGTGGACAGGAGTCTTTTATACAGGTGACCATTTAAGACAACTTTAATGCAGTTGATTTTGAGCGTGTAACTGGTCTGGAGGAGGCTGAACTCTTAATGGTTGGTAGGGGATCAAATACTTATTTCTCTGTGCACAATGCAAATAAATATATATAATTTTGACTATGTGATTTTATGTTTTTTTTTTTTTATATAATCTATCGCTCACTGGTAAAATTAACCTAGCCTAAATATTCTAGTCTTTGACAGTGGGCAAACTTACAAAATCAGCAAGGGATCAAATACTTATTTCCTTCACTGTATACTTGAAGATTTTTGGGGATTTGATTTACTATCCTTGGCCACCTGCCTTTCATTTTGTATTTTTGCAGATTGTATTAACTTTTTACAGATTTTATTAAGCTCTTCATAATTTTAAAAGTCGACAGCTGTACCATCAGATTTGTATTTTTCAAATGCCCTTTTTTATTGCCCTTTTCACAGAAGGTGTAAAGCCATGTGGGGTTTAATTTTAGTAGTTTATACTTGTTACCTATAGGAATAAATTTTGCACTATAATTACCCAATAATTACCCCATTTATCATCTGTACCATTATTTGACATTAGTTCTTCCCAGTATATGTCCTGAAATGTAGCCCTCATCCTGGAGAAATTGGCCTTCCTAAAATTAAGTGGTTTTGCCCTACCAGCCTGCGTTTGTTTTTTACAGTGTAGGTAAAATGTAACTATATTGTGGTCACTGTTACCGAGGTTTTCACAAACATTGACATTCCCAACAAGCTCTGCATTATTAGAAATTACCAGATCCAACAGAGCTTCACCTCTAGTTGGGTCTTACACAAAATCGCCCATAAAATTTTCCTGCAACAGGTTGAGGAAATTTCTCCCCTTTGCAGTTGAAGCCGAACCATGACACCAATTAATATCCCGGTAATTAAAATCTCCCATTATCACTACAGTACCCCACTGTGCAGCCTTCTCCATTTGTTAATGTATTTGACAAGTGTGGTGCTATTTATAAGGGGGGGGGGGGGCCTGTGTGGAGCAACTTACAAGGGGGGGCAGTGTGGCACTATCTATAAGGGGGGGTTGTGTGGCGCTATCTAAAAGGTGGTGCTGTGTGTGGCACTAGGTTCAGGGGGCACAAAGGGGGCATGGTTACTGATAGGGCACTTTTATTGTGTCGAGCACTAAGGGATCATTATTAAAGTCTGGGACACTGTGGATTATGAGTTTGTTTAGAGGATCGGGTATAGGTGGGGAGGACGCTAGAAAAGCGGGAAGCCAACATGTCTGTGTGTCAAATTCTGCAGAGACAAGTCATGGCTGGAATAAGTCGTCACATCGGTCTGGGCCGGATGGAGGAAAAAAGGGAAAGTGAACGACTAATCAGAGAAAACATCACCTAAGTTAGCAGGGGAAAGCTACAGGCGAGGCTGGGATTGGTGAGTCACTCCTAGGACACTGCACAGTGCACAGGCAATGATTTTGTAATGTGTCCGTAAAATTTTTTGTCTGACCGTGATTTTTAGCTCAGTTGTCCAGAAATTTCTGAAGTGGAGGTTGGCAACCCTGGGGACAACTGATGCAGAATGCAGCGCTTCACGTCAATTTTATTTCCATTTAAGCCACGCCTCTAATCCCATCCAATCCCCGCCCATACACACCCGGTTCAGCCCACGCAGTATCATGCTCCTATAGTGCCTCCCACACAGTATAATACCCAATAGCTGCCCCTACACAGTATAATACCAAATAGCTGCCCCCACACAGTATAATGCCCTCTAGCTGCCTCCATACAGTATAATGCCTCCATAGCTGCCACTATACTGACCCATAGATGCCCCCATACAGTATAATGCACACACGGATGCCCCAAACAGTATAATGCCCAAACAAATTCCACCAAACAGCATAATGCCCCATAGCTGCCCCATACAGCTTAATGCCCCAAAGGGGCCCCTAGTGACAGTGCCCTTGTAGATAGTGACACAGTGCCCATGTAGTTAGTGCCCCTATATAGTGCCACAGTTTCTATGTAGATAGTTCCACACTCCCCTTAAAGATAGCGCCACCCCTCTCTGTAGATTGGGACTCCCTTTACCATTGGGAATCCCCAGCCAGAGCATAGGCCGGGTATTCCGCACCTAGAGGGAAGCCCTGATGTCACTGTCCATATATGGACAATGACAACAGTTGCTACTCCTTGAGCGGATTCCCCGTTGCCGACTCTGGCCGGGGACGCCGCTCCAGGAGGTGCCCTTGACGTCAATGTCCATATATGGACAGTGAACTCAGGGGTTTCCTCTAGGAGCGGAATCCCTGGCCAGATCATCGGCAACGGGGATTCCGCTCTAGGAGTAGCCACTGACGTCACTGTCCATATATGGACAGTGACATCAGGGCTTCCCCGAGTACAGCGCTTAAAGTAGCGCTGTGCCCGGGGAGTCCTTGGTGAGTGGAGGAGCTCCCTCTGCTAGAATTGACAGCGGTAATTCCACAGATTGAATGACTTCACCAATTTAACTCCTCACTGCTATTATTTTGAACAAGCCCCTTTCAATTGATGATTCAATTACTCAGAATGAGCGGCACGCATGTCCTAATTGTTGGCTCTGTTTTTTTTTCTACTACTCTACTACACTTAGGGCTTGTCCACACGTAACGAAATTGCTGCGTATTTTCCATCTGTAATTGCAGATGGAAAATACGAAGCAGAATACAGTAGCAACAAAGTTAGTGAGATTTAGCAAATCTCATCCACATGCTGCGTGAAATTTTCGACCAGAAATTCACCTGCGGTGCATATTTTTCGTAAATGCTGCGGAAAGTAGACTGAATTGTTATCCCATCATTAAAAAAAACGCAGCAAAATCCACACCATTTTCTGCAGGAAATGGTGCAGTTTTTCCACAGCGGAATGTCTGCTAGTTTTAACAGGAATGCTGCAGAAATTTTCTTCAGCCATTCCGTTACGTGTGGACAAGCCCTTACAAGTAAATTATTTACTATTTAAGTACAAAGACTCACCAGGTTCAGTAAGGAGTTAGGCGCCATTGACAAATGTCCAGGTGCCTCATTGTATATAAATAATATAGCAGACTTCATTACATGATAGAAGACTTAGAGAAAAAAGAAGTCAGTACGCCACAAATAATGAAAAATTAGCAAATTTTATTAAGGACATACAGTACAAAATACAAACATATAAAATTCAAAGAAGGATCCGAATAAAAGAAGGAACGCAGTGTAAGGGCTTCAAGAAGAAATACAGATTAGGGTATATTGCCTACCACGACACAAAATTCTCTGGCACAAGTACGCTAACAGATATAGATCACAGGTGGTATGGTCTAGATGGTATAATACATAGCTATAGGTTAATAGTGGTAACAAAGAGTATCTAGGGAGGAAAATCACTCTGAAACCATATGTATCAAAAGTAGCTGTAGTGTAAAGAGTTAATTACCTCAGTTAGTTATACATGTAAGTATAGACCACAACCGAAGGTGTCGTAATAGGACTAAAAGTTGCCAGAAAAAAGCTGTCAAGTATGCATAGCCTATGTAGATCAAAAAGAATCTACGCAGGACATGAGAAGTAAATGAAGGGAGGCTTACCCATGAAAGTGACCGTTGTAAATCGCCCCACACTGCAGCCTGAAAAGGTTGCGCCCCGACGCGCGTTTCGCCAATCTGGCTTCCTCAGGGGGTAGTGTTTTAAATGCTGTCCATGTCATGCTTTAAATACGATTACATTGATTATAGAATGTTGGACTCCGGTGTCTATCCTCCGGTTCCTGGTCTAACGGCGCGTGTCCATGGAGACCAGGCAGACACAGTGCGAGCGTGAAGACGACGGAGAACCAGGGCGAGGCTCCCAGGTTCACTCGCAACATGCGCAACCCCAGGACAGGGAGAGCTGTTAGAGTCAGTATAAAACTGTATTCTATATTTGCGAGGTAAGTATAACTAAAAGTGTGAGGATTATACTAATATGATGTAAATTCCCAAAACGAAAATATATAGAAAATAAAAGGTGAAAAAGAGGGGGGGTGAAGGGGAGGATGGTATCACAGCGACGTAAAAACATCAACATGGATGCTTGGGTGTGTAAACAACAATTACTATAGAAATTTAATAGAATTTCATCCTGTGACATTTACCCACGATAGACAAAGGGTGAACTTTTTGGATATATCCATCACAGCAGATCAAGATGGGAGATTACAGACCGACGTCTTTAGGAAAGACACGTCGGTCAACTCCCTTTTACATGCGACATCGGCACATACCTACTCTACAGTTAAAGCTGTCCCGGTTGGTCAGTTTCTGAGGATGAGGCGGATCTGCTCATCGGACAGTAGCTTTGAAAATCAAGCCCAAGACCTTAGGGAACGTTTCAGAGAAAGGGGTTACAGCCATCGCTGTATTAAGAAGGGCTATAATCGGGCCAAGGGAGTGGCGCGTAAACATCTACTCAACCCACCACTTTTAGAACAGAAAGAAAAGACGCCCGGCCTGTAATGGCCGGAAGGAGGTGAAGGGAAAGTGAGCCCTAATCTACCCACCGCCCTGTCCCTGCCTACTTGCAACGACTCGCCCTAGGCGACGAGGTACAACTGGGCGGCGGTCCCTACGCTGTCTAAGTGCACAGGAAAACAAACAGGGAACATGCAAGGGAAGGGGCAGTAGCCACGGAACGCCACGAGGAAACGGAGCGGCGAACGGACACTCAGGACCAGGACGAAGTGAGTACACCCAAGCGGGCAAGGAGACAGAAGCAAGCCAGGGGCAAAGCAAAGCAGGTCAAGCAGAACTGCAGCAAGGCAGAAGCACGGCAGAAGCAGGCTGGACCAAGCAGCAGTGGGGCCAGGAATCCAAAAGAATTACAAGCACTGAGGGAGAGAACAGGGCAGGTAATAAAGGACAGGGGGCGGAGCTAACTCCGACAGACCAGGCCGCGATAGGCTCTCCCACTCCTGAGCCTGCCACCCTGGTTGGTGGGAGATGGTGTCAGTCGAACAGGTCTGGCCTCAGGTGTGGATTGATTAATCCCAGGAGTATACCTAGATGAAGTACCTGGCAGATCCCTAACAGTACTCCCCCTTTTATGAGGGGCCACCGGACCCTTACTAAGGGGACCCGGTTTAGTGGGGAAGAGAAGGTGGAACCTCCTGATCAATACCCCAGCGTGAACATCACGGGCAGGTACCCAAGTCCTCTCCTCCGGCCCGTATCCTCTCCAATGGACCAGGTACTGGAGGGAGCCCTGGACCATCCTACTGTCCATAATCTTGGCCACCTCGAATTCCACCCCCTCAGGGGTGAGAACGGGAACAGGAGGTATCCTCGAGGGGGACCAGGACGGGGAGCAGCGTTTAAGGAGGGAGGCATGGAAGACGTCATGTATGCGAAATGATGGGGGGAGCTCCAGACGGAAGGATACAGGGTTGAGGACTTCAATGATCTTATAAGGTCCAATAAATCGGGGAGCAAACTTCCTGGACGGGACCTTAAGGCGCAAGTTCCTGGACGACAACCATACCAAATCCCCGACGACAAACCGGGGGTTAGCAGAACGTCTACTATCCGCCTGAATCTTTTGTGCGCTCTGGGACGCCTCTAGGTTCTTCTGAACCTGGGCCCAGACGGTGCACAGTTCCCGATGAACATCCTCTACCTCAGGATTATTGGAACAACCAGGGGAGACGGAGGAGAATCTTGGGTTAAACCCGAAATTACAGAAAAACGGGGAGACCCCTGACGAGTTACTGACCCGGTTATTCAAGGAAAATTCAGCAAGGGGAAGGAATGAGACCCAATCGAATTGACAGTCAGAGATGAAACACCTTAAATATTGTTCCAGGGATTGGTTGGTCCTTTCCGTTTGGCCATTAGTTTCGGGATGGAAGGCGGAGGAGAAGGACAGATCAATCTCCAACTTTTTACAAAAAGCTCTCCAAAATAAGGAAACAAATTGTACCCCTCTGTCAGAAACGATATTGACTGGGGCCCCATGGAGACGCAGGATGTGTTTCACAAACAAAGAAGCTAACGTCTTGGCGTTAGGTAGCTTCTTAAGGGGCACAAAGTGGCACATCTTGCTGAAGCGGTCGACTACCACCCACACCACCGACTTGCCCTGAGATGGAGGCAAATCGGTGATAAAATCCATGGAGATATGGGTCCAAGGTCTCTGGGGAATGGGCAAGGAACGTAGTAGGCCCGCAGGTCGGGACCTAGGGGTTTTGGACCTAGCGCAAACCTCACAAGCGGCGACGTAAGCCCTAACGTCTTTAGGCAACCCAGGCCACCAATAGTTTCTGGTAATGAGGTGTTTGGTGCCCAAGATGCCAGGATGACCAGATAGAGCGGAGTCATGGTTTTCCCTGAGTACCCTCAGCCGGTATTGCAGGGGAACAAACAGTTTGTCCCCAGGGACGTTCCCGGGAGCTGCACCCTGATCAGCCGCGATATCAGAAGCTAAATCAGAATCCGTGGCAGAGATGATTATACCAGGGGGTAAAATACAAGCAGGATCCTTCTCAGAAGGAGGATTGGCCATGAAACTACGTGACAGAGCATCAGCCTTAATATTCTTGGACCCAGCCCTATAGGTAACCAAGAAATTAAATCTGGTAAAGAATAGTGCCCACCGAGCTTGTCTAGGATTAAGCCTCCGGGCCGATTCTAGGAAAACCAGATTCTTGTGATCCGTAAGGACCGTTACCTGGTGTCTGGTCCCCTCCAGGAAGTGCCGCCACTCCTCAAAAGCCCATTTAATGGCTAGAAGTTCGCGGTTGCCAATATCATAGTTACTCTCCGTGGGCGAAAACTTCCTAGAGAAGTAAGCACAGGGGCGGAGATGGGTGAGGGAGCTGGTACCCTGGGACAAGACGGCCCCCACTCCCACCTCGGAAGCGTCAACCTCCACAATAAATGGCTCCTCTTGGTTGGGCTGAATCAGCACGGGGGCCGAGATAAAGCACTTCTTGAGGGTCTCAAAGGCCTGGACGGCCTCAGGGGGCCAATGGAGGACATCAGCACCCTTGCGGGTAAGGTCCGTAAGAGGCTTAGCGACGACCGAGAAGTTGGCAATAAATCTCCTGTAATAGTTGGCGAACCCTAAAAAACACTGTAACGCCTTAAGGGAGGCAGGTTGGACCCATTCCGCCACAGCCTGAACCTTGGCAGGGTCCATGCGGAATTCATGAGGAGTGAGGATTTGCCCTAAAAATTGTATCTCCTGTACCCCAAAGACACATTTTTCAGTCTTAGCAAACAGATTATTCTCCCGAAGGACCTGGAGCACCTTCCTGACATGCTCCACGTGGGAGGACCAGTCCTTGGAAAACACCAGTATGTCATCAAGGTACACAACAAGAAAATTACCCAGGTACTCTCTCAGGATTTCATTAATAAAATTCTGGAAGACAGCAGGGGCATTACACAACCCAAAGGGCATGACCAGGTATTCGAAATGACCCTCGGGTGTGTTGAACGCAGTTTTCCACTCATCCCCCTCTTTGATGCGGATAAGGTTATATGCCCCCCGTAGATCGAACTTAGAAAACCATTGGGCTCCCTGAACCTGATTAAAAAGATCCGGAATCAAAGGAAGTGGGTACTGGTTCCTTACGGTGACCTTATTCAGGTTACGATAATCAATGCACGGCCTAAGACCACCATCCTTCTTCCCCACGAAGAAGAAGCCAGCACCTACAGGAGAAGTCGAGGGGCGAATGAAACCCTTGGCCAGGCATTCTTGGATATATTCCCTCATAGCTTTACGTTCAGGACATGAAAGATTAAATATCCTCCCCTTAGGAAGCTTGGCACCAGGCACCAAATCGATAGCGCAATCGTAATCTCTATGGGGGGCAACACCTCGGAGGCCTCCTTAGAAAACACATCGGCGAAGTCCTGAACAAACTCAGGAAGCGTGTTTACCTCCTCCCGGGGAGAAATAGAGTTAACAGAAAGACATGACATAAGACATTCATTACCCCATTTGGTGAGATCCCCAGTATTCCAATCAAACGTGGGATTATGCAACTGCAACCAGGGAAGGCCTAAAACCAGATCAGACGATAATCCCTGCATCACCAGTACAGAGCACTGCTCCAAATGCATGGAGCCAACAAGGAGTTCAAAAACAGGAGTATGCTGAGTAAAATAACCATTAGCAAGGGGAGTTGAGTCGATTCCTACTACAGGGATAGGATAAGGTAAATCAATACAAGGCATCTTTAGAGACATAGCAAATTCCGCAGACATGATATTAGCAGATGACCCTGAATCCACGAAAGCACTGCCCGTGGCAGCCCGGCCAGCAAACGAGACCTGAAAGGGAAGCAAAATTTTATTGCGTTTCACATTAACGGGAAATACCTGTGCGCCCAAGTGACCTCCCCGATGATCACTTAGGCGCGGAAGTTTTCCGGCTTCTTATTCTTGCGCCTGGGACAGGTGTTCAGTAGATGCTTGTCGTCCCCACAGTAGAAGCAGAGACCATTCATTCTGCGAAACTCCCTACGTTGTCGAGGGGACATGGAGGCCCCGAGTTGCATAGGTACCTCCGAGTCCTCCGTGGAGGGGCGAGGAGACGGGACCTCGGGGGGGATCGCAGAAAAGTCAGAGGGGAGCACACTGAAGCGTTCTAGCTGACGTTCCCTGAGACGTCGGTCAAGTCGTACTGCTAGGGCCATAACCTGGTCAAGGGAGTCAGACGAGGGGTAGCTAACCAGCAGATCCTTCAGGGCGTCAGATAATCCTAACCTAAACTGGCACCTTAGGGCCGGATCGTTCCACTGAGAAGCTACGCACCACTTCCTAAAATCAGAACAGTAGTCCTCAACCGGTCTCCTACCCTGACGTAAGGTCACCAGGTGACTCTCGGCTAAGGCAGTCCTGTCAGTCTCGTCGTAAATGAGTCCGAGGGCAGAGAAAAAACGATCAACAGAGGAAAGTTCAGGGGCGTCAGGAGCCAAGGAGAAGGCCCACTCTTGGGGCCCTTCCTGGAGTCGGGATATGATGATACCCACCCGCTGGTTCTCGGAACCTGAGGAGTGGGGCTTTAGGCGGAAATACAGTCTGCAACTCTCCCGGAAGGAGAGAAACGTCTTACGGTCCCCTGAGAACCGGTCAGGTAACTTGAGGTCGGGTTCTAGAGGTGAGGTGAGGGGTACTACTAAAGCAGCGTCACCCTGATTGACCCTTTGGGCCAGGGCCTGGACCTGTAGGGAGAGGCCCTGCATCTGCTGGGCCAGGGTCTCAAGGGGGTCCATGATAGCGTCAGCGTAGGAGAAATGGTAGACTAGGTAAGGGCTTGTAATTATGTAATGGCCGGAAGGAGGTGAAGGGAAAGTGAGCCCTAATCTACCCACCGCCCTGTCCCTGCCTACTTGCAACGACTCGCCCTAGGCGACGAGGTACAACTGGGCGGCGGTCCCTACGCTGTCTAAGTGCACAGGAAAACAAACAGGGAACATGCAAGGGAAGGGGCAGTAGCCACGGAACGCCACGAGGAAACGGAGCGGCGAACGGACACTCAGGACCAGGACGAAGTGAGTACACCCAAGCGGGCAAGGAGACAGAAGCAAGCCAGGGGCAAAGCAAAGCAGGTCAAGCAGAACTGCAGCAAGGCAGAAGCACGGCAGAAGCAGGCTGGACCAAGCAGCAGTGGGGCCAGGAATCCAAAAGAATTACAAGCACTGAGGGAGAGAACAGGGCAGGTAATAAAGGACAGGGGGCGGAGCTAACTCCGACAGACCAGGCCGCGATAGGCTCTCCCACTCCTGAGCCTGCCACCCTGGTTGGTGGGAGATGGTGTCAGTCGAACAGGTCTGGCCTCAGGTGTGGATTGATTAATCCCAGGAGTATACCTAGATGAAGTACCTGGCAGATCCCTAACACGGCCTGATTAGATTTATCTCGACTCACAATAACCAATGGCAAACTATGAGAGAGATTCTACAAAAACACTGGCCTATATTACAACTGGAGACAACACTTGCTCCAGCCCTACCCTCACATCCTCAAATGACAGCAAGAAGAAGCAGGAATCTTAGGGACATCCTCATACAGAGCCATTATGTCCCTAAACGAGCGAACCCTTTTTCGGCCAGAGGCCCGGCTCAAGGCTGTTTCCCCTGTGGTGATTGCATAGCATGTCCTAATGTTTTGAGGACCACAACATTTGATTCTGTAAAGACGGACAGACGTTTTAAAATATTGCAGTATATCTCGTGTAGTACCACTCACGTGATTTACTACGCCACATGCGACTGCCCCAAGGTCTATGTGGGCTTAACCTCCAGACAGCTAAGACTACGGGTAAGGGAACATGTACGGGATATATCGGCAGCAAAAGATGTAGTCGACCTGACGACTTTAAAAACCATCCCGAGACACTTTAAATTAAAACATGGATGTGACCCCAGAACCCTTCGCGTAAGAGGTATTGATCGGATACATTGCGGTGTCAGAGGGGGGGATGTCAAAAAGATACTTGCACAAAAAGAGTGCAGGTGGATTATTACATTGGGTACCATGAGCCCTCATGGTCTCAATGAAAACCTACGTTTCTCTGCCTTCTTGTAACATACTTTGTTGCCCCTTGAGAATACTATGTGATTCGGCCAGTAAATCCTTTCTACACCAACTTCCCTTTCATTTTAATTTTATTTTTAATTTGTATTTTAAATGTTCTTAATCAATACTAATGCCTGTTTCTTCTGTAGTGTCATGCTCAGACCGGTTGATTCCAATATTGCGGTCCTTTCGATATATTATGGAATTACATCTCCGATGTACCGACCAACACCCATGGACAGGAAGAGTCTCACTATTATTATTTTTTATTTTTTATTATTTTTTTGTTTTTGTTTAATATTTCAAAAAAATACTATTAATTTTCTGTATACTTTTCTGGACTTTTTGGGTCTTCAATTGCCTTAACATTTGTATGATATATACCCCTTCCTTACTTTTCTTTTTATCCCCTCCCCCCTTTCTTTTCTTTTTATTATTATTATTTTCATTTACACTTTGTGGTTTTTTGGTTTTTCTTCTTTTTTTCTTTTTCGTTACCCATTCTTTTATTTCACTTATCGCTAATGTATATATAATTATATATTGTTTATGCGTCTTCTATTCATGTTATTCATGATCCTCTTACTTCACTTGTTATTGATGTGTCTTTTTAATAACTTAGTAATTCTTGTTCTTTTTTATGATACCGGTATTTTCCGGTCTTTTATTGTACTAGTATTTATTTTTCAATTGTTGATATATTCATACACAAATTGTATATTATGAATTGTACTTTTATTAAATTGTCACAATTTAATGTCGGTTATATAATTCCGTACTTACGTTCCCTTTGCACTTTGTGATTTCTTCCTTTCTTTTTCTTTTCTCCCTTTTTCTTTTCTTCTTCCTCTCCTCTTGTGGTTTGTTTCTTCCATCCCTTTTTCATTTCATTCTCTTCCCATGTTTTTCTTCCATTCCATTTTTCTTCCTTTTTCCTTCACCCTTTTTGGGAAATAACGCTATATTAAAACCTTTATACTTTTTACAATACAAGATTTTCTGTAAAAAAAAATTATTATATGAACATACTCTTACACATTTGTGCATCACAGGATGAAATTCTATTAAATTTCTATAGTAATTGTTGTTTACACACCCAAGCATCCATGCTTGTTTTTTTACTTCGCTGTGATACCATCCTCCCCTTCACCCCCCCCTCTTTTTCACCTTTTATTTTCTATATATTTTCGTTTTGGGAATTTACATCATATTAGTATAATCCTCACACTTTTAGTTATACTTACCTCGCAAATATAGAATACAGTTTTATACTGACTCTAACAGCTCTCCCTGTCCTGCGGTTGCGCATGTTGCGAGTGAACCTGGGAGCCTCGCCCTGGTTCTCCGTCGTCTTCACGCTCGCACTGTGTCTGCCTGGTCTCCATGGACACACGTCCTTGGGGGCACGCAGGCGCACTGCGGGCGTGACGACGGATGACAGGGATCTCGCGACTCAAGTCAGGTTCCCGCGCATGCGCCGTTAGACCAGGAACCGGAGGATAGACACCGGAGTCCAACATTCTATAATCAATGTAATCGTATTTAAAGCATGACATGGACAGCATTTAAAACACTACCCCCTGAGGAAGCCAGATTGGCGAAACGCGCGTCGGGGCGCAACCTTTTCAGGCTGCAGTGTGGGGCGATTTACAACGGTCACTTTCATGGGTAAGCCTCCCTTCATTTACTTCTCATGTCCTGCGTAGATTCTTTTTGATCTACATAGGCTATGCATACTTGACGGCTTTTTTCTGGCAACTTTTAGTCCTATTACGACACCTTCGGTTGTGGTCTATACTTACATGTATAACTAACTGTGGTAATTAACTCTTTACACTACAGCTACTTTTGATACATATGGTTTCAGAGTGATTTTCCTCCCTAGATACTCTTTGTTACCACTATTAACCTATAGCTATGTATTATACCATCTAGACCATACCACCTGTGATCTATATCTGTTAGCGTACTTGTGCCAGAGAATTTTGTGTCGTGGTAGGCAATATACCCTAATCTGTATTTCTTCTTGAAGCCCTTACACTGCGTTCCTTCTTTTATTCGGATCCTTCTTTGAATTTTATATGTTTGTATTTTGTACTGTATGTCCTTAATAAAATTTGCTAATTTTTCATTATATGTGGCGTACTGACTTCTTTTTTCTCTAAGTCTTCTAAATTATTTACTATGTAGAAATATAAATTCTACCAAAAATATTGATTTATCAGGTTAATGATGTTAGACTGCTATTTTTTTTAACAGTATATACATATACATTTACTGTATATACATATATATTTAGGTCCAGAATTATTTGGACAGTGACACAATCTTCATGATTTGGGCTCTGCATGCCACCACATTGGATTTGAAATTAAACAACTGAGAAGCAATTGAAGTGTAGACTTTCAGGTTTAATTCAAGAGGTTACATAGTTACATATAGTTACATAGTTACGTCATTCGTACGGTTGAAAAAAGACACATACTATACCTAAATGGAGGACACCAAACAGTTCCCTAGAAAGTTCATGGTAGATGGCCCATCACAATGGTGTGCGGGCTCTATCGAAAACCGAGCCTCAGGCCCAAAATAAGCATGGCGGTAACGGTGGACTCGCTGAATATACAACAAAACCTATAACTAGGAGTCTGACACACGAAGGATGGGTTAAAAAATGAAAGTTTATTGAATCAATTAAAATAAACACATATATAAAATTTATAGAGATGAGAACCACAAGAAAGAATGGACAACCAGAACACATGTCACACAGAACAGCACTGTGTGGACAGACTGAGCACACCTATGTTAAATAACAATCATAATAGAGAAGTGGTGTGCAAACAGCCAACTGTGGGTCACTAAGAGGTACTAGGAGACAAATGCATCAAAAGTGTGTGCATTTGGTGATTCCTCTACACAATATATCTAGGGCAATAGTACATGCACAATTCCAGAGAAAACAAGTACAAAGAATAACGGGAAATGGAAATATATCCCAATGAACTATGCATAATGGGCAAATGTCTCTTACCCATGTCAAAGTACAAGTGACTGGCGTCCACCCCCCCCCCCCAGTCACTTGTACTTTGACATGGGTAAGAGACATCCTTCGTGTGTCAGACTCCTAGTTATAGGTTTTGTTGAAGTTCAACCAACGGACGGGAAAGGGGAAGTAAAACATTTCTACACATAAGAGCTTATATTTTTTTGTTCTAGGAAATTATCTAAGCCTTTTTTAAAGCCATCTACTGTCCCTGCTGTGACCAGCTCCTGCGGTAGGCTATTCCATAGATTCACTGTACTCACAGTAAAGAAGGCTTGTCGCCTCTGCAGGTTGAACCTTTTTTTCTCCAGACAGAGGGAGTGCCCCCTTGTTTTTTGAGGGGGTTTTACATGGAACAGGATTTCACCATATTTTTTGTATGTGCCATTAACTGGTTCCCGACCGCTGGCTGTATTTTTACGGCCAGCGGTCAGGGTCCTTAAAACCCGAGCCATAGACTATTTACAGCTCGGGTTTTAACTTGCTGCCCGCGCGATCGGGCAGCTGAATGTCGGGTCTCCGGCTGTCAGTGACTGCCGGGGACCCTGAGGAGAGGATAGAAGCAGCTTTCGTTGCTTCTGTCTTCTCCGATGTCTTTTTACACAGCGCTCAATGAACGCTTTGTATAGGAATAGAGACAGCAGCAGCGGCGCTGTCTCTATTCCTCCCGGTGATCATGTGACTGGTCACATGATCGCCGGGTGCCGTTACTGACAGACTGCTGCTGGGTCTTACTAGACCCAGCACAGCCCAGTTAGTGACAATCGTCACTATAAGAGGGCTGATTTCCCCTGTAACTGGGGCTGCTGTGCAGCCCCAGTTACAGTGGAAAAACATGGTGTAAAAGAAAGAAAAAAAATATATAAAGTTCCCCAAAGGTCTTTTTTGACCTTTGAGGGACAGACTATAGTAATAAAAAAAATAGTAAAGTAAAGTGCAAAAAATAATTTAATAATAAATACACATAAAATACCCACCCCCAAAAAAAACTTTCCCCCCGCCAATCATTGTTGCAACGCTAGCGCTGACCCAATTACCCTAATATAGACATGTAATATATTAAAATTTACGGTAGACAATGACGATCACAAATAAAAGGTCTATTTTAGGGTAAAACTATGTTATTACCAAAAAAAAATAGCTGAAACGTAAAAAAGCTTATTTTTTTACTATTATTTTCAAACTTTATGAATAAAAATTCTAAAATAGCAAAAAAGGTAAGTATATAAACGATAAAAAAAAGAAACCTGCATTGTCTACGGAAAAAACGTCGCAAAAATCACGTCGTTAGCCCAACAAATAAAAAAGTTATAGCCATTTAACTAACACGTGCTAAAAATGGCTAAACGGTGTCTGGTCCTGAAGGCGCAAAATAGCCCGGTCCTGAACTGGTTAATATATTTATATAAGTTAATCATGTCGTCTTTTTTCAAGGCTAAATAGGTTTAGTTCTTTTAATCTTTCCTCATAATTTCGATTTTCCATGCCCCTTATTAGCTTTGTTGCTCTTCTTTGTATTTTTTCCAACTCCAGGGCATCCTTTCTATGAACTGGAGCCCAGAACTGAACTGCATATTCTAGATGAGGCCCCACTAATGCTTTGTAAAGTGGTAATATTACATCCCTGTCCCGCGAGTCCATGCCTCTTTTAATACACGACAATATCTTGCTGGCCTTTGAAGCAGCTGATAGACATTGCATGCTGTTATTTAGTTTATGATTTACAAGTACACCCAGATCCTTCTCAATAAGTGACTCCCCCAGTGTAGCTCCCCCTAGGATATATGATGCATGCAGGTTGTTCTTACCCAGGTGCATAACTTTACATTTATCTACATTAAACTTCATTTGCCAAGTGGACGCCCAAACACTCCAAACCAATTTGCAATTCACGAACATCTTCCACAGTCTGAACTATATTACATAGCTTGGTGTCATCTGCAAAAATAGAAATAGTGCTATTAATCCCATCCTCTATATCATTAATAAATAAGTTGAATAATAGTGGTCCCACCACTGAACCCTGTGGTACACCACTTATTACCGGGGACCATTCAGAGTAGGAATCATTGACCACAACTCTCTGTATACGGTCCCAATTCTCAATCCAATTACAAACTATTATAAACCTATAGTCCTTAATTTACCCGTTAGACGTCTATGAGGGACAGTGTCAAATGCCTTTGCAAAGTCCAAAAACACTATATCCACAGCGGCCCCTCTGTCTAGGCTACTGCTCACCTCTTCATAAAAACAAATCAGGTTGGTTTGACAACTTCTATCCTTAGTAAAACCGTGTTGGCTGTCACTTATAATACACATTTTTTGTCACATAAACCTGTATATAGTCCCTCAATAGCCCCTCAAACATTTTCCCCACAATGGATGTTAAGCTTACTGGTCTATAATTACCCAGGGAAGACCTAGAGCCCTTTTTGAAAATAGGCACCACATTTGCCCTGCGCCAGTCCTTTGGCACTATACCAGTCACTAGAGAATCTCTAAATATTATGAAGAGGGAGACAGAAATAACTGAACTAAGCTCCTTAAGAACCCATCTGGTCCTGGGGCCTTGTGTACATTTATTTTGTTTAACTCAGCTTGGACCATATCTACATTCAGCCATTTCAGTATATCAACTGATATATTAACAGCACTGTCACCGGCTACATCAGCTGCTCTTTCTTCTGTGGGTTTAGTACCATTGTTAATGCATGATGTCATTGTGGGGCGAGATTTCCCACATTTCTGGAAGTTGTGGGAAAATAGAATTACTATTACACTGCCTGTATATGAGGACAAAAATGTTATTGGTAACTCTAGTACAAAAGTATATATGCCTGTGGGTGTGGCTGCGGTAGACACCCAAACGTTTCCATTTTCTGTCATGGCTGGAGACTCTGAGGACGCTGACCATAGTGATACTGTCCCTACAGAGAGTCAGAGCAATCCAGAGAGAGAAGACCCCCTGACTGACAATATGCCTGATCTGGAAGTGAGAAAAGATCTGTTTGGCGCTGAGCAGTTAAAAGATCCTACCCTAATGAGAGCCAGGGAAAATGTGAAGGTTATTGATGAGGAACTGGTGGAGCCAGATACTAGACTTTCTTTTCCCTACATAGCTATAAAAAGTGACCTGTTGTATCAGGTGGTAAAAAAGGGAGAAGATCTTTTGGAACAATTAGTGGTCCCTAAAGCATTTAGAACAACGGTGCTAGATCTTGCTCATGACCACATTATGGGGGGACATTTGGGAGTTGAAAAAACCACTGAGAGAATCCTACAAAGATTTTTTTGGCCTGGGGATCACAAAGATGTGAAAAATTATTGTGATTCCTGCCTGGAATGTCAGATTTCGGCTCCCAGACCACACTATCGTAGTCCCTTGGTGCCTCTACCAATTATTGAGGTGCCATTTGAGCGGATAGAAATGGACCTGGTAGGGCCTATTATAAAATCGTCACGAGGCCACCAGCATATTTTAGTTGTTATGGATTATGCTACTCGTTATCCTGAAGCTATACCATTGCGTAATACGTCATCCAAGACCATAGCTAAAGAGTTGGTGCAGGTGTTCAGTCGAGTGGGAATACCAAAGGAGATCCTTACAGACCAGGGTACCCCTTTTATGTCACGAGTAATGAAGGAGTTGTGTAAATTGTTTAAGGTCACACAACTGCGTACATCGGTCTACCACCCACAGACTGATGGATTAGTAGAAAGATTTAATAAAACGCTAAAGGCGATGTTAAAGAAAGTTGTGGATAAAGATGGGAAAAACTGGGATTTTCTTCTTCCTTATCTCATGTTTGCAGTACATGAGGTCCCTCAGTCATCCACAGGGTATTCTCCATTTGAATTGCTATATGGTCGTCATCCCAGGGGCCTTTTAGATATAGCAAAAGAATACTAGGAAGGAGAAGCTACACTCTATAGAAGTGTCATTGAACACATTTCAGAAATGCAAAATCGAATCTCAGCAGTAATGACCATTGTTAAAGAACATATGGCCCAGGCTCAGGTGGCACAACAAAGGGTGTATAACTGCAGTGCCAGTGTATGTTCTTTTGCACCAGGTGACAGGGTACTTGTTCTTATACCAACCATTGAAAGTAAATTTCTGCCTAAGTGGCAAGGCCCCTTTGAGGTAATTGAAAAATTAAACCAGGTGAATTACAAAATTCGTCAGCCAGGGAAAAGGAAGCCTGAGCAAGTGTACCATATAAATTTAATAAAACCATGGAAAGACAGACACTCTCTTGCTGCAGGAACTTTGTCTCAACCTGAGCATATAGGCTCGAGGAAGCCATTGCTGCCAGAGGTAACCGTACCGGACACCCTGGCAAATACCCAAAAGGTAGAGGTGCAAAGTTTCCTAATTAGAAATAAGGATTTTTTTTCTGAGATCCCAGGTCGCACCAGTCTAATTAAGCATGACATCATTACTGAACCAGGTAAAAAGGTTAAGTTGAGACCTTACAGAATACCAGAGGCAAGGAGAGTGGTTATTACAGAGGAGGTAAGGAAAATGTTGGACCTTGGAGTAATTGAGGAATCCCATAGTCAATGGTCTAGCCCAATAGTCCTCATTCCTCAACCAGATGGCAGTTGGAGGTTTTGCAATGACTTCCGTAAACTCAATTCTATTTCTAAATTTGATGTTTACCCGATGCCGCGGGTTGACAAACTCATTGATAGACTAGGAAGTGCACGATATATAACAACCCTAGACTTAACTAAAGGGTACTGGCAAATACCTCTTTCTGAAGACGCTAAGGAAAAAACAGCTTTTGCCACGCCTGATGGGTTGTTTCATTATGTTGTCCTGCCCTTTGGTTTACATGGGGCACCAGCAACTTTTCAGAGAATTATGGATACAATTTTAAGACCCCATTTACCTAGGGTACAGGCAGTTGTTGATTCCCTTGCCGAGGCGGGATTTACTGCCAATCCCAAAAAATTTTACAATTGGATTGGAGGAAACCAAGTATCTGGGGTATACAATTGGCCGTGGTTTGGTGAAGCCCCAAGTAAATAAAATTGAAGCCATCCAAGGTTGGCCTCACCCTGTAAACAAACAGCAAGTTCGTGCTTTCCTGGGGATCACAGGCTACTATAGAAGATTTATACCAAAGTTTGCTTCTCTAGCAGCCCCTTTGACAGACCTGACTAAAGGGAAAGACTCTGTAAGGGTCAAGTGGACACCAGAGGCTGAACAATCATTTCAGGCTCTTAAAAACATTTTGTGTGCTCAGCCGGTATTGATTACCCCAGATTTTAAAAGAGAATTTATTCTACAAACGGATGCATCTGATGTGGGTCTGGGGGCTGTACTGTCACAGGTACGAAATGGGGAAGAACATCCCATACTATATCTGAGTATGAAGCTGAACGACTATGAGAAAAAATTTGCTATAGTTGAGAAAGAGTGCCTTGCTATTAAATAGGCACTGGAGGCACTCCGCTATTACCTTCTTGGTCGTCACTTTGAATTAATCACAGATCATGCCCCCCTTAAGTGGATGTGTGAAAACAAAGAGAAAAATAGGAGGGTCACAAGATGGTTCTTGGCCTTACAGGAATATAGATTTACTGTAAAACACAGGCCAGGGACTGAAATGGGAAATGCAGATGCATTGTCCCGAGTTCATTGCTGTGTGACCAGATGTGTTGCAGCCACTAGTCTGAAACAGGGGGGGGGGGAGGAAATGTGACAGACCATGTGGACAGGTTGTGGATGGGGTCTATATTTCCCCAAGATTTCTGTCTTCTGCTATCTGAAAACAACCAGGGAATAATTCAGCAGAGAATGTGGTTCTCCCTCTGCAATAGGTTTATCTAAAACCTGGAAAAGGGCCTAGTTGTTGGAGTGAGGAGAGATGGGTGGGTCCCCACTCCATCCACACAGTCCTGGTCTTGGGCTGTCTAGCTATTAATCAGGGATCAGGTGTGATAGCCCTTTAAAAAGGTTGCAGTTCAGTCACACTCTCTCTCAGCCTTGGGAGAGGAGCTTGTGAGAGCGAACCGACTGCATTCATAACAGGTTGTATGGTCTGAATGGTTTATGGTGCCAGGCATTAGGCCTGCACTGTGTTAGTTAGGATACCTGACTGTATAGTTAGTGCCGGACAGGCATAGAGTTTTCTTTTATTTGTTTTCTTTTAAATTTCATGTACAACCTGTAAATAAAACTGGCTGAGGCCCGTAGTACCACATCTTTGCTATGCGGACTGAAATTTACTGGCGTGTTTGATACCGAGTGCCCGTCTACCCCAGGAGACAACTGTCCCGTTACCTAATTCCCTTACAATATATATATACACTGTGTTGCGTCCATGGCCATGGGCCATCGGGTTTACTCACCTCCCGACGCCCGCAGCCATGGATCCGTGAGCGCTGGTGCCCATCTCCTTCCTAGGAGACGCCAGTGCTCACTTCCGCTCCGGTCTGCTGTGTCCCGTAGGTTGCGCGCGCACGCTCGTGCCCGGCCGCACAGAGGAAATCGTCATCATCATCAACTGCCATGATTTCCTGGTCTATAAGATGGCCCCAGGCCTTCTGATCCTTGCCTGAGCCTGAGTTTTCCCGGTCTGTCTTGCAAATGGTCCCTTAGTGTTTCCCGTTCCAGTTGTTACCCATGCCCTGTTACCTGCTCCTGTATCCCGTGCTGTTCTTGTCCCTGTGCCTATTAGTATCGGAGTCGTGTCACGTCCTTTGTCATCTGCCAACATCCTGAGGAATTTTCCACGTCTGGCGCAACCTGCGGCATCTTTGTCATCCGCCACGTCCTGTGTCTTCTGCCACGTCCGGAGGAATTCGCCACATCTGGCGCAACCGGCGGCACCAGTGACATCCGCCACGTTTGGCGATACCTGCTGCACCCATCTCCATCAGTGCCAGAGCTGCGGCCACTGTCTGGGCTATCCAGGTACCCTTATTCGGGACTTTGTATTCTGGGGTTCCTGTTGTTTGGCCAGCTGCCTCCCAGGGGTGGGCGGGGTAGAAAAATCTTAAATGGCACGGGGGGGGGGGTCGAGTGGGGGCTCATTTTAATGCTCTTTTTAATACAAAAACCATGCTGCAAACGATTTTGAGATAGGATATTTTTCTCGCTGAGATGTTGAGCGTTAAAGTTATCATCTTCATTATCGGCTGCCGCCGGTGTTAGCATTACCCAAAATGTACCGCGCGGAGGTCGCACAGTCAGATTTACATCTTATCAGGGTACTGGATTAATGTATGTCCCCTTGCCTCTCACTTTTGCGTGAGGCTGTGTTTGCGCGTGCGAGATAAGGACCCCGGGGTTCGTCATTCCACTGGTATTGATCGACTCCAAACCCTCTCTGCACTGTGTGTATGTGTGTGTGTGTTGTCCGGCCAACCAAAGCAAGACCGAGGACATGTATTATGTGTATTAGTACAAACATAAAAATTACTGTATTAAATCAAATGTTCAAACTGACGTCCTTCAACAATTTGACAGTGTCCTAAGCGAACGTAAAACGTGTCGATAACGTTATTTATAACATCTTGTGGGATTGAATTAGGAATGTTCATTATTCTTTCCCGCAGCTCGTCTAAGGCCCCATGCACACGAACGTAAAAACGCCCGTAATTACGGCCCATAGACTTCTATTGGCCACGGGTACCTCCCCGTATGCTTACGGGAAGGTGCCCGGGCCTTTGAAAAATATAGAACATGTCCTATTTTAGGCCGTAATGGCATGGGCAGGCCCATAGAAGTCTATGGGGCTCCCGTAATTACGGGTGACTACTTGTGTGCACCCGTAATTACGGGAGCGTTACTAGGCGACGTCAGGGGATAGTCACTGTCCAGGGTGCTGAAAGAGTTAAACGATTGGCAGTAACTCTTTCAGCACCCTGGTCAGAAATGATCGATCACAATATAGATCAACCTGTAAAAAAAAAAGACATTCATACTTACCCAGAACTCCCTGCTTCTTCCTCCAGTCCGGCCTCCTGGGATGACGTTTCAGCCCATGTGACTGCTGCAGCCAATCACAGGCTGCAGCGGTCTCATGGACTGCCGCGTCATCCAGGGAGGTTGGGCTGGATGTCGAAAGAGGGACGCGTCACCAAGACAACGGCCGGGTAAATATGAATTTCTTTTACTTTTACTGCGGAAAGGGCTGCCACTTCTCTCTATCCTGCACTGATAGAGAGAAGGGGCTGCTCATTAGTGCAGTGCAATTTTGCAGCGAAAACCTGCCCGTAAATACGGGTGGAATACTGGTGACACCGGACCCGTATTTACGGGCACGGGTCCGTAAATACTGGTGCAATACGGGTCGAATACGTGTGACCAAGGACCCGTATTTACACCAGTATTTACGGGAGGAAAAAATACGTTCGTGTGCATGAATCCTAAGTTTGTGATCCTAGTCTCATAGACTTTACTTTTTAAATACCCCCAGTAAAAAAAGTCTAATTGGGTCAGATCTGGTGATCTCGGTGGCCATTCTATCAGGCCTCTTCTATCAATCCATTGATCAGGAAAATTATCGTTCAGAAGATTTCGAGCCCACAGAGAAAAATGAGCCGGAGTTCCATCCTGTTGATGCCAAACATTGCGGAAAGCTTCTCCAGCAATATTTAGAATAGCTGGTATTACTTGGTTTCTTGGCAAATTGTAGTAATTTTCTGCATTTATGTTTCCTTCAATGAAAAACGGTCTGAGCAATATTCCGGCCCAAATGTTAACCTTCTGAGGATACAGGGTATGACTATCTCTCATCCAATGTGGATTTTCGTCTGCCCAATACCTCATGTTCTGTCGATTTACAGAAACTTTTAGTTCAAACGTAGCTTCATCCAAAAAAACAGGTCCAGTTGAAAATCTGATGATTATCATCAAATCTTGTCATCATTGTATCGCAAAATTTCACACTTCTGTCATAATCATCTTCGGATAGTTCCTGAACTAGACGTATTTTATAAGGATGATAATGATGCCTCTTCAAAATTGGACGGACTGATGTGGCGCTGATATCATTTTGTTGTGCTCCACTCGAGGCAGATGTATGAGGATTATCATGTATAGTGAGCAGAACATCTACAGCTTTTTCATCATTACTAGCATGTTTGGGTCTTCCGGATCTTGGCGCGTCTTTAATTGAACCGGTTATTTCGAAACGATGAACAGTTCTTTTAATAGTTGACAATGAAATTGGTTCACGGATAAGATAAGTGGCAATGAATAAAGCCGCTAATTCTCGATAGGATCGTATTTTTTCTTCGCCATACACTCTCATCATCAATAAAGTGATCATTTTATATTTCGTGTCAAGTGCATTTTGTGATATAACAATAGAAATGTACAAAAATGAAAATTACTCTCCGAATTAGCGCTCTCTGAAATTCACAAGTGACTACCGAAATGTGTACACATGAAATCATGTTACAATCGTAGACAAGTTCCATTTTCTATCGCCGAGACCGATTGTAATAATACGTAATTTAAAGTCACCTTGATGTGATATTCCGAAGCTCACACACACGCGCACACGTGCCCACACACATTTAGGATTTTACCCGCGCGGTAAATTTTGGGTAATGCTAACACCGGCGGTAGCCGATAATGAAGATGATAACTTTAGAGTTAAATATCTCAGCGAAAAACTGGTAGATTTTATGACCCCATTAAATCCCACCAAATTCCAACCCTCTACCTCAAGCCGTTCAAAAGTTATTAGGGTGTTCCGGAACTTTTGGTGGGCACTGTATATATATGCCTCTGTGTGTGTTTATATCTGCCTCCATGGGTATAGTTATCAGAGTGTGTTATCTGTGGTGTTACAAAGGACTGCAGATAACATCCACTACATTATATGTACTCAGAGCGTTATCACTGTGTGTTATATGTGGCATTACATAGGGCTGCAGGCAGTGGAGTAACTACCGCCGTAGCAGCCGTAGTGGCCATGGCCGGAGGCTCCGCTAGCTGCCGCTATGGCTGCTACAGCGCGACGCCACTGAACACTATGGCAGAGCAGGAGGTATCTCCCCGCTCTGCCATTAAACAAAAGACATGTGTCCCCTATCCACAGGATAGGGGATACATGTGTGATCGCTAGCAGCGATAGGGAGAGCGGGGGACTGAAAGTCCCCTGAAGTTCTCCATCACAAACCTCTGACTTCCGGGGTCTGTGTCGGCAGCTCCGTAGAAATGAATGGAGCGCCGGTCGCGCTTGTGCGCATGCGTGACCAGTGCTCCTTTCATTTTTATTGAGCTTCGCAGACGCCGGAAGTCAGAGGTTAGTCATGGAGAACTTCAGGGGACTTTCAGTCCCCCGTTCTCCCTATCAATGCCAGCGATCACACATGCATGTCTTTTGTAGGACACACTGTAGGTCGGCTTTTTTTGGGAGGGGGGACGCTGTATGGCGTTCCCTACAGTGGGGGGGGGGGGCTGTATGGCGTTCCCTATGGGGTGGGGGGCTGTATGGCGTTCCCTACGGGGGGGGCTGTGTGGCGTTCTCTACAGCGGGGGGGGCTGTATGGCGTTCCCTACAGGGGGGCTGTATGGCGTTCTCTACAGGGGGAGCTGTATGGCGTTCTCTACAGGGGGAGCTGTATGGCGTTCCCTACAGGGGGGCTGTATGGCGTTCCCTACAGGGGGGGCTGTATGGCGTTCTCTACAGGAGGGGGGGCTGTATGGCGTTAGCGCCATACAGCCCCGTCTGTAGATAACGCCATACAGCCCCCCCCTGTAGATAACGCCATACAGCCCCCTCTGTAGATATCTACAAAGGGGGCTGTATGGCGTTATCTACAGGGGAGGCTGTAAAAAAAGGCACTATCTACAAGGGGGGGTTGTGTGACACCCAGGGGAGGGAGGGCCCCAGGCAAAAGTTTGCTATGGGGCCCAGTCTTTCCTAGTTACGCCCCTGGCTGCAGGTAATGTCTAATACATTATACGTATTTAAAGTGATCACTGTGTGTTATTTGTGGTTGTTACATAGGACCGCAGGTAACATCTACTGCATTATCTGTAGTGTGTATATACAGTATGTGCCTGTGTGGGTATATATGGGTTTGTACGTGAATATCTTTGTGCTTGTATATATGCCTTTGTGTGTGTGTGTGTGTGTGTGTGTGTGTGTGTGCGTGCAAATATGTGTTTGTATGTCTATATTTAATTTTATGTTTGTATATATTCCAGAACGTGTGTGTGTATGTATATATATATGTGGTTAATTTTTGGTTTGTAGAGGGCAGCAATTGAGAGTCCTGCACAGGGCGCCATCCAACCTATGGGCGGTCCTGCCCACAATCATGCTGCGGGGGTGCAGATGAGGGTACAACGGGAGACCCCGCCCTCTGTCTGACCGCGTAGATGCTGCTATTGACTGTGGCATCTACGGGGTTATATGGCCAGGATCTTGCCTAGCTTCAATCTCGGCCGTTGCAGCAGGTCAGTTGTACGCTTCAGCTGCTGTTAGTGGCTATTCACATGAAAGGCGTAATTGGCCATGTGAGAGCTGTTTTTTAACGTTCGTCACACCGACTGCATTAAAATCAATGTTCTTCTATGAAGCTATTCACACGGCCGTTGTTTTAACGGACCATCTGAACGGCCGTGAAAAAATAGGACATGTCCTATACTTGCCCGTATTCATGGATCCCTCAATAGAATAAAGTCTATGATGGATCTGTGAAATCGGGTCCCGCACAGATGCAAATAGGCCGATTTGACATCCGTTCGCTGCTCATGTACGGCTCTTCACATTAAGGTCCAGCTGCCAGCACCATACATGTACAGTGCAGGGCGGTAAGGGGTTCAGCAAGATCATGCTGTCCTATCTCTAGACAGCATTACGTAGTGACAGGTCCCACAATTGTTATGAGTTATGTTTAACAAGTACTGCAACGTTTGTGTATAGAGATGGACCTGTCTATAATAGTGATCTCGGTATGGGGAAGCTCAGAAGCTTTCTTGAGGAGTGCACAAGCATTACAAACACAGCAGTTTCTTTTATAATCTGTCCTACTTCTGTACTTGCAGTTTTGATAGCATTACAGGGATTTTGCTTAATTTAAAATACTTATTTTTCCATAACAGCATTTTATGGGTATTTCTGTGCCATAATTCTTGCTATTATGAACAGAAATAAGTATTTGTTTATGGCCTTTCATATTAATCATAAAATCCTTTACAATCCAAAGTTACTGAGTGGAGCAGTATATGCTGACACTTTGGCCTCGTTTACTCGAGCGTGATATACGTGCGTGCGACGCGTGTGCTTTTCACGCGTGTCGTACGCACCTATATTAGTCTATGGGGGCATGCAGACAGTCTGTGAGTTTTGCTTAGCATGAGTCTGCTGAAAAAAACTCACGACATGTCCTATCTTTGTACACTGTTCGCGCATCACGCACCCATTGAAATCAATGGGTGCGTGAAAACCACGCATGCCGCATGGAAGCACTTCCGTGCGAACTGCATGATTCGCGCAGCAGCTGTAAAACTCTGAATGTAAACAGAAAAGCACCACGTGCTTTTCTGTTCACAAACATCCAAACGGAGTGTCATAATGATGGCGGCTGCGAGAAAATCTCGCAGCCGCACATCATACGCTGATGACACACGGAGCTGTTAAGTGCCTTTTGCGGACGCAAACGCAGCATTTTTTGCGTGCGCAAAACGCACATGCTTGTGTAAATCAGGCCTTAGACACAGCCTGCAATTAACCCCTTAATGACCAGCCTATTTTAGACCTTAATAGTTTTTCCATCGTCGCATTCCAAGAACTATAACTTTTTTATTTTTGCGTCGATATAGCTGTATAAGATCTTGTTTTTTGCGGGACAAGTTGTATTTTTTAATAGCACCATTTTGAGGTACATATTATTTATTGATTAACTTTTATTAACTTTTTTTGGGAGGGGGATAGAAAAAAATCTGAAATTTCGCCACTCTTCTTTGCGTCCTAAATCTACGCCGTTTACCGTGTGGTATAAATAATACGGTGCGGGTTGTTACGATTGCAACGATACCAAATTTGAATAGTTTTTGTATGTTTTACTACTTTTACACAGTAAAAACGCTTTTTTTTCAAAATTATTTGTTTTTGTGTCTCCATATTTGAAGAGCCGTAACGTTTTTATTTTTTCGCAGATCCAGTTGTATGAGGGCTTTTTTTTGCGGGAAGACTTGTAGTTTTTATTGGTACCATTTTGGAGTAGATGCGACTTTTTGATCACTTTTTAATCACATTTTTTTAAAGTCAGGATTCACAGAAAACAGCAATTTTTCCGTAGTTTTTTATTTAATTTTTTACGGCGTTCACCGTGCGGGTTAAGTAATGTAATAGCTTTATTGTCGGGGTCATTACGGACGACTTTATTTTGTTTTTTTAATAGTAAAGTAGTTTGTAAGGGGAAAAAGTGGGTTTTTACTAGTCCCACTAGGGGACTTCACTATGCGATCCTCCGATCGCTATTATAATACACTGCAATACTTTTGTATTGCAGTGTATTACTGCCTGCCTGTTTAAAACGGACAGGCATCTGCTAGGTCATGCCTGCGGCATGACCAAGCAGGCATTCATTACAGGCAGTAATTAGGCCCCCAGCTGCCATGGGAGACACAGACACTCGGCGATCTTATCGCCGGGTGTCTGTGGGATGAGAGGGAGCTCCCTCCCTCTCTCCAAAACCACTCAGATGCGGTGCTCGCTATTGAGCACCGTATCTGAGGGGTTAAAGGGGTGAGATCGATACTAATATCGATCTCACCCGGCAGAGCAGGGAGATTTGACAGCTCCCTGCTCTGTTTACTTATTCCGATGCCGCGACGTAAAAAGTCTATGGCATCGGAATAAGGCCCGTTAGTGACCGACGTAAAAAGACTATGGGCCGGTCACTAACGGGTTAAGGTAACTGTTATTATATAGTCTATGAGTGGCATAGGCAGATGGTATCATGCCGTGATATATTGACAATTATCACCATGAAAAAATCAATAGAGAAGCAGGTAGGGATGCCATAGTATTCCCTCATATGTATATGTTGGTAGCATTTTACAGAGCCTAAATAACCGCACCCGGTATCTTAGTTTATATTAAATAATTCAGCGTGGCTCACAAAATCACAGTTCCCTGCATACAATTGCTCTTACTGCTAAATCAACTAAATAAATATATACACTACCGGTCAAAAGTTTAGGGTCAATTAGAAATTTCCTTATTTTTGCAAGAAAAGCACAGTTTTTTTCAATGAAGATAACATTAAATTAATCAGAAATACACTCTATACATTGTTAATGTGCTAAATGACTATTCTAGCTGCAAACGTCTGGTTTTTAATGCAATATCTACATAGGTGTAGAGAGGCCCATTTCCAGCAGCCATCACTCCAGTGTTCTAATGGTACATTGTGTTAGCTAACTGTGTTAGAAGGCTAATGGATGATTAGAAAACACTTGAAAACCCTTGTGCAATTATGTTAGCACCACTGTAAACAGTTTTGCTGTTTAGAGGAGCTATAAAACTGACCTTCCTTTGAGCTAGTTGAGAATCTGGAGCATTACATTTGTGGGTTCGATTAAACTCTCAAAATGGCTAGAAAAAGAGAGCTTTCATGTGAAACTCGACAGTCTATTCTTGTTCTTAGAAATGAAGGCTATTCCATGTGAGAAATTGCCAAGAAACTGAAGATTTCCTACAACGGTGTGTACTACTCCCTTCAGAGGACAGCACAAACAGGCTCTAACCAGAGTAGAAAGAGAAGTGGGAGGCCCCACTGCACAACTGAGCAACAAGACAAGTACATTAGAGTCTCTAGTTTGAGAAATAGACGCCTCACAGGTCCTCAACTGGCAGCTTCATTAAATAGTACCCGCAAAACGCCAGTGTCAACGTCTACAGTGAAGAGGCGACTCCGGGATGCTGGCCTTCAGGGCAGAGTGGCAAAGAAAAAGCCATATCTGAGACTGGCTAATAAAAGGAAAAGATTAATACGGGCAAAAGCACACAGACATTGGGCAGAGAAAGATTGGAAAAAAGTGTTATGGACAGACTAATCGAAGTTTGAAGTGTTTGGATCACACAGAAGAACATTTGTGAGACGCAGAACAACTGAAAAGATGCTGGAAGAGTGCCTGACGCCATCTGTCAAGCATGGTGGAGGAAATGTGATGGTCTGGGGTTGCTTTGGTGCTGGTAAAGTGGGAGATTTGTACAAGGTAAAAGGGATTTTGAATAAGGAAGGCTATCACTCCATTTTGCAACGCCATGCCATACCCTGTGGACAGCGCTTGATTGGAGCCAATTTCATCCTACAACAGGACAATGACCCAAAGCACACCTCCAAATTATGCAAGAACTATTTAGGGAAGAAGCAGGCAGCTGGTATTCTATCTGTAATGGAGTGGCCAGCGCAGTCACCAGATCTCAACCCCATAGAGCTGTTGTGGGAGCAGCTTGACCGTATGGTACGCAAGAAGTGCCCATCAAGCCAATCCAACTTGTGGGAGGGGCTTCTGGAAGCATGGGGTGAAATTTCTCCCGATTACCTCAGCAAATTAACAGCTAGAATGCCAAAGGTCTGCAATGCTGTAATTGCTGCAAATGGAGCATTCTTTGACGAAAGCAAGGTTTGAATGAGAAAATTATTATTTTAAATAAAAATCATTATTTCTAACCTTGTCAATGTCTTGACTATATTTTCTAGTCATTTTGCAACTCATTTGATAAATATAAGTGTGAGTTTTCATGGAAAACACAAAATTGTCTGGGTGACCCCAAACTTTTGAACGGTAGTGTATATATATATCAGTGGTTCCCAACCGGGGTGGCGCGGCACTCCGCTCATTCACTGCAAAAAAAAAAACTAAACAAATAAATAAAATTTTAAGAATTATTATTTATTTTTTTACTACAAGCTCCGCCCCCGTAGCAGACGTGACACGCGGACGTCTGTTACGAGTACCGCCCACCGCTTCCCACTAGAAGCCTGACGGAGGGAGAGGAGCCGTTAACGCTGGGCCGGGTAAGTACTTTTTTTCTTTACGTTGTTAGCAGTTGTGTGAGAAATGGAGCCAGAATGCCGGAAGTTGTAGTCCTCTCCTCTTATACCTCCTCCTGTAATGTCCTCTGATATCCCATAATAACAGTCTGGACATGCTGGTAGTTGTAGTTCTCTCCTCTTATACCTCCTCCCTGTAATGTCCTCTGATATCCCATAATAACAGTCTGGACATGCTGGTAGTTGTAGTCCTCTCCTCTTATACCTCCTCTCTGTAATGTCCTCTGATATCCCATAATAACGTCCTGGACATGCTGGTAGTTGTAGATCTCTCCTCTTATACCTCCTTCTGTAATGTCCTCTGATATCCCATAATAACAGTCAGGATATGCTGGTAGATGTAGTTCTCTCCTCTTATACCTCCTCCCTGTAATGTCGTCTGATATCCCATAATAACAGTCTGGACATGCTGGTAGTTGTAGTCCTCTCCTCTTATACCTCCTCCTGTAATGTCCTCTGATATCCCATAATAAGTCTGGATATGCTGGTAGTTGTAGTTCTCTCCTCTTATACCTCCTCTCTGTAATGTCCTCTGATATCCCATAATAACGTTCTGGACATGCTGGTAGTTGTAGTCCTCTCCTCTTATACCTCCTCCCTGTAATGTCCTCTGATATCCCATAATAACAGTCTGGACATGCTGGTAGTTGTAGTCCTCTCCTCTTATACCCCTCCCTGTAATGTCCTCTGATATCCCATAATAACAGTCTGGACATGCTGGTAGTTGTAGTCCTCTCCTCTTATACCTCCTCTCTGTAATGTCCTCTGATATCCCATGATAACAGTCTGGACATGCTGGGAGTTGTAGTTCTCTCCTCTTATACCTCCTCCTGTAATGTCCTCTGATATATCATAACAGCCTGGACATGCCGGAAGTTGTAGTTCTCTCCTCTTATACCTCCTCCCTGTAATGTCCTCTGACATCCCATAATAACAGTCTGGACATGCTGGGAGTTGTAGTTGTCTCCTCTTATACCTCCTCCCTGTAATGTCCTGTGATATCCCATAATAACAGTCTGGGCATGCTGGGAGTTGTAGTTCTCTCTTTTACCTCCTCCCTGTAATGTCCTCTGATATCCCATAATAACGTCCTGGACATGCTGGTAGTTGTAGTCCTCTCCTCTTATACCTCCTCCCTGTACTGTCCTCTGACATCCCATAATAACAGTCTGGACATGCTAGGAGTTGTAGTTGTCTCCTCTTATACCTCCTCCCTGTAATGTCCTCTGATATCCCATAATAACAGTCTGGACATGCTAGGAGCTGTAGTCCTCTCCTCTTATACCTCCTCCCTGTACTGTCCTCTGATATCTCATAACAGCCTGGACAGGCTGGAAGTTATAGTTCTCCTCTTCTACCTCCTCCTCCTGTAAACTTTCTGAAATAAAAAAAAAAACACACACAACCCTCATTAACCATTTTATTGAGAATAAAACAAACGCTGTCATTGAAGTAGTCCACGAATCCAACATAGTCCAACGACCGAACCTGTAAAATAACACAAACACACAAAAATTCTTAGTAACACGTAACGAAGCAAAACAATTATTATTCTTACCTTGCCTGGGTCCAGCGCTGGAGCCGCAATGTCAGCGAGCTGGGCCCTATATCTAATCCGATCATGTGTGATACTGTCTGCTGAGCTACTGTATCTAATCTCATCATGTGTGATACTCTTCTGCTGAGAAAAAGACCAAATAAGGACTTATAACGGCGCTGCTATAATGAAGTTTTAAAATCAAGATATATAAATAAATAAATGTTTTATTGGTAGGTAGGCTACGCGTTACGAAATCCAACTGATGTCTTCATCAGGCCAAGCCTGACACTATTTCCCCTGACATTTTAAGAGCTTAGTGACACCCCTGGCTGCTAGTGCTGCATCGTTGGGTCACTTAGAAGACCCAGCAACTGAAAGCTGCAGGCTGTCGGCCATGAGAAGTTTGCGGGGGGGGGGTCCCAATATGAACTTTTGCATCGGGCCCATGAGCCTTTAGGCTGGGTTTACACAACCTATTTTCAGGCGTAATAGAGGCGTTTTATGCCTCGAATTACGCCTGAAAACATGGCTCCAATATTTTACGCGTCGCTGTCAAAAGACGGCGCATAAAATAACAGCCTCGTCAAAGAAGTGCAGGACACTTCTTGGGACGTAATTGGAGCAGTTTTTCATTGAATCCAATGAAGAACAGCTCCAAATTACGTCCGTAATGGACTCCCCGCAAAAGGCGAGTACGAGCAATTACGTCTGAAATTCAGGAGCTGTTTTCTCCTGAAAACAGCTATGTAATTTCAGCCGTAAATGCAGTTATCGTGTGCACAGACCCTCAGCTACGCCCCTGTGTACATGCAATAATATCCACCACCCCTAGCCTAATCCTCATAATAAGTGTTCTTCTATTTCCTCCCAAGAAAATACTAACTTGGTTTTTATAAGATAACAACCCAGATTTCATCTACCATCTTGATTTTATAAATCATTGTCTGCAACCAGTAGCTCTGATAGGTACTGTACATGTCACACAATGCCTTGCCCCCAGCATCACATAGGGAACTATGCCAAATCAATTCTATAAGAAGCTAAAGTTTTCTGGATGATTCCAAATTGTGTGGAAAAAGCACAGGAGAGGCTGCAGACGGTGCTATCAAATCATTCAGAAATACAGTACAGATCGCAGAAGAACAACTAGGCCTCTAGCATGCATGTCACAGGCAATGTAAAATCCATAGCCAACTGAGGGGGAGGGTCAGAGACCATGATTGGTTGGTGATAGCCTTGAATCATCTATAAACAGCAGTCGGGAAGAGATTAGGTGACAACAGCAGAATACACAGGGCTAAGAAGATTTTCTGTGGTCACTCAATGCATTCCTGGATTGCTGCTATGCAAAGGCCCACGAATACCACAAAATGTTTTGTTTTTTTCTATGTAAAGAAGCCAATTTGTATAGGCCATGTCTCTATAATGACAGCTAAGGTGCTTCCATTAATAATGCCAGCATTGATCCACCTAAACCGTGCATGAAACATGCCCCCAATAAACAATACTGCGAGCATGGTGTTCCACATACACAGTGCCAGCATAGCGCCTCCCTTCACACAACAATTAAACTGAATAATCGATATGTATTATGAAAAATTTTCACAGTACAGAAAAAAAAACATTCACACTGAGTTTTTGCACGAGTTTTTTGATGCGGAAACCATTCCGAAGAACGGCCGAAAATGCCTCCGGTTTGACCGCCTCGCGGGAGAAAGAGGGGACAAGCCCTATCTTCGGGCGTTTACGCCTCTGACCTCCCATTGACTTCAATGGGAGGCAGAGAAAACTTATTTTGCTGCGTTTTATGTCCGCAGTGCTCAATAGCCGCGGGCGAAAAACGCCGCAAAAATCAGCAGGGAGAGGAAAATCTGCCTCAAACTTCCAAACGGAATTTTGAGGCAAAAATTCCGCCTGCAAAACACTTAGTGTGAACATAGCCTTAGACATTGCTTGAC
Source organism: Rhinoderma darwinii (assembly GCF_050947455.1). Classification (NCBI taxonomy): domain Eukaryota; kingdom Metazoa; phylum Chordata; class Amphibia; order Anura; family Rhinodermatidae; genus Rhinoderma; species Rhinoderma darwinii. The sequence goes on along the minus strand of NC_134691.1, from coordinate 261,080,561 downwards.
TTCCTCTCAAGTCCGAAGATTTTGTTTTTCGGTCACGGATCAGTCAAGTACTCGTTACTGGGATGATGGATCCATGGTAGATACGTCCCATGCTAGGCTTCTGTCTTAGGCCCCATGCACACAACCGTAAAAAACCTCAGTTTTAGCGGACCGCAAACGCGGTCCGCAAAAATGGACCCATTCACTTTCATTGAACGCGGACACCTTTCCGTAGCACTACGGATGGGTGTCCGTGCCGTAGAAATGTTCCGAAAATTATGGAACATGTCTGTTCTTTTGCATTTTGCGGGCCGTGCTCCCATACTTGTATGGGAGCACGGCCCAAAAATGCGGGTGGCAGTCGGCGGCAGGGAGTGCTTGCAATCGCGGGCCGTGATTGCGGTCACGGTCGTGTGCATGGGGCCTTACCTTTGTGTTCGCTTTCAACAGTGCATAATGAACTGTACAGTAAGGCACACAACCGTGCCCGCAATCACGCCCCGCGATTGCGGGCATGGCCGGCCGCCGTCTGCCATCCGCATTTTCGTGCCGTGCTCTCATACAAAGTATGGGAGCACGGCCCGCAAAATGCAAAAGAACGGACATGTTCCATAATTTTTGGAACATTTCTACGGCTACGTAGCGCTACGGAAAGGTGTCCGCGTTCAATGAAAGTGAATGGGTCCATTTTTGCAGACCGCAATTGCGGTCCGCAGAAACTGAGGTTTTTTTACGGTCGTGTGCATGGGGCCTTAAGCATTAAAAGTGTAATCAGAGATATGATAACCAATTCCCTATGAATAGTACAATAATCCTTTAAAATGAGAGTTAATATGCCTTTATGACGCGGTGTATTGTCAGAGATATGACTTGGAGAGATCAAACTGCTGACATTATAATAAGGAAATGTAGTTCTCTGATGGATTTGAGGGAAGATTTAGAAGTGAGAGGTTCTCCACACAAATTATTATCCTTGGAATATCTGTCCATTCCGTAACAATACACATGACTATTTCTGTCATTTGCCTTTCTGAAACATAGAATGTCACACTCTCTGATTTAATTAGTCCCTGGGGAGCAAGTGACAAAAGTGTGCCAGAGGGGACACATAGCAGATTGTTTTGCAGGGTTTAGGATAACCTGATTGGCTGTATGATACACAGATAATTTCTCAACCACATTAGGGGTTTGTTATTCTGGCATCCTGAACCACTTTAAATATTTTCTAGGCATTAGCCATTAGCCATTAGCCATTAGTATGTGCATTTGCTTCTTTTCTGCTTGGCATCCAAATAACTTTTTTTGTTGTTGCTGTTTTGGTGAAAGTTATCTGTAGAAGTACATGCATATAGCATAATCAGATTATTTGTTGAGATATACAATGGAAATATTTACAGCAACAATAAAAATAAGAGACCTTACCTTTAACCCCTTCCCGCCGCAGCCATTTTTCAGATTTTCATTTTCGTTTTTCCTCCCCACCTTCCAAAAGCCATAACGTCTTTATTTTTCCGTCGATATAGTACTATGAGGGCTTGATTTTTGCGGGACGAGTTGTAGTTTTTCGTAGCACCATTTATTTTGCCATATAATGTACTAGGAAACGGGAAAAAAAATATTTGTGGGATGGAAAATGAAAAAACAGCGATTCCTCCATGGTTTTTTTGCGCGCCGTTTTTACGGAATTCACTGTGCAATTAAAACAACATGTTAACGTTATTCTGTGGGTCAATACGATTACGGCGATACCAAATCTATAGAGTTTTTTTCTATATTTTACTACTTTTACTTTTACAATTAAAAAACCTAAGTGTAAAAAATAATTTATTTTGTGTCGCCAAATTCCGAGAGCCACAACTTTTTTTATTTTTCCGTTGATTAAGTGGTATGAGGGCTTATTTTTTGCGAGATGTAGTTTTTAATAATACCATTTTGGTGTAAATGCGACGGTTTGATCACTTTTTATTTCATTTTTTGTGGGAGATTAGGTGACCAAAAAATAGAGATTCTGGCGTTTACAATTTTTTTTTTTACGGCGTTCACCGTGCGGGTTAAATAATGATATATTGTAATAGTCCAGACTTTTACGGATGCGGCGATACCAATTATGTTTATTTATTTATTTTTTTACTATGCTCTAGGGGGAAAATGGGAAAATGTTTTTTTTCTTACTTTTAATATTTTTATTTTTTTTTACCCAAAAAAAACCTTTATTTAAAGAGGCTCTGTCACCAGATTTTGCAACCCCTATCTCCTATTGCAGCAGATCGGCGCTGCAATGTAGATAAGAGTAACGTTTTTTTTTGTTTTTTTTTAAAAACGAGCATTTTTGGCCAAGTTATGACCATTTTTATATTTATGTAAATGAGGCTGTCTAAAGTACAACTGGGCGTGTATTGTGTTCGTTACATCTGGGGGTTTTTACTTCTTTTACTAGCTGGGCGTTCTGTATAGAAGTATCATCCACTTCTCTTCACAACGCCCAGCTTCTGGCAGTGCACAGACACAGCGTGTTCTCGAGAGATCACGCTGTGACGTCACTCACTTCCTGCCCCAGGTCCTGCATCGTGTCGGCCACATCGGCACCAGAGGCTACAGTTGATTCTGCAGCAGCATCAGCGTTTGCAGGTAAGTAGCTACTTCGACTTACCTGCAAACGCCGATGCTGCTGCAGAATCAAATGTAGCCTCTGGTGCCGATGTGTCCTCGCTCGTCCGACACGATGCAGGACCTGGGGCAGGAAGTGAGTGACGTCACAGCGTGATCTCTCGAACACGCTGTGTGTCCGCACTGCCAGAAGCTGGGCATTGTGAAGAGAAGTGGATGATACTTCTATACACAACGCCCAGCTAGTAAAAGAAGTAAAAACGCCCAGATGTAACGAACACAATACACGCCCAGTTGTACTTTAACTTTAAACACGCCCAGTTGTACTTTAGAAAGCCTCATTTACATAAATATAAAAATGGTCATAACTTGGGCAAAAATGCTAGTTTAAAAAAAAAACAAAAAAAAAACGTTACTCTTATCTACATTGCAGCACCGATCTGCTGCAATAGGAGATAGGGGTTGCAAAATCTGGTGGGATACCCTGACTGCGCACCGTCACCCACATTTGGTCCATAAAATTAAAAAAATTGGTCAGTAAAATAAAAAAATAGGACATGTCCTATTTTTTACGGAAACTTTCTACGGCCCAGACACTTTACTGTAAAGAAACGGGAAGGTGTCCGTTGGCCATAGAAATTAATGGGTCCATAATTACGGACAAAATCTACGGTTGTGTACAGGGGGCCTAAGGTGGAATTTATAAAGCCCTCTACAGTTTAATGGCATAAAAAAGTTGCAATTTGTGCAAAAACTTGCTTATTGGTCAAAAATTTCAATTTTTACGCTGCCTCCTTTCAAAAAAGTGGACCTCCTAATAAATTAGGCACATATTACTCCAACTTTCTTTAAATTCCCCCCTAAATTTTCTCACCAGACTGACTTATTAAATGACATAGCCGACATCCTTGTTTCAGTAGCAACAGGAACTGAATGAAAGCATGATAAATGGCATGTCCCAAAAGAATTGCACTTCAGCAGCATACAGACATATAGTGGAATGCAAGGCGTAGAAGTGGCATTACTGATTAGTAGATTCCAGACAGGAGGATCAAACATCTCTTGAGATAAAAATAAAGTTACTGCTAAGAAGAAAGGAAGGTAACGGCATGTACTTTACCGTAATGGATGAATGAATGCTGTGGAAATTAAGAGTGGTGAAAAAGCGTGACACTTACGAGAGAAAAAATAGAAACTTAGTTAATGATATATTTGTTTCTCTCATAAGACCAGATGAGAAAGATTAATTTAGGTAAATGTAAATGGTCACATAATATCTAAATAGGAAATCATTGTAATTTTTCTATATTTATAATACAGTGTTCCTCAACTTTACAGTATGAGTATACCGAATCCAATCTGTGTTGATACGTTTCATAATATATCTTTACAAGGGTTGGAGTTAATTTTTTCTGTAAGGAACTTACTAGAGATGGATTCCTTATAGAGTTCAATGGTAGCTGTATAGATCTGCACATAGTGAGCCTCCCCCTGTGGGCAGCTAGAGCCAGACAGAATCTAGTCATTTAAGTCAATGCCTGTATGAGGGGAATAGGTTATTTGCAGAAAAAGCTCTAACCCCTATAAAATCCCGATAGGATTCTATATATATATATATATATATATATATATATATATATATATATATCTAGATTTTTAAGTAATTCCGCAGCAACTATTATATAAGTGAAAATATTGTTGTCACGTTGGGTACATGGACCCACTGGGCCGTATCGCCTTAACGGTATGGCAGCTGGCCAACAGGACACAGGTCACAGTCTATAGTTCGTATAGGCAGGGGCGTAGCTAAGGGGGGGCAGGCAGCGCCACCCCCTCCTGCACTATAATTGTGCCTGCGTCTATAGGACAGAGGTACAATTAGAAGCAATGAATGGCCGGGTACATTCCCTGCCCAGCCATTCAGCGCTTTTCTATGAGTGAAGCGGTATCGCGCTTCCGTCGATAGGTGCTGACTGACAGGGAAAGTCATTCTGCCCAGCCAATCAGTGCCTTTCATAGACGCTTCGTTCAACCCCAGGAGACCTGCGCAGAGTACAGTAAGGTCTCCATTGCTGCCGGCCGGCGTGGGAACAGGATTAAGGTGAGTTTGAATAGTTTGTTATTTTATTGTAATAAAAAAGTGTGTAGCTTTATCTACGGGGATAGCTTTATCTACAAGGGGGGCTTTATCTACAAGGGGGGCTTTATCTACGGGGGTGGCTTTACCTACAGGGGGCTTTACCTACAAGGGGGTGGCTTTATCTACAAGGGGGGCTTTATCTACGGGGGTGGTTTATCTACAGGGGGGCTTTATCTATGGGGGGCTTTATCTATGGGGGGCTTTATCTACGGGGGTGGCTTTATCTATGGGGGGCATTATCTACAGGGGGCTTTATCTATGGGGGCTCTATCTACAGGGGGGCTATATACTGGGGTGGGCTATCCATGGAGCACCATATACAGGGGTGGGCTATATCTACAGGAGTGCTATATACAGGGGTGGGCTATCTGTGGAGCACTATATACAGGGGTGGACTACATGTGGAGCACTATATACATGGGTGGACTACATGTGGAGCACTATATACAGGGGTGGACTATATGTGGAGCACTATATACATGGGTGGACTACATGTGGAGCACTATATACAGGGGTGGGCTATCTGTGGAGCACTATAGGGGGAGCTGTTTGTGGGACACTATATACAGGGGTGGGCTATATGGGGGCACTATCTACAGGGGGCTCTATGGCAGGCACTATCTATAGGGGGCACGGTGTGTGTGTGTGTGTGTGTGTGTGTGTGTGTGTGTGTGTGTGTGTGTGAGTGTGTGAGACACAGTGTATGGTGCTATTATAATTAGAGGTGCAGTGTATGGCGCTATTATATTTAGGGGTGTAGTGTGTGATATAATGAGAACTTTATCTTTATTTATAGGTGTAGAAATGTTGGAAAAGTGAGAAGCTGAAGACATCTGAGCGGCAAACTGAAGAAATGGTCTGTGACCGGGAGAAGTTATCATAGAGGTCTGGACCGGATGGAGAAAAAGAATTAGAATCCGAGACGTCACCAGTGAGTCACTTAATGTAAATGTTTATTCTGCCTCTAATCAGCACTGTAGTCACTGCATGATCTGCAGTGAGATGATGGGTGGTATGATTATGATATGATTTATTTTTTGTGAAATAGCAATACCATTGTTCGGGCCATGCTGGGAGCTGTAGTTTTACGCCGTACATACCTATACAGCAGGGGTTGCACTAAATTGAGCTGTAATTGTGCTGGTGTTTTATTTATGTACTGAGCTTGGTTCTGGTGCTGTATATATGTACTGAGCTTGATTCTGGGGTTGTGTATAGAACTATATTGCTTGTAAAATGTACAAATGTTTTTATGCTCGAGTTACATAAAAAGAAATGTGGAAAAGAAATGACACGTCATTGATTGGTAGAGAAAACAAACACGGCGAGGGGGAAGGAGATGTCGGGAAAGAGGTTGGGGGGGGGGCGCCAAACTGAATCAATTCCCCGGGTGCTGGAGAACCTAGCTATGCCTCTGCGTATAGGTTTACCTGTGGTAGCTCAGACAGTAGCAAGACAGGCTCGGCTGGGACTAGGCAGCAGGCAGGCACCAGGCGTAGTGTAGCAGGACAGGCGTGGTACTCAGCGCAGCACGACTCCAACTCAATACGGTACTTGGACCAGGTTAGCACGGGATACAGGTTACAGGTAGCAGTAACTGGAAACACTGGGAACTGGAAAACACTTAGGAGACCATATGTAAGACAGACTAGAGTAACAACAACAAAGTTCAGGCAATGCAGGGAGGGGTAAAGCCCTTCTTATAGTCCAGGGTGATCTGGGAGCAATCAGCTCAATCTCACACATGTGCGCTCTGGCTCCTTAAGGCTGGACTGAGCTCGCGAGCGCACACTAGTGGTGGCTGCAGAACAGGACCGCTGCAGACATCTCTGCAGAGAAGGGCGTTGACGGGATGGGAGGAGTTTGTGGTCAGCGACCACGGACGTTATAATTATGCAGTGAGACCATGAATCTACCATACTTCTCTACCGTAGTCAAATATGCTATTAATCCTGTCAAAACGACGGAACCCTTGCACAACGGAGACAAACTGAAACCAGCCCGGACGCAGATGTAAACAAAGCCTAATTTGATCCAATATGTAATGACGGGGTAGGGAGACAGACAGGTGAGCCCTAATCTACCTGCCACTCAGTCCCTGCCTACTTGCACGGCCCATCCTAGGCGACGGCGTACAACTGGTCAACGGTCCCTACGCTCAATATGTGCACGACAGACAAACAGACAAGGGTACACAGAAGCTAAGGGAAATGGGGCAGTTGCCCACGACAACACCGTGAGCAACAAGAGTAGTGAACGAGTCGAGTCAAACCAGGAGTGTACGAGGTACCAAACGCAGAGCAGGAGAGTAGTCAGTAAAGCCAGGGTCAATATGAAGCAGGGTAAATAGTACTAGCAGGAGCAGCAGAGCCAGTAAACCAGACAGAATCACATGCAAAGGAGGAGCAGGAAATGAAGGTATAAATAGACAGAGGGCGGGAGCTAGCTCCATCTGGCCAGGCTGTGATAGGCTCTCCCACTCCTCAGCCTCCCAGCCTGAGTGGTAGCAGATCGAGTCACTCTATCAGACTTAGGAGCAGGTGCAGACTGATTAACCACGGGCATCGACACAGAAGCTGTGTCTGGCAGATCCTTTACACAATGTGCATAAAATGTTACTCCAAAACAAAATATAAAGATAAACAAACTCCAAAACACACAAGACAAAAATACAGCAAGTTGTAATAAGGCAGCACAGGCATGAACACTTTGTGTGATGGGAAAACTCCCTTAAGTAGGTGCTCATAATAAAATGGTTATTAAGTGATGGCATATCGCTAGGATATGATATCACTTTTTAATCAGTGGGGGTCCAACGGTCAGGACCACCTCTGAGATTGAGAGTGCAGCAGCCAGGGGCGGATTGGGAGCTTAAAGAGGCTCTGTCACCACATTAATCTGATCGGCGCTGTAATGTAGATAACAACAGTGGTTTTTATTTTAAAAAACTATCATTTTTGAGCAAGTTATGAACAATTTTAGATTTATGCTAATTCGTTTCTTAATAGACAACTGGGCGTTTTTTAACTTTTGACCAAGTGGGCGTTCTAAAGAGAAGTGTATGATGCTGACCAATCAGCGTCATGCACTTCTTTTCATTCATGTCCATTTGTACTCAGCACAGCGTGATCTTGCGAGATCACGCTGTGCTGTCACATACACCCACAATAACTTTACTGAAGTGTCTTAAGAGTGAATAGACATCACCTCCAGCCAGGATGTGATGTCTATTCACTCTTCCGACACTTTGGTAAAGTTTGTGTGGATCACGCTGTGCTGTGTGATTAAGACCCACAAAAACTTTACCGAAGTGTCGGGAGTGTGATCAGACATCGCTGGAGGTGGTCTATTCACTCTCAAGACACTTCAGTAAAGTTAATGTGGGTGTATGTGACAGCACAGCGTGATTTCGCGAGATCACGCTGTGCTGAGTACAAATGGACATGAATGAAGAGAAGTGTATGATGCTGATTGGTCAGCGTCATACACTTCTCTTTACAATGCCCACTTGGTCAAAAGTTAAAAAACGCCCAGTTGTCTATTAAGAAACTAATTAGCATAAATCTACAATTGCTCAAAAATTATCGTTTCTCAAAATAAAAACCACTGCATTAAACGGTTTAAAATACAGATGTCTCTGATTTCCGTCCTCCATAGATGCACATGTTAAAAAAAAAACAACATTTATATGCATGGAATAGCGCAGCCTTTAAAGCTATTCCACGCAGCAAAAAAAAGCTTTTTTAGCCTCTGTTGGGTGTATGGGGGTCTATGGATCCATTTATCATATGCATCAGAAGATTTCCCGCCACATACAGTAAACTGATAGAAATATCACGGTGTGAAAGAAGCCTAAGGGTATGTGCACACACAAAATCAAAAACGTCTGAAAATACGGAGCTGTTTTCAATGAAATTTTCGCAGCGTTTTTTTACGTTTTTGAGTCAATGAAAAACGGCTCCAAAAACGTCCCAAGAAGTGACATACACTTCTTTTTCGCAGGTGTCTTTTTACGTGCCGTTTTTGGAAAACGAGGCGGAACAGAACGCCGTATTTCACATTGAAATCATTGGGCAGATGTTTGGAGGCGTTCTGCTTCCGATTTTTCAGCCGTTTTTCGGGACGTTTACAGCCCGAAAAATGGCTGAACACACTGCGTGTGCACATACCCTTAGAAGCTACTACTGCAGGGGGGAAAAATAGTGACCAAAATAGTGCAGCATGCGGCACTATATTGCCCGGTAAAATGCAGGGCAGCAACTGGTAGTGGTACTATCGGGAACAGAAAGTGGCAGGGGGGTCTCATGGGGTGCAGGGGACACTGAAGAGGATTTTGAACCTTTATTTATAGTGGGGGGACAGATGGTGGCAGAGGCTCTGTGGGAGAACGGGGTGAGGGGCATAGAAGGAGGTAGAGGTTAAGTGGGGGGCAGGGAGGAGAGTGTTGGTGAAAGCTGGGCCGTATTTAGAGTTGATGCTGCCCTATAACTCCTGAAGTTACGAAAACAGCGTAGCTCGCTGACATTGCGGCTCCAGCGCTGATCCCAGGAAATGGAGTGTAATAATTGTTTTCCTTTTTTATGTGTTACTAATTATTATTTTTATTGTGTTTCTTTTTCAGGTTTGGTTGTTGGAATACTTCGGATTCGAGGACTACTTCGATGACAGCGTTTATTTTATTCTCAATAAAATGGTTCATGAGGGTTGTGTGGGGGTTTTTGATTTCAATAAAATATATCTTTTTAATGTCTGTTTTTTTAACTTTAACTCTACTGCCTTAGTAATGGTGCTGACTGATTGACAGTGTCCATTACTAAGGCAGGGCTTAGTGTTAGCTAGTGAAAAGGCAAACCCTAACCCCCCCCCCCCCCCATTATTACCCTGGTACCCACCGCCACCAGGTGTACTGGGAAGAGCTGGGTACGATCCAATACCCGACCATCCGTAATGATGGTTCGTCACTGGGGCGGCCGCAGGCTGGTACTATGAGGCCGGGAAAGCCCAAAAACAGTGGCCCTTCCCACCCTGCTAATGCTAGCCAGCTGCTGTTATGTTGTATCTGGCTATTTATGAAAAATGGGGGGAGCCCCACGTCGGTTTTTTTCGGATAATTTTTTATTTATCAGACAGTGGTAATTACTAAGGCAATAATAATATAGTTAAAATAAACAGACAAAAAAAAAGTATTTTATTGAAATAAAAACCCCCCACACAACCCTCGTTAACTAACTTATTGAAAATAAAAAGAATGCCGTCATCAAAGCAGTCCTCGAATCTGAAGTAGTCCAACAGCCGAACCTGTCAAAAAACACAAAAAAAGAAATAATCAGTAACACATAAAAAAGAAAAACAATTATTAAACTTCCCTTTCCTGGGTCTAGCGCTGGAGCAATGGGAAACACCTGACATCACTGCCCATATATGGATAGTGATGTCAGAAGCAGTGCTGGAGTCCCCGAGCAGAGCGCTAATGGAGGCTCTGACCCGGCACTGCGGTCCAGGGAAAGCTCCTAACATCACTGCCCATATACCGTATGGATTGTGATGTCAAGGGCTTCCCCAGAGTCCGAGTCCCTGGGCATAACACTAATAGAGGATCTGCCCCGGGATTCTGTCCCAGGAAAAAGTCCTGCCATCACTGTCGATATATGGACAGTGATGTCAAGAGCAGTGCTGGAGTCCCCCGGGCAGAGCGCTAGCTGATGCTCTGCTCGGGGACTTCAGGCCGCGTAAATAGCCATATTGGATTGTAATGCAGCCATGTGATGGCCGTAAAAAACTAAATAGGGCCTTAAGGGTACATTGAAAAACATCAGATGTTTTAGACTAACTGCTGTCCCCGCTGTTTGCAGGCAGCCTAGTCTCTGAAAGCCCCTGAAGTCCCCTCCCAGCTATGCCCCTGTGTAACACACACACACACACACACACACACATACACTCTATATATAATGTGCTGTTCAAACTTTTGTGTTGTTTATATGATCTATATATGTGGGGTTAGTGACTGCCTCCATTTTTTGATCTTGCACTCCTCGCTGTAGTGCCCATGGCCACGGACTATCAGGATTACTCACCCCCCGACGGGTGCAGCCATGGATCCATGATCGCTGGTCCGCATCTCCTCCTCAGGAGACACCAGCGCTCACTTCCGCTTCGTTCTGCTGTGTCCCGTAGGGTGCGCACGTGAAGAGAATCATTAATTAGCCCATACTCACCCTGCCCCTTCCTCCATTGCCAGAGCATTGTTGTGTTTACCCGTGTTAGTCTTGCAAATGGTCCCTTAGTGTTATCCTGTTCCCAGTGTTCCCATACCTGCTACCTGTATCCCGTGCTACCGTTTTTCCTATGCCTTAGAAGTTGGAGTCGTGTTGTGCCTCTGGTCACGCCTGCTGTGTTACACAACGACTGGTGCCTAGCCCCTGCGACTGTCTGGACTATTCAGGTCCCCTTGTGCTTGTGTGTCTTATTAGGTACTCTGTTGTTTAGCCAGCTGCCTCCCCGCTACGGCAGTGCGGCCTAGTGGGTTCACATAGCCACAGATCATGACAGTACGCTCAGGCCATTGGACCCCACTGGTCAACCCAAGACCATGATTACGTCACAAGCCATGCAAGCAGACCTGCGAGATCTTCAGTCACGACAAGACCGACTCCTCCTGCAACTCCTCCTGTCAGTGAACTCCATTGCACAGCGGCTGGATGGGCAAGCTGCAGTCTCCACAGCTCCTATTCCGGTTGCCCTGGCTGTCCCTCCTGCTACACCTCCTGCCAGTACCAGCGCTGATCCCCGATTCTCGCTGCCACTACCGCCTCGTTATAATGGAGATGCGAGTACCTGCAGGGGATTTCTGAACCAGTGTCAGATCCACTTCACTTTACATGCCAGAGCGTTCCCTTCTGATGGCGCAAGGATCACCTTCATTATCTATTTTCTTACTGGCAGGGCCCTAGCATGGGCGAATCCTATTTGGGAACGTCAAGGACCAGAGACCCGGGACTTCCAGGGGTTCCTACGAACATTTCACACAGTATTTGAGGAGTGTGGATGGGTCTCGTCAGCAGCTGCCTCCCTGCTGAACCTTCACTTAGGCGCCCAGAAGGGAGAGATGTCCTGGAACAACGAGGCCTTGGTGGAAACATGCTGGCAGGGACTGTCATCCGAGATCAAGGACGAACTTGCCGCTTGTGATCCGCCATCAACCCTGGATGACCTCATCTTGCTTGCCACCTGGGTTGACATGAGGCTCCAGGAACGATCTCAAGAGGTTCGTCGGGAGAGAAGATTCCCTAGGCTGACCCCCACTTTCCAGCAATCCCTGTTGTCCTCGCCAGTTGGCCCACCTGAGGAGCCTATGCAGGTGGATCAGCTTAAGTTATCCATCCAGGAGAAACAACGCAGATGCACTTCGGGACTTTGTCTGTATTGCGGCCTCAGTGGCCATGTTGTGCGTATGTGCCCTCAAAAGCCAAGAAACTCCAATGCTTAGGACTGGTTGGGGAGACAACCCTAGGCGATACAGTGCTGGATAAAAAAAACTCTCAAAACTTTCCATCCCTGTGACCATAGTGTCTGGCAGGAAGACCCACTGGGTCTCTGTCTATCTGGACTGGATCCGCAGCCAATTTTATCTGAAAAGACTTGGTGGATCTCCTCCAGTTGCCCACAGTCCCTCTGGAGATGCCTTTTGCTGTTGCCTCAGTGAACGGTCTGCCTCTGCCCGATCCAGTCGTATCTAAGACCAAACCGCTGAGGTTCCAAGTTGGAGCCCTTCACTCAGTGCTAATTTCTTTCCTCGTCCTGCCCAAGGCTGTCAACGCTGTGCTGCTGGGCCTGCCTAGGCTTCAACTACATGCCGCAGTCCTGGACTGGAATTCCGGAGAGGTTCTACAGTGAGGCCCCAAGTGTTTCAACTGCTGTCTGGGACAGATCCATCTGGCCCGATCTACCCTGCCTCGTTCGTTGGCAGGATTTCCCCCTCACTACTCACAGTTTGCGGATGTCTTCAGCAAGAAGGAGGCTGAGACGCAGCCCCCATACCGGGCATATGACTGCCCCATTGAACTGGTTCCTGATGCGTCCACTCCTCGTGGACGGGTATACCCTCTCTCCTTGCAAGAGACCCAGTCTATGTCCACTTATATCAAGGAGAATTTGGAGAGGGGTTTTATACAAAAGTTCTCCTCCCTGGCCGGGGCCAGGTTCTTCTTTGTTAAAAAGAACGACGGATATCTTCGTCCTTGCATTGACTACCGGGGTCTCAATCAAATCACGGTCAAGAACAGATATCCATTGCCGCTAATCTCCGAACTGTTTGACCGCATACGAGCCAAGATTTTTTCCAAGCTAGACCTACGGGGGGCTTACAACTTAATCTGGATCCGCCAGGGTGATGAATGGAAGACGGCATTCAACACCAGAGACGGGCACTATGAATACCTGGTAATGCCCTTCGGCCTATGTAATGCTCCCGCGGTCTTCCAAGAGTTCGTCAATTACATCTTCCAAGATCTCCTCTATGTCTGTAACATGGTCTACCTCGATGACATCTAGATCTTTTATCCAGACCCGACGACTCATCAGAGACACGTCCGTCAAGTTCTGCTGCGATTAAGGGAGAATCGCCTATATGCCAAGCTGGAGAAATGCGTGTTTGAGAGAAATTCTCTACTCTTCCAGGGCTGCATCAACTTGGATCAGGGTCTCCATCCTGGAATGGCCACGCCCTCAAGGCTTAAGGTCCATACAGCACTTTCTGGGATTCGCCAACTTCTACTGGCAGTTCATCCCAAACTTCTACTCACTGACAGCGCCCCTCTCTACCCTCACCAAAAAGGGCATGAACGCCAAGGTGTGGACTCCAGGGGCAAGAATCTGCATTTATAGCCTAAAGAGTGACTTCATGTCAGCCTCAACCCTCCATAATCCTGATGTGTCTCAACAGCTTTCATTGAAGGTGGACGCCTCCTCTGTTGGTGCAGGTGCACTTCTATTCCAGAGAGGTCCCAAAGGCAAGGCAGTGGTATGTGGCTATTATTCTAGCGCAACTACTCGATTGGGAATAGGGAGTTACTGGCCATCAAGTTGGCTCTGGAGGAGTGGAGACATCTACTGGAGGGCGCAGCTCACCCCACCCTGATATTTACCGACCTCAAGAACCTCACCTAACTTCAGTCGGCCTATCGGCTGAATTCCCGTCAACGCAGGTGGTCACTGTTCTTTGCCCGGTTCCAGTTTGAGCTCCACTACCGCCCTGCCGACAAAAATGTGAGGACCGATGCCTTGTCCAGGTCGTTCTAAACAGAGGACTCCATGGAGTCTCCGCAAAACGTCATTGATTTGTCCTGCATTGTCTCTGTCAACCCCCTGCAAGTTAGAGACATCCCTCCGGGGAGGACATATGTACGCCTGGCAGAAAGAGGAAGAATTCTTCACTGGGGACACAGCTCCAAACTGGCGGGTCATGCGGGTGCCCGTAAAACCCGAGACCTGATTGCTCGTCATTTCTGGTGGCCCACGCTGCCCAAAGACATCATGGACTTTGTCTCGTCCTGCACGGTGTTCACAGCTAACAAGGTTGCTCACTCCAAGCCTGCTGGCCTGCTTCAGCTGCTGCCTGTGCCCAAAGCTCCCTGGCAGCATATAGCAATGGACTATGTCACGGACCTGCCTCCCTCTGCTGGATGCAGTACGTCTGGGTGGTGGTGGACCGATTCTCAAAAATGGCTCATTTTGTTCCGCTGACTGGCCTACCTTCTGCTTCTTGACTGGCCAACCTCTTCATCCAACACATCTTCCGCCTGCACGGCTTACCATTGCATATCATGTGTGATCGGGGGTTCAGTTCACCTCAAAGTTCTGGAGAGCCCTCTGTAAACTCCTTGATGTAAAGTTAAACTTTTCCTCAGCCTACTATCCCCAGTCCAATGGTCAAGTCGAGAGAATCAATCAGATCATGGAGAACTTTCTTTGACACTTCATCTACAGGCAGCATGATGACTGGGTGCAGCTTCTTCCTTTCGCCAAGTTCTCTTATAACAACCACACAAGCGAATCCACTGCTGCCACACCATTCTTCATCGTTACGGCCAACACCCATGAATTCCTCTCCCGGTGTCAGTTACGTCCCAGGTGCTTGCAGCTGATAGCTGCATATCAGAGACTTCCTGCAGATTGGGCAGCAATCCCGATCCTCTATTTTGCTGGCGGTCGACCGCATGAAACGAAAGGCAGAAACAAGGAGAAGAGAGCCTCCTCAGTTTCTTCCAGGTACCAAGGCCTGGCTGTTCTCTAGGAATATCCCGCTGTGAGTACCATCATACAAGTTTGCCCCCAGGTTCCTCGGACCCTTTGAGATCCTACAGAAGATTAATCCTGTCTCCTACAAGCTTCGACTGCCTCCCACGCTCAAGATCCCCAACTCCTTTCATGCCTCCCTCCTGAAGCCTGTGGTCCTGAACCGCTAAACCAAGACTCCTAGTCCTGCAGTTGCCCCCAATGGGAACACTGGGAACAGGATAACACTAAGGGTCCACATACCCACAGATCGTGACACTCCCATTCTGGCCTGGGTGATTTTAATTAATTTAATGCTGGTTCCTACCATCCCCAGATATATGTTGGCTTAGTCCCAGTTCTGGGTGTATGTGCATAGTAGGTTCACACCTATGGAGGACACATTGTTGTGGCAGGTGGACAGGCCCTGACTGCTCACCTGGCAATTCTGGCAAATGCCAGATGGGCCGGTGTACGCTGTGGTCCACTTCCTGCTCACCTCTTCCTCTCACTAGTAGCACTACATTGTCATCATGCCGCTCTGCTGTGTGGTGCACTGGCCTCTGCACCAAGCAAGCAGCCTGCTGCCAAGCCAGTGTTACTAGCTGTCATTAAAAAAAAATTCATGGCCGTGTCCCGGCCCCTCCTCCTCAACCACTGACACGGCTCCTCAGTTCTCTGTCTCTGTTCTACGTCCTGCCTCCTACTTAATTTGCACCACCTCCTCCGTAATTGGGCCCGCCTCCTCCGTACTCACACAGAGCTGAGCTGACAAATGAGTCAGACTCAGTCTAGCATATTCATAGAAAAGTTTGTCCATCCTCAGTCCTCTCAAGTCTCCACAAGTAGGTAAATAAAGTAAATATGCAAAAAAAAATTACTGTGTTATCCCCTTCCCCTGGACCTTCAGGACCTGCTGGTAGTTGAGATTTCCCCCCACAGTTTGCATTAAAGGGGTTGTCTAGTCCCTAAAAATTGATGGCCTATCCTCAGGATAGGCCATCAATAGCTGATGGGTCGAGATCCCAAACCCGGGACCCCCGTGGTTTTGAAGGGGCCTGTAATGGCAGGAAGGAGGTGAAGGGAAAGTGAGCCCTAATCTACCCACCGCCCTGTCCCTGCCTACTTGCAATGACCCGCCCTAGGCGACGGGGTACAACTGGGCGGCGGTCCCTACGCTGTCTAAGTGCACGGGAGAACAAACAGGGAACACGCAAGGGAAGGGGCAGTAGCCCACGGAACGCCGTGAGTAAACGGAGCGGTGAATGAATAGTCAGGACCAGGATGAAGTGGAGTATACCAACGTGAGCACGGAGAAGGAAGCAAGCCAGGGGCAAAGCGAAGCAGGTTAAGCGGAACTGCAGCAAGGCAGAAGCACGGCAGGAGCAGGCTGGAGCAAGCAGCAGTGTGGCCAGGAATCCAGAAGAATTACAAGCACTGAGGAAGAGAACATGGCAAGTAATAAAGGACAGGGGGCGGAGCTAACTCCGACTGACCAGGCCGCGATAGGCTCTGCCACTCCTGAGCCTGCCACCCTGGTTGGTGGGAGACGGTGTCAGTCTAACAGGTCTGGCCTCAGGTGTGGATTGATTAATCCCAGGAGTATACCTAGACGTAGTACCTGGCAGATCCCTAACAGTACTCCCCCTTTTATGAGGGGCCACCGGACCCTTACTAAGAGGACCCGGTTTAGTAGGGAAGAGAAGGTGGAACCTCCTGATCAATACCCCAGCGTGAACATCACGGGCAGGTACCCAAGTCCTCTCCTCCGGCCCGTATCCTCTCCAATGGACCAGGTACTGGAGGGAGCCCTGGACCATCCTACTGTCCATAATCTTGGCCACCTCGAATTCCACCCCCTCAGGGGTGAGAACGGGAACAGGAGGTTTCCTCGAGGGGGACCAGGACGGGGAGCAGCGTTTGAGGAGGGAGGCATGGAAGACGTCATGTATGCGAAAGGATGGGGGCAGCTCCAGACGGAAGGATACAGGGTTGAGGACTTCAATGATCTTATAAGGTCCAATAAATCGGGGAGCAAACTTCCTGGACGGGACCTTAAGGCGCAAGTAGCTGGACGACAAGCAGACCAAATCCCCGACGACAAACCGGGGGTTAGCAGAACGTCTACTATCAGCCTGAATCTTTTGTGCGCTCTGGGACGCCTCTAGGTTCTTCTGAACCTGGGCCCAGACTGTGCACAGTTCCCGATGAACATCCTCTACCTCAGGATTATTGGAACAACCAGGGGAAACGGAGGAGAACCTTGGGTTAAACCCGAAATTACAGAAAAACGGGGAGACCCCTGACGAGTTACTGACCCGGTTATTCAGGGAAAATTCAGCAAGGGGAAGGAATGAGACCCAATCGAATTGACAGTCAGAGATGAAACACCTTAAATATTGTTCCAGGGATTGGTTAGTCCTTTCCGTTTGGCCATTAGTTTCGGGATGGAAGGCGGAGGAGAAGGACAGATCAATCTCCAACTTTTTACAAAAAGCTCTCCAAAATAAGGAAACAAATTGTACCCCTCTGTCAGAAACGATATTGACTGGGGCCCCATGGAGATGCAGGATGTGTTTCACAAACAAAGAAGCTAACGTCTTGGCGTTAGGTAGCTTCTTAAGGGGCACAAAGTGGCACATCTTGCTGAAGCGGTCTACTACCACCCACACCACCGACTTGCCCTGAGATGGGGGCAAATCGGTGATAAAATCCATGGAGATATGGGTCCAAGGTCTCTGGGGAATGGGCAAGGAACGTAGTAGGCCCGCAGGTCGGGACCTAGGGGTTTTGGACCTAGCGCAAACCTCACAAGCGGCGACGTAAGCCCTAACGTCTTTAGGCAACCCAGGCCACCAATAGTTTCTGGTAATGAGGTGTTTGGTGCCCAAGATGCCAGGATGACCAGATAAAGCGGAGTCATGGTTTTCCCTGAGTACCCTTAGCCGGTATTGCAGGGGAACAAACAGTTTGTCCCCAGGGACGTTCCCGGGAGCTGAACCCTGATCAGCCGCAATATCAGAAGCTAAATCAGAATCCGTGGCAGAAACGATTATACCAGGGGGTAAAATACAAGCAGGATCCTTCTCGGAAGGAGGATTGGCCATAAAACTACGTGACAGAGCATCAGCCTTAATATTCCTTGACCCAGCCCTATAGGTAACCAAGAAATTAAATCTGGTAAAGAATAGTGCCCACCGAGCTTGTCTAGGATTAAGCCTCCGGGCCGATTCTAGGAAAACCAGATTCTTGTGATCCGTAAGGACCGTTACCTGGTGTCTGGCCCCCTCCAGGAAGTGCCGCCACTCTTCAAAAGCCCATTTAATGGCTAGAAGTTCGCGGTTGCCAATATCATAGTTACTCTCCGTGGGCAAAAACTTCCTAGAGAAGTAAGCACAGGGGCGGAGATGGGTGAGGGAGCTGGTACCCTGGGACAAGACGGCCCCCACTCCCACCTCGGATGCGTCAACCTCCACAATAAATGGCTCCTCTTGGTTGGGCTGAATCAGCACGGGGGCCGAGATAAAGCACTTCTTGAGGGTCTCAAAGGCTTTGCGAGTAAGGTCCGTAAGAGGCTTAGCGACGACCGAGAAGTTGGCAATAAATCTCCTGTAATAGTTGGCGAACCCTAAAAAACACTGTAACGCCTTAAGGGAGGCAGGTTGGACCCATTCCGCCACAGCCTGAACCTTGGCAGGGTCCATGCGGAATTCATGAGTGAGGATTTGCCCTAAAAATGGTATCTCCTGTACCCCAAAGACACATTTTTCAGTCTTAGCAAACAGATTATTCTCCCGAAGGACCTGGAGCACCTTCCTGACATGCTCCACGTGGGAGGACCAGTCCTTGGAAAACACCAGTATGTCATCAAGGTACACAACAAGAAAATTACCCAGGTAATCTCTCCGGATTTCATTAATAAAATTCTGGAAGACAGCAGGGGCATTACACAACCCAAAGGGCATGACCAGGTATTCGAAATGACCCTTGGGTGTGTTGAACGCAGTTTTCCACTCATCCCCCTCTTTGATGCGGATAAGGTTATATGCCCCCCGTAGATCGAACTTAGAAAACCATTGGGCTCCCTGAATCTGATTAAAAAGATCCGGAATCAAAGGAAGTGGGTACTGGTTCCTTACGGTGACCTTATTCAGGTTACGATAATCAATGCATGGCCTAAGACCACCATCCTTCTTCCCCACGAAGAAGAAGCCAGCACCTACAGGAGAAGTCGAGGGGCGAATTAAACCCTTGGCCAGGCATTCTTGGATATACACCCTCATAGCTTCACGTTCAGGACATGAAAGATTAAATATCCTACCCTTAGGAAGCTTGGCACCAGGCACCAAATCGATGGCGCAATCGTAATCTCTATGGGGGGCAACACCTCGGAGGCCTCCTTAGAAAACACATCGGCGAAGTCCTGAACAAACTCCGGAAGCGTGTTTACCTCCTCCCGTACAATTTGGGAGTAGGAAAAACGGGACCACCGGCGCTGCTTCAGTCGTAGAAATGACACAACCACCGTGATGGGTAATCTGTAAGGAGTTTTATTTGATAGGCTACGCGTTTCGACGTCGAACTGACGTCTTCCTCAGGCCAATACAGACTATGCGGTTCCTGCCCTATTTATACATCAGGGTGAGGAAAAAGACCGCCAGATGTACCAGGTCAAAGGTCACATTAAGAAACATAATTAAGAGACAGTAATTTACAAGTCAATTACACATATAATGATTCAGTATAAAAGAACAATAAAAAGGTATTTACAGGTATTTTTATAAATTTTCATTTTTGTGTACGACTGTAGATGAGTGGACAGTCATATACTTGGTTATGTGTAGGTTTTTATGTGTTATAACTGATGTTAGCGAAAGGTCAGCAGTAACGTATGTTGTGCTGAGACAAAGCGTCCTTGGTTACTAAAACTCGAGTTTTAGTAACCAAGGACGCTTTCGCTAACATCAGTTATAACACATAAAAACCTACACATAACCAAGTATATGACTGTCCACTCATCTACAGTCGTACACAAAAATGAAAATTTATAAAAATACTTGTAAATACCTGGGATCGAAATGTCATTCTAACTCATACAGCATATATTCTTAATATGCAAAATAGCATTTAAACATGTTGCTAATCACGTTTCTTTTTATTGTTCTTTTATACTGAATCATTATATGTGTAATTGACTTGTAAATTACTGTCTCTTAATTATGTTTCTTAATGTGACCTTTGACCTGGTACATCTGGCGGTCTTTTTCCTCACCCTGATGTATAAATAGGGCAGGAACCGCATAGTCTGTATTGGCCTGAGGAAGACGTCAGTTCGACGTCGAAACGCGTAGCCTATCAAATAAAACTCCTTACACATTACCCATCACGGTGGTTGTGTAATTTCTACGACTGAAGCAGCGCCGGTGGTCCCGTTTTTCCTACTCCAAAATTGTACTACAAGATGACAGCAAACTTCGCTTGACTGTGTTGTGGACCTGGCTGCAGCTTCCTAAGCCTTGTTGACACCCATTGGTGTCCACCACCCGAGGTGAGCGAAATTGTCGCATCGACCCATTTCTCATTACTTTATCAGATCCTGATTTGTGGCGCCGTGTTCTTTTTCTTTTTCTACCTTACTTACCTCCTCCCGGGGAGAAATAGAGTTAAAAGAAAGACATGACATAAGACATTCATTACCCCATTTGGTAAGCTCCCCAGTATTCCAATCAAACGTGGGATTATGCAACTGCAACCAGGGAAGACCTAATACCAGATCAGACGATAATCCCTGCATCACCAGTACAGAGCACTGCTCCAAATGCATGGAGCCAACCAGGAGTTCAAAAACAGGAGTATGCTGAGTAAAATAACCATTAGCAAGGGGGGTTGAGTCGATACCCACTACCGGGATAGGATAATGTAAATCAATAAAAGGCATCTTTAGAGACATAGCAAATTCCACAGACATGATATTAGCAGATGAGCCAGAATCCACGAAAGCACTGCCCGTGGCAGACCGGCCAGCAAACGAGACCTGAAAGGGAAGCAAAATTTTATTGCGTTTCACATTAACGGGAAATACCTGTGCGCCCAAGTGACCTCCCCGATGATCACTTAGGCGCGGAAGTTTTCCGGCTTTTTATTCTTGCACCTGGGACAGGTGTTCAGTAGATGCTTGTCGTCCCCACAGTAGAAGCAGAGACCATTCATTCTGCGAAACTCCCTACGTTGTCGAGGGGACATGGAGGCCCCGAGTTGCATAGGTACCTTCGAGTCCTCCGTGGAGGGGTGAGGAGACGGGACCTCGGGGGGAATCGCAGGGAAGTCAGAGGGGAGCACATTGAAACGTTCAAGCTGACGTTCCCTGAGACGTCGGTCAAGTCGTACTGCTAGGGCCATAACATGGTCAAGGGAGTCAGAAGAAGGGTAGCTACCAACAGATCCTTCAGGGCGTCAGATAATCCTAACCTAAACTGGCACCTTAGGGCCGGATCGTTCCACCGAGAAGCTACGCACCACTTTCTAAAATCAGAACAGTATTCCTCAACCGGTCTCCTACCCTGACGTAAGGTCACCAGCTGACTCTCGGCTAAAGCAGTCCTGTCAGTCTCGTCGTAAATGAGTCAGAGGGCAGAGAAAAAACGATCAACAGAGGAAAGTTCAGGGGCGTCAGGAGCCAAGGAGAAGGCCCACTCTTGGGGCCCTTCCTGGAGTCGGGATATGATGATACCCACCCGCTGGTTCTCGGAACCTGAGGAGTGAGGTTTTAGGCGGAAATACAGTCTGCAACTCTCCCGAAAGGAGAGGAACGTCTTACGGTCCCCTGAGAACCGGTCAGGTAACTTGAGGTCTGGTTCTAGAGGTGAGGTGAGGGGTACTACTAAGGCAGCGTCACCCTGGTTGACCCTCTGGGCCAGGGCCTGGACCTGTAGGGAGAGGCCCTGCATCTGCTGGGTCAGGGTCTCAAGGGGGTCCATGATAGCGTCAGCGTAGGAGAAATGGTAGACTAGGTATGGGCTTGTAATTATGTAATGGCAGGAAGGAGGTGAAGGGAAAGTGAGCCCTAATCTACCCACCGCCCTGTCCCTGCCTACTTGCAACGAACCGCCCTAGGCGACGGGGTACAACTGGGCGGCGGTCCCTACGCTGTCTAAGTGCACGGGAGAACAAACAGGGAACACGCAAGGGAAGGGGCAGTAGCCCACGGAACGCCGCGAGGAAACGGAGCGGTGAATGAATAGTCAGGACCAGGATGAAGTGGAGTATACCAACGTGAGCACGGAGAAGGAAGCAAGCCAGGGGCAAAGCGAAGCAGGTTAAGCGGAACTGCAGCAAGGCAGAAGCACGGTAGGAGCAGGCTGGAGCAAGCAGCAGTGGGGCCAGGAATCCAGAAGAATTACAAGCACTGAGGAAGAGAACACGGCAGGTAATAAAGGACAGGGGGTGGAGCTAACTCCGACTGACCATGCCGCGATAGGCTCTCCCACTCCTGAGCCTGCCACCCTAGTTGGTGGGAGACGGTGTCAGTCTAACAGGTCTGGCCTCAGGTGTGGATTGATTAATCCCAGGAGTATACCTAGACGTAGTACCTGGCAGATCCCTAACAGGGCCACAGCGCTCGTACGAGTGCTGCTTCCCCTTCATTTCTATTTGCTCTCTGTGGATCGCTGACATGGTTGTAGCGGCGATTCACAGTATTACAGACGCCTTCTCCCATTCGCTTCATTGAGAGAAGGCTGCAATACTGTGAATCGCTGCTACATCCATGTCGGCGATTCACAGAAAGCAAGTAGAAATGAAGGAGAAGCAGCAATCGTATGAGCGCTGCAGCCCCTTCAAAGCAGCTGATCGGCGGGGGTCCCGGGAGTGGGACCTTGACCCATCAGCTATTGTTGGCCTTTCCTCAGGATAGGCCATCAATTTTTAGGCTGGACAACTATATGGTCAATACATGGTGGTAATATTGGTCTTTGTATAGTGGTTTTTATTCAGTAACAGTATAGGGGTATTATTCAGTAACTGTGTGGTTATGGTGTGGTGGTATTATACAGTAACAGTATGGGGGTATTATTCAGTCACTATGTGGTTATGGTGTGGTAGTATTATTCAGTAACAGTATGGGGGTATTATTCAGTCACTATGTGGTTATGGTGTGGTGGTATTATTCAGTCACTATTTGGTTATGGAGTGGAAGTATTATTCAGTAACAGTATGGTGGTATTATTCAGTCACTATGTGGTTATGGTGTGGTGGTATTATTCAGTCACTATGTGGTTATGGTGTGGTGGTATTATTCAGTAACAGTATAGTGGTATTATTCAGTCACTATGTGGTTATGGTGTGGTGGTATTATTCAGTAACAGTATAGGGGTATTATTAAGTCACTATGTGATTATGGTGTGGTGATATTATTCAGTAACAGTATGGGGGTATTATTCAGTCACTATGTGGTTGTGGTGTGGAGGTATTATTCAGTAACAGTATGGTGGTATTATTCAGTCCCTGTGGTAATGATGTGGGGGTATTATTCAGTAACTATTCAGTCACTGTGGTAATGGTGTGGGGGTATTATTCAGTAACAGTATCGGGGTATTATTCAGTCACTGTGGTAATGGTGTGTGGGTATTATTCAGTAACAGTATGGGGGTATTATTCAGTCACTATGTTGTTTCGGTGTGGAGGTATTATTCAGTAACAGTATGGGGGTATTCAGTCACTATGTGGTTATGGTGTGGAGGTATTATTCAGTAATAGTATGGCGGTATTATTCAGTCACTATGTGGTTATGGTGTGGCGGTGTTATTTGGACCTTATAATGTATTACTATTGGTAATAATGGTCTTATTATAGTGAGTTGTGTTCAGTAACAGTATGGGGTTATTAGTCAGTCACTATATGGTTATGTTGTGGCGGTATTATTCAGTAACAGTATGTAGGTAATATTTCATCTGGTATAATGGTATGATTTAATTATTGTATATGTATATAGATAATTTTTTTGTGTGAGGGGGGAACATATGCTTTGGGGCTTACAGCACTCCTGGACGCGCTAGAAGTCAGTGATGCAGTTCTCTGCACATCGCCTTCTGAATTGACTACATTATTGATATACTAAGATGGTGAGTGTCCTGACTGACATTTATCCATGTATTCATGCGTTGATATGACTCCCGAATAAATACAGCTACAGCATTCATTAAATTAAATAGTGATGCACTTGGAATCACCACCTTTGTGGTATCTGCCAGCACTAAATTCAGTACATGAGCATAGCACCAGACATGAATTTGGCCTGGTGACCCTGCTGACAACCACGCAGAAAACCCTCTATATTGTCCTTGCATGTTTGCAGCTCCATCTGTAGAATTGGCAATAAAATGTTTTATGTCTATTTTGAATGACTGGAGAACTCCTAGGAATTTCCCAGACATAAGAGATAATGGGCTTCAGACACCAGCAATGGAAGAATTGAGCAAGCACTTGCTCAAATTTGATGAAAGAGCCACAACTGACAAAAAGCTTGTAATTGTTTGTTTTGGTGTGGTTTACATGCATTAATTTATAATTTATGTTTTAATAATTGACTCTGTTTTTTAAGGGGTTATCCAGGACTTTAAAATTGATGGCCTGTTCTTATGATAGGCCATCAATATCAGATTGGTGGGGGTCTGACTCTTGGCACCCCTGTCGATCAGCTGTTTGAAGGTGCCTTCATTGTTTATCAGGCACAGATCTGTAGCTTTAGTATAGTAGCAGCTGTACCTGGTATTACAGCTCAGTCCCAGTCAAGTCAATCCAAACCTTCTCATAACTTACAAGCTGACAAAAATATTTCACATTCACCACATAGCAAGTTGGCCTGTGTTCTATCAAATTGCAGGGCTGAATTTCAGTCCCAGTCCGGGCCTGCAGGTGGGCAAACACAATTTGATCAAAATGTGCACTAAGAACCTCCCTATTGTTAGTAGATTTAGCAGTAATGCATATTTATTTATATTTAGTGGTTTAGGTTGCATTGGTGTTCGCAGTGTGCTGTCGCCATTTCTTTTTCTGCTGTATATTTGCAGTCACAGGTGTTCTTGCACCTGCATACACGTTTTGTTTCATTTTGTTGGAATGTGCTGTTCAAACTTTTGTGGTGTTTATGTGATCCATATATGTGGGGTTAATGACTGCCTCCATTTTTTTTTTATCTTGCACTCCTCCCATTCTGTCCTGGGTGATTTTAATTAGTTTAATACTGGCTCCTACCACCCCCAGATATATGTAGGCTTAGTACCAGTTCTAGATGTGTGTGCAGAGTAGGTTCCCACCCACGGAGGACACCTTGTCGTGGCAGGTGGGCAAACACAATTTGATCAATATGTGCTCTAAGAACCTCCCTATTGTAACTAGATTTAGCAGTAATGCATATTTATTTATAATTAGTGGCTTAGGTTGCATTGGTGTTCGCAGTGTGATGTCGCAAATTTTTTGTATGCTATATACACACACACACACATATATATACACTCATATACACACACATATATATATATATATACACTCACACATATACACATATACACACACACATATATACACACTCATATATATATACACACTCATACACACACATATGCACACACATATACACACACTCATACACACTCATATATATATATATATATATATATATATATATATATATACACACACACACATACAGTGGAGGAAATAAGTATTTGATCCCTTGCTGATTTTGTAAGTTTGCCCACTGTCAAAGTCATGAACAGTCTAGAATTTTTAGGCTAGGTTAATTTTACCAATGTGAGATAGATTATATTTATAAAAAAAAAGAAAATCACATAGTCAAAATTCTATATATTTATTTGCATTGTGCACAGAGAAATAAGTATTTGATCCCCTACCAACCATTAAGAGTTCAGCCTCCTCCAGACCAGTTACACGCTCCAAATCAACTTGGTGCCTGCATTAAAGACAGCTGTCTTACATGGTCACCTGTATAGAAGACTCCTGTCCACAGACTCAATGAATCAGTCTGACTCTAACCTCTACAACATGGGCAAGACCAAAGAGCTTTCTAAGGATGTCAGGGACAAGATCATAGACCTGCACAAGGCTGGAATGGGCTACAAAACCATAAGTAAGACGCTGGGTGAGAAGGAAACAACTGTTGGTGCAATAGTAAGAAAATGGAAGACATACAAAATGACTGTCAATCGACATCGATCTGGGGCTCCATGCAAAATCTCACCTCGTGGGGTATCCCTGATCCTGAGGAAGGTGAGAGCTCAGCCGAAAACTACACGGGAGGAACTTGTTAATGATCTCAAGGCAGCTGGGACCACAGTCACCAAGAAAACCATTGTTAACACATTACGCCGTAATGGATTCAAATCCTGCAGTGCCCGCAAGGTCCCCCTGCTCAAGAAGGCACATGTACAGGCCCGTCTGAAGTTTGCAAATGAACATCTGGATGATTCTGAGAGTGATTGGGAGAAGGTGCTGTGGTCAGATGAGACTAAAATTTAGCTCTTTGGCATTAACTCAACTCGCCGTTTTTGGAGGAAGAGAAATGCTGCCTATGACCCAAAGAACACCGTACCCACTGTCAAGCATGGAGGTGGAAACATTATGTTTTGGGGGTGTTTCTCTGCTAAGGGCACAGGACTACTTCACCGCATCAATGGGAGAATGGATGGAGCCATGTACCGTCAAATCCTGAGTGACAACCTCCTTCCCTCCACCAGGACATTAAAAATGGCTCGTGGCTGGGTCTTCCAGCACGACAATTACCCGAAACATACAGCCAAGGCAACAAAGGAGTGGCTCAAAAAGAAGCACATTAAGGTCATGGAGTGGCCTAGCCAGTCTCCAGACTTTAATCTCATCGAAAACTTATGGAGGGAGCTGAAGATCCGAGTTGCCAAGCGACAGCCTCGAAATCTTAATGATTTACAGATGATCTGCAAAGAGGAGTGGGCCAAAATTCCTTCTAACATGTGTGCAAACCTCATCATCAACTACTAAAAATGTCTGACTGCTGTGCGTGCCAACAAGGGTTTTGCCACCAAGCATTAAGTCTTGTTTGCCAAAGGGATCAAATACTTATTTCTCTGTGCACAATGCAAATAAATATATATTCCAGATGTGTGTATGTATATTTGCCTGCATGTCTAAATATCTATCTTTATGTATGTACAGTATATATGTTCCAGCGTGTCCCTATATGTGGTTAATTTTTGGTTTGTGTAGGGGGCGGCAATAGAGAGTCCCGCACAGGGCGCCATCCAAGCGAAGGCCGGCCCTGGCTGCACCGACCCTAGTCAGAAGGAACTCCGCCGCTGCCTGCGCCGCATGACCTCCTTGGCTTCTCCGGTAAGTCACACCAGGCAGAGCGGAGAGTGGTAGCGGTAGGCTACCACTCACCGGTCTGTTCACAGCGTGGCGCTAAGTACAAGGGGTGGGAGTGTGCCGCTATCTACTAGGGGGGAAGCGGGCTGTGTGTGGCGCTATCTACAGGGGGGGCTCTGTGTGGCGCTATCTATAGGGGGCTGTGTGTGGCCTCTTTAATTTATTTTCTTTTAATTTATTTTTATGTTAATTACATTATAGAACTATATCGCTTGTAAAATGTAGAAATGCTTTTATACTCGCGTTAGATTAAAAATATCGTGAAAAAAATTACACCTCATTGATTGGTAGGGAAAGAAAACATGGCGAGGGGGAAGGAGATGTCGGGAAATAAGTTGGGGGGGGGGCGCCAAACTGAATCTTTGCCCCGGGTGCAGGAGAACCTAGCTACGCCTCTGACTCATATATATATACACACACACACACTCATATATACACACACACACACACACACACACTCATATATACATACAGTACATACACACACACTTACATTCACTCATATAAACACACACTCATATATATATATATATATATATATATACACACACACATATATACACACGGACACACTCATATATATATATATATATATATATACACACACACACACACACACACACTCATATATACACTACCGTTCAAAAGTTTAGGGTCACTTAGAAATTTCCTTATTTTTGCAAGAAAAGCACAGGTTTTTTTTTCAATGAAGGTGACATTAAATTAATCAGAAATACACTCTATACATAGTTAATGTGCTAAATGACTATTCTAGCTGCAGACGTCTGGTTTTTAATGCAATATCCCACATAGGTGTATGGAGGCCCATTTCCAGCAACCATCACTCCAGTGTTCTAATGGTACATTGTGTTTGCTAACTGTGTTAGGCTATGTTCACACGGAGTATTTTGCCGAGTTTTTGGACGCGGAAACCGCGTCGCAAAACTCGGCAAAAACGGCCCTAAAATGCCTCCCATTGATTTCAATGGGAGGCGTCGGCGTCTTTTTCCCGCGAGCAGTAAAATTGCCTCGCGGGAAAAAGAAGCGACATGCCCGATCTTCTGGTGTATACGCCTCTGACCTCCCATGGACTTCAATGAGAGGCAGAGAAAGCGTATTTCGCGGTGTTTTATGTCCGCGGCGCTCAATGGCCGCGGGCAAAAAACGGCGCGAAAATCGCCGCGAAAATCGGCGTGCAGGGAGAGGAAAATCTGGCTCAAACTTCCAAACGGAATTTTGAGGCAGATATTCCTCCTGCAAAATACTCCGTGTGAACATAGCCTTAGAAGGCTAATGGATGATTAGAAAACACTTGAATACCCTTGTGCAATTATGTTAGCACCGCTGTAAACAGTTTTGCTGTTTTAGAGGAGCTATAAAACTGACCTTCCTTTGAGCTAGTTGAGAATCTGGAGCATTACATTTGTGGGTTTGATTAAACTCTCAAAATGGCTAGAAAAAGAGAGCTTTCATGTGAAACTCGACAGTCTAGTCTTGTTCTTAGAAATGAAGGCTATTCCATGCGAGAAATTACCAAGAAACTGAAGATTTCCTACAATGGTGTGTACTACTCCCTTCAGAGGACAGCACACACAGGCTCTAACCAGAGTAGAAAGAGAAGTGGGAGGCCCCGCTGCACAACTGAGCAACAAGACAAGTACATTAGAGTCTCTAGTTTGAGAAATAGACGCCTCACAGGTCCTCAACTGGCAGCTTCATTAAATAGTACCCGCAAAACGCCAGTGTCAACGTCTACAGTGAAGAGGCGACTTCGGGATGCTGGCCTTCAGGGCAGAGTGGCAAAGAAAAAGCCATATCTGAGACTGGCTAATAAAAGGAAAAGATTAATATGAGCAAAAGCACACAGACATTGGACAGAGGAAGATTGGAAAAAAGTGTTATGGACAGACGAATCGAAGTTTGAGGTGTTTGGATCACACAGAAGAACATTTGTGAGATGCAGAACAACTGAAAAGATGCTGGAAGAGTGCCTGACGCCATCTGTCAAGCATGGTGGAGGTAATGTGATGGTCTGGGGTTGCTTTGGTGCTGGTAAAGTGGGAGATTTGTACAAGGTAAAAGGGATTTTGAATAAGGGAGGCTATCACTCCATTTTGCAACGCCATGCCATACCCTGTGGACAGCGCTTGATTGGAGCCAATTTCATCCCACAACAGGACAATGACCCAAAGCACACCTCCAAATTATGCAAGAACTATTTAGGGAAGAAGCAGGCAGTTGGTATTCTATCTGTAATGGAGTGGCCAGCGTAGTCACCAGATCTCAACCCCATAGAGCTGTTGTGGGAGCAGCTTGACCGTATGGTACGCAAGAAGTGCCCATCAAGCCAATCCAACTTGTGGGAGGGCCTTCTGGAAGCATGGGGTGAAATTTCTCCCGATTACCTCAGCAAATTAAGAGCTAGAATGCCAAAGGTCTGCAATGCTGTAATTGCTGCAAATGGAGCATTCTTTGACGAAAGCAAAGTTTGAAGGAGAAAATTATTATTTCAAATAAAAATCATTATTTCTAACCTTGCCAATGTCTTGACTATATTTTCTAGTCATTTTGCAACTCATTTGATAAATATAAGTGTGAGTTTTCATGGAAAACACAAAATTGTCTGGGTGACCCCAAACTTTTGAACGGTAGTGTATATACACACACATACTCATATATACATATATATATACACACACTTATATATACACATTCATATATACACACACACACACACACACTCATATATACACACACACACACACACTCATATATACACACACACACACACACACACACACACACACACTCATATATATACACAAACACACATATATACACACACACACACACACACTCATATATACACACTCATATATATATATATATATATATATATATATACACACACATACACTCATATCTATACACACATTCATATATATACACACACACACACACACTCATATATACACACACACACACACACACTCATATATATATATATATATATATATATATATATACAAACACATATATACACACATACACACACACTCATATATATATATATATATATATATACACACACACATACACTCATATCTATACACACATTCATATATACACACACACACACACACACACACACACACACTCTGTCACGGTCTGTGGGTATGTGGACCCACTAGGCCGCACCGCCGTAGCGGGGAGGCAGCTGGCCAAACAACAGGGCACCCAAGTAATACAAAGTCCAGCACTGGGGTACCTGAATAGTCCAGACAGTGGCAGGGGCTTCAGCATGGATGGAGGTGGGTGAAGCAGGTTACGCCAGATGTGGCGGATGACAGCAGGTGCAGCAGGTTGTGCCAAATGTGGCAGATAACACTGGACGTGGCAGATGACAACAGGTGCAGTAGGACATGACTCCAGCACTAACAGGCTCGGGATCAAGAACACAGCGCGGGATTCAGGATACAGGGCATGGGTAACAACGTGAACAGGAAAACACTAAGGGACTATTTGCAAGACTGACATGGGAATACTAACAACGCTCAGGCAATGCGCAAATGGGCAGGGCCCTCCTTATAGTCCAGGGAAATCATGGGCTAAATGATGATGATGATGATGATTTCCATGTGCGTGGGCTGGCCCTTTAAGGGACACAGCGGACTGGACCAAAAGTGAGCGCTGGCGTCTCCTGGGAAGGTGATGCGAGCGGGTGCTCACAGATCCATGGCTGCGGCCGCCGGGGGGGGGGGTAAGTAATCCCGACGGTCCGCTGCCATGTATGCTACAGTATCCCCCATCTTACGCCCCCTCTTCTTGGGGCCAGAGTGAGAGGGGAACTTCTTAATGAGGGCAGGAGCACTGAGGTTCTCTTCCGGCTACCAGGACCTCTCCTCAGGACCAAACCCTCTCCAGTCCACCAAATAGAAAATCCTTCCTCCTCTGGCAGTCCAGGATCTCCCTCACCTCAAACCCATCAGATGAACCACTGGGAGCAACTGTGGGACTGGGAGTCTTACTGTAGCTGTTCAGGACTACTGACTTCAGGAGGGATGCATGAATGGACTTGGGCATTTCCTAGGGTAGGAGGCAGCCGAAGCTTATAGGAGAAAAGGTTTATCTGTTGTAATATCTCAAAAGGTTCCAGGAACCTGGGAGCAAACTTCTATGAAGGCACCTTTAAACAAATGTTACCTGAGGACAGCCAGACTTTGGTACCTGGAAGATACTGAGGCGGCTCTCTTCTTTTTATATCCACTTTTCACTTCATGCGATCGACTGCTAGCAGAATAGAGGACTGGGTCTGTTGCCAGATTTGCAGAAAGTCCCCAAATGCAGTGTCAGCAGTGGGCACCTGAGATGAAGCCGACACAGGAAGAGGGACTCTAGGATGTTGACTGTACACAATGTACAATGGTGTGGAAGTAGTGGACTCACTTATGTGGTTGTTATATGAGAACTCGGCCCATGGAGGAAGCTGTACCCAGTTATCATGCTGCAAGGAGATGAAGTGGCGGCGATAATTTTCCATGATGGGGTAAATCCTCCCGACTTGCCCATTGGACTGGGGGAGATAGGCTGCGGAAAAGCCCAATATCACATCCAGGAGTTTACAAAGAGCTCTCCAGAATTTTGAGGTAAATTGAACCCCCCGATCGGACACGAAGGGGTAAGCCATGCAAGTGGAAGATGTGCTGAATGAAGAGACTCGCCAGTCAGGGAGCAGAAGGTAGGCCGGTCAGCAGACTAAAATGTGCCATCTTCGAGAACCGGTCCACCACCACCCAGACAGTGCTGCATCCTGCTGAGGGAGGAAGGTCTGTGACAAAGTCCATCACAATGTGCTGCCAGGGGACATTGTGTACAGGCATAGGCTGGAGCATGCCGACAGGCTTGGAGTGAGCAACCTTGTTAGAAACACACACCGTGCAGGAAGAGACAAAGTCCACAACATCTTTGGGTAGCCTGGGCCACCAGAAATGACGAGTAATCAGGTCTCGGATCTTACGAACACCAGCGTGTCCCCAGCGAAGAATTCTTCTCCTGTTTGCCAACTGAACAAAAGTCCTCCCCGGAGGGATGTCTCTAACCTGCAAAGGATTGGCAGTGACAATGCAGGAAGGGTCTATGATACTTTGAAGGGACTCCACCGTGTCATCCTTCTCAAATGACCTGGACAGGGCATCGGCCCTCACATTCCTGTCAGCGGGACGGTAGTGGAGCGGGTGAAGAACAGCAACCACCTGGCTTGATAAGGGTTTAGTCGTTGAGCTGACTGGATGGGGTGAGCTGCGCCCTCTATCAGATGTCTCCACTCCTCCATAGCCAATTGATGTCCAGTAGTTCCCAATCCCCAATAGAGTAGCTGCGCTCTGCAGGGGAAAAAAAGTCTCGAGTAATATCCACATACTACTGCCTTTGCTTTGGAGCTCCTCTGGAACAAAAGTGCACCTGCACCAACAGAGGAAGTGTCCACCTCCAATGAGAACTGCAGAGACACGTCAGGATTATGGAGGATTGAGGCTGAAGTGAAGGCTTTCTTGAGGCTAATAAATGCAGATTCTGCCTCTGGAGTCTACACCTTGGTGTTCACACCCTTCTTGGTAAGGGTAGAGATGGGAGCCGTCCGTAATGAAAAGTTTGGAATTAACTGCGGGTAGAAATTGGCGAATCCCAAGAAACGCTGTATGGACCTCAGGCCTTGAGGACGTGGCCATTCCAGAACGGACTTTACTTTATCAGGATCCATCTTGAGACCTTGATCCGAGATGATGTAGCCCAGGAAGGGCAGAGAATTCTTTTCAAATAAGCACTTCTCTAGCTTGGCATACAAATGATTCCCCCTTAATCACAGTAGAACCTGATGGACATGCCTCCGATGAGTCGTCGGATCTGGGGAGAAAATCAAAATATCATCGAGATAGACTACAACACAGACATAGAAGAGATCTCGGAAGATATAATTTACGAATTCCTGGAAGACCGCGGGAGTGTTACACAGTCCGAAGGGCATTACCGGGTATTCGTAGTGGCCATCTCGGGTGTTGAACGCCGTCTTCCACTTGTGAGCTTGACGGATCCGGATCAAATTATAAGCCCCACGCAAGTCTAATTTTGAAAAAATCCTGGCTCCTCGTATACGGCCAAACAGTTAGGATATAAGTGGCAACGGGTATTTGTTCTTGACCACGGTAGTCAATGCATGGTCAAAGAGATCCGTCTTTCTTTTTAATGAAGAAGAACCCGGTCCCCGGCCGGGGAGAAAGACTTTCGTATGAAACCTCTCTCCAAATTCTCCTTGATATAGGCCGACATGGATAGAGACTCTGGCAAGGAGAGAGGATATACCCGTCCACGGGGAAGAGAAGCATTTGGAACCAGTTCAATGGGGCAGTCATATGTTCGACGTGGAGGCAGCATCTCAGCCTCCCTCTTGCTGAAGACATCCGCAAACTGAGTGAAATGAGGGGATAAACCTGTCAATGACTGAGGCAGAGGAGGCTGGACAGGATGGATCTGCAACAGACAGTGACTGAGGCATTTGGAGCCCCATTGGAGAACCTGTCTGGAATTCCAGTCCAGGACTAGGGCATGTAGTCGAAGCCAAGGCAGGCCCAGCAGAACAGGATTGATGGCTTTGGGCAAAACAAGAAACAAAATTAGTTCTGAATGAAGGGCTCCAACTTGGAGCTTCAGCGGCTTGGTCTAAGATACAATCAGATCGGGCAGAGGCAGTCCATTCACCGAGGCAACAGCCAAAGATGTCTCCAGGGGAACTGTGGGTAACTGGAGATTATCCACTAGATCTTTTTGGATGAAGTTTGCCGCGGACCCGGAGTCCAGATAGGCAGAAACTCAGTGCATCTTCTTGCCGGATACTATGGTCACAGGAATGGTCAGCTTGGAATTGAATTTGTTATTTGGTACCGTTCCACCTAGGGTTGTCTTTCCAACCAATCCTAGGCACAGGGGTCTCTCCGGCCTCTGGGGACACAAAAACACAACATGGCCGCAATGCAGGCCGCAATGCAGGCCGCAATGCAGACAAAGCGAGTCTGCGTTGTCTCTCCTGGGTAGACAATTTCGCTCGGGTTCATTTGCATATTCTACTCTGGTGGACGACTGAAGAGGACAGTAGGGATTGCTGGAAAAGTAGAAGCCAGCCTAGGAAATCCTCTCTCCCAGAGAACCTCTTGGGAACGCTCCCGGATCCTCATGGCAACCCGGGTGTCCAGTAGGATGAGATCATCCAGGGTAGGTGGCAAATCGCGAGCGGCCAGCTCGTCTTTATTCCCAGAAAACAGTCCTTGCCTGAATGTGGCCACCAAAGCCTCATTGTTCCAGGTTAGTTCAGCAGCCAGGGTATGGTACTGAATGGCATACTCGCACACGGAGAGGTCTCCCTGGTGTAGGGTCAGCAGGGATGCAACAGCAGAAGAAACTCTCCCAGGTTCCTTAAATATTGAACGGAAAGTCCGTAAAAAG
Organism: Rhinoderma darwinii; assembly: GCF_050947455.1. Taxonomy (NCBI): domain Eukaryota; kingdom Metazoa; phylum Chordata; class Amphibia; order Anura; family Rhinodermatidae; genus Rhinoderma; species Rhinoderma darwinii. Next base: position 261,045,652 of record NC_134691.1, on the reverse strand, counting down.
CGCTGCAAGTCACGGGTCTCTGGTCCATGATGTTCCCACAGAGGATTTGCCCATGCCAGGGCTTTGCCAGTAAGGAGAGAGATCATGAAGGCGATCCTGGCATCATCAGAAGAGAAGGCCCTGGCAAGTAGTCTGAGGTGGATCTTGCACTGATTCAGAAATCCCCTTCAGGCCCTCATGTCTCCGTCATAGCGAGGAGTTAGCGGCAGGAAGCATAGGGGATCGGCACTGATACAAACAGGAGGTGTAGCAGGAGGAACAGCAGGAATAGGTGCGGTGACAACTGTGGCTTGAGAAACCAGCCGATGTTCAATGGCGTTCACTTACCAGAGGAGTTGTTCTTGCCGTGACTGAAGGTCTTGCATCTCGGGCAGCATGGCTTGTGTCGTCAAGGTCTCAGGTTGACCAGCAGGGTGTGTACTGCCACGGTCTGTGGGTATGTGGACTCACTAGGCCGCACCGCTGTAGCGGGGAGGCAGCTGGCCAAACAACAGTGCACTCAAGTAATACAATGTCCCGCACTAGGGTACCTGAATAGTCCAGACAGTTGCCGAGGCTTTAGCACGGATGGAGGTGGGTGCAGCAGGTTACGCCAGACGTGGCAGATGACAGCAGGTGCAGCAGGTTGCGCCAGACGTGGCGGATAACACTGGATGTGGCAGATGACACTGGACATAGCAGATGACAGCAGGTGCAGTAGGACACGAATCCAGCCCTAACAGGCTCAGGAACAAGAACACAGCATGGGATACAGGATACAGGTAACAGCGCACGGGTAACAACAGGAACAGGATATCACTAAGGGACCATTTGCAAGACTGACATGGGAATACTAACAATGCTCAGGCAATGATCAAAGGGGCAGGGCCCTTCTTATAGTCCAGGGAAATCATGGGCTAATTGATGATGATGATTCCCATGTGCGTGTGCTGGCCCTTTAAGGCCGGGCACGAGCGTGCGCACGCACCCTATGGGACACAGCGGAGCGGAGTGGAAGTGAGCGCTGGCATCTCCAGGGAAGGAGATGCAAGCCAGCGCTCACTTATCCATGGCAGCGGCCGCCGGGGGGGGGTAAGTAATCCCGACGGTCCGCGGTCATGGACACTGCACACACATATATATATATATATATATATATATATATATATATATATATATATATATATATATATAGATGCAAGAAACACAGCACTCAAGGTAAACTGAAAATCAGGCCATGTGCACGTTACCAGTAGAAGGATGAATCAACTACTTGGAATTAGATAACAGAAACAGAGAGCAAGTAACAGCACCAGGACTTCAGTGTTAGGGAGATGTTGGTTTATTCACCACCAGGTGGAAAAAATTAGCACCTGAACCTTTCTCAAGCTGATTTCAAAAGTGCATAGTGCCACATATATATAGGGATACACAGGATATACAATCAATAGTGCAATTAATAATACATATGTAAAGAATTTGTTAATACGAGAAACATAATCATACAACGGTAAACATATGTCGATCAATGTGACCAATTAATGTGTTCAGAAACAACATCTCTTAATATTGAATAAATGATAGAAAGATAAATAAGGTAATATTATAATTGCCCTAATCAATGACATCAACTCATAATGAAGGGGAGGAGCAGAGGGAGTGTTCCCACACAATTGTAGTGGAAAAAAACAGGAATTATATCATAAAACTTACAGTGTCAGCTCTCTGTGATGCATGGAATGAACCATGGCGTCCCGCGATCGCTAGTGCGCATGCGCAAAATGGCGGACTGCCGGAAGTGCGTCATGTGGAATGCATCCCTGAAACGCAGTATGGCCACGCATGCGCAGACAGTAAATTCTGTCCCGACGTATGTTTTTAACAATATGAAATAACACTCAAAAGAGTGTGTAGCCAGCAATCTATATTTCTTTATGTGAATAGCCCACACTGAATATATATGTGAGATATAATTATATGTCTGTATCAAGAGACTCGTTATGGAGTCTGAGAATATAATGGCCACGGACTGTAATATGAATAGGGAGAACGGCTGCACCTGAATGAATAGGTAGCCATATCCCCCAGAAACAAAATAGTTTCAACCACCCACTCATATTTCTTTTTATGTTCAGGACCAAAATGTAGACATAAATAAAAAAACAATAAATTGATTAAATTGCTGATTACAATTTATTCCATACGATTCCCACAGAGAGCATATAATAAACATAAAGAAATCTCTGATTTACATAAGAAAAAAAGAGGGTCTTTATATAATCCTTGGAACAAAATTAGTTGAGAAACGTAACCTCTGCTCCCATGATGTACATCCCTTCCTATAAGTTGGTATCTGTGGATAGAGAGAAAATTTGTTTAAAGTGAAAAAATATACATATATATAAAAAATATAAATAGAGATTATGAAACAAATCTGTATTTATGTGGATTTAAAAACAATAATATAGACAAAATCCCACCTACACTCAAGAGAATGAATCGGATCTGAATGTTTCAGACTCTTGACAGATTATATCAAGTGTGCATGAACTTTCAAATATGTGGAAAATATGTATAATCCACATTAAGTCCCTTTGGGGACATGGTTTCAAGAGTAAAAATCCACTCAAGTTCTTTACGTTTGAGGGCCAGCTCTCTATCACCTCCTCGTCTATTTAGGGGTACAGAATCAATGATTTTAAAACGCATTTGGGATACATTATGTCTACAGTCTACAAAATGTCTAGAAACTGGTAGATCTCACCTCTTGGTGTTAATACTGGATTTGTGGTTCCTCATTCTAAGCGTTACTTCAGTAGTGGTCTCACCCACATAGTATAGGCCACACGGACAACTCAATAAGTAGATTGCAAAGGTGGTTTTACAAGTATAAAAGCCCTGGATTTTAAAATTTTACCTGTTTGTGGATGACAGAAACTATCTCCCTTAATCATGTGATTACACATATTGCATCCCAGGCACGGAAAACATCCATGTTTTGGAGGGGCCAAAACACTTTGTGACATCTTGGTTTTAGATCCAATATCTGCCCTTATTAGCCTATTTCTAATGGTTCTACCTTTACGATATGCTAATAATGGTGGCTCTTGGAATTCCTTGATCAAGGGAAAAGCCCTAGTCAATAGGCGCCATTCTCTTCTTAAAATATTTCCAATTTCTGAACTAGATGTGGAGAAAGTTGAGACAAAAGGTATGCGAACATTTCTCTTATGTCCCACTGTCTGTTTATCCAGAAGTTATTGTCTATCCATTATTATTGTCTGTCTTTTATATATATTGAGCATATCGATTGGATATCCCCTACTTCTAAATTTATTACACATCTCATCCACTCTTTTGGACAACTGATCTTCATTACTGACAATTCCTCTAACTCTGAGAAGTTGGCTAAAAGGCAATGATCTCACCATAGCCCTATGATGTCCACTGTTATAGTACAACAGGCTATTCCTATCAGTTTTCTTAGAAAATATGTCTGTAGTCAGAGTGCCATCTTGTAAATAAATTTTGGTATCCAAAAATTCAACGGAAGTGTCAGAGTGGATCATGGTAAATTTGATCCCCTGACACATATCATTTAGAAAAACATGAAATTGATTCAATTCATTCTCTGAGTCGGTCCAGATGAGGAAGACATCGTCTATGTATCGCCACGACCGCAATACATTTCTGAAGTGGTGGGACACAGAGACAAGGTCCTCCTCAATCCGCCGCATGAAAATATTGGCATATGTCGGGGCCATATTGGACCCCATGGTCGCACCCCTTTTTTGAAGATAAAATTTATCACCAACCATGAAGTAATTTTTAGTGAGTATAAACTCAAGTAATGTTTTAACAAATTCAATTTTTTTATCTGAAAAATCCAAACGTGTCAGGTAGTGAAGAGCAGCTTCAATGCCTAGTGAGTGATTTATGGAGGTATACAGACTTCCAACATCAAGGGTAGCAAGGATAGACCGGCCAGGGACCCTAAGAGAGCCAATCCTGACAAGAAAATCAGTGGTATCCCTGATGTAGGAGTCAGCCCCCATGGCAAACTGCCGCAAAATTTTATCCACATAGCTGCTGGAACAAATAACGAATTACTCCCTGACACAATAGGGCGACCTGGGGGTTTTAATGGATCCTTATGAATTTTAGGAAGAAGGTAAATCACCGGGGTGACTGGATGCCTTACCTTCAAAAATTCACAGAGGTCCTTGTCAATGATCTTAGATAAAAAAGCCTCATCGACAAGTGATTTCAATTGATTCATGAAAGAGAATTTTGGATCACCTGATAGTTCAGCATATACATCATGGACATTCAATTGCATCTCCAATTCCTGCAGATAAAGGGACGTGTCCATCACCACAATGGCACCCCCCTTATCTGCAGGTTTGACAGTGATAGTGTAATGATGGGGGTAGGGAAACAGACAAGTGAGCCCTAATCTACTCGCCTACTTGCAACGACCCGCCCTAGGCGACGGGGTACAAATGGGCGACGGTCCCTACGCTCAGTAAGTGCACGTCAGACAAACAGACAAGGGTACACAGAAGCTAAGGGAAATGGGGCAGTTGCCCACGGCAATACCGTGAGCAACAAGAGTGGTGAACGAGCCGAGTCAAACCAGGAGTGTACGAGGTACCAAAACGCAGAGCAGGAGAGTAGTGAACAAGCCGAGTCAAACCAGGAGTGTACGAGGTACCAAACGCAGAGCAGGAGAGTAGTCAGTAAGCCAGGGACAGTATGAAGCAGGGTCAAATAGTTCAGAAGCTGCAGCAGGGCCAGGAAACCAAACGAGAAGAATAACAAGCAAGGAGGAACAGGAAAGGCAGGTATAAATAGACAGAGGGCGGGAGCTAGCTCCGTCTGGCCAGGCTGTGATAGGCTCTCCCACTCCTAAGCCTGCCATCCTGAGTGGTGGAAGATGGAGTCTCACAGACATAGAAGCAGGTGCAGACTGATTACCTATGGGCGTTGACACAGAAGCTGTGCCTGGCAGATCCTTTACAGTATCCCCCCTTTTATGAGGGGCCACCAGACCCTTTCTAGGTGGACCTGGTTTATTGGGGAAACGAAGGCGGAACCTCCTGACCAATACCCCAGCGTGAACATCCCGGGCGGGTACCCAAGTCCTCTCCTCAGGCCCGTATCCTCTCCAATGGACCAGGTACTGGAGGGAGCCTTGGACCATCTTGCTGTCCACAATCTTGGCCACCTCGAATTCCACCCCCTCAGGGATGAGAACGGGGACAGGAGGTTTCCTCGAGGGAGCCAAGGACGGGGAGCAGCATTTAAGGAGGGAGGCATGAAACACGTCGTGTACTCGAAAAGATGGGGGCAACTCCAGTCAGAAGGAGACAGGATTGAGGACTTCAATGACCTTGTACGGCCCTATAAACCGGGGAGCAAACTTCTTGGACGGGACCTTAAGGCGCAAGTTCTTAGACGATAGCCACACCAGATCCCCGACCATAAACAAGGGGTTAGCAGAACGTCTTCTATCTGCCTGAGTTTTTTGTATGCTCTGGGACGCCTCTAGGTTCTTCTGAACCTGGGCCCAGACTGTGCACAGTTCCCGATGAACGACCTCTACCTCGGGATTGTTGGAACTACCATGTGAAACGGAGGAGAACCGTAGATTAAACCCAAAATTACAGAAAAAGGGAGAGACCCCTGACGAGTTACTGACCCGGTTATTAAGGGAAAATTCGGCGAGGGGAATGAATGAGACCCAATCATATTGACAGTCAGAAATAAAACACCTTAAATATTGTTCTAGAGACTGATTAGTCCTCTCAGTTTGACCATTAGTTTCAGGATGGAAGGCAGAGGAGAAGGACAGATCAATCTCCCACTTTTTACAGAAGGCTCTCCAAAACAATGAAACAAATTGTACCCCTCTGTCCGAAACAATATTGACAGGGACCCCATGGAGACGCAGGATGTGTTTGACAAACAAGGTAGCTAACGTCTTAGCATTGGGTAGTTTCTTGAGGGGCACAAAGTGGCACATCTTACTGAAGCGGTCTACTACAACCCACACCACCGACTTGCTTTGAGATGGAGGCAAATCGGTGATAAAATCCATGGAGATATGGGTCCAATGTCTCTGGGGAATGGGCAAAGAACGTTGTAAGCCCGCTGGTCGGGACCTGGGAGTTTTGGACCTAGCACAAACCTCACAAGCGGCGACGTAGGCCTTAACGTCTTTAGGCAACCCAGGCCACCAATAGTTTCTGGCAATGAGGTGCTTGGTACCCAGGATGCCTGGATGACCAGATAGTGCGGAGTCATGATTTTCCCTAAGTACCCTTAGCCGGAATTGCAGGGGAACAAACAGCTTGTTCTCAGGAAGGTTCCCGAGAGCTGAACCTTGATCAGCCACAATTTCAGAGACTAAATCAGAATCAATAGAGTAAATGATTATACCTGGAGGCAAAATACAAGCAGGATCTTCCTCCGAAGGAGGGCTGGCCATGAAGCTACGCGACAGTGCATCAGCCTTAATATTTTTAGACCCAGCCCTATAGGTGACCAAAAAGTTGAATCTGGTAAAAAATAACGCCCATCGAGCATGTCTCGGGTTTAGCCTCCGGGCAGATTCTAGGAAAACCAGATTCTTGTGGTCGGCAAGGACCGTAACCTGGTGCCTAGCCCCCTCCAGGAAGTGGCGCCACTCTTCAAATGCCAGTTCGCGGTTGCCCCATTTGAACCCCTGAAGACGCTGCGGATGCAGCGAAACATGTCGGGGGGGCCTCGTAATACCTTTTAACCTCAGAGTTCTCACTGACTCAGACACAGACGCCACTTATCTGTGTTACCCGGCGTTCTGCAGACGCCGTAGGAGACACAAACATAGATAGACTATACTATATACTGATTGCATCTGACTGATGCAAAATCTATTTCTGTCAGTGAACTTTGGTTAATTTTTAAATTCGATTCATTTTTGTCCTAACTATATTTAACCCTAACCAATAAAAGTTATGTTTTAATATATACCTATCACTATAGCCTGGCTGGAAATAAAGGCACTTCTTTCCTTTTTGCTTAACCGCAAATTTGTATTTTCTCTACGAGGTACCAAAACGCAGAGCAGGAGAGTAGTGAACAAGCCGAGTCAAACCAGGAGTGTACGAGGTACCAAACGCAGAGCAGGAGAGTAGTCAGTAAGCCAGGCTCAGTATGAAGAGGGTCAAATAGTTCAGAAGCTGCAGCAGGGCCAGGAAACTAAACGAGAAGAATCACAAGCAAGGAGGAACAGGAAAGGCAGGTATAAATAGACAGAGGGCGAGAGCTAGCTCCGTCTGGCCAGGCTGTGATAGGCTCTCCCACTCCTAAGCCTGCCATCCTGAGTGGTGGAAGATGGAGTCAGTCTCACAGACATAGAAGCAGGTGCAGACTGATTACCTATGGGCGTTGACACAGAAGCTGTGCCTGGCAGATCCTTTACAGATAGAGGTATTATCAATCAATTCATTTAAAGCCATCTGTTCTAACCGTGTCATATTTCTATGATAGTTATCTCTTTGTCTTAACCAGTTACAGTTAAAAATTCTTAATCGTGGATTATCATTTTGTCCCACTAATGTTATTAATTGGTTTGAATTGGATCTTGATTTGAAACGTTTTTTTAGAATGTTGAGATTAAAAGCACATTTTTCAGGACAACCAGTTTTTGGTTCTTCTGATGTAAATGTACCACTGTCTAATGAGTATATGTTTGACCTGAAAAGTCTAGATCTTACTATAAAGAGCAGGTTTCAGCCGCCCCAAAACTCACATGAGATTGAGGCATATATTTCACTGGTTGATAAACACATCCAAACATTTCGAAATAAGCAAAACAAAAGAGATAACTATCATAGAAATATGACACGGTTAGAACAGATGGCTTTAAATGAATTGATTGATAATACCTCTATCACTGTCAAACCTGCAGATAAGTGGGGGTGCCATTGTGGTGATGTACACGTCCCTTTATCTGCAGGAATTGGAGATGCAATTGAATGACCATGATGTATATGCTGAACTATCAGGTGATCCAAAATTCTCTTTTATGAATCAATTGAAATCACTTGTCGATGAGGCTTTTTTTTATCTAAGATCATTGACAAGGACCTCTGTGAATTTTTGAAGGTAAGGCATCCGGTTACCCCGGTGCTTTACCTTCTTCCTAAAATTCATAAGGATCCGTTAAAACCCCCAGGTCGCCCTATTGTGTCAGGGAGTGATTCGTTATTTGTTCCAGCAGCTATCTTTGTGGATAAAATTTTGCGGCAGTTTGCCATGGGGGCTGACTCCTACATCAGGGATACCACTGATTTTCTCGTCAGGATTGGCTCTCTTAGGGTCCCTGGCCGGTCTATCCTTGCTACCCTTGATGTTGGAAGTCTGTATACCTCCATAGATCACTCACTAGGCATTGAAGCTGCTCTTCACTACCTGACACGTTTGGATTTTTCAGATAAAAAAATTGAATTTGTTAAAACATTACTTGAGTTTATACTCATTAAAAAATACTTTGTTTGGTGATAAATTTTATCTTCAAAAAAGGTGTACGTCCATGGGGTCCAATATGGCCCCAACATATGCCAATATTTTCATGCTGCGGATTGAGGAGGACCTTGTCTATGTGTCCCACCACTTCAGAAATGTATTGCGGTGGTGGCGATACATAGACGATGTCTTCCTCATCTGGCCCGGCTCAGAGGATGAATTGAATCAATTTCATGTTTTTCTAAATGATATGTGTCAGGGGATCAAATTTACCATGATCCACTCTGACACTTCCGTTGAATTTTTGGATACCAAAATTTATTTACAAGATGGCACTCTGACTACAGACATATTTTCTAAGAAAACTGATAGGAATAGCCTGTTGTACTATAACAGTGGACATCCTAGGGCTATGGTGAGATCATTGCCTTTTAGCCAACTTCTCAGAGTTAGAAGAATTGTCAGTAATGAAGATCAGTTGTCCAAAAGAGTGGATGAGATGTGTAATAAATTTAGAAGTAGGGGGTATGCAATCGATATGCTCAATATATATATAAAAGACAGACAATAACAATGGATAGACAACAACTTCTAGATAAACAGATAGTGGGACATAAGAGAAATGTTCGCATACCTTTTGTCTCAACTTTCTCCACATCTAGTTCAGAAATTGGAAATATTTTAAGAAGAGAATGGCGCCTATTGACTAGGCCTTTTCCCTTGATCAAGGAATTCCAAGAGCCACCATTATTAGCATATCGTAAAGGTAGAACCATTAGAAATAGGCTAGTAAGGGCAGATATTGGATCTAAAACCAAGATGTCACAAAGTGTTTTGGCCCCTCCAAAACATGGATGTTTTCCGTGCCTGGGATGCAATATGTGTAATCACATGATTAAGGGAGATAGTTTCTGTCATCCACAAACAGGTAAAATTTTAAAATCCAGTGCTTTTTTACTTGTAAAACCACCTTTGCAATCTACTTATTGAGTTGTCCGTGTGGCCTATACTCAGGGGTGAACCTAGCCTGTCTGCCGCCTGAGGCGAACTATAAAAAGGCGCCCCCCCCCAAATCTATTGGAGTTTTCTCATTCCTAGCTTTACACATCGAACACGCAATATATACATTTTTTAAATAGGAAAGCATTTGATGTTTATTTGTTAGGCCCTGTACACATGAAGTATTTTGACGAGTTTTTGGGCGCGGAAACCGCTCCGCAAAACTCGTCAAATACCGGCCGAAAATGCCTCCCGAGAAAGAAGGGACATGCCCTATCATCTCGCGTTTACGCCTCTGACCTCCCATTGACATCAATGGGAGGCAGAGAAAGGGTATTTCGCGGAGTTTTTTGCCCGTAGCACTCAATGGCCGCGAGCGAAAAATGCGGTGAAAATCGCGGCAAACGACGTGCAGGAAGGACAAAATTTGCCTCGAAATCCTAAACAGAATTTTGAGGCAGAATTTTCCTCCTGCAAAAAACTCAGTGTGAACACAGCATTAAAGTGCTGTTTGAAGTATGGAAAATATTTAAAGAATTATTCTTACTGCCAATCAGTGCAGTGCAAATAGTACAGTCTGCCCTGCACGGCCCCATATCTTTCCTCGGCAGCCAGTCTCATTTGTGGCGTCACTCTCTGCAATTACATTCAGGCCAGTCCAGGACGGATCGCGCTTAGCGCTGTTTTGAAGCGGCACGTCCTGGGCTGGTTTCTTTGCTCTACCTGCTGTATTTTAGTCTGCCTGTGCTGGCTCGATGCCAGTGGTGGATTAATATGATCTTAGGCCCTGGGCTGTACACAAGTTATGGTCCTCATCCCACACGTAAGTATCACCTACATGTCAAAGTCATCACATGCCACTCTGCAGACTGTCTCTTAGCCTGATCATCTGCTGCCACACTCACACTTCCCCACAGCCCCCACCACACTAATTTACATAGATTGTAAGACCAAGATTACCAATAATACCCCATACTGTTACTGAATAATATCCCCATACTGTTACTGAATAATACCCCATACTGTTACTGAATAATACCCCCATACTGTTACTGAATAATACCCCATACTGTTACTGAATAATACCCTATACTGTTACTGAATAATACCGCCACACCATAACCACATAGTGACTGAATAATACACCCATACTGTTACTGAATAATACCCCCATACTGTTACTGAATAATACCCCCATACTGTTACTGAATAATATCCCCATACAGTTACTGAATAATACCTCCATAATGTTACTGAATAATACCCCCATACTGTTACTGAATAATACCCCCATACTGTTACTGAATAATACCCCCATACTGTTACTGAATAATACCCCCATACTGTTACTGAATAATACCCCCATACTGTTACTGAATAATACCCCATACTATTACTGAATAATACCCCCATACTGTTACTGAATAATACCTCCATACTGTTACTGAATAATATCCCCATACAGTTACTGAATAATGCCTCCATACTGTTACTGAATAATACCTCCATACTGTTACTGAATAATACCCCCATACTGTTACTGAATAAAACCTCCATACTGTTACTGAATAATACCCCCATACTGTTACTGAATAATATCCCCATACTGTTACTGAATAATACCCCCATACTGTTACTGAATAATACCCCCATACTGTTACTGAATAATACCTCCATACTGTTACTGAATAATACCCCCGTACTGTTACTGAATAATACCCCCATACTGTTACTGAATAATACCTCCATACGGTTACTGAATAATACCCCCATACTGTTACTGAATAATACCCCCATACTGTTACTGAATAATACCCCCATACTGTTACTGAATAATACCTTTATACTATTACTGAATAATACTTCCATACGGTTACTGAATAAAACTACCAAACCATGATCACATATTACTAAAACATAGTGTCAGAAAAAACCCACCATACTGTTCGTGAATAAATCACACTATATATAGACCAATATTACCACCATATAGTGACCTTATAGAGGTAGATGCCAGTTATACACAAGATATCTGCAGACCATATAAGTGATTACAGTATAGTTATATCGAGTGACTATTGTGGCAAATTTAAGTTTTTAAAATTTTTATACTGCTTTTTTTTTGGTAGGTTCCGCTGGAGCGTTTGGACTACGTCGTAGATTCATTGGACTACTCCGATGATCTACTTTTTAAAAAAAAAAAAAAATGGTGAAAGAGGGCTGCAAGGGGGAGTTTAGATTTCAATAAAAGTTTTTCTTATGTCTGTTTTTTTTAATACTTTATTATGGCCTTGGTAATGGCTGTTGTCTGATTGAGAGCGTCCATTACTAAGAAGGGGCTTCGTGTTAGCCAGTAAAAAGGCTATCACTAACCCCTATTATTTCCCCGGTTCTCACTGCCGCGAGGGGAGTACGATCCAGTACCCGACCATCTGAAGCGACGGTAAGGCAGCAGGGCGGCCACAGGCTGGTTTTACCAGGCTGGGAAGGGATAAAAAACGTGGCCCTTCCCACCCTGGTGATGCTAGGCTGCAGCTGCTGTATTGTATCTGGCTGGTTGAAATAATAGAAAAAAAATTACGTGAGATCCCCCCCATTTTTCATAACCAGCCAGATACAATAAAGCAGCAGCAGCCTAGTAGTACCAGGGTGGGAAGGGCCATGGTTTTTGGCCATTCCGAGCCTGATAGTACCAGCCTGCGGCCACCCCAGTACCCGCCCTTCTCTTCAGACGGTCGGGTGCTGGATCGTACCCAGCTCTTCCCAGTACTCCTGGTGGCGGTGGGTACCGGGGTAATAATAGGGGTTAGTGCTAGCCTTATTACTGGCTAACACTAAGCCCCTTCTTAGTAATCGACGCTCTCAATCAGACAGCAGCCATTACTAAGGCGGTAATGAAGTATTAAAAAACAGAGACATAAAGAAATTTATTTTATTGAAATGACAACTCTTCCACACAATCCACTTTAACCATTTTATTAAAAAAATAAAAATAAAGCTTAAATCAGCGAAGTAGTCCAACGAATCTACGACGTAGTCCAAATGGTCAAGCGGAACCTGCAAAACAAAAATGAGCAGTATGAAAAATAAAAATAAAGTTGGCTGTCCCCACAGACGTACAAACATATGAATAAATAGCTACCTTCGGAAACATATTAAAATAATTAGAAAAATTAGGCCCATAAAATAAAACATATCAAATAAAAAAAAATTATTATAACACCTTTCTTTTAAAGAGAACCTTTCACCTCCCCATAGATGTACAGCTGAGTGCAGCATGTAATGGGGAGGGCTGCACAAACTCTGGGGCACTTTACATTTTTTTCTTAGCCTCCTTCGTTATTTAGATATCGGTGCTGTAATATTTGGCGCCCGATATTTAAATAAACCCATGAACTGTCAGTGGGGAGGTAATTGGCAAGGGGGCGTGTAACATCGCCATGACACTGTCCAATCAGCTACGGTCAGCGTTACAGCAAGAGCTGGAGAGAGAGCGCGTGCGCGCAGCTCCACCACCACTAAGGAACACAAGAGGAGAAGAAGAGTGTGAATTCTTCTTCTTCTGTTCCATGGCATCAGAGCTGTGCGCGCACGCACGCTCTCACTCTTTAGCTCTCGGCAGACAAGGACGATAAGACTGATCTCTCACCTGAGATCACAGTCTTGTACTTGCCTGCCGAGAGCTGAAGAGTGAGAGCGTGCGCGCGCACATGATCTCCTCTCTCCAGCTCTTGCTGTTGACATTGTCCGTAGCGGATTGGGCAGTGTCACAGCGATGTTACACGCCCCCTTGCCAATTACCGCCCCATTGGCAGTTCATGGGGTTATTTAAATATCGGGCGCCAAATATTACAGCACAGATATCTAAGTAAGGAAAGAGGGTAGGAAAAAAAATATAAAGTGCCCCAGAGTTTGTGCAGCCCTCCCCATTACATGCTGCACTCAAATGCAAATCTGTGGGCAGGTGAAAGATTCTCTTTAAAGTGTAACAACTTTTTAAAAAACTTTTGACATGTCAGAAGTTTTGATCAGTGGGGTCTGAACACTGAGACCCTCCACTAGTCGCTAAAACGAAGCAGCAGAAGTGCTCGGGTGAGCGGTATGCCGCTTCAATTCTGTTTGGCTTTCCTTGGAGCAGTGTACGGGCTCAATAGAAAGTCTATGAGTCCGTACACCGCTCACTCGGCTGAAAGTCGATCATAAATTAAGCGGCACAGCACTCACCCGAGCACTTCTGCTGCTTCGTTTTAGCGATCGGTGGGGGCCTCAGTGCTCGGTCCCCCACCGATGAAAACTTCGGACATGTCACTATGATATATAAAGATATCTATTAATGCGATTGGTGCAAGTTTTAATTACTTTTTATTGAAAATGATTTGTACTTTTTGAGATACAGCTGCTTTGTATCCTGTATACAGAGCAGCTGTATATAGCGCTGGGACCTGAATGCATTAGGTCGCCTACTACTGATCACATCTAAGTTATGAACTTAGATGTGATCGGTAACAGCTCGATCCTGCAGGACTCGCTGACACTGAATCAGTCAGTCCCGCTGACCTGACGGATACAGGATACAGCGCTATATACATTATATAATATATTTATTTTAATTAGCGGGGGCAGGATTATGGGTAAGGATTAGGGCCTGTTCACATCAGCGTTGGCTTTCCTTTCCGGGGTTCCGTGGGAGGTTTCCGTCGGGTGAACCCCGCAACGGAAAGTCAAACTGAAACCACAGCTTCCGTTTCAGTCACCATTGAAATCAATGGTGACGGAAACATTGCTAATGGTTTCCGTTCGTCACCATTCCGGCAGGTTTCCGTTTTTGTGACGGAATCAATAGCGCAGTCGACTGCGCTAATGGTGACAGAAATGGAACTGTGGTTTCAGTTTGACTTTCCGTTGCAGGGTTACCTCCGACGGAACCCCAGAACGGAAAACCAACGCTGATGTGAACAGGCCCTAAGGCTTTTTTCACACTAGCATTAATATACGTTTACCTCTCTTCCGTCAGAGGAAGAGAGGATCAATACGTTAAACGGAAAGCAATGGTTCCATTAGAATTACCATTGCTTTCAATGGTAATTATTTTGTATCAGTTGCTTTCCGTTTGTCTCCGTTCGCTAAGTTTCCGTTATTTTTTAAAGGAAACAAAAGTGCAGTCTGCAGAACTTTTATTTCCGTTCAAAAGAACGGAAACCTAGCGAACGGAGACAAACGGAAAGCAACTGATACAAAAGAATTACCATTGAAAGCAATGGTAATTCGAATGGAGCCGTTGCTTTCCGTTTATCGGATCGATCCTCTCTTCCTCTGATGGAAGAGAGGTAAATGTATATTAATGCTAGTGTGAACAAAGCCCAAAACAAGATATTAATATAAAAAAAAAAAAAAAAACCCAGGTGGGATTTGAACCAGTAACCTTCCATGTGTGCAGACAAGCTAACCACTACACTATAGAAGCAATCATAGTCAATGTGTCTGAAACTGTAGTAGTTGAGGGTTTATTCAACGACAGGCACTATCAGTCTCTCCTGTCTCTCTGCTGCGTGTGGGTGGTGACTGGTCAGAGACTCACAGTCAGACTGGCTGCCGCAACTGCCGCATACAGTGTGCACTGGGAGTGACTGTGAGACTCACCAGTCACAGCCCTGATTGTAGCTTTCCCACGCTAATTAAGCACAGGAAAGCTACAAAGCCAGGAGTATACTACAAGGGTGGGGGGGGGGTCTGGACGTTTTACTGACAGCAGAGGGCTCTATAGGGGGGAATTATCCCCCCACCATAGAGCCCTGACTAGTTACTATACTGAAAGGTTAGGGGGGTCTGAGCATCTGACTGACTGCTCTAAAGGGGGGGGCAGAATCCCCCCCCCTATAGAGCTCTCTGCAGTAAGTCAGACAGACGCTTAGACCCTCCCCCACCCACACTAATCCTTCCATTATAGTGATGTGAGGGCTCTATGGGGTGGATTATTCCAGCCCCATAGAGCCCTCTGCTGTCGGTAAAATGCCCAGACCCCCCCCCCCCCCTTGCAGTATACTCATGTCACGGGTCCCGGTCCCAGCAAGGCAGGAACTTACCTCGTGCTGCTCGTGCTGCTCGTCGCTCCTCCTGCAGACTTGCTCCTCTCTGGCTGCATGTGCTGTGTACAGCGTCAGAGAGCAGGAGGAGTGTTACAGACGTTCGGCACATCTGCTATGTGCGTCTGCATGGCCCCTCCCCCCGCTCCAGTCCGTCCCGGGCTGAAAATGTCGCCCCCCCCCCGTTTGGGTAGGTGGTGCCGCCTGAGGCCGTCGGCTCACCTGGCCTCATGGCAGATGTGGCACTGCCTATACTATGTGGGTGAGACCACTACTGAAGTAACGCTTAGAATGAGGAACCACAAATCCAGTATTAACACCAAGAGGCAAGATCTACCAGTTTCTAGACATTTTGTAGACTGTAGACATAATGTATCCCAAATGCGTTTTAAAATCATTTATTCTGTACCCCTAAATAGACGAGGAGGTGATAGAGAGCTGGCCCTCAAACGTAAAGAACTTGAGTGGATTTTTACTCTTGAAACCATGTCCCCAAAGGGACTTAATGTGGATTATACATATTTTCCACATATTTGAAAGTTCATGCACACTTGATATAATCTGTCAAGAGTCTGAAACATTCAGATCCGATTCATTCTCTTGAGTGTAGGTGGGATTTTGTCTATATTATTGTTTTTAAATCCACATAAATACAGATTTGTTTCATAATCTCTATTTATATTTTTTATATATATGTATATTTTTTCACTTTAAACTAATTTTCTCTCTATCCACAGATACCAACTTATAGGAAGGGATGTACATCATGGGAGCAGAGGTTACGTTTCTCAACTAATTTTGTTCCAAGGATTATATAAAGACCCTCTTTATTTCTTATGTAAATCAGAGATTTCTTTATGTTTATTATATGCTCTCTGTGGGAATCGTATGGAATAAATTGTAATCAGCAATTGAATCAATTTATTGTTTTTTTATTTATGTCTACATTTTGGTCCTGAACATAAAAAGATATATGAGTGGGTGGTTGAAACTATTTTGTTTCTGGGGGATATGGCTACCTATTCATTCAGGTGCAGCCGTTCTCCCCATTCATATTATAGTCCGTGGCCATTATATTCTCAGACTCCATAACGAGTCTCTTGATACAGACATATAATTATATCTCACATATATATTCAGTGTGGGCTATTCACATAAAGAAATATAGATTGCTGGCTACACACTCTTTTGAGTGTTATTTCATATTGTTAAAAACATACGTCGGGACAGAATTTACTGTCTGCGCATGCGCGGCCATACTGTGTTTCAGGGATGCGTTCCATATGACGCACTTCCGACAGTCCGCCATTTTGCGCATGCGATCGCGGGACGCCATGGTTCATTCCATGCATCACCGAGAGCTGACACTGTAAGTTTTATGATATAATTCCTGTTTTTTTCCACTACAATTGTGTGGGAACACTCCCTCTGCTCCTCCCCTTCATTATGAGTTGATGTCATTGATTAGGGCAATTATAATATTACCTTATTTATCTTTCTATCATTTATTCAATATTAAGAGATGTTGTTTCTGAACAAATTAATTGGTCACATTGATCGACATATGTTTACCGTTGTATGATTATGTTTCTTGTATTAACAGATTCTTTACATATGTATCATTAATTGCACTATTGATTGGATATCCTGTGTATCTCTATATATATGTGGCACTATGCACTTTTGAAATCAGCTTGAGAAAAGTTCAGGTGTGAACCGAAACGTTGCTAATTTTTTCCACCTGGTGGTGAATAAACCAACATCTCCCTAACACTGAAGTCCTGGTGCTGTTACTTGCTCTCTGTTCCTGTTATATATATATACACACACTCGTGTGTATATATATATGTATATTGTAAAGGATCTACCAGGCACAGCGGGGTTAACTCCCAGAACTAATCAGTCAGCACCTGAGAATACATCCCTGAGACTGACTCCTGCTTCCACCATTCAGGCTGGCAGGCTTAGGAGTGGGAGAGCCTATCGTAACCTGGCCAGACTCAGCTAGCTCCCGCCCTCGGTCTATTTAAGCCTGCACTTCCTGTCCCTCGGTGCTTGTTATTGCTTTTGTTTCTTTCCTTGTGGTTCCTGGCCCAGCTACAGCTCCTGCTATTTTTGATCCTGCTCCATACCGACCCTGGCTTACCGACTACTCTTCTGCTTTTCGTTTTGTACCTCGCACACCCCTGGCTTGACTCAGCTCGTTCACCACTCTGGTTGCTCACGGTGTTGCCGTGGGCAACGGCCCCTTTTCCTTGCTTGTGTTCCTTGTATGTTTGTCGTGTTTGTCGTGCACTGTACCCCGTCGCCTAGGGCGGGTCGTTGCAAGTAGGCAGGGACAGAGTGGCGGGTAGATTAGGGCTCACTTGTCCGTCTCCCTACCCCCTGCCATTACATAATAACAAGCCCATACCTAGTCTACCCCTGGTCCCTGACACCACTATGGATCCCCGTGAGACCCTGGCTCAGCAAATGCAGGGTCTCTCCCTACAGGTCCAGGCCCTGGCTCAGAGGGTCAACCAGCCTGATGCTACTCTGGTAGTTCCCCTCACCGCACCTCTTGAACCCCACCTCAAGTTGCCCGACCGGTTCTCAGGGGACCGGAGGACTTTTCTCTCCTTTCGGGAGAGTTGTAGGCTTTACTTTCATTTAAAGCCTCATTCCTCAGGTTCTGAGAGCCAGCGGGTGGGTATAATTATGTCCCGGCTCCAGGAAGGGCCCCAAGAGTGGGCCTTCTCCTTGGCTCCTGACGCCCCTGAACTTTCCTCCGTTGATTGTTTCTTTTCTGCTCTCTGACTTATTTATGACGAGACTGACAGGAGTGCCTTTGCCGAGAGTCAGCTGGTGACCTTAAGTCAGGGTAAGAGACCTGTTGAGGAGTATTGCTCTGACTTTCGGAAGTGGTGCGTAGCTTCTCGGTGGAATGACCCTGCCTTAAGGTGCCAGTTTAGGTTGGGTCTGTCGAATGCCCTGAAAGACCTGCTAGTTAGCTATCCCTCTTCTGACTCCCTAGACCAGGTTATGGCTTTAGTGATACGACTTGACCGACGTCTCAGGGAACGACAACGTGAACGTTTATGTGTTTTCTCCTCCGACTCCCCCATGATGCCTCCCGAAGCTCCGTTGCTTCGTTCCTCCCCGAAAGATTCAGAGATACCTATGCAACTCGGGGCCTCCGTGTCCCCCCAACAACGTAGAGAATTCCGCAGGAAGAATGGTCTCTGCTTCTACTGTGGGGACGACAAGCATCAAGTGAACAACTGTCCTAAGCGTAAGGTTGCAGCCAGAGAACTTCCGCGTCTAAGTGATCATCGGGGAGGTCACTTGGGCGCACAGGTATTTCCCGTAAATATGAAACGTACTAAGATCTTGCTTCCCTTTCAGGCCTCTTTTGGTGGTAGGTCTGCTACCGGCAGTGCTTTCGTGGATTCAGGGTCCTCTACTAATATCATGTCTGTGGAATTTGCTATGTCCCTTGCTATGCCTCTTATTGATTTGCCTAAACCTGTCCCGGTAGTGGGTATCGACGCCACTCCTCTTGCTAATGGTTATTTTACACAGCATACCCCTGTTTTTGAACTCCTTGTTGGCTCCATGCATTTGGAGCAATGCTCTGTACTGTTGATGCAGGGATTATCGTACGATTTGGTTCTAGGTCTTCCCTGGTTGCAGTTGCATAATCCTACGTTTGACTGGAATACTGGGGAGCTAACCAAATGGGGTAATGAATGTTGTACGTCATGTTTTTCTGTTAATTCTATTTCTCCCCCTAAGGAGGCGAATACGCTACCCGAGTTTGTTCAGGACTTCGCTGATGTTTTCTCTAGGGAGGCCTCCGAAGTGTTACCTCCTCATAGAGAATACGATTGCGCTATCGAATTGGTACCAGGAGCTAAGCTTCCTAAGGGTAGGATATTTAATCTTTCTTGTCCCGAACGTGAAGCTATGAGAGTGTATATCCAGGAATCCCTGGCCAAGGGTTACATTCGTCCCTCTTCTTCTCCGGTAGGTGCTGGCTTCTTCTTCGTGGGGAAGAAGGATGGTGGTCTTAGGCCATGCATTGACTACCGTAGCCTGAATAAGGTCACGGTAAGGAACCAGTATCCCCTTCCTTTGATTCCTGATCTCTTTAATCAGGTTCAGGGGGCCCAATGGTTTTCTAAATTGGATCTACGGGGGGGCGTATAACCTTATTCGCATCAAAGAGGGGGATGAGTGGAAGACTGCGTTTAACACGCCCGAAGGCCATTTCGAATACCTCGTCATGCCCTTTGGGTTGTGTAATGCCCCTGCGGTCTTCCAGAATTTCATAAATGAGATTTTGAGAAATTACCTGGGGATTTTTCTGGTAGTGTACCTTGATGACATACTGGTGTTTTCCAAGGACTGGTCCTCCCACGTGGAGCATGTCAGGAAGGTGCTCCAGGTCCTTCGGGAAAATAAACTGTTTGCCAAAACCGAAAAATGTGTGTTTGGGGTACAGGAGATGCCATTTTTGGGTCAAATCCTCACTCCTCATGAATTCCGCATGGACCCCGCCAAGGTTCAGGCTGTGGCGGAATGGGTCCAACCTGCCTCCCTGAAGGCGTTAGTGTTTTTTGGGGTTTGCTAATTATTACAGGAGATTTATTGCTAACTTCTCGGTCATCGCTAAGCCCCTTACGGACCTCACTCGCAAAGGTGCTGATCTCCTCCACTGGCCTCTTGAGGCTGTCCAGGCTTTTGAGGTCCTTAAGAAGTGCTTTGTCTCGGCCCCGGTGCTAGTTCAGCCCAACCAAATGGAGCCATTTATCGTGGAAGTTGACGCATCTGAGGTGGGAGTGGGGGCTGTCTTGTCCCAGGGTACCAGGTCCCTCACCCATCTCCGCCCCTGTGCCTACTTCTCCAGGAAGTTTTCGCCAACTGAAAGTAACTATGATATTGGCAACCGCGAACTCTTAGCCATTAAATGGGCATTTGAAGAGTGGCGCCACTTCCTGGAGGGGGCTAGGCACCAGGTAACGGTCCTTACCGACCACAAGAATCTGGTTTTCCTAGAATCTGCCCGGAGGCTAAACCCGAGACAAGCTCGATGGGCGTTATTTTTTACCAGATTCAATTTTTTGGTTACCTATAGGGCTGGGTCTAAAAATATTAAGGCTGATGCACTGTCGCGTAGCTTCATGGCCAGCCCTCCTTCGGAGGAAGATCCTGCTTGTATTTTGCCTCCAGGTATAATCATTTCCTCGATCGATTCTGATTTAGTCTCTGAAATTGCTGCTGATCAAGGTGCAGCTCCCGGGAACCTTCCTGAGAACAAGCTGTTTGTTCCCCTGCAATTCCGGCTAAGGGTACTTAGGGAAAATCATGACTCCGCACTATCTGGCCATCCAGGCATCCTGGGTATCAAACACCTCATTACCAGAAATTATTGGTGGCCTGGGTTGCCTAAAGACGTTAAGGCCTACGTCGCCGCTTGTGAGGTTTGTGCTAGGTCCAAGACTCCCAGGTCCCGACCAGCGGGCTTACTGCGTTCGTTGCCCATTCCCCAGAGACCTTGGACACATATCTCCATGGATTTTATCACCGATTTGCCTCCATCCCCAGGCAAGTCGGTGGTGTGGGTGGTGGTGGACCGCTTCAGTAAGATGTGCCACTTTGTGCCCCTCAAGAAACTACCCAACGCCAAAACGTTGGCTACCTTGTTTGTCAAACACATCCTGCGTCTCCATGGGGTCCCTGTCAATATTGTTTCGGACAGAGGGGTACAATTTGTTTCATTGTTTTGGAGAGCCTTCTGTATGAAGTTGGGGATTGATCTGTCCTTCTCCTCTGCCTTCCATCCTGAAACCAATGGCCAAACGGAGAGGACTAATCAGTCTCTAGAACAATACTTAAGGTGTTTTGTCTCTGACTGTCAATTTGATTGGGTCTCTTTCATTCCCCTCGCCGAATTTTCCCTTAATAACCGGGTCAGTAACTCGTCAGGGGTCTCTCCTTTTTTTTGTAATTTTGGGTTTAATCCACGGTTCTCCTCCGTTTCACCTGGTAGTTCCAACAATCCTGAGGTAGAGGTCGTTCATCGGGAACTGTGCACAGTCTGGGCCCAGGTTCAGAAAAACCTAGAGGTGTCCCAGAGCGTACAAAAAACTCAGGCTGATAAAAAAACGTTCTGCTAACCCCCTGTTTATGGTCGGGGATCTGGTGTGGTTGTCGTCTAGGAACTTGCGTCTCAAGGTTCCGTCCAAGAAGTTTGCTCCCCGGTTTAAAGGGCCGTATAAGGTCATTGAGGTCCTCAATCCTGTCTCCTTCCGGCTGGAGTTACCCCCGTCTTTTCGGATACACGACGTGTTTCATGCCTCCCTCCTCAAACGCTGCTCCCCGTCCTTGGCTCCCTCGAGGAGACCTCCTGTTCCCATCCTCACCCCGGAGGGGGTGGAATTCGAGGTGGCCAGGATTGTGGACAGCAAGATGGTCCAAGGCTCCCTCCAGTACCTGGTCCATTGGAGAGGATACGGGCCCGAGGAGAAGACTTGGGTACCCGCCCGGGATGTTCACGCTGGGGTATTGGTCAGGAGGTTCCACCTGCGTTTCCCCAGTAAGCCAGGTCCACTTAGAAAGGGTCCGGTGGCCCCTCATAAAAGGGGGGGTACTGTAAAGGATCTGCCAGGCACAGCGGGGTTAACTCCCAGAACTAATCAGTCAGCACCTGAGAATACATCCCTGAGACTGACTCCTGCTTCCACCATTCAGGCTGGCAGGCTTAGGAGTGGGAGAGCCTATCGTAACCTGGCCAGACTCAGCTAGCTCCCGCCCTCGGTCTATTTAAGCCTGCACTTCCTGTCCCTCGGTGCTTGTTATTGCTTTTGTTTCTTTCCTTGTGGTTCCTGGCCCAGCTACAGCGCCTGCTATTTTTGATCCTGCTCCATACCGACCCTGGCTTACCGACTACTCTTCTGCTTTTCGTTTTGTACCTCGCACACCCCTGGCTTGACTCGGCTCGTTCACCACTCTGGTTGCTTACGGTGTTGCCGTGGGCAACGGCCCCTTTTCCTTGCTTGTGTTCCTTGTATGTTTGTCGTGTTTGTCGTGCACTTACTGAGCGCAGGGACCGCCGCCCAGTTGTACCCCGTCGCCTAGGGCGGGTCGTTGCAAGTAGGCAGGGACAGAGTGGCGGGTAGATTAGGGCTCACTTGTCCGTCTCCCTACCCCCTGCCATTACATATATATATATATACACACACACATTTATATATATATATATATATATATACACACACATATATTTACACACACACACACACACACACACACACACACACACACACACATATATACACACAGTCACACTCATATATACACACACAAGCACACATGTACACACACACACACACACTCATATATATATATATATATATATATATACATACACACACACACACACACACTCATATGTACACACACACACACACACACACACTTCATTTATCCCTTTCTCAGGATTTATTCTCTCCTGTTTCCAGAGTCTTGAAGCTGCATTGATTGGTTTAGGACCTTTGATCACGTAATAGTCACATGATGTTCTCAAAGGTCCTGAAATCACTGTTACTAGCAGACAGGGCACAGAGGCTCCTGCATACATCTGTGTATGTGGGGATTTCTTTATATCACAGATCAGTACCCACATATATATGCAGGACTGTACAGGAGAGCGGCCACTGAGCAGTGAAGCGGTCGGCCCACTGGGAAAATTCCCGGTGAAGTACATGGCCAATTCGCCCCTGGCAGCAGCGCTAATTTAATGCTGCGGCCCTTTCACTGTTTTTCCCTGCACAACTGGTGGCCGGGAAAACAGTTCAGGGAAAAACAGTGTAGCAGTGCTGGAATAAAGCTGTGCTGATACAGTACATCGGAGCTAGTGAAGGCAGCAGAATCCTGGACACACAGACCTTACATCAAGCATGTCTTACTGAGGGGGACATGCACAGATGAATAAAATCTGAAACTTGGAGCAGGTTGCAAACGGCATATGAAGGGGTATGAAAATCAATGAAGGAATCTGAAAATAAATGCAGAAATGAAGATTGCAGCCTGAAACTTAGTGCAACTTTTTTTTAACTCCAGGTAACCACCAACATATGTAAACATATTTTCTGCTTGAAAATGCTTCCATTGAGGAAGTGAAATGTTGCACTGGTTGGGTGAATAAACGTCACTTTTTTTCCATGAGTGCTGCTTCCATGCTCTTGTTTTCTTGTTATATGTAAAAACTATGTTTTAATGGAAATTATTAAAAACTTCATTCCCCGATGTAATATTTAAAAAAACTTAAACTGGAGATTCATGCACACTGACATTCAAGGGCACCATTCTTCCATATGTCATTATATAGAAAAATACAAATGGATCCTAGCACAGGGGAAATGGGAAAACATCCTCAAAACTTCCTTTGTGAATGTTTCTTTTCTTTCCCTATACTGGTATCCGTTTTCATTTTTGGTAAATAATAAAGGACAGGAGAACTGAACGTTTGTGTATATATACTTTTTTTTTTTTACAATAATTTGTATTATTTTTCCCAATGTGTAGATACTGTTTTAATGGAATTTAAGCTATTCAAAATGTCCACAGCTGCTCTGAGCTCTTTTAATGCTTTCTCAGTTCTGCTTAAAAGCAATTAATTTTAGGCCAAATGGTGACAACCATGCATTGGTTTGAAAAGGACCCAAGCTAGATAATAATGTCAGAACTCCTCTGTTTGACCTCTTACAGTATACACTGGGACACATTTATTAATACAATTATGTCAATTTTCTGATTTTTAAATATGGCATGGTCAGGCCTCGGTACGGGAGTGTGGAATCAAAGTGTCACTAGTAGATTTGGCTAGGGCTAAATTGGGAGCGGAATCGAAGCGATTTTGCACCTTCACCCTGAAACACCTATCACAGGGTTTTGAAGTTTGTGCAGGGAATTTCTAGGTCATGTCCCCAGAGAGGTCTACAATAGCAACCGTTGATGGCTTGAACATGGTTTCTCCGAAGCGAGGTACCAGAATCGAAAAGCAAAATCGTGGTCGCACAAATCCGAGATTAGGGCTGGCAGCGTTCATGGAACATGATGAGAGAAATGCAGGTTAGGGCAAGCAGCGATCCAAAGATATGAAAAAGTCTGGGTCAACTTGAAAATATTACACAAAAAACACCTTCACAAATAAACAGGATGCAAAGAACCTTGTTGCTACGGAATGGTGTGGCACTTCTGAGCACGTTTAAATAATCATAGGGGATCAGCCTTAGGCAGAGCACTGAACAGCTGACATAGGCCTGTCCCTGTATCAGCGCACACGCCGCTATCGAAAGGCCAGCGGCGGTGAGACAACAATAGAGACATGTACTGCTCAGTTATGCGCAGTGGCCAGTGTCCCATTATAACATAAAACACTGTACTGATTTTATTGTTGACCTGCTGTGTATGATAAAAAGAGAAGTCTCATTTTATATGTATCCCAAGCTCAGCACAACAAACTATTTTCTTTCTTTATTATTTAATAGATAAATTATTAATTTTATTAAAGGAAGACTGACATCAGGTTTATGCTGCCCTATCTGAGCAGCATAAAGTAGTAACAGAGAAACTGATTCCAGCGCTGGGTAACCTACTTTGTAATAATTAGTCGTTCTCATAAAATCTGTGTTTATCTCCTGCAGTGCATATTTATGAGCTGCGGCTCCTCCCGCACTCCAGCTGCTGATTGACTGCTTTCTCCCAATACTGTGCAATACTGAGAAAACACCCCCGTATGTTTCTAACAATCCATCAGTAAGTGTGAGCCATGAAATCTTATAGGATGTCTCCCAAAGTCCCAGATCCAGCGGGACAGTCCCAGATTCTGGGAGATGTTGCGCAAATACAGTTGAATACAGTTGTGGAGCAGAGAACTGTGACATCCCTACTCTACCATTCTGCCTGTGATGCCTGCCGTGGGCGACTTGGTGCAGACAGGTGCAATGCAGTGATGTGATTGCGCTTGTCTGCACTGAGCCACACACCGCACAGACTGGGGAAGACCTGCAGAGGGATCTCCTCCATTGGTCGTGAGAACGGGGCTAGGCGAGTATTAATTTTATTATTTTTGTAGGCACTATGGGGGAATTATACTGTGTGTGGGGGGCACTATGGGAGACCTATACTGTGTGGGGAGCCCGGGAGGCAACATCAGGGTATTATACTGTGTGGCGAGACACTATGGGGACATTATACTGTGTGTGGAGGTTACTATTGGGGCATTATACAATGTGTGGGGGCACTACGGGGCATTTACTGTGTGTGAGAAGACCCTATGGGGAATTATACTGTGTAGGGGGAATTTTACTGTGTAGGGGGCACTATGGGGGTATTATACTGCGTGGGAGACACTATGGGGTCATTATACTGTGTGGGGAGGCACTATGGGGACATTATACTGTTTGGGGAGGCACTAAGGGGGCATCATTACTGCGAGGGGGCAGTAAGGAGGTATCATCACTGTATGGAGACACTAAGACTTTCCTTACAAAGAGGGCACTATAAGGGAATGTTCACATGTAGCAGAATTAGTTGCGGAATATACGCAGCGTAATACAGTAGTAGCAAAGCAGATGAGATTTGAACAAATGTCATCCACGCGCTACGTAAATTATGAGCGAAAAAAAACGCTCAAAAATCTACCTGCAATGCAGAGTTTTAGTCCACAGCATGTCAATACCATTCGTGTAATCGCTTTTGTGTTGCAGGTTTTCCCCATTAAATTCAATGGGGAGGCAAAACCCGCAACAAATAGCAGATGTTTCGTTTATTTGCAACTGAAAAGCGCCGATTTTGCCGCAAAAACCACAGCTGAGAAAAAAAATCTTATACTTACCTAGAATTCTGTGCTTCTTCATCAAGGTCTGCAGGACGTCAGTGGCTAAGTGTTTGGTTTGTTTTTTTAAACAGGCAGTTTTCCGCAGCAGACATTCCGCCTGAAAAACTGCACCACAATTTAGTGCGGTTTTTCGGCCGTAATTCCCTGCAGCCGCCAGGGCGGATACACTGTGTACCTTTACGCAGCATATCTGCCCTGTGTGAAAGTGGCCGAAAAGTGTGTGGAGCATAAAGGAGCAGTATTACCGTTTGTCACTTATACGTCATTGCAGGAAGGCATCATAGTATCCAAGGACATATCTGATCTGCCTTGCTACGGCTCTAAGGGCATGACCACACGTGGCGGATTTCCTCCGCAACTGTCCGCATCAATGCCGCACAGAATCTGCGTTGCAGATTCTGCTGCGGATCTGCACAAAATGTGCAGTACATTGATGCGGACTAGCTGCTGCGGACTGCGGGAAAAGTGCTTCCCTTCTCCCTATCAGTGCAGGATAGAGAGAAGGGACAGCACTTTCCCTAGTGAAAGTAAACGATTTTCATACTTACCGGCCGTTGTCTTGGTGACGCGTCCCTCTTTCGGCATCCAGCCCGACCTCCCTGGATGACGCGCCAGTCCATGTGACCGCTGCAGCCTGTGCTTGGCCTGTGATTGGCTGCAGCCGTCACTTACACTGAAACGTCATCCTGGGAGGCCGGACTGGAGACAGACGCAGGGAGTTCTCGGTAAGTATGAACTTATATGTTTTTTTACAGATACATGTATATTGAGATCGGTAGTCACTGTCCCGGGTGCAGAAACAGTTACTGCCGATCGCTTAACTCTTTCAGCACCCTGGACAGTGACTATTTACAGACGTCTCCTAGCAACGCTCCCGTCATTACGGGAGCCCCATTGACTTCCTCAGTCTGGCTGTAGACCTAGAAATACATAGGTCCAGCCAGAATGAAGAAATGTCATGGTAGTAAAACCAATACGCTCCGCAGCACACATAATATCTGCGGACTTCATTGCGGAATTTTGACTCTCCATTGAAGTCAATGGAGAAATTCCGCCATGAGTCCGCCACTGCTCCGCAACAGACAGAGCATGCTGCGGACACCAAATTCCGCTCCGCAGCCTATGCTCCGCAGCGGAATTTTACGCCTCGTCTAAACGAACACTGCTAAATTAAAGTGTAAGTCAATGGACAAACGGCACCGCTGCGGATTAACGCTGCGGAGTGTCCGCAGCGGAATTTAAGTGAAATTCCGCCACGTGTGAACCCAGCCTAAGGCTTCGTTCACATCTGCGCTAGGGCTCTATTCCGACGTTCCATCAGAGATTTCCGTCGGAACGTAGCAATGACAGACATAAACGGAAACCATAGGTTTCCTTTTCCATCACCATTGATTGTGACTGTGATAAACGGAAACCATTGTCACCGGATTTGTCACCATTGAAATCAATGGTGATGGGTGTCTGTCGGAACGGAGCCCTAGCGCAGATGTGAACGAAGCCTAACTCAGATACAGGAGATTTTGCTTTTATTGTTATCAAAGGGAAAATACAGTGAAGATGGAGTTTCTCATTATAAGTATTTATTAGGTAGTTCTTTCTTGAAAAACAAGGCATATGAGAAAGTTGCATAACCTTTTCTTTCACAATAAGAAAACCTGTTTAAGCTTTATTTACATAGTACTGGACTTCCCCTTTAAGTACGATTTTACTTTAGTCAAAAGGTAATGAATGTGATATTTATTAGGTATTATTTAAATTTTTGCTCATGTATTCAGTATGTGTAGGGATTATGAATTAGACTTTAAGCTGTGAATAAATCCACTGCTGGAGAACAATGAATTATGTAGACACTCACTGTCTTCACCTGGTATGATGCAGCTAAAATTACTTGCATGCATGACATTTATTGAAGGTATTAAGTATCTTAAATAAACAGTCTACACTTTCCAGGGTATCTTTTTAATAAGCCCAGGTATTATAAAAAAAAAAAAAAAAAAAAAAAAGCTCTATCTATAAAACCAGTTGTTCTAACAGAGACATGATTTGAATGCAAAATATGTGATTTATAATTTCTATAGAAAATGTGTTTCGAATGAATCTATTAAAGATTGAGAATAAGGTTACGACCACACGGAGCGGCACTGACACGGTCGCAACGCGCCCAACAACCACGCTGGCACTATGTAGGAGCGGCTGTCAAATACCTCGTTAAGGGGTATTGCGGTTACATGCGCATGCGCACTGCCGCTCCATTCATTCTCTATGGGAGCACTGGAGATAGCCGAGTGCAGTGTTCGGATTTTTCTGGCGCTGCCATAGAGAATGAATAGGGGGTAAGTTGTAATTTGCAAAAACGTGCTGCCATAAAGTGTGTATTAATTCATGGCCGCATGATTTTGCAGATACGCGCCTTAACATGCGGCCACTAACAGGCTGTTTGACAGCTGCACCGAACATGGTGCTGGCGTGGTTGTTAGCAGCGTTGCGACCATGTCAGGGCCGCTCTGTGTGGCCCTACCCTTAAATAGATAAAACTGCAACAGATCAGGTTCACAAAGCATGTTTGCGTCATCTGTTTTCTTTTAGTTCTTTTGAGCTGGGAAGAAGTGGATCCATTCCTTCTCCACTTTATTTAGATACACTATATGGCCAAACGTATGTGAACACTCCTACAAATTATTGAGATCAGTTGTTTCAGGCACAACCATTGCATTCAGATGCATAAAATAAAGCACACAGCCATGCAATCTCCAAAGACAAACAATACTAGAAGTATCGGTCATAGGTATAGACTTATTAATACTGTCTTATAGATGGATAGTACAAAACTAGACCAGATGGGCAGAAACTTTATCAATTTTATCACAGTAATGCATGATCTATGATAAATTTGGCAAATCTTGCTAGACATGTTAGACATCTTTCCCTTCCTTACGTCACCTCATGGCTGGTGCCCTTCAATATTTTGTACCCAAAAAAAACATTTTTTATAGATACTTTTGAAAACTGTCTAGGAAGGTGTAAAAAGTGATTAAAAACATTTAATAAATTTGGCGCGAACCATGTACTCACCTTTTTTGCGCAATTTGTGACAGAATTCTGGTGCGTTTTGGTTAGTAAATCTCCACCAGTGATTTTGAACGTGGCACTGTCATAATATGCCACCTTTGTCTCTAGCCATAGTTTGTAAAATTCTGACCTGCTAAACCTGCCCCGTCAGCTAGAAGTGCTAGACCATGCAAACTCAGAGCAGGGCCACCAAGTTCTGAGTTTGTGACATTTAAAAATCACTTGTCCTTGGCTGCATCACTTACTACAGAGCTCCAAACTGCCTCTGGAAGTGATATCGACATAAGAATTGTGCATCAGGAACTTTATGAAGTGAGTTTCCATGGTGGAACAGCTGCGCACAAACCTAAGATTACTATACGCTATGCCAAGCAATGCCTGAAGTGATGTAAAGCACACTGCCACTGTACTCTGGAGCAGTAAAAACGTGTTCACTCTGGAATGCAATGGCGGATCATCATAGGGCGTTTTTGCCGTGACTAAACGGCATTGTATATGTCCTGCAGAAGGACCTTTAGACATAAGGTCACATGTCCTCATCTCTGAAGTTCTTACTACTGTTTAGAGCCTGCTGGTCACATGACCGCAGGTCCTTGAGCAGCAGAAAAATTCCACAGAGAAGACTGAGGTGAGCTTCTATGTAAGTATAAAGGGATGGATTTGTTTAAGGGGTCTGTATTTAGGGGGTCTGGTGTGGGGGTCTGTATTTAGGGGGCCTGGTTTCGGGACTGTATTTAGGGGGTCTGGTCTGTATTTAGGAGGTTTGCTGTCTGTGTTAGTTTAAGGGGTCTGGGGTCTGTATTTAGGGGGTCTGAGGTCTGTATCAGTTTAAGGGGTTTAGGGTCAGTATATTTAGGGGTCTGTGTTATTTTAAGGGGTCTGGGTTCTGTATTTAGGGGCTCTGTATTAGTTTGATGTCTGGGGTCTGTATTTAGGGGGTCTGGTCTGGGGTCTGTATTAAGGGAGTCAGGTCTGGGGTCATTATTAGTGTAGGGGGTCAGGTCTGGGGTCTGTATTTAGGGGTCAGGTCTGAGGTCTGTATTTATTTAGGGTGTTTTTTCTGGGGTCTGTATTTGTTTAGGGGGGTCTGGTCTGGGGACCGCAATAGTTTAGAAGGTCTAGGTTTGTATGTATTCTCTGATCTAGTCTGGGGTCCAAATTTATTAGTCTGAGTAAAAGGTGTTGTCCAGGCACATCGATAGGTCATCAGTATAAAAAAACGGTCTGTGCCTGGACAACCCCTTTAATGTATGGTCCTGGACATTGGTGTCTACATTTTTGTGTTTCTATAGAGGCTGGAAATGGCTTCAGAAGTAATGGGCAAAGATGTCTCATCAGGAGAAGAATAACGGTCTGCGTCAGATGGAGAAGAAAAGAAAACGACTCCCATCAGAGAAGACATCACTTGTAAGTCACTGGGTCTATAGGGGATCTATCCCCTCTCCTGACATGTCTGTTGTGGGAAATCCTTGTATTCTACATATCTTTGTGTACCCAGGACTAATAGACAAATGCATGTTATTACCATTCCCATTGTCAAGGGGATGTGTCCCTGTGATACTGTCAGCGATGGTTGGAGACTGTCAGTATGTAGGGACACAGCCCTACACAGACAAGGGGAATGATACAAACAATTGTCAATGCTCGGACAAAAAGGTGGTGTTCACTATAGACATGGCAGGGCGGCGGTGGGGAAGGGGGGCCCACGATGGTGGAACCGCCCAGGGCTTATGGTCTACTTAATCCGCCACTGCTGGAATGATGAATAATTTTTCACTATCTCACAATCTAATGGACAAAGCTGTAGTTTGGCGGATGCCAGGTTAATATTAACTACCGGAATACATAGTTTATAATGAAGGATAATGATCTTGGTCTGCTTTTCAGGGTTTGGGTTAGGCACCTTATATCTAGTGAAGGGTTATTTGAAATATAACATTATAAAGCATCTAAAGACATTTTAGATAATTGAAAGCTTTCAACTTTGCAGCAACAGTTTGAAGAATGCCCATTCCTGTTCCAGCATGACTGTGACCCTGTGCACAATCAAGGTCTATAAAAAAATAATTAACATCCATGATTTTGGAATCAGATGCCCAAAAAGTTCATATTGGTGTCATGGGTAGGTGTCCACATACTTTTGGCAATATTGTGTAGATCTAGTGCAGGGGTCTCAAGCACGCAGCCCGCGGGCCGCATGCGGCCCCTGGGGCTGTCATCTGCGGCCCGCAGGACACAGAGCCGCTATTATCGGCTCGGCTCCGAGACTCTGGAATTCCCTGACATCGCTGTCCACATATGAACAGCGATGTCTGGGGCTTCCCCAGAGCCGGAGTCCCGAGCAGAGCGCTGGTGTCGGCTCTGCTCCGGGACTCTGTGGAATTCCCTGACATCGCTGTCCACATATGAACAGCGATGTCTGGGGCTTCCCCAGAGCCGTAGTCCCGAGCAGAGCGCTGGCGTCGGCTCTGCTCCGGGACTCTGTGGAATTCCCTGACATCGCTGTCCACATATGAACAGCGATGTCTGGGGCTTCCCCAGAGCCGGAGTCCCGAGCAGAGCGCTGGTGTCGACTCTGCTCCTGGACTCTGTGGAATTCCCTGACATCGCTGTCCACATATGAACAGCGATGTCTGGGGCTTCCCCAGAGCCGGAGTCCCGAGCAGAGCACTGGTGTCGGCTCTGCTCCGGGACTCTGTGGAATTCCCTGACATCGCTGCCCATATATGGACAGTATGTCAGGGTCTTCCCCAGAGCGGAGTCCCGGGCAGAGCGCTATTATCGGCTCTGCTCCGGGACTCTGGGGAAGCCTCTGACATCGCTGTCCATACATCGACAATGATGTCAGGGGCTTCCCCAGAGCAGGAGTCCCAGTGATGTCAGGAGCACAGCTGGAGTCCCAGGAAGAGCCTATTAGTGCTCTGCCTGGGACTCCAGCTCTGGGCAAGCCCCTGACATCACTGGGGCAGCCTCTACAGAGGGCACTGTGGCAGCCTCTACAGAGGGCACTGTGGCGTTATCTACAAGTGGGTGTGTGACAGTATCTGAAGAGGACACTGGCATTATCTAGGGGTGTGTTGCATTATCCACAGAGGGCACTGTGGCCTTATCTACAGAGGGCACTGTGGCCTTATCTACAGAGGGCACTGTGGCCTTATCTACAGAGGGCACTGTGGCCTTATCTACAGAGGGCACTGTGGCCTTATCTACAGAGGGCACTGTGGCCTTATCTAGGGGTGCGTTGCATTATCCACAGAGGGCACTGCGGCAGCATCCACAGAGGTCACTGCGGCACTATCTAAAAAGGGGCTGCCCAATCTTGACATGTGTGCTAACTGAGCCGCCGGACTGCATTTAGCGACACTTAAACTGGAAAGCTAGATTGTTGAAATAAGCATGTGGAGAAATATCTCAAATTTTAAATCTAGCGCTATTATTATAGTAATGTAGTATTATTATTCTAGTAATATAGTGTTATAGTAGTTCAAATAACTAATTGATAAACAATAATTTTGTATTGTATCAAATTTGAAAGTAATGCGGCCCGTCAACTTCCCATTTTTTCTATATGCGGCCCACTTACCTGGCCGAGTTTGAGACCCCTGATCTAGTGTATCAATTACATTTGATTGGCAAACCTGAGGTTTTGTTTGTTTTTGGAGGGGGTTTATGCTCTTTATTAGGCTTCGTTCACATCTGCGTCGAGGTTACGTTCATGGGTTCCGTCAGGGGAACCCATGAACAGAAACCAAACGGAAAGCTTTCTGTTGGCATTACCATTTATTTCAATGTTAATGCTTCCGTTGCCTTTGGTTTCCGTTTGTCTCCATTCCATAAGGTTTCCATTTTTTTGGCACAATCAATAGCATAGTCGACTACGCTATTGATTCTGACGAAAAATGGGAAACCTTGCGGAACGGCTTGCTAAACAGGTGGTTTGTATATCAAGTGGAGTTACAAAACCGAATTGACTTGCTGTGTTCTTGTGTGACATAAAGTGTGGGATATTGTATGGGATATATGAATTGAGTGCTTGATAAAAGAAGTGTGCAAAACTGACCCAATTTAAAACCCTTTTTTTCTTCGCAGCTTCCTTCCTGCTGAGCAGCTGACTAGGGGGAGGGGTTATCTGGTCCCAGGTGGTATAAATTAGCCCTCAGGACTCTTTAGAGCCTGCTCTGTTTTGGATTGCTAAACAAGTGGTTTGTATACCTAGTGGAGTTACAAAACCGGAGTTAAAAAGAGGAGTTAAAGCACCTGTAAGTACTCTTCTTTTCTTTTACTTTAACAACTGTTCGCTGTTTTTTTGTAACTGGGATAATGGACAGCAAGATTGGAGGTTTTCTTCAGTGCACAGTTTGCCATATGTATGCACGACTGGAGCCGGAGTTCCAGGGTGAATACCTCTGTGGCACATGTGAGCATGTTGTTCACCTGGAAACTCACATTAGAGATCTGGAGGAGCAAAATGCAACACTGATGGCGATAGACAATCTTGAGCGGACCATGCTGCTGACTGAGCACGCAGTTAGTGGGGCAGAATTGGAGGGTGAAGAGGCAGGTAAGGCAAGACAATTGGTAGTTTTAGGGGATTCTATAATCAGGAAGACGGATAGAATAATTTGTCGCCAAGACCGCCTCAACCGAATAGTTTGCGGTCTCACTGGTGCCAGGGTTTGGCATGTGGTGGAACGGGTGGATAAATTACTGGGAGGGGCTGGTGATGTTCCAGCAGTCGTGATCCATGTGGGTACCAATGACAGAATAAATGGTAGGTGGAGGAGCCTTAAGAATACTTTTAAAGAACTAGGCTACAAGCTGAAGGGAAGGACCTCCAAGGTTGTATTCTCAGGAATACTGCCTGTGCAATGCGCATCACAGGAAAGTCAGCGTAGCTCAGGGAGTTAAATGCATGGCTTAAGTCTTGGTGTAGAGGAGAAGGCTTTGGGTTACTAGAGCACTGAGCTGACTTTTCATTGGGGTACAAACTGTATTCTGCAGATGATTTGCACCTAAATGGAAGGGGGTCCGCTCTGCTGGGGGAGAGAATTCTAGCTGGGGCGGCGGAGTATTTAAACTAGGGCTGAGGAGGGAGATCAACGTAGAAAACAAAGGGGTAGTCAGGTTAGAGAGGGGTCAGACTATATCGGTGGAGGGAGAAACAGACTGTGGGAAGAGGACTAGACAACTCGATAAGGAAATCCTTTTGTTACAAAACAGCAGTGAAAATAAAAATGCCCAAATAATGTCAAATAATCACATTTCTGATAATAAAAGTGAAAAAGTGAAAGGCAAGTTAAAGTGTATGTTCACAAATGGCACAAGTCTAGCAAGCAAAATGGGGGAGCTGGATGCCTTGATACTGGAAGAAAATATACATATAGTTGGTGTTGCTGAAACATGGCTAGGCTCTTCGCACGACTGGGCTGTAAATCTAGAGGGTTTTACACTTTTTCAGAAAGACAGGACAAATAGGAAAGGCGGTGGTGTATGTCTGTATGTGAGAAGTGATATGAAGGCGAGTGTGAAAGAGACAATAGTGGGTGAAGACTGTGAGGAGGTTGAAACATTGTGGGTGGAACTAGAAAGGGAGGTAAACACTGGAAAAATTACTTTTGGTGTAATCTATAGACCCCCCAATATAACTGAGGAGATGAAAGGTCAGCTATATAAACAGATGGATCGGGCTGCACAGGTGGGTACAGTAGTGATAATGGGAGATTTTAATTACCAGGATGGATATTAATTGGTATCATGGATCGGCTTCAACTACAAAGGGAAGACATTTCCTTAACCTGTTGCAGGAAAATTTTATGGGCCAGTTTGTGGAAGACCCAACTAGAAGTGAAGCTCTGTTGGATCTGGTCATTTCTAATAATGCAGAGCTTATTGGGAATGTCAATGTTCGTTAAAACCTCGGTAACAGTGATCACAATATAGTTACATTTTACCTATACTGTAAAAAACAAACACAGGCTGGGAGGGCAAAAACACTTAATTTTAAGAAAGCCAATTTCCACAGGATGATGGCTGTAATTCAGGATATAGACAGGGAAGAACTAATGTCAAATAATGGCACAAATGATAAATGGGAGATTTTCAAATCTACTTTGGGTAATTATAGTGCAAAATGTATTCCTATAGGTAACAAGTATAAACGACTAAAATAAAATTCCACATGGCTTACACCTTCTGTAAAAAGGTCAATACAGGAAGAAAAAAAAGGACATTCAAAAAATACAAATCTGAGGGTACATCTGTAGCCTTTTTAAATTATAAAGAGCATAATAAAATCTGTAAAGATTTAATAAAATTAACAAAAATACGAAATGAAAGGCAGGTGGCCAAGGATAGTAAAACAAATCCCCAAAAATTCCTCATGTATATAAATACAAAAAAGCCAAGGTCTGAACATGTAGGACCCATAGATAGTGGTAATGGGGAGTAGGTCACTGGGGATAAAGAGAAGGCTGAGTTACTAAATGGGTTCTTCACCTCTGTATATACAACAGAAGAAAGAGCGGCTGATATAGCCGGTGCCAGTGCTGTTAATATATCAGTTGATATACTGAATTGGATGAATATAGATATGGTCCAAGCTAAATTAAATAAAATAAATGTGCACAAGGCCCCGGGACCAGATGGGTTACACCCTAGATTTCTTAAAGAGCTTAGTTCAGTTATTTCTGTCCCCCTTTTCAT
This sequence comes from Rhinoderma darwinii, assembly GCF_050947455.1. Classification (NCBI taxonomy): domain Eukaryota; kingdom Metazoa; phylum Chordata; class Amphibia; order Anura; family Rhinodermatidae; genus Rhinoderma; species Rhinoderma darwinii. Next base: position 261,009,424 of record NC_134691.1, on the reverse strand, counting down.
AATATTCAGAGATTCTCTAGTGACTGGTATAGTGCCAAGAGACAGGCAAATGTGGTGCCTATTTTCAAAAAGGGCTCTAGGTCTTCCCCGGGAAATTATAGATCAGTAAGCTTAACATCCATCATAGGGAAAATGATTGAGGGACTATATACAGGAGTGTGTGACAAAAAATGTGTATTATAAGTGACAGCTAGCATGATTTTACTAAGGACAGAAGTTGTCAAACTAAACTGATTTGTTTTTATGAAGAGGTGAGAAGAAGCCTAGACAGAGGGGCCACTGTGGATATAGTTGTTTTTGGACTTTGCAAAGGCAGTTGACACTGTCCCTCATAGACGTCTAATGGGTAAATTAAGGACTATAGGTTTAGATAGTATAGTTTGTAATTGGATTGAGAAATGGCTCAAGAACCGTATCCGGAGAGTTGTGGTCAATGATTCCTACTCTGAATGGTCCACGGTTATAAGTGGTGTACTCAAGGGTTCAGTGCTGGGACCACTATTATTCAACCTATTTATGAATGATATAGAGGATGGGATTAATAGCACTATTTCTATTTTTGCAGATGACACCAAGCTATGTAATATAGTTCAGACTGTGGAAGATGTTCGTGAATTGCAAGCGGATTTAAAGAGGCTCTGTCACCACATTATAAGTGCCCTATCTCCTACATAAGGAGATGGGCGCTGTAATGTAGGTGACAGTAATGCTTTTTATTTAAAAAAACGATCTTTTTTCAAAACGTTAGGAGCGATTTTGGTTTATGCTAATGAGTTGCTTAATGCCCAAGTGGGCGTACTTTTACTTTCGACCAAGTGGGCGTTGTACAGAGGAGTGCATGACGCTGACCAATCGGCATCATGCACTCCACACCATTCATTTACACTGCACTAGCGATATAGATATATTGCTATGTGCAGCCTCATACACAAACCCTAACATTACTACAGTATCCTGATAATGAATACACATTAAATCAAGCCTGGACGTCATGTGTACTCAGAATCCTGACACTTCTGACTCTTTTTTTTGTGAGATTCCGGCAAGTGAAACCAAATCTCGCGAGATCACGGAGCTAAACGAGATTTGGTTTCACTTGCCGGAATCTCACAAAAAAAGAGTCAGAAGTGTCAGGATTCTGAGTACACATGACGTCCAGGCTGGATTTCATGTGTATTCATTATCAGGACACTGTAGTAATGTTAGGGTTTGTGTATGAGGCTGCACATAGCGATATACAGTGAAGGAAATAAGTATTTGATCCCTTGCTGATTTTGTAAGTTTGCCCACTGTCAAAGACATGAACAGTCTAGAATTTTTAGGCTAGGTTAATTTTACCAGTGAGAGATAGATTATATAAAAAAAAAGCAGAAAATCACATTGTCAAAATTATATATATTTATTTGCATTGTGCACAGAGAAATAAGTATTTGATCCCTTTGGAAAACAAGACTTAATAGTTGGTGGCAAAACCCTTGTTGGCAAGCACAACAGTCAGACGTTTTTTTGTAGTTGATGATGAGGTTTGCACACATGTTAGATGGAATTTTGGCCCACTCCTCTTTGCAGATCATCTGTAAATCATTAAGATTTCGAGGCTGTCGCTTGGCAACTCGGATCTTCAGCTCCCGCCATAAGTTTTCGATGGGATTAAGGTCTGGAGACTGGCTAGGCCAGTCCATGACCTTAATGTACTTCTTTTTGAGCCACTCCTTTGTTGGCTTGGCTGTATGTTTTGGGTCATTGTCGTGCTGGAAGTCCCAGCCACGAGCCATTTTTAATGTCCTGGTGGAGGGAAGGAGGTTGTCACTCAGGATTTGACGGTACATGGCTCCATCCATTCTCCCATTGAAGCGGTGAAGTAGTCCTGTGCCCTTAGCAGAGAAACACCCCCAAAACATAATGTTTCCACCTCCATGCTTGACAGTGGGGACAGTGTTCTTTGGGTCATAGGCAGCATTTCTCTTCCTCCAAACACGGCGAGTTGAGTTAATGCCAAAGAGCTCAATTTTAGTCTCATCTGACCACAGCACCTTCTCCCAATCACTCTCAGAATCATCCAGATGTTCATTTGCAAACTTCAGACGGGCCTGTACATGTGCCTTTTTGAGCAGGGGGGCCTTGCAGGCACTGCAGGATTTTAATCCATTACGGTGTAATGTGTTACCAATGGTTTTCTTGGTGACTGTGGTCCCAGCTGCCTTGAGATCATTAACAAGTTCCCCCCGTGTAGTTTTCGGCTGAGCTCTCACCTTCCTCAGGATCAAGGATATCCCACGAGGTGAGATTTTGCATGGAGCCCCAGATCGATGTCGATTGACAGTCATTTTGTATGTCTTCCATTTTCTTACTATTGCACCAACAGTTCTCTCCTTCTCACCCAGCGTCTTACTTATGGTTTTGTAGCCCATTCCAGCCTTGTGCAGGTCTATGATCTTGTCCCTGACATCCTTAGAAAGCTCTTTGGTCTTGCCCATGTTGTAGAGGTTAGAGTCAGACTGATTAATTGAGTCTGTGGACAGGAGTCTTTTATACAGGTGACCATGTAAGACAGCTGTCTTTAATGCAGGCACCAAGTTGATTTGGAGCGTGTAACTGGTCTGGAGGAGGCTGAACTCTTAATGGTTGGTAGGGGATCAAATACTTATTTCTCTGTGCACAATGCAAATAAATATATATAATTTTGACTATGTGATTTTCTTTTTTTTTTTTTTTTTTGATATATAATCTATCTCTCACTGGTAAAAGTAACCTAGCCTAAAAATTCTAGACTGTTCATGACTTTGACAGTGGGCAAACTTACAAAATCAGCAAGGGATCAAATACTTATTTCCTTCACTGTATTTATATCGCTAGTGCAGTGTAAATGAATGGAGAGGAGTGCATGATGCCGATTGGTCAGCGTCATGCACTCCTCTGTACAACGCGCACTTGGTCGAAAGTAAAAGTACGCCCACTTGGGCATTAAGAAAGCTCATTAGCATAAACCAAAATCGCTCCTAACGTTGTGAAAAAAGATTGTTTTTTTTAAATAAAAAGCATTACTGTCACCTACATTACAGCGCCCATCTCCTTATGTAGGAGATAGGGCACTTATAATGTGGTGACAGAGTCTCTTTAAACAAACTGAGTGTTTGGGCATCCACTTGGCAGATTAAGTTTAACCCCTTCCCGTCGTAAACAAATTTCAGATTTAAATTTTAGTTTTTTCCTCACCACATTCCAAAAGCCATAACATCTTTATTTTTCGATCGATATAGTACTATGAGGGCTTGATTTTTGCGGGACGAGTTGTAGTTTTTTGTAGCATCATTTATTTTGCCATATAATGTACTAGGAAACGGGGAAAAAATATTTGTGGGGTAGAAAATGAAAAAAAACAGCGATTCCTCCATGTTTTTTGTGCGCCGTTTTTACGGAATTCACTGTGCAATTAAAACAACATGTTAACTTTATTTTGTGGGTCAATACAATTATGGCGATACCAAATATATATAGTTTTTTTTTATATTTTACTACTTTTACAAGTAAAAACCTAAGTGTAAAAAAGAACATTTATTTTGTGTCGCCAAATTACGAGAGCCATAACTTTTTTATTTTTTTGTCGATTAAGTGGTATGAGGGCTTATTTTTTGCGGGACAAGCTGTGGTTTTTAATAATACCATTTTGGTGTACATGCGACGGTTTGATCACTTTTTGTTTCATTTTTTGTGGGAGATTAGGTGACGAAAGAATAGACATTCTGGCGTATACAATTTTTTTTTTACGGCTTTCACCGTGCGGGTTAAATATTGATATATTGTAAAAGTTCAGACTTTTACAGACGTGGAGATACCAATTATGTTTATTTATTTATTTTTTTACTATGCTCTAGGGGGAAAATGGGAAAAGGTTTTTTTTTTAACTTTTAATATTTTTATTTTTTTTTCACACAAAAAAACAACTTTATTTAACTCATTTTTCCTTTTTTTATCAGTCCCCCTAGGGGACTAATAGTATATACTGCAATACTAATGTATTGCAGTATATCGTTATTCTTATCGGGCTTTATAGGTGTACAAAGATGGCGGACCCGGAGGCCTTCATTAGGCCCCCAGGCAGCCATAGCAACCATCGCCCTACCTCCTCGATTTCGTTGCGGGGGGCGCGATGAGCTGTTAGAGGGGGCCGCCCCCTCTTTCTAACGATTTAAATGCTGCGGTCGCTATTGACCGCAGCATTTAATGAGTTAAACTAGCGGGATCGCGCTCGAGCGCGATGCCACTAGTTACTCTGAAGTGTCGGCTGTCACATACAGCTGACACCCGCATCGTATGGAGCTGGTTCACTCCGTGAGCCCGCTCCATACTTCCCCTACCTGTCTATGACGTAACTGTATGTCATATGTCGGGAAGGGGTTAATGTAGATAAATGACACCAAGCTATGTAATATAGTTCAGACTATGGAAGATGTTCGTGAATTGCAAGCTCATTTGAACACACTAAGTGTTTGGGCGTCCACTTGGCAAATTAAGTTGAATGTAGATAAATGTAAAGTTATGCATCTGGGTACCAACAACCTGCATGCATCATATGTCCTAGGGGGAGCTACACTGGGGGAGTCACTTGTTGAGAAGGATCTGGGTGTACTTGTAAATCATAAAATAAATAACAGCATGCAATGTCAATCAGCCGCTTCAAAGGCCAGCAAGATATTTTGTGTATTAAAAGAGGCATGGACTCGCGGGACAGGGATGTAATATTACCACTTTACAAAGCATTAGTGAGGCCTCATCTAGAATATGCAGTTCAGTTCTGGGCTCCAGTTCATAGAAGGATGCCCTGGAGTTGGAAAAAATACAAGGAAGAGCAACAAAGCTAATAAGGGGAATGGAGAATCTAAGTTATGAGGAAAGATTAAAAGAATTAAACCTATTTAGCCTTGAAAAAAGACGACTAAGGGGGGACATGATTAACTTATATAAATATATTAATGGCACAAAATATGGTGAAATCCTGTTCCATGTAAAAACCCCCTCAAAAAACAAGAGGGTGCTCCCTCCGTCTGGAGAAAAAAAGGTTCAACCTGCAGAGGCGACAAGCCTTCTTTACTGTGAGAACTGTGAATCTATGCAATAATCTACCGCAGGAGCTGGTCACAGCAGGGACAGTAGATGGCTTTAAAAAAAGGGTTAGATCATTTCCTAGAACAAAAAAATATTAGATCCTATGTGTAGAAATTTCTACCTTGCCTTTTCCCATCCCTTGCTTGAACTTGTGTCTTTTTTCAGCCGTACTATCTATGTAACTATGTAACTATGAGTGACGGAAGTGTTACCATTAAAATCAATGGTAATGCAAACAGAAAGCTTTTCCGTTTGGTTTCCGTTCATGGGTTCCCCTGATGGAAAGGTCCAATGGAACACATGAACGGAACCCCCGACGCATATGTGAACGAAGCCTTAAATATCTTATCAAAATAATATCCTAACAGTAATAATAATATCTTGATCATCCCCCTTCCCCACCCCCTAACTGATCAGAGATATAAAGGTAAACTGAGGTTAAGAAAAATAGATTTGATACACTAACTGTACAGTGCTGTGCAGGTAGATCTTAAATGGGTTGAGGTGCTGTTGAGGGAGGAACTTGACATTCCACTAAAACTACGGTACTTTCTATTAACTCCGAAATCTCTAATAGAGAACTATGAAAATGAGTTTTCTAAACCAGACAACCCCTTTAAATCTATATGTTCGGTTCGTCTACACAGATGAGTTAAAGATTTTGGAGCTGCTTTTAGATTAAGCCATGTATACAAAGTACTATGAGGTCTCAATACCACAGAATTTTTCGAATAATTTACTTTCCTCAGTGTCAGACTGGTCTACATGTCACATGAAAAGTCAATAAAATAACCATAAAATGTATAGAACCTAGGGGCAAGTTAACTGGACCTTATGGACCATGTTGTGGCTAGGCCCCATTATTACTTAGTTTAACTATTACATATATAATACCTCATGTCTCAGCCATTCTGAAAAAAATCCCTTTGCTGCAGTGTTTCGGCTCTTCCAGAGTTTTCCAGTAATTCTACATCATCAAACGGCATGAAATTTCATCTATCATCACATACTGTAGATCAGTGGACTGAAAAACACGGCCCACAGGCCGCATGCAGCCCCTGAGGCTGTCGTAGTATAGTTCCCTCGGAAGAGGAGAGAGCAGGCCAAAGGAGGAATGCGCCGACGCTCCTTCATGACGTCATGAAGGAGCGCAGTCCGTTGGTAGGTGAGCAATGGCCACACAGCCCCCTGTAGATAGTGCAACCCCCCAGTAGATATTGCCTCCCACATGCCCCCCCTGTAGACAGTGCTACATTCCCCAAGAGGAATACCTCCCAACCGTCCCGGATTCAGCGGTACAGTCCCGGAGTCTGGGTGGTGTCCCGGGAGGCTGGGGGTATGTCCCGCTCTCAACTGTATCTACGTCCCCAGGACGCAGATATAGTCTAACCCGATGCTGAAGCAGGGAACTATCAGCTCCCTGTTTCAGAATTAGTTCAGAGGGGAGAAGCAGAGGGAGCTACTTTAAGCGCTGTGCCCGGGGAACCCCTTGATGTCACTGTCCATATATAGACAGTGACGTCAGTGGCTACTCCTGGAGCGGAATCCCCATTGTCAACGCTCTGGCATGGGGATTCCGCTCCAGGAGTAACCCCAGACGTCACTGTCCATATATCGACAGTGACATCAGGGGTTCCCTCTAGAAGCGGAATCCCTGGCATATGCTCTGTCTGGCTGGGGATTCCACTCCTAAAGGGAGTCCCAATGGAGCTATCTACAGAGGGGTGGTGCTATCTTCAAGGAGGTGTGGCACTATCTACAGAGGGCACTGTGGCAATATCTACAGAGGGTACTGTGGCAATATCTACAGAGGACACTGTGGCAATATCTACAGAGGGCACTGTGGCAGTATCTACAGAGGGCAGTGTGGCAATATCTACAGAGGGCAGTGTGGCAGTATCTACAGAGGGCAGTGTAGCAGTATCTACAGAGGGCAGTATCTACATAGGGAACTGTGGCATTATCTACAGAGGGCACTGTGGCATTATCTACAGAGGGCACTGTGGCAGTATCTAGGAGGGGTGTGGCATTATATACGGGGATGTGGCATTATCTACAGAGGGCACTGTAACACTATCTAAAAAGGGCACTGTGGCAATATCTACAGAGGGCGCTGTGGCAATATCTACAGAGGACACTGTGGCATTCTCTACACAGGGCATTGTGGCACTAAGAATGGTCTGCCCAATCTTGACATTCTTGTGGCTGCCAACTGAGCTGCCAGACTGCATTTAATGGCACGTATCCCGGAAAACTGGATTGATAAAATAAACATGTGGAGTAAACTCGCAAATTTCCAGTAAATTTAAACCTAGTGGTATTATTATAGTAATGTAGTATTATTATAGTAATATAGTATTATTATAGTAATGTAGAATTATAGTAATGTAGTATTGTTATAGTAATGTAGTATTATTAAAGTAATGTAGTATTATTAAAGTAATGCAGTATTATTATATTAATGTAGTATTATTAAAGTAATGTAGTATTGTTATAGTAAATGTAGTATTATTAAAGCAATGTAGTATTGTTATAGTAGTTCAAATAGCTAATTCATTAACAATTATTTTGTATTGTATCAAATTTGAAAGTAATGCGGCACGTCAAATTAAACAATTTTCTATGTGCGGCCAATTTACCTGGCCGAGTTTGAGACCCCAGATGTTAACCCCTGCCAGTTATACAATTGCTGAACATTGTATAACTGGCTGTAATAGATGTATACTGGTATATGGTGCATTTTAACAATGCATATTTAAAGGGATCCTGTCATCAACATCTTACCTGTTAAACTCGCCTGACCCCTCAATGGCTGCAGCTGTCCAGAGTTTGTTCCTGTTCTCTTCTTTCCTGAAGTCCTCCTCTGTCTGCAAATATCGTCGTTTAAACTCTTCCCGCCTTTTATGGTAATTATTTTTCCCTCTGGGATGCAGCTTCTTAACCCCGCCCACCGCCGCCACCTGTCCGGCCAAGATTGGCTAAGGAGCTGTCAATCAAAAAGAAGGAGGTGGAGTCCACTCTGAGATGCTGGAGGAATGAAAATCTGACTCTTTTCAGATGAAGATTTGACTCTTTTCTGCTCATTTGCATACGGTGTGGGACCACTGAAAAACTGAATACTAAAGGTACAGAGCTTACTTAGATCATATTTATATCTTAGATGACAATGATTTTTCACCCACTTTCACCAGGTATTGCTGGCTTTATAGCTAAAATGCTGGTGACAGGTTCCCTTTAAAAGGATTTGTCAACTCCCCTGGTTAGGACCAGCATTGTTATATTATAGGGGATACAAGTATTTACTAAAACAGACATGTCAGGAGAGTTGACAGGTCCTCTATAAGTATCTACAAATATAATAAAGGCTCTGTTATTTTGGATTTACTAATTTTGTCCCAGTTTTACATTTTTATATATTCTAATTTATTTTGCATATTCAAAATGTGTACATGATTGTCATATACCTTAGATGAGTAAAGAACAACAAAACACTTGAGAGGGAAGGAAGGGCTGCAGGCTTAGGTTCTATTGATGGGTCAATCAACACAATTCAGATACTTAAAATAAAATCAATAACATCAACCTCCCTGCTCATTACAGATGACAGGATGAAGCTACGAGATTAATTTAGGAAAATAAAAATCCTTATAACGAAGGCAGGAAATTTGATTTCCAGTTCATTGGGTTTCCACCAAGCAAGCTGTATGAGAGATTGTCCACGTCAAGCCTGTAGCACTGTTGATTCCTTTAACCCCTTACCGACCTATGACAAAATACACGTCATGGAGCAAGGGGGTGATGTTTGGAGCGGGCTCGTGCACTGAGCCCGCTCCATACTCCGCAGCTGTCAGCTGTGTATTACAGCTGACAGACTGCTTTAACGGCAAGGAATAGCGATCGCGCTGTTCCTGTCCGTTTAACTAGTTAAATGTTGCAGTCAATAGCGACCGCGGCATTTAAACCGTTAGAAGGAGGCTTGTGTCGCCCTCAGACAGCCCAACGGCTCCCCCGCAGCGCGATCGGTGGGCGCCGATGGTTGTCATGGCACCCCGGTGGCCTGATAAAGACCCCAAGGTGCGCCTTCCGTCTGCCTCTGCTAAGCCTGTAAAAATGACAATTTACTGAAAAAAAAATTGTATTGCAGTGTATTGCATCAGCGATCTAGCCATTGCTGGTTCAAGTCCCCTAGGGGGACTAATAAAATGTGTGGAAAAAAAAGTTAAATACATTTTTCAGAAGTGTAAAAAAAAATACAAAAATATTTTCCCCAAAAACCTTTTCCTCATTTTTCCCTAAGCACAATGTAAAAAAGAAAAAACAATTGGTACCGCCACATCCGTAAAAGTCTGAACTATTACAATACACCATTATTCAACTCACACGGGGAACGGCGTAAAAATTTTATTAAAACACCCGAATCGTTGTTTTCTGTTCACCTTAGCGCTGAAATTTTTTTTTAATAAAGAGTGATCAAAAACTCGTATGTACCAAAAAATTGTACCAATAAAAACTATATCTCGTCCCACAAAAATAAGCCCTCGCAACACTCGACGGAAAAATAAAAAAGTTATGACTCTCAGAATGTGGTGAAACAGAACAATTGTTTTGTTTTTTTAACAAATAGTTTCAAAGTAGTAAAATATATAAAAAAATATATAAATTTGGTATCACCGTAATCGCATTGAGACAAAGAATAAAGTTACGTTTTCATTTTTACTGCACGGTGAAAGCCGTAAAAACAAAACTCCAAAATTATTTTTTTCCAATTCCACCCCACAAAGAACATTTTTTCAGTTTCCCAGTACATTATATGTTAGGCTGGGTTCACACAAGCATGTTATGTCCATAATGGACGGAACGTATTTCGGCCGCAAGTCCCGGACCGAACACACTGCAGGGAGCATAGTTATGTACGTTGCTAGGAGTCCCTGCCTCTCCGTGGATTAGTGTCCCGTACTGAAAACATGATTAGAGTACGGGACAGTTGTCCTGCAGCGAGGCAGGGACTCCTAGCATCGTACATAACTATGATGCTAGGAGCCTGGCTCCCTGCACTGTGTGCGGTCCGGGACTTGCGACCGAAATACGTTCCATCCATTACGGACATGACATGCTCGTGTGAACCCAGCCTTACTTTAAATGGTTCCAATAGAAACTACAGCTCCTCCCACAAAAAAATAAGCCCTCACACCGCTATATTGAAGGAAAAATAAAAAACTTTATTGCTCTTGGAACGCGGGAAGTGAAAAATTAAAACATAAAAACTAAAAATGGCTGGGTCGTTAAGGGGGTTAAAAATTCATGATTAAAGAGGCTCTGTCACCAGATTTTGCAACCCCTATCTGCTATTGCAGCAGATAGGCGCTGCAATGTAGATTACAGTAACGTTTTTATTTTTAAAAAACGAGCATTTTTGGCCAAGTTATGACCATTTTTGTATTTATGCAAATGAGGCTTGCAAAAGTACAACTGGGCGTGTTGAAAAGTAAAAGTCCAAGTGGGCGTGTATTATGTGCGTACATCGGGGCGTTTTTAATACTTTTACTAGCTGGGTGTTCTGATGAGAAGTATCATCCACTTCTCTTCAGAACGCCCAGCTTCTGGCAGTGCAGACACAGCGTGTTCTCGAGAGATCACGCTGTGACGTCACTCACAGGTCCTGCATCGTGTCAGACGAGCGAGGACACCGGCACCAGAGGCTTCAGTTGATTCTGCAGCAGCATCGGCGTTAGCAGGTAAGTCGATGTAGCTACTTACCTGCAAACGCTGATGCTGCTGCAGAATCAACTGTAGCCTCTGTTGCCGGTGTCCTCGCTCGTCTGACACGATGCAGGACCTATGAGTGACGTCACAGCGTGATCTCTCGAGAACACGCTGTGTCTGCATTGCCAGAAGCTGGGCGTTCTGAAGAGAAGTGGATGATACTTCTATACACAACGCCCAGCTAGTAAAAGTATTAAAAACGCCCCGATGTACGCACATAATACACGCCCACTTGGACTTTTACTTTTAAACACACCCACTTGGACTTTTGCAAGCCTCATTTGCATAACTACAAAAATGGTCATAACTTGGCCAAAAATGCTCGTTTTTTAAAAATAAAAACGTTACTGTAATCTACATTGCAGCGCCTATCTGCTGCAATAGCAGATAGGGATTGCAAAATCTGGTGACAGAGCCTCTTTAACCTTGATGTGAGATTTAACTGTTATTATCATTAGCTAGGACAGTTTCAATAATTTTATTCTGTGAATAGTGCTAGGCAAATATTACATAATGAATGCAGAAGACTTTAAGAAAAAGAGTTACGGGGGGCGTGGCCAGCTGCGGATGTGAGGGGACGTGTGTGGCGATAGCTCCGGGCCAGCATCCTGCATAACATCCTCCTGACGGTGTTAAACCTGATAAAAACAGCCAAAATTCCTTACCTGCTGCATCGGAAGGGAAGGACATCTTCCAAAAAAAAGATGAGCCCGCCTAAAGCGAGGGATGCAGCTAAAAAAGCTGAATTCATATGCCCGCGTGGTGATCCAAGATGGCGCCGGCGGGAGCTCCGAGGCAAAGGGGATTCCTGAAGCTGGGGCTGGGACTTCCATTCCTGTTCCCTCAGTGCCGGATGCGGGGATCACGCTGCAGGAGGCCTCGGATAAACTGCTCACAGCCATCCTGGAGACCCGTACATCGCTCACTGCCAAGATCGATGAGGTGACAGCGGATGTGGGTCTGTTGAGGCAGGACTTACAGAATTTGCGGGATAGAGTTACGGAGGCGGAGGGCCGGATCTCATCCCTGGAGGACCTCACTGCTAGTATGCCTGCTGCTATTCAGGATTTACATCGCAAAGTGGATCTAAGGAGGCAGAAGGCCGACGACCTAGAAAACAGGTCGCGCCGCAATAATCTCTGTATCGTGGGATTGCCGGAGAGAGCGGAGGGTCAGAGGCCTGGGGAATTTATGGAGAAATGGCTGCGAGACACCTTCCCGACTGCCTCCTTCTCGTTGGCTTTTGCGGTAGAGAGGGCGCACAGGGTTCCAGCGAGACCACCCATCCCGGTTGCTCCCTCAAGACCTCTACTGGCTCGGATGCTGAATTGTAAGGACTGGGACACGGTCCTTCTGGAAGCCCGAAAGGCTGGAGGGATCCGATTTGATAATGCTTCAGTGTCCATCTATCCTGATTTTTCTCCTGATTTGCAGTGACAGAGGGCGTCCTATGTTCCCATTAAGCGCCGTCTTCGGGATTTACAGATTCCGTACTCCATGGCCTATCCTGCTGGACTTCGGGTGGTGGACGGAGATCGTGCTTTATTCTTCACTGATCCTGCTGATTCGGATGAATGGCTCACAAAAAAGAACAGACGTTCCCCTCGTCGTTGATCGCGGTGGCTATCCAGGCTGGGTGATTATTACTGATATATGGAACTCATGGATATCCCATATTGTTTAACCTCACAGCGTCTCCTGTTGGAGGCATCCTTCTGTGGGAAAGTTATGGCTCTGTACCTTGCTATTTGATGTGAAAACCGCATGGTATACAGGGTATGGGTTGTGTATCTTGGGATGTTTATGTCCTTCCTATCCTTGCCGGGGTGTAATGCAACTAAGGTATGTGGGGCTTTCACTGACAGTGAGGTTTCATTATGTTTATCACCTACTCTGTGTGATGGGTGCTGGCCGGGAGGGGAGCTGCATCACTTGAATATAAATTGCGTTTGTACGGCAGAAATACGCTAGCCGTAGAGACTAACCCCTAGATTCTTGGCTACAAAGGTTTGCTCCTGTTGAGCAATGTATGTTAATGAGTGTGTTCTGAAGGTTTTTGAGTCAACTCATGTTGCGGTAGAGCTATTCATATACATAGTACAGGTGTGGGACATGTTCAGATTGATACACTGTCTTGGGAAGGTATGTCCTATGGGGTTCGTGGGAGGGACTCAGAGGTATGGCTGTCTAATATATTTGGATTGTGAAAAATGGAGGGACTACGGTTAATGTCCTAGAATGTTCGGGTATGGGTTCTCCTGAAAAGAGACATATGTTATTTGCTGCTGTGAGACGACACCGCCCTCACTTAACGTGCTTGCAAGAAACTCACCTGACCCCTGATACTATGAGATGCTTGAATAAGCCCTGGGTACAGTGGGTGGGGCATGCTTCCCACACTTCCTATTCTAGGGGGGTGGCGATCATGGTGCACTCTGAGCTTCGTTGGAAACTGCTACAGTCCAATTTAGACCCTCACGGGAGATACATTTTTCTGCATGCGGTTATCGATGACTGTCCCTATGTGATATTGGGGGTGTATAATCCTCCATCTGCAACCTTGGAGATACTTCAGGAAGCCATGCGGTTCATGTCCTCATATCCGGGTTCCCGTGTGGTTATGATGGGGGGATTTTAACATGCTTATGGACCCTGGTTTAGACCGCCTTCAGGGAAATGAGGGGCGAGCATCGGGGGGGCCCGACTGGGTTAGGCCTACTTATGCAAGAGATGGGGTGGATTGATCTGTGGAGGGCGACTCACATGGGTGTTAGAGAGTTCACGTGTCACACCCCACAACATAATGTGTTGTCCAGAATCGATTACATTTTTGGTTCGCCTGCTATCTTCCATTAAGTAGAATCTATTACACATTTACTAAGGGGAATATCGGATTATAGCCCTGTATTGCTGACTTTAAAGAGGCCACAGACAGGCAGGAGAGGGGTGGGTAGGATTCATCCTTTCTGGCTCCAGCTCATTCAGCAAAATGATCGAATACCTGAACAGTTGTCGATCTTCATAGAGGCTCATGAGCAAACGGGGGACCGCTCTCTGGTGTGGGATACTCTCAAGGCCTATTTGAGGGGGTGTCTCCGTCCTCCATATCATATGTTAAACGCGCCTCGGCCCTTTAGGAGGAAGACTTGGCATGTAGGTGTTCGCAGGCGGAGGGGTTGATTGTCCTGGATCCCTCTCCCACTAATAGGAATGCTTGGTTAGACCTAGAAAGGCAGTATTTACAGGTCTTGAAGGATAAAACCTCTCGTAGCTGATTTTTTAGTAAGCAATCGCATTTTGAATTAGGCAATCAATCTGGTAAAATTCTTGCTCATGTCGTGAGGAATTGCTCTAGATCACCCCCTGTGATGCGCATAGTTGGATCCGATGATAGCACGAGCACTTCTCCGGGGGATATTCTTGCGCAATTCACACAATTTTATGATCATCTATATTCCTCTCGGGTTGATTATACGCTGGATGAGTTGGAGCTGTATTTGGATGGCATAACTTTCCCTACTTTGACGACTGAGCAGGTGGTGATGTTGGATGCGCCTTTTACTGTGGAGGAGATCTTGGCGGGGATGGCGTCTATGTCTAAGGGGAAGGCTTCAGGGCAAGATGATATTCCCCTTGAAGTATATTTACAATATGGGGAGCTGCTAGCTCCTCAACTGTTGGCCCTGTTTGAGCATAGCTATAGGAGTTCTACTCTTCCGGACTCTATGAGTGACGCCACCATAATCGTCTTGTTAAATCCCGACAAAAACTCTGACGAATGTGGTTCATATAGGCCGATTTCGCTGCTGACAGTAGATTACAAGATCTTGACCAAGATGTTAGCTAATCGGCTCTGTACTGTGATAAAAGAGGTCATTCATCCGGATCAGTGTGGTTTCATACCGGGCAAATCTACCTCGGAGAATATACGCCGGGTGCAGGTTGTGTCGCAGATCGGATGGGGAGAACAACAGGACTGGGCTTCTGCATCCCTGGATGCAGCCAAGGCTTTTGACTCGGTTGAATGGCCTTATTTACTGGCAGTTCTGTGCAGATTTGGGTTTGGGGAGGGTTTCATTAAATGGGTTTCCTTGATGTACCATTCTCCTAGGGCACAGGTGTTGGTGAATGGGGTACTGTCTCCTTCCTTTTGCCTCCATAGGGGCATGAGGCAGGGGTGTCCCCTTTCGCCACTCCTGTTGGCCATTGAGCCACTGGCTATCAATATTAGGCGTGATCCCGCGTACATGGGGATTAAAATAGGTTCCAGAGAGGACCGTATAGGGCTGTATGCAGACGATATGGCATTATTCATCCTAATGCCACTCTTCCTAGGGCCATTTGTATTATCAATGAATTCGGGAGGTATTCTGGCTTATTAATTAACTGGCAAAAGTCATATTTGATGCCTCTGAGGCGGGACGATTGTGGGTGGGGCACTGAGTTTTGTGGCTTGAAAGTAAACCCTGACTTCAAGTACTTGGGAATTATTATTGCTCGAGAATGTTCTCGGTCGCATGAGCTAAATGTGGCGCCCCTATTGACCTATCTTAGGGATAAAGTGCAGGTGTGGAAAAGTCTGCCTTTGTCGGTGGCAGGATGTGTTAATATACTTAAGATGATTGTTTTACCCAAATTCTTGTATGTTTTGGAACACTCGGATGTGCTAGTACCTAAACGTTTTTTAAAAATGGTGAACTCCCTGTTTGCGCCGTTTGTATGAGGGGGGAGATCCAAACTTAAACTCTCTTCCCTTCAGAGACCTAAAGACGAGGCGGGGGCTGCGTTACCGGATGTTTTTCTATACTATTTGGCGGGTCAGCTCCGGTATCTGGTTTCTTGGGTTTCCCCCCTCTGACGACTAATGCTGAGTCTCATCTGGCTCGGGTCCTGGGATTGAAAAGCTTATGGCCAATATTGGAGCCGCAGGACTTTAGACACCGGTCTCTGTTGCCGATGCATAGGTTGGCCAGGCGTGTTTGGCAGCAGGCTACTGGGGTTTGAGGGGGTAGTGGCGGAGAGTCCGCTGTGGCAGAATCCGAGCTTTTCTCATCTTTTTGGTTTATTGGGGAAGACTTATTGGATTTCACGAGATGTACATACCCTATCACAACTGCTTACAGGAGACGGCTCTGTTATGTCGGTGAGTGAGATTCGAGCGGCTTTTAATATACCACTAGGGGAGGAGATATACTGTATACAACGTCGCCATGCGTTACTAGCACAATTTCCACCGAACTCCACCATTTTCACTAGCTATGTCTTGGTGGCACGTTTAGGTACTCATCCTACGGGTGGATATGTATCTCAAATTTACTCTTTTTTACTAGACGCTAAATTGCGCCTTGAACCTCTAGCGGTTGAGGATAAATGGCGTGAAATTATTCCACAACTCACAGATGAGGACTGGAGGGAGGCTCAGAGGTCCCACTTTCTGGTTTCACCTGCTGCTAATAATAAACTGGTACAACTGTTTATAATACACCAATGTTATTTAACGCCCATAAGATTACACCGTATGGGACGGATGGCATCCTCACACTGTCATAGATGTGGAGAGGAGGGGGCTGATTTTATTCATTTGATGTGGGGATGTCGGTGGATCCTTAGCTTCTGGGAGGAGGTGGTCGTATTGTTAGCGGCAGTGCTGGGGAAGACGGTACCTCGCAGGCCGGAGGTGTGTTTGCTGGGACTGATATCTGAGGAACAGTGGTCAGTACACGAGAGGACCTTTCTTAGGGAAGCACTCTTTATGGCAAGGAAGGCGGTTGGCTATACGGTGGATGGCAGATAGGGCACCGACGGTGGCACAGTGGCGCAAATTGATTAATGACACTCTTCCATTTGAAAAAGTGGTGTATAAACATCGGGGAAGACCGGCTAAATTCGACCTGATCTGGGGTGGCTGGTGCTCATCTAATCTCACTCACTGTACGGTCCAAGGGTTGTCGGCAGCTCTGTCACATGGCGGAGGTGGACATGGTTGAGGGACTCGGGTGGATGGAACACTTCCAGATGTTTTTGTATACGAGATGTTGGGTACTTATCTGAATGCTATTGAAGTGCAGGCATTTATTACTTGTATTTGAATGTACATTTAATGATACTGTTTTGGTTCATTTGTATTGTGAATACGTGGTCTGCGTACCACGGACAGGTTAACTGTGATCTTGTATGCTCCCCTGTATATGTGTATCTACTCTTGTTGTATGTGGATGGATAGATGTATTCTGTTATACTGCTGTATATGAACGTTTGACTCTGACAGTTTATTTTCAATAAAACGAGTTTAAAAAAAAAGAAAAAGAGTTACATAAATCCATATGTATTAAACTAGTATCTCAGAGACTTAAGGGGTAACTAAACGTTCAACAAAATTATGACATGTCATAGTGACATGTCAGAAGTTTTGATTGGTGAGGGTCCGAGCTCTAAGACCCCCACCAATCGCTAAAACGGAGCCGCAGAAGTGCCCGTGTCAGCGCTCGGCCGCTTCATTTCTGTTAGTTTTTTTCCAGAAAGCTGATGTAGCAGAGTACGGGCTCATAGACTTTCTATTGAGCCCGTACTCCGATACATTGATTTCCGGTGATTTCAATGGTGATGGAAACGGAAACCTATAGTTTCCGCTTGTGTCAGTCAGGCCTCTATTCTGACGGAAACCTAAAACGGAACCTCAGAATAGAGCCCTAAGTGTATGTTCACACGCTGAGAGGCATTTACGTGTGAAAAGATAGACTGTTTACAGCTGCCTCGTTTCACACGTAAATGCTCCTCCTCGTAATTTACGAGGCGTCTGTGACGCTCGTAAATCTTGAGCTGTGCTTCATTGAGTTCAATGAAGAATAGCTCAAATTACGTGGCAAAGAAGTGCCCTGCACTTCTTTGCCGAGGCAGTCAATTTACGCGTCGTCGTTTGACAGCTGTCAAACGACGACGCGTAAATTACAGGTCGTCTGCACAATACGTCGGCAAACCCATTCAAATGAATGGGCAGATGTTTGCCGACGTATTGTAGCACTATTTTCAGGCGTAAAACGAGGCATAATACGCCTCGTTTACGCCTGAAAATAGGTCATGTGAACCCAGCCTAACGGATATGTGAGCGAAGCCTAAAGGCACTTTCACACAGGCCCAGAAATGCAAACATAAGCAAAACCTACATCTACTTAAGGCTGTGTTCACATCAGCGTTGCTTTCCGTTGAGGGGTTGTCAGAGCTTTCCATCGGTGGAACCCTCAACGGAAAGGCAAACTGAAACCTTAGCTTCTGTTTGCATCACCATTGATCTCAATGGTGACAGAAACTTTGCTAATGGTTTCCGTTTGTCACCATTGTGACAGGGTTCCGTTGTTTTGACGGAATCTATCTGCCTCTCCGTTGAGGGGTTCCCTCGATGGAAAGATCCGACGGAACCCCTCAACGGAAAGCAACGCTGATGTGAACAGGCCCTTACTGTTGCAAAGGAGTTCTTTGGACACCTTTATTCACGGTGGATACTTTGCAAACCTTTGGCTAAAGGCTTTATAGAAGAATATAGAATAGAAAAGGTCCCCAAAGCAGAATTAAAACAATAATTTTGATATTTGCTTTAGATTGAGCATTGTCATTTTGTATTCATATTTGCTGTCATCATAAGTCAATTCTATTAAAAATGTAGAATGTGACTTCAATATTCTAAAATATACCTAATCAATATCCTTGCGGCCTGCCGAGGCAGTTATCTGGTGTTGACTGTGATTTTGTTATTTCCAACTCAGTGCAAAAATTATGTTCAGTCAGCCCACATGTTGCATGCAGGCCTTCCAAAATCAATCCCATGGGGAAGCAGTCATTGCAAATATGGACACTCTAAATCATTATCTTGACACATCATTTTGTTTTTGTAAATAAGAGACTGAGATCGGATAATCTGTCTTGAGCTAGATGACACTGTACAGTCTCATTTATAATTCTTGAAGATAATACGTGTCTGGTGAGTAATGAACTTCATCTATCTGCAATTTTATAAGGTAACAACTTTTGATTACTGTGCGGGCCCCAAAGTCCTCACGTACTAATATGCCATAAAATCCTCACACATCATATTACTCGCCATTGTTGTTACATGACAGATTGAAAGCCAAATTGCAAGCAACCTTGTTACCTGTTTCCAAAAGAAGAATTAAACTGAAATGCACATTTCACCTGTATGTCCCCCTTATCCTTGACGCAAGTGCATGTTGGTAATGCAATAATTCATTCTCTAGGTGACATTGGGGAAACTGAGGTAGGAAAACATAGTGAAGCAAGTGGTGGCCAATATTATTGCAAGCCTCAAAATCATCTTGCCAGGTTAGAATAAATCAAGTCGAGTGCAGCACCAAACGATATAGCAAATTGTGTTCATTATATGGTTGGTACTCAGGAGTACGCTAGCCAAAAACACAGTACAAGGGGGTAAAAACTATTAAACATTTTAATCTAGCAAAGGGCAGGAAACAAAGATGGTCAGCACATCAAAGGAGGTACAAGGGAAGGGTCACAAACAAATAGTGCAATCAAACATAGTTATAGTGTAATCTGGGTCAAATATAAGGGAAATAGTGAGCAGGAACAAATAGAATATCAGCAAGGTACAGGGAAGGTCTAAACTATAACTACCAATAGCAGTAGGCCAGATTAAACTTTAAATAGATCACTTAGTTCTCTAAATGGGTGGACGACCATGCACACTGGGTGTATGGAGGTTTTTTTCCCACTCTTTTCTTAAAGAGGCTCTGTCACCACATTATAAGTGGCCTATCTTCTACATAATGTGATTGGCGCTGTAATGTAGATTATAGCAGCGTTTTTTATTTAGAAAAACTATCATTTTAGGCAGAGTTACAACCTATTTTAGCGTTATGCTAATGACTTTCTTAATGCCCAACTAGGCGTGTTTTACTTTTTGACCAAGTGGGCATTGTGGAGAGAAGTGTATGACGCTGACCAATCAGCATCATACACTTCTCTCTATTCATTTACACAGCACATAGTGATCTTACTAGATCACTATGTGCAGCCACTTACTCACATATTAGCATTACTGAAGCGTCCTGACAGTGAATAGACATCACTACCAGCCAGGACGCGATGTCTATTCAGAATCCTGACACTTCGCTACGTTTGTGGTTGATTTACAGCACAGCAAGCGTAATCTTGCTGTAAATTACAGTTTACATCGTAATCTCGCGAGACTATGCTTGCTGTGCTGTAAAGAAACCACAAACGTTAGTAAAGTGTCAGGATTCTGAATAGACATCACGTCCTGGCTGGTAGTGATGCCTATTTACTGTCAGGACACTTGAGTAACGTTTGTGGTTTCTTTACAGCACAGCAAGCATGTGTGTATGTGGCTGCACATAGTGATCTAGTAAGATCACTATGTGCTGTGTAAATGAATGGAGAGAAGTGTATGACGCTGATGGTCAGCGTCATACACTTCAGCTCCACAATGCCCACTTGGTCAATAAGTAAAACACGCCCAGTTGGGCATTAAGAAAGTCATTAGCATAAAGCTAAAATAGTTTATAACTCCGTCAAAAATGATCGTTTTTCTAAATAAAAAACACTGCTGTAATCTACATTACAGCGACGATCACATTATGTAGAAGATAGGCCACTTATAATGTGGTGACAGAGCCTCTTTAAGCATCATAAGCAACAGGAACATAAACAGACTCTGGGGCGGACACAGCTACTACAGGAATCCCATCCAGTCGAGCTGTGCCAAGGATCTCACGCTTGAGAGAATCCCTCTTTATTGTACTGTACAAATAAACATAACTCTAGCTACTATCCTGACTGCACTGCAGATCCTGGTAACTACAGGTTCTTCCATGGGTACTTACGGTGGTTGACCATTACCATTTGTGGATTCACTGGCTTGTGTACTCGGTTGGCGGCAACATCGGTAGCGTCTCTGTCCACCTAGGGAATGTAGCAGCTGTTCATACTGTGCACGCCTGCTAGAACACCAGGAACCAGGGACTTATTATTATGAACAGGCATTATGTACTGATATATAGAGATAAACCAGTACATTAAAGCTAAAGACTGAAGTTAAAAAACATTTAAAGATAACTTACAGTATATGTGCACCAAAGTGGTACCTTAACTATAACTCATAACTGAAATATAAGGCCTACAAAAAAATAAATCATTATGGCTGTTGGAATGCAGGTAAGCAAAAATGAAAAAAAGCTTCCGGTCTGTATAATGAAAATGTATTACATTTTCTAATATACTTTGTATTTACATTTTTCATTATTTTCAAGTTCTGTGCTAGCAGTAAGTTAGTGGAAACATTATTGAGGCTGAAAACCCATCCTGACCATGTCCAGCTGCTACGGGTACTGGACACCTTTTTAATACACAACTTGTGATTTTTTTTAAAAAACAATAGCAAATGTGTTAAAACAAAAAAACAATTTGTCCTCAACTCTTCTTTCCCCTGGCGAACCAGCACTAACACTGTGGCGGTCCTTTCAATCTTTGTTTACAAGCGGTCAACATGTGGCAGCTGCAGCCATTCTGTAATGTCCGCTGTCATGGATCGCCTCCTCTCCTTACCCTCTGACGGCCGCGACCGCAGACTCCTGTCTTCTGGCCGATTTCTACCTCCTCGGAGATGTCAGCCCATGGGCCGCTTTGTCCCGTAGTGTCCTGCAAAAAATTAATAATTATCCCCAGTTCACCCTGGAGAAGGGCCCTGTCCTTTCACTCCTTGCCTGACCATTGTTGTGTATTCCCATGTTAGTCTTAGCAAATGGTCCATTAGTGTTATCCTGTTGCCAGTGTTCCCGTATCCTGCTTCCTGTATCCTGTATCCCGTGCTGTGTTTGTTTCTGCGCCTTATCCAGTGTTGGAGTCGTGTTGTGACACCTGCCTTGCCTGCAATAATACACCATGTCTTGTGTCAACTGCCACCCATGCTGTATATACCACGTCTGGTATCATCCGCCACGTCTGGTGTCATCTGCCACATCAAAGTTCCATCCATGCCAAAGCCTCTGCTACTGTCTGGACTCTTACAGTTACTCTCGTACTAAGGACTTTGCATAGACATTATAGACTATTGTTTGGCCAACTACTACTCTGTTACGGCGGTGCAGCCTAGTGGGTCCACATACCCACTGATTGTGACAGTAGGTTCAGGCCTTGGACTCCGCTGGTCAACCCGAGACCATGACGACTTCACAAATCATGCAGGTAGACATGTGACATGTGAGACCTCCGGTCACGACAGGGCCAACTCCTCCAGGCGGTGAATGCCATTGCACATCTTCTGGATTCTCAAGCTACAGTCTTCATTGCACCCGCTTCTGCTGCTGTTCCTCCTGCTACACCTCCTGCCAGTACCGATCCCCGATTCTATTTGCCACTACCTCCTCACTACAACGGGGACACGAGGTCCTGCAGGGGATTTCTAAATCGATGCCGGATTCACTTCAGACTGCATGCAAGGGCATTTCCTTCTGATGACACAAGGATCGCCTTCATAATCTCTCTTTTTACTGGCAAGGCCCTGGGGTGGGCAAACCCAATTTGGGAACGTCAGGGACCAGAGACCCGTGACTTTCAGTGTTTCTTGCAAACTTTCCTTACAGTTTTTGAAGAACCTAGGAGAGTCTCTTCTGCAGCTGCATCTCTGCTGACCCTTCAACCAAGGAGACACCTCCGTGGGCGAGTACGCAATTCGCTTCCATACCGTGGCTGCAGAACTCGCCTGAAACAACGAGGCCATGGTGGCTACCTTCTGGCAGTGTCTGTCTTCTGATATAAAAGACGAGCTTGCCACTCGAGATCTGCCACCTACCCTGAATGATCTTATTCTTCTGGCCACCTGGATTTACATGAGGATCCAAGAATGGTCCCAAGAAGTTCATTGGGACAGAAAATTCCCTAGGCTGGCTCCTACTTTCCAGCGACCCCTGCTGCCCTCATCAGTTGTTCTACCAGAAGAACCAATGCAAGTGGACCCTCTCAAACTGTCAGTCCAGGAGAGACAACGCAGACACACTTCGGGACTCTGTCTGTATTGCAGCCTCGGAGGCAATTTTGTGCGTTTGTGTCCCCAGAAGCTAAAAAACTCCAGCACCTAGGATTGGTTGGAGAGACAACCCTAGGTGGAACTCGCTAAATAGAAAATTCTCTTCTAAACTGTCCATTCCCGTGACCATAGTGTCCCACGAGAAGATGCCCCAGGTCTCTGTCTACCTGGACTCCGGGTCCGCGACAAACTTTATCCAACAGGACCTAGTGGATCATCTGCAGTTGCCCACCGTCACTCTAGAGACTCCTCTGGCTGTTGCCTCGCTGAATGGACTTCCTCTGCCCGATCCTATCGGGTCTGAGACCAAGCCACTGAAGCTCCAAGTTGGAGCCCCTCACATGGAACAGATTGCATTTCTTGTCTTGTCCAAAGCTGTCAATCCTGTTTTGCTGGGTCTGCCTTGGCTCTGGCTACATGTCCCAGTCCTTGACTGGAATTCCGGAGAAGTTCTCCAGTGGGGCCCCAAATGTCTCCACCACTGCCTGTTACAGATCCATCCTGTCCAGCCTCCTCTGTCTCAGTCATTAGCAGGATTACCCACTAATTTTGCTCAGTGTGCAGACGTCTTCAGCAAGAAGGAGGCTGTGATGCTACCTCCACACCGGTATTACAACTGTCCGATTGAACTGGTCCCTGATGCTTCACCTCCCTGTGGACGGATATACCCTCCCTCCTTGACAGAGACCCAGTCCATGTCAACCTATGTCAAGGAGAATGTGGAGAGGAGCTTCATATGAAAATCCTCTTCCCCGGGTTCTTAGTTAAAAAGAAAGATGGATCTCTTCGATCCTGCATTGACTACCGTGGTCTCAACCAGATCATGGTCAAGAATAAATATCCATTGCCATTGATCCCCGAATTATTTGACCAAATTCGAGGAGCCAAGATTTTCTCTAAACTAGAGGTGCGTGGAGCTTACAACTTGATCCGAATCCATTGAGGTGATTAGTGGAAGACGGCATTCAACACTCGAGATGGGCACAACGAATACCTGGTGATGCCCTTCGGTCTGTGTAACGCTCCTGCGTTCTTCATAGAATTTGTGAATGACATCTTCCGAGACCTCCTCTATGTATGTGTGGTGGTCTTTCTAGATGATATTTTGATCTTCTCCCCAGATCCGACGACACATCGGAGGCATGTCCGTCATGTCCTGTTGCGATTAAGGGAGAATCGCCTATATGCCAAGCTGGAGAAATGCCTTTTTGAAAAAAATTCTCTGCACTTCCTAGGCTACATCATCTCTGACCAAGGCCCCAAGATGGATCCTAAGAAAGTAAAGTCCGTCCTGGAATGGCCACGTGCTCAGGGTCTACGGTTCGTACAGCGTTTTCTTGGATTTGCTAACTTTTACCGGCAGTTTATCCCAAATTTCTCGTTACTGACAGCTCCTATCTCTACCCTTACCAAGAAAGGTGTGAACGCCAAGGTGTGGAATCCGGAGGAAGAATCAGCATTTATTAGCCTCAAGGATGCCTTCACTCCAGCCTCGATACTCCATCATCCTGATGTATCTGGACAGCTCTCGTTGGAGGTGGATGCTTCCTCTGTGGGTGCAGGTGCACTTCTGTTTCAGTGAAGGTCTCAAGGGAAAGGCAGTAGTCTGTGGCTATTACTCAAGACTGTTTTCTTCTGCAGAGCGCAATTACTCTATTATGATTCGGGAGTTACTGGCCATCAAGCTGGCACTGGAGGAGTGGAAACATCTGCTAGAGGGCCCATTCATCCCATTCTGATATACACCGACCACAAGAATCTCACCTATTTTCAGTCGGCTCAACGGCTAAACCCCCGTCGCTGTTCTTTATCCGTTTTCACTTTGTGCTCCACTTCCGTCCCGCTGACAAAAATGTGTGGGCCGATGCCCTGTCCAGGTCATTTGAAAGGACACTGTGGAGACCCTGCAATGTTTTATAGACTCATCCTGCATTATTACTGGTAACGCCCTGCAAGTTAGAGACATCCCTCCAGGGAGGATTTTTGTTCGTTTGGCAGACAGGAAAATAATTATTCGCTGGATACACAACTCCAAATTGGCTGGACACGCTGGTGTTCGTAAGACTCGAGACCTGATAGCTCGTCATTTCTGGTTGCCAAACACAGTCAAACATATTGTGGACTATGTCTCTTCCTGCACTTTCTGTGATTCTAATAAAGTTGCCCACTCCAGACCTGCCGGCCTGCATATCGTGTCTGAGCCCTCTGTAAACTCCTCGATGTGAAATTGGACTTTTCCTCGGCCTACCATCCTCAGTCTAATGGTCAAGTCGAGAGGATTAACCAGATCTTGGGGAATTATCTTCATCACTTTATCGCTGTGCAGCATGATGACTGGGTACAGTTTCTTCCATGGGCCGAATTCTCTTATAACAAGCACACAAGTGAGTCCACTACTTCCACGCAATTCTACATTGTCTACGGCCAACATCCTCTTCCTGTTCCTGCTACATCTCAGGTACCCACAGCTGACTCTGCATTTGGGGACTTTTTAACACATTTGGCAACAGACATGGTCCTCTATTCTACTGGCAGTCGATCGCATGAAGCGAATAGCTGATACACGAAGAAGAGTGTTTCTTCCTGGAACCAAAGTCTGGCTGTCCTCAAGGAATATTCGTTTGAAGGTGCCCTCATAGAAATTTTCTTCCAGGTTCCTCTGACCTTTTGAAATCCTGCAACAGATAAACACTGTCTCCTCTAAGCTTCGGCTCCCTCCTACCCTCAGAATCCCCAACTCCTTCCATCTGTCCCTCCTGAAACCTGTGGTTCTGAACTGCTACAGTAAAGTTCCTAGTCCTGCAGTTGCTCCCAGCGGTTCTTCTGATGTGTTTGAGGTGAAGGAGATCCTGGACTATAAAAAAGTAGGACGAAGAACTCTCTATTTGGTGGACTGAAGAGGGTTTGGTCCCGAGGAGAGGTTCTGGGAGCCAGAAAAGAATCTTAAAGTGTAGCTAAACATTTGACAAACTTCTGACATGTCATAGTGACATGTCAGAAGTTTGGATTGGTGGGAGTCCGAGCACTGAGACCCCCACAAATCGCTGTACCGATGTATCGGAGTACGGGCTCATAGACTTTGTATTGAGTCCGTACACGATACATTTATTTCTGGAAAAAGCCGAACAGACACGAAGCAGCTGATCACTCACACGATCGCTTCAGCTGCTTCGTACTAGCGATTGGCGTTCATTGCTCGGACCCTCAACAATCCAAACTTCTGACCTGTCACTAGACATGTCAGAAGTTTGTCAAACGTTTAGCTACACTTTAATGCTCCTACCCTCCTTAAAAATTCCTCTCGTGCTCTGGATCCAAGAAGAGGGGGTGTAAGGGGGGTACTGTAACGTCCGCAATCGAGCACCTCTCCTTACCCTGTGACAGCCGCGACCGCAGACTCCTATCTTCTGGCCGACGTCTCCCTCCTCAGGGAAGTCAGCACATGCCGCCACTCTGCCTCGTAGCGTCCTCTAGGGTGCACTCGTGCCCTGCCTTAAAGGCCAGCGCGCACATGCAAATAATGACTAATTAACCCCAGTTCACCCTGGACTCTAAGAAGGGCCTTGCCCTTTCACTCCATGCCTGAGCGTTTTTATGTATTCCCATGTTAGTCTTAGCAAATGGTCCCTTAGTGTTATGCCGTTCCGTGCCCAACCATTCAGCACCTTACAATGACGCTGATTAGCAAGGCAGAATGTCTTGCCCTGCCAATCACCGCCTTTCAACGACGAAAGCAGCGCGATGACGTCGTTCAGCCCAAGCAGACCTGCTCAGAAGAGAGCAGGCCTGTATTGACACAGGACGGCGCAGGGACAGGATCAATGTGAATATGTAAATTTGTTTTTTTTTCACCTAAAAGTGTGAGTGACATTATATACAGGGGGGAGCTATATGTGTGGCACAATCTACAGGGAGGGTTATATGTGGGACACTACCTACAGGGGGGGCTATATGTAGGGCCCTATCTACAGGGGGGCCATATGTGGGGCACTAAATACAGAGGGGGCTATATGTGGGCCGCTATCTACAGAGGGGCTATATGTAGAGCGCTATCTACAGGGGGCTATATTTAGAGTGCTATATACAGTGGGGCCTCATGTGGGGGAACCATCTACAGGGGGCTATATGTGGGGCACTATCTACAGGGGGCTGTATGTGGGCAACTATCTAAAGGGGGCTGTATGTGGGCCACTATCTACAGGGGGATATATGTAGGGCACAATCTACATGGGGCTCTATGGGGGCACTATATACAGGGGGCTCTATGAGGGGCAATATATCCAGGGAGCACTGTGTGTGTGGGACACAGTTTATGGTGCTATTCAGGGGTGTAACTAGGAAAGACTGGGCCCCATAGCAAACTCTTGACCGGGCCTCCCCCCCCGGGTGCCACAAGCAGCCCCCCTTATTAATAGTGCCCTCTGTAGAATGTGACATACAGCCCCCCTGTAGACAGTGCTATATAGCCCCGCCTAGACAGTGTCACACCCCATTTGTAGATTGAGCCCCCACCTCTCCCTTGAAGATAGTGCCATACAGCCCCCCTGTAGATATCGCCATAAAGCCCCCACTGTTATAGCGCTATACAGCTCCCACTGTATATAGTTTTAAAAGTGGATTTTAAGGATTTTGCTGCATCTGAAAAAAACACACAAGGGAATGTTTGGAAATACTGTCATGTATTACCGCAAGGTGGCGGTTCAAGGGGTTAAAACTACCAGACAGGTTTACATTAGATATACAATGAATTGAGAACAATTCCATCTGCCCTGCAATTTTATAAAATTATAAATATATCCTATATAAATACAGCTCCAGAACCAAGCTCTGACATACATACATTACCACAACCAAGCTCAGTACATAGATACAGCACCAGAACCAAGTTCAGTACATATATACAGCACCAGAACAAAGCTCAGTACATATATACAGCACTAGAACAAAGCCCATACATATATACAGCACCAAAACCAACCTCAGTACATAAATACAGCACCAGAACAAACCTCAGTACATAAATACATCCCCAGAACCAAGCTCAGTACATATATACAGCACCAGAACAAAACTCATTACATATATATACAGCACCAAAACCAATCTCATATGTCTATACAGCATCAGAACCGAGATCAGTACATATATACAACACCAGAACAAATATAGCTCAATTGAGTGCAACCCCTGCCGTATAGGTTTGTACGGCGTAAAACTACAGCTCCTTGCATGGTCCGAACAATGGTAAAAATATGCTGGGAGATGCTGTTTCACACAAAAAAAAAACATACCACCCAGCAGATCATACAGTGACTACAGTACTGATTAGAGGCAGAATAAACATTTATATTAAGTGACTCACCGATGACGTCTCAGATTCTAGTTCTTTTCTTCTCCCTCCGGTCCAGACATCAATGATGGATTTCTACCGGCCATGACTCATTTCTGCAGTTTTCCGCTCAGATGTCTTCAGGTTCTCACTTTTAAAACATTTCTGCACCTATAAACAAAGTTAAAATTCTCAACACCTCTAAATATAATAAAGCACCATACACTGCACCTCTAACTATAATAGCACCATACACTGTGTCCCTGATTATAATAGTGTGTGGTAATACACTATCACACACACACACCGTGCCCCCTGTAGATAGTGCCCCCATAGCCCCCTGTAGATAGTGACCCCCATAGAGCCTCTGTAGATAGTGTCCTACATAGAAGCCCCTGTAGATAGTGCCCACATATGAACTCCAGAGCTGCAAGGCAATAGTGCTAAACACTGAGCCACCGTGCTGCCCTACATATATATAGATAGTGCTCCACGTATAGCCCACCTCTGTAGATAGTGTCTCACATATAGCTCCCCCTGAATATAGTGTCCCACATATAGCCTATCACTGTAGTCTGTGCACTACATATAGCCACCCTGTTGCTATTGCCCCACAGGTAACCCACCCCTGTATATAGTGTCCCACATATTGCCCACCCCTATAGAATAGGGGTCTCAAACTCGGCAGGGTAAGTGGGCCGCATATAGAAAAAATGGGAAGTTGACGGGCCGCATTACTTTCACATTTGATACAATACAAAATTATAGTTAATAAATTACTTATTTGAACTACTATAACACTATATTACTATAATAATAATAATACTACATTACTATAAAATTAATACTACATTACTATAATAATACCGCTAGGTTTAAAATTTGAGATATTTCTCCACGTGCTTATTTCAACAATCCAGTTTTCCAGTTTAAGTGTCGCTAAATGCAGTCCGGCGGCTCAGTTGGCAGACACACATGTCAAGATTGGGCAGCCCCTTTTTAGATAGTGCCACAGTGTCCTCTGTAGATGCTGCCACAGTGCCCTGTGTAGATGCTGCCACAATGCCCTCTGTAGATGCTGCCACAGTGCCCTCTGTAGATGCTGCCACAGTGTCCTCTGTAGATGC
This sequence comes from Rhinoderma darwinii, assembly GCF_050947455.1. Lineage (NCBI taxonomy): Eukaryota > Metazoa > Chordata > Amphibia > Anura > Rhinodermatidae > Rhinoderma > Rhinoderma darwinii. The sequence goes on along the minus strand of NC_134691.1, from coordinate 260,980,026 downwards.
TGCCACAGTACCCTCTGTAGATGCTGCCACAGTGCCCTCTGTAGATGCTGACACAGTGCCCTCTGTAGATGCTGCCACAGTGCCCTCCGTAGATGCTGCCACAGTGCCCTCCATAGATGCTGCCACAGTGCCCTCCGCAGATGCTGCCAGTGCCCTCCGCAGATGCTGCCACAGTGATGTCAGGGGCTTGCCCAGAGCTGGAGTCCCGGAGCAGAGCCACTTCTAGCACTCTGCCTGGGATTCCAGCTCTGCTCCTGACATCACTGTCCATATCTGGACAGAGATGTCAGGGGCAACCCCAGAGCTGGAATCCCGGGCAGAGCGCTAGTAGGGGGAAGCCCCTGACATCATTGTCGATGTATGGACAGTGATGTCAGGGTATTCCACAGAGTCCCGGAGCAGAGCCTATACTAGCGCTCTGCCACGGGACTCCGGCTCTGGGGAAGACCCTGACACACTGTCCATATATGGACAGCGATGTCAGGGAATTCCACAGAGTCCCGGAGCAGAGCCTGTACTAGCGCTCTGCTTGGGACTCCGCTCTGGGGAAGACCCTGACACACTGTCCATATATGGACAGCGATGTCAGGGAATTCCACAGAGTCCCGGAGCAGAGCCGATACTAGCGCTCTGCACAGGACTCCGGCTCTGGGGAAGCCCCAGACATCGCTGTTCATATGTGGACAGCGATGTCAGGGAATTCCAGAGTCTCGGAGCAGTGCCGATACTAGCGGCTCTGTGTCCCGCGGGCCACAGATGACAGCCCCAGGGGCCGCATGCTGCCCGCGGGCCGCGTGATTGAGACCCCTGCTATAGAAAGTACCCTAAAAAAATAGCTCCCCTATAGATAGTGCTCTACATATAGCCCACCCCTGTATAGTCTCACATATAGCTCCCCCTATATATAGTGCCCCACATATAGACCCCCATGTAGATAGTGCCCCACATCCCCACATATAGACCCCCCTGTATATAGTGCCCCACATCCCCACATATAGACCGCCCCTGTAGCTAGTGCCCCACATCCCCACATATAGACCCCCCTGTATATAGTGGCCCACATATAGACGACCCCCTTGTAGATAGAGCCCCCGCTATAAATAATGCCACTCACAGTTTTATGAGAAAAAAAAACAAAACTCACATGATCCCGTTCCCACGCTGTTCGCTGGCGATGCAGATCTGCTCTCTTCTGAGTAGGTCTGCAGGAACTGAACGAGCGTCATCCAATGACACTGATTGGCGGGGCAGAATGACTTGCCCCATCAATCAGGGCCTTTCAAGCATAGAAGCGGCGCCGCTAGCCAATCGGCGTCATTGTAAGGCGCTGGATGGTCGGCCATTCAGAGCTAGTGCATGTATTTGGCTGTCGCTAGCCCCGGGGCCCACTCTGGTGCTAGCGACGCTTACAGGCATGAGAGGGCCTGTGTTGCCCGGCCCATACTTGTTGGAGGCTCGGTGGCGCGGGCCCCATATTAGTGGCGCTACCGCTGTAGCAGCCATAACGGCTGCTAGCGGTGCCTCCGGGCATATGGGGGGGTGTGTTGGCTGGCAGAACGGGCCCCCTCAAGCCGCGGGCCCCGTAGGCGCCGCTACGGCTGCTACCGCGGTAGTTATGCCACTGGTGCTATTATAATCAGGGACACATTGTATGGTGCTATTATAATCAGGGACACAGTATATGGTGCTATTATAATCAGGGACACAGTGTATGGTGCTATTATAATTAGAGGTGCAGTGTATGGAACTATTATATTTAGGGGCGTAGTGTGTGGCACCATGAGAATTTTATCTTCGTTTATAGGTGCAGAAATGTTTGATGAAAGCTGAAGATATCTGAGCGGCAATTTGCTGATTTTGTAAGTTTGCCCACTGTCAAAGACATGAACAGTCTAGAATTTTTAGGCTAGGTTCATTTTACCAGTGAAAGATAGATTATATATATAAAAAAAAAAAGAAAATCACATTGTCAAAATTATATATATTTATTTGCATTGTGCACAGAGAAATAAGTATTTGATCCCTTTGGCAAACAAGACTTAATACTTGGTGGCAAAACCCTTGTTGGCAAGCACAGCAGTCAGACGTTTTTTTTAGTTGATGATGAGGTTTGCACACATGTTAGATGGAATTTTGGCCCACTCCTCTTTGCAGATCATCTGTAAATTATTAAGATTTCGAGGCTGTCGCTTGGCAACTCGGATCTTCAGCTCCCTCCATAAGTTTTCGATGGGATTAAGGTCTGGAGACTGGCCAGGCCACTCCATGACCTTAATGTGCTTCTTTTTGAGCCACTCCTTTGTTGCCTTGGCTGTATGTTTCGGGTCATTGTCATGCTGGAAGACCCAGCCATGAGCCATTTTTAATGTCCTGGTGGAGGGAAGGAGGTTGTCACTCAGCATTTGACGGTACATGGCTCCATCCATTCTCCCATTGATGCGGTGAAGTAGTCCTGTGCCCTTAGCAGAGAAACACCCCCAAAACATAATGTCTCCACCTCCATGCTTGACAGTGGGGACGGTGTTCTTTGGGTCATAGGCAGCATTTCTCTTCCTCCAAACACGGCGAGTTGAGTTAATGCCAAAGAGCTCAATTTTAGTCTCATCTGACAACAGCACCTTCTCCCAATCACTCTCAGAATCATCCAGATGTTCATTTGCAAACTTCAGACGGGCCTGTACATGGGCCTTCTTGAGCAGGGGGACCTTGCGGGAACTGCGGGATTTTAATCCATTACGGCGTAATGTGTTACCAATGGTTTTCTTGGTGACTGTGGTCCCAGCTGCCTTGAGATCATTAACAAGTTCCCCCCGTGTAGTTTTCGGCTGAGCTCTCACCTTCCTCAGGATCAAGGATACCCCACGAGGTGAGATTTTGCATGGAGCCCCAGATCGATGTCGATTCACAGTCATTTTGTATGTCTTCCATTTTCTTACTATTGCACCAACAGTTGTCTCCTTCTCACCCAGCGTCTTACTTATGGTTTTGTAGCCCATTCCAGCCTTGTGCAGGTCTATGATCTTGTCCCTGACATCCTTAGAAAGCTCTTTGGTCTTGCCCATGTTGTAGAGGTTAGAGTCAGACTAATTAATTGAGTATGTGGACAGGAGTCTTTTATACAGGTGACCATTTAAGACAGCTGTCTTTAATGCAGGCACCAAGTTGATTTGGAGCGTGTAACTGGTCTGGAGGAGGCTGAACTCTTAATGGTTTGTAGGGGATCAAATACTTATTTCTCTGTGCACAATGCAAATAAATATATATAATTTTGACAATGTGATTTTCTTTTTTTTTTTATATATAATCCATCTCTCACTGGTAAAATTAACCTAGCCTACAAATTCTAGACTGTTCATGTCTTTGAAAGTGGGCAAACTTACAAAATCAGCAAGGGATCAAATACTTATTTCCTTCACTGTATGTACTGAGCTTTGTTTTGATGTTGTATATATGTACTGAGCTTAGTTCGGGGGATGTATATATGTATTGAGCTTTGTTCTGGTGCTGTATATATATATATATATATATATATATATATATGTGTATAAGCTTTGTTCTGGTGCTGTATATATGCATTGAGCTAGGGTCTGTTGTTGTATATATGTACTAAGCTTTGTTCTGGTGCTGTATATATGTACTGAGGTTGGTTATTGTTGTGTATATATGTACTGAGCTTGGTTCTGGCATTGTGTATATATATGTACTGAGGTTTGTTCTGGTGCTGTATACATTTACTGAGGTTGTTCTGGTGCTGTATATATGTACTGAGCTTTGTTCTGGTGTTGTATAAATGTACTGAGCTTTGTTCTGGTGCTGTATATATTTATTTAGTTTAGTTCTGGAGCCATATATGTCAGAACTTGGTTCTGATGCTGTAATTATGTAGGATATATTTCTAATAACAAAATTGCAGGGCAGATAGAATTGTTTTCAATTCATTGTATATTTAATGGAACCCTGTCATGTAGTTTTAACCCCTTGAACCACCACCATGTGGTAATCCATGACCTGACAATATTTCCAACCATTCCCCTGTATGTTTTTTTTCAGTTGAAGCAAAATCTATAAAATCAAGTTTTAAAACGGTGCACACTATATGCTAATTACTCATTAAAGGGTCATGGGGCGGTGCCACTATCCTGAAGAGTCACATACTCCTGCCTCCAAACCCACCTTTCCATGCTTGATTGACATTCCACTGGCTGTTATACATTACTACCAGTCTCCTCCAACTTTCTCGGATGCGCCATTGCCTTGTACTTCTTGGGATTGCACCGTGCAGCGAGGTGTACTCTGCCCAGCTGCACCGCGCATGCCAGTACAAGGCAACCGCGCATCTGCAATAGTTTGAGGAGGCTGCTAGTGATGTAGAACAGCCAGGGGGATGTCAATCAATATCTGGTGGTCTTTACGCCTCAGGCAGCAGAAAAGCTATAATCGGCCCTGCCTACTGTAATACACCACGTCTGGTGTCATTTGCCACACCTGCTGTATATACCACATTTGGTATCATCCGCCATCTCTACCATCATCTACCACATCAAAGTTCCATCCGTGCCAAAGCCTCTGCTACTGACTCTTACAAGTACTCTTGTACTAAGGACTTTGCATAGACATTATAGACTATAATTTGGCCAGCTGCTCCTCCGGTACGGCAGTGCGGCCTAGTGGGTCCACATACCCACAGAATGTGATACATTCAGAAAGCTTAGCGGTCACGTGTCATACTCCTGGTTGCACCGCATAGTGATGGGAGCCATGAAGACAGGAATACGACACATGATCACTGAGCTCTCTGATTGGCTGCAGTGGTCACATGTGACTTGTTAACAAAGACCAGGCGGACCGCAGGAGTTTGAGCCCTGGAATGCCAGGGAAAATAACAGGGCTCTACCACTACCTGGCATTAGGTATTTGGCATTTCTGTGACATATTTCCCCCACTGGGGGTGGGAGGAGCAGCTAGGGAAAGTCACTCGTAAAGCATGCAACTGTAGATGTTGAAAAGTGCAGATCATTCAAAGTCTATTGGAATGTCGTAGACTGTTTGCGTCAGTCCCATAGACAGTGAATGGAGCAGCGGACACATGCTCAACCGCCGCTCATTTCAAGATCTTTGTCACTGGGGAGGGTTCTGGAAATCGGTGGGAGTCCCGGTGATCAGACAATTATCACCTATTCTGTGCATAGGCCATAATTGTTGATATTGGTAAAAATCCCTTTAATTCTTTCTGTGGAATTGAAAAAAAAAACTCCAGCAACTCCACAAGTTTTTTTAAATGATACATTTTGTGCCATTTACCGTGTTGGATGAATAACTTGTTACCTTTATTTTATGGGTCTGTACAATTACAGTGATACCAAATATATATAGAGGTTTTTCTGCACAGTAAAAGATTATTTTTAAATAATTTACATCTCTGCCTTACAAGGGCCATAACCATTTTTATTTTTGTGTCAATGTAGCCATATGTGGTCTTGTTATTTCAGGATGAGAATTAGTTTTTAATGGTACTATTTTGGGGTACTAGAGACTTATTGATTAACGTTTATTATTTTTTCTTTGGAGGAGGGCGGCAAAAAAGCAATTCTGCCATTGTTTGTTGTGTTTGGTTATGTATGACACGCCTGATGCAGTTTAAATAACATGTTAACGTAATTGTTCGGGTCGTAAAGTTTTTATGTCGCCGCATTCCAAGATCCTTAACTTTTTTATTTTTCCGTCAATGTGGCCGTGTGTGTGATTGTATTTTATGGGACAAGTCATATTATTTTATAGAACCATTTTGGGGTACATATAAATTATTAATGTGTATTATTATTTTTTTCCCACACTTCTGTAAAATAAAACCACTTTTTTTTTTCTTTAGAGAAAATGTTGTTTTTTTATGTGAACACTTTTTTTTAATGAATTTTATTCGACTATTTAATTTATCTCTTTGTCCCACTAGGGGACTTCACAATACAATCTGATCGCTTCTATAATGCTTATTATACCAAAGCATTATTGCCTTCAGCACGGCCCAATGGGCATACAGCTATGGTGGGCCTAGGGGCCTTTGCTAGGCCCCCAGCTGACATAGCAACATTTCAGTGCCCCGTGGAAGAAAGGACAGCCTTTTGGCATACATTTGCCCATCAAACTCTATGAGTATGTCGGCATACATTGGGAAATTTTACCAGCTTATACACAAACAGTACACAACAAACATAGGGGTAGATATTATTACCCACCTCCTCGTCACTTATGTACCTCTCTCCCACTGTGAACAACACTTGGATGCTACTGACTGGTTCGTCTTGGCTGCCTGACTCCTCACTCTTTTCACTCGGGGCTTTGACCTTTTTGCAGTGTGAGATGTGGATCCAGGTGGATTTCTCCTTTACCTTGATGGTGGTTTATGTCTGCAGGACTTAGTATGGTCCTTCATATATATCATCCTTTTAAGGCCTCATGCACACGAACGTGCTTCTGCGGCCGCAATTTCCCCGAAAATCCACGGGAGAATTGCGGCCCCATTCATTCCTATGGGGCCATGCACACGGCCGTGGTTTTCACGGTCCATGCATGGCCCTGGAGCCCGGACCGCAGAAAGAACGGTCAAGCTTTATTACGGCCGTGTTCTGCGGTCTGGGCTCATTGAAAATGGTGGGGGCGATTTGCGGGCGGCTCGCGGCTGTCACTACGTGGCTGGCCGACCCGGAAATCACCGCTCACTGGACTCTTGAGCCACAGTGAGCAGGAATTCAAATCAATAAATTAAATCCCACAAAACTATATATCAATTTGCTCAGCTCCTCCTGCTCTATAGAATGCTGCCCGCAGATGGGACAGCATGTTTTGATGTGACAGGTTCCTTTACGGGTGTAAGCACTAAAGTGCTATGGGGTATGAGGCTACACAAATGTCTTTCATTGTTGATATAAAAATGTGTATAATATTGGATTTCATAGTTGTTCTGATCTTTATAAAACAACCAGTGGCGTAACTACCGCGGTAGCAGCAGTAGCGGCTGCTACGGGGCCCGGGGCTTGAGGGGGCCCGTGCCGCCAGCCGACACGCACACCCAAATGCCCGGTGGCGCCGCTAGCAGCCGTTATGGCTGCTACAGCGGTAGCGCCGCTACTGTGGGGCCCGCGCCGCCGAGCCTTACACATGCCTGTAGGTGTCGCTAGCACCGGAGGGGGCCCCAGTGCTAGCGGCAGCCAAATACATGTATTAGCACTGAATGGCCGGGCATGTTCCGTGCCTGACCATCCAGTGCCTTACAATGACACTGATTGGCTAGCGGCGCGATGACATCATCGCGCCGCTTCCATGCTTGGAAGGTGCTGATTGGCGGGGCAAGTCATTCTGCCCCGCCAATGAGCGTCATTGGAGGATGCTCGTTCAGCTCCTGCAGACATGCTCAGAAGAGAGCATGTCTGCATCGCCAGTGAACAGCGTGGGAACGGGATCATGTGAGTATGTCAAGTTTTTTTTTTCCCCCCTCATAAAAGTGTGAAAGGCATTATCTATAGTGGGGGGGGTCTATCTACAGGGGGGGGGTCGTCTTTATGTGGGCTATTATATATATATATATATATATATATATATGGGGTCTATATGTGGGCCAGTAGCTACAGGGGGCTCTATATGTGGGCCATTATATACAGGGGGGTCTATATGTGGGGGTGTGGGCCACTATATACAGGGGGCTCTATATGTGGGCCATTATATACAGGGGGGTCTATATGTGGGGGTGTGGGCCACTATATACAGGGAGCTCTATATGTGGGCCATTATATACAGGGGGGTCTATATGTGGGGGTGTGGGCCATTATATACAGGGGGCTCTATATGTGGTCCATTATATACAGGGGGGTCTATATGTGGGGGTGTGTGCCATTATATACAGGGGGCTCTATATGTGGGCCATTATATACAGGGGGGTCTATATGTAGGGCACTATATACAGGGGTGGGCTATATGGAGAGCACTATCTATAGGGGAGCTATTTTTTTAGGGTGCTTTCTATAGGGGTGGGCTATGTGTGGGACACTATATACAGGGGTTGGGTTACCTGTGGGGCACTAGCAACAGGGTGGCTATATGTAGTGCACAGTCTAAAGGGGTGGGCTATATGTGGGACACTATATACAGGGGGAGCTATATGTGAGACACTATCTACAGAGGTGGGCTATACGTGGAACACTAACTATAGGGGAAGCTATATGTAGGGCAGCACGGTGGCTCAGTGGTTAGGACTATTGCCTTGCAGCTCTGGAGTCCATATGTGGGCACTATCTACAGGGGCTTCTATGTAGGTCACTATCTACAGGGGGCACGGTGTGTGTGTGTGTGTGTGTGTGTGTGTGACAGTTATATTTAGATGTGTTTAGAATTTTAACTTTGTTTACAGGTGCAGAAATGTTTTAAAAGTGAGAAGCTGAAGACATCTGAGCGGAAAACTGCAGAAGTGGGTCATGGCGGGAGAAATCCATCATAGATGTCTGAACCGGAGGGAGAAGAAAAGAACTAGAATCTGAGACGTCACCGGTGAGTCACTTAATGTAAATGTTTATTCTGCCTCTAATCAGTATTGTAGTCACTGTATGATCTGCAGCGAGATGATGGTGATAGGATTTTTTTGTGAAACCGCATCTCCCAGCATATCCTTACCATTGTTCCGGCCATGCTGGGAGCTGTAGTTTTACGCCGTACAAACCTATACGCAGTGGCGTAACTACCGCTATAGCAGCCGTAGCGACTTCTACAGGGCCTGCAGCATGAGGGGGCCCGTGCCACCCGCCGGCACGGCCCCCTCCGATGGCCGCAGGCTCCGCTAGCAGCCGCTATGGCTGCTACAGCGCGACGCCACTGAAGGGGTTGTTCCTACAAAAGACATGCATCCCCTATCCACAGGATAGGGGATACATGTGGGATTGCTGGGATGAGGAGAACGGGGGACCGAAAGTCCCCCCTAAGTTCTCCATCACAAACCTCGGACTTCCGGGGTCTGTGTCGGCAGCTCCGTAGAAATGACTTGCGCACCGGTCGTGCTTCTGCGCATGCGTGACCAGCGCTCCTTTCATTTTTATTGAACTGCGCAGACGCCGGAAGTCCGAGGTTTGTCATGGAGAACTTCGGGGGACTTTCGGTCCCCCGTTCTCCTTATCGCTGCCAGCGATCACTCATGTATCCCCTATACTGTGGATAGGGGATGCATGTCTTTTGTAGGACAAACTATAGGCCGTTTTTTTTTTTTGGGGGGGGGGGCTATATGGCGTTATCTACAGAGGGGTTCTGTATGGTGTTATCTACAGAGGGGGTCTGTATGGCGTTATCTACAGGGGGCTGTGTATGGTGCTATCTATAGGGGGGCGCTGTGTGGTGGAATCTATAGGGAGGCACTATCTACAAGGGGGGGGGGGGTTGTGTGATACCCAGCAGAGGGGGGGCCCCAGTCAAAAGTTTGCTATGGGGCCCAGTCTTTCCTAGTTACGCCCCTGAAAACAACTTATATGAATGTTGTTCTTAGATTTCTGCTCACAAATTATTGTGGATTAGGAAAGGTTATACATTTGTACTCTAACAAGAAAACCTTGCGTTTAAAAATAATTCCTTTATTTTTCTTTTTGTTTTAAGAGTTATCCTTGCTAAGCATTGTAGCTAATCCACAAAAGAATAAAAGCTCTCATACACATTCACTTCAGTTTTGTTTTTTTTATCAATTTCTATAGCTATTTCACTGTTCTTATGACTCTACAAGTGAAGATCTCCAGCTCGAACATTGTGTCAGTCTGCAACAACCTCTTACCCTTCCACTTCACAAACTTTAGTAAGCATTTTAGGCATAATCAAGAACGTATTAAATTATGGTTTTATTGTGAGATTTTGCTTCAATCTATAGGGAAAATGTATAACAATTCTATTTGATTTATTATGTAAAAAAAACAAGCACCCACGGTTACAGGCAGCTCTAAGCGTACATGAGTGTCTATTGTATTCAAGACTAGCCCACAGTTTCTTACCTTTAAAAAAAAACAAAAAACACTATTGTTATGTAGGTAGGAGCAATTGAATGTGGTTGCATATCGCCATGACCGTATACATTTACCAGGGTCTCTGAGAGATGACTGTAAGAGCGAGCAAGTAAGAAAATGATTTCAGCAAGGTAATTCAGGGAATTGAGTCTGACAGATCACTGTTTCGTCTTGTAAGCCTAAATAAGAACAAAAGACTTTCAAATTATATCCTAGGGATTCCAGTACTTCACAAGGCAGCAGGGTATCATAACCCTTCTGTCTGATGCAATAGTATTGTAATGGGGAGGCAGCAGGAGAAGAACCCTGCAGGGATATAGAAGCCACAATGTTGCACTGAGAATTTCAAAATGAATTTGGGTTAAGGAACCAAAAGCTTTTGCAATGCAGTTGAACAGCATATAATGGCCTGGTTGGATGCCAAATGATCTTGCAATTTGCGACATATCTTTTATCACAGTAGAATTTCAATTGTGTCCATGTTACCGCTTTGAAATAAAGCCATAAACAAAATACTTCAAAAGTCAAGAACAATAAATCTATTGTTAATCAGTGGATCTCTATAATGGATTCTAATTTCTTTTTTTTTTTTTTATTCTTTATTTTGTTGACGCAGGAGGTCCATTTTGTAACATAAAGGGTACATAAAACAAGGCAATGCACATTTAGAGTACATACTCCGACAGTAAATGTACAAAAAGCATAAACAGCATAAATACATTGTTATACATTAATGTTCTGATTGAAAAAGAAAAGATAATGAAAGGGAATTTCAGATCTCCAAAGTGAGGCTGGAGCAGGGTTCTCAAGCTAGAGAATGAAGAAAGAAAGTGAAAGCGGGAAGGAGAAGGAGGGGACCCTCCACAGCAACCCAGAGGCTGAGGTGCTATTCAGACTGACTAAAGGAATGTGGCTCTCGTATGATATTTTTATAGGAGTCCGAATCCTGAAAAACTATCCACTGAGACCAAGTTTGACAAAACCTGGAGCTTGAGTCGTGAATAACGGATGTCAAGTCCTCCATATGCATGATGTCGTTAACCTGTGAAACCCAGAGGGATAGCGTGGGGGGAGATGGATCCTTCCAACGTAGTGGGATGCAATGACGTGCTGCCATCACTAGAAAGTGGAGCAGCGAGCGCTTATATTTGTTCGCTGGGATGTCGCAGTGATGAAGAAGGAAGAGGGCCGCATCCAAAGTTATACTTGTATCTGTGACTTCAATTATCACCCGTTTTATGCCTTCCCAGAATAGGGTAAGGAGGGGACATGACCAGAAGGTGTGAAGGAGGGTACCAATGTCTTGCCCACATCTCCAACACATAGGGGACGCTGTGGGGAAGATGCTATGTAGGCGGGCTGGGGTCCTTTACCAGCGAGAGAGTAGTTTGAAGCTTGCCTCTTGGTATCTTGAGCAAATGGAAGTTTTTTGAGCCATAAGGAGTATACGCTGCTCTTGTGTGGGAGAGAAGGATATCTCCAGATCTTCTTCCCATTTTGAAATGTACGCAGGGTAGGGCCTATCGGGGGGATCCATCAGGATTTTATAGATTACGGACAATGTATGTCTAGCCAAATCAGAGCCTGTACAGAGGATCTCTAGTGGGGTCTTGACCACTTGGTAGGACGTAGGAGCTGAAATAGAGGCTAGAAAGTGTCGTAGTTGCAGAGAACGCCAGTGTCCCAACGGAGGAAGATCAGGAATCTGGGCCAAATCCGCAACAGAGAGCCATTCACCGTCTATCAAGAACCGATCTGCACGATACCATCCCGAGATCTGCCATGAACGGAAAATTGGATCCGTAATGCTAATGGGAAAAGGATGGATTGCCCAGTATCGGAAACATTGAGGAAGGGAGTGGCAAGCAAGATGTCCTTACTGAAGGGAGAGAGCAGCATACTAGTGTTGGGCCTATAGTAGGGTGATGGTGGAGATGTCTGAGTTGGCTACGGTGTAGCCAAGGGAGAGCCGATAGTGGAATAGAGTAGAAACTCTGCTCCAGAATCACCCAAGACTTAAATGTTGCATGTCTGCACCAATCAACTACCCGAGCAAGATGAGATGCAATGTAGTAGGTGCAGACGTCAGGGAGTGCAAGCCCTCCCGATGCCCTGGATCAACACAATAGTGTGCGGGAGAGTCGCGGAGTCTTACCATTCCAAACAAACGCAATCTGAAGAGAATTGACCGCTTTAAAGAACTGTGGTGGGATAGCTATGGGAAGGGTCTGAAATAGATATAGTAGCCTGGGAAGTGCATTCATTTTGAAGATGGTACATCGACCCATCCATGTAAAGGTGCCTTTGGACCATCTGGCGCAGTCTGCCTTAAGTTCCGCAAGGAGTGGAGCAAAGTTCAGTTGAAAGAGATCTCTCAGATCTGCTGATAAGCGAATCCCGAGATATTTCAGAGCTGTCGGATTAGGAATTGAAGGAGGCTAGGAAATGCGGCCCCAGAGCCGTCAGAAACTTTTTATAATATTGGATTGTAAATCCATCTGGGCCAGGTGCCTTGCCTATTCGGGAATGTTTTAAAGCGTATGAGAGTTCTTGCGTAGTAAGTGGTTCTTCCAGGCTAGTGATAAAATCTTCCAATAGGGTGGGTAGACAAGAATCTGCGATGAAGTAGAGATATTAGACCTGAATTCACGGGACGCCACGGACGGGTTAGTAGAGTCCGTATTATACAGAGCAGCGTAGAAATCCTGCAATGCAGAGGCAATATCCAACGGCAAACGAAGCCGTGTTTGTAAAGGGGATACTATAGAGGGTATGTAGTTCTGTGTTTGTTGAATACGCAAGGCTCTAGCCAGAGACTTACTGTAATGACGGGGGGTGGGGAGACAGACAAGTGAGCCCTAATCTACCCGCCACTCAGTCCCTGCCTACTTGCAACGACCCGCCCTAGGCGACGGGGTATAACTGGGCGACAGTCCCTACGCTCAATAAGTGCACGACAGACAAACAGACAAGGGTACACAGAGCTAGGGGGAGAAAGGGCAGTTGCCCACGGCAACACCGTGAGCAACAAGAGAAGTAAACAAGCCGAGTCAAACCAGGAGTGTACGAGGTACCAAACGCAGAGCAGGAGAGTAGTCAGCAAGCCGGGGTCAATATGAAGCAAGGACAATAGTACAAGACGCTGCAGCAGGGCCAGGAAACCAAACGAAAAGAATCACAAGCAAAGGAGGAACAGGAAAGGCAGGTATAAATAGACAGAGGGCGGGAGCTAGCTCCGTCTGGCCAGGCTGTGATGGGTTCTCCCACTAGTAAGCCTGCCACCCTGAGTGGTGGAAGATGGAGTCAGTCTCACAGACATAGAAGCAGGTGCAGACTGATTATCTATGGGCGTTAAAAACGAAGCTGTGCCTGGCAGATCCTTTACACCTACTACTTTTGTTGCCGTATTCGTAATAGTGACGTTTACATTTAGAAAGCGTAGCCTTGGCTCGGGACATCAATAAGGTACGCAGTTCCTCTCTTTTGCGGAGGAGGGCAATCCTACATTCCGGGTCACGGGAACGTTTGTGTGAGATCTCAAGGATCTCAATCTCGGACAGCAAGCGGACCGTGGCCAACGCCCGTTCCTTCTTCAGGCAGGCTCCATGTTTGATAAATATACCCCTGATCACGCATTTATGAGCCTCCCAAATAATGCGAGGATTGGTGGTCTCAGTGACATTAGTTGCGAAATAGTCAGTCATATTGCGCTGAATATCTGCAATAACAACTGAATCCGAAAGAAGCGTTGGGTTTAATTTCCAATGAGATTGTCGGTATAGAGGGGAATGTAGCGAGAGGGTCAAGGTGACTAGAGCGTGATCTGAGAAGGAAATCGAGTCAATGTCGGCAAGCGTACAGAGTGCAGCGAGTGATGCTTGACGAAGAAAAGATCAATTCTGGAGTATTTGTCGTGTACTGCGGAGTAAAAAGAATAGTCCCTATCTGCTGGGTGAAGGAGCCGCCACGTGTCCACTAATTGGTGTTCGTGAAATGATTTCATAATGCGGCGCAGCTGTGCCCTTGAGAATGCTGAAGAACCTACGGAAGTGTCTAAAGTGGGATCTAGCGCTACATTGAAGTCCCCTCCCAGAACAATGGTACCCTCCCCAAACTCCTCCAGAGCGTTCAGAAAGCCAACAAGGGCTGTACCTTGACCGGAGTTAGGTAGATAAAATGAGGCAAAGGTATATACTTGAGAATCAATAACTCCTTTGATCAAGAGCATCCGTCCCAATCCATCACTGCGAGATCCCTTGAATTCCCAAGGGAGAGATCTGGAGATCAATATACTTGTCCCCCTGGATTTCGTGTCAGGAGAAAAACTATGGTATGCATTGGGGAACCATGCGTTGGAGAGTTTGAAAGGTTTTTGCTGGCATAGGTGCGTCTCTTGAAGGAACGCCACCTGTATATGTTTGCCTTTCAGCAAATTGAAAAGTATGGATCGTTTTCCAGGGCTGTGTAACCCCTTGACATTCAATGAGCCTATTATCAGGTCCGTTTGTGTGTGTTGCGTCATGTCTGCCCTAGGGTGCAATGGAGGGGGAAGGGAAGAGGAAGGCCAAGAGAGGGACGAAAAGGGGGACAGATAAGGATAAGAAAGAAAGAGACTGAGACGGTACACAAGAAAGAGGCCCGAAGGCCGACTCCTAGAAGGTACAAAAACCTGTAACGGAAGGTTGTTAGATTTGTGGGGACTTGGAAAACCACGGGGGGGGAGGGGGGGAGCCCCGGACCGCAAACATAATCATCAAACAGTAAACCGTTTCTTCCGTCGCCTACCTAGGGGGAGGCGACGGAGGCACATACATATTATAGAACCGACGTGCATCTCTCATTTTCTAATAGCCCAAGGCGGGTTAATAGAAATCCTGTGCTAATAGCCATGACCTCTTATGAACAATCTATAGAGTTGCAGTACCCTTCAGGATAAGTGTTAAAGGCTGCTACAACCGCATATCAGACATAAAACTGTCCTCGTAGCTGTTAAGAGGATTTAAAAAATTGGCATGTAACAGGTGTATACCCGGCAGATGCCGCATTTATTTATTTTTCTTTTAAAATACAAGAGAAACAAGCTAGAAAAATCATATGAGACTCCCCCTAAACCACGTCGCAATCAGCTGTCTAGTATAACGAACCATCAAGAGGGAGGGAATGAGGGGGGTAACAATAGGCTAAGTGCCTCATGAGCTGCAAGTGGTAACATACCCTATAATCATCTTCGGACACTAACCAATTTTATGTCAGTCTATAATCAACACTTAAACTAATACGGTATAAACAGCCCGCATTACCTGAGGGCTAGGTAGATACTTGTATCAGCAACTATATTTATGCAAGAAACTTGGGAATCTTATGAAAAAGCTGGGCAAAAAACTTGGTTGCAAGAGAACCTTGTTAGGTGCATAGCTAAAGCCGTAAATGGAAAAAATAACATTTGGCGACCTTGAGTCCCTTGAACGAAAATGCTGCAGGCGATTTAGTAAAACAGTGACTAGTAAAAGGATATTAGCGTGAATGTCCTCTTTTAGGCCTCAGGCGGGACCAGGCGGGAGAGGTCGATTAACGGAAGATGTGGTGCTCCCGGGATGGATCTGCTTCGGATGGGCTGGCTAGGTCTGTTGGGGCGACGACGTTGAGGTTGTTCAATTCTGTCCAGGGCTAGCCAGTCCGGAACTGGGAAAGGCTCGATCTGAAGAAAACGAAATAGGCCCTCAAGATCCGAGGAGTGGCGCAGGAGGTAGAAGCCAGAGTTGTTCTTGACTACAACATGGAACGGGTGTCCCCATCTATAAGTGGCGCCTGCGGACTTGATCTTTTCAAGCAGAGGATGTAGAAGCCGTCTCATATAGAGTGTCCGTGGGGAGACATCAGGGTATATAGTAACCGTACTTCCTTAAACCGAGACCGGGCCATGTGACCAAGCACCCCGAATTATTGCATCTTTGTCGGTATAGTAGTGTAGGCGACATAGTACGTCACGAGGAGAAGACAGATCAAGCGGGCCAGGGCACGAAACGCTGTGAATACAATCCAGGAGGAAAGTCGCTTCTGGCGGTCGATTAGTGAGCTTGTTGAATATAATAGAAACTCTAGTCGCCAACTCGTCTCATGGGCCGAGGTCTGGAAGGCCCTTCAGACGCACATTGTTTCTGCGTCCTCTGTTCTCCTGATCATCCAACTGAAGGGCCAAGGATTGTAATTGTGTTCTAGTGTCCGTGGCAACTCTTTCCAAAGCAGTTACTCTGCAGTCAATGGCAGACACAGTATTTTCAGATGTAAGAGCCCTAGAGTCTATTCTGACCACGTCCTGACGCAGGTCAGCTATATCCTGCTGATGTGCCTGCTCAACCCTGGTCACCAGAGTGTCAAGATCCTGTCGGGTGGGGAGTGCTTGTATCATCTCCCTCAGTAGCTGTAGGTCAGCATGTAAGCCAGATGGCCCAGCCTGAACTTCAGGGGCATATGTGTGTGGTATAATGGTGGGCAAATCTTCCACTGAGGACATGTTGAGGGGAGAGACAGAGCTTACCGCATCCTGGGTGCTGCAGCAGGGAGGCACGGTGTCGGCAGTCGTGACCGCATGAGCTGACTTCAACAGGGGAGCAGGAGGAGAGGGAGCCGAAGTGTCTGTGGCCGGATGTGTCGACAATGCATCCGCCATTGCTGCTCGAGGGTCCGCGGTCGATTGTGAGGAGGAGAGGAATCGCTCCATGCTTTTACAGCGGCCAGAGGAGCGAGGTAAGGACCGGGAAGTTCCAGGGCAGGTTCCCCTATGTTTTCCTGGCATCGCCTGCCAGGTTTACCCGGGATAAATGGCTGGTATTCAGCTGCTGGTACGGAGCTCCCCCAGAACGCGTGCTCACGGCTTCATAGCTAAGCCACGCCCGCATGGATTCTAATTTCTAATGCCAAATGGGAACTCTATGACTAGAGATTAGTTGTGAATTATTGTTTCATGTTAAAAGTCCAAGTATGCCAGTTGAATCAAATAAGGTTCTGTTCACATCTGCGTTGCTGTCCCGTTCTGACATTCCGTCTGAGTTTTCCGTCAGAACGGGACCCTGAACACATGTGAACAGAGCCTAAATTGTACAGATGTAACTGGGAAGTAAAAGGTAGTCATGCTTCAACCTAATGCCATGCAGTCATGGAACACTGAAGAGAGTATTTGAATGTTGCCTGCTATATAGGGATATAACAAGTAACCATTATGCTCCATAAGGTAATTTGGAAGGAGGCTCTTTTCTGCTATGACCGTCATCCACACCAAGTGAGGAAATTGAAAGGTTATAACTCTTCTAGTTATCGCTCTGGCCTTGTGGGTTTTTTTTTCTCGATTTATTGACATCTCAGTGTTCTACATGTATTTATGTAAGCTACCTTATATTTTCGGTTGTGCCCCTTTAGTGGAATGCTGCCAAAAACCACACCGAAATTCTGTTTGGTGCAGTTTCAAAATGATTGTTAGTGGCCAAACTCCTGTTTACCTGCAAAATCGTGCAGCCATTAACCCCTTAAAGGCTATTTACACATTTTTAAATAGAGATTGATTTATTTTTTGTTAAAGAGGCTCTGTCACCAGATTTTCAAACCCCTATGTCGTATTGCAGCAGATCGGCGCTGCAATGTAGATTACAGTAACTTGTTTTTTTTTTCAAAAACGAGCATTTTTGGCCAAGTAGCATTTTTATATTTATGCAAATGAGCCTTTCTTAAGTACAACTGGGCGTGTTTAAAGTTAAGTCCAAGTGGGCGTGTATTGTGTGTGTACATCTGGGCGTTTTTACTTGTTTTACTAGCTGGGCGTTGTGAATAGAAGTGTATGATGCTGACGAATCAGCATCATCCACTTCTCTTCGTTAACACCCAGCTTCTGGCAGTGCACAGACACACAGCGTGTTCTCGAGAGATCACGCTGTGACATCACTCCCTGCCCCAGGTCCTGCATCGTGTCGGACGAGCGAGGACACATCGGCACCAGGCGACAGAGGCTACAGTTGATTCTGCAGCAGCATCAGCGTTTGCAGGTAAGTCGATGTAGCCTCTGTCGCCCGGTGCCGATGTGTCCTCGCTCGTCCGACACGATACAGGACCTGGGGCAGGAAGTGACGTCACAGCGTGATCTCTCTAGAACACGCTGTGTGTCTGTTTATTTTTTCATTAACAGAGCTGTATTAGGGAAATTTGAGGTACATACTATTTTTTATCACTTTTCATTCAGTTTTTTTGGAAGACGGGATGATCAAAAAAACAGCAATTTTGTTGTTTTTTTTTGTTTTTGTTTTTTTACTGCATTCATGGAATAAATATTGTGTTCATTTTATTGTACAGGTTTTTTTTTATTTTTTACACTTTTATAAAAGGATTTCTACAGGGAAAATAATTAAAGATTTATTTTATATATATATATTTTTTACATTTTTCCAAAACTTTTCTTTTACGATTTTTTTCTTTTTCAGTTCCACTAAGGGAATTAACCATCTAACCTTGTAATCGTTCATATAATACATTGTAATATCTCTGTATTGCAATGTATTATGTGTGTCAGTGTTAAACTGACAGGCAATCAATTAATAGGCTTCAGTGTATGGTAGACCTGGGGGCCATTATTAGCAACCCATCGGCACCCTCTGTCTAACCACTTAGATGCCGCAATCAATGCTGACAACTGCATCTAAGGGGTGAAATGGCAAGGATTGGAGTTATCTCCGATCACGGCAGTTGCAGCCGGTTGTCAGCTGTATATTACAGCATGCACCATCACAGCGATGTAATAGTACTGAGGCTCATGTTAACTAACTGTAAGACGCAATGTACTATTACAGCGCAGGACGCAAATGGGTTAATGGTCTATTCTTTAATGGCCGCACAATTTTGCAGGTAAACAGCCATTTTACTCACAAAACTGTGCAGACATTAACTATAAATTTCTGGCCCTGCTTTGGCCGCCTGGTGGCTGCTATGTACCCTTGGGCAACAACAAAAAAAGAGGGCATAGTATAAATGTACAGTGTTTATATACTGATATATTTATATATATAGTGACCGGTACCTCTTTGATATAATTATTGGGTGGAAGCAGCCATTCACACTATTCTTTAAATTTACATAAAACTACAGTAGAGTAGAGTAGAGTAGAGTAGAGTAGAGTAGAATAGAAGGGGAAAAGGGGAAGGGGAAAGGGGAAAATCTTACCAGTGAATCTCTGAATGCACTTAGTGGTAATAATCCTTTAGTGATTTAATACTTCTAGGCACATCTCTTAAATAGACCATGGCAAAAAAAAAACATTTTCTATGATTGTTTTACCCTTCTATGGATTTGTTTAACCCCTTTGCTCAACCGGACGTGCCATTACATCTGGGTGCGGGGGGTGATGTTTGGAGCGCGCTCACGAACTGAGCGCACTCCATATGCTGCAGGTTTCGGCTGTATTTTACTGCGGACACCTGGGACTAACAGCCGGGAGCAGTGATCGTGATGTTCCCGGCTGTTTAACCCCTCAAATGCTGCACCCCACCAGCAGTGAGATCGGGGGGTGACGACAGTTGTTATGACAGCCAGAGCTGCCTTCACTCTGCCTCTGTTAAGCCCTGCCTACGTTAGTATGCAGTATATTGTACGCTAACGCTAACGATCGCTGGTTCGAGTCCCCTAGGGGGGCTGATAAAGTGTGCAAAAAAAACAAAAACATAACAAGTTTTTCTGTTAATTCTATTTCTCCCCCTGAGGTGGTGAACACGCTACCTGAGTTTGTTCAGGACTTCGCCGATGTTTTCTCTAAGGAGGCCTCCGAAGTGTTACCTCCTCATAGAGAATATGATAGCGCAATCAATTTGGTACCAGTAGCTAAGCTCCCTAAGGGTAGGATATTTAATCTCTCTTGTCCCGAACGTGAAGCCATGAGAGAGTATATCCAGGAATGCCTGGCCAAGGGTTACATTCGCCCCTCTACTTCTCCGGTAGGTGCTGGCTTCTTCTTCGTAGAGAAGAAGGATGGTGGTCTTAGGCCATGCATTGACTACCGAAGCTTGAATAAGGTCACTGTAAGGAACCAGTATCCCCTTCCTCTGATTCCTGATCTCTTTAATCAGGTTCAGGGGGCCCAATGGTTCTCTAAGTTTGATCTACGGGGGGCGTATAACCTTATCCGCATCAAAGAGGGGGATGAGTGGAAGACTGCGTTTAACACTCCCGAAGGTCATTTCGAATACCTCGTCATGCCCTTTGGGTTGTGTAATGCTCCCGCGGTCTTCCAGAATTTCATAAATGGGATTTTAAGAGACTACCTGGGGGTATTTCTTATAGTGTATCTTGATGACATACTTGTGTTTTCCAAGGACTGGTCCTCCCACATTGAGCATGTCAGGAAGGTGCTCCAGGTCCTTCGAGAAAACAAACTGTTTGCGAAGACCGAAAAATGTGTGTTTGGGGTGCAGGAGATACCATTTTTGGGCCAAATCCTCACTCCTCATGAATTCCGCATGGACCCTGCCAAGGTCCAGGCTGTGGCGGAATGGGTCCAACCTGCCTCCCTGAAGGCGTTACAGTGCTTCCTGGGGTTCGTTAATTATTACAGGAGGTTTATTGCTAACTTCTCGGTCATCGCTAAGCCTCTTACGGATCTCACTCGCAAAGGTGCTGATCTCCTCCACTGGCCTCCTGAGGCTGTCCAGGCTTTTGAGGTCCTTAAGAAGTGCTTTATCTCGGCCCCGGTGCTGCTTCAGCCCAACCAAATGGAGCCATTTATCGTGGAGGTTGACGCGTCCGAGGTGGGAGAGGGTGCTGTCTTGTCCCAGGGTACCAGGTCCCTCACCCATCTCCATCCCTGTGCCTACTTCTCCAGGAAGTTTTCACCCACTGAGAGTAACTATGATATTGGCAACTGTGAACTCTTAGCCATTAAATGGGCAATTGAAGAGTGGCGCCACTTCCTGGAGGGGGCTAGGCACCAGGTAACGGTCCTTACCGAACACAAGAATCTGGTTTTCCTAGAATCTGCCTGGAGGCTAAACCCGAGACAAGCTCGTTGGGCGTTATTTTTTACCAGATTCAACTTTGTGGTTACCTATAGGGCTGGGTCTAAAAATTTTAAGGCTGATGCACTGTCACGTAGCTTCATGGCCAGCCCTCCTTCGGAGGAAGATCCTGCTTGTATTTTGCCTCCAGGTATAATCATTTCCGCTATTGATTCTGATTTAGTCTCTGAAATTGCGGCTGATCAAGGTTCAGCTCCCAGGAGCCTTCCTGAGAACAAGCTGTTTGTTCCCCTGCAATTCCGGCTAAGGGTACTTAGGGAAAATCATGACTCTGCACTATCTGGCCATCCAGGCATCCTGGGTACCAAGCACCTCATTGCCAGAAACTATTGGTGGCCTGGGTTGCCCAAAGACGTTAAGGCCTACATCGCCTTGTGAAGTTTGTGCTAGGTCCAAGACTCCCAGTTCCCGACCAGCAGGCTTACTATGTTCTTTGCCCATTCCCCAGAGACCTTGGACCCATATCTCCATGGATTTTATCACCGATTTGCCTCCATCTCAAGGCAAGTCGGTGGTGTGGGTTGTAGTAGACCGCTTCAGTGAGATGTGCCACTTTGTGCTCCTCAAGAAACTACCCAATGCTAAGACGTTAGCTACCTTGTTTGTCAAACACATCCTGCGTCTCCATGGGGTCCCTGTCAATATTGTTTCTGATAGAGGGGTACAATTTGTTTCATTGTTTTGGAGAGCCTTCTGTAAAAAGTTGGAGATTGATCTGTCCTTCTCCTCTGCCTTCCATCCTGAAAATAATGGCCAAACTGAGAGGACTAATCAGTCTCTAGAACAATATTTAAGGTGTTTTATCTCTGACTGTCAATATGATTGGGTCTCATTCATTCCCCTCGCCGAATTTTCCCTTAATAACCGGGTCAGTAACTCGTCAGGGGTCTCCCCCTTTTTCTGTCATTTTGGGTTTAATCCACGGTTCTCTTCCGTTTCACCTTGTAGTTCCAACAATCCCGAGGTAGAGGTCGTTCATCGAGAACTGTGCACTGTCTGGGCTCAGGTTCAGAAGAACCTAGAGGCGTCCCAGAGCATACAAAAAACTCAGGCAGATAGAAAACTTTCTGCTAACCCCTTGTTTATGGTCGTGGATTTGGTGTGGCTATTGTCTAAAAATTTGCGCCTTAAGGTCCCGTCCAAGAAGTTTGCTCCCCGGTTTATAGGGCCGTACAAGGTCATTGAAGTCCTCAATCCTGTCTCCTTCCGACTGGAGTTGCCCCCATCTTTTCGAGTACACGACGTGTTCCATGCCTCCCTCCTTAAACGCTGCTCCCCGTCCTTGGCTCCCTCGAGGAAACCTCCGGTCCCTTTTCTCACCCCTGAGGGGGCAGAATTCGAGGTGGCCAAGATTGTGGACAGCAGGATGGTCCAAGGCTCCCTCCGGTACCTGGTCCATTGGAGAGGATACGGGCCTGAGGAGAGGACTTGGGTACCCGCTCGGGATGTTCACGCTGGGATATTGGTCAGGAGGTTTCACCTTCGTTTCCCCAGTAAACCAGGTCCACTTAGAAAGGGTCCGATGGCCCCTCATAAAAGGGGGGGTACTGTAAAGGATCTGCCAGGCACAGCTTCGGGGTTAACACCCATAGATAATCAGTCTGCACCTGCTTCTATGTCTGTGAGACTGACTCCATCTTCCACCACTCAGGGTGGCAGGCTTAGGAGTGGGAGAACCTATCACAGCCTGGCCAGACGGAGCTAGCTCCCGCCCTCTGTCTATTTATACCTGCCTTTCCTGTTCCTCCTTTGCTTGTGATTCTTTTCATTTGGTTTCCTGGCCCTGCTGCAGCTTCTTATACTATTGTCCTTGCTTCATATTGACCCCGGCTTGCTGACTACTCTCCTGCTCTGCGTTTGGTACCTCGTACACTCCTGGTTTGACTCGGCTTGTTTACTTCTCTTGTTGCTCACGGTGTTGCCGTGGGCAACTGCCCCTTTCTCCCCCTAGCTCTGTGTACCCTTGTCTGTTTGTCTGTCGTGCACTTATTGAGCATAGGGACCGTCGCCCAGTTGTACCCCGTCGCCTAGGGCGGGTCGTTGCAAGTAGGCAGGGACTGAGTGGCGGGTAGATTAGGGCTCACTTGTCTGTCTCCCCACCCCCCGTCATTACAAAAAGAATCTACAACTCCTCCCGCAAAAAAAATAAGCTCTCACACTTGTCTCTATTGATGGAAAAATAAAAAACGTTATGGCTCTTGGAATGCGGGGAGTATATAAAGGGCTACATTGGCCCTTATGGCAGTAAGTGCTCTACGGTGGTTCTCTCTCCTATCACCCCCCCCCCCTCCTGTTTCTATATTCCATGTTGAGGTAGGGTTGTTTAATACCATGTTTTAAAACTCAATAAGAAGACATTCTAAAATAAACTATTTGATTGCAAAAATTTACAAAAATGTATTACTGTACATTATAGGGTACTTAATTTATAAAACATAACCTTTCACTTGTAATGAAAATGAGATTGTCACAAACTGTTATTGCCCTCACTGAGTAGTAAAATGATCTTTCCAATCACTGGCAGTTCTACTACCTTTCACTAACCATACATCTATTCCCATACAGTGCTCTAAAAATGTTAGTTGGACTGTTTACTGTGCAGCAATTGTTTGTCCTAGAAACAAATCTCAAAGTTCGTTCCATGACATCTGACAGAACTGACTCAACTCTGCCACCAAGATTATCAATGAGCCTTTTTTTTTACTCATTCCAGGTAAGTATATACCCTCAGTATTATCTTCATGCACTAGGTCCTTCCACTTTAGAAGCACTTTAGTCTGATTTTTGTAATGACAGTACCCCATTATGGTCACCTGGCTCGGGCTCCCTGGCAGCTAGAAGTAGCCCATGACAAACACTGCTCATTCAAACTTTGGATTGCTATTTTTGCTATCCTCTCCCCTTCCCTCGGGTCAATTTATTTTTTTCCAGAATTATTTACTATGACAAAAAACTCCATTCGTTTTCTTTGCACTTGTTTTTTCAAAATATACCCAATATAATACAATGTGAAAACTGCAAGAGTAATGTTAAACAAAGTTAATGCTTTAGTATTATAAAAGTTATTATAAAAGTACTTCAACGGATTTCAACATATTTATTGCTTTTCCAATTTTGAATACTATTGATAGGATGAATGATTAAATAAAATCTGGCATTCCAACTGGATTTCTTTTCTTTTAGAAAATACCAGTTTGCGTATAGCCACATTAGCACATTGAATACTGCAGATGGTTAGCCCACATCCTGGTGGGTTTTAGTAGGGTTACTTGGTTATTTCTCATTTAATTAGTGTGTTTTCTAAGCAGTGTGCAAAATGCACTTGGTTTAAAAAAAATAATAATAATAATTTAATATATAAAGACGGCATCTGCTGCACCCCAGAATCATATGTTGATGTGCAAGATTTTTGTGTGTTTTTAAAGAAATGATGATCTCTTGACAGCTTGGGATGATTCAAATGCTTGGCCCACAACCAGAACTGTTGATGTTGGTCTTCTAATCTGAGAGTACTGCTTTCAGTAATCCCTTTAATGACAAATAATTAAAATTGTAATACCAGTCAATAAATGGCACATAACCAACAATCTCTAATGATAGCATATTTATCATTAATGTGTGGCATGCAGGTGTTTAACTATTCAAAATACATGTGTATGTTTCTAGTTTATTTTTTACTTTATAGGGATCCTTTAAAAAGAACCTTGCAGCAGTGATGATGTCATAGGTGTGGGCTCCTCCACTTCCCCTGGCAATTAGCTATGATCTTCCACTTGGGCCCGTGAGCACATTCCCCCTTTTCTCCCCATTCTCCTCTGGCGGTCTCTGCCTGCCTCGCTGCTGTGCGCTTAGCATGTTGTTTCAGGCAGCTTGAATGTGGATGTGGCGTTTCTATTGCCCATAGCTGGTAGCGATAGTAGCCTGAAGCACTGGAAAGCCTGTTGCTGTTGGCTGTGGACCCCCTCTCCATTCTGCCCCCTGGAATAAAATTTAAAAAAAATATATATCTATATATATATATTATCTTTCTTTTTCTCAAGTCGGAATAATGTGAGAGTTATTGGACTGCTGGAAAAAAGAGGAAAGAAATAATGTGGTTAAATTTGCTGAAAAGTGGTTGGAAAATGTAATTTGGCCAGCAGTTGTTTTCCCCAGTATTCAAAGTGGAAAAAGCCCATAGGATTCCTATGCAACCTATGCCCCTGGACTTAGGTCTCGGTCATTTTTAATTAAGCTTCTCTCTTTCCAGGATAGTAATCTTGTGTTAAAATTGGCAACAGAAAAGGAAAATGAGGGCTACCTTTATTACCGTGAAAAAGAGGCTGCAGCCATTAAAATTCCAGTATTTCGTGCTGTATCCAGCTGAGTGAGAGTTGTCTATAAAGACTCTATGCTTTTTTTTAATGATCCTTTAGAGTGGCTGGACGTCTTGGTGGTTAAATCTACTGCTGTGTTGGAGGAGTTATCTATAATAATATTTCTTATTTGCTGGTGGCTGGAGGAGTCTAGCCCAAGCTTGTTTTTATTTCCTTCTGATTATATTAATTGAAAATGATAGGGGTTTGGTAGGGGACCCAGTTGGGGGGGGGGGTTGGGGGGTTACTCAACAGGCGAGGGTCTTTTTCCTTTTTTTTTTTTTAAGAAATATTGTATTAAAACTTTTGTCATGGAGTATCAAGAGGAAAAAAGTTACACGATATGATGTGAAAAAATACAAAACTGTTTATTTAAGTCAAAATTAAAACAAGAAATTAAAAATCCCGGGAGAGAACGCCTACGCGTTTCGAACTTTTCAGTTCTTAATCATAGCTACTCTCTGCTGTATAAAGTCTGCTTTTCTGGATCAGATATTGGGAAAAACAAGGAAGTGGGAGTGCTTAGAATTAACCCCTTCAAGTTGATTGGCTATTGGGTACACAGTTTCTTTGCACATTTTTAGCAGCATACTAAACAGAATCACAGAAAAGAAGACAAGGTACAATGTAAACAATTGAATAAACAGTATAAGTGAAGCATTCCTTTATATTAGATGCATATGTAATAGACATGTCAGGAAAGGTGACAGGTTCTCTTCCAAGAGGCACTGTTAAACAGTTAGATTCACTTTGTTGTTGCCATGAGCAGCCATCACTTACTAGGAATCTTAATGACGTGTCCTTTATGGGGGCTACTCACAGGATGTTCAGAAAAATGCATGTTCCCATGATAACTACTTTAGCACACATTCCCATTTTGCTGACCTCCAGAAATATTTATACACATATTTATAAACTATATTATGTTCTTTACTTTCTAGTTCTGAACATTCTAGTTTCACAGTAAAATGCCAAGTGGTATATACAGTGATCAGAGATATTTTCAGTGCCTTCTTTGGGGTGCCCAGTTATATATACCTTATTTAAATTTATACCCACTGAAATATGCAATCTTCTGACCTTGTTCACCTAGTAGTCTATAACGTGCCCATTAGCAGGTGCCAATTGGAAGGTACATTGCATTTTTAATAGTGTCCAGTGTTTTTTTTTTAGTTAGCCATTGGTTAGCAATGTACAATAAGAGAACTAGTTTGAGGCTCTTTAAATGTTGCCAGGGAAAACGTGTTGAGTGTAAACTAGGCTTCTTTGTCATACATACAATTACACACATGCAAAATCTATTCAATAAATATGGAAATATAGAATAAATATGCATCCTGTTATATACCACACACGTATGTTAATTAATTTGATCCCTACTAACCATATTAGTGTGTATGTTCTCTGTTTCAGACAAAAGGAATCAAGGTGGCTAAGTGATAAGCTCTGTTGTCCTGCAGCACTTGGATCCTAGAACTAAATCCAACCATGGTCAACTTCTGCATATAGTTTGTGTGTCCCCCTGTGTTTGCGAGAGTTTCCTCAGTGTACTTCGGTTTCTATCAAATTTGCCCTAGCGTGTATCAGTTTGTTTGAGATAGGGAAATTGTGAACCCTACTGGGGACAGTAACTAATGTAAGTGATACCCATTTTTGTACAGCGCTACAAAAATTGTTGCCATTATACAAGCAACAGGAAATAAATTAATAAATAAGATACTAATCTAAATTACAGGATGCTGAAGTTTTTTCGCTATTCTAGTAAAAGAAAACAACCTAACAGGTGGGAAATTGTTCAACTTTGTGGAGTGACCGATTACAAGCTATAGCCCATTTTTCGAGACAAATGAGGGAATCAATATGAATTTATTTTTCTACCTGTGACCTGTTTATGTTGGGAGTTAAGAGAAAATAAAGGCAGTGTTATAGAGGCTAGGGCCTATTCACATTGCGACACTTTGCAGTGTCCATTTGACATGTATATTAGAAAAGCTCTGGCACATATGCCGAACGTATCCAAAGGCCCCCATTTAATGACACGGATGACAAAAGAGTATTATTTTGGCATCCGTCAGGCTAATATACCTTAATGTTTGAAATAGCGCCGTCGACTGCGCTATTCTATACATAGGTATTTAGTGAAAAAATAGCTCTGATGGACAATGTGAAAGCAGTGTGAATATGTCCTTACACAGGTTCTTCAAAACATTCTCTTACCTTTCATAGAGACATTAAATGCATGCACTTCCTACTTAATGATGTCATATATGTACCCTCTAGAAACAGTGATTATACATAATGCACAATGCCTGATAAACAGTATTAGGCCCTGTTCATACAGAGTTTTTTTGCTCGCAGAAAATTCTGCCTGAAAAAATCAGCTCCGGTTTTCTTGAAGTGGTTCTGCACCACAGGCGTGTTTTGACGCATTTTTTGAGGCGTCGTTTTTACCTCTTTATTCAACAGGCAAAGGAAAAAAAACGGGAGCGTTCTTTTGCTATAAAACGCATAAAAATAGCGTAAAAAAAACGCTTGATTTCAATGGGGTTTTTGAGGCTGAAAATGCTTCAAGATAGGGCATGTGACTTCTTTTTCCCGCAAGCGTTTTTTTTCTGCTCATTGGAAAAACACGCCTTCACCTCCCACTGAAATAAATAGGAGGCAATTTCGGCAGTCTTTTGGCGCGTTTCCGCGGAGAAAATCTCAGCAAAAAAAACTCTGTGTGAACAGGGCCTAAAAGTACCAAAAATATTTTCAAATGTTTCAAGAGCTAGATAATGTGATGGAAGAAATCCCTGTAATAAAAAGCTGCTTTAATCTCTTATCAACATTATACTCACAAATAAGGAGAGAGAGAAAAAGGGTAAGAAGAAACTTGGATGATTTTAGAGCGTTCAATAATTTAATCAAAGATCTGCTAAAGCAGGCTTAGGGTACAATCTGGTATAAAAGGGAATAAATAATAAGATCAGAAGATTTGGAATAATTCAATTTAATGACATATAATAACTGTTGAATCTTTATGCCCAGTCAAACACATTATGTGGCAAAGTACAGTATGATAACTTGCAAGTAAAAGGATGATTTAACATGTTAATAGTACGATTTGTATAAATGAATTATATGCCGAAATGTACTCTTCTGTTATACCAAATGCTCTATATCAGGCAACTATACAAACATTTTCTGGCAGTTCAAGTATTAATTCAATTAATTTAATTCTAATTATAAATTTAACTACTTTTTCTATATTTAAAGGCAATTAGTAGTTTATATTGTTATTCTCTTAGTATAACTACCAGATGGTGTTCTAGAAAAAATCTATTAAAATTAAAAAGTTCCAGTGTGACACAAATAAAAATAGCATTGGCCGGGAGTCAGAAACAAATAATTCTGCATTAAAATTTTCTTATACAGAGTGTGCAACATGCAACTTTAAAAAGTGTGTATTCTTCTACTGTGACAATATCAACGATATGCAGATGGGTCTTCTATATGCGCAATTCAGTGATGCAACAGACCGTGATTAGAGGATACGCTATTGCCAAAGGATAAATTGATATATTGTCGTGTAGCTACTCTGTTTTGTTAACTTCATGACAGGACTGACCCTTGTTTTGCTTTTTGCGCTGGTTTTTAGAAAACAAATTCTTATTTAAAATAAATTGCAGCTATAAAGATAAAAAAAACACAACATGTGCCTCATGTATGAAAACTGGCTCAGAGAAAAAGAGGCATTGTTGCCTATAGCAACCAGTCCACAATTAAATCTCAAAACTGCAATGAAAAAATTTAATGTATTGAATCGTATTGGCTGCTGTAGACACTAGTTGTTCTAAATGAAGCCCTCCATATTTAAAGTGAAGCTCCAGTGAAGTAGGAGCAATTTGATAGTAACCCTGAAGGACTATGGGGACTTCAGAATTCACATAATTTTCCTCCAAATGCCATGGAAATCTAAAACTTTTTATTCAATTGAGGCCATCAGGTCTGCCATGTGTATATGTGCCTTCTAGGTGGTGAAGTAGTGGCAAAATAGGTGGTGTCCTTAATGGGTTAAAGAACTGTGCTTTGACATTTAGGGCATGACCAGACGTGGCGGAATTGCTCCGGAATTCCATTGCTTTCCACATCTCATCTTTTTAGTTAGGTTCGTTTACACGTTGCGGAAAACTCCGCTGCAGACCATAGGCTGCGGTGCGGAATTTGGTGTCCGCAGCATACACTGGTTGTTGCGGACGTGTATCGGACTTGTTGCGGACTCATTGCGGAATTTCTCCATTGACTTCAATGGAGAGTCAAAATTCCGCAATTAAGTACGCAGATGTTATGTGTGTTGCGTAGCGTATTTGTTTTACGAACATGATATTTCTTCATTCTGGCTGGACCTATGTATTTCTGGGTCTACATCCAGACTGAGGCCCCATGCACACTAACGTAAAAACGCCCGTAATGACGGGCCGTTATTACGGCACGGGCAGGCCCATAGAAGTCAATGGGGCTCTCGTAATTACGGGTGACCTAGTGTGTGCACCCGTAATTACGGGAGCGTTGCTAGGCGACGTCAGGAGATAGTCACTGTCCAGGGTGCTGAAAGAGTTAAATGATCGGCAGTAACTGTTTCAGCACCCTGGACAGTGACTTCCAATCACAATATACATCAACGTGTAAAAAAAAATCAAAGTTCCTACTTACCGAGAACTCCCTGCTTCTTCCTCCAGTCCGGCCTCCCGGGATGACGTTTCAGTCCAAGTGACGGCTGCAGCCAATCACAGGCTGCAGCGGTCACATAGACTGCCGCATCATCCAGGGAGGTCGGGCTGGATGTTGAAAGAGAGATGCGTCACCAAGACAACGGCCGGGTAAGTATGAATTTCTTTTACTTTTACTAGGGAAAGGGCTGTCCCTTCTCTCTATCCTGCACTGATAGAGAGAAGGGAAGTACTCTTCACCTGAATACGCAACGGCTAGTCCGCATCAATTTAATGCCCATTTTAGGCAGAGCCGCAACAGAATCTGCAACGCAGATTATGTGCGGCATTGATGCGGACAGTGTTGGAAGAAATACGCCACCTCTGGTCATGCCCATATAGTCCATGTATACTTTTTTGGCCATGTGAATGAGCTCTAATGCAGATTAAAGGAACACTCCAAGCAAAGTTGATGCACTGTGTTATCCCTAGTATAGGGTCTGAAGGGGTGGTGTATGACACAGGCATTCCTCCTTTGGTGCTCTTTGAAAGCTGTATGCACCAACCCGATATGTGAACATATGAAGTCCCTATAGAGTCTCTATGGAACTATATTATGGGCCTGTAGACACAATGATTAGCATTGTTTTTAGGGTAAAACACCAGCGTTATATTGCATGCCATGTTGCTGCCACGGTTTAAAATAGAATCGGTAACACGTAGATAGCAGTCTTTGGGTGCTGTATTACAGACCTGTACCACATGGATCCATGTTACTGCGTGCGCATGAGGCTTAAAGCCCTAAAAGAAAAACTACAAAAGAGACACACCCCAATGAATTACGGTACTCTAAAACAAATTAATCAACAAAAAAATATATGTAAATACTGAGAAATACATTAACCAGTGCTGGATTTTGCCCACCATCCTCTGGCAGCCGAGACTAGAAGTTTTGGTAGCAAGGAGCAATAAGTTTTTTATTGGAGTTTCCATATTCGACTAACGTGACAAGTCGTTTTTAACAGTTTGTGCACATTCTTCATTTTACAGTTACAGCATGTTCTGTGGTTTAGTCATTTTATTTAGCATCTCTTCCTTGCCAGTGTTATCTCCAGTTGATGGCAGCTTCACAAAGCACTATTTTTAACAAATCTGTTCAGTATTTCTTATGAACTGATCATGTTTTCCTATCCAGAAAGAATGGTTTATGAAAAACAGATAAGAGAAGAAAGTTGCTAGCATTGTTAGAGAAAAAATGGACACATAAGCAATTTTACGAATAAACAAATTGGCTCATCTATAATAACCATCACATAAAGGGTATGTCCATACACAGCATAAATACTGCGGATTTTCCGCAATGAAATTCATCGCAGAAAATCTGCAGTATATTACAGTGTATTACAGTACTGTCGGAGGGATTGCAGCGTTAAAAAGCTAACAGACAGAGGCTGACGTAGGATCACGGGAAATGAGGCCAGCCTGCTTGAACGAAACCAACAAAGGAAAGATTTAAAGTGAGTACTGGAATACTGTTTGGGCAGAGAATCGAAGTAAAAGCCCAAAGAGAATTTGGAAAGAAAGGGCCCCCGTGGTGTGGAATAAGTGAGGAGTCACCAGGTGGTTGAACATCACCATATTGAAGTGAAATACTGTGGTGCATCATAACAGGATTGAGATAGAAACAAAACCACAGCTCTGGAACATTTATAAAGAAGAAACAGACTTTTCTGATAATTCTAGCCGTCGTCGTTATGATACTGATATTTAAAGTTGTTTACAACTTCTGCCAAGTAAAAGGAATAAGAATCGATCTATCAGTCTCTGCCTCCATTATTATGCATATTACAATACATTGAAGCTATTCTCTGATTTGGACAATCCCTTATTGCTGACCTCCAGCAATAAGATGATATCAGCGGGAAAACCCAACAGAAAGTGTTTCATTTCACTGCCGGAACACAACAGGGTAAATGAAGCACTACACAGTTCCAATTGAAATCAAAAGACTGTGCTAGGTCCTCTAGAGCAACAGATACTCTTTTGTAGCCCTTCCCCTTTCTGGCTAGTAGGTGAGGCCCCTTCTGTATTAAAGGGAACCTGTCACCAGCATTTTAGCTATAAAGCCAGCAATACCTGGTGAAAGTGGGTGAAAAATCATTGTCATCTAAGCTATAAATATGTTCTAAGTAAGCTCTGTACCTTTAGTATTCAGTTTTTCAGTGGTCCCACGCCGTATGCAAATGAGCAGAAAAGAGTCAAATCTTCATCTGAAAAGAGTCAGATTTTCATTCCTCCAGCGTCTCAGAGTGGACTCCACCTCCTTCTTTTCGATTGACAGCTCCTTAGCCAGTCAGGGCCGGACAGGTGCCGGTGGTGGGCGGGGTTAAGAAGCTGGGTCCCAGAGGGAAAACTAATTACCATAAAAGGCGGGAAGAGTTTAAACAACTACATTTACTGACAGAGGAGGACTTCAGGAAAGAAGAGCGACAGGAACGAACTCTGGACATCTGCGGCCATTGAGGGGTCAGGCTAGTTTGACAGGTAAGATGTTGATGACAGGATCCCTTTAACTCTGAATACTTTATTAGGGTATTTTCTAAACTAGACAACCTCTATCATGAAACCCCTGTGTAACGTCTATGGCCACGGCTCGTCGTTCTGACTTAAACCTCGACGGCCGTGGCCATGGACATCTTACCTCTGTGCAGCGTCGTCCTCCTGTGAGGCACCGGCACTCACTTCCAGACTTCGAGACTGTCTCCGCAGGGCGCGCGCGCCGGCGCGTGCACGGTCTTAAAGGGCCAGTGCGCGCATTTTGCAGGAAGTCTGCAATCTAGCTCAGGATGCCCTGGGCTATAAAAGGGCTCTGCCCTCTTGCTCTTTGCCAGAGCATTGTTTGTTACCCATAGTTTGTCGTGCTAATGGTCTCCCAGTGTCTTCCAGTTTCCCAGTGTACCTTGTTCCTGTATCCCGTATCCTGTTTCCGTGCTATCCTGTTCTAGTGCCGTGCTGAGCTTTTGCCGTGCTGTGCTACATTCAACGCTTGCTTTGCTACGCCTCACCTGACGTCTTCCCGCCACCTGGTCCTGGACATGCCTGCCTCACTACTGTCTACGTTGCATCAGCTATCCTCACTGAACTATTGTACTCTGTACTTTACCTGTTTGGCCAGCTGCCATCCCGCTACGCGGTACGGCCCAGTGGGTCCACACCCCACTTCGTGACACCCTGTAGGACAAATGTGATGAATAACTTTGAAAAAGTGTAGAATTTTACATAATCCTGTTCGTGTAAATCTTACATGCACAGTTATACAATTGTTCACCAACAGATTAAATAAAGTGAAGCCGAAATACACGAGAAACGGCTGGACGGCTGAGTTAGATCGCTAGAACAACAGAATAAGTGTAGAACGCAAATGTTTAAATTCCTTACGCCTCATTCTCACGACAGGGTCCGAGTGTCGGCCGATAAAATCGGCCGTTTTGGGCCGTTTTTCCCGGCCGGTTTGCATCCGTTTTGCATCCGTTCCGATTCCGTTCCGGGTCGGGTTGCCGTTTTTAACGGCCAATTTTGACCCATTTTGCATCCGTTTTTTCCCTGTCCGTTTTAAAATCGGATGAATTTCATTTAAATTTGTTGCCACACACAGCCCTTTGTAGATAATGCCACACAGCCCCCTGTAGGTAATGCCACCCAGCCCCCTGCAGGTAATGCCACCCAGCCCCCTGTAGGTAATGCCACCCAGCCCCCTGCAGGTAATGTCACCCAGCCCCCTGCAGGTAATGCCACCCAGCCCCCAGCAGGTAATGCCATCCAGCCCCCTATAGGTAATGCCAACCTGCCCCCTATAGGTAATGCCACCCTGCCCCCTGTAGGTAATGCCACCCTGCCCCTTGTAGGTAATGCCACCCTTCCCCTTGTTGGTAATGCCACCCAGCTCCCTGCAGGTAATGCCACCCAGCCCCCTGCAGGTAATGCCACCCAGCCCCCAGCAGGTAATGCCACCCTGCCCCTTGTAGGTAATGCCACCCAGCTCCCTGTTGGTAATGCCACCCAGCTCGCTATTGGTAATGCCACCCTGCCCCTTGTAGGTAATGCCACCCTGCCCCTTGTAGGTAATGCCACCCTGTCCCTTGTAGGTAATGCCACCCAGCTCCCTGTTGGTACTGCCACCCTGCCCCTTGTAGGTAATGCCCCCCAGCCCCCTGAAGGTGATGCCACCCTGTCCCTTGTAGGTAATGCCACCCAGCTCCCTGTTGGTGATGCCACCCTGCCCCTTGTAGGTAATGCCACCCAGCCCCCTGTAGGTGATGCCACCCAGCCCCCTGTAGGTGATGCCACCAAGTCCCCTGTAGGTGATGCCACCAAGTTCCCTGTAGGTGATGCCACACAGCCCCCTGTAGGTTGCACCCATCCCCCCCCCCCCACATTCCAGGAGAAGTCACTGACTTCAATGTCCATATATGGACAGTGTAGTCACTGACTTCTCCTGGAGAGGAATTCCCTGCCACAGGTCGGGAATTCCGCTTCAGAAGTGAGTGACGTCACTGTGTCCATATATGGACAGTGTAGTCACTCACTTCTCCTGTAGTGGAATCCCCGGCCATAGAGTCAGGGATTCTGCTGCGGAAGTGAGTGACATCGCTGTGTCCATATATGGACAGTGTAGTCACGCACTTCTCCTGTAGCGGAATCCCTGGCCATAGAGTCGGGGATTCCGCTGCAGAAGTGAGCGACTTAGCTGTGTCCATATATGGACAGTGTAGTCACGCACTTCTCCTGTAGCGAAATCTCTAATCCCCGGCCGGAGATTGGGGATTCCGAATCCTACAGGGAGCAAAAAAAGACCCTCCTCCTCACATGCACTCTGCACTGTGAGGAGGAGGAGAGAGAGCGCGAGCGATGGAATACATGGCCATCACTCGGGACACATTCCGGTGATGGCTGTGTATTACCCGGCCCCATAGACTTCTATGGGAGACGGGCGGCCGGGTAAACAGCCAAAAATAGGGCATGTCCCATTTTTTGACGGCCAGGTTTCCCGGGCCGTTAAAAAATCAGTCGTGTGAATAGCCCCATTAGGGATCTATTGTTCCTAATGCAGCTGGGTGACGGCCGATTTATGAATAAGGGCTTACTTTTTTTTTACTTTGACTAGTTCACATGATGCATAATTTCTAATTGTCATTTTATAAATGTTTGCAATCCTATTTTTAGAAGATATTTAATTTAGGTTTTGACCAGGGTTGCCAACTATACTATAAGTACATTTTTGGACAGTCTGCAATAAACAGTTTTTTTTTTTCTGCCATCTGTGTCCGTTTTTGTTTTTTTGAAGTTTGCACTGTGCATGTACAGTGCAAACTCTCCCGGCCGGGCAGTGCGTTCTCAACAGCACCATCTCAGGTGGGGTCCATCTGATCCCAGCCACATAGAGACAGGGACACGTGAGCAGGCTCGCCAGATGAGAAAAAGCAGGAGGAGTAAGGCCCCATGCACACGACCGTGCCCGCAATCACGGCCCGCGGTTGCGGGCACGGCCGGCTGCTGACTGACAGCCGCATTTTCGGGCCGTGCTCCCATACAAAGTATGGGAGCACGGCCTGCAAAATGCGAAAGAACGGACATGTTCCATAATTCCCGGAACATTTCCACGGCACTGACACCCTTCCGTAGTGCTACGGAAAGGTGTCAGTGTTCAATGAAAGTGAATGGCTCCGTTTTTGCGGACTGAGGTTTTTTACGGTCGTGTGCATGGGGCCTTAGAGAAGAGTAAACAGTGGCGTAGCTATAGTAAAGGGGGTTTTACACTGGACGATTATCGGGCAGACACGCGTTCATAGAAGGCTCGTTCCCGATAGTTACCCTGTGTAAACAGGGCAGCGATCAGTAGATATACCAACTCGATCATCTGCTGGTCGTATCGTTTTATAAAAGAAAAATATTTTCGTTGTTGGCAGCAAATCTCCCTGTGCTGCCGAAATGATAATAATGTATGGGGACAAGCGATCGGAGTAACAACTGCTCGTCCCCATCCATTGTTCCGTGTGATAGGAGCAAACAAGCGCCGATCAACGGTGTCTCGTATAAAAGGGCCTTTACAGTAATAAATTGGGCCTATGTAGTTTCCAATAGGTGAAACTACACAAGCCCCTGTTACTACAGTAACTCCTCCATATACTTGCCCTCCTCGCCCCTGAGTTGGATCCTCTTCAGCTCCAGGCGTAGTACTGCATCCTGACGCTGTTCAGCTGCGCCCTGTGCTGAAGAGGACCGGACTAAGGATCAAGCAGGGTAAGTCTATGGATACTGTCTGCTGGGGTCCTGTATCTAAACCTATTATGTCTACTGTGGCCCTGTATCCAAGATGATCATGTCTCCTGGGGCCCTGTATCTAAGATAATCATTTCTGCTGGGCCCTGTATCTAAGCCTATCATGTCTTTTGGGGCCCTGTATCTAAGCCTAGCATGGCTGCTGGGGCCCTGTATCTAAGCCTATCATGTCTTAAAGGGACCTGTTTCTAATCCTATCATGTCTGATATTTTCTGCTGAGCTGCTGTATCTAAAACTATCATGTGGGATACTGTCCAGTGGCATAGCTATAGGGGTCGCAATTGCGACCGGGCTCCCCGCACTACGTCTATTCACAGTTACTATAGTAACTGGGGCCTATGTAATAAACTAGATGGGCCCCTGTTACTATAGTAACAGTACGCTTAATCTCCTCGCTCCTGAGGTCCAGACATATTCAGCGTCATGGCGTCACGACGCTATGTGCCCCACACAGAACGTCACAACGCTGAATGGCGTCAGGACCTGCGCTTTGCCCAGAGCCGAAGGGAAGGGTAAGTATAAGATTACTGTCTGCTGGGGCCCTGTATATCAGCCTACCATGTGGTAGGCTTAGATACATGACCCAGCAAACAGGATCACAAATGGTATGGACAGTGATGTCGGGAGCTTCCCGAGGAATACGCTTAATGTATACCTGTGATGGATGCCATACTGTTCCATTCGTCATCCATAGGCTCCCAGGCCTAACTAACATCTATGTTGGAGGCTCCGTATATATATATATATATATATATGTATATATACACACACACACACACACACATACATTTTTTAGGGGTTGGACATATGTATCGAGGCTCTTGCTCCTCATAGTTAATGTCCTTAGCAACGCCCCTGGCTGCTAGTGGTGCATCGTAGGGTCACTTAGTAACTTAGTAGCTGAAAGCTGCAGGCCATCGGCCATGAAGAGAAGGTGAGGGGGGGGAGCCCCAAGAAGCACTTTTGCAGCTGGACCCATGAGCTTTAAGCTACGCCCCTGATACTGCCTACTGAGATGTGTCAGTCCTGCAGGCTAAAATTAACTCAGTGGAGGAAGCAATGACCAGAGATGTTAGCTCTCCCCAAAACACTGTGCTTTCTCATTCTAGTGCCTTACAAATCCCTGACCTGCCTACAAGGTTCTTACAGATTTGCTCACATCTTGAGCCTCTACTTGCCAAGTTACAGGAGAAAAGAGTCCCATATCAGGGTTTGCCAATTCACCTTTTCCATATCATACTAGAATAGACTGCTGGTTCTACACAACCCTTCTGACCTTTCTCACTTTTGCAAGGCTTTGGACATTGGTTCCTTGGAACTACCTGCATGGTGTGCCCTAATGGATGGCCTTGCCTCCTCCCCTGCCTCCGGCTAACACTAAGCCTCGCCTTACTAATGGATGCTCTCAATCAGCCAGTGGCCATTACTAAGGCAGTAGTAATAAAGCTTAAAAC
Source organism: Rhinoderma darwinii (assembly GCF_050947455.1). Lineage (NCBI taxonomy): Eukaryota > Metazoa > Chordata > Amphibia > Anura > Rhinodermatidae > Rhinoderma > Rhinoderma darwinii. The sequence continues at coordinate 260,942,113 of NC_134691.1, read as the reverse complement.
AAAATACGAAGACATAGAAAAAATATATTTTATTGAAATAAAAACACAAGCACAAAAAAAAAACATTAGTAAGGCCCCATACACACGAACGTAAAAACGCCCGTAATTACGGGCCCATAGACTTCTATTGGCCACAGGTACCTTCCCGTTTGCTTACGGGAAGGTGCCCATGCCGTTGAAAAATATAGAACATGTCCTATTTTTTTATTTTACGGGCCATGCAGCTATACTTTATAATGGGAGCACGGCCTGTAAAAAACGGCCGGCTGCCCGTGGCCGGCCGTCCCCGGCCGTGCCCGTAATTACGGGTCGTAATTACGGACACGGTCGTGTACATGAAGCCCAACACATGTGGTAGGCTTAGATACAGGGCCCATGTGTGATACTGTCTGTTAGACCAAGTATCTATGCCTACAACAAGGCAGCCTTATATACAGGACCCCAGCAGAAAGTAATCTTATACTGTATAAGATTATTGTCTGCTGAGGTCCTGTAGCTAAGCCTGCCTTGTGGTAATCTTAGATACATGGTCCAACAGACAGCATCACACATGAGCTTAGAAACAGGGCCCATGTGTGATACTGTCTGTTGGTCCCTGTTGCTAAGCCTACCACATGTTAGCTTAGATACATGGTCCAACTGACCGTATCACACATGGACCCTGTATCTAAGCCCATGTGTGATGCTGTCTGTTGGACCCTGTATCTAGGCTTAACAGCAGGCAGTAATGATGTTACACTTACCCAGCTCTTCGGTGCAGCGAATGTCCTGACACTATGCAGCATCGAGGCGCCATGCGAGGTGCACAGCGTCATAACGCGAGGACTTCCGCTGCATTCTGGAAGGAGGAGTATGTGTCACCACTATAGTAACAGGGGCCCGTGTATTTTATGACATAGGCCCCAGTTACTATAGTAAATTTCTATAGCGATGCGGAAGCCACCTCCTGGTCGCATTTGCGAATGCTGTAACCTCTGTAACGGTAGTCGTCCGGGGATCCGGTGGACCGGGACTTTGTATTGCTGGGGTTCCCTGTTGTTTGGCCAGCTGCCTCCCCGCTATGGTGGTACGGCCTAGTGGGTCCACAAACCCGCAAACCGTGGCAAGCGTCATTTGGAGCATGGCTTTTGCTTGGTAGTAGATTTGTTTGGAGTTTTACTGGTATTTCAGTTTATAATGTGGGGGTATATGTAAACTGGGCAGAGTACATCAGGGGCATAGTCAGGTGGTATAATAATGGGGTAAAAAAAAACAATAAAATTACCCATAGATATTTGTTACGCTGTGCAGCAATCCTTTCTGCACAGGTCAGTGTTGCACTGATAAATTGTGTCCTTTCTTATCCCCCTTTTGGTCCACACTCCGCACCTTTGCATATTGGGGAATTTTGCTGGAGGTGTTTGTTACGATCTTGGCGTCTGTGGAACCACTAGGCCGCTGCGCCGTAGCGGAGCGGCAGCTGGCCAAGTCACAGTCTATGCAAAAAGTCTATACAAGTTTGTAGGACATGGGTACCTGAGATAGTCCAGATGGTGGCAGGGGCTCTGGCACAGATGGGACTAGATGTGGCCGGATGCTCCAGACGTTGCGGATGGTATCAGGAGTAGCAGATTACACCAGACGTAGTGTATACCTGCAGGCGTGGCAGGTTGCGCCAGACGTGGCGGATGATACCCGGGATGACAGATGACACCAGACGTGGTGTACACCAGCAGGCGTGACAGGAAGCGCCAGTCATGGCGGATGATAACCAGGAGTGTTCTATAACAGCAGGCGGCACAACACGGCTCCAATACTAAACAGGCTCGGGAACAAGACAAAGCACAGGATACAGGATACAGGTAGCAGGGCACGGGGAACACTGGGAGCAGGAATATACTAGGGGACCATTTGCAATACGAACATGGGAAAACTACAACAATGCAGAGGCAAGGAGTGGAAGTGCAGGGCTCTTTTTATAGTCCAGGGTGGTCTGGGAAATAATTAAGTAATTAATTACGTATGCGCGCGCTGGCCTTTTAAGGCCGGGAACCAGCGCACCCCCTCGTGGCCAATGCAGGACATAGCGGCCAGATGCGTTGACGTCTCTTGGGAAGGAGACGTCGGCCACAGAGAGGAGGTCTGCGGTCTGCAGGTAAGGGAAGGATGCGGTCCGTGGCGCATTAAGGTTCTTATCTGGCTCCCAGGACCTCTACTCAGGACCAAACCCTCTCCGGTCCCCTGAATAGAAAGTCCCTCCTCCTACACTCTTTCAGTCCAGGATCTCCTTCACCTCAAACACATCAGATGAACTGTAGCAGGACTAGGAGTCTTACTGTAGCAGTTCAGACCCACAGGTTTCAGAAGGGACACGTGAAAGGAGTTGGAGATTCTGAGGGTAGAAGGCAGCCGGAGCTTATTGGAAACAGGGTTTATGTTGTTGTAGGAGTTCAAAGGGTCCGAGGAACCTGCGGGCAAATTTGTTTGAGGGCACCTTCAAACGGATGTTCTTTGAGGAAAGCCAGTGTAAAGGATCTGCCAGACACAGCTTCTGTGTCGACGCCCGTGGTTAATCAGTCTGAACCTGCTCCTAGGTCTGATAGAGTGACTCGATCTGCTACCACTCAGGCTGGTAGGCTCAGGAGTGGGAAAACCTATCACAGCCTGGCCAGACGGTTCTAGCTCCCGCCCTCGGTCTATTTATACCATCATTTCCTGCTTGTCTTTGCCTGTGATTCTTTCCTGTTTCCTGGCTCTGCTGCTCCTGCTATTATTATTGACCTCAGCTTCATCTTAACCCTGTCTCCTTCCGACTGGAGTTACCCCCGTCTTTTTGAATACACAACGTGTTTCATGCCTCCCTCCTGAAACGCTGCTCCCCGTCCTTGGCTACCTCGAGGAAACCTCCGGTCCCTGTTCTCACCCCTGAAGGGGTAGAATTCGAGGTGGCCAATATTGTGGACAGCAGGATGGTCCAAGGCTCCCTCCAGTACCTGGTCCATTGGAGAGGATATGGGCCTGAGGAGGGGACTTGGGTACCCGTCCGGGATGTTCACGCTGGGGTATTGCTCAGGAGGTTCCATCTTCGGTTCCCCAATAAGCCAGGTCCACCTAGAAAGGGTCCAGTGGCCCCTCATAAAAGGGGGGGTACTGTAAAGCATCTGCCAGACACAGCTTCTGTGTCGACGCCCATGGTTAATCAGTCTGCACCTGCTCCTAGGTCTGATAGAGTGACTCGATCTGCTACCACTCAGGCTGGTAGGCTCAGGAGTGGGAGAACCTATCACAGCCTGGCCAGACGGTTCTAGCTCCCGCACTCGGTCTATTTATACCTTCATTTCCTGCTTGTCTTTGCCTGTGATTCTTTCCTGTTTCCTGGCTCTACTGCTCCTGCTATTATTATTGACCTTGCTTCATTTTGACCCTGGCTTTACTGACTACGCTCCTGCTCTGCGTTTGGTACCTCGTACACTCCTGGTTTGACTCGGCTCGTTCACTACTCCTGTTGCTCACGGTGTTGCCATGGGCAACTGCCCCATTTCCCTTAGCTTCTATGTACCCTTGTATGTTTGTCTGTCGTGCACATATTGAGCAGAGCGACCGTCGCCCAGTTGTACGCCGTCACCTAGGACGGGCCGTGCAAGTAGGCAGGGACTGAGTGGCGGGTAGATTAGGGCTCACCTGTCTGTCTCCCTACCCCGACATTACAGCCAGACCTTGGCTCCAGGAGAGAACTGAGGAGGAACTTAGATTCTTTTATCGGCATGTATTTTTATGCGTACCACTGCCTGGAGGATTGCAGACTTAGTTTGCTACCAGACGTGAATAAAAGTGCAAAATTAAGAATTCACTGCTGGTACTTGTGTCATGGCTGGTACAGGAAGAAGAACTCAAGGATGCTGGCTGTACACAATGTAGAAGGGAGACGAGGCAGTAGACTCACTTCTGTGATTTTTGTACGAAAATTCTGCCCACGGCAGAAGTTGCAACCAATTGTCATGTTGAGCGCAAACGAAATTACGCAAATAGTTCTCCAAAGTTTGATTGGTCCTCTCAACTGGACCATTGGACTGTGGGTGTCACGGAGCGGGTTAGTGGACCCACTAGGCCGTACCGCCGCAGCGGGGAGGCAGCTGGCCAAACAACAGGACACCCCAGAAATACAATGTCCCGCACAAGGGTACCTGAATAGTCCAGATGGTGGCCGCAGCTCTGGCACAGGTGAGATGGGTGCAGCAGATGGCGCCAAACGTGGCGGATGACACAGGAGCCGCAAGTTGCGCCAGACGTGGCGGATTCCTCCGGATGTGGCAGATAACACAGGACGTGGTGGATTCCTCCGAACGTGGTAGATTCCTCCGGACGTGGCAGATGACACAGGACGTGGCGGATTCCTCCGGACGAGGCAGATGACACAGGACGTGGCAGATTCCTCCGGACGTGGCAGATGACACAGAAAGTAGTGGATTCCTCTGGACGTGGCAGATGACACAGGACGTGGCAGATTCCTCTGGACGTGGCAGATGACACAGGACGTGGCACGACTAGATACTAGGGCAAAGCACGGGAAACAGGAACGGGAACAAGGCACGGGCAACAACAGGAGCGGGAAACACTAAGGGACCATTTGCAAGACAGACTGGGAAAACTAACAACGCTCAGGCATCGAACTAGGGGGCTGGACCCCTCTTATAGCCCAGGGTACTCACGGGTCAAAGGTTGTTCACGATGTGCGGGCTCCGGCGGAGGTGAGTGAATGCAAGCGCTGGCGTCTCCTGAGGAGGAGGCTGGGGCCAGCGCTTGCCGACTCGTGGCTGCGGCTGTCAGCGGGAGGCTGGAGCTGACAGCCCGCAGCCACGGACATTACAGTGGGGGATAGGCAGAAGAGAAGTCCAGTTTTACATCTAACAGATTGCACAGGGCTCTCTAGAACTTTTATGTGATCTGTACACCTCAGTCCGAGACAATATGCAGAGAAAGTCCATGTAGCTGAAAGATGTGCAAAATAAACAGATTTGCCAGCCGAGGAGCAGACGGGAGGCCAGTTAGTGGAATAAAATGTGCCATTTTAGTGAACCAATCCACTACTACCCAGATCGTAGTACACCCAGCTGTAGGAGGAAGGTCCGTGATAAAGTCCATAGCAATATGCTGCCAAGGGGCATCAGAAACAGGCAGGGGTAGGAGCAGACCAGTATATTTGGAGCAGGAAGACTTGTTTGAGGCACAGTTCGTACATAAAGAGACATAGTCCGCAACATCTCTCGGCAGTGTGGGCCACCAGTACTGACGGGCTATGAAGTCCAGAGTCTTTCGAACACCTGGGTGCCCCACCAAACTGTGTACCCGGTGCAGAATTCTCTTCCTGTCGGCAAGGCGGACAAAAGTCTTTCCAGGAGGAATATCTCTAATTTGTAAAGGGCTAGCGACAATAATTATAGACGGGCCTATAATATATTGAGGAATCTCCTCAGAGTCATTAGTCTCAAATGATCTGGACAGGGTGTTAGCATTCACATTCTTATCAGCAGGGCGAAAGTGAAGCAAAAATTGAAACCTGGCGAAGAACAACGACCACCTGGCTTGGCGAGGAGTTAGTCATTGGGCTGACTGTAAGTATGTAAGGTTCTTGTGGTCCGTATAAACGACAATAGGGTAAACCGCGCCCTCCAGCAGGTGTCTCCATTCCTCTAATGACAACTTGATGGCCGGCAACTCCCGATCCCCGATGGAATAGGTGCGCTCTGCTGGGGAAAATAATATCGAGAAGAAGTCACAGGCCATAATCTTGTCCTTAGAGTTCTTTTGAAATAGTAGTGCTCCTGCACCAATTGAAGATGCGTCCACTTCCAGAAAGAACCGCCGAGAGGCATCAGGGTGGTGAAGAACAGATGCTAAAGTGAAAGAGCTCTTGAGCTTAGTAAATGCCGATTCTGCCTCTGGAGGCCAAACCTTGGCATTCACCCCCTTCTTGGTGAGGGCCGAAATTGGAGCAGTTAGGGAAGAGAAGTTCGGGATAAATTGCCGATATAAGTTTGCAAATCCCAGAAATCTTTGTATGGACAGAAGACCCTGTGGGAGTGGACACTCTAAGACGGATCTCACCTTCTCTAGGTCCATCTTGAGGCCACGGTCAGATACAATTTAGCCCAGGAGGGCAGAGAGTTTTCTCGAACATACATTTCTCAAGTTTAGCATAAAAGCGATTCTCCCTCAACTGCAACAGAACTTGGCGAACGTGCCTCCGATGTGTCATCAAATCAGGTGAGTAAACCAGTATGTCGTCCAGATAGACCACCACACAGACATACAGAAGATCCCGAAAAATTTAATTTACAAATTCTTGGAACACAGCTGGGGCATTACACAGTCCAAAGGGCATCACAAGGTATTCGTAATGGCCGTCACCGGTGTTAAACGTGGTTTTATATTCGTCTCCTCTGCGGTTATGGATCAAATTAAAAGCTCCGCGTAGATCCAGCTTTGTGAATACCTTGGTCCCACGAATTCTATCAAAAAGTTCTGAGATGAGTGGCAGAGGATACTTATTTTTAACCGTAATTTGGCTCAGATCCGGGTAGTCAGTACATGGATGAAGAGATCCGTCCTTCTTTTTCACGAAGAAAAATCCGGCTGGGGAGGAAGATTTCCAAATAAACCCTCTTTCTCTCGAGGGTCTCATTTAACGTAGGTGGACATGGCTATCGTCTCTGGCAGGGAAAGTGGATAAACGCACCCTCGAGGCGGTGAAGCGTCAGGGAGTAAGTCAGCAGGGCAGTCATAGATGCAAAGAGGCGGAATAGTCTCTGCTTCCCTCTTACTGAAGACGTCCACAAAACCAGCATAATGAGATGGTAGATTGGAGAGTGACTGAGGCAGTGGAGGCAAGACAGGACTGACCTGTGTCAGGCAGTGGCTAAGGCATCTGGGCCCCCAATGAAGGACCTCTCCAGAATTCCAGTCAAGGACCGGGGCATGTAGACAAAACCAAGGAATGCCCAGCAGGAGCGGGTTGATGGCTTGAGGCAGGACGAGGAAGATGATCTGTTCCGAGTGAAGAACTCCGATTTGTAATGTCAGTTGTTTAATGATAGACACAATAGGATCGGGCAATGGTAGTCCATTTACAGAAGCAACAGCCAGGGGTCTCTCTAGAAGGACTGTGGGTAGATGTAGGCGATCCACTAAATCCTGATGGATGAAATTTGCAGCTGCCCCGGAATCAAGATAGGCAGAGGAGGAGTGTGATGTCTCTCCCGAGATGATGGTCACAGGAATAGATCATTTGGAAGAGGTTTTGACGTTTGGCATCTCCCCCATAGAGTTGCCTCTCCAACCAACCCTAGGTGCTGCATTTTCCCGGCTTTTGTGGACAATGGCGCACTAAATGGCCTTTAAGGCTGCAATACAGTCATAGACCTGAAGATTATCTGTGCTGTTTCTCCTGCTCGGTCAAACTTGACCCTGTCCACCTGCATTGGTTCTTCAGGTAGAGCAACAGGAAGGGGCAGTAGCGGTCTCTGGAACGAGGGTGCCAATCTGTGAAAACATCTCTCCCACCAAACCTCCTGTTCACGTTTCTGGATCCTCATGTCGACCCGGGTAGCCAACAGGATAAGGGCATCCAAGGTAGAATGGAGGTCGTGGACTGCTAGCTCATCCTTGATGTGTGAGGACAGTCTCTACCAAAAGGTCGCCACCAACGCTTCATTGTTCCATGCCAATTCTGCCGCCAGGGTACGAAAGGAGATGGCATACTCTCATATTGTGGACACTCCTTGCTTAAGGTTGTCTTGTAGCGGGTTTGTGGACCCACTCACTAGGACTTGACATAACTCCGACACTAATAGGCACAGGAACAAGAGCAGCACGGGATGTAGGAACAGGTAACAAGGCACGGGTAACAACTGGAATGGGAAACACTAAGGGACCATTTGCAAGACATACTGGGAAAACTAACAATGCTCAGGCAAGGATCAGAAGGCCTGGGGCCTTCTTATAGACCAGAAAATCATGGCAGTTGATGATGATGACGATTTTCCACGGTACACAGCAGACCTGAGCAGAAGTGAGCACTGGTGTCTCCTAGGAAGGAGATGGGGACCAGCGCTCATGGATCCATGGCTTCGGGCGTCGGGAGGTGAGTAAACCTGACGGCCCGTGGCCATGGACGCTACAGTATCCTCCTTCTTACGCCCCCTCTTCTTGGGGCCAGAGCGAGAGAGGAATTTTTTTTATAAGATCAGGGGCACTGACGTTCTCTTTTGGCTCCCAGAACCTCTCCTCAGGACCAAACCCTCTCCAATCCACCAAATAGAAAGTCCTTCCTCCTACCCTCTTGCAGTCCAGGATCTCCCTCACCTCGAACACATCAGAAGAACCGCTGGGAGCAACTGTGGAACTAGAAGTCTTGCTGTAGCGGTTCAGAACCACAGGCTTCAGGAGGGACGCATGAAAGGAGTTGGGGATTCTGAGGGCATGAGGCAGTCGCAGCTTATAGGAGACATGGTTTATTTGTTGCCGAATTTTGAAAGGACCAAGGAACCTGGGAGCAAACTTGTATGAAGGCACCTTCAAACGAATGTTCCGAGAGGATATCCAGACTTTGGTACTGAGGCGGCTCTCCTCTCCTTGTATCTGCTTTTCTCTTCATGCGATCGACTGCCAGCAAAATAGAGGATCGGGTCTGTTGCCAGATTTGCAGAAAGTCCCCATATGCAGTCAGAAGCGGGTACTTGAGATGTGGTCGAAACTGGAAGAGGGACTCTAGGATGTTGACTATACAATGTGAAATGGAGTGGAAGTGGTGGACTCACTTGTGTGGTTGTTGTATGAGAACTCGGCCCATAAAAAAGAAGCTGTACCCAGTTATCGTGCTGTGAAGAGATGAAGTGGTGGAGATAATTCTCCATGATCTGGTTGATACTCTCGACTTGCCCATTGGACTGGGGGTGATAAGCTGAGGAGAAGTCCAATCTCACATCCAGGAATTTACAGAGGGCTCTCCAGAACTTTGAAGTAAACTGAACCCCCTGGTCGGACACAATGTGAAGAGGCAAGCCATGCAAGCAAAAGATGTGTAGAATGAAGAGACTCACCTGTCGAGGAGGAGAAGGTAGGCCGGTCAGCGGGATAAAATGTGCCATCTTAGAGAACTGTTCCACCACCACCCAGACAGTGTTGCATCCTGCTGAGGGGGGAAGGTCTGTGACAAAGTCCATCGCAATGTGCTGTCAGGGGGCATTGGGAACAGGCAGAGGTTGAAGCAGACCGGCAGGCTTGGAGTGAGTAACTTTGTTAGAAGCACACACCGTGCAAGAAGAGACAAAGTCCAGAACATCTTGTAATGACAGGGGGGTAGGGAAACAGACAGTGAGCCCTAATCTACCCACCACTCAGTCCCTGCCTACTTGCAACGACCCGCCCTAGGCGACGGGGTACAACTGGGCGACGGTCCCTACGCTCAGTAGGTGCACGACAGACAAGGGGACACTAGCAAAGGGAAATGGGGCAGTTGCCCATGGCAACACCGTGAGCAACAAGAGAGGTGAACGAGCCGAGTCAAACCAGGAATGAACGAGGTACCAAACGCAGAGCAGGAGAGTAGTCAGAAAGCCGGAGTCAGTATGAAGCAAGGTCAAATAGCTAGGAGCTGCAGCAAGGCCAGGAAACCACACGAGAAGAATCACAAACAAAGGAGGAACAGGAAAGACAGGTATAAATAGACAGAGGGTGGAACTAGCTCCGTCTGGCCAGGCTGTGATAGACTCTCCCACTCCTAATAAATACCTATAACTGTATGTGAAGACAAATCAAATCTCCCAAAAGGGAAAAATAATGACACCAAGTACAGTAAGTAACTTGCAAAAAATATAAATTCTTTATTACAATATACATAAGAACATGTTGGCCATCAGGACCTAAAAACCACAGACAATTAAAATATACAATGTGGAGAACATGAGGCTACTCAGAATGGCCTATATTCAACATTCAATAATACCGAACAGGGTCACTATGACAGTCATGCTATAAATGTACAGTACAAGGATAACCGACACCACAAAATGTGTCTCCAAAAAGCATGCTGAAACAGAACAATGTAATACAGACCCTGTAAAAAATAGTATACACGAGAGACTGGTAGCTAACACTGAAATCTCAGTGTAAATAAAGTGGTATAGAGACCAGGGTATCACCAAAAATCAGAGTAGGTCCCAGAAGCCATACCAACCCGTGTATTGCATATCAAGCCACAAATGAGCTCCACAGCAAGAGCCCCGACGCACGTTTCGCGGTAGCTTTTTCAAGGGGTGCGATAGACTCTCCCACTCCTAAGCCTGCCATCCTGAGTGGTGGAAGATGGAGTCAGTCTCAGAGACATAGAACCAGGTGCAGACTGATTACCCATGGGCGTATACACAGAAATGCCTGGCAGATCCTTTACACATCTTTAGGTAGCGTGGGCCACCAGAAGTGGCGAGCAATCAGGTCTCGGGTTTTACGGACACCAGCGTGCCCAGACAGTTTAGAACTGTGTCCCCAGCGGAGAATTCTTCGCCTGTCTGCCAACCGAACAAAAGTCCTCCCCGGTGGGATGTCTCTAACCTGCAGAGGATTAGTAGTGACAATGCAGGACTGGTCTATGATAGTCTGAAGGGACTCCACCGTGTCTTCCGTCTCAAACGATCTGGATAGGTCATCGGCCCTCACACTCTTGTCCACGGGACTGTAGTGGAGCACAACCTGGAAACGTGTGAAGAACAGCGACCACCTGGCTTGACAGGGATTCAGTCGTTGAGCGGACTGAAGGTAGGTAAGGTTTATGTGGTCGGTGTAGATCAGGATGGGGTGAGCAGTACCCTCTAGAAGATGTCTCCACTCCTCTAGAGCCAATTTGATGGCCAGTAGCTCCCGATCTCCAATAGAGTAATTGCGCTCAGCAGAAGAAAAAAGTCTAGAATAGTACTACTACTGCCTTTAATTTGGAGCTCCTCTGGAAAAGAAGTGGTTAATGGCAGGAGTCAGAGCTAGCTCCGGTTCCTGCCATTACAGGTGGATGTTAGCTGTAACATACAGCTAACATCCACAGTTGATGACGCCGGCTCAGCTCCAGCTCTTGCCAGCGGCTACAAACGCCTTTTAAACCCCGTTTCCGGGCAAGGCCTGAAGGGCTTCCATACTAGGTATATCGGGAGGGTAGTGTTAGACCTCCGGATGACTTTGCAGCCACCGGCACCCCGGCAATTTCATTGCTGGGGTGCCGATGAGCTGCAAACCCCTTAAATGTAGCGATCACTGCATTTAAGGGGTTAATGGCGGGGATCGGAGCAAACTTCGGTCCCCGCCATTACCCCAGGGTGTCAGCTATAACATGCAGCCAACACCCAGGGATGGTGGCACCGACTCAGCTTCTGAGCCAGTGTCCACCATATGTCGTATGGATACGGCAAAATGCGGGAAGCACTAGCTTTCCATGACATATCCATACGAAAAATGTCGGTAAGGGGTTAAAGAGCTCTAATTCCTAAACCCTTCCTCAAATTATGTGAGTACCCTCAAATTAAAGCTGAGAGTCTGCACTTTAAGCCCATATTGATTATATGACTGTATATTCAATATGTTTTGGTAAACAGCTAAAATGCCAAAACTTGTGTCACTATGCAAATATTTCTGGACCTAACTGTACTCTAGCACAGTGTGTGAAACTGCAGCCTTAAAATGTGAACCTATTATAGTTATCAACCCCCTGAGCCGCTTTCCACTACCTGGGAAGAAGTCTCTCAATATTGGCATAACACCACTCTTAGTAGTTTTCTTTCACATCCAGGCATTAGGTAGCTTAAAGGGAATGTGTCGCTAGAAAATTTTTTTTTTTTTTTTTTTACTTAAACAGTTAGTGTATGAATGCTTAAACACTGTCCAAATTTTTTACATTTTTTCACGAGTCAGGAAATATTATAAATTAGATTCTAATTTATAACATTTCCCAGTGCTGGTCACTAGATGGAGCAATTCCCAAAATTGCAGCATTGCCTTGCATGTGGTAAAGCAACCACATTGCTTTATGCTGCAAATTTGGTGTAAACACACTCGCTCTAGTGAGCTCACAGAATCCCCCCTCCTTTATCCTGGCTAGTGCCAGGAGAAAGGAGGGGATTGAACGGTCAAACCTCCTACACTGTGTGTCGCCATTTTTTGAGCTAACACACAGTGTAGTAGGTTTACATACAGTAGTAAACACACAGTAAAACACGTACATACACAGACCTAACTTACCTGCTCCTACCACCGCCGCTCCCTCTGGTCCGTCCGCTCCGATCTGCTCCCTCCGCTCCTCGTGCTTGCTTCAGAACACAAGTCCGGAAGCCGCGACCGGAAGTCGTCATCTCACAGTCTGGCCGCGGCTTCCGGTCGACATGAACATGGCGCCGGATTTCGCTCTAGCGAAGACCTGACTCTTGGTCTGTGTACGCTATAGTGGATGGAACGGCTCCCATTCGCATTCACTATGGGGATGTGTGTGCCGTATTCCATCACTGTATGTGTCGTTAATCGACACATACAGAGATGGCAAAAAAAATGGCAGCCCCCATAGAGAAGAAAAAGTAAAAAAATATAAAAAAGTAAAACACAAACACACACATAAATAAAAGATTTTATAATAAAACACTAAATGCAAATTGATATCAACATTTTTTTTTATTCGTGACACTCGTCCTTTAACCCCTTCAGGACTGAGCCTGTTTTGGCCTTCAGGACGAAGCCGATTTTTCAAATATGACGTGTCAATTTATGTGGTAATAACTCTGGAATGCTTTTACCTATCCAAGTGATTCTGAAACTGTTTTTTCGTGACATATTGTACTTTATGTTAGTGAAAAAATTTGGTCGATAAATTCAATATTATTTGTAAAAAACACCAAGATTTAGAGAAAATTAGCAAACAGTTCAGGGGGTTATTTAAATATTGGGCGCCAAATATAATGGCACCGATATCTAAAGGAGGGTAGAAAAAAAATGGAAAGTGCCCCAGGGTTTGTGCAGCCCTGCCAATTACATGCTGCACTCTGCTGCACATGTATGGGGAGGTGAAAGGTTCTCTTTAAACCCTTCCCGCACCTCGACGTAACTGCACGTCGAGGTGTGCAATAACTTTGCGCACCTCGACTTGCAGTTACGTCAGTGGTTTGACAGTTAACCGCCGCGCGCTGCTACACCGCAGCGACGGTTAACTGTGCAGGGTGTCTGCCTCTTCTCTTTTAGGGTATGTTCACACGGCTTAGCAAAATAAGTCTGAAAATAAGCGAAAACAGCTCCTGATTTTCAGACGTTTTTGTAGCAACTCGCGTTTTTCGTGGCATATATTACGCGCGTTTTTGGAGCTGTTTTTCAATGAAGTCAATGAACAACGGTATGTTCACACGGCTTAGCAAAATACGTCTAAAAATACGGAGCTGTTTTCAAGCGAAAACAGCTCCTGATTTTCAGACGTTTTTGTAGCTGTTTTTCAATGAAGTCAATGAACAACGGCTCCAAAAACGTCCCAAGAAATGACCTGAACTTCTTTTTACGCAGCGTCTTTTTACGCGCCGCATTTTGAAAATGACGCGTAAAATTACACCTCGTGGGAACAGAACACCGTAAATCCCATTGCAAGCAGTGGGCAGATGTTTGGAGGCGTATTAGTGCCGTTTTTTCAGGCATAATTCGAGGCGTAAACGTCATCGTGTGAACATACCCTAATACTTTCGATTTGGCATACTAGTGGTTATCACACTTTTTTTTTGACAATTCGCCATTGGTACAAGTCATCGTTTATATATATATATATATATATCTTGTATATTGCCTACCATGCCTATTTTTCTAACTCCTAGGTATGGTTGGTGGGAGTCGATTAATTAATTGCCTGTTTTTTGTGCATTGTATCTAAACATTTCTCTTGTATGCATATGGCATGATATGGGCCTAATATCTTGTTACGATCAAAAATACCTCAATATAAGGCCTCATTTACACGAACGTGTCCGTTTTGCGCGCGCAAAAAACACTGCGTTTTGCGCGCACAAAAGTTCCGTGTGGCATGAGTATTTGGTGCGTGCCTGCGTGATTTCCGCGCATATGGCAGCGTGATGACACTCTGTTTTTATGTTTACAAACATAAAAGCAGGAGGTGCTTTTCTTTTTTCATTCATTTATTTTACTACTGTAGCGCGAATGACACGCGGCACCCGGAAGTGCTTCCGTGTGCCGTGCGCCATTTTCACGCACCCATTGACTTCAATAGGTGCGTGATGCGTGAAAAACGCCCACGTATAGGACAAGGTTAAAATCACTGGCTCTCTGATTGGCCCCATTCACTAAAATAGGTCCGTGCGACGTGCGTGATTTTCATGCGCGTATCACGGACGTAATACACGTTCGTGTGAATAAGGCCTAAACAGAATTTAAAAAATGGGGGTTAAGCCACTGCCAGTAGTGTCAGGAAATAGCTTGTCAGCTCCTCCCCATTGAAATAAACATGCATGCTCTGGCAAGTACATGGCTGCGCAGCATAAGTTTTCTGACATCTGTACTCCACCCTTGCAGAGTCGGTAGTTAGCAATACACAACATATAAGGTTAAATTCACTCCTTAATTCACCTCGCCACAGAGGTAGATGAAGAGCTATTGGGGTTTTAGGTAGCTGTATTTGGGGTGACATCCAGCCATAGCAGAGGCTGTGGGGGCACACAAGCAAGTCACTATCCTTAAGACAGTTTAATAATGTCTGATCAGTGGTTAGGTCCAACCTTCACCTATTGGCAGAAGGGGCCATGAAGCTTCACTGCAGTACCTAACAAAGCACCACTCATCAGTACAGCTGTGAGTTTGCTATATCCCTGACAATGCCTTTATATGTTTACACATGGCCCCATACGTTATTTAATGTAGAATGTTCCCAACTTTTGAATACAATGAAGCAAACATTTAGGGGGGATTCACACGAACGTGTATTGGGTCCGTGCGGGCCGCGTGGTTTTCACGCGCCATGCACAGACCAATACAAGTCTATGGGGCAGTACAGACAGTCCGTGCTTTTTGCGCAGCGTTTGTCAGCTGCGCAAAAAGCGCGACATGCTCAATATCTCCGCGTATTTCGCGCATCACGCACCCATTGAAGTCAATGGGTGCGTGAAAACCACGCAGGTCGCACGGAAGCACTTCCGTGCGAACCGACTGAAACAGCGCACAAGCTGTCAAAAGGATGAATGTAAACAGAAAAGCACCACGTGCTTTTCTGTTTCAAAACATCCAAACGGAGTGTCTTTGAGATAAGCGAACCCGGACAACCGAACCGAACTTCACCGGGTTCGGCCGAACTCGTTTTGGCCGAACCCGGCAAAAAAATTTCCAGTACGCGACGTCAGGAGATAGTCACTGTCCAGGGTGCTGAAAGAGTTAAACTGTTTCAGCACCATGGACAGTGACTTCCGATCCCAATATACATGAACCTGTAAAAAAAAACGAAGTTCTGACTTACCGATAACTCCCGGCTTCTTCCTCCAGTCTGACCTCCTGGGATGACAATTCAGTCCAAGTGACAGCTCCAGCCAATCACAGGCCAAGCACAGGCTGCAGCGGTCACATGGACTGCCGCGTCATCCAGGGAGGTGGGGCCCGATGTCAAGAGAGGCGCGTCACCAAGGCAACGGCCGGGAGGGAAGTTCTCGGTAAGTACGAACTTTTTCTTTTTTTTTAACAGGTTTCTCGATATTGTGTTCGGCATTCACTGTCGAGGGTGCTGAAAGAGTTACTGCCGATCAGTTAGCTCTTTCAGCACCTTGGACAGTGACGGGCGTCGACTAGCCTCATCTCTATGATGGCGGCTGCGCGAAAATCACGCAGCCGCGCATCATACACGGATGACACACGCAGCTGTCAAGTGGTTTTTGCGCGCGCAAAATCGCAACGTTCGTCTGAATCTGCCCTTACAAATGTAACAGAGCTGAGTTTGTTATTTGATACCAATAAATGTTATGTTTTTACAAATGGCAAAATAAACCATTAAATTACAAATTCCCCACTGCTACATGTGTGTTTAGAAGTAATTTGAGACCGATGGCCTGAGACACATTAATTTGCAAAAGAGCAAATATAGCATTCGGGTGCTTCATACATTTATGGAAGTTTATCCTAAATTGTACACATATAGGCACAGTGGCCAATTAGTTGCAATCACTCTGAACATTACCAACCACTAAATCAATATCGCTAAGACGTAAGATCCAGAACTAATCCGCTAGCTACTGATTTGTCATGGTACAATGAAAAGCATAACTGGTTTATATTCAAACATTAATTTACACTGTTCAGAACAAAAACAAAAAGGCAGAATAAAGAAGAAATGTAAAAAAATAATAAATGAATAAAAAATTATTTGTTCAAAAATACCCTTTGTCATAACATTTATTTAACATTAATGAGTCCATATAGAACACTCTCAATACCTTTCCCAACTCAGTCAACTATAACATTCTTTCTGAAGGCCTCAAACAGCTCTTTTGATCTAGTCATGGTGAAACCACATATTTCAACATCAAGGAGCAAATAAAAATAAGGCTGTCAATAAGTTGCTGTCAATTCGCATTTCTTTGCCACAATTTTCTCAAAATCGTGACAAAATGGTGGGGTTTTGCCATAATTTTGTAAAAAAACATTTTGAACACAATGTGTAAACACAGCCTTAGGCCGGATTCACACGAGCGTGTTCAGTCAGTGATATACGGTCCGCAGGTCGACCGCATTTCCCGGACCGAACACAGTGCAGGGAGCCCGGGCTCCTAGCATCATTGTTATTTATGGTGCTAGGAGTCACTGCCTCTCCGCGGAACTACTGTCCCGTACTAAAAACATGTTTTCAGTATGGGACAGTTTTCCCGCAGCGAGGCAGCGACTCCTGTCGTCATAAATAGCGATAGCGATAAGAGCCCAGCTCCCTGCAGTGTGCTCACTCCGGGAAATACTGCCGACATACGGACCGCATATCCCGGACTGAACACGCCCGTGTGAATAAGACAAATTTCCCGCTAAATCATCTCCAATCATTTGCACCTCATTTGGTGCAACTAATTCTAATTTTCAGTCTATAAAGTAGTGATTTTTCCACAGAAGGAAATGGCACATACGCTTTTTCGCGGTGGTCATTAGGGGTACTTATGCCACAGTGTCGTGAAACATAAGCCCGGCACAGATGTCCAGGCCTGGATAGAGCAGGCGTTGGGCTGTTTACAGAAAGCTGCGCTCCTGCTATGATGGGTGGGATCGAAGTTGCCTATGGTCCTGCCCGTTTAACCCCTTAGATGCCGTGTTGAATAGCAACTGCGGCATCTAAGTGGTATTTGGAGAGAGGGGGCTTCCTCTGTCCTCACACGATCATAGGGTACTGATGGTTTCCACGGCAGCCGGGGTTCTAACAAAGGCCCTCAGGTCTGCCTTCAGTGAATGCCTATTAGTCCCTGCCAAAGGCAAAATACACTGCAATACAGAAGTATTGCAGTGTATTATAAAAGAGATCAAATGATCGTATAGTAAAGTCCCAAAGTTAAAAAGACATAAATTAAAAAACCCAAATAAAAAAAATGAAAAACCTACTTTTTTTCCTTTACTAAATGCTTTATTCTGAAAAAAAAAACATGTAAAAAGCAACACATTATTGGTATCGCCGCATCTGCAATGACCCGAACTATAAAATTATGATGTTATTTAAACCGCATGGCGATTGCCGTAAAAATATTAAAAATAAAATGCCAACATTTCTGTTTTCTGTTCATCCTACCTTAAAAATAATTTCAGAAAAAGCGATCATACAATCGTATGTACCCAAAAATGCGGCCATAAAAAAAAAACGTAACCCGCAATAAACAAAGCCTTACACGGCTATTTGTATGGAAAAGTAAACAAGCTATAGCTATTACAATATGGCGACACAAAAACAAATACTTAGAAAAAAAGTGTTTTCAGTGTGCAAAAGTAGTAAAACATAATACAACTGTATAATTTGTTATCGCTGTAATCGTAACGACCCACAAAAGAAAGTTATTACTTTATTTATAACATACGGTAAACACAGTAAATTAAAGACCCAAAAAAGAATGGCGAAATTTCTGTTTTTTTTTCATTACCAACAAAAAAGTTAATAAAAGTTAATAATAGATTATTAATACTCCAAAATGGTGCCATTAAAAAATACAATTTGTTCCACAAAAAACAAGCCCTCACACGGCTATGTCTATGAAAAAATAAAACATATGGCTTTTGAAATTCGGAAAATCCATGTCACCCATCACAGTCTTCAGCAGTTCCTGTGCCACACTAGTTTTGCACAATGGGGGACAGAAACTTCTATCATCAGCTACCACTGATACTTAGACAGGTTCCTGTCCCACAGGTCTAAAGTAGAAGAATATAGTCAGCCTCCCGGTCTATATACTTATGGTTTCTCAGCTTATTTAGAAGAACTTAGAGAGAATGATAATCACAGTGGCCCCCATCATGCAGAAATGGTATGGTCTTTATCTGGTCATGTGATGCTCTGCTGAAGCATCATGGGATTAATAGCAAAGCAGAGAGGAAGAGAAAACTGGGCAAATCTAAGAATCAAGATGAATGCTTTTTTTAAGGCACAGACAAGGCAGCAGTTCAGTACAGTTAAGTACAGTATTGTCACGTACTCTCTGCCTGCGGCTCCCTCGGTCTCCAGGACATCGAGAGTTACTCGCTCGGGCGTTGCCCAGCCTGGCAGACTGAGGCAGTCTGCAGCCAATAGGAGCTCAGGAGCGTCAGGCCAATCAATGCCTGGCTGATGTTCCTGAGCTCACGCCCTCTCCTTATTTAGTTCAGCCTGGAATAGTTGGCCTTTGTCGGTAATTAGCGTTTCCTTGCCTGTTGCTTTCCCTTGTTTCAGACTTCCATGAGCGACTTGCTTTTTGACTTCTTGTGACCTGACCTCGGCTGGACTCCTGACTTTTCTTTGACTTCTGACTTTTGTTTTTTCCGCACTCTTCCGGTTTGACCCTGCCAGCCTGACTCTGCCTTTTGCGCCTGGACTTGTCCACGGCGCAATTGCCCTGCCTCTCCCTGCGTGTACTTCTCAGGTTACCCTTTGTTATTTCGTACTGTCTCTGTCTTATCTGTTTTTCAGTTTCACTTGTACCAGTATAGGGAACGTCGCCCAGTTGTGCGCCGTCGTTTAGGTCGGATCGTACAAGTAGGTAGGGACAGAGGTTTGGGAAGAACAGGGACCTCACTGTTTACTGTGTATTTGTTCATGACAAGTATACATAAAAGAAGTGTAGAGTGGTATACAATCAGGAGTGGAATGCAGACATGGACAGTTGTTCCATTGGAGGTCGTCTAATGCCCAAAATAGGCTGGTCACTAAAGGGTTAATATTTTTTTGTAAATACTTTGTTAAATTACAAGTAATACTAATTAGGGGCAATTTATGAAAAGCTTTATTCCAATGTCTTGTGACTGAGGCCACCGTAGTTTGACAGCTAGTAAAGCTTATTTACAAGAAGAATTTGGCATAAATCTACACATAAATCTAGAGGAAATCTACACCAGCTCGTAGATGGCAAGATTTAATTTTGTGGCGCATAGACAGAACAATTTTGATCAAATTTATTAAGAGGTGTGCTCCGTGACTTAATAAATTTGTCGCATCTTATTTTTGCGGGCTTCAGTCAGTCTAAGACTAGCGTATAAAATCCCAGTCTTAGTAAATCTGCCCCATAATTTTTTTTTTTTAAATTAAATTAAAAAAACAGGAAAAAAAATCTGCTTGACTAGTACTTGATAGAACTAGCTTTTACTACAGTAACAGCTTTGCACTATTTTTAGGAGAGATTTTCTCCCATTCTTCTTGGTTAATTTGCGTAAGGTTGTTAAATTTGTTTGGCTGACGCTTGTGGGCTTCAGTTTCAATGAGTGCTACAGATTCTCGATTTAAGATGTGGACTTTTAATTGGCCGTTATAAGGCTATGTTCCCACAGGACGGACACGATGCGTAAAAGTACATAGCATATCCGCCCTGGTCCCCGCAGAAAATTCCGGCCGAAAAACTGCACCAAATTGTGATTTTTTTTTCAGCACAGAATGTACGCTGCAGAAAACAGGAGGTAAGAAAAAGCCTATGCTTACCTGTAGCCATGGCGATATGTCCCTCTGACGTCCTGCAGCCGGCCTCCTGGGATGACGTTTCATCCCATGTGACCACTGCAGCCTGTGATTGGCTACAAGAGAAGTGAGTGACTACAATGTCCATATATGGACACAGCGATGTCACTCACTTCTGCAGCGGAATCCCTGACTCTATGGCCGGGGATTCCGCTACAGGAGAAGTGAGTGACTACACTGTCCATATATGGACACAGCGATGTCACTCACTTCTGCAGCGGAATCCCCGACTCTATGGCCGGGGATTCCTCTCCAGAAGAAGTCAGTGACTACACTGTCCATATATGGACATTGAAGTCTGTGACTTCTCCTGAGATGTGGGGGGGGGATGTGTGCAACCTACAGGGGGCTGTGTGGCATCACCTACAGGGAACTTGGTGGCATCACCTACAGGGGACTTGGTGGCATCACCTACAGGGGACTTGGTGGCATCACCTACAGGGGACTTGGTGGCATCACCTACAGGGGACTTGGTGGCATCACCTACAGGGGGCTGGGTGGCATCACCTACAGGGGGCAGGGTGGCATCACCTACAGGGGGCTTGGTGGCATCACCTACAGGGAGCTGGGTGGCATCGCCTACAGGGGGCTGGGTGGCATTACCTACAGGGGGCTGGGCGGCATTACCTGTAGGGGGCTGGGTGGCATTACCAACAGGGAGCTGAGTGGCATTACCAACAGGGAGCTGGGTGGCATTACCTACAAGGGGCAGGATGGCATTACCTACAAGGGGCAGGGTGGCATTACCTACAAGGGGCAGGGTGGCATTACCAACAGGGAGCTGGGTGGCATTACCAACAGGGAGCTGGGTGGCATTACCTACAAGGGGCAGGGTGGCATTACCTACAAGGGGCAGGGTGGCATTACCTACAGGGGGCAGGGTGGCATTACCTATAGGGGCAGGGTGTCATTACCTGCAGGGGGCTGGGTGGCATTACCTGCAGGGGGCTGGGTGGCATTACCAACAGGGGGCTGTGTGGCATTATCTACAAAGGGCTGTGTGTGGCAATAAATTTAAATGAAATTCATCCGATTTTAAAACGGACAGGGAAAAAAACGGATGCAAAACGGGTCGAAATCGGCCGTTAAAAACGGCAACACGGCCCGGAACGGAATCGGAACGGACGCAAAACGGATGCAAACCGGCCGGGAAAAACGGCCCAAAACGGCCGATTTTATTCACCCTGTCGTGTGAATGAGGCGTAATATGATCCTGCTCAGTGTCGGGACGGAGAGGGAGGCGCGCAGGGTGTCTGCTCTGCAAATGAAGGGAAATCCTGTGATGGACTCACCAACAATTGCTAGTGGTTTCCTGTGGAGTCTCCGTGCACAGCAAGAGGAGATCCATATAGGCAGCAGCCTGCACAAAAGGTAAATGTGTGTAATGTATATATGTACTGTATGTGTATAGTGTATGTATTGTAGTGTATAGTTTAGTGTGTAATGTGTGTATAGTGTATAGAGTAGTGTGTAATGTATGTATTGTAGTGTATAGTGTAATGTAGTATGTAATGTATTTATTGTAGTGTGTAATGTATGTATTGTAGTGTATAGTGTATAATGTAGTGTGTAATGTGAGTATTGTAGTGTATAGTGTAGTGTGTAATGTATGTATTGTAGTGTATAGTGTAGTATGTAATGTATGTATGTATGTATTGTAGTGTAGTGTGTAATGTATGTATTGTAGTGTATAGTGTAGTGTGTAATGTATGTATTGTAGTGTAATGTAGTGTGCAATATATGTATTGTAGTGTAATGTAGTGTGCAATATATGTATTGTAGTGTGCAGTGTGTAATGTATGTATTGTAGTGTATAGTGTAATGTAGTGTGTAATGTATGTATTGTAGTTTATAGTGTAGTGTGTAATGTAGTGTGTAATGTATATATTGTAGTGTATCGTGTAATGTAGTGTGTAATGTATGTATTGTAGTGTATAGTGTAGCGTGTAATGCATGTACTGTCTGTGTATAGTATATTAGTGTGTAGTGTGTAACGTATGTACTGTATGTGTAAAGCAAATGGAATTAGCTTACATTGACCTTACTCACTGCAGGCAGCTCACGAGTCACGGATTTGACTGTGGTCAGACCGTGACTCGTCAGCTGCCTGCGCCCAGCGTGAGTACGTCTCTCGACACAACAGCGTTGTGTGCCCGGATTGAGGGAGTGGGATGTGCGCTCAACAGGCAGCGCAGCATCGAGCCACTGGTCAGTAAAAAACAGACAGACTACTGTGAGTAGAGAAAAGTGTGACAATTGGAGTAAAAAAAAAAAAAAGCACAGTGTGCCTGGAGAATGACATTTATTTTATGATTTAAGAAATGCTAGTTTTTTCAGGCACTGGTTTCTTAAATCTAAAAAGGTCCGAGTGGATCATGCCCCATATGGAGTTAAAGGGGGTTTCTCACAAACATGTATTCCTAATCCACAGGGTAGAGATACATGTGTGACCACTGGGACCCCCAGCGATAAGAACGGGGAAACGAAAGTCCCTCAAAGTGCTCCATAAGAATGAAACACTAGTGCGCATGCTCAACCATTAATGGAGCCCTGGCTGAGAGCTCTAGCTCTCCATTCTTAAAGAGGCTCTGTCACCAGATTTTGCAACCCCTATCTCCTATTGCAGCAGATAGGCGCTGCAATGTAGATAAGAGTAACGTTTTGTTTTTTTTTAAAAACGAGCATTTTTGGCCAAGTTATGACCATTTTTATATTTATGCAAATGAGGCTTGCTAAAGTACAACTGGGCGTGTTTAAAGTTAAAGTACAACTGGGCGTGTATTGTCTATGTACATCTGGGCGTTTTTACTTCTTTTACTAGCTGGGCGTTGTGAATGGAAGTGTATGATGCTGACGAATCAGCATCATCCACTTCTCTTCGTTAACACCCAGCTTCTGACAGTGCACAGACACACAGCGTGTTCTCGAGAGATCACGCTGTGACGTCACTTTATGCACCAGGTCCTGCATCGTGTCGGACGAGCGAGGACACATCGGCACCAGAGGCTACATTTGATTCTGCAGCAGCATCGGCGTTTGCAGGTAAGTCGATGTAGCTACTTACCTGCAAACGCTGATGCTGCTGCAGAATCAACTGTAGCCTCTGGTGCCGATGTGTCCTCGCTCGTCCGACACGATGCAGGACCTGGGGCAGGAAGTGACGTCACAGCGTGATCTCTCGAGAACACGCTGTGTGTCGGTGCACTGTCAGAAGCTGGGTGTTAACGAAGAGAAGTGGATGATGCTGATTCGTCAGCATCATACACTTCCATTCACAACGCCCAGCTAGTAAAAGAAGTAAAAACGCCCAGACTTTAACTTTAAACACGCCCAGTTGTACGTTAGCAAGCCTCATTTGCATAAATATAAAAATGGTCATAACTTGGCCAAAAATGCTCGTTTAAAAAAAACAAAAAAAAACTTTACTCTTATCTACATTGCAGCGCCGATCTGCTGCAATAGGAGATAGGGGTTGCAAAATCTGGTGACAGACCCTCTTTAAGTAGCACTTCGGGGGACTTTTGGTCCCCCATTTTCCTCATCACTAGGTGTCCCAGTTGCTGGACCCCCAGCAATCACAATTAGAGATACATGTGTTTGTGGTAATAACCCCTTTAATTTGTAATATATGATGTTTCAGACCCTTATTTATTTATTTCAGTTACTTATATAGCACCAACATATTATGCAGCACTGTACAGAGGTCCTTTTTTTTTTTACTGTCCTCATTGGGGCTCACAATCTAGACTCCCTGTTGAAAACACAGAAGAAAGAGAGCTTGTAGCCAGAGAAATATATCAAACGTACAAAATTTATTAATAACATATACAAGAATACATTTATATAAAAAATATATGCATATGATACAATATATAGAAAGGACGAGACTCTAGAAAAAAGTTTCAGGAAGTAGATATCGGAATTATCAATATACAGATTGGGTTGGCTGTATTGTCACAAAAGCAAAATCTCTCAGATATGTTAGGGAAATCCCTCTTATGAAACGTAGTCAAGTAACATAGCCTCAATATAGAGAGGCATAATTGTATAGATCTACATACTAAGTATAACACATAAATTCCAGATATCTAACTACAATAGTTACTGGGAGAGAGAATGCATTGGACAAGGCTTACCCATGTTGTGTTGAGGTAGTAGTCCGATACGTGCTCCAGCACAAAAGCCCCAACGCGCGTTTCGCAATAGTGTTGCTTCCTCAGGGGGAGATGTGTGTCTATGTCCTGTGTCTAAGGGCCCTTTATACTATGTGACTCAACAAGAGACAGCCGATGATTATCGGCGCATGCCCAGAGCCACGACCGGAAGCGAGGACTGCCCCACTTCCACCTCCACATGCTGGAGCGCACATCCGGATACCCGACGCGTAGCGGGATTTCCGGGCATGCGCAGTGCATTCTCTCTCCCAGTAACTATTGTAGTTAGATATCTGGAATTTATGTGTTATACTTAGTATGTAGATCTATACAATTATGCCTCTCTATATTGAGGCTATGTTACTTGACTACGTTTCATAAGAGGGATTTCCCTAACATATCTGAGAGATTTTGCTTTTGTGACAATACAGCCAACCCAATCTGTATATTGATAATTCCGATATCTACTTCCTGAAACTTTTTTCTAGAGTCTCGTCCTTTCAATATATTGTATCATATACATATATTTTTTTTATATAAATGTATTCTTGTATATGTTATTAATAAATTTTGTACGTTTGATATATTTCTCTGGCTACAAGCTCTCTTTCTTCTGTGTTTTTGATATACTTAAATAGAGTTGCCTATTTGACTACATATGGGAGGTCGGTCTTTGATTTAGACCTAGCCCGTAGCACCAATGCGTTTTGGAGTGCATATATTGATTACTATTTATTCTGTGTTGTTCACAGCTGTTGGCTCTTTGCATCAAATGGATTTCAGAGTCCGTGACCAATCATGGCTCGCACAACTTGATGAAATCTTTAAGGAGGACTCTAGTTTGCTTTTAAACGATAGTGGCAGGGACTGTAGGGAAGCTATTAAAAAATTAAGGTCATTACTACACCAAAGAATAAAAATTTGGTGGAATAAAGCCTTCTTAAAGAAATATTTGGCAAAAAAACTCATCCCCCGGGGTTTGAGGGTGCAAGTCTTCCCTTCCTTTGAAATGGATAATGAGGTGTTCAAAAATAAATGGGAGGAACTCCCTGACAACTGTTCTAGAGGTTTCATGGAATTACTTGTTAGCTCCAATCAGACTAGCCTGAGCCAAATTGAGAAAGAAATAGAGGACATTCAAGTGGGACTTAGGATGGACCTTTCCACCATGGCATTAGATAAATTATCGGATGATCTTGACAATGATTTTGGTAAATGGGAGAAGGAGATCTGTACGGTGAAAACGGGCAAGTTTCAGAGGGATACCAATGATTACCAGCAAGGGCGTGTGTATAAATGGCATAGAAACAAGGGAAGGTCTGGGAGCATTTCCCACTCCAGATCCTCCTCGGTCTCCTCTCGAAACTCGGCCGATGACCCCCCTAGATTTAGGGAAACTGGAAATATCCCAGAACCTGGGAATAGCCAGAGTACTCAGGGTCCACGATGGCGCTTTGAGCGACAGGCTAAAAGAAAGAACATATCGAATCATCTGCGGGACAAAAAATCAAGGAGTAATCTGGAGGTAATTAACCTTTCCACGCATGCCCTCTCTGATGCCCAACGTGATGTTCTGGGGAAGGGTCTGACATTTTCACCAACCAATGCTTTTAACTTCTTCACAGCCTTGAAAGATTTGCATCTATTCTCGAGAAAACTGGTTCTTAAGAAACTTCATAGCAATACATCTGTTGAGTTCGCCAGTGAATTAGAAAGAGAAGCTCTAAAAGCATTGGAAGACCTTTTGCGTGAACAAACTATTGAATCATCAGGTACGTTTCCATCTACAGTTGTGCCTAGATCTACTAGATTTCCCCCTTTGTCACTTTGTCCGCAGATAGAGATCTTCACTAAAATGGTTGTGGATGATTTCAAGAAATTGTCCACATTTAGGACAAATGATAACATATCGAGAGATGAAAGAAATGCCCTTAAGGAACTTCAAACTTGGGAAGATGTTGTTTTTAAAGCCGCTGACAAGGGGGGAAATATAGTAATCTGGCCAACGGTCAAATACGAAAAAGAAGTATTTAGACAACTGCGCCATAGACAGACCTATTTGAAATTATCTTCAAGCCCCCTAGTTCGCTTCTCACAGGAACTACAGACAATCCTTGATATGGCCCTTGAACGAGGAGTTATTCCAAAAAAGATCTATGATGGTTTGATGAATGTTGATCCAAAGGTCCCTACATTATATCTCCTACCAAAGATACACAAAGATCCCATTGACCCCCCGGGACGTCCGATCGTGTCCGGGATTAACGGATTATGTGATCCGATATGTAAATTTATCGACTGTTATCTAAAAACTTTGGTAAACGATTTACCTTCTTTTGTTAAGGACACGACGGATGTCTTGTGTAGGATCAATGGGATCCAAGTGGAACCAGATATGTATTTAGTTTCAGCTGATGTGGAGTCACTTTATACAAACATCAGACATCATGATGGAATAGAGGCGGTCCGCTTTTTCCTTGGGACTGGCAACCGGGATGGTCCTTTATGTGATTTGATTTTGGAATTGCTAAAATTTATCCTTAGTCACAACTTTTTTGTGTTCAGGGATTGTTACTATCTGCAACAACAGGGTACAGCTATGGGTGCGGCATGTGCGCCATCCTATGCGAATCTGTTTCTTGGCTTCTGGGAGAGGCAGATTTTCCATGGGGATGGCGCCTGTGCTGCGGACCATGTGCATCTATGGTTACGATACATAGATGATATTTTCTTTATCTGGCAAGGATCGGAGTCTGGGCTGATGAATTTCATGCAGCAATTGAATAGAAATCCATATAACATCAGATTGACATATAAATATCACCAACAGAGGATTGAATTTTTGGATATACAAATATTTACTGATGACTCTGGCTTTTTGCACACTGATGTGTATCGCAAACCTACGGCAGTCAATTCTTTGCTGCATGCTTCATCAGCCCACACTCCATCCACCATTAGAGCCATCTGTTCATCCAATACCCTATTTGAAAACCAATCCAACGATCTAAAAATTAGATTTAGGGAGAGAGGGTACAGTAATAGAGTGATTAAAACAGGATATGGGAGAGCAAGAAATACACCACGAAATGAGCTCTTGAGACCTAAATTGCATCAATCCAACGATCCAGAAATACGATTTATTTCTACATACATCAGACAATGGAACCAGATGAGGGCAACATTGGATAAACATTGGCCAATCTTAAGATCCGAGCCACAACTAGCTCGGACCTTGCCAGAAAGGCCAATGATGACGGCAAGGAGGGCCAAGAACTTGAGGGACTTTCTAGTCAAAAGCCATTACATACCTCGTCAGGTCTGCCCATTTGGCTCCCGTGGACTAAAAAAGGGTTGCTATCCCTGTGGTGATTGCAAGGCATGTAGCAATATATGTCGAGCGACTAATTTTGCGTCAGCTGATGGACTTAAACAATTTGAGATCAGGGACTATATCTCGTGTAGCAGTACACATGTGGTGTATTATGCCACATGTGGCTGCCAGAAAATTTATATTGGACTCACATCCAGGGAACTAAGAACCCGGACTAGGGAGCATGTACGGGATATTGCTAAAGCAGCTGAAATTGATGACCCTTTGAGTCTCAAAACCCTACCTCGACACTTTAAAAAGTACCACAACTGTAACCCCAAAACTCTGTCGATACGCGGCATTGATAAAATACACTGTGGCATCAGAGGGGGCAACGTGAAGAAAATTCTGTCACAAAGGCAATGCAAATGGATCGTGATGATCGGATCCATGAAACCTCATGGCCTTAAATTCTGTTAACTTTGTTTCTTGTACTTTTTCTAACTGTCTGCTTTTATTTAGGTTTCCAAAAAATGTTCCTGTATGTCTTTTTGCCCGAAGACTGTGAATGATGTCCCTAATCCTTTCTCTACCATCTAGAATACCCGAATAACAAGAATGCCTAACCCATTGTGCTGCATAATATGATCGTGTAATATAGTGACATTTTATGTGGCTAATTCTCTCTAATGTATTGTTTAGTTTGACTTTGTATTCATATATATGACAAGAATGTGGGGAAAGAGCAGACATGTGTTATCTGGACTCCCAAGTGTGTGAGGGTCTAGAAGGCTTCTTAGTATTTTCCACTTCAATTTTTGTTACTAAGATTAGTGGATGTATGCATTAAACTTTATACAATGGCCTCTTGTTGACTGTAACTGTTTTAGATATTAATTTGAATCTTTATTGCTATATGTATCATATATCAATTCTCGATTGATTTTTATCAATATATTTTTTATTTATTTAAGTTTTCTAATATTCAGCACTAATTATAGGATCGATACATCGGCTTAGGAGGATGTATCTTGTTTTGTCATGAACAATATAAATTTACTGTATAATATGGTCACTTCTTATATCAATAGTCTGCGCTATTGTCTTATTTTTCACGTATTTGCTTTAATACTCTTGTCGTGTTTCTGTCATCTCTGTAAATTGTCTTCTAACCACTATGTATGGTGATCAGTCCGTGAGTGCTGTAGATAACAACTTCCCCATCTAAACTAAGTACCAAGTACAGTAAGACTCTACTTATCTCTTATATTAAATATACATACAAGAAAATCCCTTTTTTACACATATCTCGACTTCACATATTTACTTTGAGTACGGTCAGCTATATGCCCCGCTCTAAAATTGTTTTTTAGCATTACACTGCCACTTTATGTCGTTATATTTTTATGTTTCTATCTTTGCATTCATACACTCTAATTTAACATACCTTTAATGTCTCTAAAAATGATCGTTGATATACACATGACATACTACATCTAGATGAACATTACTTCACTCACTTGATCTGTAAACTTGTCAGTGCGATGTGTGCGCATGCCCGGATCCGACCTGGGTTTGCGACGCTGTCCCCGCTCCGTCTCTGGTGATGCACTGCGCATGCCCGGAAATCCCGCTACGCGTCGGGTATCCGGATGTGCGCTCCAGCATGTGGAGGCGGAAGTGGGGCAGTCCTCGCTTCCGGTCGTGGCTCTGGGCATGCGCTGATAATCATCGGCTGTCTCTTGTTGAGTCACATAGTATAAAGGGCCCTTAGACACAGGACATAGACACACATCTCCCCCTGAGGAAGCAACACTATTGCGAAACGCGCGTTGGGGCTTTTGTGCTGGAGCACGTATCGGACTACTACCTCAACACAACATGGGTAAGCCTTGTCCAATGCATTCTCTCTCCCAGTAACTATTGTAGTTAGATATCTGGAATTTATGTGTTATACTTAGTATGTAGATCTATACAATTATGCCTCTCTATATTGAGGCTATGTTACTTGACTACGTTTCATAAGAGGGATTTCCCTAACATATCTGAGAGATTTTGCTTTTGTGACAATACGGCCAACCCAATCTGTATAACACATAAATTCCAGATATCTAACTACAATAGTTACTGGGAGAGAGAATGCATTGGACAAGGCTTACCCATGTTGTGTTGAGGTAGTAGTCCGATACGTGCTCCAGCACAAAAGCCCCAACGCGCGTTTCGCAATAGTGTTGCTTCCTCAGGGGGAGATGTGTGTCTATGTCCTGTGTCTAAGGGCCCTTTATACTATGTGACTCAACAAGAGACAGCCGATGATTATCGGCGCATGCCCAGAGCCACGACCGGAAGCGAGGACTGCCCCACTTCCACCTCCACATGCTGGAGCGCACATCCGGATACCCGACGCGTAGCGGGATTTCCGGGCATGCGCAGTGCATTCTCTCTCCCAGTAACTATTGTAGTTAGATATCTGGAATTTATGTGTTATACTTAGTATGTAGATCTATACAATTATGCCTCTCTATATTGAGGCTATGTTACTTGACTACGTTTCATAAGAGGGATTTCCCTAACATATCTGAGAGATTTTGCTTTTGTGACAATACAGCCAACCCAATCTGTATATTGATAATTCCGATATCTACTTCCTGAAACTTTTTTCTAGAGTCTCGTCCTTTCAATATATTGTATCATATACATATATTTTTTTTATATAAATGTATTCTTGTATATGTTATTAATAAATTTTGTACGTTTGATATATTTCTCTGGCTACAAGCTCTCTTTCTTCTGTGTTTTTGATATACTTAAATAGAGTTGCCTATTTGACTACATATGGGAGGTCGGTCTTTGATTTAGACCTAGCCCGTAGCACCAATGCGTTTTGGAGTGCATATATTGATTACTAGATTCCCTGTTGGTATGTTTTTGGGGTGTGGGAGGAAACCCATGCAAACAAAGGGAGAACATACAAACTCCATGCAGATGTTGTTCTTGGCTGGATTTGAACCCAGGACCCCAGTGCTGCAAGGCAATAGTGCTAACCACTGAGCCACCGTGCTACCCTATCCTTAATTGGTCACGTGTCGCTGCGGCCAATCGCTGGCCTCAGCGGTGATGCTGCCATGAACGGCACGTGACCGCTGAGGCCAGAGATTCACTGCAGCTATGGGGGTATTATACTGTATGGGGGCAGCTATGGAGCACTATACTGTATGGGGGTATCTGTTTGAGCATTAAACTGTACAGGTGCAAATATGAGGGCATTATCATGTGTGGAGGCAGCTATGGGGCATTATATTGTATGGGAAGTACTATGGGGGCATTAGTGAATCCCACACAGTATATTTGGGTATTATACTGTGTTGGGGCAGCAATGGGGGCGTTATACTGTGTGGAAGGAACTATGGGGTATTATACAGTGTGGATGGTCAGCTATAGAAGCATTATACTGTGTAGTGGGTTCTATGGGAGCATTGTCCTGTGTGGGCTGAATGGGCGGGGTTAGAGGTTTGGCCTAACAGGGGAAAAATTTGCTATGCGCGCCGCTTCCATTGTCCCGCTTTACAAAACTGAAAAGTTGGGAGGTATGGTTTAGGGATGTATATGTGTGTATAAGGTGTACAGTGCAGAGCTGTGGGCATGATATGTACAGTTTAGAGATGTGTATATGTGTGTGTATAAGGTGTACAGTGCAGAGCTGTGGGCATGATATGTACAGTTTAGGGATGTATATGTGTGTATAAGGTGTACAGTACAGAGCTGTGTGCATGATATGTATAGTTTAGGGATGTATATGTGTGTATAAGGTGTACAGTGCAGAGCTGTGG
This sequence comes from Rhinoderma darwinii, assembly GCF_050947455.1. Taxonomy (NCBI): domain Eukaryota; kingdom Metazoa; phylum Chordata; class Amphibia; order Anura; family Rhinodermatidae; genus Rhinoderma; species Rhinoderma darwinii. Next base: position 260,910,613 of record NC_134691.1, on the reverse strand, counting down.
GCATGATATGTACAGTTTAGGGATGTATATATAAGGTGTACAGTGCAGAGCTGTGGGCATGATATGTACAGTTTAGGGATGTATATGTGTGTATAAGAAGTACAGTGCAGAGCTGTGGGCATGATATGTACAGTTTAGGGATATATATGTGTGTATAAGGTGTACAGTGCAGAGCTGTGGGCATGATATGTACTGTTTAGGGGTGTATATGTGTGTATAAAGTGTACAGTGATGGGCTGTGGGCATGATATGTACAGTTTAGGGGTGTATATGTGTGTATAAGCTGTACAGTGCAGAGCTGTGGGCATGATATGTACAGTTTAGGAGTGTATATGTTTGTATAAGGTGTGCAGTGCAGAGCTGTGGGCATGATATGTACAGTTTAGGAGTGTATATGTTTGTATAAGGTGTACAGTGCAGAGCTGTGGGCATGATATGTACAGTTTAGGGATGTATATGTGGATATAAGGTGTACAGTGCAGAGCTGTGGGCATGATATGTACAGTTTAGGGATGTATATGTGTGTATAAGGTGTACAGTGCAGGGTTGTGGGCATGATATGCACAGTTTAGGGGTGTATATGTGTGTATAAGGTGTATAGTGCAGAGCTGTGGGCATGATATGTACAGTTTAGGGATGTATAGGTGTGTATAAGGTGTACAGTGCAGAGCTGTGGGTATGATATGTACTGTTTAGGGGTGTATATGTGTGTATAAGGTGTACAGTGCAGAGCTGTGGGCATGATATGTACAGTTCAGGGGTCTATGTGTGTATACGGTGTACAGTACAGAGCTGTGGGCATGATATGTACAGTTTAGGGGTGTATAGGTGTGTATAAGGTGTACAGTGCAGAGCTGTGGGCATGATATGTACAGTTTAGGGATGTATATGTGTGTATAAGGTGTACAGTGCAGAGCTGTGGGCATGATATGTACAGTTTAGGGATGTATATGTGTGTATAAGGTGTACAGTGCAGAGCTGTGGGCATGATATGTAAAGTTTAGGGATGTATATGTGTGTATAAGGTGTACAGTGCAGAGCTGTGGGATGATATGTACAGTTTAGGGATGTATATGTGTGTATAAGGTGTACAGTGCAGAGCTGTGGGCATGATATGTACAGTTTAGGGATGTATATGTGTGTATAAGGTGTACAGTGCAGAGCTGTGGGCATGATATATACAGTTTAGGGGTGTATATGTGTGTATAAGGTGCACAGTGCAGGGCTGTGGGCATGATATGTACAGTTTAGGGATGTATATGTGTGTATAAGGTGTACAGTGCAGAGCTGTGGGCATGATATGTACAGTTTAGGGATGTATATGTTTGTATAAGGTGTACAGTGCAGAGCTGTGGGCATGATATGTACAGTTTAGGGATGTATATGTGTGTATAAGGTGTGCAGAGCTGTGGGCATGATATGTACAGTTTAGGGATGTATATGTGTGTATAAGGTGTACAGTGCAGAGCTGTGGGTATGATATGTACAGTTTAGGGATGTATATGTGTGTATAAGGTGTGCAGAGCTGTGGGCATGATATGTACAGTTTAGGGATGTATATGTGTGTATAAGGTGTACAGTGCAGAGCTGTGGGTATGATATGTACAGTTTAGGGATGAATATGTGTGTATAAGGTGTACAGTGCAGAGCTGTGGGCATGATATGTACAGTTTAGGGATGTATATGTTTGTATAAGGTGTACAGTGCAGAGCTGTGGGCATGATATGTACAGTTTAGGGATGTATATGTGTGTATAAGGTGTACAGTGCAGAGCTGTGGGTATGATATGCACAGTTTAGGGGTGTATATGTGTGTATAAGGTGTACAGTGCAGAGCTGTGGGATGATATGTACAGTTTAGGGATGTATATGTGTGCATAAGGTGTACAGTGCAGAGCTGTGGGCATGATATGTACAGTTTAGGGATGTATATGTTTGTATAAGGTGTACAGTGCAGAGCTGTGGGCATGATATGTACAGTTTAGGGATGTATATGTGTGTATAAGGTGTGCAGAGCTGTGGGTATGATATGTACAGTTTAGGGATGTATATGTGTGTATAAGGTGCACAGTACAGAGCTGTGGGCATAATATGTACTGTTTAGGGGTGTATATGTGTGTATAAGGTGTACAGTGCAGAGCTGTGTGCATGATATGTACAGTTTAGGGATGTATACACTACCGTTCAAAAGTTTAGGGTCACTTAGAAATTTCCTTATTTTTGAAAGAAAAGCACAGTTTTTTTCAATGAAGATACCATTAAATTAATCAGAAATACACTCTTTACATTGTTAATGTGCTAAATGACTATTCTAGCTGCAAACGTCTGGTTTTTAATGCAATATCTACATAGGTGTATAGAGGCCCATTTCCAGCAACCATCACTCCAATGTTCTAATGGTACATTGTGTTTGCTAACTGTGTTAAAAGGCTAATGGATGATTAGAAATCACTTGAAAAGCCTTGTGCAATTATGTTAGCACCGCTGTAAACAGTTTTGCTGTTTAGAGGAGCTATAAAACTGACCTTCCTTTGAGCTAGTTGAGAATCTGGAGCATTACATTTGTGGGTTCGATTAAACTCTCAAAATGGCTAGAAAAAGAGAGCTTTCATGTGAAACTCGACAGTCTATTCTTGTTCTTAGAAATGAAGGCTATTCCATGCGAGAAATTGCCAAGAAACTGAAGATTTCCTACAACGGTGTGTACTACTCCCTTCAGAGGACAGCAAACACAGGCTCTAACCAGAGTAGAACGAGAAGTGGGAGGCCCCGCTGCACAACTGAGCAGCAAGACAAGTACATTAGGGTCTCTAGTTTGAGAAATAGACGCCTCACAGGTCCTCAACTGGCAGCTTCATTAAATAGTACCCGCAAAACGCCAGTGTCAACGTCTACAGTGAAGAGGCGACTCCGGGATGCAGGCCTTCAGGGCAGAGTGGCAAAGAAAAAGCCATATCTGAGACTGGCTAATAAAAGGAAAAGATTAATATGGGCAAAAGCACACAGACATTGGACAGAGGAAGATTGGAAAAAAGTGTTATGGACAGACGAATCGAAGTTTGAGGTGTTTGGATCACACAGAAGAACATTTGTGAGACGCAGAAAAACTGAAAAGATGCTGGAAGAGTGCCTGACGCCATCTGTCAAGCATGGTGGAGGTAATGTGATGGTCTGGGGTTGCTTTGGTGCTGGTAAAGTGGGAGATTTGTACAAGGTAAAAGGGATTTTGAATAAGGAAGGCTATCACTCCATTTTGCAACGCCAAGCTATACCCTGTGGACAGCGCTTGATTGGAGCCAATTTCATCCTACAACAGGACAATGACCCAAAGCACACCTCCAAATTATGCAATAACTATTTAGGGAAGAAGCAGGCAGCTGGTATTCTATCTGTAATGGAGTGGCCAGCGCAGTCACCAGATCTCAACCCCATAGAGCTGTTGTGGGAGCAGCTTGACCGTATGGTACGCAAGAAGTGCCCATCAAGCCAATCCAACTTGTGGGAGGGGCTTCTGGAAACATGGGGTGAAATTTCTCCCGATTACCTCAGCAAATTAACAGCTAGAATGCCAAAGGTCTGCAATGCTGTAATTGCTGCAAATAGAGCATTCTTTGACGAAAGCAAAGTTTGAAGGAGAAAATTATTATTTCAAATAAAAATCATTATTTCTAACCTTGTCAATGTCTTGACTATATTTTCTAGTCATTTTGCAACTCATTTGATAAATATAAGTGTGAGTTTTCATGGAAAACACAAAATTGTCTGGGTGACCCCAAACTTTTGAACGGTAGTGTATGTTTGTATAAGGTGTACAGTGCAGAGCTGTGGGCATGATATGTATAGTTTAGGGATGTATATGTGTGTATAAGGTGTACAGTGCAGAGCTGTGGGCATGATATGTACAGTTTAGGGATGTATATGTGTGTATAAGGTGTACAGTGTAGAGCTGTGGGCATGATATGTACAGTTTAGGGATGTATATGTGTGTATAAGGTGTACAGTGCAGAGCTGTGGGCATGATATGTACAGTTTAGGGATGAATATGTGTGTGTATAAGGTGTACAGTGCAGAGCTGTGGGCATGATATGTATAGTTTAGGGATGTATATGTGTGTATAAGGTGTACAGTGTAGCGCTGTGGGCATGATATGTACAGTTTAGGGATGTATATGTGTGTATAAGGTGTACAGTGCAGAGCTGTGGGCATGATATGTACAGTTTAGGGATGTATATGTGTGTATAAGGTGTACAGTGTAGAGCTGTGGGCATGATATGTACAGTTTAGGGGTGTATATGTGTGTATAAGGTGCACAGTGCAGAGCTGTGGGCATGATATGTACAGTTTAGGGATGAATATGTGTGTATAAGGTGTACAGTGCAGAGCTGTGGGCATGATATGTATAGTTTAGGGATGTATATGTGTGTATAAGGTGTACAGTGTAGTGCTGTGGGCATGATAGGTACAGTTTAGGGATGTATATGTGTGTATAAGGTGTACAGTGCAGAGCTGTGGGCATGATATGTATAGTTTAGGAGTGTATATGTGTGTATAAGGTGTACAGTGCAGAGCTGTGGGCATGATATGTACAGTTTAGGGATGTATATGTGTGTATAAGGTGTACAGTGCAGAGCTGTGGGCATGATATGTATAGTTTAGGGATGTATATGTGTGTATAAGGTGTACAGTGTAGCGCTGTGGGCATGATATGTACAGTTTAGGGATGTATATGTGTGTATAAGGTGTACAGTGCAGAGCTGTGGGCATGATATGTACAGTTTAGGGATGTATATGTGTGTATAAGGTGTACAGTGCAGAGCTGTGGGCATGATATGTACAGTTTAGGGATGTATATGTGTGTATAAGGTGTACAGTGCAGAGCTGTGGGCATGATATGTACAGTTTAGGGATGTATATGTGTGTATAAGGTGTACAGTGCAGAGCTGTGGGGATGATATGTACAGTTTAGGAGTGTATATGTTTGTATAAGGTGTATAGTGCAGAGCTGTGGGGATGATATGTACAGTTTAGGGATGTATATGTGTGTATAAGGTGTATAGTGCAGAGCTGTGGGGATGATATGTACAGTTTAGGAGTGTATATGTTTGTATAAGGTGTATAGTGCAGAGCTGTGGGGATGATATGTACAGTTTAGGAGTGTATATGTTTGTATAAGGTGTACAGTGCAGAGCTGTGGGCATGATATGTACAGTTTAGGGATGTATATGTGTGTATAAGGTGTAGAGTGCAGAGCTGTGGGCATGATATGTACAGTTTAGGGATGTATATGTGTGTATAAGCTGTACAGTACAGAGCTGTGGGCATGATATGTACAGTTTAGGGATGTATATGTGTGTATAAGGTGTAGAGTGCAGAGCTGTGGGCATGATATGTACAGTTTAGGGATGTATATGTGTGTATAAGCTGTACAGTGCAGAGCTGTGGGCATGATATGTACAGTTTAGGAGTGTATATGTGTGTATAAGGTGTACAGTGCAGAGCTGTGGGGATGATTTGTACAGTTTAGGGGTGTATATGTGTGTATAAGGTGTACAGTGCAGAGCTGTGGGGATGATATGTACAGTTTAGGGATGTATATGTGTGTATAAGGTGTACAGTGCAGAGCTGTGGGGATGATTTGTACAGTTTAGGGGTGTATATGTGTGTATAAGGTGTGCAGTGCAGAGCTGTGGGGATGATATGTATAGTTTAGGGGTGTATATGTGTGTATAAGGTGTGCAGTGCAGAGCTGTGGGCATGATATGTACAGTTTAGGGATGTATATGTGTGTATAAGGTGTACAGTGTAGAGCTGTGGGCATGATATGTATAGTTTAGGGATGTATATGTGTGTATAAGGTGTACAGTGCTGGGCTGTGGGCATGATATGTACAGTTTAGGGATGTATATGTGTGTGTATAAGGTGTACAGTGCAGAGCTGTGGGGATGAAATGTACAGTTTAGGGGTGTATATGTGTGTATAAGGTGCACAGTGCAGAGCTGTGGGGATGAAATGTACAGTTTAGGGGTGTATATGTGTGTATAAGGTGTACAGTGCAGAGCTGTGGGCATGATATGTACAGTTTAGGAGTGTATATGTTTGTATAAGGTGTACAGTGCAGAGCTGTAGGCATGATATGTACAGTTTAGGGGTGTATATGTGTGTATAAGGTGCACAGTGCAGAGCTGTGGGTATGATATGTACAGTTTAGGGATGTATATGTGTGTATAAGGTGTGCAGTGCAGAGCTGTAGGCATGATATGTACAGTTTAGGGATGTATATGTGTGTATAAGGTGTGCAGTGCAGAGCTGTGGGCATGATATGTACAGTTTAGGAGTGTATATGTTTGTATAAGGTGTACAGTGCAGAGCTGTGGGTATGATATGTACAGTTTAGGAGTGTATATGTTTGTATAAGGTGTACAGTGCAGAGCTGTGGGTATGATATGTATAGTTTAGGGATGTATATGTTTGTATAAGGTGCACAGTGCAGAGCTGTGGGGATGATATGTATAGTTTAGGGATGTATATGTGTGTATAAGGTGCACAGTGCAGAGCTGTGTGAAACTCATCAGGTAATTTTCACATAATCAAGTGAAACGTAATCAAAAGAAAACCACAAGAAACTTCTGCAGCAGAACAGCTGAAACCTGACTCCTCCTACCTACGTGACTGATCACATGGTCATGACATCATCAAAGGTCCTTTCACACACTAGGATCTAACATCTACTGAGGTAGGACATGTGAATGGAGCGTGTAGTGGCGCTGATATAGGGGTCACAGAGAGTGTTTGGCACAGTGAGAGCCTCCTGTCTTTTCTCACCAGTTGGCATTATAATGAGCTACCAGAGCAGATTATGTTGCAGTGAACCACGCCTTCTTATGTTGTGCACTGACCTTAATGCTTCTGTAGAACTACAAGTCCCAGAATGTTATGCGGGCCAGGAAATGTAACTACTAATGTGTGTATTGTGACAAATCCCATGTTGTGTTATGTATGGAGACGTTGAGCTTTGGTCACTTCTGAAGGAAAAACTGTGACAGTCCTAGAACAATGTGTTACTGCATAAAATGGTCACAAGTAGCATTGTTTCCTGTCAGTCTGTATTATACCCACTTTTGGAAATATGTTGTTTGCCATGTTTTCTATGTGCTTATAATACATTTGTGCCACTTTTTATAATTGTGGCAGAGAAATGGGCAGGAAATTCATAGCCACGCTAAGCGTCTTATCAAAATGTTTCCGATGTGTCAGAAAACAGCACCAGGTCTTACCCGCCATTGTTTTTAGCTTACACAAAAGCCACGTGCAATTGCAAACATTAATTTTCAGGATGACATGGTCTGTCTCATTGTTGTGTGCCCGTACATGTAGCGGTAGTGTGCTGTGCGGCAGACCTGCATGTGGTTTGAACGTGTATTGCTGTGGTTTTGCAATGCGTTTTTGCCCATTTTTAATGTGTTTGACCTGTACAAACGGCACAGCAAAAAAAATGCTGCGATCCATGGTGAACCCGCGCAGCAATTTTCCCACGCTGCCAATTTTTTATTTTGTCATTTTTGTTTTTTTTCCTCCCCGTCTTCCAAAAGCAATAACTTTTTTTATTGATATAGGCATATGAGGGCTTGTTTTTTTGCGGGACGAGTTGTAGTTTTTCATGTCACCATTTATTTTACCATATATAATGTATTCGGAAACTGAAAAAAAATCTTTATGGCGTCAAATGGGCAAAAACCGCAAATGCACCATTTTTTGTGGGTTTAGTTTTTATAGTGTTCATTGTACGGTAAAAAGTACATCCTATGGGTTGATACAATTACGGCGATACCAAATTTCTATGTTTTTTTTTTAATGTTCTACCACTTTTAGAAATAAAAAATTGTAAAAGGGTGTTGGTATGATGGCGGGATTCACTTGTCACCCATTACTACTACCTCCTTTATAACTGGGTCACTAGGGTTATGCCTAGCTCCCCTACCTTTTTCCTGTATTAATGTTCGTCTACTTGCTTTGCTACTATGTAAGGGAATACAATTGCATAGTAGATAAAGGTAATATTTATTAACTAGTTGCCGACACAGGACGAGAATGCTCGTACTGAGCGGGGGTTACATCGCATTAGGACGAGCATTCTTGTCCTGTGTGACAACCGTGTCTGCGTGCGATCAAGAGTGGGGCAATGGCTGAGAAACCTCTAAGGTATGTCCTAACAACTGCCTGTGTACAATCAGTACACAGGCTAATGTACTGGCATAGATGTATGTCAGTACATTACAGTTAAAAAATCAAAATGAAAAATCCCTTTATGGGATTCAAAAAAAAAGTTAAATTAATGTAAAAAAATAAATTGTTAAATAAAAAAATACAAAAATACAAATTTTTTACAGTAAATAAACTTTTTAAAATAGAAGTCCCAAAACATGGTATGTACAGGGCGGTATGGCTATGTGCTAGGAGTCTCTGCTTTCTCACAGAACTGCTGTTCCGTACTGTATCATTTTGTTCAGTACAGAACAGCAGTTCCATTGGGAAGCAGAGACAGAACGGGGCGAACCAGGCAGTGATGAGGCGACAGGGCGGAGCTTCCTCCTGCAGCATGGCGCGACGACGCCACTAAAGAATCGATTCTACGATTCTGTTAAAAAACAAAGTCGTGAGAGCCCTTCAGGGCGAATTAATCAAATTAATTAGATTAATCGCCCAGTCCTAAGAGTAGGATACAGCTTCTATTTATCCAGGATACATAAAAGCTGCATCTCAAAAAGTAAAAAAAAAAGTCTTCTAACCCCTTAATGACCGGTGTATAGTGTTTTTACGTCGGCCGTTCAGGGTAGTTCTTCTGAAGTGTCGGCTTTTCACGTCGGCTCTTTAGAAGAACTTTCCCCGCATCGTGCGGGTTGCTGATGAAGACCAGGCTGCTGGTAACAGCCTCGGGCTTCAGGGCAACGATTGGAGACCACTAGCAGTGGTCTCCGATCAGTTTTAACCCCTCAGATGCTGCGCTCAATAGCAAGCGCCACATCTGAGTGGTTTGGGAGGGAGGGGCCACATCGGAGCGGTTTTCCCGGTAATCTGCCTCTGAAGTCAAGGCTGTTCGCAACAGCCTTGGCTTCAGAGTGATGATCGGAGACCAATAACAGTGGTCTCCGTTCATGTGATAACTGTGAGAACCATTCACAGTGATCACAAAATGAAAAGCGACGTGTTTCTCCTACTCGTCTCTTTGTCTCTCCTCACACTGGTTACTCTGTATGAGAAGAGACAGAGAGAGAATTTTACAGTGACACAAAATTACAAAAAATCTAATATTTAAACTTCAATTGTATACCTAGGCTAGGGTTATCCTTAGGGCACGTTCACACGTGGCAGAGTTTTTCCGCTGCAAATGTTGGTGCAGATTTGGGGCATTTGCGCAACGAATTTGCACCAACATTTTCATATTTGACAGGTAGTTCAGACGTTGCAGAAAACACAGCGGACTTACCACAGATTTCAGTTTTTGCGTTGCAAAGGCTGAAATATGCAGTGAAATTCTGCTTCTTTTCCGCAACAGACATTGCATGCTGCGGAGAGAAAATTCTGCACCACAGCCTATGGTCCGCAGCGGAGTTTTCCGCAACGTCTGAACTAAGCTTCCTAAAAATGTATAGAAACAAATGTAAAAAGCGTCTGCTGCCCTTAGGGTTAGTCTAGGGTTATTCTAGGTTCTATTCTAGGTTTAGTCTAGGGTTAGCCTAGGTTTAGTCTAGGGTTAGCCTAGGGTTTTTGTGTAGCGTACGTGTGTGACGTCTGTGTATTTTTTTTTTTGTGTTAAAAAAAAAAATATATGTAAAAAAAAAAAAAGTTTTATAGTCTACGTGTTTGTTCGACATCAGTTTTTTGTGGACCGTGCTTTTGTGACGTCCGTGTATATTTGTCTGTGAAAAAAAAAAAAAGTAAAAATTTGTCTGCGTGTGCGTCTGGTTACAGTCTTTGTCGTACGTGTGTGTAATTGCAATGGCCTATAGAAGGTTTACGGTGGAAGAGGCATACGCCATGTTAATTTCTGACTGATGAAAGCGATACAGAAACCGCGTCCGAGGTAGAAGTGTATTCTACCAGTGATAGGGACGACAGTGATACGCTTTCTGCAATTCAAGTGTCGCTGCAGAGTCCACAAGCACAGGGCATGTCGCAGAAGTACCACAAAACACGGCCCACTCTATTCCCCCAGAATATATGGAGTGGGTACCCACAGACTAATTTTCCCCTAATATCCCAGAATTTATTGCCACACCAGGGATAAATATTAATGTGGAAAATTTTACAGCCGTCGATTTTTTTTTTTTAAATATTCATTACAGATGAACTGTTGGAGCTGGTTGTCAACCAAACCAATCTGTATGCTCGCCAATTCTTTGCTGAAAAGCCAACGTCGTCCTATGCAGTGGCACCCCACAAATACTGGCGAACTTAAAAAAATTGTGGGGCTCATCCTCAACATGGGGTTAGTGAAAAAGCCCTCAATCCGGTCAAATTGGGTAACAAGCCCTACACATGCCACACCTGTTTTTCCAGCAGTTATGACCAGAAGCAGATATGAGGTGCTAATGCGCTTCTTCATTTTAACGACAATCACCAGGCCCTCCCCCCCCCCCCGGAGTGATCCAGGTCGTGACCACCTGTATAAAATAAGGCCGCTGATAACAATTTTGGAGGGGTCTTTTATGCCGGTGTACAACCCCAAAAAAAAACTAGCGGTGGATGAATTGCTGATGAGTTAGGGTATGTGCACACGTAAACGGCATTTACATCTGAAATTACGGAGCTGTTTTCAGGAGAAAACAGCTCCGTAATTTCAGACGTAATTGCTCGTCCTCGCATTTTGCGAGGCACCATTGACGGCCGTAATTTAGAGCTGTTCTTCGTTGAATTCAATGGAAAACGGCTCAAATTACGTCCAAAGAAGTGTCCTGCACTTCTTTGACGAGGCAGTCATTTTACGCGTCGTCGTTTGACAGCTGTCAAACGACGATGCTAAAATGACAGGTCGTCGGCACAGTACATCGGCAAACCCATTCAAATGAATGGGCAGATGTTTGCCGACGTATTGGAGCCGTATTTTCAGGCGTAAATCAAGGCATAATACGCCTCGTTTACGCCTGAAAATAGGTTGTGTGAACTCAGCCTTACATAGGCAGGCTCTCATTCCTCCAGTACAGCCCCTCAAAGAGAGCAAAATATGGGGTTAAAATCTACAAGCTCTGTGAGAGCGGTACAGGCTACACATCTGCCTTTAGAATTTATGAAGGCAAAGACCGTTATCCACATTATTAACTCATTTACTTTCACACTGTTTTTGTAGGGAGAACCAAATGGGAGGGTAACTTATTGGATAATGTTTCACTGTAAAAATGCAGCAATACTGTATTTTCTGGAAAAACCTAATTTTTATTTCTTTCCACCTATTAAAAATACTCACCCCTAGATGAATATTAGCCGGACATTTATACTTGTCAAAATGACCTGCAGTACCACGGCAAATATAGCGTGGTTCCCTAAAATCAGCTCTGGCGTAAAAAGGCCTCCAAAAGCCAAAATTGACTCCTTCTATAATATGCCCCATAACGGGTCCATATAATAGATTAGACGCACATGTTTGGTATCACCGTACACGGGAGAAATCGCAGAATGTGGAAAGGTGTCACTTTTACCAGTATGTCATATGGTGTTTCGAAATGGCTTAAGAAAAGTGACCCTTTTGTAAAAAAAAAAAATGCAATTTACATTTTTTTGGCCCAAGTTTGGACAAATTCTGCAAGAAGTGTGAAGGGTTAAAACAGAAATTGAACCGCTAGAAATAGACTTTAGAGTGTCTAGTTTGTAGAACACAATTTTTTTTTATCTTTTTTTATTGGACTTCAAGTCCATTACCCATACATTACTACCATGGTGTAAAAAACGAAATGAAGACATTTTAGTGCGCAATTGAAAAAAGGGGCACTTGTGTTTTATACTATATTTCTGGTCAAAAATAATAAACTACACCTCCAAGTCAGGTGTCCTTATGATCAGGATAAATGAAAAAATGTATTTCAATACATTTGTATGATACAATTACTTTTATTTTCAAACTGTTACATTTTAAATGATGAAAAATCTAAATTTTTCTTTTTTTTCTGTCTTTCCATGGCTATAAAAAAAGTAACAAAAATGTTACCTATACATATATACCACAAAAAGGAAGCACTACATGTCCCAAGAAAACAGTGCAAAATTCACATCGATACGTAAAACACATACAGAGTTATACTGCGTTACATCTGTGAATTGCAAAACTGCGAAAATTGCTCTGGTCACTAAGGTTTAAAACCCCTTCGGTATTAAGGGGTTAATAAAAGGCAATTAAAAAGTTGTTTTAAATATTCTAATACATTGTTTTATTAAAAACAAAAAACAAAACGTGCTCAAAGGTTTGTATAGCCTTTAAGGCTATGTTCACACGGAGTATTTTGCAGAGTTTTTTTACGCAAAACTCGGCAAAAACGGCCCGAGAACGCCTCCTATTGATTTCAATGGGAGGCGTCTGCGTCTTTTTCCCGCGAGCAGTAAAACTGCCTCGCGGGAAAAAGAAGCGACATGCCCTATCTTCGGGCGCTTCCGCCTCTGACCTCCCATTGACTTCAATGGGAGGCAGAAAAAGCGTATTTCGCGCTGTTTTATGCCCGCGGCGCTCAATGGCCGCGGGCGAAAATCGGCGTGCAGGGACAGGAAAATCTGCCTCAAAGTTCCAAACGGAATTTTGAGGCAGATATTCCTTCCCCAAAATACTCCGTGTGAACATAGCCTAATCCTCTGTGGGCTGACTACTTTAGCTGCAGCAAAATCTGTCTGAAAGTTTACAGTGTATCAAACATTCAGGGTATGTGCACACGATGAGAGGCTTTTACGTCTGAAAAGACAGACTGTTTTCAGGAGAAAACAGCTGCCTCGTTTCAGACGTAAAAGCTCCTCCTCGTAATATGCGAGGCGTCTGACGTTTGTAATCTTGAGCTGCTCTTCATTGACTTCAATGAAGAACGGCTCAAATTACGTCTGAAAGAAGTGTCCTGCAGTCATTTTACGCGTCGTCGTTTGACAGCTGTCAAACGACGACGCGTAAATGACAGGTCGTCTGCACAGTACGTCGGCAAACCCATTCAAATGAATGGGCAGATGTTTGCCGACGTATTGTAGCCCTATTTTCAGACGTAAAACGAGGCATAATACGCCTCATTTACGCCTGAAAATAGGTCGTGTGAACCCAGCTTCACAATGTTTGCTACATGCATTAGCTTTTTAGTTCACAGATAATTTCTTTGACTGGATACAATTATACCCACGTGCCAGCTAAAGGCAGTATCACATGGCCCGATGTAGGCCGTATAAACGAGCGCCGATCAATGAGACAGCTCGTTGATCAGTGTTTGTTTGCGCCTAAAACAAGGAGTTAGTATGGGGATCGCTCGTAAATTTCGGCAGCACGTCTCCCTGTTTACACAGGGGATGTGCTGCCAACAAGAATAATACTTTCGGCATTTAACCCGTTAGTGACCGCCCATAGGTGTTTTTACGGCGGCCACTAACGGGCTTTATTCCGATGCAGTAACCTCTTTACAGTGCTGCATCACAATAAATAGGCAAAGCGGAGAGCAGTTAAATCTCCCTGCTATCATTATCGATCCCGCTCATTTAACCCCTCAGATGCGGCGCTCAATAGCGAAGCACCGCATCTGAGTAGTTTTGGAGGGAGGGTTCTTCCTCTCAACCCATTGGCACCCTGTGATGTGAATACAGAAGTATTGCAGTGTATTATAAAAGCAGTCAGATGATTGCATAGTGAAGTCCCCTAGGGACTAATAAAAGTTAAAAAAAAAGTTTCATAAAAGTTTATAATAAATAAATAAAATTCCAAAGTAACAACAAATGAAAAACCCACTTTTTCCCCTTACAAAATCCTTTATTATAAAAAAAAAAGTTACACATATTTGGTATCGTCGCGTCCGTAACAAACCCCAACTATAAAGCTTATACATTATTTAACCAGCTCGGCGAAAGCTGCAAGAAATAAAATAAAAAACGATGCAAGGATTGCTGTTTTCTGTGCATCCTGCCTTAAAAAAATTATGTAATAAAAAGTGATCAAAAAGTTGCATGTACTCCAAAATGGTATCACTAAAAAGTACAAGTTGTCCCGCAAAAACAGTTATGGCTCTTCAAATATGGAGACACAAAAACAAATTTAAATAAAAAGGTTTATAATGTGTAAAAGTAGTCAAACATAAGTAAACTATATAAATTTGGTATCGTTGGAACCGCAACTACCCGCTGAATAAAGTTATTGTGTTATTTATACCACGTGGTGAATGGCGTAAACTTAGGAAGCAAAAAAGAGTAGCAAAGTTTTTTTCTCCCCCCCCCCCAAAAAAAGTTAATAAAAGTTAACCCCTTAGTGACCAGCCCATTTTAAGCCCTAATGACCAAGCTATTTTATTTGTTTTTCTATAGTCGCATTCAAAGAGCTATAACTTTTTTCTTTTTTCATCTACATAGCTGTATGAGGACTTGTTTTTTGCGGGATTAGTTGTACTTTTTAATAGCACCATTTTTGGGTACATATCATTTTTTTATTAACTTTGACTAACTTTTTTGGGGGGGATTATAAAAAAAAATGAAATTCCACCATTGTTCTATGCGTTTTTAAATTGACACCGTTCACTGTGCAGCATAAATAACATGTTACCTTTATTCTATGGGTCGGTACGATTACGGCGATACCACATATGTAGAGGTTTTTTGTGTTTTACGACTTTAGCACAATAAAAACACTTTTGAACTAAAATTATTTGTTTTTGCATCGTCGCTTTCCAAGAGCCGTAACTTTTTTATTTTTCCATCAATGTAGTGATTTTTTCTGCTTGTTTTCTGCGGGACGAGACGTAGTTTTGATTGGTACTGTTTTGGGGTGCATGGGATTTATTGATTCATTTTCATTATGACTTTTTTGGGGGGAGATGGAAAAAAATTACAATTTCGCCATTGTTTTTTTGCGTTTTTTTTTACGGTGTTCACCTTGCAGTTTAAATATTAACTTTATTAATTGAGTCATTACGGTCACGGCGATACCATGTATGTGTACTTTTATTTATTTTTTACACTTTTACTAAATAAAATCACTTTTTATGGAAAAAAATGGTTTTATTTATTTTTTTTACTGTAATTTTTATTATTAATCTTTATTTCACATTTATGACTTATTTTATTAGTCCCACTAGGGGAGTTTACTGTGCGATCTTCAGATCGCTGCTATAATGCTTTGGTATACTTCGTATACCAGAACATTATTGCCTGTCAGTGTAAATCTGACAGGCAATCTATTAGGACGTGCCTCCGGCGCGTGCTAATAGGCATATGTCCAGGGCAGACCTGGGGGCTTTTATCAAGCCCCCGGCTGCCATGACACCCCATCGGAGACCCGCGATTACATTTGCGGGCCGCCGATGGGTGACAGGGAGCTCACTCCCTCTGTAAACAAGTTAAATGCTGCGGTCGCTATTGACGGCGGCATTTAACAGGTTAAACGGCTGCAATCGAAGTAAACTTCGGGAAACCCGTGCAGGACTTAGACTAGGCTCACGTGAAAAGGCGTCAGCCTAGCCTAAGGCCCCTTAGTGACCAACGTGAAGAGGCGTATTGGTGGTCACTAAGGGGTTAATTAATAAATTATATGTTCCCCGAAACGGTGCTATTAAAAAATACAACTTGTCCCGCAAAAACAAGACAATATACAGCTATTTTGACGCAAAGTTATAGCTCTTTGAATAAGACGATGGAAAAACGTTAAAAATAGCTTGGTCATTAAGGCCTAAAATAGGCTGGTCACTAAGGGGTTAAAATGATACAATCAGCCGATGAACGACTGTTTGCTCATTCATCGGCTGATCGTTGCCCTGTTTACACAGGGCAATTATTGGGAACAAGCGTTCTGGGAACGCTCGTATGCCTGATAATTGGCCAGTGTAAAAGGGCCTTAACCCCTTACCGCACCAGGACACACCGGTACGTCCTGTATTGCAGTGCTTTAAAGAGGCTCTGTCACCAGATTTTGCAACCCCTATCTGCTATTGCAGCAGATAGGCGCTGCAATGTAGGTTACAGTAACGTTTTTATTTTTTAAAAAACGAGCATTTTTGGCCAAGTTATGACCATTTTTGTATTTATGTAAATGAGGCTTGCTAAAGTCCAACTGGGCGTGTATTATGTGCGTACATCGGGGCGTTTTTACTACTTTTACTAGCTGGGCGTTCTGACGATAAGTATCATCCACTTCTCTTCAGAACGCCCAGCTTCTGGCAGTGCAGACACAGAGCGTGTTCTCGAGAGATCACGCTGTGACGTCACTTCCCCAGGTCCTGCATCGTGTCGGACGAGCGAGGACACATCGGCACCAGAGGCTACAGTTGATTCTGCAGCAGCATCGGCGTTTGCAGATAAGTCGATGTAGCTACTTACCTGCAAACGCTGATGCTGCTGCAGAATCAACTGTAGCCTCTGGTGCCGATGTGGCCGACACGATACAGGACCTGGGGCAGGAAGTGAGTGACGTCACAGCGTGATCTCTCGAGAACACGCTGTGTGTCTGCACTGCCAGAAGCTGGGCGTTCTGAAGAGAAGTGGATGATACTTCTCGTCAGAACGCCCAGCTAGTAAATGTAGTAGAAACGCCCCGATGTACGCACATAATACACGCCCACTTGGACTTTTGCAAGCCTCATTTACATAAATACAAAAATGGTCATAACTTGGCCAAAAATGCTCGTTTTTTAAAAATAAAAACGTTACTGTAATCTACATTGCAGCGCCTATCTGCAGATAGGGGTTGCAAAATCTGGTGACAGAGCCTCTTTAAGGCACCGGGGCGTACCGGTGCATCCTGGCTAAAAACTATCACCCTGTCAAAGGACAAGGTGACAGAACTGTGCCGTCAACTGTTTATGACAGTTGAACAGCACAGTAAGACGGCAGGGGACCAATCACAGCGGTCTCCTGCCGTTGATCGCTGTGATTGGTCAGTCAAAGCAGGCTGAACAATCACAGCTCTATGACGTGGTGTATGTGATGGCGCTGGCTCAGAAGCTGAGCCAGCGCTTTCACCACCTGGTATCGGCTATCCGACACCCCTCTGCAACGGCCAGGACCGGAGCTAGGCTCCGATCCGGCCGATTAACTCCTTCGATGCATCGGTCAACGCGATCGATGCATCGAAGTGTCTTGTAGCCTGTCGGCAACCACGATGGTTGCCACGGGTGCGGGTGTCAGCTGTTTGTCACAGCTGACATCGTGCTCTAACGGCCAGGACCGGAGCTAGGCTCCGATCCGGCCGATTAACCCCCTTAGATCGCACCCTATGGTTGCTAATGACAACCATCGGCACCCGCGGGTGTTCCGATGGTTGCTATGGCAACTGTAGCCTAACAATCGCTTCCTAGTACGGAAGCCTATTCGTTCCCGCAGGGAGGCTCGGGTGGAGAAAAAATAAAGAAGTTCTGGCTTTTAGAATATGGCGATGCAAAATGTGCAGAGTGTCCAAAAGCGGATAAGATCTGGCACCATTTATCAGTGCGACACTTGCCACACATCTGTGGATAATTATTTATTTACCCAATTATTATACCTCTTATTATACCCTGATGTACTCCGCACAGCTTACATATTCCACCACATAATAAACTGAAATACCAGCAAAACGCCAAACAAAACTACCACTAAGCAAAATCTGCGCTCCAAAAGCCAAATGGCCCTCCCTCCCTTCTGAGCCCTGCAGCGTGCCCAAGCAGCAGTTTACGTCCACATATATGGCATCGCCATACCCGGGAGAACCCGCTTAACAGTTTGAGGTATTTGTCTTCAGTGGCACAAACTGGGTACAATATATTGTGCACTAAAATGGCACATACCTGTGGAAATTTGCAATTTTCACTTTGCACCATCCACTGAGCGTTCATTTCTAATAGAAAAAAAATCCCTGTGTGGTCAAAATGCTCACTACACCCCTTAATAAAATGCCTTCAGGGGTGCAGTTTCCAAAATGGGGGTCACTACTTGGGGGTTTGTTTTACTATTTGACCCCAGAGCCCTGCCATTGTGGGCTAATGCTGCGAAAATCACCAAAATAGGTCTCACATGCGCCTTTCACTCCTAAGCCCTGTCATATGTCCAGCAAATGATAAATGCCTTGAGGGGTGTAGTTTACAAAATGGGGTCACTTCTCATGGTTTTACACTCTACTCTGGTACCTAAGGGAGCTCTGCAAATGTGACATGGCGCCAATACACCAGTCCAGCAAAATCTGTGCTCTAAAAGCCACATGGCACTCCTTCCATTTTGAGCTCTGCCATGTGCCCAAACAGCAGTTTAGGGCCACACATGGGGTATTGTCGTACTCGGGAGAAATTTGGTAACAAATTATGTGTTGTTTTTTCTCCTATTACCCCTTGTGGAAAAAAAAATTGGGTGCAAAACTACATATTTTAGGGAAAAAAAATTATTTTTCATTTTCACTGCCTCATTCTAATACAATCTATGAAACACCTATGGGATCAAAATGCTCAGTACACCCCTAGATGATTACCCTGAGGGGTAAAGTTTCCAAAATGGAGTCACTTCTCAGGGGTTTCTACTGTACGGGTACCTCAGGGGCTCTGCAAATGCGACATGGCGCCCAAAAAACAATCAACCAAAATCTACATGCCAAGTAGCACTCCTGCCATTCTGAGCCCTGCGGTGTATCCAAGCAGCAGTTTATGACCACATATGGGGTATTGCCGTACTCAAGAGAAATTGCTTTACAATTGTTGGGGCGCTTTTTCTCCTTAATTCCTTGTGAAAATGAAAAAAAATTCAACATTTTAGTGGAAAGAATGTAGATTTTCATTTTCACTGCATAATCCCAATAATTCAGCAAAAAAACGGTGGGGTTAAAATGCTCACTATACCGCTAGATAAATTCCACGAGGGGTATAGTTTCCCAAATGGGGTCACTTTTGCCGGATTTGCACTATTTTGGCCCCTCAGTGGCTTTGCAAATGTGACATGGGGCCGCAAACCATTCCAGCAAAACTTGAGCTTCAAAAGTCAAATGACGCTTCGTCCTTTCTAACTTCCACCATGTGTCCAAACAGCAGTTTATTACCACATATGGGGTATTGCTGTGCTCAGAAGAGTTTGCTTTACAAATATTGGGGTGTTTTTTCTCCTTTATCTATTGTAAAAAAGAAAAAATCTGAGCTAAAACTACATTTTATTAGAAAAAATTTAGATTTTCAATTTCACGGCATAGTTCCCATAAATTCAGCAAAAACCGTGTAGTGTCAAAATGCTAACTATACCCCTAGAAAAATTCCTTGAGGGGTGTAGTTTCCAAAATGGGGTCACTTTTGGGGAGTTTCCACTGTTATGGTCCCTCCAGGGCTTTGCAAACACGACATGGCACCGAAAACCATTCCAGCAAAATCTGCGCTCCAAAATCCAAATGGCCCTCGTTCCCTTCTGAGCCCTGCCGTGGGTCCAAACAGCAGTTTATTACCACATATGGGGTATTTCCGTAATCGGGAGACATTGCTTTACAAATGTTAGGGTGCTTTTTCTCCTTTATTCCTTGTAAAAACTAAAACATTGTATGTTTTTTTCAGAAAAAAAGTAGATTTTCATTTTCACAGACCAGTTCCAATAAATTTAGCAAAAAACCTGTGGGCTAAAAATGCTAGCTATACCTCTTGAAAAATTCCTTTAGGGGTGTAGTTTCCAAAATGGGGTCACTTTTGGGGGGTTTCCACTGTTTTGGCACCACAAAACCTCTTCAAACCTGACATGGTGCCTAAAATATATTCGAATAAAATAGAGGCCCCAAAATCCACCAGGTGCACCTTTGATTCGGAGGCCTGTGCTTCAGTCCATTACCACACTAGGGCCACATGTGGGATATTTCTAAAAACTGCAGAATCTGGGCAATAAGTTTTGAGTTGCCTTTCTCTCGTAAAACATTCTGTGTTACAGAAAAAACTGTATTACAAATGAATTTCGTAAAAAAAAATTTAAATTAGTACATTTCACCTCTACATTGCTTTATTTCCTGTGAAATGCCTAAAGGGTTAAAATAATTTCTGAATGCTGTTTTGAATACTTTGAGGTGTGCAGGTTTTAAAATGGGGTGATTTATGGGGACTTTCTAATATATAAGGCCCTCAAAGCCACTTCAGAACTGAACTGGTCCCTGAAAAAATAGCCTTTTGAAATATTCTTGAAAATGCGAGAAATTGCTAAGTTCTAAGCCTTGTAACGTCCTAGAAAAATAAAAGAATGTTCAAAAAACGATGCAAACATAAAGTAGACATATGGGAAATGTAAACGAGTAAGTATTTTGTGTGGTATTACTATCTGTTTTACAAGCAGATACATTACAATTTAGAAAAATGCAGATTTTTGCAAATTTTCTCTAAATTTTGGTGTTTTTTTACAAATAAATATTGAATTTAACGACCAAATTTTTTCAGTATCATAAAGTACAACATGGCACGAGAAAACAATCTCAGAATCGCTTTGATAGGCAAAAGCATTCTGGAGTTATTACCACATAAAGTAACACGTCAGATTTGCAAAAATCGGCTGTGTCCACAAGGCCAAAACAGGCTTAGACACTAAGAGCAGGACTAGTCTTTGGTTTGTTATTTCTGAATGTAAACAACACAGTTCTTATTCACTGACACACACATCTTGAAACAATATACTGAGGCAGAACTTTTCATTACCCAGTGATTGAGCTTTCTTTGCATAAAACCTGACAAACCTCTTTTAGGCCGAGTATCCACGGGTCGGATACACTGGGTAAAAACTGCGCAGCGCATCCGACCTGGAACCCGCTGCACATTCCGTCCGAAAAACTGCACCACATCATGGTTCGGTTATTCGAACTGAATTTCCGCTGCGGAATGTAGCGCTGGGAGAAAAAAAACACTTTCAGACTTACCCTTCTCTGCGTGTTGTCCGGCCTCCTATGATAACGTTGCAGGCCATGTGATGCTGCAGCCTGTGATTGGCTGCAGCGGTCACATGGGATGAAACATCATCCCAGGAGGCCGGACTGCAGGAAGGAGGAGAGCGTTCTGCGTAAGTATGGTTTATTTTTTCCCAAAGTTGCGAACACTTGGTCGCAACACTTGGCTTTCTGTTGTGGCCGCTGCATTCCTATTGAATTCAATGGGGAGAACCCACAACAGAAAATCAACAAAAACGCAGCATAAATTGACATGCTGCGGATTTAAATTCCACACCGCAGGTCAATTTATTAAAGTTTACGGTGCGTTTTTTTTATCCGCAGCGTGGGCATGAGATTTTCTTAAAGAGGTTGTTCAATACCGGACAACTGATGACCTATCCTACTATCCTACCACACGGTAAACGGCGTATATTTAGGACGCAAAAAAGAGCGGCAAAATTTCAGGTTTTTTCTATCCCCCCCCCCCAAAAAAAAGTTAATAAATTCTATGTACCCCAAAAGGGTGCTATTAAAAAATACAACTTGTCCTGCAAAACACAAGACCTTATACAGCTATATCGACACAAAAATAAAAAAGTTATAGCTCTTGGAATGCGAAGATGGAAAAATGTAAAAAATTGCTTGATCATTATGGTTTAAAATAGGCTGGTCATTAAGGGGTTAATAAACCATGTGGAATAATACAGAAAAATTATTGGAAAATATGTTATAGCTTTTCATTATACAAAGCAATAAGGCCCACACACCGAGTTTTTTTACTTTGTTTTAGACACGGAAACCGTGTCATAATCAGCGCCAAATAAACAACCGAAACCGCCACCCATTGATTTCAATAGGAGGCAGAAGCGTTGTTTTTTCTGCAGTGAGTTTGAGAATGCCGCGTTTCTACCTCTGACCTCCGACTGAAATCAATAGTGGGCAGAGAAGATTTTCGTGTAATTTTTTGCACGCGGCATTCAAAGGGCAAAAAAGCCACGAAAAATTCCGCAAAAAACGCGGTAAGAAAGTGCAGCAGGTCAAGATCTTTTTGAGGCAGATTTTTCTGCCTGCAAAAAAACTCTGTGTGAACAGGGCCTAACATTAATGTGCTGAAACCAGACAACCACTGTAATGTAGAATTGTCCTATAAAATATAACTTCATGACTCTAGCTAAATAAGCTAATTTATTTCTAGGATATTCTTCTAAATGTATTTGGGAATGTTATTTTGATGACTCTATACTCCATATATCTATATATATGGGGGACTGTGGATTTCTATATAAATGTATGTTTTTGTGTAACCAGTGTTATTACCATATGTTCTAGTAAATTATTATTTGTGCTTAACAAAAAAAAGTTGTACAGCAAAAATCTTCAATTCGCCTCACACTGTTGGTGTCTAATATTTTGAAGTAATATTACAGGTGTTATTTAACATTTGTATAGGGGCATCTCCATATGAAGAATGGGTCCTGCAGTGGTTGGACTTGGATTTTGTAGTAGTTGTCTGAAAGGAAGGCTGAATGGACTGTCTAAGAATTGGCATCGCGTTTTAAGTCATGGTGTTACAAGGACCATTTACAGTGAGACGGGACAGTGGGAAAAATTATATCGATTGGAAACTAGAAGAAAGGTGGAAAAACATTGGCATCACAAAGTAAAGGACAATTTCACCACAATTAATCAATTAGACGTGAGTATATGTAAATAAACCATTTTAATCCTACCTGTCTCTCTTTTTTATGTTTCTCCTTATTTAATATGTAATTTACCCATTCGGGTAGTTTCATTAAGCTTGAGTAGACAGTCAAACGTGTCTACTCTCTGCAGCATGAAGTGACTGCCTGCCGGAGAGTGAGCAATATTATACTTGAGACAAATTGCTTTCTTCCAAGAAAACAGGACTTCTTACCAAATAATACAAGGTAAAGGGCCTGGTGAGGTAAAGGGCCTGGTGACGCTTTAAGGTGATTGTTCTTTAGGCCACGTTTAGAATCCAGTGAAATTTACAGGACAATATGTGGATGGGGTTTTTAAAACCTCATCGACACATAAATCCCCTGCATGCTCATTTTGCATAAGTGCAGTGGATTTTCACTGCAGATTTCACCCTTTGCAATGCATACAGAGAAATATACAGCAAATGCGGGGCAAAAGCCGCTAGTAACACATCTAGATTTTCCGTAGACTTACAGTGGAAGTTCGCTATGCGCTTACATATCAACCCCTTTCTGTTTGATATGTTCACTGATGATGAGCTGAACACGGGACGACCTGTAATCAGCTGTTATCGCTAGGAAAATCGTCCACTCTGATTATATGTGAATCCGAAGAGTCCTCCAGAGGGAGAGGCCCCACTTTGTGTGAGAATCTTAACTTTATTAGCTATCTAACCCCTAATACGGTATATTAAAACTGGGTTTATAAAGGGCAACCCCTTTAGGGTAAGTTTACATGTAAGTTTTTGTCAGTTTTTTTGCCTTTTGGTCTTTTTTTTTTTTTGTAAATATATCCAATGCAAAAATTATGGCAAAAAAAAACTCTTAAAGAGTGGTGCTTTTTTTTTTCTGTATCCTATTGACTTGAATGGAGGTTCAGAGGAGGATACTGCTTCAAGAAAGGGCATTCCGCTTTTTTTAACCATGAGCAGTCAAAAGCCACACTGGGGGAAGATTTGTGGCATTTTTGGTGCGGATTCCGACACCGTTTTCACGTCAAGATCCGTGCCAAAAACGAATAGTAACTGGGTCCTAAAGGGGATGTTCCAGTATTAAAAGCGATCTCCTAACCACAGGATAGGTGATAACATGCGGATTAGTGGGGGTCCAACCGCTGGGACCCCCACGATCACAAGAACGGGGGTCCCATTCCTCCAAATGAATGGAGCGGCAGCTCGCGCTTGCACCCTGCTGCTCCATTCATTCTTTATGGTACTGCCGGAGATAGCCGAGTGCTGTACTTGGCTATCTCCGGCAGTCCCATAGACAGTGAATGGAGCAGCAGTGCGCATGCGAGAGGTGCTGCTCAGTTAATTCGGAGGAATGGCACTCACATTCTCGTGATCGATGGGGGCCCGAGCGGTCGGACCCCCACCGATCAGCAAGTTATCACCTATCCTGTGGTTAGGAGATCATGTGGCCGTCGGCGACCGATGATTACAGTGATTACGGGCACGGCCGTGTGCATGAGCCCTTACATATTATTGTGGTTCTTTCTATGTCTATGTCACCTTCAATATTTTTTTAAATTTGCATATGATCCTTTTGGTTTTCAGTAATTGCATCATAAGAAATATCTAGATGTTTGTTGCAATACCCCTCTGAAAGTATAATTCTTACCCCTTCTGAAAATATAATTTGTTTTTGGATTATTATTTTTTTGTTTGTAGCTGGGTGTTTCCTAAATTATCATAAGAGTTGTTCTAAAATCCGATGAGTAAAATTCTCTTGATGCTGGTCTTGCTAAATTTTCGAGCAATTAAATTTTATTGTTCAATATTTTTTATAAAATTCTATCTCTATGCTTACATAATGATCAGCATAAAATAAAATGATGAAGTGCATTTGCAATCCCAGGGATAAAAACAATGCAGCCATGTTCATAATTAATGTCTTTTGTTGAAATACAATATTTCCTCTCCTTGCTTTAATGCAAATAGCAATGATAATACAGGGTGGGCCATTTATATGGATACACCTAAATAAAATAGGAATGGTTGGTGATATTAACTTCCTGTTTGTGGCACATTAGTATATGGGTGTTGACCATTGCGGCCATTTTGAAGTCGGCCATTTTGTATCCAACTTTAGTTTTTTCAATGGGAAGAGGGTCATGTGAGCTTGTACCAGGTCAACACCCAGCTTGAAAAGTTTCCCCCCTCCCATATACTAATGTGCCACAAACAGGAAGTTAATATCACCAACCATTCCCATTTTATTTAGGTGTATCCATATAAATGGCCCACCCTGTAGAATAAAACATATTTATGCACATAAATGATTAGCAATGATTCCTATGGTTTATAATGGTGGGCTGTAATATGCCAGGTATGTGTTTTGCACTAAAGAGATTTTTTCATATTATTTACAGAATACAAAACCAAAGTATTATGTCTTATCGATGTTTCCATATCCATCTGGAAAATTGCACATGGGCCACGTGCGGGTTTACACACTGAGCGACACAGTAGCCCGCTTTCAGAAGATGCGAGGAATGCAGGTAACTTAGGGTAGCTAGTAAATAACAGATGTTCTGCATATGAAATTATAAATTTTTTCTTTCTGTAATAGCTACGCAATTTTTTTTTCTTTTCAACATTGTGATTATGAAACCTGACAATTATGATAATTTAAAGTGCGTATTTAACTCCTTTACCTGTTAACATATTTGGACTTATCTGTACGTCCAAGTGCTGAGCAGATTTATGCGTTTGGACATAAAGGTATGTCCTACAGGCTCCAGGAAGAGAGACAAAGTTATGCACCTATAAGGAAAAGCTCCATTTGGTCCCTCTATTTCTGTCATAGCATCATAATCTTCAGCACTGATTTAACACCCTGAGGCTTTACAAGGGCCCCAAGCACTAGCTCAGTGGTGTCAAATCTGTGGCCCTCCAGCTGTTGCAAAACTACAACTCCCAAGCATTCCCTGGTTGCTGCATGCATTTAAGGCATACTGGGAGTTGTAGTTTTGCAACAGCTGGAGGGCCACAGGTTTGACAAGTGTGGGTCACTAGCTTGTGAAAATGCTTTTATGTACGTACCTGTGTATGTCCAAACAGTTGCCTGTCAGTTATGCACAGGCAATAATGCTTTGGAATACATGCATTTTCTTTGTATAAAGTATTACTCCACTAGTGTAAAAATGAACATTTGATTGAGGTTAACGAGTAAACTTAAGTAGTACATGTTTTTAAGTTAAAGGAATATTTTAAATCTTCTTATATGGCATATCGCTAGGATATGTCATAACGTTTTGATCGATGGGACTCTGAACTCTGGCACCCCTTCTGAACACAGGAACAAGAATGAAGCGACTGAGGTCACCTTGGCTAATTATTTGTACTGCAATGTTCCTGTCCACCTTCTGTGCAGGGAACTGCAACACAACTATATTCAAGTAAATGGGGGCTGTGCTTCAGTTTCCTGCATACCTGGCGGCTGGGAGCGTCGCTGTTCAAGGAAAAACTGCATGCCCAACGATTCTGAGAATTAAGAGGCCACAGCGCTGGTTTAGCGTTGCAAAGACTCCACAGTTTTTCCCCTGGTACAAGCTCACAAGGCCCAGCCACCAGCTGTGTAGGGAACTGCAGCACTGCCCCACAAGATGAAGCTGTGTTCCACAGCCATGTTCACCTGGGGGAAGTGCCTGAGCCATGTCTGTATCAACTGCATGTCCTAATGGGTGGGCCTGAGTGGGGGACTCTGTCCATTACATCCATATTACCTATTAGAACTGACAAACCTTTTATTATACAACAAGACAGGGTTAAAATTAAATCCCTTTTTTTTTAAAAGTTATTGCCAGAAAGTACGTTCTGAACTTGACTACTAGTAAAAATATAGAACCACAGGGTTGTCATTACTTATCATATTTGCCCTGGAAATAAACTCACTTTCCAGTGTTACAATTTCATACCATTACTATATTTCCTACACATTTATTTAGCTGCTTCTATGAAAACCAGTGGGGTTTAGATATAAAAAGAAAGTGACTGTTCTTGCTGAATGTTTCTACTGAATACAAATATGCAAATAATAAGTGTGTGGGTGTAAAATATATATATTTTTTTTGTAGAATTGAAAGGGGTTAACCAAAGGCGTTTTACCACAGCTTAATGAATGCTAAATTTTCACATTTAGAGACGGTGGCAAAAAATCTATTATCCCAAAAACGTCTTGTTTCAATTAACCTGAGCCTTTGAAGCAGATAAATGCTTTGATTTCTTAAAACTAATTTAGCAAGGAACTAAGGCAAATGTCTTAATGTGAATTGAAGAATAGCTTATAGAGAAAGTTATATTATTAATAGTATCTATATATTTATTTTTTAACCAAGTGGACAATTTATTAAAGCGTGTGCAAACAGTCACTGCATTTAAAGAGAACCTTTCACCTCCCGATACATGTGCAGCTGAGTGCAGCATGTAATGGGCAGGGCTGCACAAACCCTGGGGCACTTTAAAAAAACATTCTACCTCCCACCGTTATTTAGATATTGATGCCGTTATATTTGGCGCCCGATATTTAAATAACCCCCTGAACAGTCAACGCGGCATGTACTGGTAAGGGGGCGTGTTACTATGGCTGTGACACTGTCCAATCAGATATGGACAGTGCCATAGCATGTATGTACTTCTTCGAATCCACATGTACAAAATTAGATCTCCAGCGTGACATAAATGCATTTTGCATGGGCATCAGGTGCTCAGGCATTCAAAAGTGACGTTGCTGTCATGCAGAATGTACGTTAAGACAAATATATAATAATTATACCAAGCCTATTCCATCTAAGGAATTTAGGGAAAAAATAATTTTTTGCCCTTTTCTGACCATTGTTCCCTAAATAAGACCTACAAAATTAAATTGTGTCCCGCAAAAAAAGAAAAAACAAATTGGGGGATATACTCAAAAATAAAAGACAAAAAATCACCTTTAGAATACAATATACCACAAGGTAAAATTTTGCACTTGACATCCAAGCCCAAAACATCTCCGGTACTGAAAGGGTTATAAAGTGTAATCTCTGCAGACATATTACGGAATTGGATGCACAGCAATTTTCGAATATTTGTCCATTACTGGAATTGCAACCCTACAGCCGGTCCACAGACATCTGTCCTTGAAAGAATCTCACTTGGTATAAATTTTGACAAGCTCTAATTATTCTTCTTATGTTAGAGGAGATTATAGCATTGGGAGCTGCTTTGTTTATTGCAAACTCTGACACCTTCTTTCTTCTTCTAACAGAGTTTTCTGGTAACTGTACTGTGTCAGAAGACAAATAATGTAAACTCGCAGGTTAGCTAGATAAATAGCTCAGTTTTGTATGATATCATCCCTTCCCTTTCTCCCATCCCTTGGTTGAACTTGATGGACATATGTCTTTTTTCGACCGTACTATGTAACTGTGTAGATGTTCAATTAGCACTAGCTCACGGTTGTGCACGAATCCTATTCTGAATTAGTATTTGGCACACAGATTGTAGTTTACATTTTTTTCTCCAATCTGTGTGCCGAATACTTACTGTCACGTTGGGTTCGTGGACCCACTGGGCCGTACCGCCTTGGCTGTATGGCAGCTGGCCAACAGGGCGCAGGAAACCGTCTATAGTTCGTATTGGGTACCTGTGGCAGCTCGGACAGTAGCAAGGCAGGCTCAGCTGGGACTAGGCAGCAGGCAGACGTCAGGCGTGGTTTAGCAGGACAGGCGTGGTATGCAGCACAGCACGACTAAAGCTCAGCACAGCACTTGACCAGGATAGCACGTGATTCAGGATACACTGGGAACTGGAAGACACTAGGAGACCATTTGCATAGACAAACTTAGGGTACGACAACAACAACGTTTAGGCATGGGAGGAAGGGGCTGGGCCCTTGTTATAGTTCACGGTGCGCATGGGCTAATTAAACATAAAAGTCCGCGCGACCCGGCCGAGGTGAGCGGAAGTGAGCGCTGGTGTCTACTGAGGAGGAGACTGGGGCCAGCGCTCGCAGAACCATGGCTGCGGCCATCACTAGGTGAATGAGCCTGACTGTCCGCGGCCATGGACATGACACTTCTTTACTGACTATGTAACTATGTATAAACCCATGCAATTAAATAAATATAAATAATGTGAAAAAATATTTATTTTATTGTCCAAGGAAACTACAACAGAAAGGCCAAAATAACAATAGAAAATAACCTTTTAATAGAATGAAAGCTAGTACAAGATTTTTTTATATTTTTTTTTAAAGTTCTGTGTGAGGACTTGTTTTGATATTTTTTCCACTAATTTTTGTGGATGTGATATCATCATTGATATTCCAAGTTTTAGTAATAAAAAACTCTTGTTTTTTACAGAGTATTCAGGTGATTTTGAACATCATGGGAAATCTGTTTTATTGGAGTAATTTCAATCATTTATCATGCTGCAGTAGATGCGATTGCTTTTGATGTAGATTGCGGGCTGCCGAAGGGTGGCAGAGGGAGCCTCCTCCCTCTTAAACAACTTAGATGCCGCGGTCGCTGTTGACCGTGGCATCTTAGGGGTTTTAAAAGCCGCAATTGGAGGAAACTCCAATTACGATGGTTAGAGCAGGAGCCCGGCTGTCATAAGAAAGCCAAGCACCCACTCCAGCACGCTCGGGACACCCATGCAAGTCTTAGACTAGGCCACCATGAAAAAACGTCCGCCTAGCCTAAGGCTCGTTAGTGACTACTGTGAAAAAGGTGCATTGGTGGTCACTAACGGGTTGATTAGTAGCCTATGCTTTAAGCACTGTCAAAAAGCATAGTCTACATTGGCATAGGCTACATCGAATATGTATGTATAAGCTGTATATGCCTGGCATGTGAGAAAACATGAACCTATCCGGTCTCTGATTTATCCTTCTCTTTTAAGTTTCATTAGTTCTATTTATACCCTTCTTATTTTGTATACATAAGAAGGACATGGAGTCATGCACTATTCTGTACAAATACAAAAATATTTAATCTTTTATTATTAAACAAAACATGAGGGATAAAATCACATTGCGGATCCCATACTGTAGAGCTATACACGGGCTACACCTAAATCAGGATTCTCAAACTCGGTCAGGTAAGTGGGCCACATATAGAAAAAATGGGAAGTTGACGGGCCTAATTACTTTCAAATTTGATACAATAAAAAATTATTAATCAATTAGTTATTTGATCTATAACACTATATTACTATAATAATAATAATACTACATTACTATAATAATACCGCTAGGTTTAAAATTTGAGATATTTCTCCACGTGTTTATTTCAACATGGATGCTGCCACAGTGCCCTCTGTGGATGCTGCCACAGTGCCCTCTGTGGATGCTGTCTCATTGCCCTCTGCAGATGCTGCCACAGGGCCCTCTGCAGATGCTGCCACAGGGCGCTCTGTAGATGCTGCCACAGGGCCCTCTGCAGATGCTGCCACAGGGCCCTCTGCAGATTCTGCCACACACACCCCAAGTAAATAGCTCCATTGGGGCTCCCCAGCCAGAGCATTGTCGACGCTTTGGCTGGGGATTCCTCTACTGTTGGAGCCCCCGACGTCACTGTCCATACACAGTGATGTCAGGGGATCCTCCTGGACCGGAATGTGATATCAGGGGCAACCCCAGAGCCGGAGTCCTGGAGCAGAGCAAGAGCACTAGTATAGGCTCTGTGCCGGAACTCTGGGGAAACTATTAACATCAGTGTCCATATATGGACAGTGATGTCAGGGGCTTGTTCAGAGCTGGAGTCCCGGTGCAGAGCCGCTTCTAGCACTCTGCCTGGGATTCGAGCTCTGCTCCTGACATCACTGTCCATATATGGACATGGATGTCAGGGGCAACCCCAGAGCTGGAGTCCCGGGCAGAGCGCTAGTAGTCTTTTCCTGGGACTCCAGCTGTGCTCCTAACATCACTTGGACTCCTGCTCTGGGGAAGCCTCTGACATCATTGTCGATGTATGGACAGCGATGTCAGAGGCTTCACCAGAGAAGCGGAGCAGAGCCTATACTAGCGCTCTGCCCGGGACTCCGCTCCGGCGAAGACCCTGACAACACTGTCCATATTAGGACAGCGATGTTAGGGAATTTCACAGAGTCCCGAAACAGAGCCGATACTAGCGCTCTGCCCGGGACTCTGCTTTTTGGAAGACCCTGACAACACTGTCCATATATGGACAGCGATGTCAGGGAATTACACAGAGTCCCGGAGCAGAGCCGATACTAGCGCTCTGCCAAGGACTCCGCTCTGGGGAAGACCCTGACACACTGTCCATATATGCTAGCACTCTACTGGGGAAGCCCCAGACATTGCTGTCCATATGTGGACAACGATGTCAGGGAATTCCAGAGTCCCGGAGCAAAGTCTGTACTAGCGGCTCTGTGTCCCGCGGGCCGCAGATGACAGCCCCAGGGGCCGCGTGCTTGAGACCCCTGACCTAAATGATGTGTAAAATACATAACATTGGTAAATTCCATATCAATAATCATATGCACAGATGGGTGTAAAGTAGCTCTAAAGCATAATATTATAAACAAACTTAGATATAAATTCACATAGGAAAGGGGCAAAATGGAGTCTATATGAAAGAGAAATATTAGCCTTCCACCTCCACTATTACAAGATGCCCTATAAAAATTGTAAAGAAGGAGTTCTAAGAGTGGATAAATGTCCTAAGCAAGGTAACTTACCCATTTGTGCAGAGTGATCCGTGTGTCCAGTGTAGCGCCTCGACGTGCGTTTCGCGTAAATCGCTTTTTCAAGGGGTGCACCCCTTTTAATACTAAAAGATTTTAGATTTTTCATATTAATACAGAAATGTGCATAACTCCTTGTCCTCCTTATGTATACAAATTATGTTGTGGAGTTT
The DNA here is from genome assembly GCF_050947455.1 of Rhinoderma darwinii. Classification (NCBI taxonomy): domain Eukaryota; kingdom Metazoa; phylum Chordata; class Amphibia; order Anura; family Rhinodermatidae; genus Rhinoderma; species Rhinoderma darwinii. The sequence continues at coordinate 260,878,975 of NC_134691.1, read as the reverse complement.
CTATTTCTTACTACCTAATACTTTTGGAGGTGAGGTACAGTGTGTGGAATCACCTAGCCAACGTTTTATTTTCTCTGTAAAATATATGTTTATGGTTATACCCTACTTAGTAAAACAAGTCGATAGTCTTTATCATCAAATCAAATACAGTGACGCAGCAGGTCTGTAGCATTGCATATCTTGATCTGCACCTGACAACATGAAATATAAAAACAAATAGCGCTCCATAAGGAAAGTAGGGTACAACAGTAGCCCCGAAAGTGTACGATTGCACTCACCATAGTCAGTCTGACTCCAAAATGCATTGTCCGGTTTCAAATATGCAAACTAGCTCTCCTCCAGAAGGAAGAAAACGGTCTCTAGTGCCACTAATAGGTGACTACCCTTTAAAGAGGCTCTGTCACCAGATTATAAGTGCCCTATCTCCTACATAATCTGATTGGCGCTGTAATGTAGATAACAGCAGTGGTTTTTATTTTGAAAACCGATAATTTTTGAGCAAGTTATGAGCTAGTTTAGATTTATGCTAATGAGTTTCTCAATGGACAACTGGGCGTGTTTTTACTTTTTACCAACTGGGCGTTGTACAGAGGAGTGTATGACGCTGACCAATCAGTGACTAATCAGTGTCCTACATTGTTCCAGCCCAGCATGATCCAAAATAAAAACCACTGCTGTTATCTACATTACAGCGCCGATCAGATTATGTAGGAGATAGGGCATTTATAATCTGGTGACAGAGGCTCTTTAAAGAGGTTCTGTCACCAGATTTTGCAACCCCTATCTGCTATTGCAGCAGATTGGCGCTGCAATGTAGATTACAGTAACGTTTTTATTTTTTAAAAACGAGCATTTTTGGCCAAGTTATGACCATTTTTGTATTTATGCAAATGAGGCTTGCAAAAGTCCAAGTGGGCGTGTTTAAAGTAAAAGTCCAAGTGGGCGTGTATTATGTGCGTACATCGGGGCGTTTTTACTACTTTTACTAGCTGGGCGTTCTGACGAGAAGTATCATCCACTTCTCTTCAGAACGCCCAGCTTCTGGCAGTGCAGACACAGCTGTGTTCTCGAGAGATCACGCTGTGTCGTCACTCACAGGTCCTGCATCGTGTCGGACGAGCGAGGACACATCGGCACCAGAGGCTACAGTTGATTCTGCAGCAGCATCGGCGTTTGCAGGTAAGTCGATGTAGCTACTTACCTGCAAACGCTGATGCTGCTGCAGAATCAACTGTAGCCTCTGATCCCGATGTGGCCGACACGATGCAGGACCTGGGGCAGGAAGTGAGTGACGTCACAGCGTGATCTCTCGAGAACACGGCTGTGTCTGCACTGCCAGAAGCTGGGCGTTCTGAAGAGAAGTAGATGATACTTCTCGTCAGAACGCCCAGCTAGTAAAAGTAGTAAAAACGCCCCGATGTACGCACATAATACACGCCCACTTGGTCTTTTACTGTAAACACGCCCACTTGGACTTTTGCAAGCCTCATTTGCATAAATACAAAAATGGTCATAACTTGGCCAAAAATGCTCGTTTTTTAAAAATAAAAACGTTACTGTAATCTACATTGCAGCGCCTATCTGCTGCAATAGCAGATAGGGGTTGCAAAATCTGGTGACAGAGCCTCTTTAAGGCACCGGGGCGTACCGGTGCATCCTGGCTAAAAACTATCACCCTGTCAAAGGACAAGGTGACAGAACTGTGCCGTCAACTGTTTATGACAGTTGAACAGCACAGTAAGACAGGAGGGGACCAATCACAGCGGTCTCCTGCCGGTGATCGCTGTGATTGGTCAGTCAAAGCAGACTGAACAATCACAGCTCTATGACGTGGTGTATGTGATGGCGCTGGCTCAGAAGCCGAGCCAGCGCTTTCACCACCTGGTATCGGCTATCCGACACCCCTCTGCAACGGCCAGGACCGGAGCTAGGCTCCGATCCGGCCGATTAACTCCTTCGATGCATCGGTCAACGCGATCGATGCATCGAAGTGTCTTGTAGCCTGTCGGCAACCACGATGGTTGCCACGGGCGCGGGTGTCAGCTGTTTGTCACAGCTGACATCGTGCTCTAACGGCCAGGACCGGAGCTAGGCTCCGATCCGGCCGATTAACCCCCTTAGATCGCACCCTATGGTTGCTAATGACAACCATCGGCACCCGCGGGTGTTCCGATGGTTGCTATGGCAACTGTAGCCTAACAATCGCTTCCTAGTACGGAAGCCTATTAGTTCCCGCAGGGAGGCTCGGGTGGAGAAAAAATAAAGAGGTTCTGGCTTTTAGAATATGGCGATGCAAAATGTGCAGAGTGTCCAAAAGCGGATAAGATCTGGCACCATTTATCAGTGCGACACTTGCCACACATCTGTGGATAATTATTTATTTACCCAATTATTATACCTCTTATTATACCTCAATGTCTGACCTTTTATAGAGCCTTGAAACATGACTCGGTTAATAACCAAACAAAAGACCTCCATCTGTAGACAACACCGTTTCGGAGTTGTTGTTCCTTATCAGTACAGAGTAGGGTTCTTTGATGTAGCTCTTGGAAGGTATTGATTCTTATACGGAGACAGTTTTTTTTTCATTCTGGAGAAGAGCTATTTTGCACACATTTTTCTCAGGGGCATTGCTGTTAAGGCTACCTATCAGCTTGATCTCCACAAGGAGTACTTTCCAAGAGCATTTTTCAAATAAACATCTTTGCTAACCTGAAGATATTGGATTTACTACTTCTCTTTTTGATTTACTTTTTCAAATTTTTCTAAACATATCCTGCGATATTCGGCGCGAGATGACCAGCTTTAAAAAAAACATGATTTTGTGGTAATCCGTTACGAGATGTCTATTCTATATGTGTCTGTGTGGCCTCTCAGTGGTTGTGATGTGAATTGCAGTCTGTCCAGAGTTTTGCTAGCATGTCGCGCTATTGTATTTTTTATTTTTTTTTAATTTGCAAATAAAGTTTATTGTAAGGCATCAGAGTAATCACGTCATGAAATGTCGAAAACGTAAAACAATAGTATAAAAGAGTTCAGTAATTCAATACAGTATTTCAGCTGTGGAGTTACAGATACAAACAATGAGGTTCATAGAAAAGAAAGTGCATCCAGTAATTATACATTCCTCAAATATTTATAAACTTGTATGTAAAGCCGATCTCCGCCTAAGGCAAAAAAATTTAAAGATTTCACTGGTTATCTAAAAGAAAAAAAAACAACCAAACAGTTTCTACAAGTACAAGTGAAGAATGAGACTGACCAGTAACATTCAGCAAAAGGTCTGGGTCAAAACCTATACAGCATTATAGGTTAAAATGTATATAGTGTATTTGTATATTTAAATATGGAATGAGGGAATTTCTGTAGTAAACAACAGGTCAAGGGCTCGGGATTGAGTCAAAGAGTTTATATTGGGAAGAAGGGACAGTGGCAGAGGACTATAGCCTTCTGTCCCAAATTTTAGTGGACTTGAGCGGGCAATTTCTATTTTGATAAAACCACTTCTTGTGAGGCAACATACTGCTTACAATGGATATCCATTCTGAAAATGTGGGGGCACGACTGGACAGTCAGGTTTTGAATAAGAGCTTTTTGGCATAGTATAACATCTCCACAACAATTGTGGATATTTTGTGAATCACATTCTGCAGGATCAGGAGTGAATAGACAAAACTTAGGGCACAGTGGGGCAGGAGTCCCCATCTCGTCATTTAAAAATGTAACAACCTGATCCCAGAACCCGGGTACCTTAGGGCAGGACCACACCAAATTATAAAAGGAGCCCGATGTGAGCCCACATTTAGGGCATTTGTCCGGTTGTTCGGGACGGAATTTATGCAGTCTGGAGGTGGTATAATATGGTCTATGTATTCTATAAAATTGGAAGACACAACTTTAGGAGAGAAAAGGGCCTCATCCCACTCATCATGAGTTAGTGGACCCACATCACCTTCCCATTTTTCCTTCAGTGGAACAAGCAGGGAGTCTCTGGACTTACTGGATAGTAAACTATAAAGTCTGGAAATCAGGTGTTGAAGAGGGGGAGATAGTATATAAGTGGAAAGCTTTGGAAAGTTATCTCACCTACGCCCAATTGAGTTTCAAGAGCATGCTTGAGTCTTAAATACTAGAATAGTTGGGGGAAGGGGAGTGAGAATTCCTCTTTTAGCTCTGGGTATGTCTTAATACTAGTGTCCGTATACATATGTGAAAGATACCAAATACCATTCCTGTGCCAGGGGATGTCAAAGGAGAGCTACAATAGTTCCAGGTGAGCCCTGCAGTGTCATAAGGGCGTGTGTCTAGGGATGTCATTGGAGTAGAATATGCGTTGAGACGCATCCCTCATCAGTAAGGCCTGGTTCAGGATCGGGTGATCATGCAAGCTTCCAACTGTATGTAGTCGGCCACAGAACAGAACATGCAAGGGGTGGGAGTAATGTAATGGAAATAAACAGGGTCTGGACAAGTTCACATTCAGCTGGGCTAGATGGGACAACTGACTAGCTATATAGTACCATTTAACACTAGTGAGGGATACACCACCCTCATCCCATGGGGCATGTAGACGATGACTAGCTACCCGGGACCTGCCAATATTCCACACGAAGGAGGTGAGAATACTTTCAATAGATAGAGATAGATATATTTAGCGCTTCAAATTCAAATAGTGACCTTGAAATTCGTATACCAAGATATGTGATAGCGGTTGACCATAGGTGTGGGGTAGAAGTCACTGCTGCTACAGGAGCCGATATATCTAATGGTGGAATATCGGACATTGAACCAAAACATGTCATTATGGAAAGTACTACATGCAAGGACACCCCAGGGTCACCGAGATATAGCAGAGTGTCGTCTGCGTACAAGCTAACCTTTTCCTATATGGGAGGGAAGTTAAAACCAATAATACGGGGTTCTTGTCTTTCAGCGAGAGGTTCAACTGCCAGTGCAAATAATTAAGGAGAGAGAGGTCAACACTGTCTGGTACCTCGATATAAAGGGAAAGGGTCTGAAATGCAACCATTTGCTGCCACTTGTGAGGATGGGGCAGAGTATAATAATTTAACCCATGTAATGTCCGTGGCTGCGGGCTGTCAGCTCCAACCTCTCGCTGACAGCCGCAGCCACGAGTCGGCAAGCACTGGCCCCAGCCTCCTCCTCAGGAGACGCCAGCGCTCGCATCCACTCACCTCTGCCGGATCCCGTACGGACCTCATGGACGACCTTTGACCCGTGAGTACCCTGGACTATAAGAGGGGTCCAGCCCCCTAGTTCACCTCGTCCACCTGCTGCCTAGTTCCTGCCAAGCTACTGTCCGTGCTGCCACAGGTATCCTATATACCATAGACTCAGACTTGTGCCCTGTTGGCCAGCTGCCTTACCGCCAAGGCGGTACAGCCCAGTGGGTCCACAGACCCTTCGTCACAGTACGCTCAGGCCATGGATCCCGCTGGCCGGTTCAAAACTGTGACGACAACGCATGAGATGCGAGCGGATATGCTGAACCTCCGGTCCCGACAGGATGAACTCCTCCAGGCGTTGAACATTCTTGCGCGTCGGCAGGAGGCACAAGCTGCTGTTCCTCCTACTACACCTCCTGGCAATATTGTTCCTCCTACTACACCTCCTGGCAACGTGGATCCTCAGTATACACCTCTTGGCAGTATTAACCCACGTGTTTCTTTGCCCCTTCCTGACCGCTATGATGGAGAAGCAAGTACCTGTCGCGGTTTTCTTAATCAATGCCAGATCCACTTCAGCTTGTATGCTAGGACTTTTTCGTCTGATGGTGCCAGGGTCGCTTTCATCATTTCTCTCCTCACCGGAAAGGCCCTTGCATGGGCAAACCCTGTCTGGGAGAGACAAGGACCAGAGACCTATGACTTTCCTGCCTTCCTCTGGACGTTTCACATGGTGTTTGAGAAGCCTGGCCGAGTGGCTGCATTCTGTCACGGACTATCTTTCAGAATTAAAGACGAACTTGCCGCCCAGGATCTGCCGTCTACCCTGGATGACCTCATCCTTCTCTCTGCCCGGATTGATATGCGGATCCGTGAACGCCTCCAAGAGGTTCAACGGGAGGGAGTCCTTCCTAGCTTGGCCCCTACGTTGCAGCAACCCCTGCTGTCCTCAGATGCCGATCCTCCTGAAAGGTTGGTAATAACGGATCATCATAAGTTATCTACCCAAGAGAGACAACGCAGATGCACATCTGGACTTTTGTCTTTATTGCGGCCTCGATGGCCACCTGGTGCGCCTGTGCCCCCAAAAATCCTAAAACCTAGGGTTGCTTGGAGTGACGACCCTGGGCAAAGAAGGACTTCCGTCTAAATTGTCCATACCCGTAACTATAGTGTCCGGCGAGAGAACGCATCAGGTCTCTGCGTATCTGGACTCTGGTTCCACTGCTAATTTTATCCGCAGAGATCTGGTGGACCTTCTGCAATTACCCACTACCCCCCTGGAGGACCCGTTGACCGTTGCTTCAGTGAATGGACTACCTCTGCCAGACCCAGTTATTGCTGTGACCAAGCCGCTGAGGCTCCAAGTAGGGGCTCTTCACTCCGAACTCCTGTCGTTCTATGTCCTATGCAAAGCCGTTAACCCTGTGTTGCTGGGCCTGCCTTGACTCCGACTGCATGCCCCAGTTCTGGACTGGAATTCTGGAGAGGTTCTTCAGTGGGGCCCTGAGTGTCAAGGTCATTGCCTGGTGAGGATTCGTTCGGCTCAGCCTTTGCTACCTCAGTCATTGGCAGGATTACCGGGTCATTATGCTGCTTTTTCGGACGTCTTCAGCAAGAGGGAGGCGGAGTCTTTGCCGCCACATCGGGCGTATGACTGCCCTATTGAACTGACACCTGGTGCATCCCTTCCCCGTGGTAGGGTATATCCCCTCTCCTTGCCAGAGACTCTGTCCATGTCCGCCTATGTGAAGGAGAACCTAGAAAGGGGCTTCATACGAAAGTCTTCCTCCCCGGCAGGAGCCGGGTTCTTCTTCGTCAAAAAGAAAGATGGCTCTCTTCGTCCTTGGATCAACTACTGTGGTCTTAACCAGATCACGGTGAAGAATAAATATCCATTGCCACTGATCTTCGAACTATTTGATATAATACGTGGTGCAAATTTTTTTCTAAACTAGACCTGCGTGGGGCTTACAACTTAATCCGGATTCGTCAGGGCGATGAATGGAAGACTGCATTTAACACCCGTGATGGACCCTTGAGTATCTAGTAATACCCTTCGGCCTGTGTAATGCTCCCGCGGTCTTCCAGGAGTTTGTGAATTACATTTTCCGTGACCTCCTATACGTTTGTGTTGTAGTCTACCTTGATGACATCTTGATTTTCTCCCCAGATCCTGTGACGCACCAGAGACATGTCCGTCAGGTTCTGCTACGGTTAAGGGAGAATCGTCTGTACGCCAAGTTGGAGAAGTGCGTATTTGACAAGGATGCTCTACCCTTCCTGGGCTACATCGTCTCGAATCAAGGCCTCGAGATGGACACTGAGAAGGTAAAGACTGTCCTGGATTGGCCACGTCCTCAAGGCTTGAGGGCCATACAGTGCTTTTTGGGATTTGCTAACTTTTACAGGCAGTTTATTCCGAACTTCTCTTCACTGACTTCTCCCATCTCTAAACTTACTAAGAAGGGTATGAACGCCAAGGTGTGGACTCCCGAGGCAGAGTCCGCATTCAATAGCCTGAAGAGTGCCTTCACGTCAGCTTCTATCCTCCATCATCCAGACGTTTCTCTACAGTTCTCGTTGGAGGTGGACGCATCCTCTGTCGGTGCTCCTGTTCCAGAGAGGTCCCAAGGGCAAGCCAAGGGTATGTGTATACTTCTCTAAGCTCTTCTCTTCCGCAGAACGCAACTACTCGATTGGGGATCGGGAGTTACTGACCATCAAATTGGCTCTGGAGGAGTCGAGACATCTACTAAAGGGCGCAGCTCACCCGATCTTGATTTTTACGGACCACAAGAATCTGACCTACCTCCAGCGGCCCCTCGGACATCTTTGAGGTCAAGGAGATCTTGGACACCAAGAGAGTGAGAGGAGAGACTTTTTTTATTTGGTGGATTGGAGGGGGTACGGTCCCGAAGAGAGGTCCTGGGAGCCAGAGGAGATCCTCAATGCCCCATCTCTTCTGAAGAGGTTTCTCTCTCACTCTGGTCCCAAGAAGAGGGGGCGTAAGAGGTGGGATACTGTAATGTCCGTGGCTGCGGGCTGTCAGCTCCAACCTACCTCTGACAGCCGCAGCCACGAGTCGGCAAGCGCTGGCCCCAGCCTCCTCTTCAGGAAACGCCAGCGCTCGCGTCTCAGGGTAGCTTCCTTCTCCCTGTTATTTCACAATGAATAACCACCTCTGTAAATTGAAAAGTGAATTCATGCATGGAAAAATGTACACCACACAGACAAGTTGGTAGACATCTTTCCCTCAGTCAAGTAGGAAGTGAACTAAATTTATTTGAACAAAGAACACAAAGAAATCTCTGTAGGAAGGTGGGACGTGCTTAAGCCCCATTGGCTCCATTCAGCTGTAAGTCCATCTGTACACTCCTCTTGCATTCCAGGGGCGGTGTCTCCATAGGCGTGTTTCTCATACATTCTCCATCTTGTTTCATTTACAAATCTTTGTGTAATATACAGATTTTTAGTTTATATAAAGTAATAATGTTTTTGCAAACAATATACATGGTAATGATCCCTGACAGTCCCCCCTAAAAATATTATTACTCTATCCCTGAGACTTGCCTAGCAACCTACCAATGACTAATCGAACCAGGAAGGTAGGGGTTTTGATTTCTTCACCAGCTTGAGACGAGCTACTCCTGATGAGTAACCCCCCTTTGTACCTGGACTTCCAAGGTTTTGGAGTGGGCCTAACTGTCCCTTTTCTCCTCAGGATACAGGATGGTTGTCTTGGTATAATCTACAAACCGCTGCTGGTTGTAATCTATATAATTAATCCAGTCTACATTTTTATTAATGGTAATAATTGTTGCACTGTCACTTACTGTCCTAATGGCACTTTTACCTCTGCAGATATAACAGGTCATGGGCAGCATCTTCCCCAAACCTAAAGACACCCGGGTAACATGATCTCCGGGCTGTCATTGCTGCCATGTACTTCTTACATATGAGTGACAACAACCAGTGACCTCCACATAAACCTCCTCAGATCGTAATTTGCAGCGCCGCGGCATATTTACACACATTATAATTATAAACCGCAGACAGTATAAACAATAGAGCCTCAACTAATAATATAATGCTATCACCAATCTCATGCTATCACCCTCAGGTTTTGGGTCCCATCAGTTCATTGCCAGTCCTGTACATCATCGTCCTCTTCTTCTCCTGTCTTCTGTGGAGTCAGACTGTATGGTGGTGTCCAGTGGGGGATTTATTATTATCCTCCACCTCGACACTTATTAAAACACTTGATACTGCTGACGGATTCACTCAGGTCTTTGCTCTTTACTTTGATCTTTGCTGATGTCATCAGGACTTTGCTTGGTCCTTCTCGTCTGTCAGACACCGTCTCTCTTAGTATACGTCACCGGGCTGTACATAGCACCTCATGCTGTGAGCCTGGGGAGAGTTCCCACGTAGACGGATTAGTGGAGTTTTATTGTGACTACCACAAACCCTCCGTATCTATCCTCTTCCTCTGGCAAGTTACTTGCCTGGGCGGCTGTTTAGAATTGTGACACTGCCGTCAGTTCATGATAAACGCGTTGTACTGGCTCCGGCTGCGCCTGCCGCACCTCAGTGATGGAGTTCATCGTATTAAAAGTCTTTTAGTTCATATTTACTGGCACTTGCCAGGGACCCCCAACCCTTGTCAATTGTTAAAATAAATACTAATCTGGTGATATCATTTACGTAATATAAAAGTTGTTCTAAGTACATACAATAGCAATGTCAGGCCATTAAACAAAATCAAACAAACCTTTATATAAGAAAAACTTCTCTGTTCCTCTGGACATGGCACCTAGAAGATGTGTATTTACTGGGTACATTTCATTTGCACTTGGTGTTACTATTTCCAGCAGGATTTGTACCTTGATCTGAGCTGATTGCCTGGAACATCTTCTACCCACAGAAATATACACAGATTCCACATGTTTATCTGACAAATGTCGCAAATCAATTTTTCTTACTCTAATTTGTATTGCATGGGAAGGCCTCTCAAGGTCTGTTCTCTTCGCGGGTATGATAAGGTTGGCACCGGTCTGCCAGGGCTGTTCTGTAGGCAAATCAAACAGCTCTAACAGAATTTAGAAGCAACAGCTGTAAAAGCCTGGGACATACCAATTAGATCTTACCAAATCGATCCTTGCAGTCTTGGGGCATATGTGAGGTCATACACCATCAATACAAGTGCTATCAAGAGTGCCTTGGGTGTTAGCGGTTCACCTTCATCCGTTCACATTCTGTTAGAATCTGGTTCCCACACCTTCCGCTCCCAGTTGGACTCTTCCTGTGGAGAACAAGCTTTTTCATTGTATAAACATTAATTGATCTTAATCAAATAATTAATTTGAAGAAAAACATTAACAAATAACATCTTTACATCAAACGTTAACATTGAGCAATAACTAGAAGTGATACATGCAAACTCATTTTTCTTCTTTATATATATCTATACATACACATATACACTGCACAGAATTCTCTGCTCTAAAATGTTCCTTTCACAACAAGAATATTTTCAAATGGGAATAGTCCAATGCTAAGGCTGGTCCAGAACTTTACATAAAACTTAATCTCAGTATTTAATATTCCTACTAAACTTTTTGAATATCGTTATTAAACAAACTTTGGGACAACATCTGGAGAACTGCTGACATCTTATCATTATACAAACACCAGGTCAATACTTGGGATAACACTGTCCCCTGTCACTACACACAACGTCTGCAGTGGGGAAGATACCGGCCGGGCTTCAGGCCCCCCTGAGAACAGGTCTACACACACGAGCACATTGTCATACACTTCTACCTCGGGTAGTTGTATGCTCTGCAGTCGCTGGGACGGGTAATCTGGCCGGGCTGCACTTTTCACAGGTACCTTTGCTGTTTTACCTATATCATGCCGTGCGCACATCATGCAGACTGCTACAAACCTAGCGGTGGCATTATTGTATCCAGGGACAAACCAATTTACTGACACCTGGCCGCACATACTCATGTTGTCAGGTCTGTCTTCTCTTGCTCTCTCAATTGGCTTACCCGATGATCCAATAAAATTCCTACTACCAATGTGCCCATAATTGTGGGCGATGCCAAAAGCGTACCTAGAGTCAGTGTAAATGTCGGCCGTCTTACCTTTCGCCAGGTTACAGGCCTCAGTGAGCACCTCCAGCTCCGCTCCTTGAGATGAACAAGAAGGTGAGAGTGGTTTCTGTATGATTTACCTGGTGCCTCGTATCCTGTCTTGTACATACTGTATATGATTAAGTATTTCTACATTACAAATTTACATTAAAACCCATGTCACATATAGATAGAACATCTCAAAGGGGTGGCGTCTTCATTCTCTAAAATAAAAACAAATGTTATACACTTCTCCACACTCATCCGATAATCCAGAACACTTTGAGAATCTCACTTTATCAGGTTCTGTAAATACTTGATTAATACAAAAACAAATAAAAATATGTTACTGAAATCTGGCATAAAATAAACAATGTTCAGACAATTTTTTTTGTTTTGCCTTCTCCCCCATCTAAATCTATAAAGACTCATCTGTGAGTGACGTCACCTTGCCTCCTGTGTAAATTTGCTGGAGGGGGATGGTCTTTTACACAATACCTCATAATGGGTGGAGACTACAGCACAGCTTACCCAGTGCCATATTCACCGTTCTGGAAAGATCTGTAACCATCTACACAGAAATACCTCAAAATATAGGTTACTGTCATACACATTTAATCTGGATTACTCATTGGGGTCTCATACACATTTTGTAGATCTCCTGAAACCAAATTCATTAATTCAAAACAAACCAAAATTGTACCTGATCAGTTCCTTCACCATTCCCCCCTTTGTGGACTCTGCGAAAGTAATGTAGCAGAGTTCAAAACTACATCTCAACATAATAAGGTCGGGCACTCTATCTGGGGGGCACTAGTTTAACCCCCTGTAATACACAACAGCCTGGAACAAAAATGACTTTCTCCTGACAAAAATACATCTTATCTTTAAAATGACTTGCAACCATTTACCTGTAAAACATCTCACATTTTCCAAAATAACATTTAGGCCGCACCATAGCACGTGCCTCATGTGTAAAAACAAAACAATTGTAATTAGTTATTCAATAAAACGGAAAATATTATATGTGGTAATATTAATTACTGCAAACCAATAAACTGTATATAAAAATAGGGAACAGTGGGGGCACATACATTTTCAAGACCCCGTGTCTCACAATATCTGTAGTTTAATACATTTGAATTAACATCAAAACACATTAAATAGTATCACATCAACAGCACATGCGCAAAGATAAGAAACTTTCCTGTACACAGGAAAAAAGAAATTGATTATAACCCCATACTCAAAACACTAAGAATTTTTGTTTTTATTATGCATCCCTCAGTCAAGGACTACACGTACTACTCGGCACCACACAATTCCTACTCCAGGTTGGATTACTTTTTCCTGCGTCATGCACATCTCCCTAGCCTTACATCATCCTCAATAGATGACATAACGATATCTGACCATGCCTTTATTACCCTCACCTTAGCTCGTCCAATGGCCCATCCTCACTCCTGGCAGTGGCGACTGAACGAGTCGCTCCTGCAGGATACGACAGTGGTCTCCGATGTACGCCGAGACCTGGTGGAGTACTTTGATAAAAACGACACACCGGGGATGGATCCGTTTTGTATATGGGAGGCGCATAAATGTGTGGTGCGCGGTTCCCTTATACGAATGGGAGCCAAACTCAAGAAGGAGCGGACGGCCCACCTTAGAGACCTACTGTCCTGCATACATAGACTGGAACAGTCCCATAAGGTATCACAGGACCGGTTATTAGGGGCAGAATTGGGGCAATTGAGGGAGCAGGTACGTTCACTCTGTCTTGCCAAGGCAAAGGCCACCCTAGTTAAATGTAGAAGACATTTTTACGAATTCAGTAATAAACCCAGTAGGACCTTGGCCCGTGCCCTCCGGAAAACCCGCTCACGTACATACGTTCCGCTCATCCTAGACACATAATAAACGACTGCAACTCGCACATGACATTTCAGAGACCTTCCGTGCCTATTATCACTCTCTCTATAACCTCCCAAAGGCACCCTCCTCACAAGACGGCGGTAGCCAACTGGAGAAGATCGAGGAGTATCTTTGATCCTCCGGGATGAAATCCATCCCACTGGACGATATTGCGGCCTTAGAGGCCCCCATCTCCCTTCCGTACTATAAGACCTACTCAGATGTGCTCACACCTCATTTCATCCGGGCCTTTAATTTGCTTACCGAGGGGGGCTCCATTCCTGGGGATACGTTGAGGGCACACATCACGGTTATACCCAAGGAAGGGAAGGACCCATTCCTATGCCAGAGTTATCGTCCTATTTCTCTATTGGATGTAGATTTGAAACTCTTTGCGAAGATTCTGGCACATCGGTTGTCTCCGCTCCTTCAAACCGTGATACATACTGACCAAGTGAGTTTTATGCCCTTTCGGGAAGCGAGGGATAACCCCACACGGGCAATTAATTTAATGTACCAGGCAGCAGTCTCGTCACTCCCCACTTGTTTTTTGTCAACGGACGCGGAAAAGGCTTTCGACAGGGTCAGTTTGGACTTTATGTTGGCCACTTTACGACATATAGGAATAGGGACTCATATGATGTCCTGGATCTCTGGTCTCTACTCCTCCCCGTCAGCTCAGGTCAAGGTCAATGGGCACCTCTCATCCTCCTTTAGGATTACCAACGGTACACGACAAGGCTGCCCCTTCTCTCCATTGATCTTTATTTTATGCCTGGAACCCTTGTTGTGTCATATCCGCTCCAACCCAGACATTACAGGCGTGGACCTGGGAGGCAGATCCCATAAGGTTGCCACCTATGCGAACGATCTGCTGTTCTTCCTCACAGCCCCTAGAATTTCCTTGCCCAACCTGATGGCGGAGTTGAGTAGATACTCGAGATTATCAAACTTCAAAATAAACTACCAGAAGTCAGAGGCCCTTAACATCTCGTTGCCACAGACTCTGGTCACTGACCTGTCGGAGTCTTTTTCTTTCAAGTGGGCAAGGGACTCTCTTAAATACCTGGGAGTACGACTTCCCAGTGATCTCTCGCCTTTATGCGGTGAACTTTCCCTTCTTCAACGTATAAAGGCGGACCTGGACTCTTGGACGTCGGGCACTTTCACCTGGTTTGGTAGGTGTGCGATTTTTAAAATGAACATTTTACCACAAATTCTGTATCTCCTACAGTCCCTACCGATACATATCCCACGCCCGTTCTTTCAATCCCTGCTGTCCCTGGTGCACAAATTCATATGGGCAGGGAAACCGGCACGCATCGCCCGATCCTTGCTATTTCGTGTAAAGAGGGAGGGGGCATTGGTCTGCCGGACTTTGTCTCCTATCATCACGCCTCCCACTTGGCACGAATCTTAGATTGGTTCCGACACGGCGGGATGAAAGAATGGGTATCTATGGAACAGGCTTTTATGACAGTCCCCTTGCAGGCACTGCCTTGGTTGGGCAAAAATGTTCCCCGGGTCGCACGGACACACCCGACACCCTTGCAGTCGCAGTGCGAGTGTTTCCTCGGACGGAGTTCTCGCCGCCCCCCTCCCCGCTATTTCCGATCTTAGGCAATCCTGCCTTTCCACTGGGACTGGATAGTGGTCCATTTCAAGTATGGTTGAGGGAAGGTAAGGGACGGGCTATACAATTTCAGCAGGAGGGGAGGTGGATGACGAGCGCTGAAATACGGTCTCTGTCGGATCCGGACCCTTTCTCGACATGGCAGGTTACCCAGTTGCGACATTTTCTGGCGTCACTAGACCATCCTGGAGCGCAACTACGAGACTGCTCCTCGTTTGAACTCCTGTGTACAGGCACAGGCACGGGGACTCATTGTCCAGAATCTATACGCTCTTGATCTCACCCTCCAATTTACCTCCACCTCCGTACCTGCTTAGCTGGGAGAGGGACTTGGGCGAAACATTCACCCCTGAACAACAAGAACGCCTGTTCACCATGACGCATAAGTCCTCCATGGCCAGTAGATTTCATGAGGCAGGGTTCAAGATTCTGTCCCGTTGGTACAGGGTGCCTTCCAGATTGCATGCAATGATCCCGGCGGCTTCGCCATTATGCTGGAGATGTGGGGACCATGTGGGTACAATCATGCATATTTTCTAGGACTTCCCACTCCTGACTAGGTTCTGGTCCGAGGTATGGCACATTTCCTCAAAATTTACGGATTTTCCCCTCCCGCGATCAGCGGGCCTGTTCCTGCTTCATTTGTGTGAGGTCCCCCTGTCCTCGTATAGACGCTCGGTAGTTCGACACCTGGTTAACGCAGCTAGGGCGTGTGTTCCTGCACTGTGGAGACAGTCCTGTCCTCCGACGGTGGGCATGTGGTTCGACAAGATCCAGGAGATCATGAGAATGGAGGAACTCACGGCATCAATGAAGGGGACCCATGCCTCCTTCCTAAAAACATGGCGTGAATGGATTCGTTTCCAAACAACCGAGGAATATAACGCCATCATGGCCTCGTGAATTCCCACCTAGATCCGGTGTGTCAGGTCAGCTTCCCCCCCCCCCCTTTTTTTTTTCTTTCCTCACTATTTTTCCTCCCCTTCTTACTGTCTCTGCTTTTCTCTCCTCCTTTTCATGTTCTCATGCTCGCTTATGGAATACCATGCACGGCTGCGGGTTCAGGGTGCATATCGGAGATTCCTTAAACATTTGTTTCCAGCGACATGGTACTCTCAGGTGACCCCATGCACTTATGTGAGGCTGATAACTGACCTGTGATCTGTTGAATGTTTTGCACTGCCATTTTCGCATTATGTTGTGTACACTTTGAACGTTTTGTGATACAAAATAACAAAATGAAAATAAAAGAATTTATAAAGAAAAAATAAAAAAAAAGAATTTTTGTTTTTAGACATTACTGCTGTTAACAATAAGAGCATAGAATATAGATCCAAAATCAGTTCACGCCCTGTATACCACTGCAGACAGCCCACAGCCCCCTCCCAACCGAATTCTACAGGAAGGGGTCACACACTCACTCCTCACAGCTTCTATTCTCACAATCTTAACAATTTCAATGCCGGCAAAACAACGTACGTATCTGCAATCATTCATCACACTATTGTATAGGAATTTTCTACGTTCAAAACATCAAACACATAATCTGTAACTGTGTCCAATCTGTCGGCCACCATCTCTATATTATGATGACGTGTCTCCTCACCAGTGCACAGCGTCCTGTACAGCTGGGACGGAAGCTAGAATAGAAAAAAAAAACACTGCAGCATGTGTTACTGAGGGAAATGACAAAGTTAACAAGGCTATCATTTCATACTGATTTGGTTGGGCCGAGCGTGACCTCATCAGGGGTGGGGGGCGAGACACAATGAGGACACACTCAACATGAGGTACGGCGGCCATTACAGGGCGGCGGCTGGTCCTGTGTTTTCTAATACATATAACATACAATAACACCGAAAAAGGCCATATTTACAAATGGACACAGCCAGATCAGAAACGCTGATGAAGGAGAGTGAGCAGGTGCTTTAAATAATAATAGCCACTCCCACTAGTCTTGAGGGGAGTGGTGTGTGTGTGGTGCATGGGATGTGTAGTAAGAAATAATAAATGAATAGTGTGTGTGCAAGTGTAATACTATAAGTGAAATATAGGGGGCAGTAATGAGTGAAGTGCCTCAATAGAAATAAATGGATAATGGGGTGCAAGTGTGTGAAACATGGAGGGATAGTGTGTACGTCATGAGGCACAACGTGTATAGCCAGGTAGAAGCCTATTTGTGACGCCTTGATAGTTCATAGAGCGGGCTACCCTGCTTGCTATGCCAAACAACAACAACACACCATACTCTCCCAGCATCAAAGACCCGGCTGTGTCCAAGAGAAGCGAATATACGTAATAATGAAAAATACCTGGGGTATTAGTGATCATTTTGGCCAAAAGGACGCACGCTCGCAATCCACGACAAGGATCCCCAGACTTGCGAGTCCCTAACTCCTTAACTGGAACAGAATGTTCCTGATGCACAGACAAAACCGATAAAAACAAGGGGACATATACAAAAACACCGAAAAAGGCCATACTTACAAATGGACACAGCCAGGTCAGAAACGCTGATGGAGAGTGAGCAGGTGCTTTAAATAATAATAGCCACTCCCACTAGTCTTGAGGGGAGTGGTGTGTGTGGTGCATGGGATGTGTAGTAAGAAATAATAAATGAATAGTGTGTGTGCAAGTGTAATACTATAAGTGAAATATAGGGGGCAGTAATGAGTGAAGTGCCTCAATAGAAATAAATGGATAATGGGGTGCAAGTGTGTGAAACATGGAGCGATAGTGTGTACGTCATGAGGCACAACGTGTATAGCCAGGTAGAAGCCTATTTGTGACGCCTTGATAGTTCATAGAGCGGGCTACCCTCTATGAACCCTCTATTAGTTAATTATTATTCATGGCTCCAATCTTGCCCTGTGTAATCTGTAATCTGGCCCCCGGAAGAAGCTGACTCAGTTCAGTGAAACGTACGTCGGGACATACCGACCCTGACAGTAGGGAAAGATTAGAGATTACACAGGGCAAGATTGGAGCCATGAATAATAATTAACTAATCCTGCCGAATTCAAGTCCGCTCCAGACAGCTGGAGGGAACGGAGGTAGTGGCGACACTTGAGACCAGTGTGTTGCTGAGTGCCCATGACGTCGCGGCACTCACAGCCAATACTCTGAAACAGACAGCAATACTTACAACTGCACGAACCAGTAGTTTTCACTGCTAACAGGCAGGCTGTCTGTTTGCCTAAACACAGCGTACGCTGCTGTCTCTGTATTGCCGCCGAATTGTGTATCGCAGCGGCAACGCTGAGAACACTAAATAAAACACAACAGGCAGTTTGTCTCTCTGCATTGCCGCATAATTAAGAACCGCAGCGGCAACGCTGAGAACACAAAACGCACTCGGTGACCAGCTAGCTGCTCACTGAGATAGATTGCTTTCTGTTCGCGTTGCTGGCCGAGCTGCTGCTTGAGCCAGGAATGGAACAGCAACGCTGGTAACAGAACAAATACAACACAATCTGAAGACTAATTAACCCCTTCCCGACATTTGACGTACATGTACGTCATGGAAAGTACTGACTTCCCGCATCTTGCCGTACATGTACGTCAAACGTTTGGCACCGGCTCAGAAGCTGAGCCGGTCCCATCATCACCGGATCTCAGCTGTATCTTACAGCTGACATCCGACTGTAACGGCGGGGACCGAAATTAGCTTCGATCCCCGCCATTAACCCCTTAAGTGCAGCGCTCAAACGCGATCGCTGCACTTAAGGTGTTTGCAGCTCATCGGAACCCCAGTAATGAAATTGCCGGGGTTCCGGTGGCTGCAATGGCAACCGTTGGCCTAATACTGGCCTCCCGGTCTGCCTAGCACCGAAGCCGGTCAAGATCCGCCCGGCGGCGGAGCCTGATCGGCTTCCGTAGCTGCCGGCAAGATGGCGCCGGGTCAGGAGCTGATCCGGCGTCATCAGCGGTGGAAGTCAGCTGTACTGTACAGCTGACATCCACCTGTAACGGCAGGAACCGGAGCTAGCTCCGATCCCTGCCATTAACCCCTTCGATGCAGCAATCGAAAGCGATTGCTGCATCGTAGCGGTTACAAGCAGATCGCCAGCCCTGACAGGCAATCGGGACTGGCGACTGCTGTTATGGCAACAGGAGACACAATGGTCTCCTGCTCTGCCATTACGGAAGCCGATTTAGGCCCCGCCGGGAGGCGAAGCCTAAACGGCTTGCTGTCAGTGAATGACTGACAGATCTAATACATTGCACTACATAGGTAGTGCAATGTATTAGAAAAAAAAAAATCTGACCGTTGGACCTTCAAGTCCCCTAGTGGGACTTGAGAAAAAGTGTAAAAAAAGTATAAAAAAGTGTAAAAAAAAGTGCAAAAAATAAAAGTTTGAAAACAATAAAAGTTTCAAGTAATCAAATAACACACAATCCCCCTTTTACTCTTATCAAGTCCTTTATTATTGAAAAATAATAATAAACCATATGTATTTGGTATCGCCAGGACCGTAACGACCGGAGGTATCAAAATATTATATTATTTATTGCACGCGGTGAACAGCGTAAAAAAAACCCGTAAAAAACGTTACCAGAGTTTCTGTTTTTTAGTCACTTTGCCCTACAAATATTACAATAAAAAGTGATCAAAAAGTCGCACGTATCCAAAAATGGTACCTATAAAAACAATAGCTCGTCCCGCAAAAAACAAGCCCTCATACAACTCCGTCGACAAAAAAATTAAAACGTTATGGTTCTCACAACTTGGCGACAGAAAAAATACATTCTTTTTACAAAAGTAATTTTATTGTGCAAAAAGTTGTAAAACATAAAAAAGTTCTATAAATGAGGTATCGCCGGAATCGTACTGACCCGCAGAATAAAGGTAACATGTAGTTTATAATGCGTGGTGAACTCTGTATAAAAAAAAAACAAAAAAAGCTGTGCCAGAATTGCGTTTTTTGGTTTACCTGGCATCCCAAAAAATAGGATAAAAGGTGATCAAAAAGTCACATGTACCCCAAAATGGTACCAATAATAACTACAGCTCGTCCCGCAACAAACCAGCCCTCATACCGCTACGTCTATGAAAAATAAAATTAGTTATGGCTCCAATAAGTCAGGAAATAAAAAAATATGCAGTTGTGCCCGAGGAGAACATTTCTTCTGTTTCAAGAGGCGATTTATCAAGGACCTAAAATTAGGGAACCAGGAAGGGAGGGCCCAATCATATCCGATGGAAGCGACGGTGCCCGTATTATACCAGGATAATACTTTCCCAGCAAAATTCCCCAAACTACAAAGGCGCGGAGTGTGGACCAAAAGGGGGATAAGAAATGACACCATTTATCAGTGCGACACCGGCCTGTGCAGAAAGGATTGCTTCACAGCGTAACACACATCTATGGATTATTTTTATTTTTTTATACCACCTGACTATGCCCCTTATATACTCCGCCCCGCTTACATGTACCCCCACATTATAAAACACCAGCAATACTCAAACAAATATAGTACCAAGCAAAATCCGCTCTCCAAAAGCCAAATGGTGCTCCCTCGGCCCTGAACCCTACAGCGTGCCCAAACAGCAGTTTCCTTCAACATATATGGCACCGTCATACCCGTGAGAACCCTTTTAACAATTTTTGTGGTGTGTGTCTCCAGCGTCATAAGCTGGGCATGACATATTTGCCACTGAATGGCATATCTAGGGAAAAATATAAATTTTTAATTTGCACCATCCGCAGCGCATTCATTTATGGAAAAGACCTGTGGGGTGAAAATGCTCACTACACCCCTTAATAAATGCCTTGAGGGGTGCAGTTCCATAATGGGGTCACTTATCAGGGGTTTCTTTTTATTATTTCACATCTGAGCCTCTGCAGTTGTGAACCAATACTTTGTAAATCGCCAAATTAGGCCTCCACTCCGCATGGTACTCTTCACTTCTGAGCCCTGTCATATGTCCAGACAAAAGATTAGGGCCACATGTAGGGTGTTTCTAAAACCGGGAAACACCGCATAATAATTAGAGAGCTGTCTTGTTATGGTGGCACAAGCCGGGCACCACATATTGGCATATCTATGGAAAAAAATCCCATTTTCACTCTGCAACATTGAGCGCACACTAATTTCTACAAAACACCTGCAGGGTTAAAATGCTTACTACACCCCTTGGTAAATGCATTGAGGGGTGTAGTTTACAAAATGGGGTCACTTCTGGGGGGTTTCCACTGTTTTGGGCCCACAGGTGCCCAGAAACCAATCCAGCAACATCTGCACTCCAAATGGCGGTCCTTCCCTTCTGAGCCCTGCCGTTTGCCCAAACAGCAGTTTATGACCACATATGGGGTATTGCCGTACTCGGGAGAAATAGCTTTACAAATGTTGGGTTCTTTTTTTCCTTTATTTGTTGAGAAAATGAAAAAATTTGCGCTAAAGCTACGTCTTATTGAAGAAAAAGGACTGTTTTTATTTTCACTGCCTAATTCTAATAAATTCTATGAAACATCTGTGGGGTCAAAATGCTCACTACACCCCTAGATGCATTCTTCAAGAGGTGTAGTTTCCTAAATGGAGTCCCTTTTTGGGCGTTTTCATTGTTTTGTCCCCTCAGGGGCTTTGCAAATGTGACCTGGCCTCCGCAAATCATTCCTGCTAAATGTGATCTCAAAAAGTCAAATAGTGCTCTTTCCCTTCTAAGCCCTGCCGTGTGTCCAAACAGCCGTTTATTACCACATGTGGGGTATTGTTTTACTCGGGAGAAATTGCTTTACAAATTTTGTGGTGCTTTTTCTCCTTTAGTCCTTCTGGAAATGAGAAAAAATTAGCTAAACCTACATTTTCTTTGAAAAAATGTAGATTATTATTTTCAGGGCCTACTTCCAATAATTTCTGCAAAAAAACTGTGGTGTCAAATCGCTCACTATACCCCTAGATAATTTCCTCAATGGGTGTTGTTTCCAAAATGGGGTCACTTGTGGGGGGTTTCCACTGTTTTGTCCCCTCAGGGGCTTTGTAAATGTAACATGGCCTCCGCAAACCATTCCTGCTAAATTTGAGTTCCAAAAGCCAAATGGCGCTCTTTCCCTTCTCAGCCTCGCCGTGTGTCCAAACAGCCGTTTATTACCACATGTGGGGTACTGTTTTACTCGGGAGAAATTTCTTTACAAATTTTATGGTGATTTTTCTCCTTTAGTCCTTGTGGAAATGAAAAAAAATTAGCTAAACCTACATTTTATTTGAAAAAATGTAGATTTTCATTTTCACAGCCTACTTGCAAAAATTTCTGCAAAAAACCTGTGGGGTCAAAATGCTCACTATACCCCTAGATAATTTCCTCAAGGGGTATAGTTTCCAAAATGGGGTCACTTGTTTGGGGTTTTCACTGTTTTGTCCCCTCAGGGGCTTTGTAAATGTGACATGGCCTCCGCAAACCATTCCTGCTAAATGTGAACTCCAAAAGCCAAATGGCGCTCTTTCCCTTCTCAGCCACGCCGTGTCTCCAAACAACCGTTTATTACCACATGTGAGGTATTGTTTTACTCGGGAGAAATTGCTTTACAAATTTTGCGGTGCTTTTTCTCCTTTAGTCCTTGTGGAAATGAGAAAAAAAATCGCTAAACCTACATTTTCTTTGAAGAAATGTTGATTTTAATTTTCACGGCCTACTTCCAATAATTTCTGTAAAAAACCTGTGCGGTGAAAATGCTCACTACACCCCTAGATAATTTCCTTGAGGTGTCTAGTTTCCCAGATGGGGTCACTTTTGGGGGATTTTGACTGTTTTGGCACCGCAAGAGCCCTTCAAACCTGACATGGTGCCTAAAATATATTCTAACAAAAATAAGGCCCCAAAATCCACTAGGTGCTCCTTTGCTTCTGAGGCCGGTGTTTCAGTCCAGTAGCACGCTACGGCCACATGTGGGATATTTCCTAAAACTGCAAAAACTGGGCAACAAATATTGAGTTGCATTTCTCTGGTAAAACCTTCTGTGTTATAAAAAAAATTGTATTAAAAATGTATTTCTGCAGAAAAATATGAAATTTGTAAATTTCACCTCTACTTTGCTTTAATTCCTGTGAAATGTTTAAAGGGTTAAGACATTTTCTAAATGCTGTTTTGAATACTTTGAGGGGTGAAGTTTTTAAAATGGGGTGACTTTTTGGGGGTTTCTAATATATAAGGCCCTCAAAGCCACTTCACAACTGAACTGGCCCCTGTAAAAATAGCCTTTTGAAATTTTCTTGAAAATGTGAGAAATTGCTGCTAAAGTTCTAAGCCTTGTGAGGTCATAGAAAAATAAAAGGATGTTCAAAAAACGATGCCAATCTAAAGTAGACATATGGGGGATGTTAATTAGCAACAATTTTGTGTATTATAACTGCCTGTCTTACAAGCAGATACATTTAAATTGAGAAAAATGCTAATTTTTGCAATTTTTCGCTAAATTTTGGTGTTTTTCACAATTAAATACTGAACATATCGAGCAAATTTTGCCAGTAACATAAAGTCCAATGTGTCACGAGAAAACAATCTCAGAATCGCTTGGATAGGTGAAAGCATTCCGGAGTTATTACCACATAAAGTGACACATGTCAGATTTGAAAAATGAGGCTCTGTCAGGAAGGTCAAAAGTGGCTAAAGAGGGAAGGGGTTAACTGTTCATTGACACAAAAATTTTAATCCTTTTGCGCTGCTACTCACCAAAAGTTTGGAGCGGCAACGCTTAAAAGGTAGTCAATGATCAGGCAGTTGCTCATAGAGTTTGAACACAACCTCCTGTAGTGTGCATATGCAAGGTATCTTACAGATACAAAAATAACCCTTGCAGCACCACCTCGTTTATTTCCACCTGAGTAGTAGGGCCAACAAGCTCCCTACCCAGTGGAATTTGTTTAAAGCTGTAATCACACTGTGCAATAATTTAATCAAAATACCACACAATGTGGCAATAAAGGGGACATTGCACAGTATAATCCTTCTCCTACTACACTAGTCGGTATCAATAAAAAACTGAAGGCGACATTGTCCACCATGCTCTACCTTTCCTCCTCTCTCCCTATACCTACATTTTTCATGATTTAATAGGTGGTGTACACCAGAGCATGGAGGGATAAATTTAACAACTTATAATATAAATTGGAGGTCTACTCTACCAATTTCATGAACTTTCAATGTGTCCAGATTAGAGTCAGACGGAGCAGAGGTAAGCTGGTTTGAATCCATCGGAGGCGGATCAATAGGCTGCACAGTAGAGGATGTAGCTGTCAAGGAGTCCGCTCTGCGGTATTGGTCGAGCTTGCCAGCCGATTTAGTTTGCGATTTCGGAGCCACCATGACTGGAATTCAAGTAGCTGTAAATGAAGCTGTAAGGAACACCACTATGAAGTATGACTCTGAGGGGGGATTAGGCACCCCGGCAATGTCAAGGTGTTACATTACAGAGAAGTAGAGACAATCTGGGGAGCCAAGAGGGCCATTAGTAAAGTTTGGGAGTCAGTTAGAGAAATTTGATGCATCGGGTGTTTGCAGGTGACCCACAAACAGGGCTGACGTGGAATCTTGGCAACAGGGTAACAGTCCGGAAAGTAGCTTAGGCGTTAAATGTTAATACAAAGCCACCGATTATGTCAAACAATAAGGCAATGAGGTCTAGCAGGCTGGTCGTTGTATGTTTGTGCTATAGGTGGATATGAGCCCCCGAATCACCACACACCGTGGCTTAGAGGCTTCAGGGTATCAACGCCTTTCCAGACACCCAGTGCCCGGACAGGCTGGTATTTTTGAGAAGCTTTAAATGGGATGCTGTATAGCGCAAGTCTATCAGGACTGTGTGGTGTTGTGACAACCGTCTAGTTGGGCACAGGGGAAATTGCACTCACCCCAGTAGTACTTCAGTGTGGACCTGAATTTCCAAGATGGATGGTGGCAGGCAGAGGCAGAGTGGTATAAACCTGCTGAGGCCAAATCCAAGATGGTGGCTGCAACATTAAAAGGTCGTATTTGTATAAAATAAGCTGTCCCACGTTGACTCCAGGGTACAGCGTGCAGTGGGGACACCAGCTACTGATGATAGGGCCTGCGACCCTGCAATCCACAAAGGCACAGGAGCGCTATGCGGCTCAGAAGCGGCACGGCGGCCTTTCAAAATTTAGGCCAATTTTAGGCTGTGGCTTCAGGCGTAGTAGTAAGCCGCAATCCCAAAATGCGGCCAAAATGTCCGGGAGTGGTGCCAAATCAAGCCAGATGTGGAGAAGGGCAGAAGGAGAGGCACCAGAGCCCAATGTTGGTGGCAGATGGGGTTAGATGGCCCCAGATAGAGCTAGATGGAGCAGAGCCCTCAAGAGATGCGTCCGTCCGGTCTCGCCCTCAAGCCTTGACCCGCGATATTGTATTTAATTCGTTTCATGAGAAATTTAACTCTTAAAATGGGTTGTCTGCTTTCAATAAATTAATGTTATTTTTTGTATAATTAAAAATTATAAAATTATTCAATATACTTTCTATATTAATTCCTCACGGTTTTCAAGATCTCTTGTTGTTCAGTAGGAATATGCATTGTAACTTTCTAGTGGATAAAATTCTGTCTGTGGTCATGTGATAACCGTTACAGTACTTGTATCAGAGCTATGTCTTCTAACGATCCCATCACCCGCGTGATCATCACATGACTAGAAACAGTGTTAGGCTATGTTCACAGCTGCATCACTGGATTCGCTGGGTTCTCGTTATTTTGCAGAAACAAAATAGTACTGCATGCAGCGCTAATTTGGCTGGCAAATATGATGGGATCTGCAATGGAGGCTCCTAATGGAGCTTGTGATACAGATGTGAATAGAGCCTGCAGTGTTTGATGCGTTTTTTTTTTTAAGTCAAAGTCAGAAGTCAATTCAAATGAAAGGTATAAAGAAAGGACTGATGCGTCTAATTTTTTTGTGTCTGCTCCTGTGTTTGACTAAAAAAATAATAAGAATAACTGTGTGTGTTCCTGTCCTTATGGCTTATGCTGTTATATAATACAAATCAGGTCATCTATATACAGCTGGACCTTTACGCCTCATGCACACGACGGTTGTGCCACTCGGGCCATTTTTGATGGCATCCGAGCGGCACCCAATAGTCTTCACGGACCCATTCACTTTAGCGGGTGAATCAGGGTTCGTGAAAAATGATCCGAGTCTCCGATCCGAGGAAAGATAGGACATGTTCTATCTTTCTTCGGATCACTGACTGGACTCGGCTGGCACACACGGTCGTGTGCATGAGGCGTTCGTGAATGGTACCCAGATGTTGTGTCAACTTTTTTTATTCGTAAATGTCTATTTGATGGGCAATTGTATTAAATTACTATATAAAGGAAAGTGTTAATGTTCTCAAAGGCGTTCCTCTATTTTTCGTATGTATTTAACAGCACTGCTGAAGATGATAGGACTATGTGGAATAATCAATGAGCTTTGCTCTTGTTATCCACTATATTATTTTTCCATTCTTGAATTTCAATCATATTTGATGGGGATTAAGGAGCTCAGAGACTTTACCTTGGCCCTTAAGCTGCTTTGGTGAAGTGGGATTTAACAAACTAGAAATAGCTTTATTTTGTTATTCTTCCTAAGAGCTGGAAAAAAATTAAGAAATTTGCTTAACTACATAATCTTTGTTGCATGGTCAGCTAGCTAAGGATTTGCAATTCTTTTGCCTATTGCAACATTAACAAGCCAAGAATTAATAGTTCTCAAATGGTCTTTGGTAATTTCTATTAAACAGTCAGGTTTCCAGAACACTCAGGATTATACAATTGCTAAATTTTTCCAGCAGAACTCCGTTTATTCCCTGGTAGCTGAATTTAGCAAAAAAACAAACAAAACATTTTAACTTTTAAACAAAACATTATTATTATTTCTTTAAACTGGCTTTTTTTTTCTTTGATTCTATACATCTTAAAATTTGCGTCAGTAGTAATTTGTAGAAAATTGGTTAAAGAGGTTGTGTAGGATGACAAAGAAAAAGGTCTGACTTTTTATCTTGACAGCGTGTCACTTGCCATGGGCTGTGTCTGGGACTGCAGCTAAACTATGCTCACTTGAATGGAGCTGAGCTGCAATACTTTATACAGTCCATGGTCAAATGTGGCACTGCTTCTGTAAAAAATAAAAAATAAGACCCTTTTTACTAATTCCATACATTTTAAAATTTATATCCAAGTTAAAAAAATGGACTACCTGTATATGATCCAACTGTAGTGATAACCACTTGCTGAATTCCCAAAAGTCCAGTCTAGGCAAGTTCTCGTGGCGCTTTCTATTATTGTACGTAAAATTTGTTTGAAGTTACTCCTTAACCCCTTCCCTCTTTGGCCGCTTTTGACCTTCCTGACAGAGCCTCATTTTTCAAATCTGACATTTTTCACTTTATGTGGTAATAACGGCGGAATGCTTTTACCTATCCAAGTGATTCTGAGATTGTTTTCTCGTGACACATTGGACTTTATGTTACTGGCAAAATTTGCCCTATACATTCAGTATTTAATTGTGAAAAACACCAAAATTTAGCGAAAAATTGCAAAAATTTGCATTTTTCTCAATTTAAATGTATCTGCTTGTAAGACAGGCAGTTATACCACACAAAAATGTTGCTAACTAACATCCCCCATATGTCTACTTTAGATTGGCATCGTTTTTTGAACATCATTTTATTTTTCTAGGACGTTACAAGGCTTAGAACTTTAGCAGCAATTTCTCACATTTTCAAGAAAATTTCAAAATGCTATTTTTACAGGGGCCAGTTCAGTTGTGAAGTGGCTTTGAGGTCCTTAGATATTAGAAACCCCCAATAAGTCACCCCATTTTAAAAACTGCACCCCTCAAAGTATTCAAAACAGCATTTAGAAAGTTTCTTAACTCTTTAGACATTGCGCAGGAATTAAGGCAAAGTAGAGGTGAAATTTACAAGTTCATTATTTTTTTCCAGAAATTCATTTTGAATCCATTTTTTTTGTACCACAGAATGTTTTACCCAAGAAATGCAACTCAATATTTATTGCCCAGGTTCTGCAGTTTTAGGAAATATCCCACATGTGGCTCTAGTGTGCTACTGGACTGAAGCACCGGCCTCAGAAGCAAAGGAGCACCTGGTGGATTTTGGGTCTCCTTTTTATTAGAATATATTTTAGGCACCATGTCCGCTTTGAACAGGTCTTGTGGAACTAAAACAGTGGAAACCCCCCAAAAGTGACCCCATTTGGGAAACTACACCCCTCGAGGAATTTATCTAGGGGTATAGCAAGCATTTTGACCGGCCAGTTTTTTTGCAAAAATTTTTGGAACTAGGCCATGAAAATGTAGGTTTAGCTAATTTTTTTTCATTTCCACAAGGACTAAAGGAGAAAAGCACCATAAAATTCCTCCCGAGTAAAACAATACCCCACATGTGGTAATAAATGGTTGTTTGGACACACGGCAGGGCTTAGAACGGAAAGAGCGCCATTTGGCTCTTGGAGCTCAAATTTAGCAGGAATGGTTTGCGGAGGCCATGTCACATTTGCAAAGCCCCTAAGGTGACAAAACAGTGGAAACCCCCAACAAGTGACCCCATTTTGGAAACTATACCCCTTGAGGAAATTATCTAGGGGTATAGTGAGCATTTTGACTCCACAGGTGTTTTACAGAACTTATTGGAAGTAGGCCGTAAAAATGAAAATCTAAATTTTTTCAAATAAAATGTAGGTTTAGGTATTTTTTTTTTCATTTCCACAAGGACTGAAGGAGAAAAAGCACCATAAAATTAGTAAAGCAACTTCTCCCGAGTAAAACAATACCCCACATGTGGTCATAAACGGCTGTTTGGACACACGGTAGGGCTCAGAATGGAACTAGCACCATTTGGATTTTGGATAGTGTCTGGGCGCCATGTCACATTTACTGAGCCCCTGTAGTACTAGTACAGTGGAAACACCCCAAAATTGACTCCATTTGGGAAACTGCACCCCCTGAGGAATCATCTAGGGGTATAGTGAAAATTTTGATGCCAAAGGTTTTTTGCTGAATTAATTTGAATTAAGCTATGAAAATGAAAAATAATTTTTTTTTTCCAACAAGATGTCGTTTTAGATCAAGATTTTTCATTTTTACAAGGAATAGAGAAGAAAAAGCACCCCAACATTTGTAAAGTAATTTCTCGCGAGTACGGTAACACCCCATATGTGGTTATAATCAGCTGTTTACGTATATGGGAGCATTCAGAAGAAAAGGAGCGGTATTTATCTTTTGGAGCGTAGATTTTGCTGGAGTGGTTTGCGGACGCCATGTTGCATTTGCAAAACGCCTGATGTACCAAACAAAAGTGACCCCGTTTTAGAAACTACACCTCTAAAGGCATTTATCAAGGGTTGTAGTGAGAATTTAGACATCACAGGTGTTTTTCAGAAATGAATACGCAGTGGATGGTGCAAAGTGAAAATTGCAATTTTTCCACTGATCTGCCCATTCACCGCACAAGATGTTGTGCCCCTAGAGAATCTTACCCCATAAATTGTTAAGCGGGTTCTCCCGGGTATGGTAATGCCTTACTTGTGGCCATAAATTGCTGTTTGGGCACGCTGTAGGGCTAAGAAGGAATAGACCGCCATTTTGAGCATGGATTTTGTTTGGTAGTTTTGTTTGAGTTTTGCTGGTATTTCCGTTTATAATGTGGTGGCATATCTAATCTGTGCGGAGAACATCAGGGTATATGTAATCTGTGCGGAGTACATCAGTGTATATGTAATCTGTGCGGAGTCCATGAGGACATAATAAGAGGGTATAATAATGGGGTAAATACCGTATATATCGGCGTACAAGACGACTTTTTACACCCTTAAAAAAATGTCAAAAGTGTGGGGTCGTCTTATATGCCGGATATTGTCTACATTAGGGATGCACGTTGCAGCCGCACAGCTCAGTATAGTAACACATGAATGTATGGGAGCGCGGCTGCGGCTGTGTATTTCAGCCACAGCCCCGCTCCTGAGTCATGATAAGTTCGCGGGGTCAGGATGATGCAATGCGGCCAGCGCTGCACTAATGAGCGGCGGCACTGGAGACAGAACATGGCGGGCGCGCTACAAAACACCCCCATGTTCTGTCTTCAGTGCCTGAACTGCCGCTCATTAGTGCAGCGCCGGCCGCATCACCTCATGCTGACCGCGCGCGCACTTCCTGTCAGGAGCGGGGCAATGGCTGTATTACACAGCCGCAGCCCCGCTCTATAACGGCGGAGATCAGAGTATTCCCCTGAATGCTGCGATCACAGCTGACTGCAGCATTCAGGGGAAAGTGAGAAGGGGGGATGCCCCTGGATCGCGTCACAGGGAATTCCTGTGACGCGATCGAGGGCCATACCATATATGGGCAGACAGCCCAGGGTCTATTGACGGACCCCAGGGCTGTCTTACCATATTTCATGTTGTTAGGACATACCCAAGTATGTCCTAACAACTGCCTGTGTATTATCCGTCCACAGGTTAATGTACTGGCACATATCTGATATATGTCAGCACATTAAAGTTTAAAAATAAAGTAAAAACAAAGTATTGTTAAATTTTAAAAAAAATACACCTTCACCTTTTTTACAATAAACATTAAAATAAGTCTCAATACATAAAATACACACATTCAGTAATGGCGCGGACAACAATGTTTTTGCATCATTTATGATGTGTACGCTGTAAAACAATGAAATAAACACGGCTTTCATTCACTTATTAATGTGAGGCGCGAGGTGCGATGAATTTTCCCTCCATGTTCCTCACATTAATAGTAATTAACCCCATCATGTACCTCGCACATTAACCCAATATGACTGAGAAACATGATGGGATTAATTACTATTAATGTGAGGCGCGTTCAAAATTCATCACACATCGCGCCTCACATCAGAAAACGGAAGAATTTTTTTTTATTACTGTTGGCGAAAGTATCGAAATTGGTATCGAAATCGCAATACTAAACGAAGTATCGGTATCGAAGTCCAAATTCTGGTATCGTGACATCCCTAGTCTACATATTGTCTACACACAGGTTGTGTGTTACCTTGTGAGCCTGCAGTCCGGTACACAGGCTCCCGGGATGCACGGAATCCGCCACGGATCTGAGGGAAGCCGGTATTAGCCGCCAGGGAACATCTCTGTAAGATCCTCTGGCCCGCCCTTTCCTCTCATTCCCTGCCTCTCAGATCTCGCACGATGAAGCAGCCTATCTGCGCATGCGCGAGTTCAAAGAGACAGAGAGTCCTGGGTCCTGCCGCCGATGGCCATAGTGAAGCGCTCCTGCACGAAATGGTGAGTATATCTTAAATTCTATATTTTAAGGGTAAAAGTTGGGGGTCGTCTTATACGCCCAGTCGTCTTATACGCCGACATATACGGTAATACAATTCTCCATAGATGTGTGTTACGATGTGAAGCGATCCGTTATGCACAGGCCGGTGTCACACTGATAAACGGTTTTCTTTCTTATCCCCCTTCTGTAACGCTCTGCACCTTTTGGGGACTTTTTCTCCTTCGTAGTTTGGGAAATATTGCTGGGAAAGTTTTGCGCTGGTATAATAGGGCACCCTCACTTCCAGCGGATGTGCTATGTCCCTTCCCTTTCCTAGTTCCTAAATACTAGGGCCCTGTAACTGAAGGAATGTTCCCCTCCGGCCTGCGCATTGAGATGTTTTTCATCACCGCATTACTAGTGCCGTAACTTTTTTGTTTTTCAGTTGATTGAGTGGTGGGTGGGCTTGTTTTTTGCGAGACGGGCTGTAGATTTTATTGGTACCATTTTAGAACACATACGACTTTTTGATCACTTTTTATTTAATTTTTTGGTAAAGGAAATTACCAAAAACAAGCAATTCTGGAATCGTTTTTTGTTTTTTTTTATCGGCATCCACAGTGCGCCCTAAATTACATGTTAGCTTTATTCTGCGGGTCGATACGATTACGGCGATACCAAATTTATATCGTTTTTTTTATGTATTGCGGCTTTTGCACAATAAAATCACTTTTTTTATAAAATCATTTTATTTCTGTGTCGCCATATTCTAAGACCCATAACTTTATTATTTTTGCGTGCACAAAGCGGTGTCAGGGATTATTTTTCTCGGGACGGATTGTCGTTTTTATTAGTACTATTTTGGAGTAAATGTGACTTTTTGATCACTTTTTATAGCATTTTTTGGAAGGAGATGTGACCTAAAAACAAAGATTCTGGCGTAGTTTTTCATGTTTTTTTTTTTACGGCGTTCACCGTGCGGGATAAGTTACATAATAGTTTTGTGGTTTGGGTCGTTAAGGACGCGGCGATACCAATTATGTATATTTTTTTTAATTTTTACGGTTTTTCCCATAATAAAAGACTTACTATGGGAAAAAAGTCAGTTTAGCTTTATTTTTATTTGAAATGCGTGTGTTTTTATTGTTTTACCACATTTTTATTAACTTTTTTTTACTTTTCTGACTTGTCCCACTAGGGGACATGAGGGCCTGATGCCCCGATCGCTACTCTAATACACTGCACTACATACGAAGTGCAGTGTATTAGCGCTGTCAAATGTTCACTGACAGCAAGCCTATGAGGACACGCCGCAGGCGGGTCCTCATCGGCTCCCGTACAAGGCAGACTCGGACGCCATTTTCTGGCGTCCGATTGCCACAGCAACCCAGCGATTGCATCACTGGGTTGCCGGTATTGAGCGCAGCATCTGAGGGGTTAATCTGCCGGATCGGAGAGTAGCTCCGGTCCTGGCAGTTACAGGAGGGTGCCAGCTGTATAATACAGCTGTCACCCCGCGGTGATGGTGCCGGCTCTGCTTCTGAGCCCGCACAATCACTGCGCCGTACATGTACGGCGCTTTGCGGGAAGCACCTCCTGACAGCGCCGTACATGTACGGCGCATGTCGGGAAGGGGTTAAAGAGGCTCTATCACCAGATTATCAAATCCCTATCTCCTATTGAATGTGATCGGCGCTGCAATGTAGATAACAGCAAAGTTGTTTGTTTTTTTAAAAACAATCATTTTTGCCCAAGTTATGAGCAATTTTATATTTATGAAAATGAGCTTTTCAATGGACAACTGGGCGTGTTTTCTCGTTTTACCAACTGGGCGTGTGTTGTGTTTTTACCAACTGGGCGTTGTGAATAGAAGTGTATGACGCTGACAAATCAGCATCATACACTTCTCATCGTTCCCACCCAGCTTCTTTCACTGCAGACACACAGCTTGACGTCACCCACAGGTCCTTCAACCTTGTCGTCGGACAAAGAAGATACATCGGCTCCAGGCGTCCAAAAGGTTAATATTCTCATCTCTAGGGAGTTTGCTATGCTTACCTGCACATGGTGATGATGCTGCAGATTCAACTGTACCCTCTGTCGCCTGGAGCTGATGTGTCTTCTCTCTTCCGACGCCAAGGTTGAAGGACCTGTGGGTGACCTCATCGTTCCCACCCAGCTTCTTTCACTGCAGACACACAGCGTGACGTCACCCACAGGTCCTTCAACCTTGGCATCAGAAGAGAGAAGACACATCAGCTCCAGGCGACAGAGGGTACAGTTGAATCTGCAGCATCATCACCATGTGCAGGTAAGCATAGCAAACTCCCTAGAGACGAGCATATTAACCTTTTGGACGCCTAGAGCCGATGTATCTTCTTTGTCCGATGACAAGGTTGAAGGACCTGTGGGTGACGTCACGCTGTGTGTCTGCAGTGAAAGAAGCCGGATGGGAACGATGAGAAGTGTATGATGCTGATTTGTCAGCGTCATACACTTCTATTCACAACGCCCAGTTGGTAAAACGAGAAAACACGCCCAGTTGTCCATTGAAAAGCTAATTTGCATAAATATAAAATTGCTCATAACGTGGGCAAAAATTTTCGTTTTTAAAAAAAACTAAAAACTTTGCTGTTATCTACATTGCAGCGCCGATCACATTCAATAGGAGATAGGGATTTGATCATCTGGTGACAGAGCCTCTTTAAGCACTGGCACAAACAGAGTTACCCATTCTAATTACTAAGGAGCTAAAAATTTGCTAATTAATCATTTATGAGTTGTGTACCCCATTATGGAGAACCAATGTTTTCTCTCATATAAAGAACTATTGAGGCATAGATTCATACACGCCTCCAGCACTTTCTTTCTCAACCCAGCTTCAAGGGGTCCTTGACCCCGATTTGGATCACCATATTCAATCAAATTGATCATAGGTCCCTTGACCAGTCTATCCGTGCTACAAGGAACTTGTTGAATGCAAATATAGTATCCTGAAAGCTGTAGCTACAAAATAAATCCAAATTAATGTTTTTAATAAAGTAGATTCATGCAGTTTATCTGATTTATAAAACACATATACAAACCATTCTTTTTTTTATATGATCAGATTTCACTAATCTAGTTTTGTTGAATATACTCATTATATTTTATCTGCAAGGAAGCTCAACTGGCATCTGGCATCCCCAAACTAGATTTGTGAGTGCAGAAGCCATGGTATCACCTGCCCTTTTCAAATGTATCATGACTGGACTCACAGATGCCAGAATTGCAAAGCAATCACAGTGGAGTTTTTATATTATATCATCATTGAGAAGGGAATTTAACAGTGTAAGCTCTGTTCACATCGTGTTCAGGGCTGACATTCAGCGTGCACATTTGAAAATGCCCCAGACTATATCCCTAATGATATTCCATAAATGTCATTTGTTGTAATACACTTTTAAAGGGAATTTGTAACCAGCATTTCATCTATTAAGCCAGCAATACCTGGTGGAAGTGGATGAAAAATCATTTCTATGTAACCTATAATTATCTTCTAAGTTGGCTCCGTACCTTAAGTATTCAATTTTTTAGTGTCCCACACCGTATGCTAATGAGCATAAAAGAGTCATATCTTCGGTTGAAAAGAGTTATATCTACATTCCGCAAGCCTTTCAGAGTTTACCCCGCCTCCTTACTTTTGATTGACAGCTCTTCGCCACCCCCCAGCACACGCAATATCCCACGCTTTCGCAACGATGTCCTGTACTGGTGCATGCGCACAACAGGACACCATAGCGGCGCATGCGCAGTAACTAGATTTGAGGCCCGGACGAAGCAGGGAATGGTGTCGGATTATACATGACGGGCGTATGCGTGCTACCTCAGACGAGATTTCGGTTTTCATGGTGGTCCAGTTTTCGGCGGTGGGCGGACATAAGAAGAACAATGGACGAGAGTGACGGATTATTACCATAAAAGGCGCAAAATGTTTGCAGACCGTTATTTACGGTTGAAGGAGGAGTTTAGAAAAGGGGATAATGGCAGTGAACTTTTGACAGCAGCGGCCAGCGAGAGGTGAGGAGAGTTCAATAGGTGAAATGCTGGTGACAGTTTGGTGACAGTTTCCCTTTAAAGTTCTGTGTGGAGTTGGGCTGGAAAAAATAGTTGATTATGCTTACTATTATATTGCTATCCTTAAAAAATAATAAAAAATTTAATTATACTATTTCTTGCTGTATATGAACAAGTGTTTTCAAAGATATTGCTCTATTATGCTCAGAAAATACATTGTGTTGCTATGTTATTATTATTGCTCCCTTGTTAATCTATGGGTAATATTATTGTTTTTAGCCAAAGCTCTATAGTATTTCCTATTTATATGCAACAAATAGATTGCATTTTATAAGAAAGGAAAATGCACATTGAGCACTATGGAGAAATTATGTTCTGAAACTCATAGCAGCTTTTAGCACTAAGGATTACACTAAGGAAATCTGACGACTTGTTGATGTGGGTTATACCATATAATTACACTTACGGTACATTATGATATTAAAGGGGGTTCTCGACATGACATCCCTTTGTTCTATTGATGACGGCCCGGCTTCATAAACCTCCGACCATCGGTTGTTCTCACCGAGGGGAAGGTCTGGCCAGCCATACATTTAGCTGCAGGAAAATGTTGGGTCCCTCCATAGTTCATATGCTGGTCACTTCAGAAATTATTTGAGAACGTAGCTCTAATAGAAAATGTGGGCTTACTGGCTAAATGGAAAAATGTCAAGCTGTCTTGGCATGGAGGATCGGGTGAAGTAACTCCAGTGTTTTCACAGAAATGGCATAGACAAGGCAATTCAGCATTGATTGCCTTGAACATAATTTTTTCATGATGGAAATATATTTAATGGTATAGTAAACCTTATGTCTATTTTACTCAGCTTGTGTATTGTTTCTTAGTTCCAGGGCCAGTATTGAGTGGAAACAAACAGGGAATTGCTCAGTCTTGACCTGCCGTTGACTTATTTTTCTGAGTTTTTGTAGTGTTGCTTCTGAGGTTTCTAAAGAGTACAACAAAATCTTAATGGAGGGTCATTGATCTATCAGGGCTTTCTGAAAGGAAATGTATCGTTAGAAAATTATATATCTTTTAAGTCAGATTTTTATTATACATTTTTATTTTTTATATATTACTGTAGATATCGAAATACTCCAGTAGTCATACCGGCTGCTGAAGCACATACACAATAGGATGACATTTCCTGCTTTCTTCAGCTAACGTGTCAGTTTTGCAGTCGTAGCTAGACTTTCCTTCACCCGGGGGAAAAGATTTGCCCTTCCACTGTAACACACTCTTTACTATTATGGATTACAGCATCTGCTGGGACACCAAAGATTACAATTGCTGCTAAAACTTCAGAGATTATAATGGCCAATAAATACATTTACATTTCCTTGGCGCCACATGCCATAAATGTACAATGCTGGAAGTTTGTGCTTAGTGCCTGATTCTGTACATTATTGGTGCTGTGATTGCGGAGGGAGACGGCAACAGAAAACGCAGATCCTCTCCCTTTAACTTTTGTGATGCTGTAATCAACTGCGATACCAGCATCACAAGGGGAGGTTTCTTTGGTACTTGAGTGCCAGCCCTGGCCATTATTACTAATTATAAGCTGTTTTGAGAACAACAGGGAAAAACAAAAACATACAGTTCGTCACATTCATCAAAACGCAGTTTTTTAAATTTCCTGACATTTAATCCTAGTACACATTCCCTCTCTTAGGTCAGTTAGGATCACTACTACATTTCAAGAATAATACTAGAGACAATGACTTATTCCAGCTTTCATTTCTTTAATCATATTCCCAGTGGCTCAGAAGTTTACATTCACCAACTTGACTGTACGGTTAAACAGCTTGGAAAATTCCGGAAACTGATGTCATGGCTTTAGAAGCTTCTGATAGGATAATTGACTACATTTGAGTTAATTGGCGGTGTACCTGTAACAGTATTTTAAGTCCTACCTTCAAGGCCTTCTCACCTTTGTGCTTGACATCATGGGAAAATCAAAAGAAATCAATTTCCAAACACCTAAAGGTACCACGTTCATCTGTTCAACCGATAATATGGAAGTTTAAACATCATGGGAACACGCAGCCATCATACCATTCAGGAAGGAGACGCGTTCTGTCTCCTAGAGATGAATATTCTTTGTTTTTGCGAAAAATACAAATCAATCCAAGAACAACAGAAAATGACCTTGTGAAGGTGCTGGAGGAAACGGGTACAAAAGTTTCTTTATCAACAGTAAAACGTGTCCTATATCGACATGACATGAAAGGCCGCTCAGCAAGCAAGAAGCCACTACTCCAAAACCACCATAAATAAGCTAGGTTACAGTTTGCAACTGCACTGGGGACAAAAAAATGTCCTCTGGTCAGATTAAATAAAAATGGAACTCTTTGGCCATAATGACTTCGTAATGTATGGAGGAAAAAGGGGGAGGCTTGCAAGCCAAAGAACAGCATCCTAACAGTGAAGTTTGGAGGTGGCAGCATCATGTTGTGGGGGTGCTTTATTGCAGGATGGACTGGTGCCCTTCACAAAATAGATGGCATTATGAGAGGGAAACTATGTGGAGATATTGGAGCAACATCTCAAGACATCAGCCAGGAAGTTAAAGCTTGGGTGCAAATAGGTCTTCCAAATGGACATTGACCCCAAGCATACTTCCATAGTTGTGGGGGTAATGGAGTGGCCATTACAAAGCCCTGACCTCAATCCCATAAAACAGTATTGGGGAGAACTAAAAAAGCATGTGCAAGCAAGGAGGCCTACAAATCTGACTCAGTTGCACTAATTCTGGCAGGAGGAATGGGCCACAATTCCAGCAACTTATTTTGAGAAGCTTGTGGATGGCGACCCAAAACATTTCACCCAAGTTTAAATATCGGGCACCAAATATAACGGCACCGATCTCTAAATAATGGAGGAGGGTAGGAAAAAAATTTAAAGTGCCCCAGGGTTTGTGCAGCCCTGCCCATTACATACTGCACTCAGCTGTACATGTATGGGGAGGTGAAAGTTTCTCTTTTTTAACCTGCTCTGGAAAAGTGAAAGCAGCTGTAAAGGATCTGCCAGGCACAGCTTCGGGGTTAACTCCCAGAACTAATCAGTCAGCACCTGAGAATACATCCCTGAGACTGACTCCTGCTTCCACCATTCAGGCTGGCAGGCTTAGGAGTGGGAGAGCCTATCGTAACCTGGCCAGACTCAGCTAGCTCCCGCCCTCGGTCTATTTAAGCCTGCACTTCCTGTCCCTCGGTGCTTGTTATTGCTTGTGTTTCCCTCCTTGTGGTTTCCTGGCCCAGCTACAGCTCCTGCTATTTTTGATCCTGCTCCATACAGACCCTGGCTTACCGACTACTCTTCTGCTTTTCATTTTGTACCTCGCACACTCCTGGCTTGACTCGGCTCGTTCACCACTCTGGTTGCTCACGGTGTTGCCGTGGG
Source organism: Rhinoderma darwinii (assembly GCF_050947455.1). NCBI lineage: Eukaryota > Metazoa > Chordata > Amphibia > Anura > Rhinodermatidae > Rhinoderma > Rhinoderma darwinii. The sequence goes on along the minus strand of NC_134691.1, from coordinate 260,840,347 downwards.
CAACGGCCCCTTTTCCTTGCTTGTGTTCCTTTGTATGTTTGTCGTGTTTGTCGTGCACTTACTGAGCGCAGGGACCGCCGCCCAGTTGTACCCCGTCGCCTAGGGCGGGTCGTTGCAAGTAGGCAGGGTCAGAGTGGCGGGTAGATTAGGGCTCACTTGTCCGTCTCCCTACCCCCTGCCATTACAGCAGCACTGTGATTGGTGACTATGGACAAGTTTTTCTATTAGACAATTTTGATAAATGAGGCCCACTGTCTTGCAGTTATGCTACATTGGAATAGCAGGATTCCTATTTTATTGTTTTGCCTTTTTCGTCTCTCAGGTCATTAATCCAATGGGCTGGGATGCATTTGGACTGCCAGCTGAAAATGCCGCTATTGAACGAGGTTTGAATCCTGATACCTGGACAAAAAGGTATTAACTTTGTTGTGCTAATTTGTACTGTTATCTCTTGTTCTAGCAGCAATAAAGATAGAAATTGGATTTCATAAATGTGTTTCTAGAGCTGGTCTTACATGGCCCGACGTGGGCCATGAAAACGAGTGCCAATCAACAAGACAGCTCGTTGAAGAGGCGTATTGGTGGTTAAAGATAAGTTTCTGAGTTAAGCACTTACTTATATAAATCTTAAAAATGCGTATTACTTAGGAGACGCATACCTTTTTTCCCCCTTTCAAATGGACTTATGTAATGTGCAATTTGTACCACGGTAAGGTCTAACATATGTAAACATTCTGCTTATAGAACAAAGGTAATTATGTCTTGATTGCAGAATTGTCATAATTCCAGCCTTTTTGCAGACTTCCAGATTATGTATTCTACTCTGGTGATTGCATTCCAATTTGTAAGTTGTATTTTACATTGTTACAGGTTATGCGTTAAACAGGATTTTTTGGGAACAAAGGTCCAGAACTGCAGCCATTTATCTTTTGAGGATTAGCTCAGCTCTGTCAGATACAAGCTAGATATAATGAAAGACCAATTATGATGTGTCATATTATTTATATGCTGTAATGTATTTTCTTCAGTTAATAAGGTGATACTCAATGGTACATTTTATCAAGTGATTTAGAGATGTTTATCTCACAGTACACTAGATGGGATACGCTAGCTTGAAATATATTGGTATGAATCTCACCAGAGAAGTGGATCCTTGCCCCGCAATTGGTTTGATGCTGGTTAAACTGGTGCACATTTTAATAAATCTCCAGAGAAGTGGATCCTTGCCCCGCAATTGGTTTGATGCTGGTTAAACTGGTGCACAGTTTAATAAATCTCCCCATTTGTCACCACCACAAAAAGGCTTGGTTTGGATTCCTAGGTCACCAATTGGTGGCAGGTGCGCTGTTAGAATGTCTAGAGCAAAGCCAGAGGTCGATACCAGGAGAGCGGATAAGGGTGCAACAAACCAGAGGAGAAGACTGAGACGTAACCAAGGGATAAGCCAGGGATCAACAATCAGGAGGAACGACAGCAAGTACCATGTGACGGAACAAGATGGTGCAAGATAATGGCGTAAATTCAGATGTGAAAGTCTAGGCTAGTAATAAGAAAATGTACCCTAACACGCACGTAGTTGGTCCATCGTCACATTCAAAGAGCTATACCTTTTTTATTTTTGCGTCGATATAGCTGTATAAGGTCTTGTTTTTTTGCAGGACAAGTTGTAATTTTTAATACCACCATTTTTGGTTTTTATTGGTACCATTTTGGAGTAGATGCAACTTTTTGATCACTTTTTATCAAACATTTTTTAAGGCAGTATTCAAAGAAAACAGCAATTTTTGCAGTGTTTTTTATTTTATTTTTTATGACGTTCCCCGTACGGGTTAAATGATGTAATAACTTTATCGTTTGGGTCGTTACGGATGCGGAGATCCCAAATATGTGTAACTTTTTGTTACTTTATTTTGTTTTTTAATAATAAAGCAGTTTGTAAGGGGAGAAAGTGGGTTTTCCATTTTATTTTTTGTTTTTTACTTTTTATTAAACTTTTTTACTAGTCCCACTAGGGGACTGCACTATGCGATCCTCCGATCACATTTATAATACACTGCAATGCTTCTGTATTGCAATGTATTACTGCCTGTCTGTGTAAAACGGACAGGCAACTGCTAGGCCATGCCTCTGACATGACCTAGCAGGCATACAATACAGGCAGACTTGGGGGCCTTTATTAGCCATAATAGCGAATTTCTGTTTGTCGTCCTCTATAGGCATCCAAACACCTGAACTATTTGACCCCAAATTTGACATGTAGGTACATCGGGTGTTCAGGAACGTTTTCGTAAAGATCCCAACCTTGCCGTTGTTCTCTGTTATCAGCCGTTATAGCGAATGTCTGTTTGCTTTCCTATATAGGCATTCAAAAACCTGAACTATTTGAACCCAAATTTGGCACATAGGTACATCAGGTGCTCAGGAAGGTTTTCGTAAAGGTCCAATCCTTGCCATTCTCTGTTAACAACCATTATCACATGATCACGATCCAATACTATAAAAGCGAATACAGACATTCGCTTTTATAGTAAAGATGTTTTTATCTGGCAGTAACAGGTAGTGCACTTTACAAGATAATCCCAGATGGGAAGCTACAGGGGAGCGGTTACCCATAGCAACCAATCAGATTACTGATGGCCAGGAGGAAAACTGCATTACTAGCTGCAGAGATACCTCTTGCCCAACTGCAATCTGATCAAATGCGTCATACTGCTGCTTGAGCTGCTGCAACTCCTCAGCAAACTGGTTTTCTCAGCGACAGATCAGACAGGTGGCTCTCAGAAGTGCAGACTCTTGCCCAAACCCAGGCCAGTCAGCAAGCTGATCGAGCGCATCATGTTCAGCGTGCTAATTAGTTGTCTTTCATATATGATTCTGTTTTCAATTATGATCCAACCATGGTCTATGGCCAACTGGTAATAAAACTGCCAATGTTGTTAGTCAACAGGCTCGTGACGAGTCTTTAGGGCTTGTCCGCACACAATGGAACTGCTGCAGAAAATTTCTGCAGCAATTCCGTTGAAAGTCAAAGGCTTGCCGCTGTGGCAAAAATGCACCATTACCTGCAGTTTTTACAACAGAAAATATTGTGGAAATGAATGCGGTTTTCCCAATGTTAGGAGATGGAGACATCTCTGAAAAACGCAGCAATTCTGCACACTTTCCATAGCAGGAATTGACATGCTGCGGTCCGAAAAATACGCACCATAGGTCAATTTCGGCTCGGAAATTTTATTCAGCATGGGGATGAGATTTGTTAAATCTCATCCACTATGCTGCTACTGTATCCTGCTGCAATTCCGGACCGCGTGGACGAGCCCTTAGACTCATGGGCACCCTTGGAACAAATCCAATAAAAATACAAACAGACAGACCGACACAATATATACGGGCAGCGCCGGGTGCTTTTTCTAAAACGTATGCAAATAAAGTTGATGGGTCAACAAAAGATCAGAATGCGATTAAAAAAATAAATGAAATAAGAATTCAACACAATTGTTCAACTATTTTACCCAAGTAGTGTTGGAAACAGATGTAGGAGCAGGGGTGGAGGATTCCATCAGTTTGGTGCGTGAGTGACACGTGTCCAGCGGTGAATACCATGGATATCAGTTATTTGGGTGCAAGTGGAGGATCACCTATCAGTATCATCTCTAGGAACCAAGTGGTCAGTATAAAGCAGTCTCTGATCATCTTTTGCATATTAGCAGGAATCGTTCAAAGTATCATTCCTTTTGGAGGGATGCCTCCAACCACTCCATTTTCAACAGGAAGGCCAGGTTTGTAGAATTGTCTTTGATTCTGGTGCGGCAATTATTTGTAATAGTTTTCTGATTTCTGGGGTACAATGATACGTATCGGGTCCAAATAGGCAAATATAGCCCAGGTAGGATTGAATGGAGCAAAATTGGTTAAAGAGGCTCTGTCACCAGATTATAAGTGCCCTATCTCCTACATAATCTTATCTGCGGTGTAATGTAGATAACAGTGGTTTTTATTTTGAAAAACAATAATTTTTGAGCAAGTTATGAACAATTTTAGATTTATGCTAATTCGTTTATTAATGCCCAACTGGGCGTTTTTTAACTTTTGACCAAGTGGGCATTGTAAAGAGGAGTGTATGACGCTGACCAATCAGCGTCATACACTTCTCTCCGTTCATGTCCATTTGTATTCACAGCACAGCGTGATCTCGCGAGATCACGCTTTGCTGTCACATATACCCACATTAACGTTACTGAAGTGTCTTGAGAGTGAATATAAATGGACATGAATGGAGAGAAGTGTATGACGCTGATTGGTCAGCATCATACACTTCTCTTTACAACTCCCACTTGGTCAAAAGTTAAAAAACGCCCAATTGGGCATTAAGAAACTAATTAGCATTAATCTAAAATTGTTCATAACTTGCTCAAAAATGATCGTTTTTCAAAATAAAAACCACTGTTATCTACATTACAGCGCTGATCGGATTATGTAGGAGATAGGGCACTTATAATCGGGTGACAGAGCCTCTTTAAGTGGGTAGAGGGGGGAAATCTTTTTTCAAGAGGTTTGCACTAGACGGGACAAACTCATGCAATAAGCCCCCGCCACAGATTCCGTAGCTTTCCACTGACTCAATAGCACAACATGCAGTTCTATTCTGTCACTAAAAAAGATGGACAACATGAAAGTTAATGGGTACCATCGGGCACTGTTGGTTTCAGTCATTCTATTTTTCCCTGCTATTCTGTTCCTCTGACTGAATAGAATAACCGAAAAGCTAGTGCAGTTGTGAATAGAGCCTACGGGTAGAGACACGTGAACCCTACCCACGAACACTAGACTAATCAGTTTTTGACTAGTGTCTGTAGGAGGCAAAAACAACCTGCTTCTCGGGTCTGCTGCAGTTTTTTTTATTATAGATTTTTTTTATTTCTTCTTTTTTATTACAGCTTCAGGGTGGTTTGCAGCCTGGACTTTCTGTCTAGTCAACTCCCTGAGGGTGCTAGGAAACCAAGCAGGTTTTCTGCTCAGCGCTTCTTCCACTGCCTAAGCATCTGTTCTGCTTCCGCAGGTGCAATGCTGGTCACCCTACTGTTGTAATAGGTTACCGAAGAGGTGATCCTGCTTGCACCTATAAACGTCGAAAGGTGAGCGTGTCTACCAGCCGCCCTAATCCCCCACCCCTCACTTCTTCACTGCTTGGTCATGAGGTTATATATGTTGCTTAAAGGGTGCCTCTTTTAATACTGGGTGTGTTCCCTCCGCCTCAGGACCATTCCATGCATGCCCTTTGTCCTGTAGGCACATTGGTGCGCTGCGGCTATTCGGCGGCCTTTTCCCTGTCCACCTCTGTCATGTCCCCTTTCCTGTAGGATGCTCTGCTCACGTGCTGGCTGGTTAAGAGGCATGCCCTGTTTCATCCAATGGCATGTAAGCTCCAGCTTTTTTTTCAGGGCGGTCTCTCAAAGGGCAGGCTTTCAGGAGGCAGTCTAATTCTCTCTGCTCTCAGCGCATGCTTCCCAAAGCCTCCTAGGATTCCTCTAATGCACCCTTCCACCCGGGCCATAGGGGACCCTTCCAGACTCTCTCAGACCATGCGCCCTGCTGCTCCTTTCAATGTCTATTGGAATGACGAAAACAGCCAACCGCATGCTGCTCCTTTCAAAGTTCTCCTCTTTGAGGTCGTTCAGTGAGGAGGAAAGGCACCCCGTTCTAGCGATTGGTGCGGATATCCGCAATGGGGCTTCCAGAGATCAGACACTTATCACCTATCCTGTGGATAGATAGCAATTGTCCATTCTGGGAAAACTATAAATAATGATACTATTATCTATGCAAGATTTCATTTTAGTGGAATGGAAAATCTTTAATGAGCATCTGTCACCGTCTTTTTGAGTTCTAATCAATTTATATATTCTCATGGGAGCATTCAATTCAATGGGAGCACTTAAATTTTTAGTGTCCTATTGAACTGTTTTTCAAGAAATTTTGCTAAGGAGAGAATGAGTCTAAAGCCAGATGTGGCGGATATTTTCTATGGCAGATTTCGGTGCAAATCTGCATGCAAACTCCGCAACAGAATGGGTATTCTGCGGATTCGAAAATTTCTGCACTGATCTTTTCCGCTATATGTGGATGGGGTTTTGAAAAAAAAATATCCACATGTTTTGTACTGTAAGTTATCGCGGATTTTTGGTGTGCGACATTTTATGCAATGTCTAATCATACCCTTAGGCATGCGTCTGTCTTTACATTTTAAAGGCTGGATCATCAGTGATAGCTTTAAGTAATAACTTTCATTGTTCAGTATTGAATGTGAGGTCAAATGACATGTCAATCAGCTGTCAGCTTGTAGAGCAAGATGCTTATGCTTTGCACAAAAAACATAGAAAAGCAGCATTTTGGTCGTAGATACTCTAAAGATGGGCTCTATAGGACTTAGGATAGGCTTTCAATGTTTGATTGGTGGGGGCTGACCTCCGGGACACTGATGTGTTGCCGATAGGTGGGGTCCAAAGTTTGGACCCCCGTCTATCAAACATTGATGCCCTATCCTTCGAATAGGCCATAAATGTTAGAGTCCCATGGAACCCCTTTAAGTATGTGACCCACTCCAGATACAGAGGCGTGACCCAGTGTTATCTCCCTTTGCAATGTCTAAACAAGAAAGAGAGATTTGATGCTGGACTGACCGTTATTAAAAGAGGGAAAAAATTATCTGCAGCAGGATCATCTTTGTAGAATGGTAGTGAACGTGTTCTTGGGTAGGCATTTCTGTTGAGTTTGCGCATTGCTGTAAATGAGAATATAATATATATGACTAACCAAAGTTTGCCACAACTGTAGTGTTGTTTCTCTCTTCACAACCCCAGAAAACATACATATATTTTGGTATTACCAGACTAGCACATTTATTGTAAAGTTTGTGCCAGGTCAGCTGAACCGGTAGATCACAATAACCATACACATGGCCATAGACATTTGAACCATCTTTGGTCTTGAAAGGGTAATTGTAGAACATTTTCTTTATTTTTCTTTAATTTCATTTGCATATAATCTACCAATGTTAAGCTTGTACGTCATGGATCAGTGAATGTACTAAAGATTATGAATTTAAATAATTATTATAGTTTTAATCATTCTAAATAAATTTGCTTTTTTATTTGCCCTAAACCAGATTAAATCTTTCTGTTTGTTTTCAATGCTTATGCTTGATTTCAAATGACTGAGCCAGAATAAAGACCTTCTGGTTTTTTTTTTTTGTTTTTTTTTTTATATGAAGTAAAGTTTAGAGTTTTTATTGTCTTCATGGCACAGTTTTAATACAGAGCAAAGAGAACAATGTCAAATGACTCATTTACAGAGTGCTCTCAGCAGAGTTCACATGCAATGTACAAGTATTGTATATGTTGTCTGGGTTATGGACAGGCACAGCGATTGCAGCAGTGTCAAGCATTGTCCCCGAAACTTTGAGTACAAGATAAAGAATCAAGCTTTATGTTTGGAACCATTGTGTTTCATAAACACTGAGGATCTACAGGACCGTGGGCTCTGAAATATTGACTCAGCATGTTAAGCTGATTTTATTATTTCCTTTTGTAAAGCCAAAAGACATCTTATATATCCTGTATATTTCAAAAAGATAATCCGTGCTGTTTTAGAATATTTGTAACAAAGGTGTCTTTGAGCTAGAGTTTATCCAAACTTGTCTTATAATATGGTCCTGCAAAAATGTAATAATTGAGAGAATAGACATATGTATAACTTGTAGCTCCTGGATTCCTATGGAAAATCTGTAAAAGGGATTCACTACTACCATTTATGGTTGACATCTGCATCAGGAGATTCCATTGGCCAGTCCAGTATTTTTGACAACAAGAATAGTGCCGTCTGCAGCTATTTTCTTTCCTTTAAGAAATAAAAGAACCTTGACAGCTCCATTACAGTCATTGGGATCAAGCCGTGTCAGTTTGGGTTACAAAGCCGTGGCTGACGTTTATATTGGAGGCCATGAACCTGGTGTGAACACAGACTGGTGTGAACTGTGCCTTTTTTTTATTGTTGCAAAAATGTGACAGAATTTACCCTAATGTGACAGTTAGGCACAGTTCACACAGTGTTTTTTTGACGCGGAAACCGCATAAAAAAACGGCCGAAAATACCTCCCATTGATTTCAATGGGAGGCGGACGTGTTTTTTTTACCGCTCTCGGTAAAAAGAAGCGACATGCCCTATCTCCGGGCGTTTACGCCTCTGACCTCCCATTGACATCAATGGGAGGCAGAAAAAGCGTATTTTGCTGCGTTTTTGCCCGTGGCACTCAATGGGCGCGAGCGAAAAAACGCGGCAAGCGGCGTGCAGGCAGATGAAAATCTGCCTCAAAATTGCAAATGGAATTTTGAGGCAGAATTTTCTGCCTGCAAAAAACTCTGTGTGAACCTTAGAGAAACCTAGAAATAGCCATAGGCTTTGATAAAAACACTAGGGCAATTTTCCATTCATGGAATTTGTATGTGTTCTAGATGTAACATCTGTGATCATTTGGTGAAATTAATATTCCAATTTCAAATAGACTACTATAGACAGTCCAAATTCCCTTATGTCCGTTTTTAACCCCTTAAGGACGCAGCCTTGTTTTGGCCTTAAGGCTCAGAGCCCATTTTTCAAATCTGACATATTTCACTTTATGTGGTAATAACGTCGGAATGCTTAAACCTATCCAAGCGATTCTGAGATTGTTTTCTCGTGACACATTGGGCTTTATGTTAGTGGTAAAATTTGGACGATATATTCAGTGTTGTTGAAAAATTGCAAAATTTAGGGAAAATGTATAAAAAAATAGAATTTTTCAGAATTTAAATGCATCTGCTTCTAAAACAGACGGTTATACCACCCAAAATAGTTACTAGTTCACATTTCCCATATGTCTACTTTAGATTGGCATCGTTTTTTGAACATTATTTTATTTTTCTTGGACGTTACAAGGCTTAGAACATAAACAGTAATTTCTTTTTTTTTTTAAGAAAATTTCAAAAGCCTTTTTTTTAAGGTACCTCTTCAGTTCTGAAGTGGCTTTGAGGGGCCTATGTATTAGAAACCCTGATAAAACACCCCATTTTAAAAACTAGACCCCTCAAAGTATTCAAAACAGCATTTATAAAGTTTTTTAACTCTAGGCATTTCACAGGAATTAAAGCAAAGTGGAGGTGAAATTTGCAATTTTCATTTTTCTTGCTGAATTTCAATTTTATTCAATTTTTTTTGTGTAACACGGAATGTTTTACCAGAGAAACACTACTAAATATGTATTGTCCAGATTCTGCAGTTTTTAGAAATGTCCCACATGTGGCTCTAGTGCGCTTGTGGACTAAAACACAAGCCCTAGAAGCAAAGAAGCACCTAGTGCATTTTGAGGCCCCTTTTTTATTAGAATATATTTTAGGCAGCATGCCAGGTTTGAAGAGGTGTTGAGGTGCCAAAACAGTAGGAATCCCCCAATAGTGACCCAATTTTGGAAACTACACCCCTCAAGGAATTAATTTATGGCTGTTGTTATTATTTTGACCACACAGTTTTTTCACAGCACCTATTTTAATTGGGCTGTGAAATTAAAAAAATGTAATTTTTTCCAATAAGATGTAATTTATGATCAAAATTTCCTATTTTCACAGGGAACAAAATACCCCATTTTGTTGCCCAATTTGTCCTGAGTGCGGCAATACCCCATTTGTGGCGATAAACTGCCGTTTGGGCCCATGGGAGGGCTCAGAAAGAAAGGAGCGCTATGTGTTTGTTGGAGTCCAGATTTTGCTGGATTGGTTTTCGGGTGCCATGTCGCATTTGCAGAGTCCCAGAGGTATCAAAGCAATGGAAACCCACCAGAAGTAACCCCATTTTGCAAACTACACCCTTCAAACAATTAATTTATGGGTAATGTGACTATTTAGACCCCATAGTTTCTTCACAGAACTTATTTGAATTGGGCTGGGAATTAAAACAAAAAATAACATTTTCCAATAATATGTAGTTTTAGCTCAAAATTTCTTATTTTCACAAGAAATAAAATACTCCATTTTGTTGCCCAATTTGTCCTGAGTGCAGCAATACCCCATTTGTGGTGATAAACTGCCATTTGGGCCCATGGGAGGGCTCAGAAAGAAAGGAGCGCTATTTGTTCTTTGGAGTCCAGATTTTGCTGGATTGGCTTTCGGGTGCCATGTCGCATTTGCAGAACCCCAGAGGTATCAAAGCAATGGAAACCCAGCAGAAGTGACCCCATTTTGGAAACTACACCCCTCAAGGAATTCATTTATGGGTGTTGTGACCATTTTGACCCCACAGTTTTTTCACAGAACTTATTTGAATTGGGCTGGGAATTAAAACAAAATTATTTTTTCCAATAATATGTAGTTTTGGCTGAAAATTTCTTATTTTCACAAGAAATAAAATACCCCATTCTGTTGCCAAATTTGTCCTGAGTGCGGCAGTACCCCATTTGTGGTGATAAACTGCCGTTTGGGCCCATGGGAGGGCTCAGAAGGAAAGGACCACCATTTGGCCTACTGGAGCTTTTATGGTGCTAAGTCATGTATGCAGTAGCCCCTGAGGTACCAGTACAGTTGAAACCCCCAAGAAGTGACCCCGTTTTAAAAACTACACCCTTGAGGCATTCATCTAGAGGTGTAGTGAGCATTTTGACCGGAGACATACACCCCATAAACTGTAATGTGGGTTCTCACGGGTACGTCAATACCCTACATGTGGCTGTAATCCGCTGCCTAGGCACGCAGCAGGGCTCAGAGGGGAAAGACGAGGGGGGATAAGCTGTGCGGAGTGCATCAGTGTAAGTAAAACTGGGGTAGATTAAAAATCATGGGATGTATGATAAATTTTGAAGCACTCTTTCATACGGAGCCTTAGTTTTTCGGGACATGTGTCACATTGATATATTGTGTCCTTCCTTATCCCCCTCTTATAGCAGACTTTGTACCTCTTTTGACTTTTTTCTTTCTTGCCAGTTTGGGGAACTTCTCCTGGAAAGTGTTGCCCTGGTACGATGCGTGTGGCCTCGCCTCCAGAAGTACTGGGTGCCCCCCCCCCCCTTCTTGGTCCATAAAAATTTGTTTCTTGATAACCACCTCTTGAAATTCCAGGAAAGTTCCCGTCTGGCCTGTACATCGATGTAGCACGTACACGTTGTACAATGCCATCTGTATGATGTGCCCGACCAGCTTCTTATACCACACCGCATAGCGCTGTAGGGCTTCAGGGCTTGATCTGACAAGTCCACCCCTCTCATGTACCTATAGTAGTCAAGGATGCAGTCTGGTTTGGGGGTCTCTGTACTGGTACCTCGTACAGGTACATGGGTACTGGTGTGACATCTCTCTTGTCCTTGTACTTGAAACACAATATGTTGCTGCTAGATTGTGCCCTGCTCTCACCCCTTCTGCGCGTTTGCCCTGCAGAGTCTTAGGGAAGCCTCTCAGATTTCTTCTAGCAGTGCCGCATGCCGCAGGACTTCTGGAAGCGAGGCAGTTGAAGAGTGGGACGCTGGTATAAAAATTATCCAGGTAGAGGTGGTAACCCTGGTCCAGCAGTGGTTGCACCAAATCCCACACAATTTTTGCATTAACTCCCAGTAAGGGGGGGGGGGCATTCTGGGGGCTGAATACTGGTGTCCTTCCCTTCATATATCCTAAATTTGTAGGTATACCCTGATGCACTCTCGCACAGCTTATACATCTTTACGCCATAGCTTGCCCTCTTACCCGGCAGGTACTGGCGGAATTGAACCCTCCCTTTAAAATGTACCAAGGACTCATCAATAGAAATACACTTCTCGGGGTGTATGCTTGGGAAAACCGGGCACTGAAACGGTCTAATAGGGGTCTCCATTTATACAAACGGTCAAAACTGGGGTCATCGCGGGGTGGGCATGGCTCATTATCAGTATAATGTAAGAAGCGAAGTATTGCCTAATTTATTTATTTTTTTAGGTTCCAGTTCAGTTCTGAAGTTGCTTTGAGGGGCCCATATATTAGAAACCCCAATCAAACACCCCATTTTAGAAACTAGACCCCTCAAAGTATTCACAACAGCATTTAGAAAGTTTATGAACCCTTTAGGTGTTTCACAGAAATTTAGAGCAAAGTAGAGGTGAAATCTACTTTTTTTTTTGTCAGAAAATCCTTTTTATACCACTTTTTTTTATAACACAAAAGGTTTTATCAGAGAAACGCAATTCAATATTTATTGCCCAGATTCTGCAGTTTTGAGAAATATCCCATCTGTGGCCCTCGGGCGGTAATGGACTGAAGCATCGGCCTCCGAAGCAAAGGAGGACCTAGTGGATTTTGAGCCCTCCTTTTTATTAGGCACCATGTCCGGTTTGAAGAGGTCTTGTGGTGCCAAAACATTGGAAACCCCCCAAAAGTGACCCTATTTTGGAAACTAGACTAGAATCCATTGTAGTTTTCTTGGGGTGCATGCGGCTTTTTGATCAGTTTTTATTCTATTTTTAAGTGGCGCGGTGACTAAAAAACAGCAATTCTACTATTGTTTTTTTATTCTATTTTTTTTACAGCGTTCACCGTGCGCTATAAATGACATTCACTTTATTCTGCGGGGCGATACGATTACGGCGATACCAGATGTTTATAGTTTTTTTTTATGTCTTATGGCGTTTGCACAATAAAATACGTTTTGTAAAAAATCATTCACTTTTTGTATTATCATATTCTAAGAGCCATAACGTTTTTATTTTTCCATCAATAAAGCCGTGCGAGGACTTATTTTTTGCGTAACGAACTGTAGTGTCCAGCAATACCATTTTTAGGTACATGCGACTTTTTGATCTCTTTTTATCCCATTTTTTGCGAAGTGAAGTGACCAAAGAATTGTGATTCTGGGACGGTTTATTATTATTTTATTTTACGGCGTTCACTGCGCGGGATAAATAATAAAATAATTTTGTAGTTCAGGCCGTTACGGACGCGGCGATACCAATTATGTATAGTTTGTTTGTTTATATATTTTTATTAATAATAAAGGACTGATAAGGGAAAAAGGGGGATTTTTACTTTTATTACTTTTAAATCTTTTATTTTCTTATTTTTACACATCTTTTTTTAACTTTTTTACTTTGTCCCACTTGGGGACATGAGGGCAGGAGGCCCTGATCGTTATTCTAATACACTGCACTACATGCGTAGTGCAGTGTATTAGAACTGTCAGCTACTCACTGACAGCAAGCATAGTGGGTCCTGACTTCGTCAGGACCCACTACGCTTCCGTCTATGGCATAGCCGGACGCCATTGTTTGGTGTCCGGTTGCCATAGTCACCATCGCCGGCCGCTATCGTGTAGCAGGCCGGCGATGGCAGCTTAACCCCTAAAAAGCCGTGATCGCTATTGAACACGGCTTTTCAGGGGTTAATCAGCGGGGACACAGCTATCGGCCCCCGCTGTAGGAGCTGTGACAGCTGCTGTACGAGACAGCAGCTGTCACAGCTCCTGTATGTGTCGGGAGGACGGCCGAAACGGCCGTTACTCCCGAGACGTACTATTCCGTCATGGAGCGCGAACAGGGCGCTTACCATGACGTAATAGTACGTCAATGAGCGTTAAGGGGTTAAAAATAGTTTTACTCACAGAAAAATTTAAATTTTTATATTCAGCTGTGGTGCCCAATTTTTTATTAATTTTTTTAAATGATAAGAAGGGCAGAAATGGATTTGTAACTTTTGAATGATCTCAGCAACTAATGGTAAAGTTGTCACTTAGTTATTGAACATGATGAAAAAATAACTTTGTTTCTGAGAAGCTGATTATTATTGTATTTTATAAAACGAGAATAAAAAGAATGTCATTGGTACTTATAAGTGCGCATCTTCACGTGCTGGTAGGCATAAGGAGTGTGCAGCACTTTTAAACATTGTGTGTTTTGTTTTTTTACCATGAATTACCACGTTTTTTTCAATGGGTTTTTTGTTCTCACTGTAATTACAATTGAAACACCTAAAAAAGTTTTTTTACTCATAGTTACCGGTTGGAGAAAAAACTTGCCAATTTGCAGAAAAAGCTACCCCCCCCCCCCCCCCACCCCATGCACAGCACACTACCAGTTCCTATTTTTATGTGAAAATACGCCCTAAGACATGCAGATAGTTGCCGCTAATCATTGTTATGTGATTGTATCTTGCAGCAATATAAAGCAAATGAGGCAGCAGTTGGAAAGGATTGGCCTATCGTTTAGCTGGGATAGGGTAAGTGAATGCTTTTTTGTGTTTTTTTGACAGGTAGAAAGTTTTTTGCTTTTTATCCTAAGGGTTTATTCTCACATTGCGGTCATAAAAGCGTAATATGATTGCAATGTTTGAATAGTAGAAAAACCTGTCTTTTGATTTTGATTTTTTTTTTATCTAAGCTCAATCCAATCATCGATATGAGACTGAAAATTGTTTTTTCATGGCAAAGTTTTAATCCGGCACAAAGTTTTTTTTCTGAAAGGCTAAGGAAACTTTTAAAGACTGTTTTAGTAAAAAAAAATAATAATAAAAATATAAATATATATATTATAAAGTTTTGTGCAACTTTGTAATTTGTTTTTAATTAACATTTGTTTTTTTAAACTTTTTGAGATACAGCTGCTTTGTATCCTGTAGACATAGAAGCTGTATCTTAGACTGAAACCCGACTCAGTCAGGTTAGCAGGACTGACGGGTCCACTGACAGCAGGTCCATGTAAGTTATGAACTTAGATGTGATCGATAACGGCTGGATCCTGCGTCTTCAAAGTCTTCAAAGATTTCCATAGCCTTTAAATTCTAGTGCAACATTTATGTCCAAAAATGTAATAAATGTGTGTGTTGGGAGGGGGGAGATCAGGGTGCCATAGCAGCAGTACCCCCTGTGAACATCACATTATCAAAGGACCCTTGTCATGAAGGATTATAAAACTGGACAACTTCTTTAAAGGGAGTTTGTCTTCACATTTTCACCTCCCAAACCAGAGGAATAAAAGTATTTTTTTTATGGTTCACAATGGACTGACTTGGGTAACATAGGTATGTCTGAAAAACTATCATCCTTCCCTATATAGCTGTATTAGAAGTTTGGGAGGTGAAAAAGTGATGACTTCATTTTATTCGTGTATTCTGCCAACCATCATGCGTATATAATAGAATTAATCCTCTAGCCTGGACCTAAAAAGGTATTCCCAGAGTAGGCAATTATCACCTTTCCACAGGATAGGTGATAAGTGTCTGATTGCTGGGGGCCACACCACTGGAACCCTCACCAATCGCTAGAAAGGGTGTCCCCACGCTCCTCCTCACTGCATTGGGGAGTAGCTTGAATGGAGCGGAGGACGAGCGTGCGCCCAGCTGCTACCTTCAATGTCTATAGGACTGACGGAAACAGTCGAGCCACTGTACTTGGCTGTCTCTTACAGTCCCATAGATTTAGAATGGAGTGGCACCACGCATTATCATCTTTCAGAGTTCTCACTTCGGTTGTACGGTTAGGAGGAATTTGGGGTTTGGGACCTCTGTTCTAGTCATGTGTTGGTCCTAGCAGTGGTGCTCCCAGCGATCAGAGACTCCTATCCTATCTTGTGGGTTAGTGATAAATGTCAACTCTGAGAATACTCCTGTAATCATGGTTGATGGTTTCTGATGTAACTTGCCCAACTGATATACTGCTGCTGACATCCAATGAGAACCCTAACAAGAGTTAAAGGGAACCTGTCACCAGCATTTTACTGATTAAGCCAGCAATACCAGGTGGTAGTCGGTTAAATTTCATTTCTATTTAACCTAAAATTGTCTTCTTAGTCGGCTCTGTAGCTTTAGTATTCAGTTTTTGAGTTTTCCCACACCGTATGCAAATGAGCATAAAAGAGTCCAATCTTCGTTTGAAAAGAATCATACCTTCATTCCTCAAGTCTTTCCGAATTTACCCCGTCTCTTTACTTTTGATTGACAGCTCCTCGCCTTCCCCCAGCACACAAAATCCCACACTTGTGCATTGATGTCCTCTTCTGGGGTGTGCGCACAAAGGGACACCGGATTATTACGAAAAAAGGCGCAAAATATTTGCAGACCGTTATTTACAGTCGGAGGAGGAGTTTAGGAGAGGGGATAACGGCAATGAACTTTTGATAGCAGCGGCCAGTAAGGGATAAGTAAAGTTCAATAGGTGAAATGCTGGTCACGGGTTCCCTCTAAACCTTAAGACTGTATTCACATTCAGCGCTTTGCTGCATTTTAGTGCATTTTTCGTGGCGTTTGTAATGGTGTTTTTTTGCTGTGTTTTTTAGTGTGGCCAGATGTTACATTAAAGGTTACAGTAAAAAATGAAATGCACTACACACAACTGCGTTTTGGTTTGTGTGATTTTGAGGCAATTTTTAGGGCAGTGACGTTTTTTTCCAAACGAAGCGTGCTCTGGGTATGGAGTTCTTTCAGCCATTTTTCCATAGGCTTCTCAATAGGACTTCAAAAACGCGAGAAAAAAACGCATGTACAAAATGACAACACAAAACCGAAATGGCCATAAAAATGTCACTAAAAATGCATGTTTTATTTTAATAATGCTAACGGTTTTAGTAGCGTTTTTTAAGGACTTTAAAACGCCAGAAAAATTCTAAGTGTGAAGGAGGCCTAAAGGAGAAGTCACTTCCTGTGGGTCACTTCATGTTGTTTGTTTTTTAGTGTTCGCTGCTTGACTGTATTTTAGCTTTGTTCTATTAGGGCACAGCTAGGATCCTTAAGAGAGAGAGAGAGTGTACTTTCTTTTTTTACATCACTTTAAATAATTTGAGTTATCGAAAGTTTGTCTTGCCTCAGATCATCTGCAGATACTTTTTCTTTCATTTTTCTCTATGGACTTAATATAAACTACAGTTATTTTTTTTCAACAATATTTCTTTTTCAATATCTGGGTATTTGCAGTTTCTCATATTACAGACATTGAGATTAGTATTTAAAACAAAACAAAAAACTGTTGCGTTGGGGTAAGTTCACACACAGTTTTTGGTCAGGCAGAGAAAATCTGCCTATATTCATTCCTTTTTGCCGCTTTTTTTGCAGTGTTTTTTTTAGGCCGTTTTGTCAAATGAATCCAATTAAAAAACCGCGGCAAAAAAACTCTTCAAATGATTGGCACATTTTCTTTTTTGCCTACCATTGATTTCAATGGAAGGTCAAAGAAAGAGCATGCCACTTTTTTTTTCCTGGTCAAATGCCACCCGGGAATACTTGTACAGCGCTTGTACACCGTGTTCCAAATTATTATGCACATTGGATTTAAGTGTCATAAACATTAAATTATTAGTTTTTCAATTAAACTCATGG
Organism: Rhinoderma darwinii; assembly: GCF_050947455.1. Taxonomy (NCBI): domain Eukaryota; kingdom Metazoa; phylum Chordata; class Amphibia; order Anura; family Rhinodermatidae; genus Rhinoderma; species Rhinoderma darwinii. The sequence goes on along the minus strand of NC_134691.1, from coordinate 260,823,002 downwards.
ATGGTATTGTGTCTTAGGGCTCTTTGGATCATTGTAATCAATCTCAGACACCTGTGATAATTAGTTTGCCAGGTGTGCCCAATCAAAGGAAAACTACTTAAGAAGGACGTTCCACATTATTAAGCAGGCCACAGGTTTCAAGCAATATGGGAAAGAAAAAGCATCTCTCTGCTGCCGAAAAGCGTGAAATAGTGCAATACCTTGGACAAGGTATGAAAACATTGGATATTTCAAGAAAACTTAAGCGTGATCATCGTACTGTGAAAAGATTTGTGGCTGATTCAGAGCACAGACGGGTTCGTTCAGATAAAGGCATAATTAGGAAGGTTACTGCCAGACAAATTAATAGGATTAGGAGAACAGCTGCTAAAATGCCATTGCAAAGCAGCAAACAGGTATTTGAAGCCGCTGGTGCCTCTGGAGTCCCACAAACCTCAAGGGGGTAGGATCCTCCAGAGATTTGCAAGTGTGCATAAAGCTAATATTCGGCCACCCCTAAACAATGATCACATACAGAAACGGTTGCAGTGGGCTCAGAAATACATGAAGACTAATTTTCAAACCGTGTTGTTTACTGATGAGTTCCGTGCAACCCTGGATGGTCCAGATGGATGGAGTAGTGGATGGTTGGTGAATGGCCACCATGTCCCAACAAGGCTACGACGTCAGCAAGGAGGTGGCGGAGTCATGTTTTGGGCTGGAATCATGGGGAGAGAGCTGGTAGGCCCCTTTAGGGTCCCTGACGGTGTGAAAATGACCTCTGCAAAGTACGTAGAGTTTATGACTGACCACTTTCTTCCGTGGTACAAAAAGAAGAACCGTGCCTTCCGTAGCAAAATTATCTTCATGCATGACAATGCACCATCTCATGCTGCAAAGAATACCTGTGTCATTGGCTGCTATGGGCATAAAAGGAGAGAAACTCATGGTGTGGCCCCCATGTTCCCCTGAACTCAACCCTATTGAGAACCTTTGGAGCATCCCCAAGTAAAATATCTATGAGGGTGGGAGGCAGTTCACATCAAAACAGAAGCTCTGGGAGGCTATTCTGACATCCTGCAAAGATATTCAAGCAGAAACTGTCCAAATACTCATAAATTCTATGGATGCAAGAATTGTGAAGGTGATATCAAAGAAGGGGTCCTATGTTAACTTGGCCTGCTAATTTTTTTTGGATTGAAAGAGCTTTTGATTTCTGTAAATATGACCTCCTGATGCTGCAAATTCAACAAATTACCATTTTAGTTCTCTTTACAACCTTTAAAATGTTTTGATCTCTGTTTTGCATAATAATTTGAAACAGTGCATTTTGAGTTTTTTACGTCTAAAAAAAAATCTGTTATCATTAGTAGATTTGTTCAATAAAATTTGCATTATACGCCAACGGTTGATGGCTTGAAGATTATACTGACTGTCATTTGCATCGACTATTTAGGAAAATCAGCGGAAAATAACATTTGCATAATAATTTGGAACGCGTTGTATACGCTAATTACCCTGCCTACTCTTTGTATGTATCTCATGGTACAATGTTCTGACGAATAAGGAAATCAATGGGGGTGTTTTTTGGCGCAGATTTCGACATGCTGACACTAAGGCCTTATTCACACGGATGTGTCCGTTTTGCGCACGCAAAAAAACGCTGCGCTTTGCGCGCCCAAAAGGTCCGTGTGGCATCAGCATATGGTGCGTGGCATGCGTGATTTTCGTGCAGCCGGCATCATTATGACACTCTGTTTTTATGTTTACAAACAGAAAAGCACAAGGTGCTTTTCTGTTTTCATTCATTTATTTTACTACTGTAGCGCGCGGCACCCGGAAGTGCTTCCGTGTGCCGTGCGCGATTTGCACTCACCCATTGACTTCAATGGGTGCGTGCTGCGCGAAACACGAGCAAGTATAGGATATGTCGTGAGTTTCACGCAGCGCACATATGCTGCGTGAAATTCACTGACAGTCTGAACGGCCCCATTCACTAACATAGGTCCGTGCGACGCACGTGAAAATCACTTGCGTAGCACGGACGTATAACACGTTCGTGTGAATAAGGCCTTAGGTTCACATCTGGTGGTAGCAGTGTGGAAAGAAATGCATGTTGATCTCTTTTTATCTCTGTCATATTTTTTGATTAACAAGCAGTTCTGGGAAACATTCCGCATGTTAAAAAAAACCAAAAGGGCTGTGTTTTTTACATGCGGTTTTGCCTCCCGCTTTTTTTTAATTAAGATTAATGGGGAATAAACTCGACACAAGTTTCACTTTGCAATAGATTTTTATCATTAACCCTTTCAGGACCAAGGGTCATCGATGCCTCAATGACCAGCCCCATTTTTTCAAATCTGACGTGGCATTTTATGTGGTAATAACTCTGGAATGTTTTTGCCCATCCAAGCGATTCAGAGATTGTTTTCTCGTGACATATTGTACTTTATGTCAGTTGAAAAATTTGGTCAATAAATTCATAGCTTATTTGTGAAAAACTCCAAAATTGAAAGAAAATTTGCAAAAATTATAATTTTTCTAATTTTAAATGTAATGTACTTGTAAAACAGATAGTAATACCACACAAAATTGTTGCTAATTAACATCCCCCATATGTCTACTTTATATTTGCATTGTTTTTTGAACATTATTTTATTTTTCTAGGACGTTACAAGGCTTAGAACTTTAGCAGCAATTTATCACATTTTCAAGAAAATTTCAAAAGGCTATTTTGTCAAGGACCAGTTCAGTTCTGAAGTGGCTTTGAGGGCCTTATGTACTAGATAGACCCCCCCATAAATCACCCCATTTTAAAAACTGCACCATCACCCCATTTTAAAAACTGCACCCCTCAAAGTATTCAAAACAGCATTCAGAAAGTTTATTAACCCTTTAGGCGTTTCACAGGAATTAAAGCAACGTAGAGGTGAAATTTCCAAATTTATTTATTTTTGCCGAAATTGATATGTAATAAAAAAAATTCTGTAACACAGAAGGTTTTACCAGAGAAATGCAACTCAATATTTATTGCCCAGATTCTGCAATTTTTAGAAATATCCCACATGTGGCTCTAGTGTGATAATGGACTGAAGCACCGACCTCAGAAGCAAAGAAGCACCTAGAGGATTTTGGGGTCTCCTTTTTTTAGAATATATTTGAGGCACCATGTCAGGTTTGATGAGTTCTTGTGGTGCCAAAACAGTGGAATCTCCCCAAAAGTGGTTTTGGAAACTACACACCTCAAGGAATTAATCTATAGGTATAATTAGCATCTTGACCCCACAGATCTTTTGCTATATTTATTGAAATATGTCTGTGAATATGAAAATCTACTTTTTTTTCTGAAAAAATATTAAAAAAATTTAATTTTTACAAGGAATGAAGAATAAAAAGCACCCCAAAACTTGTAAAGCTGTTTCTCACGATTACGGCAATACCCCATATGTGGTAATAAACTGCTGTTTGGACCCACTGCAGAGCTCAGAAGGGAAGGAGCACCATTTGGCGTTTGGAGCGCAGATTTTGATTGGTAATAGTTATGTTCGGGGTTTTACTGGTATTTCAGTTTATAATGTGGTGGCATATGTAAGCTGGGCAGAGTATATCAGGGCATTATAAGAGGTTATAATAATGGGGTAAATAAATAATTCATTGATGTGTGGCCGGTGTCGCACTGATAAATGGTGCCCAATCTTATCCGCTTTTGGATACTCTGCACAATTTCTGTCGCTATATTCTGAGCGCCAGAACTTTTTTTAATTTTTTCTCCACCGGAGCCGTGCGAGGGCTTATTTGTTACGTTACAATCTGTAGTTTTCAATGGTACCATTTTAGGGTGATTTTTTGATCACTTTTTATTCGATCACTGTGCGCTATAAATTACATTTTACTTTATTCTGTAGGTCGGTACGATTACGGCGATACCATATGTATATTGTTTTTTTATATTTTGTGGTGTTTGCGCAATAAAATCACTTTTCTATAAAATTATTTATGTCACCATATTCTGAGAGCCATAATTTTTTTTTATTTTTCAGTCAAAAAAGCTGTGTAAGGGCTTGTTTTTTGCGGGACAGGTTGTAGTTTTTATTGGTATTATTTTGGGGTACATTCAAATTTTTGATCACTTGTTATTCTATATTTTGGGAGGGGTGATGACCAAAAAAATAGTGATGCTAGTATTGTTTTTTAATTTTTGTGGTGTTTACCGTGTGGGAAAAATAATATTACAGTTTTATAGTTTGGGTCGTTACGAATGCGGTGATACCAAATATGTGTACTTTTTTAACGTTTTACTTTTTTTCCCTATAATAAAAGACTTATTATAGGAAAAAAAGCATTTTTTGTTTTTGTAACTTAGAACTTGTTTTTACACTTTTATAAAACATTTTTATTACTTGTTTTTTTTTTTTACTTGTTTTACTTGAAGACTTGCAGCACTGCTGGCTGCTATAATACATTACACTACCTAGGTAGAGTAACGTGTTATAAACTGTCAGTGTGACGTTGACAGTCATACTGACAGGAAGCCTATGAGGACCAGCTGGTCCTCAAAGGCTTCCGTGAATGGCCTCCGATTTTGCCATGCAACCAACGGCAGCACCCGCAATCGGTCCTTGGGAAAGTTTGTTGTAGCAACAAACTTTCCCTGCGATCACATCAGGTCCCGATCATGTCTCCGGGACCAGAGGCAGGGGTTAACAGCGCGGTCCGGCTGTCAGCACTACTCTGAGACACCCGGATCTTGCTTTTAACAGCCACTGTAAATTCACGTTGGCGCTGCACAGAGCCCAGTAAGCGCTGACGTGAATTTACTGTGGGCAGTCAGGAAGCCGTTAATAACGGTGATCATATTCTCTGTAGCTGAACCAATCGGTTCAGCTGTCAGTGAGCAGGTTGCTGGGGAGCCGGGGACACTGACAGAGCCGGCGTCCTAGAGCTTTTCACAGCGCTATGCCGGCTGGAACAGAGATCTGTATATTCACACCCTGGCAGCACGGGGTATATGACGTGAATCTACAGATTGTCGGCATGAAGGGGTTAATAAGGGTACCCCATCACAGCTGGATGACATTAAGTGGTCTCATTTACCTATGTTAGAATTGTGGGGTATATTCACACGCAATCATGCAGCAACAGTGCTGCAACAGAACTTTTTTTTCACCATTGAATGGCTGCTGTGTAATACTACATTTCCCCTACAGTGGCAATGCTATCCTTCACACATTTCTCTATATAGATTAGGTCCATCATTTATTTACTATGACATAAGCATATAAGATCTCCTGCAGTATCTATGACAACTAAAACTTACTAAAATTACAAAATATACCTCCAATGTTTGTCTCCTGGCACACAGCCTTATCCGCCTTATGGCTTCTCCTAAATTTTTGGTACACAGTCACTTAAAACATCAAACACAAAGTGCACATGGATTTCGTTTTAACATTTGACCCTACACTAAATGGCATTTGTTTTCTAAAATAATGTAATAAATCTAATTGGGTTATTCCGGAATGATCGAATCATCTAATAATCCCAGGAGTACATGAATCATAAGTTTTCAGGCTGCTTACAGACTAAAAGCCAATATCAAATTGTTTTAATTGAAAATGTTTGCAGTCATTTCCAATTGCTTAGGATGGGATTACACACTAAGAATTCCTTCTCCATCAAGCTGGCGTCTAGATGGTTAATTATCTGGATATCTGAATGATTTACATGGAGACGTTTTGTCCAAATGGGAACGTGTTCCTTGTAGCAAAATAAAGGTGTTCTTTTCCTTGCAATGAAGTTTTATAGTGATCATAATCGTCATTCTGGTAGTGATTGGATCGTAAATTCACTGAAGTGATAAATGAGTAAAATGTATAATTTTTATTTCATAGCTATCTAAAAACAGGGGTACAATCACCACTGTGAAAAGCCCAACCGTGTATTTAAAAACGTATTAAACACAATACTCCCAGTCCTAGTTCATTTGCGAACCCTTTGTGACTGGGTATGTAAACAGAGATATCAAAATATGGAATCAGTGTATAACATTGGTTAAGCAGTGGTTTGGACCCTCGTTCACACAGGAGCCTGCGTTGACCGCACCAGATTCTCCCAATGTACAGATGCACAACAATGCCACTACCCCCTACGCAAAATTTCCTCATGCCGATGACATCTATGCGTGCATGCTTCCGTGTTGTGCAGTAGAATACCTGGTGCTGAAGATATATCGCTGGCATCCTGGCCAGACTGACAGACCCCTGATGATAAGTATAGAAACGCGTAGGGTCGGGTGAAGTGAGGGAATTTTGCGTAGGGGGCAGTGGCATTGTTATGCATCTGTACATTGGGAGAATCTGGTGCGGTTAACGCAGGCTCCTGTGTGAACGAGGGTCCAAACCACTGCTTTACCAATGTTATACGCTGATTCCATATTTTGATATCTCTGTTTACATACCCAGTCACAAAGGGTTCGCAAATGAACTAGGACTGGGAGTATTGTGTTTAATACGTTTTTAAATACACGGTTGGACTTTTCACAGTGGTGATTGTACCCCTGTTTTTAGATAGCTATGAAATAAAAATTATACATTTTACTCATTTATCACTTCAGTGAATTTTCAAATGTTCATATTTGTGGGAGCACAATATATATCGTTAAAATACAGTGAATTATAGTGATTGGATCGTACCATTATTTACCCACACAATTTTATAACTTTACAAACCATAGTAAATACGGTTACCTGTAATACTACGTTATGGCAGAGCGCTACGAAGGATTGCATTCTTCTTATGTCATAGATAATAGTCTGGTTCAAAATCTGTTAGGCTAGGTTCACATCTGCGCTAACAATTCAGAGTTTCTATTCGGTCATAGGAGCAGAAAAATGTAATTCAATACTGTGACAGATCCGCTACATGACGGAAAACAACGGCTCCCAATTAATTTATTAATGGTTCTGTCCTGGTGTCCACTGTCCTATACTAGACCCACAGTTTGCAAATAATACCCAACCTACAGTTCATTCAGAAAGTCTTCAGACCCTTTCACTTTTTTCACATTCTGTTATGTTAAGCCTTCTGCTAAAATAACAAAAACATTCAAGTATTTCCCCATCATTCTGCACTCAATACCCCATAATGACAGAGTGAAAACAGAATTTTAAATTAAAATTAAAAACGCATTTTTTGCATAAATGTAAGTATTCAGACCCTTTGCTATGACACTTTTAGCTCCGGGGGCCTCCTATTTCTCTAGTTCATCTTTGAAATGTTTCTACAGCTTGATTGGAGTCCACCTGTGGTAAATTCATTTGATTGGACATGATTTGGAAAGACACCCCTGTTTACATAAGGTCTCACAGCTGACAATGGATATCGGAGTAAAAACCATGCCATGAGGAGGAAAGAACTGCCTATAGAGATCAGAGACTAGATTATGTGGAGGCACAGATCTGGAGAAGGGTACGAAAAAATTTCTGCTGCATTGAAATTTCCGAAGAGTACAGTGGCCTCCATAATTCTTAAATGGAAGAAGTTTGGAAAAACCAGAGCTGGCCGTCCCACCAAACGAAATAATCGGGGGAGAAGGGCCTGGCCTTGGTAAGAAAGGTGACATAGAACCCACTGGTCACTCTGGCTGAGCTCCAAAGATCCTGTTTGCAGATGGTAGAAACTTCCAAAAGGTCAACCACCACTGCAGCACGCCACCAATCTGCGCTTTATGACAGAGTGGCCAGAAAGAATCCTTTCCTCAGTGAAAGACACAAGAAAGCCCGCTCGGATTTTGCAAAAAAAAAGCACCTAAAGGACTCTGACTGTGAGAACCAAGATTTAACTTTATGGCCTCAATTCTAAGGGTATGTTCACACGGCTTATTTTCAGCAGTTTTTCGGGCCGCAAAACAGCCGAAAAATCAGAAGCAGAACGCCTCCAAACATTTGCCCATTGATTGCAATGGGAAAAACGGTTTTCTCTGTTCCGACGGGCCGTTTTAAAAAACGGCCGCGTAAAAAAACGGCCATGAAAAAGAAGTGCAGGTCACTTCTTGGGACATTGTTGGAGCTGTTTTCCCTTGAAAACCGCTCCGTATTTTCAGATGTTTTTGAGTTTGTGTGTGAATATACCCTAAGCATCATGTCTGGAGGAAACCAGGCACTGCTCATCACTCGCCCAATACCACTCCTACAGTGAGGCATAGTTGTGGCAGCACCATGCTGGGGGGGTGTATTTCTGGGGCTGGGACAGGGAGACTAGTCAGGGCTGAGGGAAACATGAATGGGACAATGTACAGAGATATTCTTAAAGAAAACCTGATCCACAGTGCTCAGGACCTCAGACTGGACCAAAGATTCACCTTCCAACAAGACAATGACTTTAAGCACACAATACACGCCCAGTTGGTAAAACGAGAAAACACGCCCAGTTGTCCATTGAAAAGCTCATTTGCATAAATATAAAATTGCTCATAACTTGGGCAAAAATGATCGTTTTAAAAAAAAAAAACAACTTTGCTGTTATCTACATTGCAGCGCCGATTACATTCAATAGGAGAAAGGGATTTGATAATCTGGTGACAGAGCCTCTTTAAGTGGCCCAGCCAGATCCCTGACTTGAACCCAATCGAACATCTCTGGAAAGACTTGAAAATGACTGTCCACCGATGGTCCCCATCCAACTTGACAGAGCTTGAGCTTGATGGCCTGGCTGGCTTTAATTCAAAGGGGTATGTCAAGAGGAGGAAACCCTTTTATTTTTAGAACTCTTGTTGTGATTTTCCTAGAGTATGGCATATTTTAAGATACACAGAAAATGTTATTCCGAAACTTTTTTTAACCCCTTCAGGACACAGCCTGTTTTGGCCTTGTGGACGCAGGCGATTTTTTCAAATCTGACATGTGTCACTTTATGTGGTAATAACTCCGGATTGCTTTTACCTATCCAAGCGATTCTGAGATTGTTTTCTCGTGACATATTGTACTTTACATCTGTAAAAAAATTTGGTAGATAAATTCAATATTTATTTGTGAAAAACACCAACATTTATAGAAAATTTCCAAAAAATTGCATTTTTCTAAATTTGAATGTATCTGCTTGCAAAACAGATATTAATACCACACACAATAGTTACTAGTTAACATTCCCCATATGTCTACTTTATGTTGGCATCGTTTTTTGAACATCCTTTTATTTTTATAGGACGTTACAAGGCTTAGAACTTTAGCAGCAATTTCTCACATTTTCAATAAATTTCCAAAACCTATTTTTTCAGGGACCAGTTCACTTCTGAAGTGGCTTTGAGGGCCTTATATATTAGAAACTCCCCATAATTCACCCCATTTTAAAAACTTCACACCTCAAAGTATTCAAAACAGCATTCAGGAAGTTTCTTTAGACATTTCACAGGAACTAAAGCAAAGTAGAGGTGAAATTTACAAATGTAATTTTTTTTGCAGAAATTCATTTGTAATAGAAAAAATTCTGTAACACAGAAGGTTTTACCAGAGAAACGCAACTCAATACTTATTGCCCAGATTCTGCAGTTTTTAGAAATATCCCACATGTGGCCCTAGTGTCCCAATGGACTGAAACACCGGCCTCAGAAGCAAAGGACCACCTAGTGGATTTTGAGGCCTCCTTTTTATTACAATAGATTTTAGGCTCCATGTCTGGTATGAAGAGGTCTTGTGGTGCCTAAACAGTGGAAACCCCCCAAAAAGTGACCCCATTTTGGAAACCAGACCCCTCAAGGAATTTATCTAGTTTTATAGTGAGCATTTTAACCCCACAGGTTTTTTGCTGAATTTATTGGCGTTAGTCTGTGAAAATGAAAATCTACATTTCTTCTGAAGAAACAGACATTTTTTAATTTTTGCAAGGAATAAAGAAGAAAAAGCACCCCAACATTTGTAAAGAAATTTATCCTGATTACGGCAATACCCCATATGTGGTCATAAACTTATATTTGAACACATTACAGCCCTCAGAAGGGAAGGAGCGCCATTTGGGTTTTGGAGCTCAAATTTTGCTATAATGGTTTTCGGTGCCATGTCCCATTTGCAACGCACTCGAGGGACCAAAACAGCAGAAACCCCCCAAAAGTGACCACATTCACTATCAGAATCCAAGAGAACAAATGCCTCTTAAGTGGTATATAACTTGCGTGCCATTTTTTACGTATTTTTTTTTAACTTATTTTTTGTAACAGTTTTAATAAAAGTAACAAAGAAAAAATCCACTAATCCATTGATCAATAAATTTATGAACAACGCTAAGGCCCTGTTCACACAGAGGTTTTTTTTACACGTTTTTCGGCGCGGAAACCGCTCCGCAAAACTCGTCAAAAACCGCCCGAAAATGTCTCCCATTGATTTCAATGGGAGTTGGATGAGCTTTTTTACCGTGAGCAAAAAAAACGCATCACGGTAAAAAGAAGCGACATGACCTATCTTGAGGCGGTTTCCGCCTCCAAAACCCCATTTCAATCAGTCAGAAGGGTAAAAAAAAACACCTCGACGAGTGTTTTGACGAGTTTTTGGCAAACCACTGTGCAAAAAAACATCTGGAGCAGTTTTTGCAGGAGTAATTTTCCTCCTGCAAAAAATTCCGTGTGAACACAGCCTAACAATGAATCAATGTATTTAGAATTTACAGACGTGTAAAATATATGAAGAGATTTATATAAGTATATGTGTGTATACGTATATATTACATGTACGTATATATCTATATGATGATCTAGATATATAACATCCCTAATTATTAATTTTTAGTATTAACAAATTTCAAATATATGTCTATATATAATATATATTACGTGTGGGTCTGTATATATATATATATATATATACACACACACACATACGCACACAGTATATAAATATATATCTATATAATTTTATAGATGTAAATATATAGAGAGAGAGACAGATATATATATATATATATATATATCTGTCTCTCTCTCTCTCTCTCTCTCTCTCTCTCTCTATATATATATATATATATATATATATATATATATATATATATAAACTCATATAGATATGTATATATTTATATAATGTGTGTGTATATGTATATATATATATATATATATATATATATATATATATATATACACATTATAAGCCCTAATTGATTATTAATTAACTAATTAATTGTCCTAGTCTGAGTACTATCTACCTAAACTATAGCTAGCTGCCTACACTAAACTATGTGGAGGTGTTATTTGTGTGTGTTTTTCACAGTCGGTGTGTCTTTATAGGAGACACACAGCAGCTGCTCGGCACAGCTTCTTCTCTCTCACTGTCTCAGAAATCTGACAGGGAGGGAAGAGAAACAGTGTAACAAACAGCACGAAAGTTTGTTGCTGCAACAAACTTTGCTGCTGCAACAAACTTTGCTGTGAACACCATGATAGCTTTATCATGGTGATCACGTCATCAGGACCGACACGAATCCGGTCCTGATGTCTTCTCTCAGCACTTAGGCTGCTTGTAGCAGCGTGTGCTGAGAGATTCAGAGCACAGGGAGAGCGCTGTGCACTCTGTTCTGGCACCACGTGAATTAACGGGCTGCAGGAGAAAAGCCCAGCACGGCAGCCCGTTAATCTACGTGGGCTGGTCGTGAAGGGGTTAATATACCTATTTGCCACTTCACCATTGGTTGTTGAATTAAAATAATTTTCCTGAAAATTATTTAAAAAAATTAAACCAACCATTGCATTTGTTTTTATAATGTGGAGTGTTTCTACCCAAATTCTCTCAGAGCACTGGCTGTAAAGATTGTAGGAGTCATTCTTCAAATATCAATGCTTTACAACATTCGCAGCTGGAGCAGAATAAAATATACACGGACCTCCTGAGCGTAAAACCGTGTAGGCAAAGTGCAAATTTTGTGGCAGTACCAACACGCAATGTGCTCACCTGGTAGAATTGTGTAGCACAAGCACAATACCGTGAAGGGTTAAAGGAAAACTATCATTTAATTTTTTTATTAATGTATAGGGCAGCCGATTTAAATAAATATTGCAATGTACTTTATTAACCAATTCAGCCTCCTTTCATTGTAAAACTGTTGCTGTACTGCTGCCCCATTCTTTTAGCTCCTGGCCGTTGCTAGAGAAAATCTGTATTCAGTTCTGTACACACTAAATACAGCTACTCTGTATGGGGACACTTCATCCTGCCTGTACCTGAAACCCAATGCATCCGATGTCTTTTTAAACATAAAAGTAGCAGCGAGTACCACAAAATGCATTGTTCATTACCATATTCCACACTTCCCTACAGGTGTGCACCTTGTTTAAGGACTTATTGCCCACTATACCGCAAATCTTGCAGGTTCTTATGAAATCTCCCCATTTACCTTTCTGTTAACGGCTATGTAAAACTTTGAGATTGATTGATTGATTGATTGATTTATTGATTGATTGATTGATTGATTGATTTAATAAAAATGTCAGTGTGTTTGGTGCAAATTTCAAATTAGTTTTTATTAAAAATTATTTTTACTTTTTGAGATACAGCAGCATATACCGTATACCGAGCAGCTTTATCGTTCGCTGTATCCTATACCCGTCATGTCTGCGGACTGACTGTTCAGTAACAACGGGCCATAACTTAGATGTGATAGACAACAAGTGGATCCTGCGCGTCCGAGACACGCAGGACCCGCTGACACTGAACCCGCCAGTCCCGCGGACCTGACGGATTCAGGTCTTAGCGAACAATACAACTGCTCTGTATACAGGATACAGAGCAGCTATATCTCAAAAAGTAAAAAAAAGTTTTTAATAAAAACTGATTTGAAAGTTGCAGAAAACACACTGACTGATATTTTTTATAAAATAAATAAATAAATCACTTTCGAAGGTTTACATAGCATTTAAGTAATGGGTTCTGCTGGTATCCCAGATTTATTAATCGTATAATATTTTGACATAGACCCTTTTTAATTCTTTGTAGGCTTGTTTATTTCATTCGGTTTGATTCAGCCCAGCATTCAGATAACATTCTTCCCATCTGTGATATTTAGACACAATATCTCTGACTGCCCTAAAGTAGCAGTTTTCATCATACTCATCCCTGCTAGACAGACAACAGATAAAACGCTTCTGAAGTATATCTGGCAAACATGTAATTCTTCCAGCGCTGCGAGATATCAGCATCGTCCCTGTGCTCACGCAGTACCAATATATTTTTATACTGTTTGTGTTATTTACGTTGTATGACAGCAACACCAAGCAAAATCAGCTCATTGTCTCCTCTCTGGACCTTGCAAACTGGAACATCTTGTCAGTACAAAGGGAATTCTGATGTTAAGTGCTCACGTTACATTATGTGCTTGCCAGTGGAATTGCTTCTCGTCACACATGGTGAGTGGAGATAGACTTATCAGTGTTTGCATACATACGCTGCTGTCAAGCTAAGCCAGAACACAATTTGTGTTCTGCTGACTTGTGTAAAGTAAAGCAATTTTTTTTAGAATTAGTTAGTTGTTGAGTTTTTCTTCGGATTCGGACTTAGTATTATTCATGTACATATAATTTCAGTATTTTGCATTCCACAAATGTAATCTTGACACATACAAATATATAATTTAACAGGTTCCCGGTCAGGGTCTCTGAAGTCCGCCGTATAGACTAATTACAGCGGCACTTCAGAGAGTGTACACGCGTGATCACGTGCACACAGCCCTGTGCCCTAGCTATTGCTAACAGCACTGGGCAGAGTGTCAGGGGACAATCTTTTGGTCCCTGAACATGTGATCGCTGTGACAACCAATCACAGCGATCACATGCATTTCAATGTAAAAAATAGTGTGCACGCAATCGCATGCACACAGCCTGTGCCCATGCTGTTACCAACAGCTCTGGGCACTGGGCAGAGTATCAGGGACCAATCTGATCACAGCGATCACATTTGTTTTTATTTTGAAAGTTCCCCTTATAGAGGCTCTGTCACCAGATTATAAGTGCCCTATCTCCTACATAATCTGATCAGCGCTGTAATGTAGATAACAACAGTGTTTTTTATTTTGAAAAACCAATATTTTTTTAGCTAGTTATGAATAATTTTAGATTTATGCTAATTCGTTTCTTAATGCCAAACTGGCCGTTTTTTTACTTTTGACCAAGTGGGCGTCGTAAAGAGAAGTGTATGACGCTGACCAATCAGCGTCATACACTTCTCTCCATGCATGTCCATTTGTATTCACAGCACAGCGTGATCTTGCGAGATCACGCTGTTCTGCCACATAGCCCCACATTAACTTTATTGAAGTATCTTGAGAGTGAATAGACCTTGCCTCCAGCCAGGATGGGATGTCTATTCACACTCCCGACACTTCGGTAAAGTTTATGTGGGACTTAATCACACAGCACAGCGAGATCACGCTGTGCTGTCATTCACAGCGTGATCTCGTGAGATCACGCTGTGCCGTGAGTAAGTCCCACAGTAACTTTACCGAAGTGTCGGGAGTGTGAATAGACATCGCATCCTGGCTGGAGGCAAGGTCTATTCACTCTCAAGATACTTCAGTAAAGTTAATGTTCTGGTCATTTATAATCTGGTGACAGAGCCTCTATAACCCCTTCCTGCATTTTCACGTACATGCACGTCGGGGAATGCAGCCTGTTTGCGCATTCCCACGTGCATGTACGTGATGGAGATTGTGCGGAAACCTTCAATCTCAGCCGTTTAAACCATTAAATGCCGCAGTCAATAGCGACCGCGGCATTTAAATCTATTGGCAGAGGGAGGGAGCTCCCTCTGTCACCCTACGGTGGCCTGCGAATGCAATCTCCGGCCGCCAACGGGTTGCCATGGCAGCCGGGTGTCTAACAAAGACCCCCAGGCCTGCCCTGGCTGTATGCCTATTAGGCCGTGCCTAAGTATACCAAAGCATTATATCTGCGATCAGAAGATCGTATGATGAAGTCCCCTAGTTTTTGAAAATATAAAAAAAAAACAGTAAAAATAAAATACATTTTTTTCCATATGAAGTGGTTTTATTTAATAAAAGTGTAAAAACAAACATGAAAAGTACACATATATGGTATCGCTGCAATCATAACAAAACAAACAATAAAGTTAACACATTAATTCAACTGTGTAGTGAACGCCGTACAAAAAAACCCACTAAAAGCAATGTCAAAATCACTTTTTTTTCTGCATTCCCCCACCAAAAAATATAATAAAAGTTAATCAATAAGTCCCATGCACCCCAAAATAGTAACGATGAAAACTACACCTTGTCCCGCCCAAAAAAAAACGTCATATGGCGATGTCAACGGAAAAATAATACAGTTATGGTTTGTGGAATGCGGTTTTGCAAAAATTTATTATTTTTGTTTAAAAGGTTTTTTTATTGTGCAATCGTAGTGAAACATAAAAAAACTAAACATATGTGGTATCGTTGTAATCGTACCGACCCATAGAATAAAGGTAACATGGTATTTATGCCGCATAGTGAATGCGAAAAACAATGCAGGAATAGCGTTTTTTTAAAACGGTGTCTGCAGACACAGTACCCTGTTAACGCTATGACGTACTATTATGTCAGTTCGCGTTAACAGGCCATCGCCTGTGACGTAATAGTACATCACAGAGCGTTAAGGGGCTTCAGTGGTGTGAAGCACGCCGGCACTGGACACGAGTTCGGTGGAGTGATGAATCACCTTTCAGTATCTGGCAGTCTTATGCATAGCTCTGGGTTTGGCGTATGCTAGGAGAACGCTACCTACCAGAATGCTTAGTGCCTACCGTAAAGTTTGGTAGAGAAGGGATATTGGTCTGGGTCTTTTCAGGGTTTGGACAATGCCGATTATTTCCTTTGATGGGTAATGTTAATTCTACAACATTTTAGACAATTATTTGCTTCCAACTTTTTGTCAGCAGTTTGGGGAAGTTCCTTTTCTGTGCCAGCATCACTGTGCCCCAGTGCACAACTGTTATATAAAGGGATCATGGGGGTAATATACAGGGATGATGGGGGTTATATACAGAGGCTCCCATCAACCCTGTATATACCAGCCCGCCGGCATCCCTGTATATAAGCCCCATCATCCATGTATATACCAGCCTGCAATCATCCCTGTATGTAACCCCCATCATCTCTGTATATACCAGCCATCGTCCATGTACATAACCCCCATTAACCCTGTATATATCCCCCATCATCCGGGTATATACCATTGGGGCCGGCACTGTCCGCTCTCCAAGGAGCATGGGCATTGAGGCTAAACAAGAAGTAAATTGGGCGGGCATTGAGGACACTGTGGATCAATAGGATACTTCAAACACCGGTATATGGCAGAAGTCCAGCGGAATCTTAAAATAAGCGAATACCCACACAGACCGAAAGAGCAGACGGATCTCCTTGACTCGTCGTTGGAACGGGGTTAGGTGAGTATGTATTTTATTATTTTTATTAGGCACTTTTGGGGCTCTATGGGGGAATTATTACTTAATGAGGACAGCAATGGGGCATTATACTGTGTGAGGGGCAGTGTCGGGGTATATTAAAGAATTGTGGTCTAAAAATTATTATGCACTTTGTATTAATGGACTAAAAGGATGATTTTTGTTCTTTATTCCTTAGCATTTTCTTGACAATAATTTGGCACAGGGAATTCTTGGCACTTTCCATCTACCCCTCTGCCATGGCACAGGATATTTATGTTATATCTGAAATAATATGTTGAGTATTTATAGTGGATTCCTTTAATTACTGTATGTGTCATGGTGCTGTGACTCCAGAAGTCATTTCCTAGCTTTTACTCATCTGTGTGTGTGACATTTGACAAGCTGGAACCCTAGAGTATTAATCTTCTGTAAGGAAAATAATTATTAATAGCTGTAAATCAGGAGTCTAGTCATTTATTATTAAATGTTTAATTTCCCTAGGAATTAAATAGCTTTCCTTGTTCTTGTCTCTTACTTGGCTTTTTTTTTCTATTTACACATTATATAATGTCAAAATGTTTTATTCAGGGGTAAACAAATCACTGTAGAATTTGGGAGCCAGTTTGAATTATTTAGTGGCCTGGCAATAAGAACTTTTATAGATGTCCTTCGAAAACATCCCAAAATGTTAGGCACCAGGAGTCCAGAACCAGCGCAGGAACCAGTATGACAAAAATGTAAGACCAAGGCCATATTCAAAAGCGAAGGCTAATACCAGGATCATGAGCTTGATTCCGTTGCAGATGTGAGCAGAGCTTTACTCATGATTATCCAAATAGTTTGATTAATATGTAAATACCTAATACTTGCAATGTGTTACTGAGAAGGGCTACTGATGTATTAGGCTCAATTAAATTGGGGCACAATTAGGAATTTAACCCCTTTCCGATATTTGACATACATGTACGTCATAGTCAGGAGGGATACAGTATGTATGTAGCAGGCCCTGGAGCTTAGCCTGTTACATATGCAGCCGGTGTCAGCTGTAGGTAACTCTGTTCCCAACCATTTAACCACTTAGATGCCAGAGACAGGGGTTAATAAGGGAAAGCAAAATGTGCAATGCAATACATAAATATATTCAAGTCCCCTAGTGGGGCTGTCTGGAACGGGTTCCCGCAAACCGCAGTACTATTATGTCGTGGTGATAGTGCGGGCTAAGAAGCTGAGCCCGCACCATCACCACCGGGTGTCAGCTGTGTGTTACAGTTGACACCCTTCTGTAACAATCAGGACCGGAGCTAGTCTCCGATCCGGCCGATTAACTCCTCAGATGCTGCGCTCAATAGAGATCACAACACCTAAGGGATTTTCAGCCACCGGCAGCCCAGCGATGCGATCGCTGGTTTGCCGATGGTTGGTATGGCAACCGGAGGCCTAACAGTGGCCTCCGTGTCTTCCTTGTACGGAAGCCCATGAGGACCCTCCTCTGGCTTGTGTATAACTGACAGCTCTAATACACCGCAGTACGTATGTAGTGCAGTGTAATAGAATAACGATCAATGTTGCAGCCCCTCAAGTCTCTTTATGGGTCCCAAATTTTTTTTTTTAATAAAAACGTAAAAAAATAAAAGTTTCAAGTAAAAAACCCAAATTGCCTTTTTTCCCCCTAATAAGTCTTATTGGAAAAAAACAAAACAAAAACTATAAATAATTGTTATAGCCGCTTCCGTAATGTCCTCAAAGTATATAACTAATACGTAATTTATACCGCACGTTGAATGCCGTAAAAAAAAATATGAAAAACGCCAGAAGCAGTGTATTGAAGTCCCATCTTCTCCCAAAAAATGGAATAAAAAGTCACACTTACCCAACAAAAGTACCAAAAATAACGTTCATACGTCCCGCAAAAAAAATCTGACACCGCTTTGTCCATGCAAAAATAAAAAAGTATTGTGCAAAAGCTTCAATACATGAAAAAAACTATATGAATTTGGTATTGCAATAATCATATCGACACCCAGGATAAAGTTAATATGTAATTTATGGGGCACGGTGAATAAAAAAAAAATAAAAAACAATAAAAAATTCCAGAATTGCTTGTTTTTAGTCATTTCCTCTTCCAAAAAATGAAATAAAAAAAGTGATCCAAAAGTCGTATGTGTCCTAAAATAGTACCAATAAAATCTACAGCTTGTCTCACAAAAAACAAGCCCTTACACACCTCCATCAACCGAAAAATAAAATTTATAGCACTAGTAATGCGGTGATGAAAGAAATCCCAATGTGCACACCGGAGGGGAATATTCCTTCAGTTTCAGGGCCCTAGTATATAGGAACTAGGAAAGGAAGGGGCATAGCACATCTGCAGGAAGCGAGGGCGCCCGTATTATATCAGCAACACCCTTTCCGAGCAAAATTTCCGTGCAAAATTACAAAGGAGGAAAAGTCCCCAAAAGGTGCAGTGTTACAAAAAAGGGATAAGAAAGGATACCGTTTATCAGTGCGACACTGGCCTGTGCATAATGGATTGCTTCACAGCGTACCACACATCTATGGATAGTTTTATTATTTACCTCATTATTATACCCTCTTGTTATGCCCTGATGTACTCCGCTCAGATTGCCTATGCCCCTACATAATAAACTGAAATACCAGTAAAACGCCAAACAAAACTACTACCAAGCAAAATAATCCAAATGACGGTCCTTCCCTTCTAAGTCCTACAGTGTGCCCAAACCGCAATTTACGTGAACACATGTAAGGCATTGCCATACCCAGGAGAACCTGCTTATCAATTTATAGGGTAAGATTCTCCAGTGGCACAAGCTGGGCACAACATATTGAGCGGTGGATGGCATATCAGTGGAAAAATTGCAATTTTCACTCTGCATCATCCACTGCGTACTTATTTCTGAAAAACAACTTTGCTCACTGCACCCCTTGATAAATGCCTTTAGGGGTGTAGTTTGTAAAATAGAGTCACTTTTTTTTTGGTACATCAGGTTTTTTCAAAGGCGACATTGTGTCCGCAAATCATTTCAGCAAAACCTATGCTCAGTTAAATACTACTCCTTTTCTTCTGAACCCTCCCATATGTCCAAACAGCAGTTTATAAGCACATATATGATATTATTATACTCGGTAGACATTGCTTTACAAATGTTGGGGTGATTTTTCTTATTTTTATTTCTTGTGAAAATTAAAAATGCTGATCTAAAACGACATCTTATTGTGAAAAAAAATATTTTTATTTTTTTATTTTCACGGCTTATTTCTAATTCAACAAAAAAACTTTAGGGGTCATCATTTTCACTATACCCCTAGATGATTCCTCAAGCGGTGTAGTTTCCTAAATGGATTCGATTTTGTGGTGTTTCCACTGTACTAGTACTACAGGGGCTCTGTAGCCTGGGTTTGAGAGAGCTCTTTTCATAGGTACCTTTGCTGTTACAGGCTGCTACAAACCCAGTGATGGCATTATTGAATCCAGGGGCAAGCCAATTTGCTGATAACTGACTGCACATACTCTCCTTGGAGAGGTGCGGTCACCCGTGTGCCAGGTGTGTCATCATTGGATATAGAGACCTGGGAAGACATAACTTGGTCCCTACAGTCAAGAGGCCATCCTCTTTCAGGCAGCCCCTTTCTCTTGCAATGGTGCTTCTCCACCTCGTCTACTTGTGCCTGGAGGCCCTTCAACACCTGGAGGTCCACTCCTGTCACTAGCAGGTGGGTGAATGTGCTAACCCCTCCTTCACCGGCCAGCATTACAGCCGCTATGGCAGCCTCATCAGTCTTTCTATTGCCAGCAGTCCACATTTGTAATCTATATTTCATGCAAATACTTGGTCTGAGCTTGTTGTAGTATTTCAGTATCAGCGTGTGGGACCATGATGAGATCATGGTTGAGACTATATCAATAGCTCCGTCCTTCAGTCAAAAGAGAGAGCACCTCTCCGTATTGTGTGAAGATAAGACACAATTAGGTTCACATTCCTTCTAACACTTCCACGTATTGTAATCAGCTGACTCTTGCCTCACCACTCCCTCCTCTCAGACCCATTCTTGTAGAACTATGGGTCTCAGCAAGACCAAATGCTGAAAAAAAAGAAGACTCTTCTGTATTTATAATTCCTAAACCTGACTTTACACAGCTAACTTAGTTATTTAAACCTTATATGTAAGTTACGTTAAAAAGCCAGCTTATTCACACAACCTTGTATTTAAGTTCAGTGTTCTAGGGAATTTTTTTTACACACTCCAGAATAACTAACCGTTGAATTAGTTTGGTAGATACACAAAATGTTCTCAATCTGGATCGAATTATCTAACATCAAACAGTACAGCTGGTTAGGAGTGGAGAGCATACAGTATAGATATAAAAATCAAACTTATACTGTAGCCACTTGGTCTCCAAGCCCATCAGCCATGCAATACCTGCTTAATTTGTAAGCTTTGCTATCCTTTTCCTTTGTTTTTGTCTTCCTAACATTGGGAAGAGATTTCCCCTATTTAAAGAGGCTCTGTCACCAGATTTTGCAACCCCTATCTCCTATTGCAGCAGATCGGTGCTGCAATGTAGATAAGAGTAACGTTTTTGTTTTTTTTAAAACGAGCATTTTTGGCCAAGTTATGACCATTTTTATATTTATGCAAATGAGGCTTTCTAAAGTACAACTGGGCGTGTTTAAAGTAGAAGTACAACTGGGCGTGTATTATGTGCGTACATTTTAACTTCTTTTACTAGCTGGGCGTTGTGAATGGGAGTGTATGATGCTGACGAATCAGCATCATCCACTTCTCTTCGTTAACACCCAGCTTCTGGCAGTGCACAGACACAGCGTGTTCTCGAGAGATCACGCTGTGACGTCACATCCTGCCCCAGGTCCTGCATCGTGTCGGACGAGCGAGGACACAGCGGCACCAGAGGCTACAGTTGATTCTGCAGCAGCAACAGCGTTTGCAGGTAAGTCCGACACGATGCAGGACCTGGGGCAGGAAGTGAGTGACGTCACAGCGTGATCTCGCGAGGACACGCTGTGTCTGTGCACTGCCAGAAGCTGGGTGTTAACGAAGAGAAGTGGATGATGCCGATTCGTCAGCATCATACACTCCCATTAACAACGCCCAGCTAGTAAAAGAAGTAAAAACGCCCAGATGTACGCACATAATACATGCCCAGTTGTACTTTTACTTTAAACACGCCCAGTTGTACTTTAGAAAGCCTCATTTGCATAAATATAAAAATGGTCATAACTTGGCCAAAAATGCTAGTTTTAAAAAAAAAACAAAAAACGTTACTCTTATCTACATTGCAGCGCCGATCTGCTGCAATAGGAGATAGGGGTTGCAAAATCTGGTGACAGAGCCTCTTTAAACAACCTCCCTTTGACATTCCTGCTTTTTTTAACATTCTGTTACGACCTTCGACTGCATCCTTTCCTACTCCACTGACAACTATATCAACTGCTAGATGTCAGACAGTGTTTACTTGAAGAACTATCCATTTGGAGTTCTTCTTAATACTAGTTCCCAGAACCTGGAATTCTATCCTAGTCTGTACTTTTTATAGTCTTTTCAGTATCTCTAAAACAAGGCGGAAGGATATCTCTACTTGCGACTATATCAACCGCTAGATGACCTCCATCCCCCAGACAGTGTGTACTTGAAGAACTACACTTTTGGAGTTCATCTTTGCTACCAGTTCCCTAGAACGGGGAATTAATGTAAAGTTCTAGCCCGTTCCTTTTATAGTCTTATAGTATATCCTTTTCTGTGGTCTCTAGTAATCTCTATCATCAAACACAGTACAAACCGAAAGAAACAACCCCCCAAACAAGACAAATGCAGACACACGCAGTCAAGGGTTACATGAGACAAATTCTGATCACCGTTCGTCAAATTCTGATCACAGTTCGTCAAATTTATACTGTTCCGCAGGCTGGAGTCTATGGGACCAAGCTTGGGACAGTCCACCGGCTAATGCCACAGGCACAAGGTATGGGTGAAATGGTTTGTAAGAATCAAAGGTTCTTGCCGCGGTTTTGTAGTTTTACAGTTTCTTTGATTATCAGTGAGCTTCCAGTTAAACTGGCACATTGTGGGTCCCGGATTTTGGCACCAATGAATTATCGGAGTAGCCTGGGTTTGGGAGAGCTAAAGCTACTCTAAGAGTCCAGCCTCCGAGTCCAAATCAGGATAATGATGCATCGGAGAGAAGACACAAACATGGAAGTCCATTAGTAACACACTGTGGCATTTCTCTGTAGAATCATGCCCTGTTCCATTTATTTATACAGGACAAGATGCCAAACAGAGATAACATACAAAAGCCAATAGGAAACACACACAATTATAAGTATAGCCTCATTGCAGCGGGAGCCTGTCGGACACTCCCTGAGCCCCCACCTTTGGGAAAATACAAGTTAAACTGAACTTTACACTTTTCTGGGGGTTTTACAGACCACGTACAAAAAAACAATCATTAACTCTTTATCTCATTCTCATATCCGAATTATACAGTCTAAACTACTTAACCCTTTGGTTGCTTTCATAGTTTCCACAAACAATTCCAAAAGCCAAATGGCACTCCTTCCCTTCCCTTCTGAGCCTTACTGTGTGCCCAGACAGCAGTTTATGACTGCATATGGGGTATCGCCGTACCTGGGAGATATTGCTTTACAAATGTTAAGGTGCTATTTTTCCTTTAGTTCTTGTGAAAATTTTTGGAAAAAATTTAGATTTTCATTTTTACGGCCTACTTCCAATAATTTCTGCAAAAAACCTGTGGGGTCAAAATTCGCACTATAGCCCTAGATAATTTCCTTGAGGGATGTAGTTTCCCAAATGGGGTCACTCAAGGGGGGTTTCCACTCATTTTGACCCTCAAGGGCTTTGCAAATGTGGCATGGCCTCTGCAAACCATTCCAGCTAAATTTGAGCACAAATTGTTCAGGGTTATTGATAAATTTAGAGAAGGTAAAATAATAATATGTGGGGATTACAACATGGTAATGAACACATCTTTGGATTCAACCTCTAGCAGTAGACTCTATCAAATCTCCTTGAAGAAGTTGGTTTGGAATAGAGAATTAAATGATAGTTGGAGGAATCAGCATGGTACGGAGAGGGATTTTTCCTTTTTTTCAAGTCCGCACAATTGTTATTCTAGAATTGACATGTTTCTCATAGATAAAGATCTCTTACTTCTCATGGAAAATTCTACCATAGAAGTTATTAAGTGGTGTGACCATGCGGCCATAACTCTATCCTTAAAAGAACATAATAATTCTAATCCCGCCTTTATATGGAGATGTAATCCGTTTCTCCTGTCCCACTCTAAATACAAACAGGAAATAATTAGAGACCTGGGAGAATACTTTGAAACTAATGATACAGGAGAGATTCATATCCACTCGCTTTGGAATGCTCATAAGGCGTTCATAAGGGGATCCTTGATACGTATGGGTCACATTGTCAAGAAACTACGTTTAAATATCATCACAAAACTTACGAAACAAATCCGCCGCATCCGTTACACAAGCCACTAGTTTACACAATTTGCGCCATGAGTTACGCTTGGCCATGGTCTCTGATTGTGAGAAAAATCTGCGCAAAAGCAAAACTAAATATTTTTCTCAAAATAATAAAGCTGGTAAATTACTAGCTGCCCGACTTAAGCACCATCATCAAAAATCTAGAATTACTTATATCTTGGACCCGAACACTCATGCACAAATTTCACATCCGGTTGATATTGCTAATCAATTTAAGGATTTCTATGAATCTTTATATAACATAAACAGGGATCCCTTCACGTCCAAACCAACTGTGAATGCCATCCAGTCCTTTTTGGACACCATCCCCTTATCTGAATTAACGCCTAGTCAACTGCATAGTCTAAACGCCGCGATTTCAGTGACGGAAGAAACTGACATCTTACGAACATTACCACCAGACAAGGCGCCGGGTCGTGATGGTCTAACCAACTCTTATTATAAAACATTTCATTAAATCCTCTCCTCATACTTATGTAGATTTTTCCAAATTGCCCAATCCTCGGGGTCCTTCTAGGCCCATTTCTTTATTAAATTTTGATCTGAAAATATATGCCAAATTAATAGCGAATCGATTGGCCCCTATTTTGCCATGTCTAATAGCGGATGACCAGACTGGCTTCATTAGGGGGAGATAGGGGTCGGACAATACCAGACGGGTGGTAGGTCTGTTGCACCATAACGAGAAAAGACACATCCCGTCGGTCTTGTTAGCTTTGGATGCAGAGAAGGCGTTTGACCTCATTTCTTGGTTGTACGCCTTCACTACCCTTGAACAAATGGGTTTTTCAGGTACTATAATGTCGGCCATTCAGGCTTTGTACTCTGAACCTTCGGCACATGTATATACAAATGGGGTGTTTTCTGGAGATTTTGGAATTTATAATGGTACTAGACAGGGCTGCCCACTGTCACCCCTCATATTCGTGTTGTCTATGGAACCTTTAGCCCAGCTTCTTAGATCACATACAGATCTGCAGGGCATTAAAATAGGGTCAAAAACGCATACTATATCCTTTTATGCTGATGACGTCATTTTGTCGCTGTCTAGCCTGGAGACTTTTCTAGAAGCTGCTATGGACTGTATATCGCAGTTGGGTCGTGTCTCCCTATATAAACTTAATACACAAAAGTCTCAGATCCTTCCCCTGCATCTCTCGATCTCATCTTTATATTTTCTCCAATCTAAGTACCCATTTAAATGGAATAAGACGAAAATCACATATTTTGGCCTCACTTTGATGGTTAACCATAAAGCATTATTTGGGACTAATTATATCCCTCTACTACAGGTGTTTCAGGATGAGATCGATAGAATGCTTAAAGTGGAGGTTTCCTGGTTAGGTAGAATTGCCACATTTAAAATACTTCTCCTACCGAAATTATTATATTTGTTTCGAACTCTCCCCATAACTATTCCCAAATCTTATTTTTCTCACATTCAACGCATTTTGATTAACTTTATTTGGGCAAAAAAGAAATCACGAGTTGCATCTCATATACTCATCAAAGATAAAAAAAATCAGGGGGCCTGAGAGTTCCTAGTATATTTGGGTACTATGTTAATTCTGTGGCAGCCCAGGCACAGTCGTAACTCCATTTCCTCTCAATCGGAGTTTAAAAAAAACTGGCCCGATTGTTCGCTGGGAACAGGATTTGGGGAAAACGTTTTCAGACCATCAATGGACCTCAGCCTTTAAATGGACACATACCTCACTTAGATGTGTCTCACATGTAGAAGCTGCTACCAAGACATTTCTTTGTTGGTATTTCACGCCAGATCGTCTACACTCAATGTGTCCAAACATCTCCCCATTATCCTGGCGTAATTGTGGTAAGGAGAGTTCGCTCATACATGTTCTATGGGAATGTCCCCTTATTGAGAAATATTGGACTGAGGTGATTACTCTACTGTCTGACATGTTTTCTATGGAAGTTTTGCCCAACTCACAGTCGATTCTATTATTTTTGGAAATGGATAATGTACCTGTTGTTCATAGGAGGTTATTTTGTAAGGTCTTAGTTTTTTGCCAAAATTGGTTCTAACACGTTATTGGAAACAAGTGGAGATCCCTCAACTTTCCAAACTAATTTCAGCAATAAACGCATCCTATGTATACGAAAAGGCCATAGCATATGTCAATTTTTCAATTTCATCTTTTGAGAAATATTGGATAGCTTGGACAAACTGTCACTTTTGCTCAGGGAGGTAGTAATTAAATAAAGTCCGGTTGGGCTAGATTTAGCTAAAAATGTCGGATTATTACTACTGTTGTTTTTGTTTGTTTGTGTAATCTTCTATATGCTTGCACTGTCATCACCTGTACTGTGAAACCTAATTCACTGAATAGAGCGTGTTTTTACTTTTTGACCAAGTGGGCGTTGTAAAGAAGTGTATGACACTGACCAATCAGCGTAGTACACTTCTCTCCATTCATTTATTCAGCACATAGTGATCTTGCTAGATCATGATGTGCAGTCACATACTCACACATTAACGTTACTGTGTCCAGCAGAGCAAGCGTAATCTCGCGTGATGACGCTGTAAACTGTCAAACTGTGCTGTCTGTCCCACACAAACGTTACCGAAGTGTCGGGATTCTGAATAGACATCGCGTCCTGGCTGCAAGCGATGTCTATTTACTGTCAAAACACTTCAGTAACGTTAATGTGTGAGTGTGTGACTGCACATCATGATCTAGCAAGATTACTATGTGCAGAGTAAATGAATGGAGAAAAGTATATGACGCTGAATGGTCAGCGTCATACACTTCTCTCCACAATGCCCACTTGGTCAAAAAGTAAAAACACGCCCAGTTGGGAATTAAGAAAGTCATTAGAATAAATGTAAAATAGGTCATAACTCCGTCAAAATTGATCGTTTTTCTAAATAAAAAACACAGCTGTAATCTACATTACAGCGCCGATCACATTATGTAGAAGATAGGGCACTTATAATGTGGTGACAGAGCCTTTTTAATGGGCATGGGCACACACATGTTTTAGATTGACTGATTGCTCCTGTCACGGTATGTGGACCCACTAGGCCGCACCGCCGTAGCAAGGAGGCAGCTGGCCAAACAACAGGGTACCCCACAATACAAAGTCCCGCACAAGGGTACCTGGATAGTCCAGACAGTGGCCGCAGCTCTGGCACGGATGGAGGTGGGTGCAGCAGGTAACGCCAGAAGTGGCGGATGACAGCAGGTGCTGCAGGATGCGCCAGACGCGGCGAATCCCTCTGGAGGTGGCAGATGACACAGGACGTGGTGGATGACACCGGACGTGGCAAACAACAGCAGGTGCAATAGACACGACTCCAAGTAGTAGGCACAGGAACAAGAACAAAGCACGGGATACAGGAACAGATAACAGGGCACGGGTAACAACTGGAACGGGAAACACTAAGGGACCATTTGCAAGACAGACTTGGGCTATACTAACAACGCTCAGGCAAGGATCAGAAGGGCTGGGGCCTTCTTATAGACCAGGAAATCATGTCAGTTGATGATGATTTCCTTCATGTGCGCGCGCTGGCCCTTTAAGAGCGGGCACGAGCGTGCGCGCGCACCCTACGGGACACAGCGGAGCGGAAGTGAGCGCTAGCATCTCCTAGGAAGGAGATGGGGACCAGCGCTGACAGATCCATGGCTGCGGGCATCAGGAGGAGAGTAGACCCGATGGCCCGTGGCCATGGACGCTACAGCTCCCATGATCACCCTGGACAATAAGAAGGGCCCTGCCCCTTACTTCATTTCCTGAGCGTTGTTGTGTTTACCCGTGTTAGACTTTGCAAATGGTCCATTAGTGTTTTCCAGTTCCCAGTGTTCCCGTTCCTGTCACCTGTATCCCGTACTACCTTGTTCCTGTGCCATAGAGAGTTGGAGTCGTGTTGTGTCGTATACTACGCCTGCTGTGTTTCACTGCGCCTGGTGTCTGCCTGCTGCCAAGGTCCCATCTGTGTCTGCCATCGCTACTGTCTGTATTGCCACAGGTACCCTTATTCGAACTATTGACCTTGCCTTGGTATCCTATTTGGCTAGCTGCTATCCCGCTACGGTGGTACGGCCCAGTGGGTCCACACACCCATCGTGACAGTGAGTGGTAGAACAGAGGCCTTACAGTCCCGTGCTCTACCAATGGATTCAACTGTATCTGCGTCCTGAAGATGCAGATAGAGTTTAAACCGGGAGAAATTTATTCATAAAACCGAAATTCACAAGATGACGTTGATTAATTGGGCTGAATTTAATTTTCAATTATTTTTCGATTAATTGCCCAGTCCTAGTAGGGAGCCAGAACTCTGGGCAAAAGCTGATTTTTCTATTTTGTCTGGAGTATCACTTTAAATTCCAGCAGTCATATTTATGTAACTAGAAATTAAATCTCATAGCTTTATGTTTTCTCAGTAAGGAAAGGAAATATTATGCTTTGTAAGTCACAGCTGTGCAGAGGAATTAAGGTAAACACATTTAGATTTCGACCCCAGAGTTTTAGAAGAATTTCGCAGTTTATTTGATATTTGTATTGTAGCTGTCGTGTATCACAGTCTGGTTGCCATCAGTAGCAGTTGTGAAGTCCCTTACAGTAATCTTTCACATCTTCCCTGCTCATGGGAACCCTGACAGTGTGATAAAGTGTTGGCTTTTCCATCTCTCTCATTCCCTAGTCTCCTCAGTTGTGTTCAATACTTACGCAAACCTTCCAGGTTCATTCTGCTCTGTCACATACTGAATGACATCTGTGTCCCAATACGGCCTTCTTTCAAAACCATCAGAACTAATCCTTCCTTCTCTTTCTGTTATTGTAGGACATTTTCTTTCAAGTTCTGGCCTTGAGTTGTCTTTTTCTTTCAAGCTGGAAACGTTAGTTATATCTGCTACTAATGAAGCAGAATAGTTCACATCACATCTTCTAATCGGCTTCTCAATCAGCTATTGTAGAGCCTTCGACTGAAAATTAGCTTTGTTAGAAACAGAAATCACTAAACTGAAGAAAAAACGTAACATTTTATTTCAGTTTTCGTAATCTTAACAGTCTAATGTTAATTTTACCCTTTGTGTACAGTAATATACATAGAAATATCATATACTGGATTATATGATACTAGGTGCCATGCTATTTCTTCAGAAGCTGCATTTGTCCTGCCCACTGCTTATCTAGTGCACTCCCAGTCAGTACAGACAGGAAAATATTGCAAAACAAGTTACATAGTTAGTACGGTTGAAAAAAGACACATGTCCATCAAGTTCAACCAAGGGATTGGAAAAGAGATGGGAAAAATTTCTACACATAAGAGCTAATATTTTTTCGTTCTAGGAAATTATCTAAGCTTTTTTTAAAGAGGCTGTCACCGCATTATACGTGCCCTATCTTGTACATAATGTGATCGGCGCTGTAATGTAGATTACAGCAGTGTTTTTTATTTAGAAAAATGATAATTTTTTACGGAGTTATAACCTATATTAGCTCTATGCTAATGAGTTTCTTAATGGACAACTGGGCGTGTTTTACTTTTTGACCAAGTGGGCGTTGTGGAGAGAAGTGTATGACGCTGACCAATCAGCGTCATACACTTCTCTCCCCATTCATTTACACAGCACATAGTAATCTTACTAGATCACTATGTGCAGCCACATACACACACACTAACGTTACTCAAGTGTCCTGACAGTGAATATACATTACCTCCAGCCAGGACGTGATGTATATTTAGAATCCTGACACTTCGCTAATGTTTGTGTGAGATTTACAGCAAGGCATGTGTAATCTTGTTTTAAATTACAGTTTACAGTGTAATCTAGCGAGATTACACTTGCCTTGCTATAAATCTCACACAAACATTAGTGAAATGTCAGGATTCTGAATAGACATCACGTCCTGGCTGGAGGTAATGTATACTCACTGTCAGGACACTTCAGTAACGTTAGTGTGTATGTACAGTGAAGGAAATAAGTATTTGATCCCTTGCTGATTTTGTACGTTTGCCCACTGTCAAAGACATGAGCAGTCTAGAATTTTTAGGCTAGGTTAATTTTACCAGTGAGAGATAGATTATATAAAAAAAAAAAAAAACTGAAAATCACATTGTCAAAATTATATATATTTATTTGCATTGTGCACAGAGAAATAAGTATTTGATCCCTTTGGCAAACAAGACTTAATACTTGGTGGCAAAACCCTTGTTGGCAAGCACAGTAGTCAGACATTTTTTGTAGTTGATGATGAGGTTTGCACACATGTTAGATGGAATTTTGGCCCACTCCTCTTTGCAGATTATCTGTAAATCATTAAGATTTCGAGGCTGTCGCTTGGCAACTCGGATCTTCAGCTCCCTCCATAAGTTTTCGATGGGATTAAGGTCTGGAGACTGGCTAGGCCACTCCATGACCTTAATGTGCTTCTTTTTGAGCCAC
This sequence comes from Rhinoderma darwinii, assembly GCF_050947455.1. Classification (NCBI taxonomy): domain Eukaryota; kingdom Metazoa; phylum Chordata; class Amphibia; order Anura; family Rhinodermatidae; genus Rhinoderma; species Rhinoderma darwinii. The sequence continues at coordinate 260,792,636 of NC_134691.1, read as the reverse complement.
TCCTTTGTTGCCTTGGCTGTATGTTTCGGGTCATTGTCGTGCTGGAAGACCCAGCCACGAGCCATTTTTAATGTCCTGGTGGAGGGAAGGAGGTTGTCACTCAGGATTTGACGGTACATGGCTCCATCCATTCTCCCATTGATGTGGTGAAGTAGTCCTGTGCCCTTAGCAGAGAAACACCCCCAAAACATAATGTTTCCACCTCCATGCTTGACAGTGGGGACGGTGTTCTTTGGGTCATAGGCAGCATTTCTCTTCCTCCAAACACGGCGAGTTGAGTTAATGTCAAAGAGCTCAATTTTAGTCTTATCTGACCACTGCACCTTCTCCCAATCACTCTCAGAATCATCCAGATGTTCATTTGCAAACTTCAGACGGGTCTGTACATGTGCCTTCTTGAGTAGGGGGACCTTGCGGGCACTGCAGGATTTTAATCCATTACGGCGTAATGTGTTACCAATGGTTTTCTTGGTGACTGTGGTCCCAGCTGCCTTGAGATCATTAACAAGTTCCCCCCGTGTAGTTTTCGGCTGAGCTCTCACCTTCCTCAGGATCAAGGATACCCCACGAGGTGAGATTTTGCATGGAGCCCCAGATCGATGTCGATTGACAGTCATTTTGGATGTCTTCCATTTTCTTACTATTGCACCAACAGTTGTCTCCTTCTCACCCAGCGTCTTACTTATGGTTTTGTAGCCCATTCCAGCCTTGTGCAGGTCTATGATCTTGTCCCTGACATCCTTAGAAAGCTCTTTGGTCTTGCCCATGTTGTAGAGGTTAGAGTCAGACTGATTAATTGAGTCTGTGGACAGGAGTCTTTTATACAGGTGACCATTTAAGACAGCTGTCTTTAATGCAGGCACCAAGTTAATTTGGAGCGTGTAACTGGTCTGGAGGAGGCTGAACTCTTAATGGTTGGTAGGGGATCAAATACTTATTTCTCTGTGCACAATGCAAATAAATATATATAATTTTGACTATGTGATTTTCAAGTTTTTTTTAAATATAATCTATCTCTCACTGGTAGAATTAACCTAGCCTAAAAAAAACTAGACTGTTCATGTCTTTGACAGTGGGCAAACTTACAAAATCAGCAAGGGATCAAATACTTATTTCCTTCACTGTATGTGGCTGCACATAGTGATTTTGTAAGATTACTATGTGCTGTGTAAATGAATGGGGAGAAGTGTATGACGCTGATTGGTCAGCATCATACACTTCTCTCCACAACGCCCACTTGGTCAAAAAGTAAAACACGCCAAGTTGTCCATTAAGAAACTCATTAGCATAAAGCTAGTCATAACTCCGTCAAAAATGATCGTTTTTCTAAATAAAAAACACTGCTGTAATCTACATTACAGCGCCGATCATATTATGTTCAAGATAGAGCACTTATAATGTGGTGACAGAGCCTCTTTAAAGCCATCTACTGTCCCTGCTGTGACCAGCTCCTACGGTAGACTATTCCATAGATTAACAGTTCTCCAGACGGAGGGAGTGCCCCCTTGTTTTTTGAGGGGGTTTTTACATGGAACCGGATTTCACCATATTTTTTGTATGTGCCATTCATATATGTTTAGAAGTTAATCATGTCCCCCTTAGTCGTCTCTTTTCAAGACTAAATACGTTTAATTCTATTAATCTTTTCTCATAACTTAGATTTTCCATGCCCCTTATTAGCTTCGTTTCTCTTCTTTGCATTTTTTCCAACTCCAGGGCATCTTTTCTATGAACTGGAGCCCAGAACTGAACTGCATATTCTAGATGCTTTGTAAAGTAGTAATATTATATCCCTGTCCAAGTGATATCTAGTTTTAAAGCTTTGATGGCATGTTTTAGGTGGCGGCTGTTGGCTAGATGTCTTCAGAGTCCAACTTGTGTTTACAATAATAGTTTATCATTGGTATTTAACCCGTTAGTGACCGCCAATACGCCTTTTCACGGCAGACACTAATGGGCTTTATTCTGATGCATACGCCTTTTCACGGTGCTGCATCAGAATAAATAAACAGCAGGGAGCCGTTAAATCTCCCTGCTCTCAGCTACCAGAGGTATCTGGGGGCATCCCTGCTCGAACGGGTGAGATCGATATCCGTATCGATCTCACCCGTTTAACCCCTCAGATGCAGTGCTCAATAGTGAGCGCCGTATCTGAGTTGTTTTAGAGAGAGAGGGAGGGAGCTCCCTCTCATCCCACCGACACCCGGCGATAAGATCGCCGAGTATCTGTGTCTCCGATGGCAACCGGGGGCCTAATAAAGGCCCAAAGGTCTGCCTGTAGTGAATGCCTAGCAGATGCCTGTCCGTTTTAAATGGATAGGCAGTAAGTAATACACTGCAATACCAAAGTATTGCAGTGTATTATAAATGCGATCGGAGGATCGCATATTAAAGTCCCCTAGTGGGACTAGTAAAAAAAAAAAAAAAAAAGTTTAATAAATGTAAAAAAAATAAATGAAAACCCACTTTTTCCCCTTACAAAATGCTTTATTATTAAAAAAAAACAAAATAAAGTGAAAAAAATTACACATATTTGGTATCACCGCGTCCGTAACGACCCCTACTATAAAGCTATTACATTATTTAACACGCACAGTGAACGCCATAAAAAAATGAAATCAAAACCAATGGAAAAATTGCTGTTTTTTATGAATCCTGCCTTAAAAAAATTTGATAAAAAGTGATCTAATATATGTCGCATCTACTCCAAAAAGGTACCAATAAAAACTACAAGTCATCCCACAAAAAAAAAAAGCCCTCATACAACTGCAGCGGCGGAAAAATAAAAAAGTTATTGCTCTTCAAATATGGAGACAGAAAAACAAATAATTTTGAAAAAAAAGAGTTTTTACTGTGTAAAATTAGTGAGGGTATGTGCACACAATAACGAGAATTACGGCTGAAATTACAGAGCTGTTTTCAGGAGAAAACAGCTCCTGAATTTCAGACGTAATTGCTCGTACTCGCGTTTTGCGAGGCGTCAATTACGGCCGTAATTTGGAGCTGTTCTTCATTGGAATCAATGAAAAACGGCTCAAATTACGTCCCAAGAAGTGTCCTGCACTTCTTTGACGAGGCTATTATTTTACGCGCCGTCTTTTGACAGCGACGCGTAAAATGACAGGTCGTCGGCAAACCCATTGAAATGAATGGGCAGATGTTTGCCGACGTATTTGAGCCGTGTTTTCAGGCGTAATTCGAGGAGTAAAACGCCTCGTTTACGGCTGAAAATAGGTCGTGTGAACCCAGCCTAAAACATACAAAATCTATATAAATTTGGTATAGTTACAATCGTAACAACCCGGTGAATAAAGTGATTGTGTTATTTATACCACGCCGTAAACGGCGTTGATTTAGGATGCAAAAAAGAGTTGCAAAATTTCTGGTTTTTTTCTATTCCCCCTCAAAAAAAGTTATTAAAAGTTAATCAACAAATTCTATGTACCCCAAAATCCTGCTATTAAAAAATACAACTTGTCCCGCAAAACAACAAGACCTTATACAGCTATGTCGACGCAAAAATAAAAAAAGTTATAGGTCTTAGAATGCGAAGATGGAAAAACTTAAAAAATAGCTTGGTCTAAAATAGGCTGTTCATTAAGGGGTTAAAAAAATGTAAAAAAAATTGCCATGTGAGAAAAAAAATATAATGGGCCTTCTTTATCGACTTGGCATGAGAGGACTTTTTCAATTTGTTATTTTATTCTTTATTTTTTTTAGGTAGAAATTCCCTATAATAAAACACAACAATATATACTGGTAAATATGTAATGTGCTTTCTGTTACATGTATTATATTACCTTTTCTTTTTTTATCCAGGAAATTAGCACTTGTTCTCCTGAGTATTATAAATGGACACAATATTTGTTGGTGAAGATGTTTGAAGCTGGACTTGTTTACCAGAAAGAGGTAAGTTATTACTTACTCTTGTAGAGTCCCAAATGTGATTTTTTTTTTTTTTTATGGACAAGTAATAATCAATATCAGGTGGTTGGCTACCATTCTACAAAGAAGTATAAAAGTAGTTTTTAAGTTCACAATAACATGTTCATATTTCTTATGGAATTTGTGAAAAAAAAAAAACACCTTTGTGTGCCTCCTTGTTAAATTTCGGCTCATGGAGGTACACTACAGATCCATGTCAGTTTTTTAAGATTTATGTACATGAGGCCGCAAGCTGGGCACATTTATGTTTTGCAGCTGATCTTGTTGGACACATATAGAAAAATTCTTTATATAGTTCTCAAGTTTTAATTTCAGTGTGAGAAAGCATATGATCAAAGTAGAAGGGGCTGTTAACATTATTTTTATTTTTTGAAAATAGTGTTTTTTAAAGGGGCTTTATACCCCAAAGACGACACCTTATTGGGGTGCTTCTTAGTTAGCCTTTTCTTCGCTACAAAGCAAGCAGCCTTGACCTGCCTCTTTTATCAAACTAATTGTTTGATCTCTAGCAATAGTGGGAATAAAAACTGGATGTCTCCTACAGCACGGAGAATTTTGATTGTGATGATCATATTCACAATTGCAAGAACAAGTAAGTGAAACCTTTGGAATTACCTGGATTTCTGCATTGATTACTAATACAATGTGGTCTGATTGTTCTCTAAGTCACATTTATAAACAAACACAATGTAACTAAACTAATAACACACAAACCGTTGTACTGTTCATGTCTTTTATTGAGCATATTGAGTAAGCATCCACAGTGCAGGAAAAAAGTAAGTGAAACCGGAATTTAATAACCTGTAGATCCCCTGTTAGCAATAATAACCTCCCCCCAAACATTTTCTGAGATTTGCACAACACTGAGGAGGCATTTCGGCCTATCACTCCCTGCAAATGTGTTTCAATTCATCAATATTTTTAGGATGCCTTCCGTGCACAGCGCTCTTCAGCTCATGCCATAGAATCTCGAAAGGGTTAAGGTCAATACTCTGATATACCAAGACAAAAGACAATACTTCTTCATTTTCAACCATTCTTTATTTAATTTACTTGTCCGGTTGCATCACCCATTGTCCCTACAGCTTATGGTCATGGACTGCTGCCCTTGCATTTTCCTGCAAAGCAGCCATAAACCCTCATGCTCTCTTCACCATTCTTCACAGTTGGGATGATGTTTTAGTGTGCAATGTTCTTTTTCCTCCAAGCATAGTGTTGTGCATTTGTGCTTAAAAGTTCAATTTTTGCCTCATCTGACCATAGAATATCTTCCCAGAAGCATTGTGGAACATCCCGGTGGTCTTGAGCAAAGTTGAGATGGACCGGGAAAAAAATTTTGGGACGATAAGCGGCTTCTTTTTCTTTTAGTGGCCAGATGAACAGAGGTTTTTTGCAGTTTGTAGAGTCTTAAGTAGGTATTTTGCTGTTACCCTTGGTTTCTCTCACCTTTTTCTGGATTCCCTGTTCTCTTGGATTGATCTTAACAGGATGCCCACTCCTAGAGAGAGTAGCAACAGTTCATCTATAGGCAATTTGACTAACTGTGGATTGATGTCCATCCAGGTCTTTAGCAATGCTTTGGTAGCCTTTTCCAGCTTCATATGTCCCTATGACATGTCTTCTTCAAGTTGTTTTTCTCGAGGCATGCTTCACGCTAATCAATCTTTCTTGAGAAGACCATATTTGTCAGTGACCAAGTTTTGTGTACCTTTAATGGGAAAAGCACCTGTGAGACCCACACTTCCAATGTAATTTACTTAATTGAAACACCTTTTGCAAATTGGCTCTTGAAGAAGTCATTAACACAGAGATTCACATACTTTTTCTCACTGCACTGTAGATGTTTACTCAATATACTTAATAAAAGACCTGTACAGTTTAACGGTATATTTGGTCTTAGTTTAGTTATAATTGTGTTTGTCTATAATCGTGACTTGGATAACAATCAGACCACATTTTATTAGTAATAAAATTCAGAAATGCAGGTAATTCCAAAGCGTTCACTAATCTTTTCATACGACTGTAGTTGCAGTTAAATTACAGGTTAAAGAATCTATACATATGGAATAACTATCTTCTTATGTATAGAGGCTTTTGATTCAAACTTTAGTCCCATGCTTTGTATTTTACTCACAATACAATATCATAAAGAATGATCTTATGAGGATAGATACGACTATGCTATACAATTGTCTGTTTCTTCAGGAAGCACAGGCTTGTTTCAAGTCTCCATCATTGTAGTAAACAATAAAAACATGGGAGGGGGTGTACAACTGTAAGATTGATTTTTATTTCAATGCTACTTTGATTAAAAAATATTTGCCTGCCTTTACTTTTGATTAGATTTACATAAATGACAGCATTACTACAGATCCACAGTATACGTTCCACTTTATTTTTTTTAAATGCACTGCACAGTTTCATGTTACAAAAATTCACTACTGGGAGAAAGAAATAATTGGCCCAAAACACTGAAGGGATTGACTGTAAGAGTGAGAGAAACCAGGATAGTTCACCAGGGGTGAGTCAGTAAAGCGTATATTAAAGGATAAAGATAAATAGAATTAATATAAGTGGTCAGGATTTTTGCCAATAGACACTGAAAAAGTTATATCTGGATGATATTGAGATCAATGCTTGTAAAAGGCTTAGGGCAGAGAATTGTAGCAGATATATAGGGAGTGCCAGACATAGATATGGGTAGAAAATTGAGATGGGGAGCATAGAAGTCTTTTATTTTTTTTAAAAGGTGATATGTTTAAGTGAAAATTACGATTTGGTTCAAGAGGGATAAATAATAGATTATAGAATGTTGAGTGGCAGATTTGTGTTTCAATAGAAATAGCCATGGGAGCAGGAAGGCAGTTGTTCAAAAATGAAATGCTAATAATCTAAGGTTTTGAAATGGAAGGAGAAAGAGCTTTCAGAGATGAAAGAGAAGAAAAGAAGAGCTCTTAGCATTTGAACCCTTGTAGTCCTTAAAGAATGATTATGAAAAAAGAGGAAGCATCTATTTGAGCAGGGACCCTGAGTGGAGGTGTGATGCCATTTAATAACTGCATTAAAGGAATAAGGTCAATGTTGGTTTTTTAAAATGGTGAAATGCATAAAATTTTATGAAGTTTAGCATGAGTGTATTAAAATTTTCAGCGTAAGATCTGTGTTGTCCACCTGTTCATCCACGTGCATATAATACAGTTTTATGTAAAATACTGAGGTTGCTTATTTTTCTTCTTTTACTTCTATGGAACTTGCTGTTTATTTTTACATATATGGCCCTGTGAATAGGTCATTAGCCTCATATTCAGGACGCATATGGACAGCAACTTCACTCATGTGAGTGAGGTCTAGTAAAAGGAAATAGAAAAAGTGAGAGGTAACTCCCTGAAAAAGCCATCTCTGTGAATCTATTTTTTTTTATGTAGCGTATTGTTAGTTTAATATGTTATTCAATAAAATTTGAACTTTTTAGATACTGATAGCATTTGACACCCGCCTTCCTTGTGTTCTGGAAAGTGAGAGGTAAGTAGTATGGAGAGAAAAGATTGTGTATGGGAGGGGCTCGATAAAATATGCTTCCAATATGCTGAAAAAATATTTAGTTAGGCAATCCAGAATATCAAGCATTTAGTTTGTAAACCTTATAGTTTATTAGTACGTTTCATCTTACTCGAAATGGTGTCTACCCTAGCAGTCTTCTCAAAGTAGGGAACTCTGGACAGTCCTTGGTCTAGCTTAAAATATTGAAGGGCTAACAAAAAGGTCTGCATATAATGATGTAAAATAAACAATTGGTGAGACCAAAAGCCGTAGACCAAATATGGATGAGTAGGTATCATTTCCCCAAGGTGGCAAGCAGATCATGTACAGCCATACAGAGTATCAATGTAAAGGATTAAGGCTGGATTCACACGAGTATGTTCGGTCCGTAAAGGACGGAACATATTTCGGCCGCAAGTCCCGGACCAAACACATTGCAGGGAGCCGGGCTCCTAGCATCATAGTTTTGTACGAAGCTAGGAGTCCTTGTCTCTCCATGGAACTACTGTCCCGTACTGAAAACATGATTACAGTACGGGACAGTTGTCCCGCAGCGAGGCAGGGACTCCTAGCGTCGTACATAACAATGAAGCTAGGAGCCCTGCTCCCTGCAGTGTGTTCGGTCCAGGACTTGCGGCCAAAATACGTTCCGTCCTTTACGGACCGAACATGCTCGTGTGAATCCAGCCTAACAGATGCTTGCTCAATCCAGCAAATGTTACACAAGGAGTTCTCTAAAAAGAAGTCATCAGACTAATTTTAAGACCACTGAAACATGAAATGAGTCAAAATACAGTGGTATGAAGTGGGGAATCTCAATCTAGCTGAATTAAATGACTTCCTTCCCTACCACAGAGCATTTATAACACAGGGAGAGATTCATCACTTTTTTTGCACATCCCTCTGTTTATTTTTATATTGTCACAACAGTGCTTTGGCATTTTCGTTAGAATAGTTTGTATATGTTCCCAAAAGGAATATTCGTAGCGAGCTCGAATGCTTAGATGATTCATAACAATTCTTATTTTCTTTCTGGCGTTCTGATTAAATGAGCCCAGGAGAACATTTGTTCATCCTGCTATTATCATGTTTATAGGCTGGCTGCACATCAGAGATTTGTGTTCTTTTTACAGTTAATTAATAAAGTTCTTTTTACCATTTTAGTTTGTCTACCCTACCCTATTACTGTGTGTAAATATTGAGAATTATTGGTGGAAATGGAAATGAACACACTTTAAAGGGGTTTTCCTTTGATATGCCATCAATGTCTGCTCTGTGGGGCTCCAACCGCTTGGACTCACTTGATGCCTAGAAGATAGAGTTCATGTCACTTTATTGAGCTTTACGTTTGTTTTTTGTTTTTTTATAATATACATACTGAAGTTCCTGACATCGCAGTCTATTCGAATTGCAAAACAGCCCCATTTGCTCACCATTTCCCACCACACTAACTGGTTCTTGAGTGGAACTATTTTAGAAAAAATGTAGAGGGCACTCATTCACTTCATACTAGGTGTATTGCTATAGATCCCAACGGCTGGACCCCTATGCCTCATGCACACGATAGTGTGCGCCGGCCGGGTCCCGTCAGTGATCCATGGAAAGATAGAGCATGTCCTATCTTTCCACAGATAGGAGAATCGGGTCAGTTTTCACGAACCTGAGTCACCAGCTAAAGTGTATGGGTCTGTGAAAACTATCGGGTGCCCATCGGATGCCATGAAAAATGGCATAAGTGGCACTCGGTCGGGTGAAACTGCACTTACTGATCCGATGTTGATGGCATATCTAATCCATGTTGAATCAAATGATTTTATTTACTAAAAGATACTCTGCAATAGTAACTCAATACATTTTTCCTGACCTATCTGGCTTGTGGTTGGGACTACACTTTCATCACGAACTCTGTGAAACCACAGATCCTGGCATCTAACACATCTAAACCTCCAGTTTCTTTCACTTGTCGTTCTCTGCTCCACTCTGGTTATGTTTACATATGCTGCTACCTCGCTTAACCCTTTCAGGACTGAGCCTGTTTTGGTCTTCAGGACGAAGCCGATTTTTCAAATCGGACATGTGTCACTTTATGTGGTAATAACTCCGGAATGCTTTTGCCTATCCAAGTGATTCTGAGATTGTTTTCTCGTGACATATTGTACTTTATGTTAGGGAAAAAATTTGGTCGATAAATTCAATATTTATTTGTAAAAAACACCAAGATTTAGAGAAAATGAGCAAAAATTAGCATTTTTCTCAATTTAAATGCATCTACTTGTAAAACAGATAGTAATACCACACAAAATACTTACTATTTTATATTTCCCATATGTCTACTTTATGTTTGCATCGTTTTTTGAACATTCTTTTATTTTTCTAGGACGTTACAAGGCTTAGAACTTTAGTAGCAATTTCTCATATTTTCAAGAAAATTTCAAAAGCCTATTTTTTTCAGGGACCAGTTCAGTTCTGAAGTGGCTTTGAGGGCCTTATATATTAGAAAGTCCCCATAAATCACCCGATTTTGAAAACTGCACCCCTCAAAGTATTCAAAACAGCATTCAGAAAGTGTTTTAACCCTTTAGGCATTTCACAGGAATTAAAGCAAAGTAGAGGTGAAATGTACAAATTTCATTTTTTTTTTCGAAAATTAATTTGTAATACATTTTTTCTGTACCACAGAAGGTTTTACCAGAGAAACGCAACTCAATATTTATTGCCCAGATTCTGCAGTTTTTAGAAATATCCCACATGTGGTCCTAGTGCGGTAATGGACTGAAACACCGGCCTCAGAAGCAAAGAAGCACCTAGTGGATTTTGGGGCCTCCTTTTTTTAGAATCTATTTTAGGTACCATGTCAGGTTTGAATAGGTCTTGTGGTACCAAAACAGTAAAGACCCCCCAAAAGTGACCCCATTTTGGAAACTATACCCCTCAAGGAATTTATCTATGGGTATAGTTAGCATTTTGAACCCACAGTTTTTTTGCTAAATTTATTTGAATTAGTATGTGAAGATGAAAATCTACTTTTTTTGTGAAAAAACGTAAAAATTTTAAATATTTACAAGGAATAAAGTAGAAAAAACACCCCAACATATGTAAAGCAATTTCTTACAATTATAGCAATACCCCATATGTGGTAATAAGCTGCTGTTTGGACCCACAGCAGGCCTCAGAAGGGAAGGAGCACCATTTGGATTTTGGATTTCTGATTTTGCTGGAATAGTTTTCAGTGCTGTGTCACGTTTGCAATGCACTGGAGGAATGAAAACCGTGGAAACCCCCCAATAGTGACCCCATTTTGGAAACTACACCCCTCAAGGAATTTTTCTAGGGGTAAAGTTAGCATTTTGACCCCACAGTTGTTTTGCTGAAGTCATTGGAATTAGTCTGTAAAGGTAAAAATCTATTTTTTTTCTATAAGAACTTAGAAATTTGTAATTTTTACAAGGAATAAAGGAGACAAAGCACGCCAACATTTGTAAAACAATTTCTCCTGATTACGTAAATACCCCATATGTGGTAAAAACTGCTGTTTGGACCCACACCGGGGCTTAGAAGGGAGGGGGCACCATTTGGCTTTTGGAGCTCAAATTTAGCTGGAATAGTTTTTGGGTGTCATGTCGAATTTGCAAAGCCCCTGAGGTACCAAAACAGTGGAAACCTTCCAAAAGTAACCCCATTTGGGAAACTACACCACTTAAGGAATCTATCTAGGGGTATAGTGAGCATTTAGGCCCCACACGTCTTTTGCAGAATTTATTAGAATTAGGCCGTGAAAATTAATATCAACATTATTTCCACTAAAATGTTGAATTTTTTCAATTTCACAAAGGATAAAGGAGAAAATGCACCCCAACATTTGTAAAGCAATTTCTCCCGTGTACGGCAATACCCCACATGTGGTCATAAATGTTTTTTCATTAGAAAATAAATTAACCCTTTCCGGACTGATCCATGTTTTGCTTTTTCTTTTTCGTTTTTCCTCCCCGCTTTCCGAGAGCCACAACGTCTTTATTTTTCCGTCAATAGAGCGGTGTGGGGGCTTATAAGACTTTTTGAGCACTATTTATTAAATTTTTTGGTAGAGCCAAGGTGACCAAAAAACTGCGATTTTGCCGTTTAAAATTCTTTATTTTTCACGGCGTTCACCGTGCGAGTTCAATAATGGTATATTGTAATAGCTTGGACCTTTACGGACGCAGCGATACCAATTTTGTGTATTTTTTTTATTTTTTTACATTACTTTAGAGAAAAAATATGAAAAGGGTTTCTTTTTGGACTTTAAATATTTATTTAATTTTTTCCACTAATAATAACTATTTACTTTTGTTTTTACATATTTTATTAGTCCCCCTGGGAGACTTGAACCAGCGATCGTTAGATCACTGGTAAAATACACTGCAATACTAATGTATTGCAGTATATTGTCATTTTTACATGCTCCTGTAACAGCGCGATCGCTGTTTCTGTCCGTTAGTCCCGGGTATCAGCTGTAATACACAGCTGACACCCGCAGCGTATGGCACGGGCACAGTGCGTGAGACGCTCCATATATCACCCCCCACACCAGGACATGTTATTAAGTCATGGTGCGCGAAGGGTTTAATGCGCAGCCGATGGTGGAAAGTGAAAATTACAATTTTCCACTGAGGTGCCATTTTAGTGCACTATATGTTGTGCCCAGTTTGTGCCACAAATACCACAAATAAAATATTAACAGGGTTCTCCCGGGTATGGCGATGCCATATCGGTGGACGTAAACGGCTGTTTGAGCAGACTGTAGGGCTCAGAAGGGAGGGACGCTATTTGGCTTTTGGAGCGCAGATTTTGCTTGGTAGAAGCTCTGGCGTTTTGCTGGTATTTCAGTTTATAATGTGGGGGCAAATGTAGGTTGGGCAGAGTACATCAGGGGCATAATAAGAGGGTATAATAATGGGGTAAGTAAATAATAATCCGCAGATATGTGGCCAGTGTTGCACTTATATTATAAATGGCGCCCGATCTTATCCGCTTTTGGAACGCTCTGCACATTTTGCATCGCTATAATCTGGGAGCCGGAACTTTTTTTTTTTTTTCACCACCGGAGCTGTGTGAGGGCTTATTTGTTGCGGGACAATCTGTAATTTTTATTGGTACCATTTTGGGGTACATGCAATTTTGTTGATCACATTTTATTCCATTTTTCGGCAAGCAAGGTGACCAAAAACCATCAATTCTGACAATGATTTTTATTTATTTTTTACAGCGTTCACCCTGGGCTATAAATGACCATTATATTTTATTCTGCGGGTCGGTACGATTACGGCGATACCATAGGTATATAGGTTTTTTTATGTTTTGCAGCATTTGCGCAATAAAATAACTTATTTAGAAAATAATTTATTTTCTGTCACCATATTCTGAGAGCCATAAGTTTTTTATTTTTCAGTCAAAAAAGCTGTGTAAGGGCTTGTTTTTTGCGGGACGGGTTGTAGTTTGTATCGGTACAATTTTGGCGTACATGCGACTTTTTGATCACTTTTTATTGTATATTTTGTGAGGGGTGGTGACCCAAAAATAGTGATTCTCGCTTTGTTTTTCATTTATTTTTTTTGCGGTGTTCACCGTGCGGGAAAAATAATATTATAGTTTTATAGTTGGGGTCGTTACGAATGCGGTGATACCAAATATGTGTACTTTTTTTTTACGCGTTCATTTTTTTTCCTATAATAAACGACTTATTATAGGAAAAAAAGCAGTTCATGTTTATGTCACTTCTAACTTTTATTTTTACACTTTTTTTAAAACCTTTTTATTCTTTTTTTTTACTTTTTTCACTTGTCCCACTAGGGGACATTTAGACTTGCAGCTCTGATCGCTGCTGGAATACATTACACTACACAAGTAGTGTAATGCACTCCAACTGTCATTGTGACGTAACAGTCACACTGACAGGAAGCCTACGACGACCACCCTCCGGGTGGTCCTCATACGCTTCTGTATATGGCAGCCCGGAAGCCATTGTCCGGCGTCCGGTTGCCATGGGCAATTAAGGGGTTAACTGCCGAAATCAGCGGCGACAGGCCGCTGATCGGCACCGGGGAATGCAGGGCAGACACCCTGCACAGTTAACCGCCGCTGCGGTGTAGCGCCGCGCGGCGGTTAACTGTCAAAGCACAGACGTAACTGCACGTCAAGGTGCGCGAACTTACTGCACACATTGACGTGCAGTTACGTCAAGGTGCGGGAAGGGGTTAATATTATGAAAAAAGCACTAGTGTGTGTGTGTCTGATATAAGGAAATGAGAATGTGAGCCCATTGGGGACGGGATCTAATGTGAATGCTGAAAATCCCTGTACAGTGCTTTGGAATATATATATTGTAGCAGTGCAGCTACTGGACAGTGCAGGTTTTTGGCAGAAACTGTCAGGTTTCAAGCAGCCAGGGAGCATGTACAGCAGAGAGGGTTTTCTCTAGGGTGTAAAGCCCGGAATAGGGCCTGGTTTGCTGGAGTGTGAAGGAGAAGGGCTGGCTTTCACTCCATACAGACAGTCCTTGTCTTGGGCTGTCTAATGACGGCTCTTTAAATCAGGTGTATGCTATTCACACAGGGCTCCCTGTCTGAGGAAGACCTGTATTGCCAGCATGTAGAAGTCAGAAGTTCTGGTAAGAACATATGTTTGTTGTGACGTGCTGGGCAGAAGGCCTTTCACCCTGATAGCTAGGGAAGCTATATGTTTAGTTAGAGGCAGGACGGCCGAGGGTTTATTTTGTACAGTTTTGTTGTAAAACTGCTTTCTGTGTTGAAGACAATAAAGCTGACTGCGGCTGGTTTAAACCCTTATCCAACGTGTTGGAGTGAACTTTCTATGTGTGTCAACCATCTCACACTCGAAATGGCGAAGGTGTGAGCTAAGTGGTCCCCCAGGTTGTCACATATGGTGGAGAATTGCTTTGGGCAATAAAATGGCACAAGAAGTGTGCAGTGAAATTTAAAGGGCCACAAGCCCAATTAAAGAGACTTATCTATGAGGTTTGAAAGATACTGTTTTTCTGTGCTCATGGAGTTTGCAGTGGAGGAACTCCTCAAACAAATGGTGCAGGTAACAGCAGAGCTGCAGGAAACAAATGCCAAACATAGGGAGGATAACCGAAGGTTCCTGGCACAGGTTGCAGCAGATTGAGAGGCTCTAAGGGCACAAGGACTGTCCATGGATACACAGCCTTGCAGGCCAAGTGGATGGTTTTCAACGCCACTGTCCTGTGGTGCTACAGTTTGCAGAGAAGAGCACAGAGCATGCATACCTGTGATACAAACTGTGAGTACCGTTGCGAAGGGCAACCACCCGAACTCATGGTGGGAATGTTTGCGAGCGGACTATTGTGTGAATGGAAAGTGTGTTCCCAAGCAATGTTGGCAGCTGTTAAAAAGCCAAGTGTGCTAAATCAAACAGATGTGGTTGCTAGGAGCAACCAACCTCAACAGCATGTGGATGCTGTTGTTCAGCAGAAGGAGTTCTGTTGGAGATGCCATCAAGCAGATGGATGTGCACCTGATTGTTCTCTGGTCAGGAGGTCAGTGAAATCGCAGAAGAAAACACGTGAAGTGTTGGTTGGGGGGATTCCACTACTGTTCAGTCTGGATCTTCGCCAAGAGGTCTCGAGGGTGCATCCAGACATTTTGCCATTCGTGAAGAAGGATCCTGAGTTGGGTGAGACCGTTCTGATTGACTTTGAAACGGTGCAGCACAGACTTATAAAATGTGAGGAGTTTGTGCTCGGAAGGGACTTTCCTCATTTTTGGCAGTTGCGGGAGAAAGGCAATATCTCAGATAAGCATTGTAGTTATTACAGGGAAAAGTCCTCTGCAGGGTGTGCTTCTCCTTTGCCAAAAAGGGAAAATGCACGAGTAGTAATGATGTCAAATTATAAAAATGTGATTCATGAAATGCCTGCTAAAAATGACGCACAGAATGTATTTGATGACACTATTTATTTCAGTTACTTATATAGCGCCAACATATTACACAGTGCTGTACAGAGGTCGTCTTTTACTGTCCCCATTGGGGCTAACAACCTAAATTCCCAATTGGTATGTTTCGGGGTGTGGGAGTAAACCAAAGTACCCGGAGGAAACCCACGCAAACACAGGGAGAACATACAAACTCCATGCAGCTGTTGTCCTTCGTTGCATTTGAACCCAGGACCCCAGCGCTGCAAGGCAACAGTGCTAACCACTGAGCCACCATGCTGCCCTAGACACTAATGAAATGTCAAAAATTGTGCCTAACGTGTCTTTATCCCATGTGTATGTCACACAGCCTGAGCAGGGGAATGCAGTGTTTGAACGGGCGGGTGAAGAAACCGCAGCCAAGGCAGAATAGGGGATTAGCTCAAGTGTGCCCCTAGAGGTCATGGTTCGCAATAACATGACTGTTGCATGTGATGTGTGCACTGTTCCTAATGGCAACCAGCTGTATATACACGTATATACAGTTGAAGTCTACACATAAGTTTACATACACATTAGCCACATTCATTAAAACTATTTTTTTTCCTAATTCCTGACATTTAATCACAGTACACATTCCCTCTCTTAGGTCAGTTAGGATCACTACTATAGTTAAACAATGTGAAATGTCAGAATAATAATAAAGACAATTATTTAGTTCAGCTTTTAATTCTTTCATCACATTCCCAGTGGCTCAGAAGTTTACATACACCACTGTTGACTATGTCTTTAAAAGCTTGGAAAATTCCAGAAAATGAAATCATGGCTTTAGAACAGACATGGGCAAACTACGGCCCGCGGGCCACATACGGCCCGTTAGGCTTTTTAATCCGGCCCGCCGAACTTGTCCAAATTATAGTAAAAACCTCCTTTTTTTTCCCCTTTCCCTGCAATGCCCACGTTTTCCCAATAGATGGCGCACTCAAAACACATTGACCGTTGTTAATGTGGCGCGTATTTCTCTTTATTTCACTTTAATTTTCACTTCGTTTCACGTCACCATTAAGCCCTTCTGTGAAAATGAGCGGACCAAAGAGAAGGAAAGTGGACAGCGAATGCCGAGTGTTTAATAAGGAGTGGACAACAAAATACTTCTTCACTGAAGTCCGATCAACGGCTGTATGTCTGATATGCCAAGAAGATGTTGCGGTTTTCAAAGAGTACAATATCAGCCGTCACTTTGCCACGAAGCATGCAAACTATGCTAGTGACAGTTAAAGACAGTTAATAAATTGGGTTGTAGTGTTCTTACTGTGCTATGAGGTTTGCACACACTACATTTAATGCTTTAGTATATCCGGCCCAAACACTCCCTCCAAATGCTCCTGGCCCGGCCCCTCTGTCAAATTTTAGAACCCATTGTGGCCCGCGAGTCAAAAAGTTTGCCCACCCCTGCTTTAGAAGCTTCTTGGAGGATTGAAGAAATTTCACAAACTGACTTCTTAAAACAGTGACATCCTATTACAGTACCACGCTATAATTCAATGAGCTCTTTAGAACGACCCTTTCTTTCACAAATGTTTGTAAGGGCAGACTGCATTTCTAGGTGCTGGATTTTATACATCAGTGGCAATGGGACTGAATGAAACACTTTAGGCTAGTGATAGAAAGACAATTTGTCGCTCAATGTCAGCGATATACATTGGATTGCATGAGATCGCCCATGATTCGCTATGTGCAAGCGAATCTCGGGCACTTATTTTTGTAACACTCCCTGCCGGGACTTTGCCGCAAATTTCAGAAATCGCGCTACAAAAGTTTACCGTAGGAGAACATTGAAATGCTATAACAGCGATTTCTATGTGATTTTGTTGTGCAATTTCGATTCACTTCCTGTGTCTGCCGTGACACAGGAAGTGTATATCTTGAAACGGCCGAGTCCGCCAGTGCCCAGCAGGCAAATGCGCAGGCACATACTTCAATTGACCCTGATAACCAGGACTGTTCTGGGCTCTTACTACGCATTCGCAGGTGTTCCTGCACCGTAGCATCCTTCTCCTGTGTCAAGGCTCTTCTGGAGCGATTTATCGCCACAGATAAATCGCTGTGAAATCGCTAGCATTCATTTCACAGCGATTTATCTCTTGCGATAAATCGCTTCAGCAAAGTCTAGGTGTAGCCCTAGCCTCAACTCAATGATTAAGAGGTGTGTCTCAATAGTTTAGTCTATATAGTGTATGTTCTAGGCATCTCATGATGTTGTTTGCTGTGGCTGTTGCCTACCACACATTTTGCTAAAGTTTAACTGTCCACTAAATAATATTTCACTTTTTCCCACTGTTTAACCAGTTAGTAAGTAATTGTAAAATGTATAATATATTAGGAAATGATGTAACATAATTGTGCAATTTTATAAAAAACACAATAGGATAGGGCAGCTGTTGGTAACATCACTTCATGTGGCTTTCCTTCTGTATTATAAGAATGCTCCCACTAGGAAAGGTTGCAATTCTGTTAATAACAATGTATTAGGAAACGGCTGTTCATATGAATTTCTATATAATAAATAGTATGTACAAGCATAGTAAAGCTGTATTCACACTTTTTCACGTGATTTTCACAAAATCACAGCAGTACCTGCGTTTTGACCATGATGTGTGAACACAACCGAAGAAAAAAGAGTGTCTGTAAATTGATGCAAAAGTATTAACTATAGCAACCAATTGGAATGCAGATTTGAGTATTGCATTCTCCACTGGAAAGATAAAACCTGGAATTCTAATGGTTGCTATTGAAAAAGTATTTTTTGTTTATTAGTAATCCCCAATGTGCTGCTGGAACCTTGAAAATATTACAGTAGCTGTCCGCTTCCTATGTCCTTCAATCATATTAGCAGATTTATTTCTGATTTCAGGCGTTGGTTAATTGGGATCCTGTAGATCAGACCGTGCTTGCTAATGAGCAGGTAGATGAAAATGGATGCTCATGGCGCTCTGGAGCAAAAGTGGAGCAAAAATATTTAAAACAGTGGTTCCTTAAGACAACAGTGTATGCAAAGGTAAGGTGCAAGAAAAAATGTTTACTTATCATTTATCTGTGACTAAAATAATGTGAGACTTTCTCCTTTCATGTAGAATCTAATACACAATGTAACTAATCTGCTATAACAAGGTATCAGCTATCCCTTTTATTGAATACATGTGTCACGATCTAGGTGTATGTGAACTCACTAGGTCGCTCCGCCTTAGTGGAGTGGCAGTTGGTCAAATCACAATCTATATAAAGTCTGTGCAAAGTCCTCAGCACAAGAGTACTTGTAAGAGTCCAGACAGTAGCAGAGGCTTTGGCTTGGATAGAGCTTGACGTAGCGGATGATACCAGACATGGCAGATGATACACACTACTCCAACTAAAGGCTGAGGTACAGGAAACAACACAGCAACGGGAAGCAGAACACGGGAACACTGGGAGCAGGATACAACTAAGGGACCGTTTGTAATACGAAAATGAGTAGACAACAACAACAACCATCAGGCAAGGAGTGGAAGGGCGGAGCCCTTTTTATAGTTCAGGGTGATCTGGGGATTGGTTAGGGAACTTTTAGTATGCGCGCACGCTGGCCCTTTAAGGCCGGGAACGCGCGCGAGACCTAGCACACAGTCCAGGACAGGACGGCTCCCGAGATGGCATCTCCGAGGAGGGAGACGCTGGCAGGAGGCCAGGAGTCTGCGGCCGTCTGACGGTTAAAATATTTTATGGCATGCATTTTACTGTAATTGTCGTTTTTTTATCAGTGCAGAATCCACACCAAAAATCAACCTTGGCCACTTCACTAAAGTGATTGGTAGGGGTACCTTTGGCTGGACCCCATGATCCGCTATAGAATATCCTAGTGATATGCCACATCTTGATAAGGAGGAAAAAGCCAGTGAGAGCAGGAATGGAGGTGGCTTTGGCAATAATATGTTCAGATGAGAAACCAAGAAAAAGATGTAGTCATGAGACGAATGTACCCTCACGTAACTATTTTGTAATTGTACCAGTGCTGTACATAGAGGATACTAGGGAAAATAGAAATGGGGCTCGACTCTTGGTTTTGTCCTTTTTTTTTCTAGTGTAAAAGCGCTTGATGTTGGTATACCTTCTTTTTCCACTCTATTTAGAAGTGTGGAATGACACTTGCTATAGGGTCCAACTGATATGAGTCTCTCCATGGCCCCCATGTCACATGCAAGGGTAATCTATAGTATTGTAACGTCTGTGGTCGCTGACCACAAACTCCTTCCATCCAGTCGACGACCTTCTCTCAAGAGATGTTTGCACATACGACCGTCCTGCTCCACAGTGACCACCAGGGTGCGCTCACGAGCTCAGTCCAGACTTGAGAAGCCAGAGTACAAGCATGTTTGTGATTGAGCTAATTGCTCCAGAGCACCCTGGGCTATAGGAATGTCCCAGCCCCATCCTCCCATGCCTGAGCTTTGTTGTTGCATTTCTAGTCTGTCTTGCAAATGGTCCCTTAGTGTTTACTGCTCCCAGTGTTTCCTGTTCCTGTATCCTGTTCTAGTGCTGTGCTTAGCTGTATACCACGCCTGTCCTTCTTCTCCACGCCTGACGTCTACCTGCTGCCTAGTTCCTGCCAAGCCTGCCTTGCTACTGTCCGAGCTGCCACAGGTACCCTATATAAACTATAGACTCTGACCTGCGCCCTGTTGGCCAGCTGCCATACCGCCAAGGCGGTACGGCCCAGTGTGTCTACGAACCCTACGTGACAAGTATCTAGTAAGGTGATTGTCAAAATAAGGACTCTAATATCAAATGTATGAAATATATTGATGTTCTCATTGTTTGAGGATTTCTGCTTCAGAGAATTAATTACCAGCAGAATTTTACTAATAGACACATATGCACAAAAAATATAGATAGCAAAGTAACTTTGTAGCATTGTAATTCAAATCAGCAGCTTTGCATGTTTTAGTCTTGGACAGACATAAGCGGTTGCCATGGTGACCATTCTCCACATGTTGGTCTTTGATGCTAAGTATCTATGTTTTGAGGAGCTTTGTGATTGTCAGCAATTGTGTTACCCTGCGGAATACAGTGAGATTTCTCTCACAAGCAGCTAGTTCTCTTTAACACAGTCATTGCCAGATGTGCATGAGATGTACTTTGTAAAGAAAGTGCACTGTAGATATACATCGTTCAGATATAAAAATAAAATCACTGACAGATGAAGTGAATAACATTGATTATCTTGTTGCAATGGCACTTGTCAAGGGGTGGAATATATTAGGCAGCAAATGAACAGTCCGTTCTTGAAGTTGATGTGTTAGAAGCAGGACAATTTGCAAGTGTAAGAATCCGATTGATTTTTACAAGGTCCAAATTGTGATGGCTAGGCGACTGGATCAGAGCATCTCTAAAATGGCAGGTCTTGTGGGGTGTTCCCGGTATGCAGTGGTTAGTACCTTCTGAAAGTGGTCACAGGAAGGGCAATCGGTGAATCGGCAACAGGATGATGGGCGCCCAAGGCTTATTGATGTGAGTGGGGAGTGAAGGCTAGCCCGTCCGGTCCAATCTCACAGAACAGCTACTTTAGCACAAATTGCTAAAAAAAAAGTTAATGCTGGCTATAAAAGAAAGGTGTCAGTGCATCACACCTTGCTGCTTTTGGGGCCGCACACGTGTCAGTACCCATGCTGATCCCTGTCAACCGCCGAAAGCGCCCACAATAAGCAGGTGAGCATCAGAACTGAACCATGGAGCAGTAGAAGATGATGACCTGGTCTGATGAATCACAGTTTCTTTTACATCATGTGGACGGCCAGGTGCATATGTTTCACTTACTTGGAGAAGAGATGGCACCAGGATGCACTTTGGAAAAAAGGCAAGCGGCGGTGGCAGTGTGATGATTTGGGCAATGTTCTGCTGGGCAACCTTGAGTCCTGGCATTCATGTGAATGTTACTTTGACACATACTACTTGCAGACCAAATACAACTCTTCATGGCAACAGTGTTCCCTAAAGACAGTGGCCTCTTTCAGCAGCATAGTGCGCCCTGCCATACTGCAAAAAAAATTCAGAAATGGTTTTATTTGTATCCACTAAAACATTTTTATATTTCAGTACCTGCTGTATTATCAAAATGCCTTTAACCACAATGGAAAACATTCCGATAAAAAGATTTTACTAGGAAATAGGCCAAATGCACACGAACGTAAAAGCGCCCGTAATTACGGGCCCATAGACTTCTATTGGCCACGGGTACCTTCCCGTATGCTTACGGGGAGGTGCCCGTGCCGTTGAAAAATATGGAACATGTCCTATTTCAGGCCGTGATAACGGCACGGGCAGGCCCATATAAGTCTATGGGGCTCCCATAATTACGGGTGGCTACGTGTGTGCACCAGTAATTACGGGAGCGTTGCTAGGCGACGTCAGGAGATAGTCACTGTCCAGGGTGCTGAAAGAGTTAACTGATCGGCAGTAACTCTTTCAGCACCTGGGACAGTGACTACCGCTGGAGTTAATAGTATTAAAAGTTAACTTACCTGCTTCTTCCTCCAGTCCAGCCTCCCGGGATAACGTTTCCTCCTATGTGACCGCTGCAGCCAATCACAGGCCAATCACAGGCTGCAGCGGTCACATGGACTGCCGCGTCATCCAGGGATTTCGGACTGGATGTCAAGAGGGACGCGTCACCAAGATAACGGTACGTATGAACTTCTTTTACATTCAATCGCTGCGGAAACTCTGCCTGAAAGGGCTGCCCCTTCTCTCTTTCCAGCACTGATAGAGAGAAGGGGCTGCCGATTAGTGCAGAGAAAACGGCTCCGTAAGTACGGGTGGAATACTGGTGACACCGGACCCGTATTTACGGGCACGGGTCCGTAAATACTGGTGGAATACGGGTCGAATACGTGTGACAAAGGACCCGTATTTACGCCAGTATTTACGGGAGGAAAATACGTTCGTGTGCATGAGGCCTAAGTAAGTACATTTGGGCATAATTTCTACAACTAAATGGCCTTCTAAAGTGCCACTCAGGTGGCCAGTGTCAATACCCACCCTCTCCTTAGAAACAGGGCTGTTCCTGTCTCTTAGGAATAGTACTTGGAGAGGTAATCTGTCCCCTAGCTAGTGGCCCAAGGACTCCCTGCATGTGGCTCCCCTACTCATGCCTTAGTTTAAATCCATATAAAGGCAAACTAAATAACATTCAATAAAATATATAATGTATTTAATTGAGGCTCAATTACTACTATAAATGTACTTACTGTTATTGATTGATATTATATATTTATAGCTTTTGGGAGGAGGTGGTTGCATTATTGACAGCAGTGCTGGGGAGGACGATACCTTGTAGGCCGGAGGTGTGTTTGCTGGGACTGCTCAATGAGGAACAATGGTCAATATATGAGAGGACCTTCCTCAGAGAAACACTATTCATGGCAAGGAAGGCGGTGGCCATGAGATGGATGGCGGATAGGGCCCCGACAGTAGCGCAATGGCGTAAATTAGTCAATGACATACTTCCATTACTGGAATCATGAAAACATGATTACAGTACGGGACAGTTGTCCTGCAGAGAGGCAGGGACTCCTAGCATCGTACATAACTATGATGCTAGGAGCCCGGCTCCCTGCACTGAGTTCGGTCCGGGACTTCCGGCCGAAATACGTCCGTCCATTACGGACGTTAATGTGGTCATGTGAACCCAGCCTCATACATGTTATGTCATGCTAGAAGGGATGCGTTTCTATTAGGCTAGGACTAGATGGCGACTTTGGGCGCGACGCAATGTCGCACTGCCAATTATCCCTGTGTGATCGCAGTGTTGTGCTGGCTGCATCGCAGTAATGAAAGTAACTGTGGCTGCATTACTGCGACCATGACACTAGTCACAAGAAATCCGCGTGTCGAAATGCGGCCACATTCACTTTCAGTACTGAGATGCAGTCAGTGCGATACTGCGATCTCACAGTAATCTTTGGCACCTAGTGCATTTTGAGTCCTCTTTTTTATTAGAATATATTTTTGGCAGCATGCCAGGTTTGAAGAGGTGTTGAGGTGTCAAAACAGTAGGAATCCCCCAATAGTGACCCCATTTTGGAAACTACACCCCTCAAGGAATTCATTTAGGGTTTTTGTTACCATTTTGAGCACACAGTTTTTTCACAGCACCTATTTCAATTGGGCTGTGACATTAAAAAAATGACATTTTTTCCAATAAGATGTAATTTTTTACCAAAATTTCTTATTTTCACAGGGAACAAAATACTCAGTTTTGTTGCCCAATTTCTCCTGAGTGCATCAATACCCCATTTGTGGCAATAAACTGCCGTTTGGGCCCATGGGAGGCCTCAGAATGGAAGGATCGCTGTGTGTTTGTTGGAGTACAGATTTTGCTGGTTTGGTTTTCGTGTGCCATGTCGCATTTGCAGAGCCCCAGAGGTATCAAAGCAATGGAAACCCACCAGAAGTGACCCCATTTTGGAAACTACACCCCTCAAGGAATTCATTTATGGGTAATGTGACCATTTAGACCCCATAGTTTCTTCACAGAACTTATTTGAATTGGGCTGGGAATTAAAAAAATATATATTTTTTCCAATAATATGTCATTTTAGCTCAAAAATTCTTATTTTCACAAGAAATAAAATACTCCATTTTGTTGCCCAATTTGTCCTGAGTGCGGCAATACCCCATTTGTGGTGATAAACTGCCGTTTGGGCCCATGGGAGGCCTCAGAAGGGAAGGAGCGCTGTGTGTTCTTTGGAGTGCAGATTTTGCTGGATTGGTTTTCGGGTGCCATGTCACATTTGCAGAGCCCCAGAGGTATCAAAGCAATGGAAACCCACCAGAAGTGACCCCATTTTTGAAACTACACCCCTCAAGGAATTCATTTATGGGTAATGTGACCATTTAGACCCCATAGTTTCTTCACAGAACTTATTTGAATTGGGCTGGGAATGAAAACAAAATTATTTTTGTCAAATAATATGTAGTTTTGGCTGAAAATTTCTTATTTTCACAAGAAACAAAATACCCCATTCTGTTGCGCAATTTGTTCTGAGTGCCGCAATACCCCATTTGTTGTGATAAACTGCCGTTTGGGCCCATGGGAGGGCTCAGAAGGAAAGGACCACCATTTGGCCTACTCGGGATTTTCTAGTGCGAAGTCATGTATGCAGAAGCCCCTGAGGTACCAGTACAGTTGAAACCCGCAAGAAGTGACCCCGTTTTAAAAACTACACCCTTAAGGCATTCATCTAGAGGTGTAGTGAGCATTTTGACCGGAGACCTACACCCCATAAACTGTAATGTGGGTTCTCCCGGGTATGGCAATACCCTACATGTGGCTGTTATCAGCTGCCTGGACACACAGCAGGGCCCAGAGGGGAAAGACGAGGGGGGATAAGCTGTGCGGAGTGCATCAGGGTAAGTAAAATTGGGGTAAATTATAAACCAAGGGATGTATGATAAATTTTAAAACACTTTCATACAGAGCTCTGGTTATTCGGGACACGTGTCACATTGATATATTGTGTCCTTCCTTATCCCCCTCTTATAGCAGACTTTGCACCTCTTTTGACTTTTTCCCTTCTTGCCAGTTTGGGGAACTTCTCCTGGAAAGTGTTGCCCTGGTACGATGCGTGTGGGCTCGCTTCCAGAAGTACTGGGTGCCCCCCCTTCTTGGTCCCTAAAGATTAGGTTCTTGATAATCACCTCTTGAAATTCCAGGAAAGTTCCCGTCTGGCCTGCACATCGACGTAGCATGTACGCATTGTACAATGCCATCTGTATGATGTGCCCGGCCAGCTTCTTATACCACACCGCATGGCGCTGTAGGGCTTCAGGGCTTGATCTTACAAGTCCATCCCTCCCATGTACCTATTGTAGTCCAGGATGCAGTCTGGTTTGGGGGTGGCCTTTCCTTCATATATCCTAAACCTGTAGGTATACCCTGATGCACTCTCACAGCTTATACATCTTCACGCCATAACTTGCCCTCTTACCCGGCAGGTACTCGCGGAATTGAACCCTCCCTTTAAAATGTACCAGGGACTCATCAATAGAAATACACTTCTCGGGGGTGTATGCTTGGGAAAACCGGGCACTGGAACGGTCTAATAGGGGTCTCCGTTTATACAAACGGTCAAAACTGGGGTCATCTTGGGGTGGGCACTGCTCATTATCAGTATAATGTAAGAAGCGAAGTATTGCCTCATTTATTTATTTTTCTAGGTTCCAGTTCAGTTCTGAAGTTGCTTTGAGGGGCCCATATATTAGAAACCCCTATCAAATACCCCATTTTAGAAACTAGACCCCTCAAAGTATTCACAACAGCATGTAGAAAGTTTATGAACCCTTTAGGTGTTTCACAAAAATTTAGAGCAAAGTAGAGGTGAAATTTACATTTTTTTTTTGTCAGAAAATCCTCTTTATACCATTTTTTTTATAACACAAAAGGATTTATCAGAGAAACTCAACTTAATACGTATTGCCCAGATTCTGCAGTTTTGAGAAATATCCCACATGTGGCCCTAGTGCGGTAATGGACTGAAGCACCGGCCTCCGAAGCAAAGGAGAACCTGGTGGATTTTGAGGCCTCTTTTTTATTAGGCACCATGTCCGGTTTGAAGAGGTCTTGTGGTGCCAAAACATTGGGAACCCCCCAAAAGTGACCCCAGTTTGGAAACTAGACCCCTTGAGGAATCCATTGTAGTTTTCGTGGGGTGCATGCGGCTTTTTCATCAGTTTTTATTCTATTTTTAGGTGGCGTGGTGACTAAAAAACAGCAATTGTACTATTGTTTGTTTTTTTTCGTTTTTTTTTACAGCGTTCACCGTGCGCTATAAATGAAATATTCACTTTATTCTGCGGGGCGATACGATTACGGCGATACCCTATGTTTATAGTTTTTTTTTATGTCTTATGGCGTTTGCACAATAAAATACGTTGAGTAAACAATCATTCACTTTTTGTGTTACCTTATTCTAAGAGCCAGAACGTTTTTATTTTTCAATCAATAAAGCCGTGCGAGGACTTATTTTTTGCGTAACGAACTGTAGTTTCGATCAGTACCATTTTTAGGTACATGCGACTTTTTGATCTCTTTTTATTCCATTTTTTGGGAGGTGAAGTGACCAAAGAATTGTGATTGTGGTTCGGTTTATTATTATTTTATTTTATGGCGTTCACCGGGCGGGATAAATAATTAAATAATTTTGTAGTTCAGGCCGTTACGGACGCGGCGATACCAATTATGTATAGTTTCTTTTTTGTTTATATATTCTTATTAATAATAAATGACTGATAAGGGAAAAGGGGGGATTTTTACTTTTATTACTTTTAAATCTTTTATTTTCTTATTTTTACACATCTTTTTTTAACTTTTTTTTTACTTTATTACTTTGTCCCACTAGGGGACATGAGGGCAGGAGGCTCTGATCGCTATTCTAATACACTGCATTACATGCGTAGTGCAGTGTATTAGAACTGTCAGCTACTCACTGACAGCAAGCATAGTGGGTCCTGACGTTGTCAGGACCCACTAGGCTTCCGTCTATGGCATAGCCGGACGCCATTGTTTGGTGTCCGGTTGCCATAGTCACCATCACCGGCCGCTATCGCGTAGCAGGCCGGCGATGGCAGCTTAACCCCTAAAAAGCCGCGATCTCTATAGAACGAGGCTTTTAAGGGGTTAATCAGCGGGGACACAGCGATCGGTCCCCGCTGTAGGAGCTGTGACAGCTGCTGAACAAGACAGCAGCGTCACAGCTCCTGTATGTGTCGGGAGGACGGCCGAAACGGCCGTTACTCCCGAGACGTACTATTACGGCATGGAGCGCGAACGATACAGCTGCCATGACGT
This sequence comes from Rhinoderma darwinii, assembly GCF_050947455.1. Classification (NCBI taxonomy): domain Eukaryota; kingdom Metazoa; phylum Chordata; class Amphibia; order Anura; family Rhinodermatidae; genus Rhinoderma; species Rhinoderma darwinii. The sequence goes on along the minus strand of NC_134691.1, from coordinate 260,765,342 downwards.
AATAGTACGTCAATGAGCGGGAAGGGGTTAAGGTGCCTCTTGATGTTGATACGTGGAATTGTCATATGTTCTACCATAGCACCTAAGTGCAACTTCTTTCATCTTTTAACCCCTTAATGACCAGCCTATTTTGGACCTTAATGACCAGGCCATTTTTTAAGTTTTTCCATCATCGCATTCCAAGAGCTAAAACGTTTTTATTTTTGCGTCGACATAGCTGTATAAGGTCTTGTTTTTTGCGGGACAAGTTGTACTTTTCAATAGCACCATTTTGGGGGACATATTATTTATTGATTAACTTTTATTAACTTTTGTTTGGGGGGAAATAGAAAAAAACCTGAAATTTCGCCACTCTTTTTCGCGTCTTAAATCTACGCCGTTTACCATGTGATATAAATAACACAATACCTTTATTCAGCAGGTTGTTACGATTGCAACGATACCAAATTTGTATAGTTTTTGTATGTTTTACTACTTTTACACAGTAAAAACGCTTTTTTTTCAAAATTATTTGTTTTTGTGTCTCCATGTTTGAAGAGCCGTAACGTTTTTATTTTTTTCGCCGATGCGGTTGTGTGAGGGCTTTTTTTTTGCGGGAAGACTTGTAGTTTTTATTGGTACCATTTTGGAGTAGATGCGACATTTTGATCACTTTTTATCACAATTTTTTAAAGTCCGTATTCACAGAAAACAGCAATTTTTCCATAGTTTTTTATTACATTTTTTACGGCGTTCACCGTGCGGGTTAAATAATGTAATAGATAAATAGTCGGGGTCGTTACGGACGCGGCGATACCAAATATATGTAACTTTTTAACTTTATTTTTTTTTTTTAGTAGTAAAGCATTTTGTGAGGGGAAAAGCTGGGTTTTTCATTTTTTTCACATTTTTTTTTAAATTAACTTTATTAAACTTTTTTTCACTTTTTTACTAGTCCCACTAGGGGACTATAATATGAGATTCTGCGATCGCATTTATAATACACTGCAATACTTTTGTATTGCAGTGTATTACTGCCTGTCCGTTTAACACGGACAGGCATCTGCTAGGTCATGCCTGCGTCATGCATTCGCTCCAGGCATTCGCTCCAGGCAGACATGGGGGCCTTTATTAAACCCCCGGCTGCCATTGGAGACACAGACACTCGGCGATCGTATCGCCGGGTGTTGGTGGGGGAGAGAGGGAGCTCCCTCCCTCTCTCCAAAACCACTCAGATGCGGTGCTCGCTATTGCGCACCGCATCTGAGGGGTTAAACGGGTGAGATCGATACTAATATCGATCTCACCCGGCAGAGCAGGGACGCTCCCAGCCCTCAGCTGCCTCTAGCAGCTGAGAGCAGGGAGATTTGACAGCTCGCTGCTCTGTAAACATATTCCGATGCCGCGACGTAAAAAGTCTATGGCATCGGAATAAGGCCCGTTAGTGACCGACGTAGAAACACGATGGGCCGGTCACTAACGGGTTAAATCCTCCTGTTTTTCTATTTATAATTTATTGTTAATCTGTCATGTCTATAAGGTGCCCTCTGGAAAAGGGAACATCTGCACTCCAGAGACATGTTCTTCTCAACTGTTTCACCCACTCCACAGAGACATCAGATTTTACATGCATGGAGGTGTTCTTCAAGACATTCTGTCAAAGACGGCATTGTCCATGACAGTGGTTTCAAAACACTAAGAATTAAAGAATGAAATCCTTTGCTCACAAATCCAAGAATCCTCTTAAAGGGAATGTGTTGCCAGAAAAACATGTTTTGTTTTTTTTAATTAAACATTTAGTGTGTAGGTGATTAAACATTGTTCAAATTTTTTTTATTTTTTTCACGAGTCAGGAAATATTATAAATTAATTCTAATTTATAATATTTCCCATTGCTGGTCACTAGATGGAGCTATTCCCAAAATTGCAGCATTGCAAAATTGGGTAAAAAGCCCTCGCTCTAGTGAGCTCTCAGCATCCCCCCCCCCCACTCCTTTATCCTGGCTAGTGCCGGGATAAACGAGGGGTTTGAACGGTCTAACCTCCTACACTGTGTGTCGCCATTTTTTGAGCTAACACACAGTGTAGTAGGTTTACATACAGTAGTAAACGTACACAAACACGAACATACATAGAAATCTCTTACCTGCTCCTGCCGCCGCGGCTCCCTCCGGCCCGTCCGCTCCGTCTGCTGCCGCTGGTCCAAGTGCACAAGTCCGGAAGCCGTGACCGGAAGTAGTAATCTTACTGTCCGGCTGCGACTTCCGGTCCACAGGAAAATGGCGCCGGACGGCGCGCATTTCAAATTGGACTGTGTCATGCGCAGTTCCCACACAGACGGCGTACACAGAAGTGGATGGGACGGGACCCGTTCGCAGTCCCTATGGGACTGTGGCTGCCGTATTCCATGTCTGTATGTGTCGTTAATCGACACATACAGAAATGGAAAAAAAAATGGCAGCCCCCATAGGGAAGAAAAAGTGTAAAAATAGAAAAAAGTAAAACACAAACACACAAATAAATATAAACGTTTTTAATAAAGCACTAACATCTTTAACATATTTTAAAAAAAATTGTGATGACACTGTTCCTTTAAGACTGCCATGGGTGGAATATTGAATATTAATCTGCTTCTACTTTAAAGCTTTAACCCCTTAATGACCAAGCTATTTTTTACGTTTTTCGATCGTTGCATTCCAAGAGCTATAACTTTTTTATTTTTGCGGGACAAGTTGTAATTTTTAATAGCACCATTTTGGGGTACATAGAATTTGTTGATTAACTTTTTTTGAGGGGGAATAGAAAAATAGGCGAAATTTTGTCAAAAGTTCTTGCGTCCTCAATCGACGCCATTTACCATGTGGTATAAATAACACAATAACTTTATTCAGTGGGTTGTTACGATTGCAACAATAACAAATTTGTATAGATTTTATGTTTTACTACTTTTACACAGTAAAAACACTTTATTTTTCAAAATTATTTGTTTTTGTGTCCCCATATTTGGAGAGCCGTAACTTTTTTATTTTTCCGCCAATGCAGTTGTATGAGGGCTTTTTTTGTGTCGATGCGACTTTTTGATCACTTTTTATCACATTTTTTTTAAGGCAGGATTCACAGAAAACAATTTTTCCATTGTTTTTTATTTTATTTTTACGGCGTTCACCATGCGGGTTACATATTGTAATAGCTTTATAGTTGGGGTCGTTACAGACGCGGTGATACCAAATATGTGGAACTTTTTTACTTTATTTTATTTTTTTTAATAATAAAGGGGAAAAAGTGGGTTTTTAATTAGTTTTTTCACTTTTTTTATTTTTTTACTTTCTGAAACTTTTTTTTAACTTTTTTTTACTAGTCCCACTAGGGGACTTCAATATGCGATCATCCGATACACTTTTATAATAATATGACCTAGCAGGCATTCACTACAGGCAGACCTGGGGGCCTTTATTAGGCCCCCGGCTGCCATCGGAGACACAGACACTCGGCGATCTTATCGCCGGGTGTCGGTGGGATGAGAGGGAGCTCCCTCTCTCCAAAACAACTAATCTGAGGGGTTACACGGGTGAGATCGATACGGATATCGACCTCACCCGTTCGAGCAGGGATCCCCCCAGCCCTCAGCTACCTCTGGTAGCTAAGAGCAGGGAGATTTAACGGCTCCCAGCTGTATTTATTTATTCTGATGTAGCGCCGTGAAAAGGCGTATGCATCAGAATAAAGCCCATTAGTGGTCGCCGTGAAAAGGCGTATTGGTGGTCACTAACGGGTTAAAGGAGTCGTCTAGTTTTTCAATTGAGGTATTAGGGAATTTTGAGTTAATAGAGGGGAAATCCTCATTCAGTATGATTAATTAATTAATTGGTTTCCCTCATGTTATTGTTTTGCCAATTTAATTTTAACTTTTATGGGCTTTAACCCCTTCCCCCTGCTGCCATTCTGGGCCCTAATGTCCAAGCCATTTTTTAGATTTTTCCATTGTCACATTCGAAGAGCTGTAACTTTTTTATTTTTGCGTCGGCATAGCTGTATAAGGTCTTGTTTTTTGCGGGACGACTTGCAGTTTTTATTGGTACCATTTGAGAGTAGATGCGACTTTTTGATCACTTTTTATCACATTTTTTTTAAGTCAGGATTAACAGAAAACAGCAATTTTTCCATTGTTTTTTATTTTATTTTTTACGGCGTTCACAGTGCGGGTTAAATAATGTAACAACTTTATAGTCGGGGTCGTCACGGATGCGGCGATACGAAATATGTGTAACTTTTTTGCTTTATTGTAGTTTTTTTTAATAGTAAAGCATTTTGTAAGGGGAAAAGCTGGGTTTTTCATTTTTTTTTTCACTTTTTTTTTTTATTAACTTTATTAAACTTTTTTTACTTTTTTACTAGTCCCACTAGGGGACTTCACTATCCTCCTATCGCTATTATAATACACTGCAATACTTTTGTATTGCAGTGTATTACTGCCTGTCCATTTAAAATGGACAGGCATCTGCTAGGTCATGCCTGCGGCATGATCTAGCAGGCATTCGCTGCAGGCAGACCTGGGGGTCTTTATTAGACCCCCGGCTGCCATAGAAGACACAGACACTCGGCGATTTTATCGCCGGGTGTCAGTGAGATGAGAGGGAGCTCCCTCCCTCTCTCCAAAACCACTCAGATGCGGTGCTCGCTATTGTGCACCGCATCTGAGGGGTTAAACAGGTGAGATCGATACTAATATCGATCTCACCCGGCAGAGCAGGGACGCCCCCAGCCCTCAGCTGCTTCTGCCAGCTGAGAGCAGGGAGATTTCACGGCTCCCTGCTCTGTTTACTTTATTCTACAGCAGCGACGTAGTTTGGCGGCGCTCTAGAATAAAGCCCACTAATGACCGCCGTAAAAAGACGTATCGGCGGTCATTAAGGGGTTAAATAAAGCCTCCAATAATGTACATGTACTTCATGGTAATTGCCTGGGCACAGGAGCTGGCGGTAATTGACAGCAGGCAATAATGCTTTTGCATACTAAGTATTTTAAAACATTATACAAGCGAATAAACAATCACAGCTTCAAGTGTCCTAGTGGGACGAAAAAAAAAAAAAAGTCAAAGTTTAAGATAGTTAGGTAAAAAAAAAAATGTTTTTGTTTAAAAATACTAAACAATAAAAAAAAATAGGGCACAAGTAGGATAGCGTTAACATAATATTTAAACTGCAAGTTGCATTGCGTAAAAAATTAAAAATAAACAAAAGATTGCAAATTTGCCTGTTTTACTCCATACCCCTCAAAAAAAATGTTGTATCCCAAAATGGTGCCACTGAAAACTAAAACTTGTCCTACAAAAAATAAGACACCGTACGGCTATATCGAGGAGGAAATAAAAAAAAGTTATGGCTCTCAGAATGTAGCGACATTGATCAAATCTAATAAGTATATAGTATTTGTTTATATTTAAAGTCACTTCCTAACCCCTTCTCGACATTTGATATAACTGTAGGTCATAGCCGGGAAGGGGGAGTAATATACAGCCGACACTTCCCTGTAACAAAGTGTTGGCTGTATTACAGCTGACAGACTACTCTAACGGCCAGTAGCGGAGATAACTCCAATCCTGGCCGGTCAATCACTTAGATGCCACGGTCAATAGTGATGGCGGCATATACGCCATTAGAAAAAGGGGGATCACTTCCTCTGCCCCTCTGCGATGCGATCGCAGGGTGCTAACGGTTGCCATGGCAACCTGGGGGGCCTAATAAAGTCCTTACTTCACAATATATAGGAATTGCAGTGTATTGTACCAGCAATCAAATGATCACTTGTTCAAGTCCCCTAATAGGGCTATGACAATTTCTAGAAACAGGTAAATAAAGTTTTTACAATGTACAATAAATTTTTAACTATGAAGAGTTCAAGAAATTACTTATTTACTTTTTTTCACTAGAGTAATGTAAAAAAATTAATAAATATAACATTATTTACCCCGCACTGTTACAAATTTACCTTCCAAATAAAATGGAATAAAAAGTGACAAAAATTGTATGTACCCAAAAATGGTACCAAAAAGAATTACAGATATCTATGCAAAAAAACAAAGCCCTCACACTGCTTCATCGACAGAAAATAAAACGTTATAGTTCTCACAATATTGCAACACAGTTTTTTTTGGTTTTTTTTAACAAATAGTTTTTTCTTTGTAAAAGGAGTGTATCATGAATAAAATGATATACATTTGGTATGGCCTTAATTTTGTTGATCCACAGAAAAAAGTTAACCTCGCTGTTTTTTTCCAATTCCAGCCCACAAATAATTTTTTTGTTTCTCAATACATTTATATGGTACATTAGATAGTGCCATTAAAAACTACAATTCATCCCACAAAAAGCAAGCCCACATACAGTAATGTTGCCGGAAAACTAAAAAAGTTTGGAAGGTGGGAAAGAAAGAACAAAAATAAAAAATGGATGCAGCGGCAAAGGGTTAAAGTAGTTGTTTATTACTCCTTAAAGAGGCTCTGTCACCACATTATAAGTGCCCTATCTTGTACATGATATGAACGGTGCTGTAATGTAGATTACAGCAGTGTTTTTTATTTAGAAAAACAATCATTTTTGACGGCGTAATGACCTATATTAGCTTTATGCTAATGAGTTTCTTAATGAACAACTGGGCGTGTTTTACTTTTTGGCCAAGTGGGCGTTGTACAGAGGCGTGTATGACGCTGACCAATCAGCGTCATACACTTCTCCCCATTCATTTACACAGCACATAGCGATATAGCTATATCGCTATTGTAAAGGATCTGCCAGGCACAGCTTCGGGGTTAACTCCCAGAACTAATCAGTCAGCACCTGAGAATACATCCCTGAGACTGACTCCTACTTCCACCATTCAGGCTGGCAGGCTTAGGAGTGGGAGAACCTATCGTAACCTGGCCAGACTCAGCTAGCTCCCGCCCTCGGTCTATTTAAGCCTGCACTTCCTGTCCCTCGGTGCTTGTGATTCTTTCCTTGTGGTTTCCTGGCCCAGCTACAGCTCCTGCTATTTTTGATCCTGCTCCATACAGACCCTGGCTTACCGACTACTCTTCTGCTTTTCGTTTTGTACCTCGCACACTCCTGGCTTGACTCGGCTCATTCACCACTCTGGTTGCTCACGGTGTTGCCGTGGGCAACGGCCCCTTTTTCTTGCTTGTTTTCCTTTGTATGTTTGTCGTGTTTGTCGTGCACTTACTGAGCGCAGGGACCGCCACCCAGTTGTACCCCGTCGCCTAGGGCGAGTCGTTGCAAGTAGGCAGGGACAGAGTGGCGGGTAGATTAGGGCTCACTTGTCCGTCTCCCTACCCCCTGCCATTACATAATCACAAGCCCATACCTAGTCTACCCCTGGTCCCTGACACCACTATGGATCCCCGTGAGACCCTGGCTCAGCAAATGCAGGGTCTCTCCCTACAGGTCCAGGCCCTGGCTCAGAGGGTCAACCAGCCTGATGCTACCCTGGTAGTTCCCCTCACCGCACCTCTTGAACCCCACCTCAAGTTGCCCGACCGGTTCTCAGGGGACCGGAGGGCTTTTCTCTCCTTTCGGGAGAGTTGTAGGCTTTACTTTCGTTTAAAGCCTCATTCCTCAGGTTCTGAGAGCCAGCGGGTGGGTATAATTATGTCCCTGCTCCAGGAAGGGCCCCAAGAGTGGGCCTTCTCCTTGGCTCCTGACGCCCCTGAACTTTCCTCCGTTGATTGTTTCTTTTCTGCTCTCGGACTTATTTATGACGAGACTGACAGAACTGCCTTTGCCGAGAGTCAGCTGGTGACCTTACGTCAGGGTAAGAGACCTGTTGAGGAGTATTGCTCTGACTTTCGGAAGTGGTGCGTAGCTTCTCGGTGGAATGACCCTGCCTTAAGGTGCCAGTTTAGGTTGGGTCTGTCGAATGCCCTGAAAGACCTGCTAGTTAGCTATCCCTCTTCTGACTCCCTAGACCAGGTTATGGCTTTAGCGGTACGACTTGACCGACGTCTCAGGGAACGACAACGTGAACGTTTATGTGTTTTCTCCTCCGACTCCCCCATGATGCCTCCCGAAGCTCCGTTGCTTCGTTCCTCCCCGAAAGATTCAGAGATACCTATTCAACTCGGGGCCTCCGTGTCCCCCCAACAACGTAGAGAATTCCGCAGGAAGAATGGTCTCTGCTTCTACTGTGGGGACGACAAGCATCAAGTGAAAAACTGTCCTAAGCATAAGATTGCAGCCAGAGAACTTCCGCGTCTAAGTGATCATCGGGGAGGTCACTTGGGCGCACAGGTATTTCCCGTAAATATGAAACGTACTAAGATCTTGCTTCCCTTTCAGGTCTCTTTTGGTGGTAGGTCTGCTACCGGCAGTGCCTTCGTGGATTCAGGGTCCTCTACTAATATCATGTCTGTGGAATTTGCTATGTCCCTTGCTATGCCTCTGATTGATTTGCCTAAACCTGTCCCGGTAGTGGGTATCGACTCCACTCCTCTTGCTAATGGTTATTTTACACAGCATACCCCTGTTTTTGAACTCCTTGTTGGCTCCATGCATTTGGAGCAATGCTCTGTACTGTTGATGCAGGGATTATCGTACGATTTGGTTCTAGGTCTTCCCTGGTTGCAGTTGCATAATCCCACGTTTGACTGGAATACTGGGGAGCTAACCAAATGGGGTAATGAATGTTGTACGTCATGTTTTTCTGTTAATTCTATTTCTCCCCCTAAGGAGGCGAATACGCTACCCGAGTTTGTTCAGGACTTCGCTGATGTTTTCTCTAGGGAGGCCTCCGAAGTGTTACCTCCTCATAGAGAATATGATTGCGCTATCGAATTGGTACCAGGAGCTAAGCTTCCTAAGGGTAGGATATTTAATCTTTCTTGTCCCGAACGTGAAGCTATGAGAGTGTATATCCAGGAATCCCTGGCCAAGGGTTACATTCGTCCCTCTTCTTCTCCGGTAGGTGCTGGCTGCTTCTTCGTGGGGAAGAAGGATGGTGGTCTTAGGCCATGCATTGACTACCGTAGCCTGAATAAGGTCACGGTAAGGAACCAGTATCCCCTTCCTTTGATTCCTGAAATCTTTAATCAGGTTCAGGGGGCCCAATGGTTTTCTAAATTGGATCTACGGGGGGCGTATAACCTTATTCGCATCAAAGAGGGGGATGAGTGGAAGACTGCGTTTAACACGCCTGAAGGCCATTTCGAATACCTCGTCATGCCCTTTGGGTTGTGTAATGCCCCTGCGGTCTTCCAGAATTTCATAAATGAGATTTTGAGAAATTACCTGGGGGTTTTTCTGGTAGTGTACCTTGATGACATACTGGTGTTTTCCAAGGACTGGTCCTCCCACATTGAGCATGTCAGGAAGGTGCTCCAGGTCCTTCGGGAAAACAAACTGTTTGCCAAAACCGAAAAATGTGTGTTTGGGGTACAGGAGATTCCATTTTTGGGTCAAATCCTCACTCCTCATGAATTACGCATGGACCCCGCCAAGGTTCAGGCTGTGGCGGAATGTGTCCAACCTGCCTCCCTGAAGGCGTTACAGTGTTTTTTGGGGTTCGCTAATTATTACAGGTGATTTATTGCTAACTTCTCGGTCATCGCTAAGCCCCTTACGGACCTCACTCGCAAAGGTGCTGATCTCCTCCACTGGCCTCCTGAGGCTGTCCAGGCTTTTGAGGTCCTTAAGAAGTGCTTTGTCTCGGCCCCGGTGCTGGTTCAGCCCAACCAAATGGAGCCATTTATCGTGGAAGTTGACGCATCTGAGGTGGGAGTGGGGGCTGTCTTGTCCCAGGGTACCAGGTCCCTCACCCATCTCCGCCCCTGTGCCTACTTCTCCAGGAAGTTTTTGCCAACTGAAAGTAACTATGATATTGGCAACCGCGAACTCTTAGCCATTAAATGGGCATTTGAAGAGTGGCGCCACTTCCTGGAGGGGGCTAGGCACCAGGTAACGGTCCTTACCGACCACAAGAATCTGGTTTTCCTAGAATCTGCCCGGAGGCTAAACCCGAGACAAGCTCGATGGGCATTATTTTTTACCAGATTCAATTTTTTGGTTACCTATAGGGCTGGGTCTAAAAATATTAAGGCTGATGCACTGTCGCGTAGCTTCATGGCCAGCCCTCCTTCGGAGGAAGATCCTGCTTGTATTTTGCCTCCAGGTATAATCATTTCCTCGATCGATTCTGATTTAGTCTCTGATATTGCTGCTGATCAAGGTGCAGCTCCCGGGAACCTTCCTGAGAACAAGCTGTTTGTTCCCCTGCAATTCCGGCTAAGGGTACTTAGGGAAAATCATGACTCCGCACTATCTGGCCATCCAGGCATCCTGGGTACCAAACACCTCATTACCAGAAATTATTGGTGGCCTGGGTTGCCTAAAGACGTTAAGGCCTACGTCGCCGCTTGTGAGGTTTGTGCTAGGTCCAAGACTCCCAGGTCCCGACCAGCGGGCTTACTGCGTTCGTTGCCCATTCCCCAGAGACCTTGGACACATATCTCCATGGATTTTATCACCGATTTGCCTCCATCCCAAGGCAAGTCGGTGGTGTGGGTGGTGGTGGACCGCTTCAGTAAGATGTGCCACTTTGTGCCCCTCAAGAAACTACCCAACGCCAAAACGTTGGCTACCTTGTTTGTCAAACACATCCTGCGTCTCCATGGGGTCCCTGTCAATATTGTTTCGGACAGAGGGGTACAATTTGTTTCATTGTTTTGGAGAGCCTTCTGTATGAAGTTGGGGATTGATCTGTCCTTCTCCTCTGCCTTCCATCCTGAAACCAATGGCCAAACGGAGAGGACTAATCAATCTCTAGAACAATACTTAAGGTGTTTTGTCTCTGACTGTCAATTTGATTGGGTCTCTTTCATTCCCCTCGCCGAATTTTCCCTTAATAACCGGGTCAGTAACTCGTCAGGGGTCTCTCCTTTTTTTTGTAATTTTGGGTTTAATCCACGGTTCTCCTCCGTTTCACCTGGTAGTTCCAACAATCCCGAGGTAGAGGTCGTTCATCGGGAACTGTGCACAGTCTGGGCCCAGGTTCAGAAAAACCTAGAGGTGTCCCAGAGCGTACAAAAAACTCAGGCTGATAAAAAACGTTCTGCTAACCCCCTGTTTATGGTCGGGGATCTGGTGTGGTTGTCGTCTAGGAACTTGCGTCTCAAGGTTCCGTCCAAGAAGTTTGCTCCCCGGTTTATTGGGCCGTATAAGGTCATTGAGGTCCTCAATCCTGTCTCCTTCCGGCTGGAGTTACCCCCGTCTTTTCGGATACACTACGTGTTTCATGCCTCCCTCCTCAAACGCTGCTCCCCGTCCTTGGCTCCCTCGAGGAGACCTCCTGTTCCCATCCTCACCCCTGAGGGGGTGGAATTCGAGGTGGCCAGGATTGTGGACAGCAAGATGGTCCAAGACTCCCTCCACTACCTGGTCCATTGGAGAGGATACGGGCCCGAGGAAAGGACTTGGGTACCCGCCCGGGATGTTCACGCTGGGGTATTGGTCAAGAGGTTCCACCTACGTTTCCCCAGTAATCCAGGTCCACTTAGAAAGGGTCCGGTGGCCCCTCATAAAAGGGGGGGTACTGTAAAGGATCTGCCAGGCACAGCTTCGGGGTTAACTCCCAGAACTAATCAGTCAGCACCTGAGAATACATCCCTGAGACTGACTCCTGCTTCCACCATTCAGGCCAGACTGGCCAGACTCAGCTAGCTCCTGCCCTCGGTCTATTTAAGCCTGCACTTCCTGTCCCTCGGTGCTTGTGATTCTTTCCTTGTGGTTTCCTGGCCCAGCTACAGCTCCTGCTATTTTTGATCCTGCTCCATACAGACCCTGGCTTACCGACTACTCTTCTGCTTTTCGTTTTGTACCTCGCACACTCCTGGCTTGACTCGGCTCGTTCACCACTCTGGTTGCTCACGGTGTTGCCCTGGGCAACGGCCCCTTTTTCTTGCTTGTGTTCCTTTGTATGTTTGTCGTGCACTTACTGAGCGCAGGGACCGCCGCCCAGTTGTACCCCGTCGCCTAGGGCGGGTCGTTGCAAGTAGGCAGGGACAGAGTGGCGGGTAGATTAGGGCTCACTTGTCCATCTCCCTACCCCCTGCCATTACAGCTATGTGCAGCCACATAAACACACTATAACGTTAGAGCAGTGTCCTGACAATGAATATACATTACCTCCAGCCAGGACGTGATGTGTATTCAGAATCCTGTCACTTCTGTAGCGTCTCTGTGATATTTACAGCAAGGCAAGCGTAATCTCGCGAGATTACGATATAACCTGTCATTTCAAACAAGATTACGCTTGCCTTGCTGTAAATATCACAGAGACACTGCGTCATACACTCCTCTGTACAACGCCCACTTGGCCAAAAAAAACAAAACACGCCCAGTTGTTCATTAAGAAACTCATTAGCATAAAGTTAATATAGGTCATAACTCCATCAAAAATTATCGTTTTTCTAAATATAAAACACTGCTGTCATCTACATTACAGCGCCGATCACATTATGTACAATATAGGGCACTTATAATGTGGTGACAGGGACTCTTTAACCGTTTCCCGACCGCTGGCTGTGTATATACGGCCGGCGGTCGGGCTCCTTAAAACCTGCGCCATAGACTATTTACGGTGCAGGTTTTAGCTTGCTGCCCGAGTTGCACTACTCGGGCGGCTGATTGTCAGGTCTCCGGCAGTCAGTGACTCCCGGGGACCCTGAGGAGGAGAAGAAGAAGCAGCTTCTAACTTCTCTGATCTCTTTTACACGGCGCTCAATGAGCGCTGTGTATATGAATAGCGGCAGTGCCACTGCCTCGATTGGTCCCGGTGATCATGTGACTTGTCACATGATTGCCGGGTGCTGTTAGTGGCAGGCTGCTGCTGGGTCTAACTAGACCCAGCACAGCCCTATTAGTGAAAATAGTCCCTATAAGAGGGCTGATTTTTCCCTGCTGTGCAGCCCCAGTTACAGTGGAAAAACATGGTGTAAATAAAGAAAGAAAAAAAAATAATGTCCCCCAAAGGTCTTTTCTGACCTTTCAGGGACAGACCATAATAATAAAAAAATAAAAGTAAAATAAAGTGCAAAAAAAAAAAGAATAATACATATAAAATACCCACCCAATAAAAACTTATTTGTGGGCTGAAATGGGCAAAAAAACCGATTACGCAATTTTTGGGGGGGTTTTGTTTTTACAGCGTTCATCAGGCGGTAAAAGCTACATATTCACTTTATTCTACAGGTTGATACGATTACAGCGATACCAAATTTATATGTTTCACCACTTTTAAAAAATACAACTATTTGCTATATATAGCAAATCCAAAGTCCAGCAGCACTGTCAATATGTGGATGCAAGCCCTGTGGAATTGACCAATGTCCCGTATATATATAACAAAAAAATCAGGCAGCACTTCGTAGAATTTCAGTGAACAGCAGTGGGGTACTTTATTACCACAGTGCAATGTTTCAACTCCTAATGTTGGAGCCTTTCTCAAGCCTTGTTTGCTTGAGAGGCTCCAACATTAGGATCTGAAATGTTTCACTAGGGTAATAAAGTACCCCACTTCTGTGCTGCCTGATTTTTTTGTTATATACATTGCTTTAGGAGAAAAATGGTAAAAGGTTGTTTTTGTTTTTTTTTAGCTTTTAATATATGTTTTTTATAAAAAACTTTATTTAACAGTTGTTTTACTCTTTTCTTATTAGTCGCCCTAGGGGACTTGAACCAGCGATTGGATCGCTTGCATGATATACTGCAATACAAATTTTTTGCAGTATACCGTATTACTGACAGTCTCCTTTGGAGCCCTGCCAAAGGCAATGCTTCAAAGGAGTACAATGATGGCAGACCCCCAGGCTGTCATGACAACCATCGTCACTGATCGATCCCATCGGGGGGGGCGCGACAGAGTGTTTGAGGGGGCGCCTCCCTGATTCTAACAATTTAAATGCTTAATTGATTGACTGCGGTATTTAAGGTGTTAAACATGCGGAATCAAAGTGATCTTTGATTCCACCAGTTGCAGTGAGGTGTCGGCTGTATAACACAGCCATCACTTGCTGAGTGTGGAGCGCACTTCCCCTTAACGGCTGTCACGTACACATACGTATGTCATAAAAAGGGAACAATGTTTGCCATAAATAAATGATCAAGTGAAGGGTTATGATATTTACTTATATAGTATGGCGCCACCTGGTATTCAAATTGTACTGCAATATGCACGGCCAGTTCTCTGCATAAGAATCCTCTGTTCACTGCAGAGCATCCAATAGAAATAGCTGAGGAGATTCCTTCTCAGATTGTTAGGATTGTAAAGCTCTGCATGAACTCAGCACATGCCCACTCATTCTTCATTGTTTTATTTAATTATATTTTTATTGGTTTATAATGGAGTGCATACTGTGTCCACACAGTATATATATATTCACTACTCTGAATTCCATATTCCCTATCTGCAGGCAAAGTAAAAAGGGAATATATTGTCAGCTGCCAGAGGGAGGAGAAGGCTGATTATACTCAGAGCCCGCCCCCAGCAGCACAGAGCAACACCAAGGGGCACACAGGGAAGCTAAAAAAAAAGATGCGAAACACATTATTTTAATACTAGAAACATGGCAAATTACTTTAAAGCAGCTATTCGGCTCTATTCACACGACATGGTCTGAGTGTCGGCCGATAAAAACGGCCGTTTTTCTCGGTAGTTTTGCATCTGTTCCGTTTCCGTTCCAGCGGTGTTTCCGTTTTTAAAGGCAGATTTTGACCCGTTTTGCATCCGCTTTTTTCCCTGTCTGATTTAAATATGGATGAATTTCATTTGTAAATTTTTTGCCACACACTTCCCTCTGTAAATAATGTCACACACTACCCTCTGTAGATACTGCCACGGCCCCCCTGTAGGTACTGCCACACAGCCCCCCCTGTAGATAGTGCCACAAAGCCCCCCTGTAGGTAGCGCCACACAGTCCCCCTGTAGGTAGTGCCACACAGCACCCGGTAGGTAGTGTCACACCGGCCACTGTAGGTAGTGCCACACAGCCCCCTGTAGGTAGTGCCACACAGCACCCTGTAGGTAGTGCCACACAGCCTCCTGGAGGTAGTGCCACACAGCCCCCTTGTAGGTAGATCCACACAGCGCCCTGTAGGTAGTGCCACACACCTCTTGGAGGTAGTGCCACACAGCCCCCTTGTAGATAGTGCCACACAGCCCCCTTGTAGGTAGTGCCACACAGCGCCCTGTAGGTAGTGCCACACAGCCTCCTGGAGGTAGTGCCACACAGCCCCCTTGTAGGTAGTGCCACACAGCGCCCTGTAGGTAGTGCCACACAGCCTCCTGGAGGTAGTGCCACACAGCCCCCTGACTATATACTTATGGCTTCTCAGCTTGTTTAGGAGAATATAGAGAGAATGATAATCACAGTGTCCCTCAGCATACAGAAATGGTATGGTCTTTAACTGGTCATGTGATGCTGTGCTGAAGCCTCCTGGGATTGATAGCCTAGCAGAGAGGAAAAGAAAGCTGGGGAAATCTAAGAATCAAGATGGAGGCTTTTTTAAAGCACTGACAAGGCGGCAGTTCAAAAAGTAAGTACAGTTTACATAAAAGAAGTTTAGAGTGGTATACAAATGATGTTAAGGAAGACCTCCAGTGGAAAACACAACTTTCTGCATTCCCCACCTGACTGGTGGGGAATGCAAAAAGTTGTGTTTTCCACTGGAGGTCTTCCTTAACCCCTTCCCTCTTTAGCCACTTTTGACCTTCCTGACCGAGCCTCATTTTTCAAATCTGACATGTGTCACTTTATGTGGTAATAACTCCGGAATGCTTTCACCTATCCAAGCGATTCTGAGATTGTTTTCTCGTGACACATTGGACTTTATGTTACTGGCAAAATTTGCTCGATATGTTCAGTATTTAATTGTGAAAAACACCAAAATTTAGCGAAAAATTGCAAAAATTAGCATTTTTCTCAATTTAAATGTATCTGCTTGTAAGACAGATGGTAATACCACCCAAAATTGTTTCTAATTAACATCACCCATATGTCTACTTTAGATTAGCATCGTTTTTTGAACATCCTTTTATTTTTCTATGACCTCACAAGGCTTAGAACTTTAGCAGCAATTTCTCACATTTTCAAGAAAATTTCAAAAGGCCATTTTTACAGGGGCCAGTTCAGTTGTGAAGTGGCTTTGAGGGCCTTATATATTAGAAACCCCCAAAAAGTCACCCCATTTTAAAAACTTCACCCCTCAAAGTATTCAAAACAGCATTTAGAAAATGTCTTAACCCTTTACACATGTCACAGGAATTAAAGCAATGTAGAGGTGAATTTTACAAATTTCATATTTTTTTGCAGAAATAAATTTTTTGTACAATTTTTTTTATAACACAGAAGGTTTTACCAGAGAAATGCAACTCAATATTTGTTGCCCAGTTTCTGCAGTTTTAGGAAATATCCCACATGTGGCCGTAGCGTGCTACTGGACTGAAGCACCGGCCTCAGAAGCAAAGGAGCACCTGGTGGATTTTGGGGCCTTATTTTTGTTAGAATAAATTTTAGGCACCATGTCAGGTTTGCGGTGCCAAAACAGTCAAAATCCCCCAAAAGTGACCCCATCTGGGAAACTACACACCTCAAGGAAATTATCTAGGGGTACAGTGAGCATTTTGACCGCACAGCTTTTTTACAGAAATTATTAGAAGTAGGCCATGAAAATTAAAATCAACATTTCTTCAAAGAAAATGTAGGTTTAGCGATTTTTTTTCTCATTTTCACAAAGACTAAAGGAGAAAAAGCACCGTAAAATTTGTAAAGCAATTTCTCCCGAGTAAAACAATACCCCACATGTGGTAATAACCGGTTGTTTGGAGACACGGCGAGGCTGAGAAGGGAAAGAGCGCTATTTGGCTTTTGGAGCTCAAGTTTAGCAGGAATGGTTTGTGGAGGCCATGTCACATTTACAAAGCCCCTGAGGGGACAAAACAGTGGAAACCCCCCACAAGTGAGCCCATTTCGGAAACTACGCCCATTGAGGAAATTATCTAGGGGTATAGTGAGCGTTTTGACCCAACAGGTTTTTTGCATAAATTATTGGAAATAGGCCCTGAAAATGACAATCTAAATTTTTTCAAAGAAAATGTAGGTTTAGCTAATTTTTTCACATTTCCACAAGGACTGAAGGAGAAAAAGCACCTTAAAATTTGTAAACCAATCTCTCCCGAGTAAAACAATGCCCCACATGTGGTAATAAACGGTTGTTTGGAGACACGGCAGGGCTGAGAAGGGAAAGAGCGCTATTTGGCTTTTGGAGCTCAAGTTTAGCAGGAATGGTTTGCGGAGGCCAGGTCACATTTACGAAGTCCCTGAGGAGACAAAACAGTGGAAACCCCCCACAAGTGACCCCATTTTGGAGACTACACCCATTGAGGAAATTATCTAGGGGTATAGTGAGCTCTTTGACCCCACAGGTTTTTTGCAGAAATTATTGGAAGTAGGCCCTGAAAATAAAAATCAACATTTTTTCAAAGAAAATGTAGGTTTAGCTTATTTTTACTCATTTCCACAAGGACTGAAGGAGAAAAAGCACCACAAAATTTGTAAAGCAATTTCTCCCGAGTAAAACAATGCCCCACATGTGGTAATAAACGGCTGTTTGGAGACACGGCTTGGCTTAGAAGGGAAAGAGCGCTATTTGGCTTTTGGAGATCACATTGTGCAGGAATGGTTTGCGGCGGCCATGTCACATTTGCAAAGCCCCTGAGGGGAAAAAACAATGAAAACGCCCAAAAAGTGACACCATTTAGGAAACTACACCTCTTGAGGAATTCATCTAGGGGCGTAGTGAGCATTTTGACCCCACAGATGTTTCATAGAATTTATTAGAATTGGGCAGTGAAAATAAAAACAATCCTTTTTCTTCAATAAGACGTAGCTTTAGCGCAAATTTTTTCATTTTCGCAACAAATAAAGGAAAAAAAGAACCCAACATTTGTAAAGCAATTTCTACCGAGTACGGCAATACCCCATATGTGGTCATAAACTGCTGTTTGGGCACACGGCAGGGCTCAGAAGGGAAGGACCGCCATTTGGAGTGCAGATGTTTCTGGATTGGTTTCTGGGCGCCTGTGGGCCCAAAACAGTGGAAACTCCCCAGAAGTGACCCCTATTTGGAAACTACACCCCTCAATGCTTTTACCTACGGGTGTAGTGAGCATGTTAACCCTGCAGGTGTTTTGTAGAAATTAGTGTGAACTCGATGTTGCAGAGTGAAAATGGGATTTTTTCCACAGATATGTGGACAATATGTGGTGCCCAGCTTGTGCCACCATAACGAGACAGCTCTCTAATTATTATGCTGGGTTTCCTGGTTTTAGAAACACCGTACATGTGGCCCTAATCTCTTGCCTGGACAGTCGACCAGGCTCAGGAGTGAAAGGGTACCATGTAAAATTGAGGCCTAATTTGGCGATTTACAAAGTATTGGTTCACAACTGCAGAGGCTCAGATGTGAAATAATAAAAATAAACCCCTGGGAAGTGACCCCACTATGGAAACTGCACCCCTCAAGGCATTTATTAAGGGGTGTAGTGAGCATTTTCACCCCACAGATCTTTTCCATAAATGAATGCGCTGTGGATGGTGCAAATTAAAAATTTATATTTTTCCCTAGATATGCCATTCAGTGGCAAATATGTCGTGCCCAGCTTATGCCACTGGAGACACACACCCCAAAAATTGCTAAAAGGGTTCTCCCGGGTATGACGATGCCATATATGTGGAAGGAAACTGCTGTTTGGGCACGCTGTAGGGTTCAGATGGGAGGAAATGCCATTTGGCTTTTGGAGCGTGGATTTTGCTTGGTAGTAGTTTTGTTTGGAGTCTTACTGGTGTTTCCGTTTATAATGTAGGGCATATGTAAGCCGGGCGGAGTATATAAGGGGCATAGTCAGGTGGTATAATAACGGGGTAAAAAAAAACAATAAAATAATCCATAGATGTGTGTTACGCTGTGAAGCAATCCTTTCCGCACAGGCCGGTGTCGCACTAATAAATGGTGTAATTTCTTATCCCCCTTTTGGTCCACACTCCGCGCCTTTGTAGTTTGGGGAATTTTGCTGGGAAAGTGTTGTCCTGGTATAGTACGGGCACCGTCGCTTCCAGCGGATATGTTTGGGCCCTCCCCTTCCTGGTTCCCTAATTTTAGGTCCTTGAAAAATCGCCTCTTCAAACAGAAGAAATGTTCCCCTCGGGCACAACTGCATATTTTTTTATTTCCTGACTTATTGGAGCCATAACTAATTTTATTTTTCATAGACGTAGTGGTATGAGGGCTGGTTTGTTGCGGGACGAGCTGTAGTTATTATTGGTACCATTTTGGGGTACATGCGACTTTTTGATCACCTTTTATCCTATTTTTTGGGATGCCAGGTAAACAAAAAAACGCAATTCTGGCACAGCTTTTTTCGTTTTTTTTTATACAGCGTTCACCATGCGTTATAAATTACATGTTAACTTTATTCTGCGGGTCAGTACGATTCCGGCGATACCTAATTTATAGGACTTTTTTATGTTTTCCAACTTTTTGCACAATAAAATTACTTTTGTAAAAAGAATGTATTTTTTCTGTCGCCAAGTTGTGAGAACCATAACTTTTTATATTTTTTGTCGACGGAGCTGTATGAGGGCTTGTTTTTTGCGGGACGAGCTATAGTTTTTATAGGTACCATTTTTGGATACGTGCGACTTTTTGATCACTTTTTATTCTAATATTTGTAGGGCAAAGTGACCAAAAAACAGAAGCTCTGGTAACGTTTTTTATGGTTTTTTTTTACGCTGTTCACCGCGTGCAATAAATAATATCATATTTTGATACCTCCGGTCGTTACGGTCGTGGCGATACCAAATACATATGGTTTATTATTATTTTTCAATAATAAAGGACTTGATAAGAGTAAAAGGGGGATTGTGTTTTATTTGATTACTTGAAACTTTTACTGTTTTCAAACTTTTATTTTGTGCACTTTTTTTTACACTTTTTTATACTTTTTTTACACTTTTTCTCAAGTCCCACTAGGGGACTTGAAGTTCCAACGGTCAGATTTTTTTTTTTCTAATACATTGCACTACCTATGTAGTGCAATGTATTAGATCTGTCAGTCATTCACTGACAGCAAGCCGATTAGGCTTTGCCTCCCGGCGGGGCCTAAATCGGCTTCCGTAATGGCAGAGCAGGAGACCATTGTGTCTCCTGTTGCCATAACAGCAGTCGCCAGTCCCGATTGCCTGTCAGGGCTGGCGATCTGCTAGTAACCGCTACGATGCAGCAATCGCTTTCGATTGCTGCATCGAAGGGGTTAATGGCAGGGATCGGAGCTAGCTCCGGTTCCTGCCGTTACAGGTGGATGTCAGCTGTACAGTACAGCTGACTTCCACCGCTGATGACGCCGGATCAGCTCCTGACCCGGCGCCATCTTGCCGACAGCTACGGAAGCCGATCAGGCTCCGCCGCCGGGCGGATCTTGACCGTCTTCGGTGCTAGGCAGACCGGGAGGCCAGTATTAGGCCTCCGGTTGCCATTGCAGCCACCGGAACCCCGGCAATTTCATTACTGGGGTTCCGATGAGCTGCAAACACCTTAAGTGCAGCGATCGCGTTTGAGCGCTGCACTTAAGGGGTTAATGGCGGGGATCGAAGCTAATTTCGGTCCCCGCCGTTACAGCCGGATGTCAGCTGTAAGATACAGCTGAGATCCGGTGATGATGGGACCGGCTCAGCTTCTGAGCCGGTCCCAAACATTTGGCGTACATGTACGGCAAGATGCGGGAAGTCAGTACTTTCCATGACGTACATGTACGGCAAATGTCGGGAAGGGGTTAACATCATTTGTGATTTCGGAAGGAATTCAACAAACTAAGGCCTCATGCACACGACCGTATTTTTGCCCACCCGTAAATACTGGCGTAAATACGGGTCCTTGGTCACACGTATTCGACCCGTATTGCACCAGTATTTACGGACCCGTGCCCGTAAATACGGGTCCAGTGTCACCCGTATTCCACCCGTATTTACGGGCACGTTTTTGGCTGCAGAATTACACTGCACTAATCGGCAGCCCTTCTCTCTATCAGTGCAGGATAGAGAGAAGGGACAGCCCTTTCCGTAATAAAAGTTAAAGAAATTCATACTTACCCGGCCGTTGTCTTGGTGACGCGTCCCTCTCTTCACATCCAGCCCGACCTCCCTGGATGACGCAGCAGTCCATGTGACCGCTGCAGCCAGTGATTGGCCTGTGATTGGCTGCAGCGGTCACATGGGCTGTAATGTCATCCCAGGGGGCCGGACTGGAGGAAGAAGCAGGGAGTTCTGGGTAAGTATGAACGTCTTTTTTTTTTTTTACAGCTTTATCTATATTGTGATCGGTAGCCACTGTCCAGGGTGCTGAAACCGTTACTGCCGATCGTTTAACACTTTCAGCACCCTGTACTGTGACTATTTACTGACGTCGCCTAGCAACGCTCCCGTAATTACGGGTGCACACACATAGTCACCCGTAATTACGGGAGCCCCATAGACTTCTATGGGCTGCCCGTGCCGTAATTACGGCCTGAAATAGGACATGTTCTATCTTTTTCAACGGCACGGGCACCTTCCCGTAAGCATACGGGGAGGTACCCGTGGCCAATAGAAGTCTATGGGCCCATAATTACGGGCCGTAATTACGGCTCGTAATTACGGGAGTTTTTACGTTCGTGTGCATGGGGCCTAAGGAGATTTACAGTTGTAAGAGGCACTATTCTCTTCAATTATCCTCATCCTTCTATAACAACTTCCTCAAACCTCCGCAGTCATACTATGCTCCTCAAGGACTATCAAGTCATTCATTTAAATCTGCCTCCGTTAGCAAACTTGTGTCAAGCAACTACATTTTCTATATAAAATAAACTCAACTAAACTGGATTATCAAGAGGAGACAAGATTTATCCTAACAACTCTTTCACATTTCTGGCCTCCTAGTAGGATCAGTACTAACTAGCCAATGCACATAGTAAATGTTTATTGATATAGAAAGTTAGTACTAAACTTCCAGTCTTGGGGAAATGATAATGGATAAGGCACAATATATATCTGGTCGTAGAACCAAAAACCCACAACAGCTTAGTTTATACGTATTGACACAAGATCGAACACAAGAATATCCTAAATGACTACAGTTTGTATATTTTTAGATGGATGTTAGTGTTTATGGCCACCATTTTAGACATACTATGAATATACATAAAGAGTTGAATAGCTATTTGTTTTTTGCCCCAGCAGAGGAAATAAGGAATTGCAAACCGATTTCCCATCCCCGGCGATAAATGCTAATGAAAGGGGAGGGTCCGGACTCCTCCTATCGGCACCTGTTTTGTCAAAACCAGATAACCTCTTCAAATTAGATATGGATTTATGTTTATATCTTTTTTTAGTATGATATTGATCACATAAATTTTTTTATCGTTTAAAATTACCCTGTATACACTGTAATAACTATAGATTTTTCAGTATAGGAACAGCAGAAAAGTACACGTGGGAATTATTATTATTCATTTTTAATACTTATGTTCATTGACAAGCATCTCCAGGAAATGTATACTGTACATGGACATAGTGTCCCCTGTGACTTTAGTATGTTACTTTTCATATGTTTATTGCAGGCAATGAAAGAGGCTTTAGCAGATCTCCCTGAATGGTACGGTGTTAAAAGCATGCAGGCTAACTGGATTGGCAACTGCACTGGCTGCTTTTTTGACTGCATGTTGAAGGTAATTGATAACATATTTGGTATATGATGTAATGTTCTTTCTCGTGTCCTTATTCCAATTATCTTATATGAGACAGGCTGGTTGTTATGCATGTAAGGGCTAAAGCATACAAACTATTATATGGGGAGGTCAGCCCTAACAACCAGATTACTCAGGTCTTCAGCTCAAGACCGGACTGACACAGAACAGAAGAGGACAAGATAACTTGTCTATCAAGCCAAATCAAAGCCGACCTTCCTCTAGTTCTTGCCATATTTATAGTCATTTTGTAAACATACATTTAAGTACAGTCTCTCTAGATGGAAGACTTTATTCAATAAAAGTATTAGCTTGTAAATACAATTTCATTTGACTGTATTCTAAGAATTGATGTGTAGCAATTCTGCTTTTGTGTACTAGTAATTTAAAGGGGTTTTCCAGTCCCTAAAAATTGATGGCCTATCCTCAGAATAGGCCATCAATAGCTGATCTGTCGGGGTCCGACTCCTGGGACCCCCGCCAATCAGCTGTTTTGAAGGGGTGCTTCGCTTGTATGAGCGCTGCTTCCCCTTCATTTATACTTGCTCACTGTGAATTGTCGACACAGATGTAGCGGCAATTAAGGGTATGTGCACACACACTAATTACGTCCGTAATTGACGGACGTATTTCGGGCGCAAGTCCCGGACCGAACACAGTGCAGGGAGCCGGGCTCCTAGCATCATACTTATGTACGATGCTAGGAGTCTCTGCCTCTCTGCAGGACAACTGTCACGTACTGAAAACATGATTACAGTAAGGGACAGTTGTCCTGCAGCGAGGCAGGGACTCCTAGCATCGTACATAAGTATGATGCTAGGAGCCCGGCTCCCTGCACTGTGTTCGGTCCGGGACTTGCGCCCGAAATACGTCCGTCAATTACGGACGTAATTAGTGTGTGTGCACATACCCTAACAGTAATGCAGCCTTCTCCCATTCACTTCAATGGGGGTAGGCTGCAATATTGTGAATCGCCGCTACTCCTGGAGGATAGGCCATGAATTTTTAGAGACTGGAAAATCTCTTTAAGCAATTTCAAGTCTTGCCAACGATGTCATTTTGCTTTGTTTTTACCAGAAATGGGCCGACAGCTGGACAATGGCTTGTATATATTACATAAATATTTATTCAGCCACATTGGTATAGCTTTGGCACTGTTTTATTTTTATTTTGTTTTACTAGGCTGTGTGCCCTTACTCCTACAGGTTTAGGAATAACGTAACAAAAAGTTAAGCACTGATATGTTAGAATTTTACTTATCACTTATTAATACCACCGTACAAGGCCTAAATAATATCTCCACACCATGACCACATAAAACGACATCAGACCAATATAATCAATAATATTGCTATACAGTGGTCAACTACCAGTCCTACAGGCCTCTTCTGACCTATGCAGTCACATGAAGTCTGCGGCATGGTGCAGGCAATCGTGATGAGGTCACTACATCGCGCCAGTCTGCATCGGAGGGAATCACAAAGTGAATGAAGGATCAGGAAGCTGAAAGCTCCCTGATCCACCTTTGTATTTTAACTGTATCTGTGTCCTAAGGATGCAGATACAGTTGAAAGTGGTGCTGAGCAGTCCGGTCCTTGTGAGTACCCAGGCCCCGTATCGGAAGCTACAGCAGTAGTTGCACCACTGCCATCTACTACACATTGCCACTCGATGCTCCGTTTAATAATAGCAGCATACAGCAGTTTTGTATTGCAGGGGACTGGAGCTCTGGTTTAAACATGACAATAAGTATGTTTTGTCTTATCTTTTCATAGGTGGACAATGTTGAAACTGGAGAAAAAATTTCTGCCTATGCCTTTAACCCAGAGGCCATTTATGGTGCATCTCATATCACTATATTACCAAGCTACAGATTACTGTATGGGGACAGCAGGGTAAAAGGAGCTCTACAAGAAGCATTGGCATCTGGCAAAGGTGAGATATTGATTATTTTGGATCGTTATACCTACATAATGCAGGGGCATTAAATTATAAGATCTCAAATAACACTACAGGCAGGTGTATTGAATGGGTTCACCACAGAGTGGCGGCTTCCTATTTGTAGCACACTAGGAGTAGGTTTTATTTTTAGCCCAAAAATATAATAAGTATAAAACTTTCAATACATGTTGTAAAACTCTCAATAAAAAGTCATTAGCAACTGTACAAAATCAGATGAATACCTTATTCAAACGAGCGTGTGCCGATCTGCGCCCACAAAAAATGGAATGTTTTCATGCATGATTGTCTTTGTTGCATCAGTGTGTCATACATTTTTCTCTATGGATTTAGAAAAGCTCATGTACTTGAAATGTGTAGTTGTCCCAATACTTTTGTCCATATAGCGTATTTACAAGCAGGCATTAGTGACATAAGCTTAAAGAGAACCTTTCACCTCCCCATACATGTGCAGCATGTAATAGGCAAGGCTTCACAAACAGTCTCACTTGAAATAATTTTTCGAACTTCCTGTTATTTACATATCGGTGCCATTATATTTAGCGCCCAATATGTAAATAAGCCCCTGAACTGTCAATGGGGCGTTTCTATCTAACTAAAGGGCAAGATGTCTTCGCTCTGACACTTTCCAATCAGCTACAAACAGTGTCAGGACGGCTTGCGCTGTGCTCCCACCCGTGAGAACACACACAGACTGATGGTTTCTATCAGTCTGTGTGTGTTCTTGCGGGAGGGAACACAGCGCAAGCAGTCCTGACACTGTCCGTAGCTGATTGTACAGTTTCAGAGAGAAGACATCACGCCGCCTGGCC
This sequence comes from Rhinoderma darwinii, assembly GCF_050947455.1. Taxonomy (NCBI): domain Eukaryota; kingdom Metazoa; phylum Chordata; class Amphibia; order Anura; family Rhinodermatidae; genus Rhinoderma; species Rhinoderma darwinii. Next base: position 260,739,774 of record NC_134691.1, on the reverse strand, counting down.
ATTTAGTTAGATAGAATAAGGGGCTTATTTACGTATCGGGCGCCAAATATAACGGCACCGATATGTAAATAATGGAGGAAGATAGGAGAAAAATGTAAAGTGAGATCGTGTTTGTGAAGCCCTGCCTATTACATGCTGCACATGTATGGGCAGGTGAAAGGTTCTCTTTAAATTTTTAATAGTTGTTGCGCGGGTGGCTTTTTTTCACAATGTACCAGGTGTCTTCTTTCAGAAAATATGGGTATGGGCTAATGATATCATTGTTTTAATTTTTTATTTATTTATATATTTCTTTTATATTATTATTATTATTATTATTATTATAATTTAGGGTTTTTTGTATTTGTCAAAAGTGTGAAAATTGTCCCGGCAGCAGTATTTGTCACCTATCCATTGGATATATGATAATTGTGAGATCAGTGGTGGTCCGAACGCTGGGACCCTAAGGCCCCATGCACACAACCATTGAATTTTTCCGTAATTACTGTCCATAATTACAGACCAATTCACTTCTATTCACCATGGACACCTTCCTGTATATTTGCGGGAAGGTGTCTGGGCCGTAGAATGCCTCTGCAAAAGATAGGACATGTCCTATCTTTTTCTTTTTACCGACCGTGCTCCCATACTTTGTATGGGATCACGGGCCGAAAATGCTGGTGGCTGTCCGCGGCCGGCCGTGCCAGAAATCGCGGACTGTGACTACGGGCACGACTGTGTGCATGAGGCCTTGATTGCTAGAGTGCAGCTCTCGCCTGTTTCTGACTCTCCCATAGAGTTTGAATAAAGTGCTGCATGGTCAAACACTGCCCCATTCAAACTGCTCCTTGCCATAGTTGTGTGGCTTGGCCGGCATATAACTAATCTAATATTTATTATCAAATGGATAGCTGATGTTTTTGGGCCGGAGTACCCCTTCAGGTATAAGTTGCCCATGTGGTCTTTTCTCTTTTGTTTTCAAGTAAGTCATTTGCTAATTACAAGATGAATAAACCTTAATGATTTTTACATTGTACATGTCACACAAAATGACGGTCCACTGTTGATACTTTTGTATGTTTTGTTTCAGATTGTCTCACTCGTGTTTCAGTGGTAAATCTGTTCACTAAACAAGAGCTCCCAGTTATCATATCCGCAAAATGTGAGTTTGAGGAATACCTTGATTGTACAATTGGTAAGTTAATGGAATGTGGCCTGAAACTCTGGTCAATAAAGCTTTATTTTGTTTGTTAATCTTTATTTGTTAATGAATATTATAAGAATAATGTTTGTTGGTTAACATCTTCTGCTTCACTGGATGTGCAGCATAAATTCCATACTGGGGGAGATTTATAAAATGCAGTGCAAATAAAAACTAGTGGTATGCCTTATAGTTACCAGTCATTCTAAAGCCCTCATTATTGTAATGCATGTTCGCATTAAAATAATAATTTGGTTACTCTGTGGGTGTGCGGAGCAATTTTTTTATTCTTGATATTTTTTGCCTTCCCAACACTATAATTCCTACTTGCAGGAATTCCAAGTACAAATTTGGAAGATGCCACGTTGGCCGATACATTGGGTCTTTCCTATGCCAGGGTTACAGAAACACTTAAAGATGGTACAGAGAGATTAATCAATTCAGCACAGGTATGTGTATGAATGTTTTGTCTTAGAATTAGAAATTCAATATTCCTAATAATGAACCCTTGCCTATCTATTATTTCCTGGAGTTTAAGTTCATTTAACATGACCAGTAGCCCTATGCCACATAACCCCAGTATTTTTTATTCATCTGATCTCTGCTGCCTGCCCTTCTAGCTTATTCAGTGACCGGACTCCATTTTGCTACTTCCTGATGAATAATTAACGTGACCACAGTTATTGTATCTATTACACACATAAGGCGGCTGCAGTTAGAAAAGGGATTGTCCAGTTAGATTCCTGCTCTGGGTGCAGGGGCGTAACTAGTAAACACTGGGCCCCATAGCAAACGTTTGACTGGGCCCCCCCTTCCCTCCCCTGGGTGCCAAACACAGCCCCCCATTGTACATAGCGCCCCCTGTAGCTAGTGCCATACAGCCCCCTGTAGCTAGTGCCATACAGCCCCCCATAGATTGTGCCTTACAGTCCCCCTGTATATTCTGCCATACAACCCAGCTTGTAAACAGTGCTATACAGCCACCCCTGTAGATAGTGTCACACTCCCTTGTAGATAGTGCTACACAGCCCCCCTGTAGATAGTGGCCTTCAACTTCCCCTTGTAGATAGTGCCCTCCACGTTCCCCTTGTAGATAGTGCCACCCACCTCCCCTTGTAGACAGTGCCATACAGCCCCCATTTCCTCCTTGTAGATAGTGCCATACAGCCCCCATCTATCCCGTGAAGACTGTGCCATATAGCCCCCACCTCCCCCTTGTAGACAGTGCCATACAGCTCCCCACCTCCCCCTTGTAGACAGTGCCCCCCACTTCTCTCTTGTAGGGAGTGCCATATAGCCCCCCCCCACCCCGCCCCCCTTGTAGACAATGCCCCCCAAACAGATAAAACAAAACAATTATACTCACTTAGGCCCGGTTCCCGTGACGAACGGAGCTGCTCCACAACGCCGATGGAATCCTTGCGTAGGCCGGTGTGATCCAGTGACTAGGCCTGTAGCCTACTAAATAGCAGAGCAAGGAGATACCTCCCTGCTCTGCCTTAGTGTTCAATAGTATCTGCATCCTAAGGACGCAGATACTATTGAATCTAGCGTCGCTATCACTGTAGCAGCCATAGCGGCTGCTTGCAACGCCACCGGGCATGGGTGGGCCCGGGCCCCGTATCTTAACGGATTGAAAGCTTTGTAAATGGACCTTTACTTGGCCTCAGTGATCCTGATTATAGAGTTCAGCTCTTAACTACCAAACCATCTCAGAAAATTGATAGCATGTACTGTAAATATTAGAGTTTATAAACAGAAAATTATCCAATATAAAATCAAATAATCAGAGGTTATTTTAATGGAAGTTGTTTTGTATTATAATGCCTGATCATCGCAATGACTGTTTCTAAGTTGCATTATATTTGAATCACAAGTGCTTTAATTTAATAAACTGTAATGTTTAGTTTACAGGACTGTCAAGACATGATGCCTTCGATGCTATAACCAATCAAGCTCAGGATGAAGGGGTTGGCGGTCATCTGACCAGTTCCAAACTGAGAGACTGGTTGATTTCAAGACAGCGTTACTGGGGCACTCCTATACCCATTATCCACTGTTCTTCCTGTGGCACAGTCCCTGTGCCTTATGATGACCTACCAGTAGTCTTGCCTACAGTGTCTACCTTCACAGGGAAGGGATTATCTCCCTTATCAACAATTTCAGACTGGATAAACTGCAAATGTCCAAGGTAAGAAATACATTGTAAAAGCAGAACCTTTGGAAAATATAAATAAAATAATTCCTCTTCATAAGGGACAGTTATCTGGTATTACCCTTATTATCAAAGTGTTACCACCAAGATTAGATGGCCATCATAGTTTATCTAATTATATTTCTCCAAAATTGCTTAAAGGGAGTGTGTCATCAGAAAAGTATTATTGTTTAGATCAAGTTTTTATGTTAAACATATTTTTAAAGAATTTGGGGATTTTTTTGAACATTTTTAATGTCATTATTTATTTTAAAAAAAATATTCCTAAAATCTTGCAGTTTTTACTCTGGCCACTGAGCCTCACAATAGGCTGACACTTGCTGTTCTGTAGAGATCACTTCTCAGCAGTCATCTCCTTATCATCACAGGCAGGATTACATTGAAAGGTAACACCTTTTAATAGATAACACAGGATCCACCATTGACAATAGGTAATGGTCACAGTTCCCCTCCAATCCCCTCCTGCACAATGACCTCTGCACAGGTCACAGAGCATGCCTAGAAAGTCATAGAAGTCAATGGATCCCCTTCTGTTCACAGGTTCCTATGGTCCATGTGGCTGCCGTAAAGTGTATCTCTAAATGCTGTTAACAGCTTCTCAGGCAAGATGGCTGCCCCCATAATCCTGTGCAGAAAATAGAATTAAAGAATTTACAATCAAAAAATAAAAACATTAGAAAAAAAGTTTGTGTTCCATTATCTGGTTATAATGAACCCCTCCCCTCCATTTTTTTCAGATATTCACTACCACCCCGCCCCCCCACCCACCTTCCAAAAGCTATATATTTTTTTTTTCATTTTTCCATCTATATAGCCATATGAGGGCTTGTTTTTTGCGGGACAAGTTGTAGTTTTTCATGGCACCATTTATTGTACCGCATAATGTAAATTATTTGTGGGGTGAAATGGGCAAAAAGCAGCGATTACGCCATTTTTTGGGGGGTTTTATATTTACGCCATCTATCAGGCTGTAAAAACTACATATTCACCTTATCCTACAGGTTTATACGATTACGGCGATATCAAATTTATATCTTTTGTTTTATGTTTTACCACTTTTAAAAAAAGAAAACTATTTGCTAAATTAAAAAAATCTTTTGTGTCGCCATATTCTGGGAGCCATAACTTTTTTTATTTTTCCATCAACTTAGCGATGTGAGGGCTTAAATTTTGCAGGTGAGCTGTAGTTTTCACTGATACCATTTTGGGGCATATTCGACTTTTTGATCACCTTTTATTTTTTTCTTTTGGAGCGCTAAGGTGACCAAAAACCAGCAATTTGCGTGTTTTATTTATTTATTTTTTTACGGCGTTCACCAAGTGGGTTAAACAACGCTATATTGCGATAGTTCTGACTTTTACGGATGTGGCGATACCAGTTATGTTAACTTTTTATTTTTTGTTGTTACAGGCCGATCGTGCCGCAGAGGGGCGTGATGGATTGTTTGAGAGGGTGACACCCTGATTCTAACACTTTAAATGCAACGGTCGCAATTAACTGCGGCATTTAAGGTGTTAAATGGGCGTAATCAAAGTGAGCTTTGATTCCGCCAGTTGCAGTGAGTTGTCGGCTACGTAACACAGCTGTCACCCGCTGTGTATGGAGCGAGCTCAGCCCGTGAGCTCGCTCCATACTTCCCCTTAACCCTTATCACGTACAGTTATGTGATATTGCATGAATGGGTTAATAAACAAATATAGGTGATGCATTCCCTTTAAAAGGAACCTGTCATCTAGATTGTGCTGCCCACACTGAGCGCAGCAGAAAGTAGTGATGGACACTCTAATTATAGCGGTCTGTCGCTTATGTGCTAATGGGGGGAGGTTTGGAGAACTTGCATGCAGCGCGCAGGCAGCGCCACCAGAGAAGAGTCACGCTTATTTATGCACTGCACGCTGCAAGTCTCGTCACTCTGCTCTAGCGATCTCCTGATTGGCCCGCTAGTGCCGTCACTCAGAGCAGAGAGAGGCACATGTGACCACTGCGCCAGGGGAATCAATCATCAGTTTCTCGGTCATGCTACTTGCATGACCGAGAAAAAAAGTATTTTGTAAAATTCCCTCCCCTATATTTCTTTAGGCCTCAAAACTGCTGAGAGGTTCCCTGTAACGCCTTAATGCATAATCATGCACGTCATGGGAAGGCAACCCTTCGTGCATTTTGCTGTGCATGTACGTGATTGTGATTATGCGGGCACAGAAACCGTACCCGCAAGATTACCACGAGAGCCCGACTGTGACAGACAGCCAGACATCCGCCACAACGGCTAAGATTGGAAAAACCTCCAATACCGGCCGTTTAACCCCTTAAATGCCATGGTCAATAGCTATCGCGGCATTAAAGTGGTTTGACAGACGGAGGGGGCTCCCGTTCAGAAGCATGGTTTAATAAATTGCCTGTCAGTTTTAAACTGCCAGGCAATAATGCTTTTGATATACTAAGTATCCCAAAACATTATCAGTGATCAAAAGATAGCAAATTGAAGTTCTCTAGTGGGACTAAAAAGAAATAAATTAAAAACCATTAAATAAAGTTAATATTAAAAAAAAATGTCGGTAAAAATAAAATAAATGCTTTTTTATCCATAAAAATTGGTTTTATTTACTAGAAGTGTAAAAAAAAAAAAAGTAGACCTATATAGTATTACCGCGATCGTAGTTACCCGAACAAAAAAGTTAACGCATTAAGTAAACCGACAGTTCAACGCCGTACAAAAGAAATGAAAAGAAACGGCGAAGTAGCTTTTTTCATTCTCACCACAAAAAATTAATAAAAGTTCATTAATAAGTCCCATGTTCCCCAAAATAATACCAATGAAAAGTACATCTTTTCCCAAAAAAAACAAGGCCACATCGAAGGAAAAAAACAAAAGTTATGGCTTGAAATGTGGCAATTTAAAAACAAATAATCTTTGTTTAAAAGTGTTTTTATTGTATAAATACCAATGCGAACGTCCAGTGTTAAATGACCAAACATTTCAAATAAAATAGTTTTTATTGCGATATGATTTTAAAAGAAACACACAACAGTAGCATAAAAAGATAAAAAGAGTCCACACAGTTAAGAAATTACTGAGTGGGCTACTGGCAATAACATCTATACCATAATATAATACATTGTAGTTAGTAAGCACTGGTAAGTCAGAAAGAGATCTTTAACCCCTTCCCGACATTTGCCGTAAATGTACGTCATGGAAAACATTGACTTCCCGCAAAATGCCGTATATTTACGGCAAATGTTTGGCACCGGTTCAGAAGCTGAGCCGGTGCCATCATCGTCGGATCTCAGCTGGATCTTACAGCTGACATCCGACTGTAATGGCGGGGACCGAAATTAGCTTCGATCCCCGCCATTAACCCCTTAAGTGCAGCGCTCAAACGCGATCGCTGCCCTTAAGGTGTTTGCAGCTCATCGGAACCCCAGCAATGAAATTGCCAGGGTTCCGGTGGCTGCAATGGCAACCGGAGGCCTAATACTGGCCTCCCGGTCTGCCTAGCACCGAAGCCAGTCAAGATCCGCCCGGCGGCGGAGCCTGATCGGCTTCCGTAGCTGCCGGCAAGATGGCGCTGGGTCATGAGCTGATCCGGCGTCATCAACGGTGGAAGTCAGCTGTACTGTACAGCTGACATCCACCTGTAACGGCAGGAACCAGAGCTAGCTCCGATCCCTGCCATTAACCCCTTCGATGCAGCAATCGAAAGCGATTGCTGCATCGTAGCGGTTACTAGCAGATCGCCAGCCCTGACAGGCAATCAGGACTGGTGACTGCTGTTATGGCAACAGGAAACACAATGGTCTCCTGCTCTGCCATTACGGAAGCCGATTTAGGCCCCGCCGGGAGGCGAAGCCTAATCGGCTTGCTGTCAGTGAATGACTGACAGATCTAATACATTGCACTACACAGGTAGTGCAATGTATTAGAAAAAAAAAATCTGACCGTTGGACGTTCAAGTCCCCTAGTGGGACTTGAGAAAAAGTGTAAAAAAAAGTGCAAAAAATAAAACTTTGAAAACAATAAAAGTTTCAACTAATCAAATAAAACACAATCCCCCTTTTACTCTTATCAAGTCCTTTATTATTAAAAAATAATAATAAACTATATGTATTTGGTATCGCCACGACCGTAACGACCTGAGGTATCAAAATATTATATTACTTATTGCACGCGGTGAACAGCGTAAAAAAAAAAACGTAAAAAACTTTACCAGAGTTTCTGTTTTTTGGTCACTTTGCCCTACAAATATTAGAATAAAAAGTGATCAAAAAGTCTCACGTATCCAAAAATGGTACCTATAAAAACTATAGCTCGTCCCGCCAAAAACAAGCACTCATACACCTCTGTCGATAAAAAAATTAAAAAGTTATGGTTCTCACAACTTGGCGACAGAAAAAATACATTCTTTTTACAAAAGTAGTTTTATTGTGCAAAAAGTTGTAAAACATAAAAAAGTGCTATAAATTAGGTATCGCCGGAATCGTACTGACCCGCAGAATAAAGTTAACATGTCATTTATAACGCATGGTGAACGCTGTATAAAAAAAACCTAAAAAAGCTGTGCCAGAATTGCGTTTTTTGTTTACCTGGCATCCCAAAAAATAGGATAAAAGGTGATCAAAAAGTTGCATGTACCCCAAAATGGTACCAATAATAACTACAGCTCGTCCCGCAACAAACCAGCCCTCATACCACTACGTCTATGAAAAATAAAATTAGTTACGGCTCCAATAAGTCAGGAAATAAAAAAATATGCAGTTGTGCCCGAGGGGAACATTTCTTTTGTTTCAAGAGGCGATTTATCAAGGACCTAAAATTAGGGAACCACGAAGGGAAGAGCCCAAACATATCCGCTGGAAGCGACAGTGCCCGTATTATACCAGGACAACACTTTCCCAGCAAAATTCCCCAAACTACAAAGGTGCGGAGTGTGGACCAAAAGGGGCATAAGAAAGGACGCCATTTATCAGTGTAACACCTGCCTGTGCAGAAAGGATTGCTTCACAGCGTAACACACATCTATGGATTATTTTTATATTTATTTTTTTACCCCATTATTATACCACCTGACTATGCCCCTTATATACTCCGCCCCGCTTACATGTACCCCCACATTATAAATGGAAACACCAGCAATACTCAAACAAATATAGTACCAAGCAAAATCCGCTCTCCAAAAGCCAAATGGTGCTCCCTCGGCTCTGAACCCTACAGCGTGCCCAAACAGCAGTTTCCTTCAACATATATGGCATCGTCATACCTGGGAGAACCCTTTTAAAAAATTTTGGGGTGTGTGTCTCCAGCGTCATAAGCTTGGCATGACATATTTGCCACTGAATGGCATATCTAGGGAAAAATATAAATTTTTCATTTGCACCATCCGCAGTGCATTCATTTATGGAAAAGACCTGTGGGGTGAAAATGCTCACTACACCCCTTAATAAATGCCTTGAGGGGTGCAGTTTCCATAATAGGGTCACTTCTCAGTGGTTTCTTTTTATTATTTCACATCTGAGCCTCTGCAGTTGTGAACCAATACTTTGTAAATCGCCAAATTAGGCCTCCACTCCGCATGGTACTCTTCACTCCTGAGCCCTGTCATATGTCCAGGCAAAAGATTACGGTCACATGTAGGGTGTTTCTAAAACCGGGAAACACCGCATAATAATTAGAGAGCTGTCTCGTTATGGTGGCACAAGCCGGGCACCACATATTGGCATATCTATGGAAAAATATCCCATTTTCACTCTGCAACATTGAGTGCACACTAATTTCTACAAAACACCTGCAGGGTTAAAATGCTTACTACACCCCTTGGTAAATGCATTGAGGGGTGTAGTTTCCAAAATGGGGTCACTTCTGGGGGGTTTCCACTGTTTTGGGCCCACAGGCGCCCAGAAACCAATCCAGCAACATCTGCACTCCAAATGGCGGTCCTTCCCTTCTGAGCCCTGCCGTTTGCCCAAACAGCAGTTTATGACCACATATGGGGTATTGCCGTACTCGGGAGAAATTGCTTTACAAATGTTGGTTTCTTTTTTTCCTTTATTTGTTGAGAAAATGAAAAAATTTGCGCTAAAACTACGTCTTATTGAAGAAAAAGGATTGTTTTTATTTTCACTGCCCAATTCTAATAAGTTCTATGAAACATCTGTGGGGTTCAAAACGCTCACTACACCCCTAGATGAATTCCTCAAGAGGTGTAGTTTCCTAAATGGAGTCACTTTTTCGGCGTTTTCATTGTTTTGTCCCCTCAGGGGCTTTGCAAATGTGACCTGGCCTCTGCAAATCATTCCTGCTAAATGTGATCTCCAAAAGCCAAATAGCGCTCTTTCCTTTCTAAGCCTCGCCGTGTGTTCAAACAGCCGTTTATTACCACATGTGGGGTATTGTTTTACTCGTCAGAAATTGCTTTACAAATTTTACGGTGCTTTTTATCCTTCAGTCCTTGTGGAAATGAGAAAAAATGAGCTAAACCTACATTTTCTTTGAAAAAATTTAGATTGTCATTTTTACGGCCTACTTCCAATAATTTATGCAAAAAACCTGTGGGGTCAAAACACTCACTATACCCCTAGATCATTTCCTCAATGGGTGTAGTTTCCAAAATGGGGTCACTTGTGGGGTGTTTCCACTGTTTTGTCCCCTCAGGGGCTTTGTAAATGTGACATGGCCTCCGCAAACTATTCCTGCTAAATGTGATCTCCAAAAGCCAAATAGCGCTCTTTCCCTTCTCAGCCACACCGTGTCTCCAAACAACCGTTTATTACCACATGTGGGGTATTGTTTTACTCGGGAGAAATTGCTTTACAAATTTTGCGGTGCTTTTTCTCCTTCAGTCCTTGTGGAAATTATAAAAAATTAGCTAAACCTACATTTTCTTTGAAAAAATTTAGATTGTCATTTTCAAGGCCTACTTCCAATAATTTATGCAAAAAACCTGTGGGGTCAAAAACACTCACTATACCCCTAGATAATTTCCTCAATGGGTGTAGTTTCCAAAATGGGGTCACTTGTGGGGGGTTTCCACTGTTTTGTCCCCTCAGGGGCTTTGTAAATGTGACATGGCCTCCGCAAACCATTCCTGCTAAATGTGAACTCCAAAAGCCAAATAGCGCTCTTTCCCTTCTCAGCCACGCCGTGTTTCCAAACAACCGTTTATTACCACATGTGGGGTATTGTTTTACTCGGGAGAAATTGCTTTACAAATTTTGCGGTGCTTTTTCTCCTTCAGTCCTTGTGGAAATTATAAAAAATTAGCTAAACCTACATTTTCTTTGAAAAAATTTAGATTTAAATTTTCACGGCCTACTTCCAATAATTTCTGTAAAAAACCTGTGCGGTCAAAATGCTCACTACACCACTAGATAATTTCCTTGAGGTGTGTAGTTTCCCAGATGGGGTCACTTTTGGGGGATTTTCACTGTTTTGGCACCGCAAGAGCCCTTCAAACCTGACATGGTTCCTAAAATATATTCTAACAATAATAAGGCCCCAAAATCCACTAGGTGCTCCTTTGCTTCTGAGGCCGGTGCTTCAGTCCAGTAGCACGCTAGAGCCACATGTGGGATATTTCCTAAAACTGCAGAACCTGGGCAACAAATTTTGAGTTGCATTTCTCTGGTAAAACCTTCTGTGTTATAAAAAAAATTGTATTCAAAATGTATTTCTGCAAAAAAATATGAAATGTGTAAATTTCACCTCTACTTTGCTTTAATTCCTGTGAAATGTGTAAAGGGTTAAGACATTTTCTAAATGCTGTTTTGAATACTTTGAGGGGTGAAGTTTTTTAAATGGGGTGACTTTTTGGGGGTTTCTAATATATAAGGCCCTCAAAGCAACTTCACAACTGAACTGGCCCCTGTAAAATTAGCCTTTTGAAATTTTCTTGAAAATGTGAGAAATTGCTGCTAAAGTTCTAAGCCTTGTGATGTCATAGAAAAATAAAAAGATGTTCAAAAAACGATGCCAATCTAAAGTAGACATATGGGGATGTTAATTAGCAAGAATTTTGTGTATTATAACTGCCTGTCTTACAAGCAGATACATTTAAATTGAGAAAAATGCAAATTTTTGCAATTTTTCGCTAAATTTTGGTGTTTTTCACAATTAAATACTGAACATATTGAGCAAATTTTGCCAGTAACTTAAAGTGCAATGTGTCACGAGAAAACAATCTCAGAATCGCTTGGATAGATGAAAGCATTCCGTAGTTATTACCACATAAAGTGAAACATGTCAGATTTGAAAAATGAGGCTCTGTCAGGAAGGTCAAAAGTGGCCAAAGAGGGAAGGGGTTAAACAGCTGAAATTGACCACAATAATGGCAACATAACCAAAAAGTAGGATGCAAATAACAAACCATACAGATCAACAATGATGTAAAGAGAAGCCATGCGCCAGGAGCCCAGTCAACGCGTTTTGCCACCAGGCTTTATCAGGGACAAAGCCTGGTGGCTAAACGTGTTGGGTGCAAGTGGGCTCCTGGCACATCGCCGTTTATATGCTGGGGCGCATTCTCTTTGGTGTTAGTATTTTTATTGTGCAAACGTAGTAAAACATAAAAAACCTATACATATTATTTATACCGCACAGTGAATTGCATAAATTTAAACCACGAAAAACAATGCTGATATAGCTGGGGTTTTTTTCAATCCCCTCACCCAAAAAAGTTCATCAATGTAATATACTGTATGCTCCCAAAAATGCAGCAATTAAAAAATACACCTCGTCCCGCAAAAAATAAGCCCTCATGTGGCTATGTTGAAGTAAAAATAAAAAAGTTCTGACTCTTGGAAAGAGAGGAGCAAAAAAGAATGCTTGGTCTTTAACCCCTTCCCGACATCCGCCTTATATATACGGCACTGTTGGGCAGGGCTTCCCGCAATGCGCAGTACCTTTACGTCGCGGTATGTTACAGCTGGCACCCAGGGGTTTTTAGCCACCGATACCCCAGCAACGTGATCGCTGGGTTGCCGGTGGCTGCAATGCGATGGCAAGGCTGCCGACTGCTACTATGGCAGCAGGAGGCCTAACAATGGCCTCCTGTCTGCCATTGCGGAAGCCGATTAGGCACCGACCGGAGGCAGAGCCTGATCGGCTTGCTGTCAGTGAACAAATGACTGTTCTAATACAATGCACTACATTGGTAGTGCAATGTATTAGAACATCAATCAAACAGTTGGACCTTCAAGTCCCCAAGTGGGACTAAACAAAAGTGTAAAAAAAGTAAAAATAAAAGTTGTAAAAAATAAAATAAAAGTTTCAAGAAATAAAATAAAACACAATCTCCCTTTTTCCCTTATCAAGTCATTTATTATTGAAAAAAATAAATAAAACCATACATCTTTGGTATGGCTGCGTCTGTAACGACCTGAACTATAAAAATGTTATGTTCTTTGTCCCCCGCAGTGAACGCCGTAAGAAGAAAAAAAATACTGCCAGAATTGCTGGTTTTTTTGGTGGCTTTTTGTCTTCCAAAAATTGAAATAAATAGTGATCAAAAAGTCGCATGTATTCAAAGATGGTACCTATAAAAACTACAGCTCATCTTGCAAAAAACAAGCCCTCATACAGCTCCCTCGACGAAGAAATTAAAAAGTTATGGCTCTTATAACATGGAGTTAGAAGTAATTTTATTGTGCAAAAAGTTGTAAAACATAAAAAAGTGCTATCAATTTGGTAACACCGGAATCGTACTGGCCCGCAGAATAACGTTAACATGTAATTTATGACGCGTAGTAAACGCTATATAAAAAAAACTATATCAGAATTGCTGTTTTTTGGTCACCTTGCCTCCCAAAAAAAAAGATAAAAAGTGATCAAAAAGTCAAATGTACTCCAAAATGGTACCAATAATAACTACAGCGCAACGCGCAAAAATACAGCCCTCATGCCACTACATCTATGAAAAAATAAAATTAGTTAAGGCTCCAATAAGTCAGGAAATAAAAAAATATGCAGTTGTGCAGGCCCAAGGGGCCTGTTTCAAGAGGCTATTTTGTCAAGGCCCTAAAATTAGGGAACCAGGAAGGGGAGGGCTCAAACATATCTGCTGGAAGTGAGGGTGCCCGTATTATACCAGGACAACACTTTCCCAGTAAAATTCCCCAAACTGCAACAGTGCGGAGTGTGGACCAAAAGGGGAATAAGTAAGGACCATTTATTAGTGCGACACTGGCCTGCGCATAAAGGATTGTGTCATAGCGTAACACACATCTATGGATTATTTTATTCTTTTTTTTACCCCATTATTATACCACCTGACTATGCCCCTGATGTACTTTGTCCAGCTTACATGTACCCCCACATTATAAACTGAAATACCAGTAAAACTCCAAACAAAACTACTAATTTTTACTTTGCGCCATCGTTTATGCAAAAGACCTGTCAGGGTGAAAATGCTCACTACACCTCTTAATAAATGCCTTGAGGGGCGTAGTTTCCAAAATGGTGTGACTTCTCAGAGGTTTCTTTTATTATTTCACATCAGAGCCTCTGCAATTGTGAACTTATTCTGTGTAAGTTGCCAAATTGGGCCTCAACTTCGCATGGTACTCTTTCACTCCTGAGCCTGGTCGAATGTCCAGGCAAAAAAATAGGGCCACATGTAGGGTGTTTCTAAAACCGAGAAACACAGCATTTTAAATAGAGAGCTGACTTGTTATGGTGGCACAAGCAATAGATATTGGCATATCTATGGAAAAAAAATCACATTTTCACTCTGCAGCAACGAGTGCACACTAATTTCTGCAAAACACCTGCAGGGTTAACATGCTCACTACACCCGTATGTGAATATCTTGAGGAGTGTAATTTCCAAAATGGGGTCACTACTGGGGGTTTCCACTGTTTTGATCCCACAGGAGCTTTGCAAATGCGACATGGTGCCCAGAAACCAATCAAGCAAAATCTGTACTCCAAAAATTTAGTTTTTATTTTCACTGCCCAATTCTAATAAAATCTATGAAACATCTGTGTTGTCAAATTGCTCACTACACCCGTAGATTAATTCTTCAAGGGGTGAAATGTCACTTTTTGGTAGTTTCCACTGTACTGGTACTTTAGGGGCTTTGGTGCCAAGAAATCAATCCAGCAAAATCTGTGCTCCAAAAGCCAAATGGCGCTCCTTCTCTTTTGAATCTTTCCGTATGCCCAAACAATAGTTTCTGACCACATACGGGGTATTTACGTACTGCAGAGAAGTTGCTTTACAAACGTTGCGGTTCTTTTTTTCCTTTTATTTGTTGAGAACGAAGAATTCTGAGCTAAAACGACGTCTTATTCAAGAAAAAGGATTGTTTTTATTTTCACTTCCCAATTGTAATAAAATCTATGAAAAACCTGTGGGGTCAAAATGCTCACTACACCCTTATATGAATTCCTCGAGGGGTGTAGTTTCCTAAATGGAGTCACTTTTTGGGCGTTTTCTGTTTTGGTCCTTCAGGGGCTTTGCAAATGCGACATGGCCTCCGCAAACCATTCCTGCTAAATTTGAGCTCCAAAAGCCAAATGGCGCTCTTTCCCTTCTAAGCCCTGCTGTGTGTCCAAACAGCAGTTTATGACCCCATATATGGGGGTATTGTTTTACTCGGGAGAAATTGCTTTACAAATGTTGTGGTGCTTTTTCTCCTTTAGTCCTTGTGGAAATGGGAAAAAATTATCTAAACCTACATTTTCTTTGAAAGAATGTAGATTTTCATATTTACGGCCTACTTCAAATTATTTCTGCAAAAAACCTGTGGGGTTAAAATGCTCACTATATCCCTAGCTAATTTCCTCAAGGTGTTTCGTTCCAATATTGGGTCACTTGTGGGGGGGGGGGTGTCTCCACTGTTCTGTCCCTTCGGGGGCTTTGCACATGCGACAAGGCCTCCGCAAACCATTCCTGCTAACTTTGAGCTCCAAATGGTGCGCTTTCCCTACTAAGCCCTGTTGTGTGTCCAAACAGCCATTTAGGACCCTGTGTGGGGTATTGTTTTACTCGGGAGAAATTGCTTTACAAATGTTGCGGTGCTTTTTCTCCTTTAGTGTTTGTGGAAATTAGAAAATATTATCTAAACCTACATTTTCTTTGAAAGAATGTAGATTTTCATTTTAACGGTCTACTTCCAATAATTTCTGCAATAAACCCGTGGGGTCAAAATGCTCACTATACCCCTAGATAATTTCCTTGAGGGGTCTAGTTTGCCAAATTGGGCCACTGTTTTGGCACTGCAAGACCTCTTTAAACCTGACATGGTGCCCAAAATATTTTCTAATAAAAAGGAGGACCAAAATCCACTAGGTACTCCTTTGATTCTGAGGCCTGTGCTTCAGTCCATAAGCACACTAGGGCCACATGTGGGATATTTCACCTCTACTTTTCTTTAATT
Organism: Rhinoderma darwinii; assembly: GCF_050947455.1. Lineage (NCBI taxonomy): Eukaryota > Metazoa > Chordata > Amphibia > Anura > Rhinodermatidae > Rhinoderma > Rhinoderma darwinii. The sequence continues at coordinate 260,724,010 of NC_134691.1, read as the reverse complement.
CCTGTGAAACGTCTAAAGGGTTAAGAAACTCTTTAAATGCTGTTTTGAATACTTCGATGGGTGAAGTTTTTAAAACGGGGTGAATTATTGGGGGTTTCTAATATATAAGGCCCTAAAAGTCACTTCACAACTTAACTGGTCTCTGAAAAAATAGTCTTTTGCAATTTTCTCGAAAGTGTGAGAAATTACTGCTAAAGTTCTAAGCCTTGTAATATCCTAGAAAAATAAGAGGATGTTCAAAAACTATGCCAATCTAAAGTAGACATATGGGGGATGATAATTAGCAACAATTTTGTGTGGTCTAACTGCCTGTCTTAGAAGTAGATACATTTAAATTGAGAAAAATGCTAATTTTTGCAATTTTTCGCTAAATTTTGGTGTTTTTCACAATTGAATACTGAATGTATAGAGCAAATTTTGCCAGTAACATAAAGTCCAATGTGTCATGAGAAAACAATCTCGGAATCGCTTGAATAGGTAAAAGCATTTCAAAGTTATTACCACATAAAGTGAAACATGTCAGATTTAAAAAATGAGGCTCTGTCAGGAAGATCAAACGTGGCCAAAGTAGACCTGGTCGCTAAGTAGTTAGGTGGTATTTGCATTTTCACAACCTATTGCTTTTTTTTTCTACAATGCATCCAAAATGACAAATAAAGCAACTTTTTAAATAGTCATAGTTCATCGTAAATATTCTACCGTCTTATATGTACAGGTCCTATGCAGACCTATGTATCTACATTTTTTATCACTAACCTGCCAAATGTTAGTTAGCAAAAATTAGGGGTAAGAATTAATGTGTACAGTGGCAGTATAACAATGTGCTAATATTGTAGTAGTCACATAAGGTACTTTTACACGGCCCGACGTGGGCCATGTAAACGAGCGCCGATCAACAAGACAACTCGTTGATAGGCGCTCGTTTGCTCCTTTCACAAGAAGCTATGTATGCGGATGAGTGCTCGTCCCCATACATTGTTATCACGTCGGCAGCATGTCTCCCTGTTTACACAGGGAGTTGTGCTGCCGACAACGATAATATTTTCAGTATTTAAAACTATATGATCAGCTGATGAACGAGCGTCTTTGAATGCTCATTTGCCCGATAATTGGCCTTTACATTCCTGAAAACCAAGCTTCAAGTGTCAGATGGGGTCATATTGTCATAGAGGTAATTGGAAGTCAACAGTGTAAAGTGCCAAACCAAGAATGATATGAGAATCCTTTAATAGTTCACCACGATAACCAAGTTTGTATATCCGACCTGTTTTTTAGGTGTGCTGGAGCAGCTGTGAGAGAGACCGATACAATGGATACTTTTGTTGACTCTGCTTGGTATTATTTGAGATATACAGATCCTCTTAACACTCAAAGGTATACTAGCTGTAACTGAATGGAAAGCGCTGATTTATTTTTATTGTCCTGGGTAGGGTTGTCACGGTATCACAATTTTCACTTCGATACTAATACTTTGGGTAGTATTGCGATACTCGATACCAAAACGATACTTTGCCAACAATAATGAAAAAAAGAAGTTCTTCCATTTTCTGCTGTGGGGCGCGTGGTGTGATGAATTTTGATCCACCATGTTCCTCACATTAATAGTAATTAACCCGATCATGTTCCTCAGTCATAATGGACAACTTTGGGTTAATGTGTGAGGTACATGATTGGGTGAATTACTATTAATGTGAGGCACATGGAGGTTCAAAATTCACAATACCTCGTGCCTCACATTAATAAGTGAAAGAAAGCAGTTTTTTATTTTATAACAGCATAAACATGAATGACGTTATAAATTTGTTATTACGGTCGCGTCGATACCAAATATTTGTATATTTTTTGAATCAAGACTGTTTATTGTAAAAAATTAGTTTTTTTTTAAATGTAACATTACTTATTGTTTTTTTACAACTTTTTTTTTTCAAGCTTTAATGTATTGGCATATATCTATATGCCAGTACATTAGCCTGTGTACTGATAGTACACAGGCAGTTGTTAGGACATACCTCAGTATGCCCTAACAGGAAATATGGTCAGACAGCCCTTCAATGCACCCTGGGCTGTCTGCCCATATATGGTATGTCCCTCGATCGCGTCACATGGATTCCCTGTGACGCGATCCAAAGGGCATCCCCATTCTCATTTACCCCTTGAATGCTGCGGTCAGCTTTGATCACAGCATTCAGGAGAATAACGGCGGAGATGAGAGGTTTCTGTGTTCTCCACCGTTAGAGTGGGGCTGCAGCTGTGTAATACAGCCATTGACCGGCTCCTGACAACAAGTGCGCGCGTGGTCAGCATGAGGTGATTTGGCTGGACTAATGAGCGGCGGCGCAGGCACTGAAGGCAGAAGATGGGGGTGTTTTGTAGTGCGCCTGCCATGTTCTGCCTTCAGTGCCGGCAATTATTAGCTCAGCACTGGTCACATCACTACATGCTAACCGCGCCCGCAATTGTCAGGACTCAGGAGCGGGACAATGGCTGTATTACACATGTATTACACAGCCGCAGCCCCGCACTCATACATTCATGTGTTACAATGCTAAGCTGTGCGGCGGAACAGTATTGAAATACATGAAATAAAGGTAACGAACCGTTTGAGGGTGCACGGTATCGAAACAGTATCGAAGTTTCGATGCATCGTGCAACTCCCTACTTATAAGGTTAACAGAGGTAAAGTTGACAAAGGTAATCAAATGATAAACAAGAAGAACACGAGTCAAATATTAAAATTTATTTACTCCAAGTTAGTCGTTGGCAAATTAACAAGTGCCCTTGGATTCCCTGTGACGCGATCCAAAGGGCATCCCCATTCTCATTTACCCCTTGAATGCTGCGGTCAGCTTTGATCGCAGCATTCAGGAGAATAACGGCGGAAATGAGAGGTTTCTGTGTTCTCCACCATTAGAGTGGGGCTGCGGCTGTGTAATACAGCCATTGACCGGCTCCTGACAACAAGTGCGCGAGTGGTCAACATGAGGTGATTTTGCCGTCGCTGCAATAATGAGCGCAGGCACTGAAGACAGGACATGGGGGTGTTTTGCAGTGCGCCCGCCATGTTCTGTCTTCAGTGCCGGCGCTCATTAGTGTAGCACTGGTCGCATCACATCATGCTGACCGCGCGTGCATTTGTCAGGACTCAGGAGCGGGGCAATGGCTGTATCAAACAGCTGCAACCCCACTCTCAGAAATTAATGTGTTACAATGCTAATCTTTGCGGCGGCACAGCTTAGTATCGAAATACATGAAATAACAGTATCGAACCGTTTCAGGGTGCACGGCATCGAAACAGTATCGAAGATTCGATGCATCGTGCAACCCTAGTCCTGGGTAAAACATTCTCTGCAGCCTTGGAAATAAAAAATATTGTACTGTATTGATCTCTTTTCAATATATTGAGGGTTAAGGATATTGGGTTGATAAGAGCTTTCATTAGTTTTTATACTATGCGCTAAAAGAAAAGTGTCAATTTTAACATATTAGCATTGACATTAATGTGCCCTCACTATTGTCAGCACCAGAAAACACACAGAATTGGATCACCATGAATCCACCACCACAGTAGGGTCGCTGAGGCAGTTAAATGTCAGAATACAAATTTCCATACAATCAGATGCTGGGTTTCTGAACTTCTACTGTATAATTTAGACGTTTAAATTATGTTTAAAGCATTTTTCTCAAATTTTTATTTTTCAGACCATTTGATAAATCTTTAGCTGACTTCTGGATGCCTGTAGATCTGTACATCGGAGGAAAAGAGCATGCTGTGATGCATTTGTACTACGCCAGATTTTTCAACCACTTCTGCCGGTCCCAGGACATGGTGAAGCACAGGTTAAATATAATCCATGGGCCATACTTTCTGCAGCCTTTCATCAAACACATGAGTGATTGCATATCAATTTTCCTCTTGATTCAAGTAGTGTAGCTGGAATATATGGAGCAGTGGATACTCCTCAGACTATTACACTTGTATATCTCGTACGCAGCTCATTTACATTTTCTTCCAGCTGTTTTGCATTAGTTTATATTCCCAGTGATTCAAATCGGCATTAACATTTGTATTTTTTACCATGATAAATAAAGTCAACAAAATGAATGACTTATAATAACCCAACTTTCTGTTAAAATCCCATATAACTTTCTCTAATATGAAGGACATATACAAGAATATTTGAGATTTTTTGTGCCGAAAGCCTTTTTGTGAATTTTAATATGCTGTTATTCGACTTTCTGATATTAATTATTATCCAGCATCAAGCATGTGCTTATACGGCTGATGTGCCGTTTTCAGTCTTATTCTGTCTTTTTACTCTTTTAAATGGGTTTTTCATATATATATATATATATATATATATATATTTAACAAAATTCTGATTAATATGTCAGTAAGAGATAGAAAAGTGTGTTTTGAATGCGACCAAATGTTCTTGACCCTTCCTTGCCCTGAGCTCAGTTCTAATTCTCTCGAGTTGTAGACCTGATTATTTTGAGACAGACTGCTTGGCAGTGGCGTGCGGTCTGATAACTCTATATAAAAGACTGCAGCTCTGTTTAGGAAATATCAGATAACACATCAGGACAACACTTAAAGCAGGCCCCTTGTGATAAGCTGATCACTACATTTCGGCTGTGGGAGGCAACATATTTCCCCTGAAGGAAATGTTTTATTACGTGGCACCCACTGTTATGTAATATATGGTTGCACAGAATGCTCCAGTATATAGATACGCGCGCGCGCACACACACACACACACACACACACACACACACACACGCACACGAGTTCTACAGTTTTGTACAGTATGGTGCTGACTGCCAGGTTTAATGAATCTGAGTACCCAAAAATATAATCTAAAATTTAAGGATTGTGTTTAATCCTTTACTGCCCTGTTATTTTGGTTTAATTTTAGTCTTTTATAATACTTAACTAGCATTTATAGGGCAATATACTTGTTATGGTTTTTATGGTTTGGGTCAGGAAATTTTCTGAAAACAGTTCAGTGGCACATTGGTGCAACTGCTGTTTAGCCTACATGTTTTTTCTCTGGTGTTCTCAAAAACTTCTATCATGTCTTGAGGCTGGAATTTTCATCTGACAATATTATTAATTCTTTGAAGCCAAGTGCTAATGATACGTCTTTTCTCCCAGCTGATATATTTTATGCGCATTTTTAATATTTGTTTAATCTTGAATATATTATAAGTAAGGGACAGAAAAAGAAATGAAGCCAACACAAAACAAAGTGGCTTCAATTGACAATTATTCTGCACTTTTAAATCATCCTTTACATTAAAATCATGCCATTTTTAGTGTAGATTTACCTTATGGTGCCCATAGCCTGGATGGTCCACTAACCCACCCTGAAGTCCTTTCACAGTAGACCTAGACTGAATGTAATATTTCAGTTTTTTTAAGGGATGAAGTGCCCCCAAAGGGACCAAATAAACACAAATAATTTGCCTTCCAATAATGAGTTTAATTTATTTTTAGATTAAAATACTTTGATTTTGTTACATTCAATCACATGTCTACAGTTTAAGGCTGGGTTCACACGAGCACATTAACGTCCGTAATGGACGCACGTATTTCGGCCGGAAGTCCCGGACCGAACTCAGTGCAGGGAGCCGGGCTCCTAGCATCGTAGTTATGTACGACGCTAGGAGTCCCTGCCTCTCCGTGGAACTACTGTCCCGTACTGAAAACATGATTACAGTACGGGACAGTTGTCCTGCAGAGAGGCAGGGACTCCTAGCATCGTACATAACTATGATACTAGGAGCCCGGCTCCCTGCACTGAGTTCGGTCCGGGGCTTCCGGCCGAAATACGTCCATCCATTACGGACGTTAATGTGCTCGTGTGAACCCAGCCTAACACCACATTGTTTTTAAGTTAAAATTCTGTGCTGAATAATTTCTCAATGCATGTTTATTGTGGTTGGAGTAGAGGTGTAACTAAAGATTTAGCACAGTGGAGGCAAAACATCTGAGTGGGCCCAAACCCAGTGGGCTCCCGCCCTAACGCATGTTTACAACTGAAGAGGCGCATTCTAATTATATACCAGCCATCATCCCTGTATATAGCCCCCATCGTCTCTGTATATAACCCCCATCGTCTCTGTATATAACCCCCATCGTCCCTGTATATAACCCCCATCATCCCTGTATATAACCCCCATCATCCCTGTATATAACCACCATGGTGACTACAGTGACTACTGTACTGATTAGAGGCGGAATAAACATTTACATTAAGTTACACCGGTGACTTCTTTTCAGATTCTAGTTCTTTTTCTCTTTTCTTCTCCACCCGGTCCAGACCTCTATGATGAATTCTCCCGGCCACAGCCCATTTCTGCAGTTTGCCACTCAGATGTCTTCAGCTTCTCACTTTTCAAACATTTCTGCACCTATAAACAAAGATCAAATTCTCATGGTGCCACACATTACGCACCTAAATATAATAGCGCCATACACTGCACCTCTAATTATAATAGCACAATACACTGTGTCCCCGATTATAATAGCACCATACACTGTGTCCCTGATTATAGTAGCACCATACACTGTGTCCCTGATTATAATAGCACAATACACTATGTCCCTGATTATAATAGCACCATACACTGTGTCCCTGATTATAATAGCACCATATATTGTGTGCCACAAACACACTGCTCCCTGTAGATAGTACCCCCCATAGATCCCCCTGTAGATAGTACCCACATACAGCCCCCTGTAGATAGTGCCCCACATATAGTCCCCCTGTAGATAGTGCCCCACATAGATCCCCCTGTAGCTAGAGCTCTACATATAGCCCCCCTGTAGATAGTGCCCCACATATAGCGCCCCCCTGTAGATAGTGTCCCACATATAGCCTCCCCTGTAGATTGTGCCCCACATATAGCTCCCCAGTAGATAATGCCACTCGCACTTTTAAGTGAAAAAAAAACCTTTACATACTCACCTTGATCCTATCCCCGCGCCGTCCTGTGTCAATGCAGGCCTGCTCTCTTCTGAGCAGGTCTGCTGGGGCTGAACGATGCTTGCGACGTTGAAGGGCGCTGATTGGCGGGACAGAACTATCTCAGGGTGCCCAGGGCCACCACCTCCTCGTCTGCATCCCCCCCCCCCCCCCCCCAGTATCTACGCTACTGGGTCGGAGCTTTGTTTTTCTGATACAGAGCTATTCAAACTCCTGCGTGGACAGTTCATAGCTTTATATGAGGAATATTCTAGCTGCCGGGAGCTGACTGTTTTATAATTGTGTTCAGTATTTAAGTCTATATCCACATCACTTTTTTTGCCTTTGTTTGACGTACATGCCGGGAAAAGCTCACGACGAATACGTTAAACATGGGCTATGACGGATGCCTGATTTAATGAGCCATTCGCAGTTTCACTGTACCGGCCGTGTGTACTTACACGTGCATGGCTTAATCTTTGAGACAAGCATATGCTACTGACAGGATCAACCAGGTAGCCCCTTCTTGGGAAGGATCGAGAAACGGCGAGGAAGATGGGCGGAGGAAAGGCCAAAAACTTTTTGTCATCACATTGCACTTAATTGTGGTTGCACTCTACCCATGCTGCTTGTCATTGCAAGCATTGTTTGTAGTGCAGCCAGTGGTTAGTTGATTTTTTTTATCCGTTTGATTCACATAGTCGGTTATGATTCCCCTAATTATTTGATATTTTCCTCTTTTATAGGGAACCGTTTAATAAGCTTTTAGTACAAGGCCTCATCAAAGGACAAACTTTTAGGCTCGCATCAACTGGGAAATACTTACCTAGAGACGAAGTGGACATAAGTGGTAAGCTGTTTTTGTTTTTTATTATATACTAAACACTATACTAAAATGTATGGCCACGACCTGTGGGCGTATATTTTCCATAACTGAAGAAAACATGTAAAGATTGCATTATATAGAAAACAATTGCTACACAGCATCCAGACATGGGGTGATGAGCTGAACTATGGAATACATCAAGACTGTTGGACATGTTATGAAAATCACAGAGCATGACAACTGCGTTAATGTGAATACTCTGTAACGAGTAAAATTTTCATTGTCATTTGTGTCAAATTTCTCAGACACATTTTCCACAATTGATGTGTGCAGACACATTAACTGAAATGCTATGTACTGTATGAATAATGTCATGCTAGCACATAGGAAGATCTCACACCAGCTGTACAAGCTTGCCTTAGTGCATGTGAAGAAGGTACCTGATAATCATATTACATGAAATTCCTGTTTTTGCTACTGTGCACATTTCTGCCAGATCGGCAAAGATTTGACACTAATGCAATGGGAATGTGGAGCAGTTGCCCATAGGACCCAATAACATTCCAGCTCTAATTTTACAGGCCCATTGGAAAATGAAAGCAACAACCTGATTGGCTGCTTTGAATAACTGTTCAGCATTTACCTGTATATTGATCATTTCAGTGAAGATTATCTTTCTTGTCTTCTTGTTAGGTCTGTTTTTTTCGCTTTTCATTTTGGTCTTTACTGTAGCAGCGCCATTTATGATCAATTTTTTTCTCATATATTATCCTTTTTTTCATTAAGGAAGGAAAAAGTGAATTTTTTGCTTCGCAACTACCGTATTTGTTGGACTATAATACGCACCTGACTATAAGACACACCCAGGTTTTAGACGACAGAAAACAGGACAAAAATTCATATTTGACTACTTTTACAAAGAAAAAACTATTGGTTAAAAAAAAAAAAATTGCTCTGTTTCACCACATTCTAAGAGCCATAACTTTTATATTTTTTCATAGATTGATCGGTGAGGGCTTATTTTTTGCAGGACAAGTTGTAGTATTTATTGGCACCATTTTATGGCACATACGTTTTTTGAATCACTTTCTTTTTTTTAAAAAGTTTAGCGCTAAGGTGACAAAAAAACTGATTCTGGGGTGTTAATTCTTTTTTTTTTTACGGCCTTCACCGTGTGAGTCAAATAATGCTATATTGTATTTCCGTAACTCGACCATGTATGCTGTTTTTGTAGCTACCGAGTTCAGGAAGCAGCGAAGCTCGGTGTGTTACGCTGTTTCCGTAACTCCAATTCACTTCTATGGGAGTTACGGAAACAGAGTAGCTCAGCGAGCACTCGACTGTTTCCGTAACTCCCGACCACCTAACCAGGAAGTGGCCAGGAGACAGCGGAGTCGAGTAAGATAGAACGGAGTTTAGGGGGCCCCGTTCTAGAGATAGGTGCGGGTCCCAGAGGTGGGGCCGGCATATATCTGACATTTATGACATATCCTGTGGCTATGTCATAAATGTCCTTCATGGGAAAACCCCTATAAGTGCCGCAGTCGCTATTGACCCAGGATTTTAACTAGTTAAACAGCCAGGCATAGCGCGATCGCTGTTCCTGGCCGTTAGAGCAGCGTGTCAGCTGTAAAACACAGCTGACACCTGCAGTGTATGGAGCGGGCTAAGCTCGTGAGCCCGCTTCGCTCCAAACATCCCCTCCTGACTTTATGAAGTGCCGACACATCATGCGTCTGGAAGGGTTTAAGTAAGGAAGCGGTCAGGGGGCCTTGACTGCCGACTATAAGACGCAGGAAACTTTTTAGCAAGATTTATTCTTTCTAAAAACTGCATCTTATAGTCCAAAAAATATGGTAATTAGTGTCCACCAATTTGCAGTTTTAGTGGTGTTGAAATTATTTATTTATTTTAATTTATTTGTTTTGCATTTAAAACACATATATATGATTACATTTAGACATCGGTGATCTGAAATTGGTAGAACAGTACAAACCCTCACAAAAGACTCACACATGCCTTTGTAAAGGCCACCTTAGAACAAGTTTATTTCAACTTTACATAAATTATTTTGAAACGTGTCCACTTTGTTTCATTAAGGCAATGAACCTGTTCATGCAGAGACTGGAGAAAAACTGCAAATAACATGGGAAAAAATGAGCAAATCCAAGCACAATGGAGTGGATCCAGAGGAAATGGTGGCAAAATATGGGATTGATACCACTCGTCTGTATCTGTTATTTGCTGCCCCTCCAGAGCAAGACATATTATGGGATATGAAGAGTATGTACACTTCTGTCAGTCATGACTGTCTGGATATTTGTTTCGTTTTAATTTAAAAATGTTTGGGCCCAAAGAGTAACACTATTTTATTTATATATATATATATATATATATATATATATATATATATATATATATATATAATATATATATATCGTGGACACCCCTCCTAATTATTGAGTTCCAGTGTTTAACCCTTTCATGACTGCCATACGGCTATATGCGTACCAACTGTCAATGCCCTATGCAGTTGTCACATATATAAACTTTCGCAGCGTGCAACAGGGTTTAATGTGTGCAGAGCTGCTTCAGTGTGAGCAGCTCTGCATTAATCTATGTGCCGGCTCTCTCTACAAGTGTTGGCACCTCTTCCTCTTAGTTTCATAAAACAACGACTGACATTGCTGGTTGTAGTAGAATAGTTTGTAATGAAGATCTCAGTGAATTTGAATGTAACACTGTCATAGGATGCCACCTTTGCCCAAATGGAGTTCGTAAAATTTATAATCTTCTAGATTTGCCCCGGTCAACTGTAAGGCCTCATGCCCACTTCAGTGTTTTTCTTCAGGATGCTAGCCGTTTTTCTGACAGCTAGCACCCTGACCCATTCATTTCAGTGCTAATACTGTAAAGTGAAAGCATAAAGAGGTAAAAACAGCTCAGCCAAGAAGCAATACACTGATTCGCCTGCAGATGCAGTCAATCAAAAGTTCAACAGTCTTGTGTTGTATTTCGGCATTATGTCAGAAATACAATTTGTCAGCGCTGAGCTTTCTGATTGGCGGCAGTGGTCACATGCTAAACAATTACCCGAAGTGCTGCCCGAGCTGCATCGCTGGATCAACGGGGGAAAGGATAGGTAAGTACTGTTTCTTTATCTCATTTGCAGCCATTAAAAGAACATTTTCAGAACCCAGATAACCCCTTTAATACTTGATTGCCTTCAGTTGTCTTTTTTCTCATATTATGGTAGCCACAAAAATGTTCCTGTGGTTATAAAAAGTGTATTCACGTTACATACATGTGAAATGCTAATATATAATTGCTAATCTCATGTTGACATGTGGAGTTTTATAGTTGCTGGACAACCGTTCTGAGCCTAAAATATTCATGACCTACACTCAGAGTTTACAGTACTGATGGCAAAAGAGCTCCCTCATTGTACAGCTCCGTTGTAACAGTTTGATCAGTCCATGGACTAGATTAGCAACGGTGATTCTCAGCTGTTATCATCTAACAAAGAGGATTCCTTTTTCCCTGTGTGTATTTGGTATTTTACAGATAAACAAGGGTAGTATAGCTTTACATCTATTATTGAACAATTCCTTGCGACAGTCCTAATTTTTCATTGATAAAAGGCAATAGATGTAGATTTTTTTATCTGAAAGAATGTCTATATTCACATTGTTAATGGAATACAGCCTTAACTTAGGTACAGCGCTTTATAAATAAAAAATGTAACCTTATGGGTATACTGGTCATTTTAGAAATGCAAATATTTTATTATGCTTGCTTAGAGCTTTTGGTTGTTTCACAGCTGATGCGATTCCTGGTGTCCAAAGGTGGCAATCTCGTGTATGGGCATTAACAAGCAAGTTTATTGAAGCCCGAAACTCATCAGTGAAACCTAATCCTCAATTTCTGCGTAAGAATGAAATAGCAGAAACCCAAAAAATCTGGCAAAATCGGAATCTTACTGTGTCTGAGGTAACTCATTTATTATAGCTCATAATATGAGTTGCATATAGTTTTATTTTAGGTCTCATAATTTCATCATTTTTATTTTTTAGTGATAACATGTTCGCTTAAACTCAAAACGTAAATATGCAATATCAAAAACATACATAGCGCTCAATGGGAGTTGTGGAAAGAATGAAGGCTGCGGCAGTGCTTTTTGTATAAAGATGGTGTCTGTATCGGTCACAATATAAAAATGGTGGAAAAAGTCACGTTGTTAGTCCATCATATGAAACAGTTATAGCTGTTAAACTTAATGGGGTTGTCCAGTTCCAAATAATTGATGGCCTATCCTCAGGTCATCCACACAGCCTTCTCCCACCTCTCACCTGTGATTACTGGCTGCCGTGTATACATGCACATACAAGGTAGCTGTCAGTCACTTGGATTACCTCATGAATACAGCGAAATTATCACTATAAGTCCGTTGTGTTTTTTGTTGATCTCCATTAGCTAAATGGCACTTTTTTGATGCAGTGGAACTGTCCCCATATTATTCTGTCCTTAAACAGGAGAGCATAGTGTGATCACAGATATGCTTTAAAGGTGTTGCTCACCACAACACTGTCTTTCTATATGTCCTGTAAGGGCATATGGATGTCATAGAGGAGTGTACCCCACTCAGGACCACGCACTATTAGCAATGGCAGAGAGCCGCTAATAAAAACACCAACTTTCGCTCTTGCGGATCCTGTCCATCCATCCTGCGGTTTTAGAAGCCGGGCCAGCTTGAATTTAAAAAGCGATTGCCTTGATAAGACAATTTCTTTACGGATTAAAAATCTAGCCTTTGAAATAAAATCTCTGGTCATCCCTAGTAGCAACCAACTTTCCTCTGTGAAGATCCTGCCAAACAGCTGCTCATAGCATAGTTTCCTGGACTGTATAGAAGGCATGTGAGGCGGTGGAGTCTAAAACATTAGGTTTAATTGCAGTCACTCCTACATTTCATCCTTTTTTTTTTTATTTGAACGCCTCTAATTTTGCATTTATTCAGGAGTGTCTATTGCAAAAATATGAATGCTTTTTATATGTGGATGCACTTATTATTGGGAAGGTGATTGCCTTTTGAATAATTTTGAGAGGAGATAAAAATGCCTTCAGGAAAACCACGCGAACATAAGGATCAAATGATTCACCTGTGTGCAGGAATTAGCTAGTCACCGTTATTTTTCACAAATATGAGTTATTCTAAAAAGACATTTTTGTTTGTGTTGCCTAGGTAACCAGCTACTTCACTGAGGATTTCGTTTTCAATGCAGCTATTTCCCAGCTAATGAGTCTAAGCAACATACTCTCGGTAAGTGCATCTGCAGCCTCCAGACCACCCTCCTTTACAAATGTGCGACTCTGACCCATGATGTTCACTAATATGACTGGGAGGATTCCTCTTCGTTTGCCCAAACTTAAATAGGAGGAAAAGATTATTTTGCTTCTGCTTTGTGTTCAAGCAAAGAGTGGTTGGAGTAATATTGTACACTGTTCTATAGATTCATGAGGAAAAACTGTGTTACATTCTCTATCTCTCTCTCCCTCTCCATCTGGAAAGAGTTCTTTGTGTTAAAGCAGGAAGAAACACTTTGTAGGCTTTTATTAAGTGACACTTGTGGCTTGTTTCCAATGCCATTAACTCTCATGTATTGTGTTCAAGGGCACAGTTCAGTTAAAAAGAACAATACAGACAATATAAAAGTTTGCTTGGTATAAAAATTACATTTATAGAGTTCATACTTGAACAATAAATAGGTAACATCCAAAGCTCTGCAAGTCTCTTAACAGTAAAGTACATGATGAGGTATGATTTATTGTTATCTCTGTCCTGTTTTCTATGCACTATGCATACAGTTGGAGCTTTATCCTAACCCAGTGGTGGTCAACCTGACATTTTGTGGGGGGGCCTCAAATGCGGCACTCGATTCCATCAGAGGGTGGCACATTACTGTCAGCTATGACTGTTCAAGAGGTAGACACGTAAACATATTTAGATACCACCGTGACCTCGGCCTCATAACAGAGAAGAAAAAAGGGTAGCTCTTCTGTTCTTTATGGTTGTTAAGAGCATTCAATGCACAAATGCACTCTTGTCTGACTGTTATCCTGGGGAAGACAGCTGTGCCATATGAATTTGTCTTCCCCTGAGAGCCGGACCTCCGGCACATGAAGGCCCCCAATTTGGACATCGCTGTTCTAACCACACATTCACACAGTTTTTGAATTTTTATGGCAAGTTATCCAATACCCATATTCCCCATGTAAAAAGTAACTGGTTGCAACTACTTTATTCACAATTATTGCTGCTATTCAATTCCTATAGTTTGATATCTGTTTCTTCCTGCTGAATCTAAACTCTCTATTGGAGTGAATACCAGTAGAGATGAGAGTGTAGTTTAAACACATTAGTTTGGACAGGTTTACAAAGCAATTTCTAACAACCACAAACTAAATGGTACTGTAGAGAAAGCCTTGATATGCAAATGGACAAGACTTGAAACAGTGGTGAATCTTCCGATGGGTGTGCAGCCTGCCAAAATGACTCAAAAGCCACAGCGACAACTAATTTAGGAAATCACAGAAGAACACCCAAAGAACTGCAGACCTCTCAGCTACAGTGACAGTTAATAACAAAGAGACTGGGCAAAAGTGGGATTCACAAGGTGAAACCAGTGGTAACGAAAAGTAACATCAAGCTTATCTAACATTTGCAAAAAAAGAAAAAGCCATCTAGGACTAAAGTCTATTGACAGATCAATGAAAAGACTTTGGTCAACACAGGTCACATTATGTCGGCTATAAAACAAAGAGCATTCCACTGTAACAGTCCAACACGGTGGTAGAGTGATGTGTCAGCATGATTTGCTGCTTCAGGGCCTCAACATCTAGATATTTAAAAAAAAAAAATGAATATTGTATAAAACGATCATTGATCTTTATCTATCGTGCCATCGTAGAAATAGTTATCAGTGACACAATTAGTAGATGTAAATGTTGCTCATAACATTTACATAAGGCATTGTTGCTTAGCACACAACTCTCGCAAGAGCCATTACTAGAAGACAATGATGATCCATGCCGGTTGGGTGAAAACTCCTCCTCCAAGTACTGATGCCTATCCACAACAATTTTTCAAACCTACAATCGTTCATCGGTGGTGTATAAATCACAGATGCAGTTTTTATGACAGATTTTTTAAGCTCAATTGACTTCTGCAAAAGGAGGAGGCAAAGGGAAGAATTTATGAGTATTTCTACTACAGTTTTCTGGCGTAAAAACGTACAAAATGGTCTGAAAGTTGCAGTTTAAAATGTCTATTTCTGGGCATTTTACGCCACACTCGGCTTCATGGCCTTTTATGAGCTGCGGCATTCTGAGGGAGCCTGAGAGGGGGATCTGGAGAGAAGAAGCAAAGAGGTGAGGTGGGTATACTTACACTACCGTTCAAAAGTTTAGGGTCACTTAGAAATTTCCTTATTTTTGAAAGAAAAGCACAGTTTTTTTCAATGAAGATAACATTAAATTAATCAGAAATACACTCTATACATTGTTAATGTGCAAAATGACTATTCTAGCTGCAAACGTCTGGTTTTTAATGCAATATCTACATAGGTCTATAGAGGCCCATTTCCAGCAACTATCACTCCAGTGTTCTAATGGTACATTGTGTTTGCTAACTGTGTTAGAAGGCTAATGGATGATTAGAAAACACTTGAAAACCCTTGTGCAATTATGCTAGCACCGCTGTAAACAGTTTTGCTGTTTAGAGGAGCTATAAAACGGACCTTCCTTTGAGCTAGTTGAGAATCTGGAGCATTACATTTGTGGGTTAGATTAAACTCTCGAAATGGCTAGAAAAAGAGAGCTAGAAACTCGACAGTCTATTCCTGTTCTTAGAAATGAAGGCTATTCCATGCGAGAAATTGCCAAGAACATGAAGATTTCCTACAACGGTGTGTACTGCTCCCTTCAGAGGACAGCACAGACAGGCTCTAACCTGAGTAGAAAGAGAGGTGGAAGGCCCCGCTGCACAACTGAACAACAAGACAAGTACATTAGAGTCTCTAGTTTGAGAAATAGACGCCTCATAGGTCCTCAACTGGCAGCTTCATTAAATAGTACCCGTAAAACGCCAGTGTCAACGTCTACAGTGAAGAGGCGACTCCGGGATGCTGGTCTTCAGGGCAGAGTGGCAAAGAAAAAGCCATATCTGAGACTCGCTAATAAAAGGAAAAGATTAATATGGGCAAAAGCACACAGACATTGGACAGAGGAAGATTGGAAAAAGTGTTATGGACAGACGAATCGAAGTCTGAGGTGTTTGGATCACACAGAAGAACATTTTTGAGACGCAGAACAACTGAAAAGATGCTGGAAGAGTGCCTGACGCCATCTGTCAAGCATGGTGGAGGTAATGTGATGGTCTGGGGTTGCTTTGGTGCTGGTAAAGTGGGAGATTTGTACAAGGTAAAAGGGATTTTGAATAAGGAAGGCTATCACTCCATTTTGCAAAGCCATGCCATACCCTGTGGACAGCACTTGATTGGAGCCAATTTCATCCTACAACAGGACAATGACCCAAAGCACACCTCCAAATTATGCAAGAACTATTTAGGGAAGAAGCAGGCAGCTGGTATTCTATCTGTAATGGAGTGGCCAGCGCAGTCACCAGATCTCAACCCCATAGAGCTGTTGTGGGAGCAGCTTGACCGTATGGTACGCAAGAAGTGCCCATCAAGCCAATCCAACTTGTGGGAGGGCCTTCTGGAAGCATGGGGTGAAATTTCTCCCGATTACCTCATCAAATTAACAGCTAGAATGCCAAAGGTCTGCAATGCTGTAATTGCTGCAAATGGAGAAAATTATTATTTGAAATAAAAATCATTATTTCTAACCTTGTCAATGTCTTGACTATATTTTCTAGTCATTTTGCAACTCATTTGATAAATATAAGTGTGAGTTTTCATGGAAAACACAAAATTTTGGTTTGGTGACCCCAAACTTTTGAACGGTAGTGTATATTTTATTTTTTGATCGATAGGAAGGGGGGAATGGAAGGTACATGGTCGCGTTTTTTGTGCCACGGTCAGCCAAAACATGTGACACTTTTATTAAGAGGCGTTCATCTGGATTAAAGAAGCCATGTTTTTCTAATCCTGTACAATATCTTTAATTTCATATAAATCTGCTTGGTTCCATTTCCCTCTGCTACCTTTTCTGGCAGATCTAAAATGCTGGCATTCTAATCATGAGCCACAAAGTTTAGGATAAACACTACGGTAGTGCATGGAATAGTGGGAAGGCACAGAAAAGAGGTGACGTTAACCCCTTCCCGCACCTTGGCGTAAATGCACGTCCAGGTGAGCAGTAACTTTGCGCACCTGGGCGTGCAGTTACGTCCGCGCTTTAACAGCTAACCGCCGCGCGGCGCTACACCGCAGCGGCAGTTAACTGTGCAGGGTGTCTGCCCTGCTCTCCCCGTTGCCGATCAGCAGCCTGTCGCCGCTGAAATCGGCAATTAACCCCTTCGATGCGGTGGTCGATTGCGATCACCACATTGAAGAGGTTTACAGTGGATCGGCAGCCCCCCACATGCATTTGTGGGGGCTGGCGATCCTTATCACGGCGACCAGAGGCCAGAAAATGGCCTCCGGGCTGCCTTGTGCGGAAGCCTCGGAGGAGCAGCCTCCGGCCGGTCCTCCGATGCTTCCTGTCAGTGTGACAGTTACGTCACAATGACAGTTAGAAGACATTACACTACGTGTGTAGTGTAATGTGTTCTAGCAGCGATTATAGCTGCAAGTCTAAGTATCCCCTAGTGGGACAAGTAAAAAAAGTAAAAAAAAGATAATAAAAATGTTTTTAAAAAGTTTAAAAATAAAAGTTAGAAGTGACATAAACAAAGAATGCTTTTTTTCCTATAATAAGTCTTTTATTATAGGAAAAAAATTTGTACACATATTTGGTATCACCACGTTTGTAACGACCCCATCTATAAAACTGTAGTATTATTTTTCCCGCACGGTGAACACCGCGAAAAAAATAAACGAAAATCAGTGCCCAAATCACAATTTTTTGGTTACCAACCCACCCAAAATATCAAATAAAAAGTCATCAAAAAGTCGCATGTACGCCAAAATGGTACCAATACAAACTACAACCCGTCCCGCAAAAATCAAGTCCTTACACCGCTTTTTTGACTGAAAAATAAAAAAGTTATAGCTCTCAAAATATGGTGACACAAAAAATAATTTATTTTATAAATAAGTGATTTTATTGCACAAACGCTGCAAAACATAAAAAAATTATATACATATGGTATCGCCGTAATCGTATCGACCCGCAGAATAAAGTAAAATGGTCATTTATAGCCTAGGATGAAGGCCATAAAAAAAAGAATAAAAAACGTTGTCAGAATTGATGGTTTTTGGTCACTTTGCTTGCCAAAAAATGGAATAAAACGTGATCAAAAAAATTTCTGGTACCAATGAAAACTACAGATTGTCCCGCAACGAATAAACCCTCACACAGCTCCGGTGGAGAAAAAATAAAAAAAAGTTCTGGCTCTCAGAATATGGCGATGCAAAATGTGCAGAGTGTTCCAAAAGCAGATAAGATCGGGCGCCATTTATCAATGCAATACCGGCCACATATCTGCGGATTATTATTTATTTACTGCATTATTATACCCTCTTATTATACCCTGATGTACCCTGCACAGATAACATATGCCCCCACATTATAAACTGAAACACCAGTAAAACCCCAAACAGAACAACTACCAAGCTACATCTGCGCCCCAAAAGCCAAATGGCACTCCCTCCCTTCTGAGCCCTGCAGCGTGCCTAAACACCAGTTTACGTCCACAGATATGGCATCGCCATACCCGGGAGAACCCGGTTAATATTTTATGAGGTATTTGTCTTAAGTGGCACAAACTGGGCATAACATGTAGTGCACTAAAATGGCATATGAGTGGAAAATAAATAAGCCCTCTATTGACTGAAAAATAAAAGAAGTTATGGCTCTTAGAACGCGGGGAGGAAAAAACTAAACCGGAAAAGAAAAAAATGGATCAGTCCAGAAAGGGTTAATTACTTTCTAATGAAAAACCATTTATGACCACACGTGGGGTATTGCCGTACTCGGGAGAGATTGCTTTGCAAATGTTGGGCAGCTTTTTCCCCCTTTATCCTTTGTGAAATTGAAAAAATGCAACATTTTAGTGGAAGAAATGTTGATATTCATTTTCACGGCCTAATTCTAATAAATCCTGCAAAAGACTTGTGGGGTCTAAATGCCCACTATATCCCTAGATAGATTCTTTAAGTGGTGTAATTTCCACTTTTGGGGGGTTTCCACTGTTTTGACCTCTCAGGGCCTTTGCAAATGCGACATGGCACCCAAAAACCATTTCAGCTAAATTTGAGCTCCAAAAGCCAAATAGCGCTCCTTCCCTTCTGAGCCTTGCTGTGGGTCCATACAGCAGTTTATTACCACATATGGCATATTTCCGTAATCGGGAGAAATTGTTTTACAAATGTTGGGGTGCTTTTTCTCCTTTATTCCTTGTAAAAATGAAAAATGGCTACCTTTTTTCAGAAAAAAAGTAGATTTTTACCTTTACAGAATAATTCCAATGAATTCAGAAAAACAACTGTGGGGTCAAAATGCTAACTTTACCCCTAGAAAAATTCCTTGATGAGTGTAGTTTCCAAAATGGGGTCACTTTCCGGGGGTGTCCACTATTTCGTTTCCTCCAGTGCATTTCAAACGCGACACGGCACTGAAAACTATTCCAGCAAAATCAGAATTTCAAAATCCAAATGGTGCTCCTTCCCTTCTGAGTCCTGCTGTGGGTCCAAACAGCAGTTTATTACTACATATGGGGTATTGCTATAATCGGGAGAAATTGCTTTACATATGTTCACATACTAATTCAAATAAATTTAGCAAAAAAACTGTGGGTTCAAAATGCTAACTATACCCCTAGATAAATTCCCTGAGGGGTGTAGTTTCCAAAATGAGGTCACTTTTGGGGGTCTTTATTGTTTTGGCCCCACAAGACCTCTTCAAACGTGACATGGTACCTAAAATATATGCTAAAAAAAAAAGGAGGCCCCAAAATCCACTAAAACTTTCTGTGGTATAGAAAAAAATGTATTACAAATGAATTTTGTAAAAAAAAAAAATGACATTTGTAACTTTCACCTCTACTTTGCTTTAATTCCTGTGAAACGCCTAAAGGGTTAAAACACTTTCTGAATGCTGTTTTGAATACTTTGAGGGGTGAAGTTTTCAAAATGGGGTGATTTATGGGGACTTTCTAATATATAATGCCCTCAAAGCCACTTCAGAACTGAACTGGTCCTTGTAAAAATCGCCTTTTGACATTTTCTTGAAAATATGAGAAATCGCTGCTAAAGTTCTAAGTCTTGTAACATCCTAGAAAAATAAAAGAATGTTCAAAAAACTATGCCAAACTAAAGTAGACATATGGGAAATGTTAACTAGTAACTATTTTGTGTGGTATTACTATCTGTTTTACAAGTAGATACATTTAAATTTAGAAAAATGGTAATTTTTGCAAATTTTCTCCAAATCTTGGTGTTTTTTACAAATAAATATTGAATTTATCAACCAAATTTTTTCTGTATCATAAAGTACAACATGTCACGAGAAAATAAACTCAGAATCGCTTGGATAGGTAAAAGCATTCCGGAGTTATTACCACATAAAGTGACACGTCAGATTTGAAAAATCGGCTTCGTCCTGAAGGCCAAAACAGGCTCAGTCCTGAAGGGGTTAAGCCTTTTGCTGCCAGTGATTTCAGGACTATTATCACATCATACCATTTAATCCTGAATAATCAGATTCAAAAAAGCATATTATATCCCCATATTCAGACACCTAACACATTGTGAAAATGCCACCCAGCACTTTGGAGTTATGGGCGTCGTCTTGCAATTTTGCATAAAAAATGCATACAAATTTATGTTTGTGGCTAAAAGCCTGAAAAGAGCATGATGCAGACAACAAAAATAAAAGTTCAAGATGTACAGTTCATAGTCCAACATTTGAATTTTTATTCCAAGGACACTAAGGCCGGATTGACACATGCGTGTTCGGTTCATGATATACGGCCCTTATGTCGGCCGCATTTCCCGGACCGAACACACTGCAGAGATCCGGGCCTTAGGGTGTGGCTTCATTGGAGGGTATGGCTAATGGGGCGTAGGGTCCTTCACAGAATAAACAAACAAAAATTTCTGCACTAATTTGTCTGACAACTACTTTGGTGGCCAGTATCTCTCTGGTTATCCGTTTTTTTACAGGCAGGTGATCACTAGGGCTAGGTGATGTTTGTCGACCAGTGGCGTAACTACCGCTGTAGCAGCCATAGCCGCGGCATGAGGGGGCCCGCCAGCAAGTGCCCCCCATGCGCTGTGGCACCTCTAGCAGCCGCTATGACTGCTACAGCTGTTATGGAATCACTGGTTGCGCAATTCCCAAAAGGCTGCTGGAGACTGTCGGGAGTAAGCGTGCAAATAAAACCGCAACCCCAAATCCGTCACAACTCTGGTCGTCAGAATCTTAAGCTACTCTGAGGTATTTGCCAGAGTCCAACGCAAGGCGGGATGGTTTTTGCAGCACAGAACCCAGGTTGTTTTAACAGAGTTCAGTGTTGGATGGGGTGCAATGCAGGCTATACCTGAAAAGGTAACCAGACAGCCAGAGGGTAAACAGAAAGTCCAAAACAGAGCTAGTGGAAATCAGGTACAGCAGAGGTCAAAACCAGCTTGTAATGTCCGTGGCTGCGGGCTGTCAGCTCCAACCTCCCGCTGACAGCTGCAGCCACGAGTCGGCAAGCGCTGGCCCCAGCCTCCTCCTCAGGAGACGCCAGCGCTGGCATCCACTCACCTCTGCCGGATCCCGTAGGGACATCATGGACGACCTTTGACCCGTGAGTACCCTGGACTATAAGAGGGGTCCAGCCCCCTAGTTCAATGCCTGAGCGTTGTTGTGTTTCCTTAGTCTGTCTATGCAAATTGGTCCCCTAGTGTTTCTTGCTCCCAGTGTTTCCCGTTCCTGCTCCTGTTCCTATATCCCGATCTAGTGCCGTGCTTGCTATTGTCGTGCCGTGCTGGATACCACGCTTGACTGCCTACCCACGCCTGTCGTCCGCCTGCTGCCTAGTTCCTGCCAAGCTACTGTCGGTGCTGCCACAGGTACCCTATATACCATAGACTGACCTGCGCCCTGTTGGCCAGCTGCCCTACCGCCAAGGCGGTACGGCCTAGTGGGTCCACAGACCCTTCGTGACAGTACGCTTAGGCCATGGACCCCGCTGGCCGGTTCAAAACTATGACGACGACGCGAGAGATGAGAGCAGATATGCTGGACCTCGGGTCCCGACAGGAACAACTCCTCCAGGCGTTGAACATTCATGCACGTCGGCAGGAGGCACAAGCTGCTGTTCCTCCTACTACACCTTCTGGGAATATTGTTCCTCCTACTACACCTCCTGGAAATGTGGATCCTCCGTCTACACCACTTGGCAGTACTGACCCACGTGTTTCTTTGCCCCTTCCTGACCGCTATGATGGAGAAGCAAGTGCCTGTCGCGGTTTCCTTAATCAATGCCAGATCCACTTCAGCTTGTACGCTAGGACTTTTTCGTCAGATGGCGCCAGGGTCGCGTTCATCATTTCTCTCCTCACCGGAAAGGCCCTTGCATGGGCCAACCCTGTCTGGGAGAGACAAGGACCAGAGACCCGTGACTTCCCTGCCTTCCTTCGGACGTTTCGCATGGTGTTTGAGGAGCCCGGCCGGGTTTCATCTGCAGCGGCTTCTTTGATTGACCTGCGCCAAGGAGACACCTCCGTGAGTGAGTACTCCATCCACTTCCACACCCTGGTGGGAGAGCTCACATGGAACAATGAGGCTCTGGTGGCTGCATTCTGGCACGTACTATCTTCCAGAATTAAAGACGAACTTGCCGCCCGGGATCTGCCGTCTACCCTGGATGACCTCATCCTTCTCTCTGCCCGGATTGATATGCGGATCCGTGAACGCCTCCAAGCGGTTCGATGGGAGGGAGCCCTTCCTAGTCTGGCCCCTACGTTGCAGCAACCCCTGCTGCCCTCAGATGCCGATCCTCCTGAAAAGTCGGTAATAACGGACCATTATAAGATATCTATCCAAGAGAGACTACGCAGACGCACATCTGGATTTTGTCTTTATTGCGGCCTCGATGGCCACCTGGTGCGCCTGTGTCCCCAAAAATCCCAAAACCTAGGATTGCTTGGAGTGACGACCCTGGGTAAAGATGGACTTCCGTCTAAATTGTCCATACCCGTGACTATAGTGGTCGGCGAGAGAACGCACCAGGTCTCTGCGTATCTGGACTCTGGATCCGCTGCTAATTTTATCCGCAGAGATCTGGTGGATCTTCTGCAATTACCCACCACCCTCCTGGAGAGCCCATTGACAGTTGCTTCAGTGAATGGACTACCTCTGCCAGACCCAGTTATTGCTTTGACCAAGCCGCTGAGGCTCCAAGTGGGAGCTCTTCACACCGAACTCCTGTCATTCTATGTCCTATCCAAAGCCGATAATCCTGTGTTGCTGGGCCTGCTGAGGCTCCGACTGCATGCCTCAGTTCTGGACTGGAATTCTGGAGAGGTTCTTCAGTGGGGGTCTGAGTGTCAAGGTCGTTGCCTGGTGAGGATTCGTTCAGCTCAGCCTTCGCTGCCTCGGTCACTGGCAGGATTGCCGGGTCATTATGCTGCCTTTTCGGACGTCTTCAGCAAGAGGGAGGCGGAGACTTTGCCTCCACATCGGGCGTATGACTGCCCTATTGAACTGTTACCTGGTTCATCCCTTCCCCGTGGTAGGGTATATCCTCTCTGCTTGCCAGAGACTCTGTCCATGTCCGCCTATGTGAAGGAGAACCTAGAAAGGGGCTTCATACGAAAGTCTTCCTCCCCGGCAGGAGCCGGGTTCTTCTTCATCAAAAAGAAAGATGGCTCTCTTTGCCCTTGCATCGACTACCATGGTCTTAACCAGATCACGGTGAAGAATAAATATCCATTGCCACTGATTTCCGAACTGTTTGATCGAATACGTGGTGCAAAATTTTTTTACAAACTAGACCTGCGTGGGGCTTGCAACCTAATCCGGATTCGTCAGGGCGATGAATGGAAGACTGCATTTAACACCCGTGATGGACACTATGAGTATCTAGTAATGCCTTCGGCCTGTGTAATGCTCCCGCGGTCTTCCAGGAGTTCGTTAATGACATTTTCCGTGACCTCCTATACGTTTGTGTTGTAGTCTACCTTGATGACATCTTGATTTTCTCTCCAGATCCGGTGACGCACCAGAGACATGTCCGTCAGGTTCTGCTACGGTTAAGGGAGAATAGTCTGTACGCCAAGTTGGAGAAGTGCGTATTTGACAAGGATGCTCTACCCTTCCTGGGCTACATCGTCTCGAATCGATGTCTCGAGATGGACCCTGAGAAGGTAAGGTCTGTCCTGGAGTAGCCACGCCCTCAAGGCTTGAGAGCCATACAGCGCTTTTTTGGGATTTGCTAACTTTTACAGGCAGTTTATTCCAAACTTCTCTTCACTGACTTCTCCCATCTCTAAACTTACTAAGAAGGGTATGAACGCCAAGGTGTGGACTCCCGAGGCAGAGTCTGCATTCAATAGCCTGAAGAGTGCCTTCATGTCAGCTTCTATCCTCCATCATCCGGATATCTCTCTACAGTTCTCGTTGGAGGTGGATGCATCCTCTGTCGGTGCTGGTGCACTCCTGTTCCAGAGAGGTCCCAAGGGCAAGTCAAGGAAATGTGGATACTTCTCTAATCTCTTCTCTTCCGCAGAACGCAACTACTCGATTGGGGATCGGGAGTTACTGGCCATCAAATTGGCTCTGGAGGAATGGAGACATCTACTAGAGGGTGCAGCTCACCCGATCTTGATTTTTACGGACCACAAGAATCTGACCTATCTCCAGACGGCCCAACGGCTGAATCCTCGTTAGGCCAGGTGATCACTGTTCTTTGCAAGGTTTCTGTTTGAGCTTCATTATCACCCGGCCGACAAGAATGTGAGGGCCGATACCTTGTCCAGGTCTTTTTGAGACAGAAGACACCATTGAGAATCCACAGAATATTATCGATCCATCCTGCATTGTCTCGGTCAATCCCCTGCAGATTGGGGACATTCCCCCTGGGAGGACTTTTGTGCGCCTGGCTGATCATGGAAGAATCCTCCGTTTGGGTCACTCCTCTAGACTGGCAGGTCACGCGGGGTTACGTAAGTCCCGGGATTTCATTGCTCGTCATTTCTGGTGGCCCACTCTGCCAAAAGATATTGTGGACTTCGTTTCTTCCTGTGCTGTATGTGCAGCCAACAAGGTGACCCACTCCAGACCTGCTGCCCTGCTCCAGCCATTGCCTGTGCCCAATGCTCCCTGGCAGCATATAGCGATGGACTTTATCACGGACCTGCCTCTCCCTGCTGGATGCAGTACTGTCTAAGTAGTGGTGGACCGATTTTCAAAGATGGCCCACTTCGTTCCTCTGACCGGCTTTCCTTCCACTCCTCAGTTGGCCAAATTATTTATTCAACACATCTTCCGCCTGCACACAGCATATTGTGTCTGATCGGGGGGTTCAGTTTACCTCGAGGTTCTGGAGAGCCCTCTGTGGACTTTTTGGCATGAAGTTGGACTTTTCTTCTGCCTACCATCCTCAGTCTAATGGTCAGGTCGAGAGGATCAACCAGATTTTGGAGAACTACCTACGCCACTTCATCTCCAAGCAGCATGTGAGATAACACACACCAGTGAGTCTACAAGGAATACTCCATTCCGCAATGTCTATGGCCAGCATCCACAAATTCCTCTTCCGGTGCCTGATGCTTCCGAGGTACCTGCAGCTGACTCCACGTTTAGAGACTTTTTTCAGATCTGGCAGCAGACTCGATCCTCCATCCTAATGGCAGTGGACCGCATGAAACGGAGGGCTGACATAAGGAGAAGAGAGCCTCCTCGGTTTCTTCCTGGCACTAAGGTCTGGCTGTCGTCCAGGAATATCCGACTGAGGGTGCCATCATGTAAATTTGCCCCCGTGTTCCTCGGACCATTCGAGGTCCTGCATCAGATCAACCCTGTCGCCTACAAGCTTTGGCTGCCTCCTAATCTCAGGATTCCCAACTCCTTCCACGTCTCCCTCCTGAAGCCTGTGATCCTAAACCGCTATTCCAAGAATCCCAGCCCTGCGGTTGCGCCCAGCGGCCCCTCGGACATCTTTGAAGTAAAGGAGATCTTGGACACCAAGAGAGTGAGAGGAAAAACCTTTTATTTGGTGGATTGGAGGGGGTTTAGTACCGAAGAGAGGTCCTGGGAGCCAGAGGAGAACCTCAATGCGCCTACCCTCCTGAAGAAGTTTCTCTCTCGCTCTGGTCCCAAGAAGAGGGGGCGTAAGAGGGGGGATACTGTAATGTCCGTGGCTGCGGGCTGTCAGCTCCAACCTCCCGCTGACAGCCGCAGCCACGAGTCGGCAAGTGCTGGCCCCAGCCTCCTCCTCAGGAGACGCCAGCGCTTGCATCCACTCACCTCTGCCGGATCCCGTAGGGTGCGCGCGCACGCTCGTGCCCGCTCTTAAAGGGGCAGGGTGCGCACCGGACATCATGGACGACCTTTGACCCATGAGTACCCTGGACTATAAGAGGGGTCCAGCCCCCTAGTTCGATGCCTGAGCGTTGTTGTGTTTCCTTAGTCTGTCTATGCAAATTGGTCCCCTAGTATTTCCTACTCCCAGTGTTTCCTGTTCCTACTCCTGTTCCTATATCCCGATCTAGTGCCGTGCTTGCTATTGTCGTGCCGTGCTGGATACCACGCTTGACTGCCTACCCACGCCTGTCGTCCACCTGCTGCCTAGTTCCTGCCAAGCTACTGTCCGTGCTGCCACAGGTACCCTATATACCATAGACTGTGACCTGCGCCCTGTTGGCCAGCTGCTCTACCGCCAAGGCGGTACGGCCCAATGGGTCCACAGCTGGGAGCAGATAATCAAAATCGGTAAACAAGGGGTTAACGAGAGACAAGCCGAGTTCAGTTTCCAATAGGTCCAGAATTCTAGGGCACAGAGTAAGTGAGAGCTTGATCACGACACCTAAGAAAGGAGAAAAATTCACAAGCAAAGAGAGAGGGAGGAGGCCAGGTATAAATACCCCACCCTACACCTGACAGTAGGAAGACAGAGAAGTGGGATAGGCTCAGTAGGTAAACAGAACAGCCCAGAAGCTAGATTAGTAGTCATGGCGAGGTTAAGGACACAGACTCCTCCTAACAGCGGTAGCAACGCCACATTCAATAGTTTCTGCGTCCTCAGCTACTATTGAACACTATGGCAGAGCAGGGTGGTATCTCTCTGCTCTGCCATTTACTAGGCTATCAGGGACAGGATCCCTGTGCAGGCCGGCGTGATGACGTCACTGGATCACGCCGGCTTACACTTGGATCCCGTCGGCGTTGAAGATGCTGTGGAGCAGCTCAGTTTGTCGCGGTAACGG
Organism: Rhinoderma darwinii; assembly: GCF_050947455.1. Classification (NCBI taxonomy): domain Eukaryota; kingdom Metazoa; phylum Chordata; class Amphibia; order Anura; family Rhinodermatidae; genus Rhinoderma; species Rhinoderma darwinii. The sequence continues at coordinate 260,696,618 of NC_134691.1, read as the reverse complement.
GGCCTTGGTGAGTATAATTTGTTTTATTTGTTTGGAGAGCGCTATCTACAAGGGGGAGGTGGGGCCACTAGAGGGGATGTATGGCACTATCTGCAAGAGGGAAGTGGGGGTGCTATCTAGAAGTGGGGCTGCATGGTGCTATCTACAGGGGGAAGGCTGGCACTGTCTACAAGGGGGTGTTTCACTATCTACAGGGGGGGCTGTATAGCACAATCTACAGGGGGGCTGTATGGCACTATGAATAACGGGTGGCTGTGTGGCAATATATACAGCGGGGGGCTGTATGGGACAATTTACAGGGGTCACTATCTCCAGGGGGGCACCATCTACAAGGGCGGGCTGTGTGTGGCACCCCGAGGAGGGGAGCCCAGTGAAAAGTTTGCTGTGGGGCCCAGTGCTTCCTAGTTACGCCCCTGGTGCTGACCACTACTGGTAGCGTAAAAATCAGCGTAGATAGTTCAACACTCATTGCCCCTTCTAGATGGTGATCCACACTGCCCGCAGTAGATTGTGCCACACACTGCTCCCGGTAGAAAATGCCACACACTGCTTCCTGTAGATATTTCTACACACAGATTACTGTAGATAATGCCACGCTGCCCCCTGTAGACTGTGCCACAATGCCCTCTGTAGATAATGCCACACACCCCCTCTGTAGAGAGTGCCACACACCCCCTCTGTAGAGAGTGCCACACACCCCCTCTGTAGATACTGCCACAGTGCCCTCTGTAGATAATGCCACAGTGCCCTCTATAGACAGTGCCACAGTACCCTCTATAGATAGTGCCACAGTACCCCCTGTAGATAATGCCACAGTGCCCTTTGTAGATAATGCCACAGTGCCCTCTGTAGATAATGCCACAGTGCCCTCTGTAGATAATGCCACAGTGCCCTCTGTAGATAATGCCACAGTGCCCTCTGTAGATAATGCCACAGTGCCCTCTGTAGATAATGCCACAGTGCCCTCTGTAGATAATGCCACAGTGCCCTCTCCAGATAATGCCACAGTGCTCTCTTGTAGATAATGTCACAAAGCCCCCTGTAGATAGTGCCACATACAGCCCCCTGTAGATCGTGCCACACACAGCCCCCTGTAGATAGTACCACAGTGCCCTCTGTAGATAGTACCACAGTGCCCTCTGTAGATAGTACCACAGTGCCCTCTGTAGATAGTACCACAGTGCCCTCTGTAGATAGTACCACAGTGCCCTCTGTAGATAGTACCACAGTGCCCTCTGTAGATAATGCCACAGTGCCCTCTCCAGATAATGCCACAGTGCCCTCTCCAGATAATGCCACACAGTGCTCTCTTGTAGATAATGTCACAAAGCCCCCTGTAGATAGTGCCACACACAGCCCCCTGTAGATCGTGCCACACACAGCCCCCTGTAGATAGTACCAGTGCCCTCTGTAGATTGTATCACAGTGCCCTCTGTAGATAGTATAACAGTGCCCTCTGTAGATAGTACCACAGTGCCCTCTGTAGATAGTACCACAGTGCCCTCTGTAGATAGTACCACAGTGCCCTCTGTAGATAATGCCACAGTGCCCTCTAGACAATACCACAGAGCCCCCTTTAGATCGTGCCACACACAGCCCCCTGTTGATCGTACCACACACAGCCCCCTGTAGATTGTGCCACACACAGCCCCTGTAGATCGTGCCACACACAGCCCCCTGTAGATCGTGCCACACACAGCCCCCTGTAGATGGTGCCACACACAGCCCCCTTGTAGATCGTGCCAAACACAGCCCCCTTGTAGATAGTGCCACACACATCTCCTTGTAGATAGCGCCACACACACACACACCATTCAGATTGCGCTACACCCCCCTCCCTGTAGATGGCACCATTGGGGCTCCTCCTAGGAGTGGAATCTCCAGCCAGGGTGTTCCGCTCCTGGAGGAGCCATTGGTGTCACTATCCATATATGCACAGTGACATCAGGGGCTACCTCTAGGTGCGGAATCCCCGGCCAGAGTGTCGGCAACTCTGACTGGGGATTCCGGTCCAGGAGTAGTCCCTGACGTCACTCTCTATATATGGATAGTGACGCCAGGGGCTCCTCAAGGAGTGCAATCCCCGGCCAGAACATCGGCAACGCTCTAGCCAGGGATTCCTCTCCAGGAGGAACCCCTAACTTCACTGTTTCTATATGGACAATGATGTCAGGGGCTCCCTCTATTAGCGGAATCCCTGGCCAGAGCGTTGGCAACATTCTGACCCGGGATTGCGCTTCAGGAGGAATGAATGGCAGAGCAGGGAGCAGATACAATTGAATATGACATTTGTCTCTGTAAATTCGGGACAGTCCCAGCAAATTCGGGACTGTTGCCAACTATGTCTACATGCACATATCTTATCAAAATCATCAAAACTGAAGAGAATAAAAATCGAATCGATCCATATAAGGGTAAACATCTAAGTGACAAATAGCATGTTTATGTGCATGGGGTGGTTAAAATGTGGTACTTCTCATCTTCTCACTCTTTTAGTTGAAAAAATAAGACTTCCTATATGTGACGATCAGAGAAAACATCTCTCTTACTGACGATGGTTGTTAAACATGGAGAAAAGTTCATATATAACACCCCTTGGGTCACTGAAATGCTATACAGGGGAGAGATGACTGTAAACATAACCAACAGTGATAGACTGTGATCTTTCTTCCTGCTCTTACTTGCTGCTCTTCCCTTCTCTACACAGAACCAGGAATTAAAACTTTTCATCCTGCTCCCCAGCGTTAAATTAATTCCTCACCCCAAGTTTTGCAGCTTTGATCCTGGTATTTTTTGAAAGCTGAGTTTATGGGGCATATATACCATAACAAAAGCTCTAGCCCTAATCTATCTTTGACCATCATTTACACTCCTGACATATTACATGTGTTCTTGGCAGTAAATAAAGCATGTGATTATCATCAATAATTAACGCTATCTGTGGGGTCCTTCTGCTTAACCCTTTTATTGCTGGAAATTTGAGCACTATAAATGGTCTGGTGAATTTGTTTTTTTTGGTATTTTTTTTTTGCCCTATACATTTTAGGTGGTTTGGAGGAGTAAGGGGTATTGGTGATGGGTGTGGTTGGTGGCATTTAGTGGAGACAATAGGTCAGATGTTGAGAAGCTCAGGTAAGGAACTAAAGGGGTAAAGGAGCAATGTAAAGTAATTGGGGGATCTGGATATTTATTTACTTTTACAAAATTGTATTAAACTTTATTTTAAAGTGCAGGGGAAATGTCAGTGTCAGCAATGTAAATCTTCCAACTATTCATTTGAATGGGGTGGAGCTGCAATACCAGACACTGCCAATTCACAAGAGTGGCATTGTTTCTGAAAACAGCACACTATTTATTCTAATCTCAATCAACCTCTTTAAAGTGTAGCTAAACGTTTGATAAACCTCTGACATGTCATAGTGACACGTCAGAAGTTTGAATTGGTGGGGGTCAGAGCACTGAGACCCCCACCAATTGCTAGAACAAAGCAGCTGAAGTGCTCGTATGAGCGCTCAGCCGCTTCGTGTCTGTTCGGCTTTTTCCGGAAAGACGATGTATTGGTGTACCGGCTCATAGACTTTCTTTTGAGTCCGTACACTCATACATTTGTTTCCGGAAAAAGCCGAACAGACACGAAGCGGCTGAGCGCTCTCACGAGTGCTTCAGCTGCGTAGTTCTAGCGATTGGTGGGGTTCTCCGTGCTCGGACCCCCACCAATCCAAACTTCTGGCATCTCACTATGACATGTCAGAAGTTTGTCAAATGTTTAGCTACATTTTAAGAGTGACTCTGTTAAAGATTATAATGATGGGTTGTTTTGGCAGACATATTAAATGCTCTCTACACCTGTCAGTCTATAGACACTTTGAGTACAAGTCAGACATAACTTATTTTCTTCAGCTACTCTTGTGGTTTGAAAATAAACAAATTTTTATTTGCTAAAACTTTCAAAACAAGCGATCAACATCACACGTTTTATACATCAGCCATTTGTATTGTGCATTGTCAACGCTATCTACTTACTGGCTGAAAAAGTCAATTAGCAACATTATCCGTGACCTGTCTTTGAAAATGTGCTTTTATGAAATCTTTCTTACATCATCAGGAAAGAAATATTGACTAATTATGCTTTCTCATTAATATCTGTGAGGCAGGATTCAAGATGGTTACGACCTGGATTATATTCCTGTCAAATCACTTTTAATTTGAAGATATTTATAGAAAAGTATCTGCAATTTCATACAGTGACCCATTGTGAAAACGTGCAGCTCCATTGTCTGTAAAGCTCTCTAAAACAGCTAATCGGATTCTGAAATTGTCTTACTTGCCCTTAACTCTTTTTTTTTTTTCTTTATCAAAGTTTATTAAATTTTCAATACAAACAAATAACAACTTCAATGCATTTGAACGAGTAGCAGTTCAACTGAACCACTTTACATGAAATTTTTGCATACAATGCAAATGTTATACATAAAGAGCATATACATTGTCGGCATCAAGAAGTGTACATTAGCGTAAGAACCATTCAATGAGGAACAAATAAACACAGAAGAATTTGTACAATATAATCAATCTGATGTATTATATAATATAGTGCAAAAAATAAAATAAAAGTAAGAGACAGGGGGGGGGGGGGAAGAAAAACAAAGACAACGGAAGAAGAAGGAAGGACCGCGGGACAGGTAAGGTGTATAGTGGAGAGGGGTGACCTCTAATCAAGACGTACGGACGCCAAAGAAGATTTAGGTGTGTTCTTCCAGCCAACGTGGAAGGGCTTCGCTTTCTGCAAACAGAATCCAGCTCCTCCATGTAGCCATGAATCTGTCTCGTTTGCCATTGTCCCCTGCCAGGAGGCCTTCCATTCTCATGATATGAGTTAATTCGGTAACCCATTCACGAAGAGAGGGGCATCTCGTGGATTTCCAATGTCTAGGAATCACGCACCTAGCTGCAGTGAGAAAGTGTCTGAAAATACCTTTTTTCAAGGCTGCGACGTTGCCTGGCAAAAGGGACAGTAGTCCAATGGCAGGTTCAATAGGAGTTTGGGAATCAAACAGCACATTATAAAGTTTGAATATGTTAGTCCAAAATGGAGATAATATGGGACATTCCCACCATATGTGCAGCATGGTTCCCAAAGCGGAAAGGCAGCGCCAACATTGGTCAGACACGGAGGGAAAAGCTCTATGTAACAATCCCGGGTATCGATACCAACGGGTGAGAATTTTAAAATTATTTTCCTGTGCGTAACAGGCTGATGGCAATTTATGGCTAAGCAAAAAAATGTTTTGCCAATCCTCCTCCTGTATGTGAAACCCCAGTTCGCGCTCCCACGCCTGTACATATCTAAGTTGAGACAGCTCAGAGCAGTCACGTAGAAAGACGTGCATTGTTGATAACAGTTTGGTCGGCATGGAGGGTATCAGTAGGAAGACTTCCAGTGCTGTTTTGTCTAAGGTGATAGCCTCATTGTCTGGGAAAGAGGAAATGTATGCCCTAAGCTGTAGATACTCCATCCAAGATAGTCTTTTGTGAGGACACGATTCCCTCAAGGACAGTAAAGTGGGGAGCTCATGAGTGTCCGTGAGTGTGGAAGCGAGTCTGACATTGTCCTGTTTCTTCCAAGAAAGAAATTCCTCGACTCCCACTGCCGGTGTGAAGTCTGGATTATCAAATAAAGGAGTGAAAGGACCAGGACAATGGGTTAGGTTAAGAGCCGCTGCATCCCTGTCCCAAGCCACTAAAAAATTTTGAGTTAACGATGGTAGCATAGAGGTATTTCTGAGCTGTTTGGCCGTCCATGGGAGAGATGTTAGTCGTAAAGGGGAAATTTCAAATTCCACACAAACCCATTGTTTGTGAGTATATGATCTAAACCAGTCAGCGATTCTCATCAACAATGCTGCAGAGTGGTATTTTTTAAAATCTGGTAGCCCCGCCCCTCCCTCCGATTTTGGTTTGCAGAGCACTTTCAGGCTTATTCGGGGTTTGTTAGGTCCCCAAATAAATTTATTTATGCTTCTATGTAACTGACGGAATTAGGGTTGAGTTGCCAGAATCGGGACCGTCTGAAATAGATATAAAAATCTAGGTAAAATGTCCATTTTTACCGCATTGATTCGGCCAAACCAAGAAAGGCGAGCCGAAGAGTACTGCTCCATATCTTTCATTGTGAGATGTAATAAAGAGGTGTAGTTCAGACGGAACAACTCTGTCAAATCCGTTGGAATATTGATTCCCAGATACTTTAGAGATTCTTGCTGCCATTTGAATGGGAAATTTTGTTTTAAGTGTTCAACCAACTCACTGCTGAGGGAGACATTTAAAGCTTCAGTTTTAGAGTAGTTGACTTTGAAATTGCTGAGCTGACTAAAACGTTCGAATTCCTTAAGGATGGATGGCAAAGTCACAATAGGTTCAGTTACATACAAGAGGAGGTCATCTGCATATAAGGCAAGTTTGGTATGCATTGATCTTACGTTTATTCCTTTTATGGAAGAGTTTTTCCGCAATGCACTAGCCAAATGTTCCATTGTGAGAACGTATAAGATAGGGGATAACGGGCATCCCTGTCTGGTACCATTTGAAATGTGCAGTGGATCTGATAATAGCCCATTCACGCGAACGCTGGCTGTAGGTTTTGTATATAAAGACATTATTTTTCCAAGCATATTGTTACCCAAACCGATTTGTGACAATGCCCTCCCAAGGAATTGCCAGCTTACCCTGTCAAACGCCTTTTCGGCGTCCACAGAGAGCAGGCATGTAGGGATCCGTTGTCGTTGTGCATAAGACATGAGAAGGATGGTCTTGTTTGTATTGTCTTTTGCCTCTCGTCCCTTAACGAATCCCACCTGATCATCATGGATGAGAGACGGTAAGATAGGAGACATGCGTGATGCAATGATCTTCGCAAATAATTTGACATCTACGTTGATCAGTGAAATCTGGCGGAAGTTAGGGCAAGACGTAGGGTCTTTCCCCGGTTTTGGTAGCAATGTGATGTGTGCCTCAAGCGACTGTTGGGCGAAGCCGCATGTTGGAGTGATGGAGTTGAAAACCCTTGTTAAAAAAGGAATTAGAAACTCCTGGAATGTTTTGTAAAATTTGTTATTGAAACCATCAGGTCCCGGACTCTTTCCCAATGGAGAGTCCTTAAAAGCTTGCAGCACTTCGTCCTCCGTGAAATCGGACACTAACATGTCAGAGTCTGCATGGGAAAGAGTAGGGACTGGAGTCTCGTTCAAGTACTCGTCTATTTTGGACTGTAGTGTTTCCACCGGAATGTCATGTAAGCTACCTTTAATGTTGTATAGGGAAGAATAGTATTGTTGAAAACCCATAGTGATGTCCTTGGGATCAAAAACCACCTGCCCTGATGCTGTGTGTAATTTAGGGATATATGCAGCCTGTGATCTGGGATGCAGCGCCCTTGCGAGAGGTCGTCCACATTTGTCAGCGAGTTCATAAAAGTACTTCCGATTCCTGTCTCTATACCTCGTGTAGGCTTGGTCGAGCAGTTCCCTGAGTTGGTTCCTGGCGAGGCCGAGTTCTGATAGTGTAGTGAGGAGTTGCGTGCGTTTATGTTGGGTCTCAAGGACGTTAATCTTATCTAATAATTTGGTCATTTGGGCTCCTTTCTCCCTTTTCAGGCGTGACCCATGTTGGATGAGAACTCCTCTTAACACACATTTCAACGCCTCCCATTGCAGTGGAAAGGCTGTTGTGTCCGCTGTATGATTAAGAATGAAGGACTGAATGGAGTTCTTCATTGCGGTCATACAGACTGTGTCGTTTAGGAGGTTGTCATTCAGCTTCCAATTCTTAAAATGTTTTGGCTTATCCGGGATATCTAAGATCAGATATACCGGAGCATGATCCGACCAGAGTACATTCCCAATCATTGTACTGGGTTTCCACGTGAGGAGATGGTGACTGAGAAGGAACATGTCAATTCTACTGTATGAATTATGTAACGCAGAAAAGAAGGTGTAATCTTTGGTTTGTGGGTGGAGCGTGCGCCAAACATCGACCAACTGCATTGTATGTAATGTGGATGATAAGGCTGACAAATGTGACCTAGGTACCGAGCTTTTACCAGACGATGAGTCAAGATATCTGTCAAACACTAGGTTAAAATCACCTCCAATTACCAGCAGACCTTCTGAGAAATCCTCCAGCCTGCGCAACAATGACCTGCACACCCTAGCCTGATCCTGATTAGGCAGATAAAAGTTAGCCAACGTAATCACCTTGCCATGTAGAGAAATTTTGATAAATAAGTAGCGACCCTCCGTGTCTGACGTCGTCACCAATACCTCGTGCAATAGGGATTTATGAATTGCAATACTAACCCCTTTGCTTTTGGACTCCGTATTCGTGCTATGATACCACTTGGAGTAGTATTGAGTGCTAAGACGAGGAGTGTGTGCAGTTTTAAAATGGGTCTCCTGTAAAAACAAGAGTTGGACCCTCTCTTAATGCATGTCATAAAGGATCTGTGCGCGTTTTTCAGGAGTATTAAATCCCCTGACATTCAGAGTGCACATCTTTAGGGAGGCCATCCCCTCACGCTAAAAAGGCGGGAAGAGGGAAAGAGGGGGGTAAGGTTAGGTGTAGGAGAAATTGAAACAAAAATAAAACAAACTTCGGAGATAAAGTATAGAATAAGGGTGAAAACCCGCTCTCTGATGACTAAATCAGAGAGATATTACAAACTAAGTAACACTGGCGAACCAGTGAATCCCTAATTGGAAGAGTGACTAGTCATGAACCCAGCGAACGCTTAGACTATCACCCCAGCAATATTACTGAGAAAGTAGAGCAGATAGAGCAACATGAAATAATACAATCGGAATAAGTATCAAGAGAACAGTATAGCACCAGAAGGAGCTATGGAGAACACCCGTTAATCGGTAGTATCTAAGGCAATATGGTATGACACATGAGATGGTGCGGAACCTTAAATATACATTCAGAGGCAAATAGTGGAACAGTGTACCATTAAAGTGACACATTTATGTAAAGTGCTAATGAACCTCGTCTATCCCTAACCAGAGCACAGTTATGAAAAAGCATATCACATCAAGGTATTCGTTCTAGATTCTTTCAAAAAACATCATAAACCCTCAACCTGTGTCCCTGCAGAATGTATAGAATACAAATATATAATCATGAGAGTTCCGTGTCAAAGCCGGAAAGGGCTTATAATTATGCTACATGTGGGTGAGTGTATATATACTCACGACCACCACTTAATTTTCTGGGACCGGTTCCATCTGTCGTCGCTCCTGACGCCGTCCACGAAGGGCTGGAGATCTGCCGCGACGTCCTTGGTGCGCTCTTTGGGGAAGAAACGGAGTTGAGGGCCAGTCCAATATGGAGACTCTTGGGATGTCTAACGCCTCACAGAACTCTGGGATGTCGGCTAGCTCCCGGACGAAGAAGAGAACGCCATCTTTCCTGACTTGAAGCTGGAACGGATATCCCCAAGAATATGGAATCCCATGCTCCCGCAGAACATCCAGTAAAGGGCGCAGGTTCCTGCGTTTATCCAAAGTCATTTTGGAGAGATCAGATAAGAGTTGAAGTTTGGTCCCCTCCCATAAGATATCGCCTTTATCTCTGGCTTTTCGTAATATTTCTTCCTTCAGCGTGAAGTAGTGAATGCGGCACAAGATATCTCTCGGCCTATCAGGGTCTGCGTTTCTAGGACCCAGAGTGCGGTGTGCTCTATCAATTTCCAGAGCAGATTCAGGCTCACGTCCCAGGAGAGAGTTGAATAGGCCCTTCAGGGTAGGAACTATAGAGGCAGTGCTATATGTCTCCGGCAGGCCACGTACACGCAAGTTATTCCGACGGTTGCGGTTTTCATGGTCTTCAGCGATATTAAACAGCATATGAATTTGCTGAGTATGTTGTTCCAGCGTCGACTGGTGGGATGCTTGTGCCTGAGAAGTCGCTGTAATATCTCCATCCATGCGCTGTACCTGGTCTGTAAGCTGAGAAAGATTGCATGTCAGCGCCTGTATCTCGGATTTGTACGTGGTCTCCAGTCTGCTCACATAAGCTTCCATGTCCCCCTTTGTTGGAACTGCAGCAAGTTGTTGTTTTAGCTCCCTAAGCATATTCCCTGGAACAGAGATCATATCTGTCGCAGGCATTTGCGTGGTTAGGCCTGTAGTATTCTTCTGAGGTGAAGAGGAGCTAGGAGAGGAGGTTTGGGCTGGAGATGGGGGGGCTGTAGGGGAAGCGTCCTGTACTGTGCTTCCATTTCCCCTGGTCCGGCGGTCAGGGCCCGGCGGCGCCATCTTAGATTTCTCTCCCCTCACTGTGTCGCCAAAATACCTGTGAATGCCTCCAGTAAATGCCCTCGCTTGTGATCCGGACGGTGTGCCTGGGTGTTCTCCTGCTCATCAGGGTGCTGTTTGCCTTTGCCTTCTCATTCTAAAGAGCGTGCTGGGATGAAGTCTGTAGCGGAACTCTCAGTCCACACGTCCGCTCGGCGCCATTACCAGGCCACGCCCCTCCTTGCCCTTAACTCTTGACCCATCTTGACTCTAACTCCCATAGCTTTCCAGTAACCCCTGATTGCAGCTAGCTTTTGTCCATTTTTATTACTTGTTCTTCAGTCATCTGTTTGCCAGCTTCTCCGGCTACAGTCCTTATTACCAGTCCCCATAGGGAAGGAGCCCCGAGGACACAAACTGCCGGTCCCTGGCAGTGTTGTTAGTGGGCCTAATTTCTGCTAATGCTTTGTTAAAGCCAAAAGCCAGATGTGATGTACTTGATAGCAACATGGTAGGCATTGGTTCTTCAGATAATTAAACCGACAAGTTATCCCGCAAAAAACAAGCCCTCATATGGTTATATCGATGGAAAAATAAAAAAGGTATGGATTTCAGAATGTGGCGATACAAAAATTTTCTTCATAGAACATGTTTTATTGAGCTAAAGTACTAAAACGTAAAAAAGACTATACATATTTAGTATTACCGCATTTGTACCAACCTGTAGAATAAAAGTGACATGTTGTTTTTACTGCACGGTAAATGGCAAAAACAAATCCGGCCAAAAACCACGCCGGAATTGCTTTTTTTTTTTGTTTTTTTGTTTTTTTTTGCATTTCCTTCCACAAAAATGGATGACCGCTAAACCCATAAATAATATGTGACCCAAAGTGGTGAAATTGAAAAATACAACTCGTCCGGCAAAAAAAAGCTGTCTTACAGCTACATTGACAGAAAAATTAAAAAGTTATGACTTTTGAGATGTGAGGATGAAAAAACGAAAGAAAATGGTTTGGTCATTAATACCCAAACAGGCCTGGTCATCAATTGGTTAAAAATCAACCTCTTCCATCACTCCAGTAAACTAGACTTGCTGCTGCCATTCAGATACGGTTACTTTTCTGGCCACATTGATTCAAATATAAAATCTCAGTTTTTCTGCCTAGTGTTCTCTTTCTATTCTGATATAATTTTGATATAGGAGGAGTGCTCTATTTAAGATTTCAGAAATGGTTATTTACAATGCTCGATTATATTGCTAGCTTAATTTAGAAGGTCTTGTGAAAAAGATGAAAGCAGATAATAGCAAATTATAAGAAGTTTTTTGCTTCTATTCTACACCCTCGACAGCTTTTCCACTAGTTTTTTTTAATGCATGTAGATAATTTTGTCTGCGTTCCTCAATTATTACAATGGGGGATTGGGCTAGGTGATGACCGATGAAAGAACAGACCTCTATTAAATAGCAAAATGTATCTGCAGCCATTGCGTTTCTGCTGTTATCCCTGTGTTGTCATGTTGGATTCATATATAGTCGACTACGCTATTGTTTCAGTGAAAAAACTGGAAACCTTACGGAACAGAAGAAAACGGAAACCCATTGAAATCAATAGAAGCCATAGTTTTCATTTTCCATTTCCTTTCATCTGTTCCTCTGACAGAATGGATGAACTGAAACCCCAAACAGAACCCGACGCTGATGTGAACGAGGCATTAGAGTCTGCTATTTTCTACTGATAGAACAAGTAGGCCCATAATTCTGGGATGCTATTGAGTGCTTCTGATTAAAAAAAGCAGCAGAGGTTACTTGTAATACTGGTATATTCTTGTTCTTATATTGGTGCCCCTTAGGCACCAGGGCCCCGATGTGACTGCTAACTCTGCACCCAATGAGAAGCTCTAAATATCAGAATATAATACAGGGGGACAACAATTGCTCTGTTCATATCATCCTCTCCTTTGATCCTATTCTGATATATACTATTACAGTCCTCCTCCATTGCTTTGTCTGCAATAGAAGACCAGACATGTTGAGCCACACCTTTTCATCTGTCCACAAGAATAAAAATTAAAGAGAGCAGAAGAAAATGAATGCCTGTGTTATTAATTGATTTGTACAAGACTGTTAGTTTCAGGGACATGCAGAAAATCCTGCAGACTGACAATCACTATGTGCAAGTTTTTATTTTGCTTATTTTTATTGTTCGTTTGTAGTTTACCTTTCTTTGTAAAAGTTTGCCTTCAATTATTTGATTCTTCCTATTCTCCTAGAAAGGGAAAGATCAACCCCCTGCCGTGTCAGCCAAGATTCTTTTATATTTTTTTTATCACTTTTTGCTTTTCCCCCTTTTTCTGTTACTTAGTTTTAGGAGCTACATGCTGTCTTGCATGCACATTTTAATTTTGATTTTGCTGCATATTTCACCCTATGCATTAAAATCGCGCTGAAAAGCCACAACAAATCCAAGACAGAATTGACATGCTGCGGATTAGATAATCTGCCGCATACCTTAGATTTCGCACAGTTTTTTTGTCACGTGTGAATTCTAGTTTACTCTTCAGTGTATAACAAAAAATGTAGTCGTCATCTACAAGCAGGTAATCTACTATTATAAATGTGGCTTATGCACATTAAGTCCATTTATAATGGTACACAGTTTTGCACTTAAAGTACTAAATAGGGACATCATAAGAATAGCACAACAGTCAAGAGCATATATACAATATACAAAACATTACATATATATATATAGAACTGATGCCAATCAAAGGTGGAGATTTACATTAACTAGGCATTGTCGTTTCAACAAACTTTGAGAATTCAATAGTATAGGTGAATATAAAAACATTGTAATAAATCTTATTACAGATGAGCCCCCCCCCCCCCCCCCCCCCCTCCTAAACTGTTAACTCACTCGGAATTTACTGCCAAATCCATCTTGGGAGAAGAGACAGATTATCAACTCCCTGAAGGATCAGGTCACGTGCTGCCCATAGAACTCTACATATAGTGGAAGGGGAGGAGACAGCAAGAACAGAGTGAGAGAGAATCAGAGATACACAGATACTGCTGGAGCTTATAGTAAGTGTTTTATCTCACACCAGTGGTGGATTCACAGCGACAATGCTCATTAATGCTGTAGAATTTTCTCTATGCTGCTACAGTTTCTAAGGTTTGCTACAAATAAATTGTGGAGCAGGAACTCCTTTTGTCTGTGTGTAATTCATGGTTGACATGGTAGCAATAATGCTCCGCCCAATACATTAGCAAGTCTATGTGGCATGGCAGAAATGCAGTATGATGTAATGCAGATGCTTAATTTTAATTTTTGATGCTTTTTCTGTTAATTTCCAGAACAAAAGCCTTAAATCTTACTGTAGCAACCAGCTCTGTTTTAACTGGTTCCTTAAAAGCCGCGCCATGGACTATATATGGCACAGGTTTTAGCTTGCTGCCTGAGCGATAGGGCAGCTGAATGGGGGTCCCCGGCAGTCAGTGACAGATTTCTCTGCTTCTATCTTCTCTGATCTCTTCTACACAGCGCTCAATGAGCAATGTGTATATGAATAGAGGCAGCGGCAGTGACTGGTCACATGATCGCCTGGTGCTGTTAGTGGCAGGCTGCTGCTGGGTCTAACTAGACCTAGCACAGACCTATTGGTGACAATAGTCACTTTAAGAGGGCGGATTTCCCCTGTAACACGCTGCCATGCAGCGCCAATTACAGTGAAAAAAACATGGTGTAAAAGAAGAAGAAAAAATAAATAAAGTCCCACAAAGGCCTTTTCTGACCTTTGAGGGACAGACCATAATAATAAAAAAAGAAAAGTAAAATAAAGTGCAATTTTTTTTTATTATATATACACATAAAATAACCACCCAAAATAAAATGTTCCACCCGCCAATCCTTGTCGTAACGCTAGCCCTGACCCAATTACCCTAAAATAGACATGTAATATATCAAAATTCGCACTAGACAATGATGATGATCACAAAGAAAAGGTCTACTTTAGGGTAAATCTATATTATTACCAGAAACAAAATAGCTCAAATGACAGAAAGCATATTTTTTTACTATAATTTTCAAACTTTAAGCCTAGAAATTCTAAAATAGCAAAAAGGATGTGTATAAAAATAATTTAAAAAAAGTCTGTATTATCTACGAAAAAAAACATTGCAAAAATCACGTCGCTAGCCCAACAAGTAAAAAAGTTATAGCCGTTTAACGCGTGCTAAAAATGGCTAAAAGGTGTCTGGTCCTGAAGGCTTAAAATAGCCCGGTCCCGAACCGGTTAAAGTACTTTATCATGATTTTAGTTGACACTGCTGATTGTTGTTCATAAAATCCTGTTTTGCATTATAAAAAAAAAAGGGTTTCTTTTGGGGGAGAATTGTCCTTTCCATGTCTACTCTGTGATCATAGCGCCCTCTTGTGTGTGTAAATATAATACATATCATTTTTATTTATATTTTTATACATTTTTGCTTCCTCTTTCAGCAAAGCATATAGGTATATGAATAGTGTAACTAGGAAGTAACAAAAGCATTTCAAACAAGACATAATAACAGCTCAGGTTCTTTAGCCTCAAGTCACGCTGTTTCCTTAACTCCCAATCACTTCTATGGAACATTCGGAAATGGCGTAACTCAGTGAGGCTAGTGGCTGGAGAGTAACAGTAGCAGGACAAGGTAGGGCGGAGGTCAGGAAGCCCCATTCTAGAGATAGGTTTGGGTCCCAGAGGGGGGAAAACCCCTTTAAGGAGATAAAAGGTCTGGAGTTGATTCAAAGTGTTACATTGGTATTTGTTATCTGCTCATGGGATATCTCAATATGCGGTCCAAAGAGGTGTCAATGCAAATGAAGGGGACCACCATTAGACTGAAATAAAAAAAACAAAATCAACCTACATATCAAAGCAATAGCAGAAACTTTAGGAGTCACCAAATCAACAATTTGGTAATATAAAGAAGGAATGCACTAGCAAACTCCGCATCACCAAAAGGCCTGGAAGACCACAGAAGACAACTAAAGTGGAGGATTGCATTATACTTTCTTGGTAAAGTAAAACCCCTTCCCAACATTAGCAAAGTCAAGAACACTCTCGAGGCGGTCTACAGTGTCACATCATTGTCAAAATCAAGAGCTGCCTTCATGATTGTAAGTACAACGGGTTTATCTCAAGATGCAAACCACTGGCAATATTCAAGAATAGAAAAGCCAGATTAGACTTTGGTAAGGAAAATCTAAAAACTTGCCCAGTTCTGGGACAAGATACTCTGAACAGATGAGACCAGGGTGAATATAACGTCCAATGGGGTCGTGGATCCACTGGGCTGCTCCGCCGTAACGGAGCAGCAGCAGGCCAGACAGGTGTAAGACAGTCACAGGTAGTTGGTACCTTGGTGACAGCTGAGCTGGAATCTGCAGGTAGCGGATACAAGCTGGTGCCGCGTTACTAAAAGAAGGCTGGTGCCGGATTAATGCAAGCAGGCTGGTGCTGGATTAATGGAAGCAGGCTGGTGCGACCCCAGGCTACAGTATACAGGGTCACGGACACAGGATACCGACAAGTCACAGATACAGGACTGGTCACGGACTCAGGATGCAGGATACCGACTGGTCACGTACACAGGTTACAGAACTGGTCACGGACACAGGATACAGGAGTGGTCAAGGACACAGAACTCAGGATGCAGGACTGGTCACGGACACAGGACTCAGAATACAAGATACAGGACTTGTAACGGACACAGGATACGGAGCCTTCGCAGGCTAGCACTGGATTACTTCAATATTGCTCAGGCACTTGGGAGATGGTGAAGGTGCCCTAAGTAGTCTTGGGAAGCAGCAGGGGTGGTTGGGTAACTGTTGAATTTCGTGCACACTGGCCCTTTTAGAGGCGGCCAGGTCACGAGCTCACTAGGATTCCGTTGGCCAAGATCCGCAGATGACAAAGGACGTCGGCAGCCTCGTGGAGGCAGAGGCCGCTGAGCAAAGTACGAGACCCAGCGACGGGGACCGATGTCAGATGTGGGGCCCGCCACCAGCATTACAGTGCCCCCCTTACGCCCCCTCTTCTTAGGTCCATAGCGTAGGAGGAACTTCTTGATGAGAGCAGGGGCATCAATGTTTTCTTCAGGCTCCCAAGATCTCTCCTCAGGACCAAAGCCCTTCTAGTCCACAAGATAAAAAGTCTCCAACCCTCTTGCGGTCCAGAACCTCCTTGACTTCACAAACATCAGTCGAACCCCTGGGGGCAGTAGTAAGATTGTGCCAGTTGAGGATCACAGGTTTCAGGAGTCTGGCTTAGTACAACATTCCTCAGGCATTTGGGAGATGGTGAATGTGATGGTGAAGTAGTCCTGGGAAGCAGCAGGGGTGGTTGTTTAACTTTTGCGGACACTGGCTTTTTAGAGGCAGGCATGGCACAAGCTCACAAGAAATCCGGTGGCCGCGAGCCGCAGATGACAGAGGACGTCGGCGGCCTCGTGGATGCAGAGGCTGCTGAGCAAAGTACGATACCCAGCAACAGAGACCGCTGAATGATGGAAAGAGAACATTATGGAAATGGAAAGGAAAAGCTCATGATACAATGCATACCACATCATCTGTCAAACATGCTTGATTCAGTATTATGGCATGGGCATGTATGGCTGCCAATGGAACAATGTCACTGGTGTTTATTGAAGATGTGACTAGGGATTCAGTCAAATGCTGCAAAACTAATACTAATAGGTACAGATGGAAAATGGCCTAATATTCTTCAATGCCAAAGTCACCTGAGCTTAACCAGATTGAGCATGCTTTTTACATACTGAAGACAAAACTGTAGGCAGAAATACCCACAAACAAGTAGCAACTGAAGATGGCTGCATTAAAAGTCTGCAAAGCATCTCAAGGGAGGAAACTCAACATTTGGTGAATGTAAAGAATGAGCATCCAATAATTTAAAAATAATCCATATATTTATGTTGTCCAATTAGTCTTGAGCCTGTGAAATCGGAGAGACTATGTCAAAATGGCTGTAATTCACAAACTGTTAGGCATACGAACGTAAAAACGACCCGTAATTACGGGCCGTAGTTACGGCACGTTTTTACGGGCCCATGGATTTCTATTGGCCACGGGTACCCACCCCGTATGCTTACGGGAAGGTGCCCGTGCCGTTGAAAAATATAGAACATGTCCTATTTCAGGCCGTAATTACGGCACGGGCAGGCCCATAGAAGTCTATGGGGCTCCCGTAAATACGGGGGACTACGTGTGTGCACCCGTAATTACGGGAGCGTTGCTAGGCGACGTCAGTAAATAGTCACTGTCCAGGGTGCTGAAAGAGTTAAATGATCGGCAGTAACTCTTTCAGCACCCTGGACAGAAACTACCGATCACAATATAGATCAACGTGTAAAAAAAAAACAAAGACGTTCATACTTACCCAGAACTCCCTGCTTCTTCCTCCAGTCCAGCCACCTGGCATGACGTTTCAGCCCATGTGACCGCTGCAGCCAATCACAGGCTGCAGCGATCACATGGACTGCCGCGTCATCCAGGGAGGTCGGGCTGGATGTCAAGAGAGGGACACGTCACCAAGGCAACCGCCGGGTAAGTATGAATTTCTTTTACTTTTTCTGCGGAAAGGGTTGTCCCTTCTCTCTATCCTGCACTGATAGAGAGAAGGGCTGCCGATTACTGCAGAATAATTTAGCAGCGAAAACGTGCCCGTAAATACGGGTGGAATACTGGTGACACCGGACCCGTATTTACGGGCACGGGTCCATAAATACTGGTGCAATACGGGAAAAAAAAACGTTCGTGTGCATGAGGCATTAATGCAATATTTTTGTTACAGAGAATCTGTAAACCATTTTCACAATACAAACAGCATACATTATTAAAAAGATGTCTTAGGCCAGATTCACACGAACGTTATTTGCGTCCGTGCAGCCCGCGTGGTTTTCACGCGGCTCGCGCAGACCAATACAAGTCTATGGGGCAGTGCAGACTGTCCGTGAGTTTTGCGCAGCATTAGTCCGCTGCGTAAAACTCACGTCAATTTTCTATATTTCGGCATTTTTCGCGCATCACGCACCCATTGACTTCAATGGGTGCGTGAAAATCACGCGCACCACACGGAAGCACTTCTTCCGTGGTACGCGCGTGATTCGCGCAACAGCAGTAAAAGAATGAATGTGGTGCTTTTCTGTTTACAAACATCCAAACGGAGTGTCATAATGATGGCGGCTGCGCGAAAAGCACGCAGCCGCGCATCATACGGGGCTGACACACAGAGCTGTCAAGTGCCTTTTGCGTGCGCAAAACGCAGCGTTTTTTGCGCACGCAAAACGCACATGCTCGTCTGAATCCGGCCTTAGACCTGATGAGACTGATGTACTTACTTTGAAAATCCGTGTAAGAATGGCTTTGTAATCCTTTTGCAAAGTTTACTGGCCTGATATTGTAATGACCATTTTATGAGACCAAGTACACTATATGGACAAAGGTATTTGGACACCTACGCCTTACACCTACACAAGCTTTTATGACATCCTATTCTAAATCCATAGGTATTATTACACAGTTGGTCCCCCCATTGCAACTAAAACGGCTGCTACTCTTCTTTTTAGAAGATTTTGGAGTCTGTGGGAATTTTTGCGCATTCATCCAAAAGAGCATTGACACTGATTTTGGACGAGAGGGCCTGACCCGCAATGTCTGTTCTAGTTCATCCCAAAGGTGTTTGATGGGGTAAAGGTCAGTGCTCTGTGCTAGCCAGTCAAGTTCTTCCACAGCAAACTCACCCAACCATGCCTTTATGGACCTTGCTTTGTGCACTGGGGCACAGTAATGATGGAACAGAAAAGGGCCTTTCCCAAACTGTTCCCACAAAGTTGGAAGCAATTGTCCAAAATGTCTCAGTATGCTGAAGCATTAGGATTCCCCTTCACTGGAAAAAAAAACATGGCACAATGCAGTCAGGCAGGTAAGGTGCACCTAGCATTTGCCAAACCCAGACTCGTTAGACTACCAGGTAGAGAAGAAAGTTTGGTCACTACACAGAACACGTTTGCACTACTCCAGAGTCAGAGCCTGTGGCCCTGCTGAGGTGATATGGAAGCCCAGGTTGCTTTGATAACGGCCTTCAGCTCGTCTGCATTGTTGGGTCTGGTGTCTCATTTTCCTCTTAACAATACCCCATAGATACTCTATGGTGTTTAGGTCAGGTGAGTTTGATAGCCAAACAAGCACAGTGATACTGTGGGTATCAAACCAGGTATTGGTACTTTTGGCAGTGTTGGCAGGTGCCAAGTCCTGCTGGAAAATGAAATCAGCATCTCCATAAAGCTTGTCAGCAGAGGGAAGCATGAAGTGCTCTAAAATTTCCTGGTAGACCTCCTCTTACCTGCCTCCCGCAGGTCCTCCGCTTCCTGCCATCTCCCTCCCCAGAAATGCCGGCACACGCTTCCGCTCTGTCCCGCAGTGGTTACTAGAGGGCGCGCTGGTTCCGGGCCTTAAAGGGCCAGAGCACGCATATGTAATTAATTAATTAATTATGCTCTGATCACCTTGAACTATAAAAAGGGCCCTGCACTTTCGATCCTTGCCTGAGCGTTGTTTGTAATTCCCATGTTAGTCTTGCAAATGGTCCCTTAGTGTTACCCTGCTCCCAGTATTCCCGTGCCCTGCTACCTGTATCCCGTGCTGTGTTATTGTGCCTGAGCCTGTTTAGTGATTGGAGTCGTGTCCTGCTGTCATTCACCACGTTTGGCGCAACCTGCTGTCATCCGCATGCCTGGCACAACCTTATGCACCTGCTGTCATCTGCCACGTCTGGCGCAACCTGCTGCACCTGCTGTCATCCGCAACATCTGGCACAACCTGCGACATCCACCTCCATCTGTGCTAAAGCCCCTGCCAATTGTCTGGACTATCTCAGGTACTTTCGTGCTATGTACTTCTTGTATAGACCTGTGCATTAACTGTGACTTGGCCAGCTGTCTCTCCGCTACGGCGGAGCAGCCTAGTGGGTCCATATACCCCTATATCATTACAGTACACTCAGGCGATAGACCCCGCTGGCCAGCCCTAGACCGCAGTTCAAAGGATACAGACGGACATGCATGACCTACGGACACGTCAGGATCAACTCCTTGAGGCGGTAAATTCAATCATGGCCCGTCTAGATCAACTCACTGTTCCACCTCCTCTTCCTCATCCAGAGGCTGCTGCTGCTACACTGCCCGTTGCTCCTCCTGTTTGTTCCAGATCCACAGTTTCGTTGCCTCTTCCTCCTCGCTGTGACGGTGACCCCAGAGCCTGTAGAAGGTTCATCCACCAATGCATCGTTCATTTTAGGCTACGAGCCCATCTCTTCACCCCTGAGGAGGCCAAAGTAGCATTTATTATCTCCCTCGTATCTGACCAGGCCCTCGCCTCGCATGGGCGAATCCCACCTTGGAATACCAGGGACCTGAATCCTCGGACCTAGCCTTGTTCCTACAGTCTTTCCATGCTGTGTTCGAGGAGCCGGGCCCACTGCTGACTCTCAAGCAATCAGGCTCCACAGTAGGAGAGTATGCTATCTCCTTTCGTATCCTGGCAGCAGAGTTGGCATTTAACAATGATGCGTTGCTGGCAATCTTTTGGCAGGGACTGTCCTCACACATCAAGGATGAACTTGCAGCCCACGACCTCCGTTCTGCCTTGGATGCCCTCATCCTCTTGGCCACCTAGGTTGACATGAGCATCCAGGAGCGCACTCAGGAGGTTCGACAGGAGAGCCAGTTTCACAGACTAGCGCCCTCGATCCAGAGACCATTATTGCCTACCCCTGGTGTGCTACCTGAAGAACCTATGCAGATAGACAGAGACAGGCTGTCAGAGCAGGAGAAACCGCGCAGATGCTCGTCTGGTTTATATCTGTATTGTGGCCTTAACCGCTTCCCGACCGCCCACTGTAAATTCATGTCGGCGCTTGCTGGGCTCTGTGCAGCGCCGACGTGAATTCACGGTGGGTGTTAAAAGCGCGATCCGGGTGTCTCAGAGTAGCGCTGACACCTGGATCGCGCTGTTATCCCCTGCCTCTAGTCCCGGAGACATGACCGGGACCTAATTCGTTCAGGTCCTGGTCATGTGATCGCAGGGAAAGTTTGTTGTAGCAACGAACTGGAAAGTTTGTTACTACAACAAACTGGAAAGTTTGTTGCTACAACAAACTTTCCCGGGGACCGATTGCGGGTGCTGCAGTCGGTTATAAGGCAAAATCAGAGGCCATACAAAAGCCTCCGGGTCTGCCATGCACAGCAGCCTATGAGAACCAGCCGGAGGCTGGTCCTCATAAGCTTCCTGTCAGTGTGACTCTCAGCGTCACACTGACAGTTTATAATACGTTACACTACCTAGGTAGTGTAATGTATTATAGCAGCTATCAGTGCTGCAGGTCTTCCAGTAAAACAAGTAAAAAGTAAAGAAAAAAAGTAATAAAAATGTTTTCTAAAAGTGTAAAAACAAGTTATAAGTTACAAAAACAAAAAATTCATTTTTTTCCTATAATAAGTCTTTTATTATAGGAAAAAAATAAAAATGTTAAAAAAAAGTACACATATTTGGTAACACGGCGTTCATAACGACCCAAACTATAAAACTATAATATTATTTTTCCCGCACGGTGAACACCGCAAAAAAAATAATTAAAAAACAATGTCAGAATCACTATTTTTTTGGTCATCAACCCTCCAAAAATATAGAATAAAAAGTGATCAAAAAGTAGAATGTACCCCAAAATAGTACCAATAAAAACTACAACCCGTCCCGCAAAAAACAAGCCCTTACACAGCTTTTTTGACTGAAAAATAAAAAAGTTATGGCTCTCAGAATATGGTGACACAAAAAATAAATAGTTTTATCGAAAAGTGATTTTATTGCGCAAACGCCACAAAACATAAAAAAACAATATACATCTGGTATCGCCGTAATCGTATCGACCCGCAGAATAAAGTAAAATGTCATTTATAGCGCACGGTGAACACTGTAAAAAAAAAAGACAAAAAACATTTTCAGAATTTTTTTTTTTTTTTTCATGCTTGCCAAAAAAAATCTAATAAAAAGTGATAAAAAAAATCACATGTACCCTAAAATGGTACCAATGAAAACTACAGATTGTCCCGCAACAAATAAGCCCTCGGACAGCTCCGGTGAAGAAAAAATAAAAAAAGTTCTGGCTCTCAGAATTATGTCCTGATGTACTCTGCCCAATTTACACATACCCCCACATTATAAACTGAAATACCAGCAAAACCCCAAACAGAGCCAGTTACCAAGCAAAATCTGCGATCCAAAAGCCAAATGGCGCTTCCTCCCTTCTGAGCCCCACAGCGTGCGCAAACACCAGCTTACGTCCACATATATGATATTTTATATCCGGGAGAACCCGCTCAACATTGTACGAGGTATTTGTCTTCAGTGGCACAAACTGGGCACAACATATTGTGCATTAAAATGGCATATCAGTGGAAAATTATAATTTTCACTTTGCACCATCCGCTGTGCATTAACGCCTTCGCGCACCACGACTTAATAGCATGTCGTGGTGCGGGGGTCTATATATGGAGCGGGCTCATGCGCTGTATTATAGCGGACACCCAGGACTAATGGGCAGGAACAGCGATCGCGCTGTTACAGGAGCCTGTAAAAATATTATACTGCAATAGATTAGTATTGCAGTGTATTGTACCAGCGTATTAAGGGTTATTGAGGGACCCCAGTGCAGGGTTATACAATGGTACAATAAGAGGGTATAATAATTCAGTTCCAGATCCTCGTTCCAGTCCCCTAAAGGCACTTTTGGGAGGTTTCCACTGTTTTGGTACCTCAGGGGCTTTGCAAATGCGACATGACACCCGAAAACCATTCCAACTAAATTTGAGCTCCAAAAGCCTAATATTGTTCCTTCCCTACTGAGTCCTGCCGTAGGTCCAAACAGCAGTTTATTACCACATATGGCGTATTGCTTTAATCAGGACAAATTGCTTTACAAATTTTTGAGTGATTTTTCTCCTTTATTCATTGTAAAAATTAAACATTTCTATTTTCACGGCCAAATTCTACTAAATTCAGCAAAAAAACTGTGGGGTCAAAATGCTAACTATATGCCTAGAAAAATTCCTTGAGGGGTGTAGTCTTCAAAATGGGGTCACTTTTGGGGGGTTTCCACCGTTTTGCTCCCTCCAGGGCGTTGCAAACGTGACATGGCACTGAAAACCAATCCAGCAAAATCTGCGCTTCAAAATCCAAATGGCGCTCCTTCCCTTCTGAGCTCTGCCGTGGGCCAAACAGTAGTTTAGTACCACATATGGGGTATTGCTGTAATCGGGAGAAGTAGCTTTACAAGTTTTGGGGTGCTTTTTATTCTTTATTCCTTGCAAATATTATTTTTTTTTATATTTTTTCAGAAAAAAAGTAGATTTTCTCAATCCTTTCGAAATCCTGCAAAGGATAAACCCTATATCCTATAAACTTAGGTTGCCTTCTACGCTCAAGATTCCCAACTCTTTCCACGTGTCCCTCCTTAAACCTGTGGTCCTGAACCGCTACAGTAAAACTCCTGGTCCTGTGGTTGCTCCCAGCGGTTCATCTGATGTGTTTGAGGTAAAGGAGATCCTGGACTTCAAGAGGCTAGGAGGAATGGCTTTCTAGTTGGTGGACTGGAGAGGGTTTGGTCCTGAGCAGAGATCCTGGGAGCCAGAGCAGAACCTCAATTCTCCTACCCTCATTAAAAAGTTCCTCTCTCGCTCTGCACCCAAGAAGAGGGGGGGTACTGTTACGGCTGCGGTCACGGACCGCAACCTTCTCTTACCTGTCTCCCGCAGGTCCTCCTCCTACTGCCGACGTTTCCCTCCCCGGAGATGCTGGCACACGCATCCGCTCTGTCCCACAGTGGTCACTAGAGGGCGCGCGCTGGGCCTTAAGGGGCCAGCACGCGCATATGTAATTATGTGAACTACAAAATGAGCCCTGCCCTTTCGATCCTTGCCTGAGTGTTGTTTGTAATTCCCATGTTAGCCCTGCAAATGGTCCCTTAGTGTTACCCTGCTCCCAGTGTTCCCGTGCCCTGCTACCTGTATCCCGTGCTGTGTTATTGTGCCTGAGCCTGCTTAGATATTGGAGTCGTGTCCTGCTGCTCCTGCTATCATTCGCCACGTCTGGCGCAACCTGCTGCACCTGCTATCATCCGCCACGTCTGGCGCAACCTACTGTCATCCGCCACAACTGGCGCAACCTGCTGTCATCCGCCCCATCTGGCGCAACCTGCCACATCCACCTCCATCCTTGCTGTAGCCCCTGCCAATTGTCTGGACTATCTCAGGTACTTTCGTGCTACGTACTTCTTGTATAGACTTGTGCATTGACTGTGACTTGGCCAGTTGCCTTTCCGCTATGGCGGAGCGGCCTAGTGTGTCCACATACCCCTAGATCGTGAAAACACCTAACCATCACACCTAGTGATGTATCCTTCCTTACCTTTCCATTAATCTCAACATATCCTGAGATGTTTGGCACAAAATGACTAGCTTTAATGGCTATGTAAACCTTTTAATGGCATTTTTTTTTTTATATAAAAAGGTCAGTCAGTGTGATTGGTACAACTTTATAAATAGTTTTTATTAAAAATAATTTTTACTTTTTGAGATATAGCTGCTCTGTATTCTCTCTAGCATTTAAAATATAAAAGTCATAAGATGTCTAGGCTGTATGTGTCTGTGTGGTCACCCAGTGGTTGTGATGTGGATTGCAGCCTATCAATGGTTTTGGTAGTGTGTTGCAAGAAATTAGAGTACTTAAAGGGGTTTTCCCACGAGGGACATCTATGACATCTATCTCTAGAACGGGGCCCCTAGACCCCGTTCTACCTCTTCGTGTGTCGGCTGATTTCCGACCATGAAGGTAAAAACAGTGTAGCTCACTGAGCTACGCTGTTTTCGTAATCCCGATAGAACGAAATGGTTGTTACGGAAACAGCTTAGCTCGCATGCTACGCTGCATCTGTAACTGCTATTCACTGCTATTGGAGTTACGGAAGCAGCGTAGCTCAGCGGGCTACGCTGTTTTCGTAACTCCCGACCATAAAGTCAGGAAGTGGCCGGGAGTCAGTACAGACAGAGCTAGAACGGGAATTAGGGGGTCCTGTTCTAGAGATAGGTGCGGGTCCCAGAGGTGGGACCCACATCTATCTGACATTTATGACATATCCTGTGGATATGTCATAAATGTTCCTCGTGGGAAAACCCCTTTAACCTCTTTCCGCCGCAACCATTTTTCAGATTTTCATTTTCATTTTTTCTTCCCCACCTTTTAAAGCGTTAGAAAGAGGGGAGCGAGCCCCTCTAACAGCCCATGGCCCTTCCTCTGCGACACAATCGTGGGGTGCCGATGGTTGATATGGCAGCCCATATGAAGGCCCCCAGGTCTGCCATCTTTGTTCTCCCATTAAGCCACATAGTGTAAGTCTATATTTATCTGTGAATACTACAAACAATTGTTGTTTAAATGGTTAACCAATATTAAATATAGCTGAGGCAAGTTGTGGCCTGCAAAACAAATCCTGTGATCTAAATTTATATATATATATATATATATATATATATACAAAGGATAAGAAAGCAGCACCGTTTGTCAAAATACGTACAGCCAGGGTGCTAGGTTTCGTTTGGACATATGACCAATGTCCCAAATACCCAGTAAATCCTTTCAAAATACGAGACAGCACACCTTGATAGTGAAAAAAGTGAATTTATTCACCACATGCGACGTTTCAGCCCTACTCCATGGGGCCTTTCTCAAGCATAACCTTGAGAAAGGCCACGGGGAGTAGGGCTGAAACGTCGCATGTGGTGAATAAATCCACTTTTTTCACTATCAAGGTGTGCTGTCTCGTATTTTGAAAGGATTTACTATATATATATATATATATAATGGGAGACTACCAAGTCTTGGGAGACTACCAAAAATGTAACCATCAAGTAAATAGTTATTAAAGGGGGTTGTCTGTATTGGGCAGTCCCCAAGCAATGTGCTGATTATGAGGGCCCTTTCTCATCTCCATGGACAGTTGTTATTACCAAGTGAAGCAGCCTGCTAGTGTTCATTTCTCTTGCAATGATTGAGACCTAGCTGTAATACCCGACTCTGCTCGTGGACATGAATGCCTCTGTTTCTGGAAGAAAAAAGTAGACTGACATTGATATTGTATAGTGTACAATTTAATATTAATAAGGCTATATTACAAATTAAGCAACTTGGGTCACAGGGGGTCAGCATAACTCCTCATCATCTATGACAATAAGTTTCAATATGTGGGTTGTCTAATTTGTATGCAGCCTATGATTTATTATGGATCAGTTTGAAATCTGAACAGAATGTTAGTGCTGAAGCCTCTTTATTGAGAAACTGTGAATTCAGTTTGACACTTGAGTTCCTGGCTCATATTGTACATACAGCTGATGATTACATTTATCTCATTTCAGCAGGACCATATCACACATTATTTATTAGATCTTCACAGGACCCTGTGTTCTCACTGTTACGGAATCATTTCCTGACTAATCTCCGACAACGTCAAGCCAAACTTGATTCGTATTTTCCAGCAAACCATAATTACTTTTCTGAAGGATAGAAAGTAGAAAAACACTGTAAACGTCTTCTCAAACTGAATTAATAAGTTACCTAAAATCTCAAAATTATATGCTAACCAACGCTAGATGCCTGACAAATTGATGAACTAGGTGGACAAAATGGACCACCTACACTACCGTTCAAAAGTTTAGGGTCACTTAGAAATTTCCTTATTTTTGCAAGAAAAGCACAGTTTTTTTCAAAGAAGATAACATTAAATTAATCAGAAATACACTCTATACATTGTTAATGTGCTAAATGACTATTCTAGCTGCAAACGTCTGGTTTTTAATGCAATATCTACATAGGTGTATAGAGGCCCATTTCCAGCAACTATCACTCCAGTGTTCTAATGGTACATTCTGTTTGTTAACTGTGTTAGAAGGCTAATGGATGATTAGAAAACACTTGAAAACGCTTGTGCAATTATGTTAGCACCGCTGTAAACAGTTTTGCTGTTTAGAGGAGCTATAAAACTGACCTTCCATTGAGCTAGTTGAGAATCTGGAGCATTACATTTGTGGGTTCGATTAAACTCTCAAAATGGCTAGAAAAAGAGAGCTTTCATGTGAAACTCGACAGTCTATTCTGGTTCTTAGAAATGAAGGCTATTCCATGCGAGAAATTGCCAAGAAACTGAAGATTTCCTACAACGGTGTGTACTACTCCCTTCAGAGGACAGCACAAAGAGGCTGTAACCAGAGTAGAAAGAGAAGTGGGAGGCCCCGCGGCACAACTGAGCAACAAGACATGTACATTAGAGTCTCTAGTTTGAGATAGACGCCTCACAGGTCCTCAACTGGCAGCTTCATTAAATAGTACCTGCAAAACGCCAGTGTCAACGTCTACAGTGAAGAGGTGACTCTGGGATGCTGGCCTTCAGGGCAGAGTGGCAAAGAAAAAGCCATATCTGAGACTGGCTAATAAAAGGAAAAGATTAATATGGGCAAAAGCACACAGACATTGGACAGAGGAAGATTGGAAAAAAGTGTTAAGGACAGGCGAATCAAAGTTTGAGTTGTTTGGATCACACAGAAGAACATTTGTGAGACGCAGAACAACTGAAAAGATGCTGGAAGAGTGCCTGACGCCATCTGTCAAGCATGGTGGAGGTAATGTGATGGTCTGGGGTTGCTTTGGTGCTGGTAAAGTGGGAGATTTGTACAAGTAAAAGGGATTTTGAATAAGGAAGGCTATCACTCCATTTTGCAACGCCTTGCCATACCCTGTGGACAGCGCTTGATTGGAGCCAATTTCATCCTACAACAGGACAATGACCCAAAGCACACCTCCAAATTATGCAAGAACTATTTAGGGAAGAAGCAGGCAGCTGGTATTCTATCTGTAATGGAGTGGCCAGTGCAGTCACCAGATCTCAACCCCATAGAGCTGTTGTGGGAGCAGCTTGACCGTATGGTATGCAAGAAGTGCCCATCAAGCCAATCCAACTTGTGGGAGGGGCTTCTGGAAGCATGGGGTGAAATTTCTCCCGATTACCTCAGCAAATTAACAGCTAGAATGCCAAAGGTCTGCAATGCTGTAATTGCTGCAAATGGAGCATTCTTTGACGAAAGCAAAGTTTGAAGGAGAAAATTATTATTTGAAATAAAAATCATTATTTCTAACCTTGTCAATGTGTTGACTATATTTTCTAGTCATTTTGCAAATCATTTGATAAATATAAGTGTGAGTTTTCATGGAAAACACAAAATTGTCTGGGTGACCCCAAACTTTTGAACGGTAGTGTATGTAGGATGGAGGAGCTTGCCAGCTGGGAGGATAGGACACACTCCAGATTTATCAGAACTTGGGGCTCCTGGAGGGAGGCTAGATGTGATATTGTTGTAGATGGGACATCCCTTATATTGCTCTCTCTAGACGAGCGCAGATTCTTCTCATGTAAATAGTTCTTGTCCCTTTTTCCTTTCCTTTTATTTCTGTGTAACCACAGACCATTCCGATTTGACCTGTTGTACTCATAACTTATTTTGTACTGATACAGGCTTTCAAGATGTAATGTTTTTTACACGATTTTGGGTACAAATCTCAATGTTTATTTCTTTGTTTTATGTGTTTATACCTGATAAACTTTGAGAAATAAAGAATTTTAAAAAAAATTGATGAACTAGAATTAATATAAGAGGAAAAGTATGACATAGTTAGGATAAGTGAGACATGGTTGGATGATAGCTATGACTGGGTGGCTAACTTACATGGTTACATTCTGATGAGAAAGGTTTGTAAAAAATGGAAAGTGGGAGGGGTTTGCCTTGTCTAAACCCCACACTAGGGACGAAATATGTGAGGAAAATTATCATGTTTATTCTCTATGATTAGAAATACATGGAAGTAAAAACCATAATAAAATACTGAATCCACAGAAAATCTTCTAGTAAGGCAAATAGATGAGGCATCAAATCACAATGAGGTAGTTATTATAGGTGACTTCAACTACCCAGAAATACACCCCTGTTAAAATGGCAGGTTTTTGTCATGTCAAAAAATCAGTACAAGATTAATAATTTCAGAACTTTTCTCACCTTGAGGCCCCATGCACATGACTGTGGGAAAACTCTGTAATTGCGGGCCCCAATATGGTCCGCAATTACGGACCCGCCTAGTTCTATTGGCCGCGGACACCTTTCCGTAGAACCGTGCCGGGACATATGGAGCATGTCCTATCTTTTGGATTTTGTGGGCCGTTCTCCCATACTTTGTATGGGAGCATTGCATGAAAATGCGGCCCGCGGGCAGCGGCGGCCGGCCGTGCCTGCAATCGCGGGCTGTGATTACGGGCATGGCTGTGTGCATGAGGCCTGAATGTGACCCATAATCTGTACAATTCCATTGAAAAACAAACTGAAATCATTTAGAGGAGAAAAAAAATAACAAAACTACAATAATGTGTGAACAACCCCTTATAATTGGAGATGTGGTTGTGTTCAGAATTAGCCAATTACATTTAAACTCATGATAAATAGTAGTCAATACACAGCTGTCATTATTTAAAGTGATTCTGAGTAACCCCATATAAAGTTCAGCTGTTCTATTAAGATTTTTCTGACATTTTCTTTGTTGCATGTGACCGCAAAAGCCATGGTCCGTAAAGAGCTTCCAACACATCAAAGGGATCTGATTGTTGAAAGGCATCAGTCAGGGGAAGGGTACCAAAGAACTTACAAGGTATTTGATATACCATAGAACACAGTGAAGACGGTCATAAAGAAGTGGATTACATTTGGCAGTGACATTACCAAGAACTGGACATCCCTCAAAACTTGATGAAAAGACAAAATGAAAATTGGTCCGTGAGGCTACCAAGAGACCTACAGCAACTTAAAGGACCTGCAGGACTTTCTGGCAGGTACTGGTCTTGTGGTGCATGTGACCACAATCTCCCGTATTCTTCATATGTCTGGGCTGTGGGGTAGGGTGGCAAGACGGAAGTCTTTTCTAACAAAGAAAAACATCCAAGCCCGGCTATGTTTTGCAGAGACCTACATCAAGTCTGCCAAAACATGTGGGAAAATGTGTTATGGTCTAATGAGACAAAGGTTTAACTTTTTGGCCATAATTCCAAAAGGTATGTTTGGCGCAAAGCCAACCCTGCACATCAACAAAAGAACACCATAACCACAGTGAAGCATGGTGGAGTAAGCATTATGCTTTGGGGCTGTTTTTCTGCAGCTGGAACTGGGGCTTTAGTCAAGGTGGAGGGAATTATTAACAGTTCCAAATATCAGGCAATATTGGCACAAAACTTGCAGGCCTCTGCTAAAAAGCAGAAGATGAAGAGAAATTTCACCTTTCAGCACGGCAACGACCCAAAGCATACCTCCAAATTAACAAAAGAATGGCTACACCAGAAGAAGATCAACGTTTTGGAATGGCCCGGCCAGATCCCAGACCTGAATCCCATCGAAAATCTGTGGGGTGCCCTCGCAATATTACAGATTTGGAGCACTTTTTCAAGGAAGAGTTGGCAACAATTCAAGTCAAGATGTGCCATGCTGATCGACTTCTACCCAAAAAGACTGAATGCGGTCATAAAGTCAATAGATAATTCAACAAAATATTAGTTGAAAGGCGTGCATTTTTATGCAACCACATAATTTTTGTTCTTTATTTTTCTTTTTCCACCCTAAAAATTTAAAGGTTTGTTTTTTAATACAATTGTACAGATTATAGGTGACATTAAAGGTGGAAAAAGTTCTGAAATTATTCGTCTTGGACTGATTTAGTAACATGACAAAAACCTGGCATTTTAACAGGGGTGTGTATACATTTTATATCCACTGTAATGTAAGTGGGTAAGTAACTGGCTCATTAATAGAAATCAGAGTTTGGTATTAACCGTAAAACGGTACATATTAAGATTGGGTCACTTTTACTAGTGGGATTGCATAGTAAAATTTAAATTTTTACACTAAACTGTGTAAAGTTATTTACACAAAGCAGGACAGTATTATTTTACAAATGGATCTGGAGAAGTTGGAGCCTTGGGCAGAGTAGTGGCAAATGTGGTTTAACAATGATAAATGTAAGGTTATGCACTTGGGAAGGAAAAATACATGTTACCGTTACATACTTAATGGGAAAATACTGGGTAAGGCCCCATGCACACGACCGTAAAAAAAACTCTAATTGCGGACCGCAATACGGTCCGCAATTACGGACCTGCCCGGTTCTATTGGCCGCGGACAACTTTCTGTATCGCTACGGAAGGGTATCCATGCAGTAGAACCGTGCCGGGAATTATGGAGCGCGGGTGTCGGCAGTCGGCCGTGTCCGCCATCGTGCCGTGTTGTGCCCGTACTAAGGCCCCATGGACACGACCGTATTTTCATCTATCCCGAAATACTGTCCGTAAATACGGCTCTGTATGCTTCCGTATTCCATCCGTATATACGGATCCGTATAATAAGGGGGCAGATGCAAATGATGTCATCAGCATGTTGCATAGCAACGCTTCCGTAAATACGGATTGGATGCGGATGCACATCCGTAGCCGTCCGTATTTATGGAAGCTCCCATAGGCTTCTATGGGAGAGTCCTTGCCTTAATTACTGACAAGAATAGGACAGGTTCTATAATTTTTTTCAGCACGGACACCCATCAGTAAAAATACTGAAAGGTATCCGTGGCCAATAGAAATTAATGGGTCCATATAAAAAAAGAGGGAGGCTGCAAATGATGTCACCAACATGTTGCATAGCAACGCTTCCGAAAATACGGACTGTTTACGAATGCACATCTTCTATGGGAGAGTCCGTGCCATAATACGGACAAGAATAGGACAGGTTCTACAATTTTTTCAGCACGGACACTCATCAGTAAAAATACTGAAAGGTGTCCGTGGCCAATAGAAATGAATGGGTCCGTAATTACGGTCCATAATTACGGATGAAATATATGGTCGTGTGCATGGGGCCTAAGGCTCCTTGCACACGACCGTGCCCGTAATTACGACCCGTAATTATGGGCACGTCCGGCCACGGACAGCTGCCCATTTTTACAGGCCGTGCTCCCCTTATAAAGTATGGGAGCATGGTCTGTAAAATACAAAAATAGCACATGTCCAGTTTTTTTGGGCAAGTTTCTACGGCACGGATACTTTCCCGTAAATATATGGGAAAGTGTCCCATCAGCCATTGAAACAAATGGGTCCGTAATTACGGGCGATTTTACGGTCGTGTGCATGGGACCTAAAACTGACATTGAAAAGAACAGGAATTTTAGTTGACAGTGAACTTAACTGTAGCAACCAATGTCAGGCCACTGCTGCAAAGGCAAATAAGGTAATGGAATGCATAAAAATGGGCATAATGTACATGACGAGAACATTGTTCTACCACATTATAAATGTTTATTAAGACCGCATATGGAATATTGTGTACAATTTTGGGCATCTTGGGCAGGTTCAAAGTCAAGCAACTAAAGTAATAAATGACCCACATAGATGATCAAAATTAGGGTTATTTAGTTTAGAAAAAGACGGCTGAGCAGTGACCTAATCACTATGTATAAATATATCAAAGGACAATAAGGAGATCTCTCTCACGTTCTTTTTAAAACCAGGACTGTAACTCTAATAATGGGCCATGCTCTACGTATAGAGAAAGGGAGATTTCTATCCAAATCTTTATTGTAAGAGCAGTGAGACTATGGAACTCTGTGCCAGAGGAAGTTGTTTTGGTGAATTCACTGTTAGGGTACGTCCACACGTAGCGTAAACACTGCGAAATTTCCGCAACGGTTTTTATTGCGGAAAATCCGCAGCGTAATACAGTAGCAGCAGAGTGGATGAGATTTTAACAAATTTCATCCACACACTGCGTAAAAAATACACTGAAAAAACGTTCATAAATGTATCTGCGGTGCAGCTTTTTAAACCGCAGCATGTCAATTTATGCTTCGGAATCGCTTTTCTGTTGCCTTTTTTTTCCCATTGACTTCAATGGGGAGGTAAAACCCGCAACAAATAGCAAATGTTGCGATTTTTGCAGCGGAAAAGCTACGATTCCGCTGAGGGAAAAAAAAAGCTTGTACTTATCCAGATCTCTCTGCTTCTCCGGCCTGGCCGCTCTCCTGGGATGACATTTAATCCCATGTGACTGCTGCAGCCAATCACAGGCTAAAAAAGATGTCTTTCTTGAGTATAATAATATTACGAGCTATGTTTACTAGATTACTGTAGATGGATTGTTGATCCAGGGATTTATACTGATTGCCATATTAGAGTTGGGAAGGAATTTTTCCCTAGGATGAGAAAAATTGTCATTTGCCTCATGGGGGTTTTGCCTTCCTCTGGATCAACATTGCAGAATAGTAGACTGTATTGAATGGACATATGTCTTTATTCGGCCTTATAAACTATACTATGATGCATAGAATAGAGGAAGCTAAATACTGGGTATTGGGTATTTTTTCTATTATTGGATTTCATTGCTATGTGACCACTTGGAATACGTTTTGGTGCTTCTAAGGCTTTTTACAAATCATTATCACATTTTTCTTCCTACTGTCTGTGTTTTCCTCCTTTCTCTCAAACTCAAGGAGCTTATTTTTTAAAACTAATGAACCAAAATTGTGCAAAAACCATAAGCAAATCAATCAGACGATGATGACATTATGTAAGTGGAATGACAAATTGTTTACCATGAAAAATATAGGCAATTCATATTACAGAGACACTTTATTTTTTTGCGTTTTGGCTGCCATGTTGTACACCTGGTCCAGCCTCTTATGTCTTGTCTTTGGCTGGCTTACCATGATTCTACTATGGCCACATTCTAGTGCCCCTATTATGGCGAAAACAGCCGGAATCCTTGCGGTTCTACTAAACTGAACTAGTCACCGTATGTGAAGCTCCAGTACAATAATTAGCTTGCATTTTTGCATTCTAAACACTCTAAAATCCTGGCAGCATATTGTGCCATCATTTATACTGCAATTTACAGACGGCATGTGCCAAGAATAATCTGTAAATGTATTGTGTTTATATGTCTTATATGATTTATCTAGTTGTCTCCATATGATTTTGAAGCAAATAACAAGTGTAACGGCTTGGAGAGTAGTATATGGGGCGTGTGACTAATAAGACACCTCTATGTCATTTCTCTCAGCAATCATCTGCTCAAGTTGTTCAGCACAGCAGAGAGTTTGAAGACGCATTAGCAAGCCTCATCATTATGATTTCACCCATGGCTCCACATTTGGCGTCAGAATTATGGAAAGGTAAATCCTAGAAATCCTTATAAGTTTTTATGTGCACGCCAATATAAGACAATCATGTTTGTACTGTGCTACAGATTGTAGTATAGTTATGAAAACATTCAATGATTGTAATCTTGTGTTGGAGGCTTTCTTAGGTCCATCATGGCTGTCCAGTGTCATGAGGAATAAACACTTCTATTTAAGTGCTGTGAGGGAGTGGATTCCTCACCCTGAAACGAAAGAGTTCCCCCAACTCCACATCCCAAATAAATGAGTCGGGTGGAGGGTTTTCAGATTATCGGCTACTTCTTCTCATATAGATTTATAGTTTATTTTGACAGTTCATGGATTTACGAATGGCTTTTAGCCTAGGTTTACATTATTCCTGTTCAGAGGCACCTTACTCATGATACACAATATCTAATCTATCTTTATGTTTTGTAGGTATGGGACATGTGGTTCATAAACTGTGCACACACTATAACTGGAAAAAAGATGTCCTCCTGCAGGCCTGGCCCACACTTGACCCGGAATACCTTAGTCAACCCGACACAGTAGAGGTTTTAGTACTGGTAAGGATAAAAGCCCTCTAGCTTGATACAAGGACAACTTGCGTGACCCAAATTTGACATTTATTTATTTCCATGTGTGTGTTATACTGTTATACATACAATATCCTGTCATCTGTATTTCAGATTAATAACAAAACCTGTGGCTCAATCAGTGTACCATTCACCATATGCCAAGATTCTAAGAAGGTGCAAGACCTTGTTTTGCAAAGTGATCTTGGCACAACCTATCTTCAGGGCCGGACTATTAAAAGGGTGATTCTCTCTCCACGGAGAACTCTTGTGAACTTCCTTGTGCCGGAGTGAAGATTGCAAACAGGAACACTTGAAGCCAGTCACGCCAACACAGAATATACAATATGAGCTTGGTATTTGCACTAATCCAACGTTATACTTGGCATCTGCTTATCCAGCATTGTGTCCAGGTCCATATGCAAAGACCTCCTGAAGCATGCTTAAGCTGTTAAAAAAAAGACAATCCTTACATCTGCCACGAACATGGGACTCCAAATCTGTAATGATGAATAGCAAAATTGTACATTTTAATAAAAAATACAAGAACTCTTTTTTTTATGTTTACTATCAACTATTCATATTCTTGTAAGTGATATGATTGTATCTGATGAGAAATGTCATTAATAGTGTAAAAAAAATATTCTACACATAAAATAACACATAAATATGTGGTTTGTAGATTATTTTTACCTATAATATAATTTACATATGATTTTTGAGAGAACACTGGTATGCATAAAGAAATAAAATCAATCATCCATTTTCAACCACTTTATGGCAGTTAAAGGGGCTTTCCACGTTGACAACACCCGGACCCCGCACCGATCAGCTGATCCGGATGTTTTGAACAGTATGCAGTAGTTGGAGCCGGAAGCAGATGGCTCTGACCACTGCATAGCCGCCGTTCAACAAGCTCTGCTCCTATTAATTTGAATAGGAGCAGAGCTGCAGCTCGGCCACTATTGTTTGACTGCAGCCATTTATTTCCGGCAATATCGTCTGATGCCCAGAGGCAGCCGCAGCAGCTCATCAGTGCGGGGTCCAGGTTTCAGACCCGCATAAATCAAATACTGATGACCTATCCGGTGGAAAGGTCATCAGTTGTCAGAACATGGAAAACCCCTTTAACTTGTAACTTTGCATAAATGGGTTTTAGTGATGGATATTCCTTAAATTCTGTGTACAGTTTTGAAAACAATTATTTTTTTATTATCAAATCAATGTGCTATGTGCTTATAATCAACTTTCAAATTGACTTTTATTAAAAATAGTTTTGTTTTTTTACGATACAGCTTCTATGAATCCTGTATACATAGAAGCTGTATCGTTCTCTCAGCCGAATCCGATAGTTAATTTGTACCGATGGCTCGGCTGAGAGCGGGTCCTGCGTGTCTGACGCACAGGATCCAGCTAATATCAATCACATCTAAATTAATAACAGAGATTAACCACATGAAATTAAAAAAATTCAGTTTCAGAGGGGCATGGCTTGGCTATTGGACTGAATGGCCGCTTGAAGGATCAGCTCCGCACTGCATCACCGACAGTCAGCGACTACTACCTCCCAGGAGCTCGGCTAAACAGAAACAATGCCTGCACACTGCCCAACACTTGCTGGAGACTGTAGGAGAACAAATAAGAGATAATTTTGTAACTTCTGTGCGGAGTGATATTTTTGAATCTATACCGTCTACATCTGATCCTGTCACAGGACATACTCTTAAAACTATGTTACAAGCTTTACAACACTCTCTTCACTCTGGATTCGCTCAATTACTTAAACCAATGTCTGCATTTATTCATGCCGTGAAAGAAAGGGTACAATATGTATAATCAAAAATGGGCGCCTTTGCTTCATCTCACAACGAACTTTATTGACGCTCATTATGACCTAGAATCAGACCTGACTCAAAGTAAAGCAAAAATTGCCAATATGGAAGACAGATCTTGCCGAAACAACGTTAAATTTAGGGGTATCCCTGAAGAAATAGCAGCCAAGAATTTGACTCCTTACATTTAGGCATTCATCAAAACTCTTCTTCCTAAATGTTCACCGAGGGATTCTGATAATAAACAGAGCTCATAGGGTCACCAGGCCAAAACACTTGGCAGACAATGTCCCAAGGAATATCTTAGCTCGCTTCCACTTTTACCACATCAAGGAGCTCATCATGGCGGCGTCAAGACAAAAGGAAGCACCCCCTGCTCAGTATAAAATGATTGGCGTCTATACAGACCTATCCGCAACCACTTTACAACTCTGGAGACAATTCTCCCCTATTACTACTGCACTCAGAGATAACAAGATCCTTTATAAATAGGGATTTCCGGTCCGTTTGCTGATCAACAAAAATAATTCTATGCATGTAATTAGATCCTTACAAGATGGGATTTTGTTGCTAAGACAGTGGGACATCTATCATCCCCTCAAAACCTACTCTTAGGGCTTCTTCGCGACCCTTCAGAGGTGAATGGCAGTTAGCCAAAACCCACACCGCTCAGGTAACTTGTATGGTATATGCATTGTTGTGCTTGATACCTGAAAGCCTGGTTCACACACTGATTGAATTACCTTGAACTCCGGTCACGAACTGACTATTTCCCCCACTTACTCATCTGAACATTACCAATGTTAGACTTTGAATGTCTCTGTTTTGTTATTATGAATTTCTCATATGTTTTATGCAGATATTGATACATATGCTCATCTTATACTGTAATCGATATGTATATATGGTTCCAATTTTCACATTTTGTACTTTATCTTGATAAAACTCTATATGGTAATTCTATTCAATTGAGATTGCAGTCACCAGCATGCTCCTCCTGATAATGGCTCTTAAATTTGCTTCCCTCAATGTTAATGGACTAAACAGTCCGCACAAATGGGTTACATGTGGACAGAGGCCAAACAGTTGACATGCAACATATTTTGTGCACAGGAAACACATCTACTACAAAACGCTGCACATCGCATAAAACACCCCTTGTTTCCACACATCTTTCAGTCACATTACACCACAAAATTCCGGGGCGTGCTGGTGGCTGTTGCTTTACAATTGATTTAAATCCTTAGTTGATCCTAATGGTAGATATGTCCTTCTTATCTGCCTGATAAATAATGTCAAATATACTACACTATCAATATATGCACCTAACAGTCACCAACTGAGATTTTTACACAAAACTCTCAGATTCCTTTCCAAACATAAACAAGGAAAACTGATTATGTGTGGAGATTTCAACTCTTTTATGGCTGTCGATATAGATTCGACTTCTCACTCACGTCATTCGCACACTACTCTCAGTGATTTGTTCTGAAGGGAGGAGATGTATGATGTCTGCCGCATGCATCACAGCTCAGAGAAAGATTTCTCATTTCACTCTCAAATGCATAACCGCTATTCTAGGATCGATATGTTTCTGGTCGATAGAGAAACGCTATTCTTGTCAAAAAACACGTCTATAGGAGACATTCGTTAGTCAGATCACACTCCTGTCACTTTGACAATTACAGAAGTTTATAATTCCCCTCTGAACTATATGTGGAGATGTAACTCCTTTCTTTTATCCCACCCTACTCATATGCAAACTATAGAAAGGAATCTTAACGATTATTTTCTAAATAATCTCTTGGAAGCGAAAAATAAAACTACTCCTTCTGAAACATGGCCTACACGTTTCTTCCTCCTGAGACAATGGCTCTGTCAATGTTTACTGTCTGACTACGAGAAAAATCTTAGGAAAACTAAAGCTAGGTATTATTCCCAAGACTTATAAAGCTGGGAAACTACTGGCTGCTCGCCTCAAAACCCAACATCAAAAATATAGAATTCCGTATTTAATAGATTCCCAAACTCAAAATCAAATTCTAGACCCCAGATATAGCAGACCAATTCCATAAATACTATTCTGCCCTATATAATAAAAAAAATGACCTATTTGTTGAAAACCCTACCCGACCCGATATACAGGACTTCCTGCAGAAAGCCCCTTTGCCTAAACTATTAACAGATCAATTAAATGCTCGAAACTCCGCAATTACTGACAAGGAAATTTTGACAGTTATTAACTCGCTTCCCCAGGGCAAATCCCCCGACCCAGATGGACTTACTAATTCATATTATAAATCCTTGTCCTCCATAATAACTCCATTCGTGAAAAAAATCTTTCAAAACCAATCGGCTCTTATTGTTACTCTCCCAAAACCCGGTAAAACTCCTGATGTCCCCCAAAACTTCCGGCCTATATCGCTGCTAAATTCGAACCTGAAACTATATGCAAAACTACTGGTAATGAGGCTTGCTCCCATGTTGTCCACCCTGATGCATGGGGATCAAGTGGGCTTTGTTAAAGGAAGGCAAGCCTCGGATAATAAGAGACGGGTTCTTTATTACACCTCATCAAAACAAATAAAACTCCAGCGATAATGCTGGCATTATACGCTGAAAAGGCATTTGACCACATTAACTGGTCCTATGCCTTCTTGACACTACGGGAAATGGGTTTCGATGGAAAAATTCTAAATGCCATTGGTGCTCTCTATTCAGGCCCGGCAGCAAAAGTATATACCAATGGTGTTCTCTCTGAAGATTTCCATATAACCAATGGCACACGACAGGGATGCCCCTTATCCCCAATAGTATTTATACTATCCATGGAACCGTTGGCCCAATGGATCAGACATTATAATGAGGTTTCGGGAATAAAGATCCTTGACAACACACACACTATTTCTTCCTACGCTGATGATGTCATCTTAGCTTTAATGAATCCAGAGTCTTCTAGCTGCCGCCATTGACATTATTAATAATTTTGGCAAACTTTCCTACTATAAATTAAACACACAAAAGTCACAAATACTCCCGCTCCACTTAGACCCTTCCATTTTGCACTTCCTTCAGACAAAATATCCCTTAGACTGGCAAATGAAAGGTATTCAATATTTAGGAATTACCCTTACATCCTCGTATCGTGACCTATTTAAGGCCAATTACAAATCTCTTATACATTCTACTTAATTTCATTCTGGATAGGCAGAATAGCTGCCTACAAAATGCTTCTACTGCCGAAACTACTATATCTTTTTAGAACACTTCCTATTAGTCTTCCCAAAAGGTTTTTTCTAACGGCGCAAAAAACTCTTTCCCGTTTTGTATGGGCAGGTCGTAAGCCAAGAATAGCATTACAAATACTAACTCGAGACAAAAAAATTGGAGGATTGGGTATACCAGATACTCATAGTTACTACATAGCAACCCTAGTATTGCAAATATCTAATTGGTGGAATAATGATATGAACAAACAATGGTTACACATAGAAATCTCATATATCTCACCACTTAGATTGAAAACGACCCTGTTCTTAACCCCTTCCCGCTCCTGGACGTACTATTAGGTCATGGTAACCATAGCGTTCGCGCTTCATGACCTAATAGTACGTCTCGGGAGTAACGCCCATTTTGGCCGTCCTCCCGACACATACAGGACCTGTGACAGCTGCTGTCTCGTACAGCAGCTGTCACAGCTCCTACAGCGGGGACCGATCGCTGTGTCCCCGCTGATTAACCCCTGAAAAGCCGTGTTCAATAGCGATCACAGCTTTTTAGGGGTTAAGCTGCCATCGCCGGCCTGCTACACGATAGCGGCCGGCGATGGTGACTATGGCAACCGGACACCAAACAATGGCGTCCGGCTATGCCATAGACGGAAGCCTAGTGGGTCCTGACAAAGTCAGGACCCACTATGCTTGCTGTCAGTGAGTAGCTGACAGCTCTGACACACTGCACTACGCATGCAGTGCAGTGTATTAGAATAGCGATCAGGGCCTCCTGCCCTCAAGTCCCCTAATGGGACAAAGTAATAAAGTTAAAAAAAAGTTAAAAAAAGATGTGTAAAAATAAGAAAATAAAAGATTTTAAAGTAATAGCGGCCGGCGATGGTGACTATGGCAACCGGACACCAAACAATGGCGTCCGGCTAT
This sequence comes from Rhinoderma darwinii, assembly GCF_050947455.1. NCBI lineage: Eukaryota > Metazoa > Chordata > Amphibia > Anura > Rhinodermatidae > Rhinoderma > Rhinoderma darwinii. Next base: position 260,655,376 of record NC_134691.1, on the reverse strand, counting down.
GCCATAGGTGGAAGCCTAGTGGGTCCTGACAAAGTCAGGACCCACTATGCTTGCTGTCAGTGAGTAGCTGACAGCTCTGATACACTGCACTACGCATGTAGTGCAGTGTATTAGAATAGCGATCAGGGCCTCCTGCCCTCAAGTCCCCTAATGGGACAAAGTAATAAAGTAAAAAAAAAGTTACAAAAAGATGTGTAAAAATAAGAAAATAAAAGATTTAAAAGTAAAAATCCCCCCTTTTCCCTTATCAGCCCTTTATTATTAATAAAAATATATAAACAAACAAATAAACTATACATAATTGGTATCGCCGTGTCCGTAACGGCCTGAACTACAAAATTATTTCGTAATTTATCCCGCGTGGTGAACGCCGTAAAAGAAAATAATAATAAACCGTACCAGAATCACAATTGTTTGGTCACTTCACCTCCCAAAAAATGGAATAAAAAGAGATCAAAAAGTCGCATGTACCTAAAAATGGTACTGATCGAAACTACAGTTCGTTACGCAAAAAATAAGTGCTCGCACGGCTTTATTGATGGAAAAATAAAAAAGTTATGGCTCTTAGAATAAGGTAACACAAAAAGTGAATGATTTTTTACAAAACGTATTTTATTGTGCAAACGTCATAAGACATAAAAAAAACTATAAACATATGGTATCGCCATAATCGTATCACCCCACAGAATAAAGTGAATATGTCATTTATAGCGCACGGTGAATGCTGTAAATTGCAGTTTTTTAGTCACCGCGCCACTTAAAAATAGAATAAACACTGATCAAAAAGCCGCATGTACCCCATGAAAACTACAATGAATTCCTCAAGGGGTCTAGTTTCCAAAATGGGGTCACTTTTGGGGGGTTCCACTGTTTTGGCACCACAAGACCTCTTCAAACCGGACATGGTGCCTAATGAAAAAGAGGCCTCAAAATCCACTAGGTGCTCCTTTGCTTCGGAGACCGGTGCTTCAGTCCATTACCGCACTAGGACCACATGTGGGATATTTCTCAAAACTGCAGAATCTGGGCAATACGTATTAAGTTGCGTTTCTCTGATAAAACTTTTTGTATTATAAAAAAAATGGTATAAAGAGGATTTACTGACAAAAAAAATCTGTCAATTTCACCTCTACTTTGCTCTAAATTTCTGTGAAACACCTAAAGGGTTCATAAACTTTCTAAATGCTGTTGTGAATACTTTGAGGGCTCTAATTTCTAAAATGGGGTATTTGATAGGGATTTCTAATATATGGGCCCCTCAAAGCAACTTCAGAACTGAACTGTAACCTAAAAAAATTAATAAATTAGGCAATACTTCGCTTCTTACATTATACAGATAATGAGCCGTGCCCACCCCGAGATGACCCCAGTTTTGACCGTTTGTATAAACGGAGACCCCTATTAGACCGTTCCAGTGCCCGGTTTTCCCAAGCATACACCCCCGAGAAGTGTATTTCTATTGATGAGTCCTTGGTACATTTTAAAGGGAGGCTTTAATTCCGCCAGTACCTGCCGGGTAGGACACCAGTATTCAGCCCCCAGAATGCCCCCCCTTACTGGGAGTTAATGCAAAAATTGTGTGGGATTTGGTGCACCCACTGCTGGACCAGGGTTACCACCTCTACCTGGATAATTTTTATACCAGGGTTCCACTCTTCAACTGCCTTGCTTCCAGAAGTCCTGCGGCATGTGGCACCGCTATAAGAAATCTGAGACGCCTCCCTAAGACTCTGCTTGGGCAAACAAGAAGGGGTGAGAGCAGGGCATAATCTATCAGCAACATATTGTGTGTCAAGTACAAGGACAAGAGAGATATCCTTGTATTGACAACAATACATGGCCACACCAGTACCCATGTACCTGTACGAGGTACCAGTACAGAAACCAGACTGCATCCTGGACTACAATAGGTACATGGGATGGGTGGACTTGTCAGATCAAATCCTGAAGCCCTACAGCGCCATGCGGTGTGGTATAAGAAGCTGGCCGGGCACCTCATACAGATGGCATTGTACAATGTGTACGTGCTACGTCGATGTGCAGGCCAGAGGGGAACTTTCCTGGAATTTCAAGAGGTGATTATCAAGAACCTAATCTTTAGCGACCAAGATGGGGGGGCACCCAGTACTTCTGGAAGCGAGGCCACATGCATCGCACCAGGGCAACACTTTCCAGGAGAAGTTCCCCAAAATGGCAAGAAGGGAAAAAGTCAAAAGAGGTGCAAAGTCTGTTATAAGAGGGGGATAAGGGAGGACACAATATATCAATGTGACACGTGTCCCGAAAAACCAGAGCTCTGTATGAAAGAGTGTTTTAAAATTAATCTTACATCCCTTGGTTTATAATCTACCCCAATTTTACTTACCCTGATGTACTCCGCACAGCTTATCCCCCCTCGTCTTTCCCCTCTGGGCCCTGCTGCGTGCACAGGCAGCTGATAACAGCCACATTGAGGGTATTGCCGTACCCAGGAGAACCCACATTACAGTTTATGGGGTGTATGTGTCCGGTCAAAATGCTCAATACACCTCTAGATGAATGCCTAGAGTGTCACTTCTTGCGGGTTTCAACTGTACTGGTACCTCAGGGGCTTCTGCATACATGACTTAGCACCATAAAAGCTCCAGTAGGCCAAATGGTGGTCGTTTCCTTCTGAGCCCTCCCATGGGCCCAAACCACAGTTTATCATCACAAATGGGGTATTGCGGCACTCAGAACAAATTGCGCAACAGAATGGGGTATTTTGTTTCTTGTGAAAATAAGAAATTTTCAGCCAAAACTACATATTATTGGAAAAAATTAATTGTGTATTAATTCCCAGCCCAATTCAAATAAGTTCTGTGAAAAAACTATGGGGTCAAAATGGTCACAACACCCATAAATGAATTCCTTGAGGGGTGTCGTTTCCAAAATGGGGTCACTTCTGGTGGGTTTCCATTGCTTTGATACCTCTGGGGCTCTGCAAATGCGACATGGCACCCGAAAACCAATCCAGCTAATCTGGACTCCAACAAACACACAGCGCTCCTTTCATTCTGAGCCCTCCCATGGGCCCAAACGGCAGTTTATCACCACAAATGGGGTATTGCCGCACTAAGGACAAATTGGGCAACAAAATTGGGTATTTTTTTCCCTGGGAAAATAAGAAATTTTGATTACAAATGACATCTTATTGGAAAAAATGAAATTTTTTTAATTTCACAGCCCAATTCAAATAGGTGCTGTGAAAAAACTGTGCGGTCAAAATGGTAACAACAACCATAAATGAATTCCTTGAGGGGTGTAGTTTCCAAAATGGGATCACTATTGGGGGATTCCTACTGTTTTGGCACCACAACACCTTTTCAAACCTGGCATGCTGCCTAAAATATATTCTAATAAAAAAGAGGCCTCAAAATGCACTAGGTGCTTCTTTGCTTCTGGGGCTTGTGTTTTATTCCACGAGCGCAGTAGAGCCACATGTGGGACATTTCTAAAAACTGCAGAATCTGGACAATACATATTTTGTAGTGTTTCTCTGGTAAAACCTTCTGTCTTACAGAAAAAAAATTGAATAAAATTGTAATTCAGCAAGAAAAATTAAATTTGCAAATTTCACCTCCACTTTGCTTTAATTCCTGTGAAATGCCTGAAGGGTTAAAAAACTTTCTAAATGCTGTTTTGAATACTTTGAGGGGTCTAGTTTTTAAAATGGAGTGTTTTATCAGGGTTTCTAATACATAGGCCCCTCAAAGCCACTTCAGAACTGAAGAGGTACCTTAAAAAAAGGCTTTTGACATTTTCTTAAAAATATGAGAAATTGCTGTTTATGTTCTAAGCCTTGTAACGTCCAAGAAAAATAAAAGAATGTTCAAAAAACGATGCCAATCTAAAGTAGACATATGGGAAATGTGAATTAGTAACTATTTTGGGTGGTATAACCGTCTGTTTTGCAAGCAGATGCATTTAAATTCTGAAAAATGCTATTTTTTCAAAACTTTCTCTCAATTTTGCAATTTTTCACCAATAAACACTGAATATATCGGCCAACTTTTACCACGAACATGAAGCCCAATGTGTCACGAGAAAACAATCTCAGAATCGCTTGGATAGGTTTAAGCATTCCGACGTTATTACCACATAAAGTGAAATATGTCAGATTTGAAAAATGGGCTCTGAGCCTTAAGGCCCAAACTAGGCTGCGTCCTTAAGGGGTTAAGCTTCTGGGACGTTCCATCTCCTCGGTCACTTTCCCCATTGATGACAGCTACATTGGAATGCTGGTCATACATCCAATGTGATGCACTAGATCGTGTCCCGCTACTAAAGCAATATATTCCCCTGGAATTTTTCATGTTCATAATTCCTAACCTTTCTTTGACGTCATGGGTCGCGAAAGGCATCACTGATATCTACGTATTGTTTGTAGACAATCAGTACGTTTTGAATACCTTTCATCCAAATACTCCCTGCCTAACTCTGAATTTTTCAGGTACTTGCAAGTCAGACACTGCATTACAAATAACAATAATTTTGGGGGGGCGTGGCCAGACGTTGAAGTGAGAGGATGCTAGTCTGGTGTGCTCCATTGTGACTGTTTGTTTTTCATCTCAGCTCATCCTCCTTCCAGAATCCACCAAGTAGTCCAAGACATTTATAGGTGCATCCCCGCTGTCTTACGGAACACTGTGATCCTGATTTGGTCTGGTTTGGTGTCCCTGAACGCCCCAGCCTAGCAGCTGTACCGGATCCCCGGACTAAATTTATTGCAGGAAGTGCGCGTACCGCACTTCGGGCTCAGTGGATATATCCGCACATGCCATAGTCAGCATCTTCATTCAACGACAGGTGAGGATTCTACACTCTGCTGTTCCTCACCACAGGCTTCACAGGTGACTGGAGGAAATTCCCTTTATGAATAAGATCGATTGCATGTGCGGCCGCCTTTTTGCCCCTGCCTACAGGCGGGTACACGTGGTTTTACCAATAGGTCTCCCTGCACACTAGGAGGATACTGCTAGCTATATAGTACAGTGATCCATACTAATAACGGATCATTATTTGCCACCTTCCGGGATAAAAACGTCAGCTACTCACTCTGACCCCCTCCACAGCTTCTTATATCAGTCATAATTTGGCAAGGCACAACGGACACTGATAGTGACTGACTGCCTTAAATGCATCAGTATCTTTGAAAAGGGGCACTGCTCCAATTTTTCTTGATTGCATCCATAGTGCATTCTACGACCTCTTATTGACTTGGGACAATACAATTCAATATTTGCTGCTGGATACACTACCACTAGGACTCGAGGCCCAATTTTTTCTTGGCATTTCATGGAACTTTTGGTGATGGCCATCATTTGATCTACTCCTGGGGAAGATAAAGGGGAATTATGTTTTACTAGCAAATAATATCTACGTCACAGTGCTTGAGCTCTCATATGATAGTAACAGATACTTGGATTGTCTAATATGGTGAAAATTGGCACTCCAAAACAACACCGGAAAACGCAATCCGAAATGGATACATTTCTGAAACAGAGAACCCCATCTAACAAGAGAGCACCTTCTAAACCTACACCTATTCCGACTCCAGTGTCGGAGAATATGGAATCCTCGGAAGAAAGCTCAGATGAGGAAGAAGCTCGGGGAGCCTCCTCATCTATTCAACTATCGCAACAAACTATGCAGAAAATAATTAAAACTGCTCTTAAACCAGTTCTGAAGGAATCGAATGACATTAAATACTCAATGGCAGGGTTGAACACCTGGAGGACACTCCAATTTCACTCCTCAATCATGGCAAAGCCACAACCGACACTTTCCAAACCTGCCAAACTCACCTGAATAGCCTTCTTACTTATGTTGAAGACCAGGATAATAGGGGTAGGAGAAATAATCCCCGCTTAAGAGGAGTTCTGGAATCTGTTCCTGTTGCAGAGATAATGGATACTACATACACTACCGTTCAAAAGTTTGGGGTCACCCAGATAATTTTGAGTTTTCCATGAAAACTCACACTTAGGCTGGGTTCACACAACCTATTTTCAGGCGTAAACGAGGCGTATTATGCCTCCATTTACGCCTGAACATACGGCTCCAATACGTCGGCAAACATCTGCCCATTCATTTAAATGGGTTTGCCGATGTACTGTGCCGACAACCTGTAATTTACGCGTCGTCGTTTGACAGCTGTCAAACGACGACACGTAAAATGACTGCATCGTCAAAGAAGTGCAGGACACTTCTTTGGACGTTTTTGGAGCCGTTTTCTCATAGACTCCAATGAAAACAGCTCCAAAAACGGACGTAAAAAACGCAGCGAAAAACGCGAGTTGCTCAAAAAACGTCTGAAAATCAGGGGCTCTTTTCCCTTGAAAACAGCTCCGTATTTTCAGACGTATTTGGTCACTACGTGTGCACATACTCTTATATTTATCAAATGAGTTGCAAAATTACTAGAAAATATAGTCAAGACATTGACAAGGTTAGAAATAATGATTTTTATTTGAAATAATAATTTTCTCCTTCAAACGTTGCTTTTGTCAAAGAATGCTCCATTTGCAGCAATTACAGCATTGCAGACCTTTGGCATTCTATGTAATGTCGGGGTAGGGAAACAGACAAGTGAGTCCTAATCTACCCGCCACTCAGTCCCTGCCTACTTGCAATGACCCGCCCTAGGCGACGGGGTACAACTGGGCGACAGTCCCTACACTCAATAGGTGCACGACAGACAAACAAACAATGGTACAAAGAAGCAGGGAAATGGGAAGTTGCCCACGGGAACACCGTGAGCAACAAGCGAGGTGAACGAGCCGAGTCAAACCAGGAGATGAGCGAGGTACAAAAACGCAGAGCAGAAGAGTAGTCAGAAAAGCCAAGGTCAATCACAAGCAGAGGATCAGTAGTACAAGAAGCTGCAGCAGGGCCAGGAAACCAACAGAGAAGAATCACAAGCAAGGAGGAACAGGAAAGGCAGGTATAAATAGACAGAGGGCGGGAGCTAGCTCCGTCTGGCCAGGCTGTGATAGGCTCTCCCACTCCTAAGCCTGCCATCCTGAGTGGTGGAAGATGGAGTCAGTCTCACAGACATAGAAGCAGGTGCAGACTGATTACCTATGGGCGTTGACACAGAAGATGTGCCTGGCAGATCCTTTACATTCTAGCTGTTAATTTGCTGAGATAATCGGGAGACATTTCACCCCATGCTTCCAGTAGCCCCTTCCACAAGTTGGATTGGCTTGATGGGCACTTCTTGCGTACCATACGGTCAAGCTGCTCCCACATCAGCTCTATGGGGGTGAGATCTGGTGACTGCGCTGGCCACTCCATTACAGATAGAATACCAGCTGCCTGCTTCTTCCCTAAATAGTTCTTGCATAATTTGGAGGTGTGCTTTGGGTCATTGTCCTGTTGTAGGATGAAATTGGCTCCAATCAAGCGCTGTCCACAGGGTATGGCATGGCGTTGCAAAATGGAGTGACAGCCTTCCTTATTCAAAATCCATTTTACCTTGTACAAATCTCCCACTTTACCAGCACCAAAGCAACCCCAGACCATCACATTACCTCCACCATGCTTGATAGATGGCGTCAGGCACTCTTCCAGCATCTTTTCAGTTGTTCTGCGTCTCACAAATGTTCTTCTGTGTGATCCAAACACCTCAAACTTCGATTCGTCTGTCCATAACACTTTTTTCCAATCTTCCTCTGTCCAATGTCTGTGTGCTTTTGCCCATATTAATCTTTTCCTTTTATTAGCCAGTCTCAGATATGGCTTTTTCTCTGCCACTGCCCTGAAGGCCAGCATCCCGGAGTCGCCTCTTCACTGTAGACGTTGACACTGGCGTTTTGCGGGTACTATTTAATGAAGCTGCCAGTTGAGGACCTGTGAGGCGTCTATTTCTCAAACTAGAGACTCTAATGTACTTGTCTTGTTGCTCAGTTGTGCAGCGGGGACTCCCACTTCTCCTTCTACTCTGGTTAGAGCATGTGTGTGCTGTCCTCTGAAGGGAGTAGTACACACCGTTGTAGGAAATCTTCAGTTTCTTGGCAATTTCTCGCATGGAATAGCCTTCATTTCTAAGAACAAGAATAGACCGTCGAGTTTCACATGAAAGCTCTCTTTTTCTAGCCATTTTGAGAGTTTAATCGAACCCACAAATGTAATGCTCCAGATTCTCAACTAGCTCAAAGGAAGGTCAGTTTTATAGCTCCTCTAAACAGCAAAACTGTTTACAGCGGTGCTAACATAATTGCACAAGGGTTTTCAAGTGTTTTCTAATCATCCATTAGCCTTCTAACACAGTTAGCAAACACAATGTACCATTAGAACACTGGAGTCATGGTTGCTGGAAATGGGCCTCTATACACCTATGTAGATATTGCATTAAAAACCAGACGTTTGCAGCTAGAATAATCATTTAGCACATTAGCAATGTATAGAGTGTATTTCTGATTAATTTAATGTTATCTTCATTGAAAAAAACTGCTTTTCTTGCAAATATAAGGAAATTTCTAAGTGACCCTAAACTTTTGAACGGTAATGTATGTAATTCTGAAAACGCTATTAAATGCCTAAAGATGGAGACCCGCCTCGCGATATAATTTGCAGAGTTCTCAACTATACACATTGATATGCTACCCTCAGAAAGTCGATCTGACCTCCGCGATCTGACTCATGATGGATATAAGATTTCTATCTTCCAGGATATCTCGCCAGTAACTCTCAACAAACGGAGACAACTTAAACCTGTAACGGACATTCTTAGAGATAGAACCATCTCCTATCATTGGCTCTTTGATTTTGGCTTATCATTTATGCTCAAAGGCACTTTCAGGCCAAAGGCACTTTCAGGCTCATCAAACGACCAGAAGATCTTATTCCCATATATGAAGATCTGGGACTGGATCCGAATAAATCGTTGTCCTGGCTATTGATCACAGATGTTGCGAAACTCCCAGATCTTCCTGACGCAATGCCATGGATTCCTGCCAAGGACTGCTTCTCACGCAAGATACTTACCAATCAGATGGAGTTACCACATGGGAAGCTCTCTCTCTCTCTCTCTCCTTCATAAAAGTGATTGGCAAGCAGTCTAGGGACGCAAATCATACATTTTTATGTTAAATTTTTCAACCAAAGTTATGTTACGTAAATAGATCTGTAAGGTTGATCCCTGGGAGAAAAGTGCTATGGTATGTATATTTGGTAATGTGTCTCTTATCTATGCTTGTGTCGACTCAAGACATCTATACTATCTTTGATACTTACGTGTTAACTACATGAACAGTATACAGAAGTTAATTCTTTCCTCTGATATCTCCCGATATCTGGGCACTTGTTAATTTGCCAACGACTAACTTGGAGTAAATACATTTTAATATTTGACTCGTGTTCTTCTTTTTTATCATTTGATTACCTTTGTCAACTTTACCTCTGTTAACCTTATAAGTAGGGAGTTGCACGATGCATCGAAACTTCGATACTCTTTCGATACCGTGCACCCTCAAACGGTTCGATACCGTTATTTCATGTATTTCAATACTGTTCCGCTGCACAGCTTAGCATTGTAACACATGAATGTATGAGAGCGGGGCTGCGGCTGTGTAATACATGTGTAATACAGCCATTGTCACGCTCTTGAGTCCTGACAATTGCGGCCGTGGTTAGCATGTTGTGATCTGACCAGTGCTGAGCTAATAATTGCCGGCACTGAAGGCAGAACATGGCAGGCGCACTACAAAACACCCCCATGTTCTGTCTTCAGTGCCTACGCCGCCGCTCATTAGTCCAGCGCCGGCCGCATCACCTTATGCTGACCGCGCGCTCACTTATTGTCAGGAGCGGGGCAATGGCTGTATTAGACAGCCGCAGCTCCGCTCTCACGCAGAGATCAGAGAAACCTCTCATCGCCGCTATTCCCCTGAATACTGCGATCAAAGCTATTATATACCTATAGCTGAATGTGAGGACATATCACACCTCCACTGAGGGAAGAATAACACCAAATACTAATTGTATCTGCAAAAATATATAAATCCTTTATTACATTAAATCATAAAAACATGTTGGCCATCAGGACCTAAAATACAACAGACAATTTAAAATACACTGGCATAGAGAACAGAAGGGCTATTCAAAGCTGACCACAGCATTCAAGGGGAAAATGAGAAGGGAGATGCCCCTTGGATTACGTCACAAGGAATCCCTGTGATGCGATCCAGGGACATACCATGTATGGGCAGACAGCCCAGGGTCCATTAGAGGACCCCAGGGCTGTCTTATCATATTTCCTGTTGTTAGGGCATACTGAGGTATATCCTAACAACTGCCTGTGTACTATATGTATGCAGGCTAATGTACTGGCATATAGATATATGCCAGTACATTAAAGTTTAAAAATAAAAAAGTAAAAACATAAAGTAATGTTAAATTTAAAGAAAATACACATACACATTTTTTACAATAAACATTAAAATAAGTCTCTATATAAAATCTACATATTAGATATCGGCACGGCCGTAATAACCTGCACAACAATTTTTTGGCGTAATTTATGAAACTTTCTTTCACTTATTAATATGCGGCACGAGGTGTGATGAATTTAACCTCCATGTGCCTCATATTAACAGTAATTAACCCCATCATGTACATTAAACATTAACCCAATGTTGTCCATTATGACTGAGAAACATGATGGGGTTAATTACTATTAGTGTGAGGCACATTCAAAATTCATCAGACCAGGTGCCTCACATCAGAATGTGGAAGAACTTAGTTGTTTGTTTTTTTTTTACTATTGGTAAAGTATGGTTTTGGTATCGAAAATCGCAATACTACACAAAGTATCGGTATCGAAGTCCAAATTCTGGTATCATGACAACCCTACTTATAAATACTCAATCATCATAATATGTCCACAGTACATGTTGCTTCCTGGAATATAAAGGGATTGAACTCACTGACAAAGCGGTCTAGAATCTTCCAAACTCTCCGATCTCACCATACAGAAATAGCTATTCTGCAAGAAACACATTTTGCTAGGGTAAACTCCCGACTTTACCATGTACATATTTTTCTAAATGGTACCATTCTCATCACCACTCCTCTAAGAAAAGGGGGGATATGATTGCCTTTAAAAAAATCTATCCCCTTTAATGTCACAATTTAGCGACACGGAAGGCAGGTTCCTGTTCTTGAAAGGGATGATTGCAAACACATTGGTTACCATAGCGGGCTTATATGCCCCTAATACCCAAAAGATACCCTGGATAGTTGACACTCTAACACAACTGCAAACCTTTGTCTGGTATATGTATTATAGGAGGGGACCTTAATCTTACCCTAGAACCTCTATCAGATTCCTCTAATGGAAATTCGCCTCAGTCATTTAGAAGTCTTAGGGTATGTGCACACGTAGTGACCAAAAACGTCTGAAAATCCAGAGCTGTTTTCAAGGGAAAACAGACCCTGCTTTTCAGACGTTTTTTTACCAACTCGCATTTTTCGCAGCGTTTTCACGCCGTTTTCGCTGTGTTTTTTACGTCCGGTTTTGGAGCTGTTTTCATTGGAGTCTATGAGAAAACAGCTCCAAAAACGTCCAAAGAAGTGTCCTGCACTTCTTTTGACGAGCCTGTATTTTTACGCGTCGTCGTTTGACAGCTGTCAAACGACGACGCGTAAATAACAGGTCGTCTGCACAGTACGTCGGCAAACCCATTCAAATGAATGGGCAGATGTTTGCCGACGTATTGTAGCCCTATTTTCAGACGTAAAACGAGGCATAATACGCCTCGTATACGTCTGAAATTTGGCCGTGTGAACATACCCTTACGGTGCTCAACAGAACGTTATTTGGAGAACCTCCTTTCATCAACCAAAGATTACACATATTATTCTGCTCCACATACTTCCTACCGAAGAATTTATTATTTATTTGTTATGTCTCAACACATACCCTTAGTAACTTCCTCTGCTATTGGTCATATCACAATATCTGATCACGCACCAGTTTTCATGGAAATTAATATTCTGTCACTACCCCAAAAGCCATATACTTGGAGACTCAATGAACTCCTTCCTAACAGTGACAAACATAAGCAATGTGTAGCAACCTTTCTCTCTAACTACTTTCAAAAAAATGGACATGACCAAACCCCACAGTCCATAGTTTGGGAATCTAATAAAGCAGTGGTAAGGGGTGAGTTTATATCTCTGGGTTCCTATGTTAAAAAATTACACAAAAAAGAAATTGATGACGTGATGAACAAGATATTTAATTTGGAGGGACGTCATAAAAAATAAATGGCGACTGAGGTTTAACAAGAGTTTAATATGCAGAGGGCACATTTGAGACAATTGCTGAACCTCAAAGCAGCCAAAGCTTACTTCTATAATCTCGACAAAATGTATGTTCACGGCAACAGGGAGTCAAAATTAATGGCTACTATGGCTAAGAAGAGACAAGAACAAACTTTCATTAAAGGTATACGTACTGGGGGAGGTAATGTACTTACAGATACAGCTGATATTGCCAAAGAATTTCAGAGGTATTATGAACTACTTTATAACCCTAGGTACAAAGAGTCCGACGAAGGACTGACTGAGAGGAAATTACAAATTGACGCTTTTTTACAGGATCTACGATTGCATTCTATTACTACTACCACCCAGCAAGAACTCCTGTCTAAACCCTTTACTCTCCCAGAATTAGAAATAGCCCTGAAAGATACTCCCTCGGGGAAAAGTCCCGGACCAGATGGCTTGCCTTCTGTATATTAGAAATCCTTTCCAGATATTCTCTTGCCCCAGATGCTAAATACCTTTAATTCCCTTTTTCACTCTACGGGGTTTCCGAAGCAATCTCTAGAAGCTCACACATCTATACTACCCAAAGAAGGTAAAGATACCGCTGAATGTGGTAGCTATAGACCGATTTCTTTATTAAATGTCGACATTAAACTTTATGCCAAATTATTAGCTAATAGGCTTAAGCCCTTACTCCTGGACTTAGTCCACCCAGAACAAGTAGGATTTGTATCCCGTAGGGAAGGCAAGGATAATACTCTGAGAATTCTTATGCTGGTACACTATGCTGAGACAAAACATGTACCGATGCCCTTGTTATCCACAGATGCTGAAAAAGCATTTGACCGAGTAGATTGGTTATTTATGAAGTCGGCTCTACAAAAGTTTGGGATACCAATGATAGTCATCACGCAAATTATGGCTTTATACGCCTTCTGCACAAATACGGGTTAATGCCAGTCTATCGCCCTATTTTACTATTTCTAATGGAGCCAGGCAGGGGTACCCTTTGTCCCCCCTCTTGTTTGTACTCGCTATCGAGACTTTAATACAACATATTAGGTAGAACCCACTTATACAGGGCCTACAGATAAGGGATCATACTCACTCTACAGCTGCCTTCGCTGATGTTCCCCTCATCATTACATTAAATCCGGATAGATTTTTCCCTAAACTGTCAAAAATATTTGATCATTTTCATGACCTGTCAAACTTTAAGATTAATCCAGTTAAATCTAATGCACTTGACATCACATGTCCTCCTCAGATGATACTTGCAGCCCAGACCGTATCTCAATTTCCCTGATCTTCCACCTATATAAAATATCTAGGCCTGCAGATCTCTGCATCCCCGGATTCCCGGTTTGCACTCAATTATACCCCATTATTGGGACAGATCTTAATGATTGTAAAATCTCCCATATGTCTCTTGGATAGGAAGGAGCAATTTACTTAAGATGCTCATTATACCTAAACTGACATTTAATGCAAACTATGCCTATTTATTTACCTCAGAGATTTTTCCGCAAACTCCATAGACTGCTACTGGATTATATATGGAATGGGAAGGGTCATCGCTTATCCTTGAATACCTTGACTCGACCGAGACATCTGGGAGGGATCAATTTCACTGACTTACAGGTGTATTATCAAGCGATTCAACTATGCAGAGCTATTGAATGGCATAACTGTTCTACACCTAAGAGGTATGTACCGGTAGACGAAGAAGTATGTGAATCTTCCTTAACGCAAGCACTACTTCGCTCTAACTATTTAGGGGGCAATGTCCTCAGAGTTAATTTACTGACAAAAGCAACCATATGTGTATGGAGAATGTTGTCTGATACAATGAAAAGAAGTCCTAAACCTTCTCCGTTGATGAAAGTAGGTGACTTACTAGGATTGGAAGACCCTACCCCGAAGTTATGGTTCTCCTTACAAACTTCTTTAAAGGGGACAGTGATTGGTGACATAATACAAGCGGGAACTCTTCCCAATTCGAACAGCTGAAACTCACATTTCCTACAATTTCTATTAATCACTTACATTATTCTCAGATGTTAATACATTTTAGGAATCTTTCGAAACAAGGCACTTTCCTGAGAGATCTTACCTGGTTTGAACAATTATTGATTGTGACGCAACCTATTCCTAAACTTACTTCCAAAATTTAAAAAAAACTTATTTTGAAGGCAGTCCTTCCTCAATTGTCTTATATTCAGTTCTGGGAAAAGGAATTAGGCGTTACATTTAGCCCTACTGAAATATCTCTTATATTTAAGAATTGCTCTGGCCCCTCTAGGTGTATCACTATACAAGAGACGAGTTACAAATTGGTGAGTAGGTGGTATAAAACCCCGGTTCTTCTTCACAAATATGACAGCAACATCCCCCAGACCTGCTGGAGGTGTTTGTCACACACAGGTACCTACACTCATCTTTGGTGGGACTATCACCTTATTAAACCTTTCTGGACCAAAGTCGAAGACATATTGTCATCCATTTGTCCACAAACTCCCCCACTGTCTCCAAACTTGTGAACGTGTTTTTGAATTTACATCTGATTCTTCCGAATTCCTTTAACCGCTTAAGGACTAGGCTGTTTAACAGCTAAATGACCAGAGTAAGGAGAAAAAAGCCACGGCGCCACTTGGTATGGATCAAAGAAGATGAGGTAAGAATAGGAGGAGATATATATGCTCACCGTGTGGTTTAGAAACGTTCAGCGTCGGGGTCCACGGGGTAGCTGCTGCCAGATCCGAGCCGGTCGCCTAGGAGACCGCTTGAGTACGAGAGATGCAGATAAAACAAAGGATCTATGATGGCGCTGCTGCTTGTTCGTGGACAAAGTAAGTATCCTGAGATCAAGTATAGAGTTTTGTAAAAAACTATTTATTCGCAACGCGTTTCAGCACCGAACTGGCGCTTTCATCAGGCATAGGGTTACAGAAAAAAGTGACATGTTTATATAGGGCCAGTTCAGATTGGATGATTGGGTAAAAAACCGCGAAAGCACAGTAACAGGTCAAAGTTCAAAATATACGATCTAATAAAACAAGTTAAAATACAAATACAAAAGGGGCAGGTAAAGGGTGTGAATAATAAAAGGCTGTATGTTTAGTCACAGACTGATTACGGGACGGAGTGAGTTAAAACCATGCGCGCAGCGTAAAATGTGTATGCTAACAATAACATTTTATTTTAACTAGAAACAATAGTTGGTACCATCGGGAAGCAGGGGTGGGTAGATATAATTTTATTAGGGGTTTGTGTGTAGTGTTTTTCGGAGTAGTACTGTATGTCGTTTTCAATGTTTACACGTTGCCTCGGGAACCAGAAGAGTTACGGAAGCCGAGACGCTCCAAAAGGAAATGGAACGCACGGTGAACCGCATTACGCGAAGGAAGGATGAGATGCTCAGACAGGACCGGCGGAGATTACTGGACCGAATTGGAATATGAAGATCGGGCAGGGGGTGAGTGAAAAATCTATATCTAATATCTAATATAGATATGTTCAAGAACCTTAGGTTAAATAGGTTGATATAACACTTGTGGGCGTTTATTTGGAAGGAGCGTACATTGATGGTAGTGGGTGAGGATAACGGCGGTAAGGATGCCCATACCTATATTAGTTGTTTTGGTGACAATTGCCACAGTGTGCATTATTTAACAGGAGAATTGGATTGTTGGTTTGTTAGTTTGTTATGTGAATTCCGTGATAATTGCCACAGTGTGCATTATTTAACAGGAGAATTGGATAGTTGGTTTGTTAGTTTGTTATGTGAATTCCGTGATAAATACTCATTGCCCAGCTGGAGGTTGGATATGGCTAAATGCTGTAAAAATGAAGGGATCTAGGTGATGTTTTGTTTATAATATTTTATAATTCTTTTTTTATATATTATAAAAAATTAATTAAAAATGGTTAAGTGCATAGTCTCACTAATTAGTCTAGAGATGACTCTGTAATGTCATTTAGACCCAAAGGGTGAAGTGTGTTCATTTTAAAAATCCAGTAGTTTTCTCTTTGTTTTAGCTTGCTGAATCTGTTTGGGACATCAATACTGATGTGTTCTATTGGTGTGATATTGATTTTATTGGATTTGCAGTCATGTACTTGGAGGAAATGTCTAGAAACGCTATGCTTGAGGTATCCATTGTTTATATTGTACCGATGGTTGTTAACTCTGGTCCTTAGACACTGAGTGGTTCTACCAATATATTGTAAATGGCAAGGGCACTCTAATAAGTAAATGACATAGGAACTGCCACAGTTTAGGAGAGTTTGTATATTGAAGGTTTCGTTGGTAACTGTGGATGTATAATCTAATTTTCTGTGGCTGATGGAATTGCAGCACAGGCAACGGGAGTGTCCGCATTTGTATGACCCTTTGATGCTGGAAAGGAAGTCTGTGCTAGTTATAGGATGTTTTCTTACTCTGCTGGGGGCCAGAATATTTTTCAGGGTTAGGGACCGTCTGAAAGTGATATTGGGTTTACATAATAATGTGTCTTTGAGGTACGGATCATTTTTAAGGATGTGCCAATGTTTGGAAAGAATATTCCTGATTGTTTTATTGCCCCTGTTGTAAGTGGTGATGAAGTTGAGATTGGAACTATTTGCACCCAATTTTGAAGTCTTGACAGAGGGGTTTAGACAAGACATTTGAGTAAGCTCCGAAGCTTTAGATCGTGCGCCTTTTATGAGATTTGTTGGAAAACCTTTGTCTTTGAACCTTTTTTCAAGGACTGCGCATTCTTTGTTGAAGTCATTGTCAGTACTGCAATTTTTCCTGATCCTCCTGAATTGACCAAAGGGTATGTTTTTCAACCAGGGGCGGTGGTGGGCACTTCTGAAATCAATATAACTATTAACATCGACTAGTTTAAAATGTGTTTTCGTTATAAATTCGTTGCTGACAATGTCGTATTTAATGGTCAGATCGAGATAATCTATGGATGTGGGAGAAAATGCATATGTGAATGCTAGGTCATAATTGTTTTTATTGAGGGTATCGATGAAGCGTACAGCTTCCTCCTCAGTGCCCTTCCACACTAAAAGCAGGTCATCTATGTACCGTTTGTATAGTAGAATATTATTTTTGTAGGGGTGTTCGCCATAGATGTATGTTTCTTCGAAGGACCCCATATACAGATTTGCATAGGAAGGTGCAAAACGGCTGCCCATTGCACATCCTTTTATTTGGTGGTAGAAGCTGCTGTCAAAACTGAAGATATTATGTTTAAGAATGAAGTCAATGCAGTTTGTTAGAAAATCAACCTGGGGTTTGGAAATGTTGTTAATTTGGGAAAGAAATGTGTGGGCTACTTCTAGGCCTTTATCATGTGGGATATTGCTATACAGTGTGGTTACGTCCGCTGTCAAGAAGCAGACTGGGGCTATTGTAGGGTCAAGCTTTAAGTCGTTAGAGTCTCTAATTAGTTGTGTGGAGTCCTTGAGGTGGGAAGGTAGGGTGAGGACGAGTGGTTGGAGGTGAAGGTCTATGAAATGTGAGAGATTGCTGGTGAGGGAACCTATTCCCGAAATGATGGGACGTCCGGGGGGATCTATTAGTGATTTGTGAATTTTAGGTAGATGGTAAATGAAAGGTAAGCTTGGAAAAGTGACAGAGAGGAACCTTTTTTCTTTTTTATTAATCAGACCTGATGAGGCAGCTGATTCAATTAGGTTTTGGTATTCAAGTGTGTACATAGGTAGTGGGTTTCTGGTCAATTTATTGTAAAAAGTGGTGTCGCTCAGAATCCTCATCGTTTCTTTTAGGTATTTATCCCTGTCTTGGATGACTATTCCCCCTCCCTTATCAGCCGGGCGAATTATGATGTCTTGGTTTTTCTGAAGATTTTTCATGGCCTTCCTCTCATGTACGGTTAAATTGTCAGAGTAATGGGATGGTAAATCAAGAGTTCTGAACTCATTGCTTACCAGGGATGAAAAAGTTTCGATCATAGGCCCTTGGTGGTGGGTTGGGTAAAAGTTCGATTTTGGACGGACTTCTACTGGGATGGCCCTGGGTGTGGCTGGGTTTTCAGATGTTTCTATGTTAATACTAGGTATAGTGGTGAATTTGGTCATGGCAAAATGTCTGGTGAGGGTAAGCTTCCTGGTGAACCTGTTGAGGTCCATAAAAAGCTCAAAGTTGTTGGTTGACGATGTAGGACAAAAAGAAAGACCCCTATTCAAAAGGCTGTGTTCATATGTGCTTAGAGAATGTAGTGACAGATTGAATATTTTTATTGCTGGACAAGGTTCCTCTTTTTGTTGAGAGATGGATGATGGTTTGTGGCGTTTTTTACCCCCTCTTCGTCCTCTGGGTCTGAACCTAGTTTCCTTTTGGTTGAGATTTTTTGGATTTTGGGAAAGAAATTGGTGATGGTTTGAGCTTTGGGGCTCATGATGTATGGGATCAGTATGTCCTTGCTCACAACGGTGGGAGTTAACGGAGGTCTGACTAGCTGGGAGGGTAGACCTAAAAAAGATGTTGCTGCATATGTAGTATCCAAAACCGATGTGGCTAAATCAATATTGGGGTTTATGAGCCCCTGGGTGATGTTGTGATTACAGAAATGGTCATCAGGTGAAGTTGGATTGGAAAAATAGGGGGTGTCATGGATTGATAATTCAAGAAGGGATGGAAAATGATTACCACCCTCCTCGTCTATGGAATCGTTGATCAGGGATGTGGTTGAAAGGTTGATAGCTGGGGGTACTTCCATTGGTTCCGATACGGAGGGTAACCGGGATAAATGGATTGCTAAATCTGAGGATTTGAACGCGTTCATGGGTATTCTGGGGCTATATTGGCTGTACCGGGAAGGTATGTTTGGTTGTGGGACAACAACAAACTGCATTGACTTCATTCTTAAACATAATATCTTCAGTTTTGACAGCAGCTTCTACCACCAAATAAAAGGATGTGCAATGGGCAGCCGTTTTGCACCTTCCTATGCAAATCTGTATATGGGGTCCTTCGAAGAAACATACATCTATGGCGAACACCCCTACAAAAATAATATTCTACTATACAAACGGTACATAGATGACCTGCTTTTAGTGTGGAAGGGCACTGAGGAGGAAGCTGTACGCTTCATCGATACCCTCAATAAAAACAATTATGACCTAGCATTCACATATGCATTTTCTCCCACATCCATAGATTATCTCGATCTGACCATTAAATACGACATTGTCAGCAACGAATTTATAACGAAAACACATTTTAAACTAGTCGATGTTAATAGTTATATTGATTTCAGAAGTGCCCACCACCGCCCCTGGTTGAAAAACATACCCTTTGGTCAATTCAGGAGGATCAGGAAAAATTGCAGTACTGACAATGACTTCAACAAAGAATGCGCAGTCCTTGAAAAAAGGTTCAAAGACAAAGGTTTTCCAACAAATCTCATAAAAGGCGCACGATCTAAAGCTTCGGAGCTTACTCAAATGTCTTGTCTAAACCCCTCTGTCAAGACTTCAAAATTGGGTGCAAATAGTTCCA
This sequence comes from Rhinoderma darwinii, assembly GCF_050947455.1. Lineage (NCBI taxonomy): Eukaryota > Metazoa > Chordata > Amphibia > Anura > Rhinodermatidae > Rhinoderma > Rhinoderma darwinii. Next base: position 260,635,563 of record NC_134691.1, on the reverse strand, counting down.
ATCTCAACTTCATCACCACTTACAACAGGGGCAATAAAACAATCAGGAATATTCTTTCCAAACATTGGCACATCCTTAAAAATGATCCGTACCTCAAAGACACATTATTATGTAAACCCAATATCACTTTCAGACGGTCCCTAACCCTGAAAAATATTCTGGCCCCCAGCAGAGTAAGAAAACATCCTATAACTAGCACAGACTTCCTTTCCAGCATCAAAGGGTCATACAAATGCGGACACTCCCGTTGCCTGTGCTGCAATTCCATCAGCCACAGAAAATTAGATTATACATCCACAGTTACCAACGAAACCTTCAATATACAAACTCTCCTAAACTGTGGCAGTTCCTATGTCATTTACTTATTAGAGTGCCCTTGCCATTTACAATATATTGGTAGAACCACTCAGTGTCTAAGGACCAGAGTTAACAACCATCGGTACAATGGATACCTCAAGCATAGCGTTTCTAGACATTTCCTCCAAGTACATGACTGCAAATCCAATAAAATCAATATCACACCAATAGAACACATCAGTATTGATGTCCCAAACAGATTCAGCAAGCTAAAACAAAGAGAAAACTACTGGATTTTTAAAATGAACACACTTCACCCTTTGGGTCTAAATGACATTACAGAGTCATCTCTAGACTAATTAGTGAGACTATGCACTTAACCATTTTTAATTAATTTTTTATAATATATAAAAAAAGAATTATAAAATATTATAAACAAAACATCACCTAGATCCCTTCATTTTTACAGCATTTAGCCATATCCAACCTCCAGCTGGGCAATGAGTATTTATCACGGAATTCACATAACAAACTAACAAACCAACTATCCAATTCTCTTGTTAAATAATGCACACTGTGGCAATTATCACGGAATTCACATAACAAACTAACAAACCAACAATCCAATTCTCCTGTTAAATAATGCACACTGTGGCAATTGTCACCAAAACAACTAATATAGGTATGGGCATCCTTACCGCCGTTATCCTCACCCACTACCATCAATGTACGCTCCTTCCAAATAAACGCCCACAAGTGTTATATCAACCTATTTAACCTAAGGTTCTTGAACATATCTATATTAGATATTAGATATAGATTTTTCACTCACCCCCTGCCCGATCTTCATATTCCAATTCGGTCCAGTAATCTCCGCCGGTCCTGTCTGAGCATCTCATCCTTCCTTCGCGTAATGCGGTTCACCGTGCGTTCCATTTCCTTTTGGAGCGTCTCGGCTTCCGTAACTCTTCTGGTTCCCGAGGCAACGTATAAACATTGAAAACGACATACAGTACTACTCCGAAAAACACTACACACAAACCCCTAATAAAATTATATCTACCCACCCCTGCTTCCCGATGGTACCAACTATTGTTTCTAGTTAAAATAAAATGTTATTGTTAGCATACACATTTTACGCTGCGCGCATGGTTTTAACTCACTCCGTCCCGTAATCAGTCTGTGACTAAACATACAGCCTTTTATTATTCACACCCTTTACCTGCCCCTTTTGTATTTGTATTTTAACTTGTTTTATTAGATCGTATATTTTGAACTTTGACCTGTTACTGTGCTTTCGCGGTTTTTTACCCAATCATCCAATCTGAACTGGCCCTATATAAACATGTCACTTTTTTCTGTAACCCTATGCCTGATGAAAGCGCCAGTTCGGTGCTGAAACGCGTTGCGAATAAATAGTTTTTTACAAAACTCTATACTTGATCTCAGGATACTTACTTTGTCCACGAACAAGCAGCAGCGCCATCATAGATCCTTTGTTTTATCTGCATCTCTCGTAAATGACCAGAGCAAATTTCACAATTTTGCTATGCTCTTCTTTAGATGACTATAAGGCATCATTTAGTCGAGCGTAATATACGTGCGTGCTTTTCACGCGTGTCGTACGCACATATATTAGGCTATGGGGCCGTGCAGACAGTCCGCTGCGTAAAACTCACGACATGTTCTATATTTCTGCGTTTTTTGTGCATCACGCACCCATTGAAGTCACGTGAAAACCACGCAGGTCGCACGGAAGCACTTCCGTGCGAACTGCGTGGTTCGCGCAACAGCTGTCATTCTCTGAATGTAAACAGAAAAGCACCACGTGCTTTTCTGTTTACAAACATCCAAACAGAGTGTCAAAATGATGGCGGCTGCGAGAAAATCTCGCAGCCGTGCATCATACACTGATGACACACGCAGCTGTTAAGTGCCTTTTGCGTACGCAAAACGCAGCGTTTTTTGCGTGCGCAAAACGCACACGCTCGTGTAAATCAGGCCTTACTCTGCAGGTGAATAAAGTTCATCTTTGAATTTTACACTCTTTTTAAAGGACAGGTAGGCTTTGTTTTAGTGGCATTTGTCAGTATATATCATTTTTATTTTTTACTAAAGTGGGCAAAATTGGAAAAAAATGTAAGAATTTAGCAATTGCGTCAGTTTATGGCAGCATTTTTCTTCAAGGGGTTTATCATATTTTTAGAAAGTCCAGTTTTCTTCTGAAAGTTTCTTGAATAAAATGGAACAAAATAAAATTAGCATTTTTTTACCAAATGTGTCAGTTTATGCCAGCATTTGTCACACACGGTATAGACCACGGACAAAATTCATCTACTTTCACATTCTTCCACTTCTCCCGTGCATGGGGATACCAAATATGTATGCTTTATTCACTGTGCGGGCATGTGCCAGGGTTTGGCATAAAAGGAGGCTTTTTGGCCTTTTTCGGTCCAGGAATTCTGCATTGGATTTTATAGCAGCATACTGTTTTCTGGGGGGCCTAATGTGGAAACACCCCATAAATGACTTCATTCACACAAGTAGACCCCACAAGGTTTCCTTCAAGGGGTTTATCATATTTTTAGCAAGTCCAGTTTTCTTCTGAAAGTTTCTTGAATAAGATGGAACAAAATAAAATTAGCTTTTGTTTTAGCAAATGCGTCAGTTTATGATAGCATTTTTCACACACAGTATAGACCACAGACAAAATTCATCTTCTTTCACATTCTTCCACTTCTCCTGTGCATGGGGATACCAAATATGTTTGCCTTATTCACTGTGCAGGCATGTGCCAGGGCTTGGCATAAAAGGAGGCTTTTTGGCCTTTTTGGTCCAGGAATTTTGCATTTGATTTTATAGCAGCATACTGTTTTCTTGGGGGCGTAATGCTGCTGAAACATTGGAAACACCCCATAAATTACTTCATTCACACAAGTAGACCCCACAAGGTTTCCTTCAAGGGGTTTATCATATTTTTAGCAAGTCCAGTTTTCTTCTGAAAGTTTCTTGAATAAGATGGAACAAAATAAAATTTGCTTTTTTTTTTAGCAAATGAGTCAGTTTATGATAGCATTTTTCACACACAGTATAGACCACGGACAAAATTCATCTCCTTTCACATTCTTCCACTTCTCCCGTGCATGGAGATACCAAATATATGTGCTTTATTCACTGTGCGGGCATGTGCGGGCACGATTAAACTCTCAAAATGGCTAGAAAAAGAGAGCTTTCATGTGAAACTCGACAGTCTATTCTTGTTCTTAGAAATGAAGGCTATTCCATGTGAGAAATTGCCAAGAAACTGAAGATTTCCTACAACGGTGTGTACTACTCCCTTCAGAGGACAGCACAAACAGGCTCTAACCAGAGTAGAAAGAGAAGTGGGAGGCCCCGCTGCACAACTGAGCAACAAGACAAGTACATTAGAGTCTCTAGTTTGAGAAATAGACGCCTCACAGGTCCTCAACTGGCAGCTTCATTAAATAGTACCCGCAAAACGCCAGTGTCTATGTCTACAGTGAAGAGGCGACTCCGGGATGCTGGCTTTCAGGGCAGAGTGGCAAAGAAAAAGCCATATTTGAGACTGGCTAATAAAAGGAAAAGATTAATATGGGCAAAAGCACACAGACATTGGACAGAGGAAGATTGGAAAAAAGTGTTATGGACAGACGAATCGAAGTTTGAGGTGTTTGGATCACACAGAAGAACATTTGTGAGACGCAGAACAACTGAAAAGATGCTGGAACAGTGCCTGACGCCATCTGTCAAGCATGGGGGAGGTAATGTGATGGTCTGGGGTTGCTTTGGTGCTGGTAAAGTGGGAGATTTGTACAAGTAAAAGGGATTTTGAATAAGGAAGGCTATCACTCCATTTTGCAACGCCTTGCCATACCCTGTGGACAGCGCTTGATTGGAGCCAATTTCATCCTACAACAGGACAATGACCCAAAGCACACCTCCAAATTATGCAAGAACTATTTAGGGAAGAAGCAGGCAGCTGGTATTCTATCTGTAATGGAGTGGCCAGCGCAGTCACCAGATCTCAACCCCATAGAGCTGTTGTGGGAGCAGCTTGACCGTATGGTATGCAAGAAGTGCCCATCAAGCCAATCCAACTTGTGGGAGGGGCTTCTGGAAGCATGGGGTGAAATTTCTCCAGATTACCTAAGCAAATTAACAGCTAGAATGCCAAAGGTCTGCAATGCTGTAATTGCTGCAAATGGAGCATTCTTTGACGAAAACAAAGTTTGAAGGAGAAAATTATTATTTCAAATGAAAATCATTATTTCTAGCCTTGTCAATGTCTTGACTATATTTTCTAGTCATTTTGCAACTCATTTGATAAATATAAGTGTGAGTTTTCATGGAAAACACAAAATTGCCTGGGTGACCCCAAACTTTTGAACGGTAGTGTATATATAATTATATATTCCCTACCTGCCTATTCTAATAAAATAAAAGATAGAAAGGTAGATAGATTAAAAAAAAGATAGATGGATAGATAGATTGTATAGATAGATAGAAATCTATCTATACAGAGAATGTTTTATAGTGTAACTGTATGTTTTTTGTAACTGTAATCTTGTAATCTTCTGGCAGCAATTCTCTTGAGTCTCTTCTTCTCCTCACACTGAAACAATGTTTGAGGAGAAGAAAAGAGGCAGGAGATTTGCTGCCAGAAATATCAAAATAAAACAAATGTGATCGCTGTGATCGTTTTCACAGTGACCACATGTTCAGGGACCATCAGATTGGTCACTGATACTCTGCCCTGTGCCCAGAGCTGTTGGTAACAGCGTGGGCACAGGGCTTTGTGCACGCGATCGCGTGCACACTGTTTTATACTTAGAAATTAATGTGATCGCTGTGATTGGTTGTCACAGCGATCACATGTTCAGGGGCCAAAAGATTGGCCCCTGACACTATGCCCAGTGCCCATGGCTGTTAGCAACAGCCAGGGCACAAAGCTGTGTGCACGCGATTGCGTGTCTCTGAAGTCCCGCCGTAATTAGTCTATACGGAGGACTTCAGAGACCCTGACCGCTGGCCGCAAAAACACAGCCAGCAGTCGGGAACCTGTTAATAGAGTGTTGTGGTTACATATGCTCTCCATGGCTAAGGCCATGATATCACTTTACTGGAGGAAGTATACTCTCCGCTTCATAGGTGCATAACTGACGCACAACTTGTGTCTGATTTTATTCTATAGGTTAAGACATATTTAATTTCACTTAGACCACCTAGTGGTACATAAAGGGGAGTTCATCCCATCATTTACACATCTTTGCCTTCAAATTTGTCACTTAACCATTCCTAAATTCCGTAGAGGTATACATGTACTGGAAGTCTGGTTAGATGTTTAGATATATTTCTCTGAAAGTTTATGCTGTAACTGTTTATAATGTTTATTCCAATGTAAATGTATATTTATATTTATTGACATATACAATTGTTTTGAAAATTTCACAATGAATGACTGTACCTTTACTGTGTACGTTATTGGAGAATGAAAAACCTAATAAAAATATATTTGAAAGAAAATCATAACTTGGACGCCTTATGCAACTTCAAGTTATTTGGAATCTTTACCAAACGCACTAAAGGCTTGAAATCCATCTACAACACATTCAATTCCCATTATTGCTTTTCTACGTCCCATCCACTCAAAACATGGGAGACAGAATTGGGTTGTTCTTTTGAAGACAAAACTTGGATGGCCTCCTTTAACACCTTCCCGACCGCCCACTGTCTTTTGACGTCAGGCGGTGCGGGTGCTTAATCTACAGAGACGTCTTTTGGCGTCGCTGCAGATCAGGCTGATGAGCGCTCGTGTGAGCACTCATCCTCTAAGCAGGAGCTGTTACTAACAGCTCCTGATCTTAGAGCAGCCTCCTGAACACAGCTGGGGTCGGCAAACATTCTCGACCCCAGCTGTGTAACCCTTTGATTACCGTGGTCCGTGACCGCGGCATGATCAAAGGGAATTCCCCTCTTTGATCGCATCACCGGGATTCCAGTGATGCGATCAAACAATGGAGAATCCCTCTGCAGTCAGCCCTGGGGACCTACAAAGGACCCCAGGGCTGTCTGTTCCATGTACCTGCTGTTCGGGCACACCATGTGCTGCCCGATCAGCAGCCTGTGTCATAGTGACACAGTGTAATGTATTAGCGTATAGAAGTATGCTAATACATTACAAGTAAAAAATAAAGTTACAAATAAAGTTATCCGTTGATGGGATTAAAAAAAAAAAAAGTAACAAAACAAATAAATAAATAAAAAAAGTCCCAAAAAGAGTCTTTATTTTCCATTAAATACATTTTATTGCCCCTACACTAGATAAAAACAAAAAACCTACGCATATTAGGTATCTACACGACCGTAATAACCTGAAGAATTAATCTAATGGGTTATTTAGCGTGAAACGTGAATGGGATAAAAAAATAAATAAAAAAAACTATTCAGAGAATCGCTTTTTCCTATATTCACGCCGTAAAAAAAATTTTTTTACCCCCAAACTGTGGGGAAAATAAAATACTATTTCTCTCGCATAAAACAAGGCCTCATACAGCCACGTCAGTGAAAAAATAAAAAAGTTATGGCTGCTTAAACGCAGAGAGGCAAAAACAGAAAAATTGTGCTGGTCATTAAGGTCTTTTCAGGCCCGGTCATTAAGGGGTTAAACTTATACATGCTTCTCTTCCATGTATTCAATATGTAGAAGCAGCCATTAAAACATCTTTGAGATGGAACTATACTCCGGACCGTCTGCATAGGATGTTTCCTGAATATTCACCTATGTGCTGGAGAGGTTGCGGCTACATAGGTACTCTTTATCATATCTTATGGACATGTCCTAAATTAGATGTCTATTGGGCCCAAGTGTTTGGCCTTCTATCGCAAATGCTTCAATATCAAATTCCACAAATGCCCCAATTTGCATTGCTCTTTATTGACATGGCCAAAATTCTTGTGAAAGCGTGGTGTCTTGCTTGCAAAATCCCTGTAATGGCAAAACTGGTTATAACTTGACACTGGAAAGAGGTTGTTACTCCTCTGCTGGAAGAGCTAATATCCCTAATTAATACTCCATATGCATATGAAAGATTCTTGGCCTTAGGCAACTTCTCGTTCCACAAATTCATTACTATATGGAATCCTTGGTCTCAGGGTGTTCATCATAAAAGCTCATTTGATTTGTTTTTCCATATTACCATGTACATTGTAAAGCTATGTATAAATGATATTCTGCAGTATTCAAACTAATCTGAAGATGTTCCCGATATCTGCACTAGTTATACTTTTGTTTTTTTCAATCTCTACTGTTTTGTTTGTTGTACTTTCTAATCCACTAGCGCCAGTCCCTGCTTTCTTCTTTGAATGAGATGCATTGGTTAATGCAATTGTACTTCATATATCTCATGTATTTCATGTATCTCATGTCTGTTCCTTTTACATTTTGAATATTAAGTATACGATAATAAAGTGCAAACATGAAAAAGCACAAACATCGGCACGCAGGCCAATAGAAAGTAGCATTGCAAAAAAGAGAAACGATCAACAGCATAAGTGCACAAGAAAACTTGACGACTACGCATCATCGAAATATCACAATTGCGTAATGCATGAAATTCAATAGTATTAGAAAGAAGTAGAGAAAGACAGAAGGGGAAATAGAAAGGAAGTGAAGGGGAAGGGGGGGGGGGGGTGAGACCAACATACAGATCAAGACCAGAATGATTGGAGTTAAGAGACAACAATGGCCCTATATTCCCGCAAAGACTGAAATAGAATCCAATGGTACCAGGTGTTGATGAATTTAGCATGAGTTCCTCTCATAGGTGCTGTAAGATCCTCCATTCTCATGATCTCCTGCATCTCACCAAACCACATGGCAATCGACTGAGGGTGGAATTGACTCCACAACGCGGGAATACAGGCTCTAGCTGCATTCACCAGATGGCGAACCTCAGACCGCCTGTACGTAGACAACGGAACATCACACAGATGGAGCAGGAAGAAGGCGGGAGAGGAAAATCAGTGAATTTTGAGGTGATACGCCACACTTCTGACCAGAAGTCAGTCAACTTCGGACATTCCCAAAAGGTGTGTAAAATTGTGCCTACATGGTCTCCACATCTCCAACTCAGCCAGGAGATAGCAGGTATCAAGATATGCAATCTGGAAGGCACTCTATACCATCGCGATAGGATCTTAAACCCAGCTTCCTGGAATCTACTAGCCATGGAAGATTTATAAGTCATCATAAATAAATGATCCTTGTGTTCAGAAGTAAAAGTTAGACCTTAGTCTCTTTCTTAACTTACCAAGGAGGGCATAGAGAAATTGGATGGGGAAATTAGAAGGACATAAAGTCGGGATAGCGTATGACGTATTGTGCCCGTGCCAATGCAAAGAAGTTCAAAAGGGGTCCTGTCTCGGTAGTATTCCGATGGGTTCGGTAATGACGTGAGAAAATGTCATAGTTGAGTGACCTGCCACGATGTAAAGGAGTGAGGGTCTGACAAAGATGCTAACATTTGACTAGACATTCAATTCCCATCCTTCAGGAAATGAACAGCTTGACCCGTACCAGCCATCAACCACGCTCTCCTCCAGCGGGAACACAGGATTGCCCAGGATAGAGAACAATGGGGAAGGGGACGGAGAAATTTAATTCCAGGGAAAGATACGTGACGCAACCGCTACGGTGGGCCCAATAGTCGGGTGTGTCCGCGCTGACAAGGGTACATGTTTGCCTAGCCAGGGAATTACCTGCAGCGGAGAATCAATGAAGGTCTGCTCCATAAACACCTATTGTTTTACCTCATTGTGTCTACACCAGTTCAGTATTCGTGATAAATATGAGGCCTGATGATATGAGGCAAAATCCTGGAGGCCAACACCACCCTCACATCTAGCACGGAAAAGCATAGAACGGGCAATACGAGCCGGTTTACCTACCTAGATGAATCTGTGTAGCATGGATAACAATGTTTGGAAGAATGGGACGGGGGATGTGGACAGGCAAGGCTTGGAAGAGGTACAAAATCCGAGGAAGTATGTTCATTTTAAAGATCAAGCACCGACCAAACCAGGTAAATGTGCCCGTCGTCCAGATTACTGGATCACTCTTCATGCATTGAAGAAGCGGAGGGTAGTTCTTCGCATAAAGGCGAGACAAATGACTGGTAAGTAGGACACCCAAATATTTGAGAGAATTCCTAGGTCACTTAAAGGACAAATCCTCCACAAGAGATTGTGACAGAGAGATATGGAGAGCCTCCGACATTTGGTAATTAATTTTGAAGTTGGATAGTATCGAGTATCTATTCAGCTCCGTCATCATCAAATTAGACACAGAAATCCTGGGGGAGGTAAAAAAAAAAAATCAAATCATCCGCATATGCTGCAACTTTGTGGGACATCCCCCCCTAGAGGAACGCCCGTTATATCTTGGTTGGAGCACACATAACATAAGAAGAGCTCCAGGCATAAAATAAATATTAAAGAAGAGAGAGGACACCCCTGCCTTATGCCATTCGAGATAACGAGCGAGGAGGAGAACTGACCATAAGGCTGGGTTCACACGACCTATTTTCAGGCATAAACGAGGCGTATTATGCCTCGTTTTACGCCTGAAAATAGGGCTACAATACGTCGGCAAACATCTGCCCATTCATTTGAATGGGTTTGCCGACGTATTGTGCAGACGACCTGTAATTTACGCGTCGTCGTTTGACAGCTGTAAAACGACGACGCGTAAATGGACTGCCTCGGCAAAGAAGTGCAGGGCACTTCTTTGCCACGTAATTTGAGCTGTTCTTCATTGAACTCAATGAAGCACAGCTCAAGATTTACGAGCGTCTCAGACGGCTCGCAAAATGCGAGGAGGAGCATTTACGTGTGAAACGAGGCAGCTGTTAACAGTCTGTCTTTTCACACGTAAATGCCTCTCATCGTGTGAACATACCCTTAGCCTTAACCCATGCCGAGTGGGAGAAATAGAGACTCTATATCCATGGTATCATATGGGTGCCTAGTCAAGCATACCATAGGGTCACTAGCATGAAGTCCCAATTGACCCTATCAAATGTTTTATCTGTGTCCGTGGACAGAAAGAACGTGAGCAGAGCCGAGGCAGTAGTCTGATAAATTACATTTACAGCCCTAGTGGTGTTATCACGTGCTTCCTGTAGAGGCATAAAACCCACCTGGTCTTTATGGATAACATTTTGTAAAAGGGGGGTCAGCCTATACGCCGGAATTTTAGCAAACAGCTTAAGATCGACGTTCAATAACAATCTTTGCGAATTACCGTAACGTAAGCACGGAGTGTGTCTTGGGGAAGAATACCCCCAAAGTAAGTGAATTGAAGGCATGCAGAAAATAAGGAGAGAAGGTCAGAGCAAGCCTTATAGTATTGCCAGGGTAGGCCATCAGGACCTGGAGCGTTCCCTGACAAAGAATCCTTTTGTGCCCACGACAACTCTGAGGAGGTAGGAGCCTCTAGAGCAGCAAGTGCATCCTGAGGAACACGTTTCATACCAGAGGCCTGGAGGTAGGACTCAATCCTCTCCAATTAGCTGCTCTTCACATCGGAAGTCGAGGAGGCTCGAGGGAGTTCATACAGAGAATGGTAATAGGCACGAAAAGCTTCAGTGATGTCATGGGGAACGTGCAGACGCTGATTGTGGGAGTTGTTAATATGAGGAATGTATTTACGAGAGCGGGTTTTCCTAAGTGCCCGTGCAAGGGTCCTAACTGGTTTATAACTAAATTCATAAAAGTGCTGTCTGCAGTTAGCTAGGAGGCCTTGTGGGACTGCTCTAGTGTATGTATTCAGGATAAGAGGTCTGACAAGTGTGCCGCACGTTCCTTTTTTAGTCTGGAACCAATTTTAATGAATGAGCCACGAACAACGCAGTTATGTGCCTAACATATGCAAAGTGGATCAGTATCCGGGGAGACATTAATGGAAAAATAGTCCTGTAGGCCCCTTCGTATATCTGTTATTACCGCTGGGTCCTGTAAAAGTGATTCATTTAATCGCCATTGCCATGAACGAGGATGGACTATAGGGAAGGAGAGATTAAGTGTAATGAGGGCATGGTCAGAAAAAGTTATTTCGTCTATTGTTGCCGATGAGAGGCACGATAAATGCGTGTGGCATAGAGAAAAACTGTCTATCTTGGAATACGAGTTATGTGGGGATGAGAAAAATGTATAATCCTTCGTCGACGGAAACAGGAGACGCCATACGTCAACCAGTTGAAGTTCATGCAATAACCGACGTATACGACGATGAGTGGACCTAGACCAGGCAGAGGAGTCTAAGAGGGGTTCTAGGGGCACGTTCACTTCACAACCCAATATTAGAGTGCCTTCCAGAAAGCCATCCAACTCCGTCAGGACCCTTTCTAAAAAGGCAACTTGGCCAGAGTTCCATCAGTGCGAGTGTCCACATGTTCCCATGGGATAGAGCATGAAATTAGGGCTGAGACACCCTTCGTCTTAGAGTCTGGGGACGAGCAATGGTAACCATCCGGAAAATGGGCATCCGTGAGTTTCAGTATACAGTCAGCACAAAAGTGAATCTCCTGAAAGAAAGCCACCTGTGCTTTTTTCTTCCATAGGAGACGGAGAATGGAGGATCTTTTCTCTGGTATATTCAAACCCTGTGCATTAAGGGAAACAATAGTAATATCAGACATGTTGGAGGTGGACAGGAAAGAAAGGGAGGGGAAAAGAGATAATCAAAGAAAAGGGAAAGTCCCCTGAGAAGGGGTAGAAGTTCCAGAAAATAATAACAGCACACTACAACTATTAGTGGAGTTTAAAACTCCTCAAAAACACTTGGTGCATTGTATCTCCCTAGGAAGAAAAACTTTCAAACAGAGACAAAAAAGCACAGAACCCTACTGGGGAACGAAGAATGACAGCGATGCAAAAAATATAATCACGGTTAAAATATTTAATTACACTCAAATATGCTCCGGACCCAACCAACTAAATGAGGTGTGGATGTACAGTCCCACAAACAGGGAACCCCCCACCACTGTCAATCCTATAGGGCCCTCCAGCTCCCCTGGTTCAACACCTGCGGTACCCAGAACACTAATGGTAAAATTAGTAGAGGGGTTGCAGCAGTCAGGTGTAGCAAAAGGTAAGTATCCTTACAAAAGCCAATGTGTTACTGAACATTAGGATACATGGGACTCATGAACACAATAGCTAACATATATATCCTGGCCAATCACACAGAATGATCTCACTGGAGCGACGGAGACTCAGGACAGAGAAAAGGGCATTAAAGTAGAGTCTTACAGAGGGACAAACAACCCCTGGAAAAAGAAATAAACTGGGACGCAATAATAGCCCCCGCCCCAATATACAAGGCATTAGACCCTGACCTACCCTCAAAAGTGACAGACACACCCTGGCATCTAAGCTTCCAGGGTAGTACAACAACCGGCAATATAGACCGAAGGCACACAATACAACAACCAATCCATACAGACAGTATGTGGAAGATCATTCTCTGGTGTCCGTGTCTCTGCTGGACCATCACTGGGACCGAGCGGGATCGAGCGAGTCCAGAAAAGGGCCACCCCTGGGGAAGAGAGATGCTGGTGGTACAGTCAGGTAGCTGAACTGGAGGGATTTCCAGGAACCGAAACGCCTCTTCCAAGTCATCCGGGGATCTAACAGCAAAAGAATGGCCCAGTTTTCTGAGAATGATGTGGAAGGGATGACCCCATCTGTACGTTGCATCAGCCACCTTGGTAGCCTCCAATAAGGGGCATAGAGCTCTATGCATATACAGCGTTTGCCTGGATACATAAGGCAGCATGGTAACTTCTGAACCATTATAGGGCACAGCACCTGTCTCCCATGCTCTCCTCACAATGTCCTCTTTCTGTTTGTAGAAATGCACTCTGCAGATTAAATCTCGCGGGCGATTGTTGTCTCTCGCCCTGGGGCCCGCCAGTCTATGCACTCTATCTAACTCAATATCCATATCATGTGGCCTGTCCAGGAGCTTGTTGAATATGGCAGTCACTGTGTCATGTAGGCACCGATTTCCAAGATGCCCCCTTAATTTCAGATTGTTCCGTCTCGCATTTGGGTAGAGTGTGTTTCCAAGGTCTGAGAAAGAACCGAAATGTTCATAGCGTTAACGGAATTTTGGCGTTCCAAAGTCTTAACACGTTCAGTAAGAGAACGAACCTCATGGTTAACTGCATGAATGGCCTTGTCATGTTTTAACTCAAGGCGTGACAGTTGGAAGTCCAATTCTGACTTCGTAGGTAAGGTCCTCACCGTTTCCCACAGCTCCATCAAAGTCCGTTCCATGGAGGGTGGTGGACCCGGAGTGAAGGCTGGCTATTGGTCTCTACCAGCTACATAGGGAGAAATGGAAACTCTGAGTATGGCGGGGGACCCTTGACTGAGTTGTGATAGGTCCTCTGAGAGAGGCAGCTGTGAGGCGGCAAGGGAAAATGACGCCGCCACTACCTCCGAGTGCTTTGATGCCACGCGGTCAGCGTCCTGCTTGGAGTCACACTGGGGGGCTAGTGGAGGGAAGTCCCCTGCAGAGGCTGGCGGAGCCATCCCGGGCTCACCTTCAAAACCCAGACATACCTCGGGTACCAACATGCCAAGCGGTCGTGATGGTGAGCAGCCGCGATCAGTAGCTGTCCGAAGGGAGCAGGGAGTTGTCGGTAACATACGATCCGGCAGAGTCTGGCTGCGGCTTGGTGGCGGAATGGAGAAGCGCTGTGGAGATGGCGGGTCTGGTCTCGAGCAGGGGAATCTGCCAAAGGAGGATGTACAATGGGTCGCAAAGAGGCTCCTAGAATTCCTCCCCTTCGTCATGTCGTGCAGGAGCTGGGTAAGTGAGACCTTTTAGCGGTATTCTGAGAGGCCGGGTCCGGAGCCTTGAGAGTGTGCATCCTTACATCGCCATGCCAAAGCCACGCCCCACTTTTACTAAAACTTAAAAATTCTTGAAACAAAATATTCACTTGCAGTATGAAGTCATAGTCAATGCTCCAACTCTCAGAAATGTGTAAGTTATGTTGCACATATCAGCGAAGGTTAACTTTTGCTTTTGGCTAGAGATGTAGAGATCTTATTGCCCTTAAAGTTTTACTTACCTGAATGACGCCATTCTGCTGGGGATCACTGTAGTCTTTTACTAGGGCACTGAAGCTTGGCAACAGAGCAGCTCTGTTATGTAATAAATAATTACTTAAATAAATACGGTAAATAAGTTATTACTCAAGTACACACATATTGTAACTTTTTCAGAAAATTCACCTGGAATAATGGATACGTTTGAAACTAATTCTAACACTCTGCTGGCCTAAGGCCCCATGCACATAACCGTAATTTTCATCCGTAGATAAGGAATCCATAATTATGGATGAAATTGTGGACTTATGTTTATGGATATTTGTCCGGGCCGTAGAAATGACCTGCAAAATATAGAACATGTCCTATTCTTGTCCACAATTGCGGCACAGAGTCTCCTATAGAAGTCTATGGGCTCTTCCGCACTTGCGAACGGCTATGGATGTGTAGCCATCGGATCCGTATTTGCGACAGTAAAAACTATTGCGGTCATGTGAATGAGGCCTAAGAATGTTGTGGAGAAACTAAGTCATAATTTGACTTTGAATACAGTCTTATTCCCTTCTATTCTTTCAGATGAATTTCGCACATTTGACTTCTTCAGAAGCAGCTTTGACTGGCTGAATGCCCCTTATCAATATAATGGGGCTAACTCATAGTGTCAAAAAGCTTTGTTATGACAGAATGTCCTAAGAGCGTGGTCCAAGCTTAGTAGATCATGGTGAGAGATTATCCATACCATACAATATTTTATTTTTAAGTATGAACAGTAATGTTTAGTTTTCAATAATTTTGTGTAGTTGTAATCCTGAAAAGTATAAAACCTTGTAAAGTTTGAACAATGTAGGACATATGCTTAAAGCCCTGAATTTTCATGTTTTTTGTTTTTTTGGAAAATGCAGACAAATATTAACCGTTTCATGGCCAAGGGTCATTGATACCCCTGTGTCCAGGTCAAATTTTCAATTTCTGAAGTGCACTTCTTTAAACGATAATATCTTTGCAACCGCTTTGAATATCACAACTATGTGTACTTTGTTTTTTACAAGACTTATGAGGCTTTAATTTTCTATATTAGCTTAATTAATTACATGTTTTTAATTTTTATTATGAGCAGATAAGTCACTAAAAATGTGAGAAAAAAACACTATTGTAATTTCTTTTTATATATTTACCTGTTATTTTTAAATATATATATATATATATATATATATATATATATATATATATATATATGTATATATATATATATATATATATATATATATATATACTGTTGCAGCTACGTAACAATTTTTTTTCTCACTCTTAGAGAGAGAAGACGGCTAAGAGTTAAAACACACTTTTCTATGATTTTTCTATGACCACCATGAGACAGTCATGGTGATCATCAGCTCCTTATCTGCCCAGAAAGTGCACTGGCTCCGTTATCTCTGGGCAGAAGCCGTGGATGGAGGGAAAAGGAGGGGGGAGGTGCCGACACGCGGGGAGAGAGCAGGGAGAGAGAGAAAAGTGCAGGCTGCCTTATTGTGAGCGGCGCTGTACTTGTAAGCCTAGTTTCATTAAAAAAAACACGTTTGTTTTCTGAAACTAAGTCAAAGAGGTGTCGGCACTTCTAGAGAGAGCCGACACATACATTACTGCACTCATTTAGGCCTCATTTACACGAGCGTGTGCGTTTTGCGCACGCAAAAAAACGCTGCGTTTTGCGTGTGCAAAAGGCAATTGACAGCTCCGTGTGTCATCCGTGTATGATGCGCGGCTGCGTGATTTTCGCGCAGCCGCCATCATAGAGATGAGGTAGTCGACGGCCGTCACTGTCCAAGGTGCTGAAAGAGCTAACTGATCGGCAGTAACTCTTTCAGCACCCTCGACAGTGAATGCCGATCACAATCTACACCAACCTGTGAATAAAAAAAGACGTTCACACTTACCATGAACTGCCTGCTTCCTCCAGTCCGGTCTCCCGGCCGTTGCCTTGGTGACGCGTCCCTCTCTTGTCATCCGGCCCCACCTCCCAGGATGACGCGGCAGGCCATGAGACCGCTGCAGCCTGTGATTGGCTGCAGCCTGTGCTTGGCCTGTGATTGGCTGCAGCTGTCACTTGGCCTGAATTGTCATCCCGGGAGGTCGGACTGGAGGAAGAAGCCGGGAGTTATCGGTAAGTCAGAACTTCTTTTTTTTTTTACACGTATATGTATATTGTGATCGAAAGTCACTGTCCATGGTGCTGAAACAGTTTAAGTCTTTCAGCACCGTGGGCAGTGACTGTCTCCTGACGTCGCGTACCCGAACATTTTTTGCCGGGTTCGGTTAAAACGAGTTCGGCCGAACCCGGTGAAGTTCGGTGCGCTCATCTCTAATTTGACACTCCGTTTGGATGTTTGTAACCAGAAAAGCACGTGGTGCTTTTCTGTTTACATTCATCCTTTTGACAGCTCTTGCGTGATTTTCGCGCATGCAACGCAGGACCGTCAGTGTGGCATGCGTTGTTTTCACGCACCCATTGAAGTCAATGGGTGCGTGTTGCGTGAAAAACGCAAGAATATAGAACATGTCGTGAGTTTTACGCAACGCACTCACGCTGCGCAAAATTCACGCATCGTCTAAACAGCCCCATAGACTATTATAGGTGCGTACGACACGCGTGAAAAGCACGCGCGTCGCACGCGCGTATAATACGCTCGTGTTAATGAGGCCTAAATCTTGATGCATGCTGCAAACGTTTATATACGTGTCAACTGCACGGCGCATTGGCAGTTGGAACGTATATAGCCGTATGGTAGTCGTGAAGGGGTTAAATATAGAAATATAAAACATAATACAAGTTTACTGCTGAATCAATTAAAAAAAACATTTTAAGGAAGAAAAAAAAAAAGGCTACATGTGCTGTGATTCCCTTTCCTTTCCACCATGCACCCGCCTAAGGGCGGATTTACTCGAACGTGATTTGCGTCTGTCGCACGGACCTATGCAAGTCTATGGAGCAGTGCAGACTGTCCGTGATTTTCGTAAAACTCACGACAGGTTCTATATTTTTGCGTTTTCCGCACATCACGCACCCATTGAAGTCAATGGGTGCGTGAAAATCACGCGCACCACACTGGGACACGCGTTATTCGCGCAACAGCAGTAAAAAAATGAATGTAAACAGAAAAGCACCACATGCTTTTCTGTTTACAAACATACAAACGGAGTGTCATTTATGATGGCGGCTGCGTGAAAATCACGCAGCCGCGCACCATATGAACATGACACATGGAGCTGTTAAGTGCCTTTTGCGCGCGCAAAACGCACACGCTCGTGTAAATCCACCCTAAGTCATTAAAATTGCAGGTCGTGGCTTAGCATATGGGCATATAAACAATCAGCGTTCAATTGTTCTGATTTAGGCCCATTTATGTGTAGCAATTGTCCTCCGGATCCGAATAATTACAAGTATTTGTAGTGATAATTGCCTAAGATAAATAATATTGAAAATGATAATAAAAGTATTGAACTGAAATGCATACGCCAAACTTATTTGTTCCCCTTATTAGGTGTGAACAATAGGAGTTGGAATGAAAAGAATAAGAACAGTGGCGTAACTACCGCTATAGCAGCCGTAGCGGCTGTTACGGGGCCTGCAGCATGTGGGGGCCCGTGACACCCGCTTGCAGGGCCCCCTCCATGGCCGGAGGCTCCGTAGGCAGCCACTACGGCTGCTACAGCGTGACGCCACTGAAGGGGTTGTTCCTACAAAAGGGATACATGTGGGATCGCTGGAACGCCCAGCTATAAGGAGAACGGGGAACCGAAAGTCCCCCGAAGTTCTCCATGACAAACCTCGGACTTCAGGGGTCTGTCTGCAGCTCCCCGTTCTCCTTATCCCTGCCAGCTATCACACATGTATCCCCTATCCTGTGTATAGAGGATACAACTCTTTTGTATGACAAACTATAGGCCGTTTTTTTTTGAGGGGGGGCTGTATGGCGTTATCTACAGGGGGGTCTGTATGGTGTAATCTACAGGGGGCTGTATGGTGTAATCTACAGGGGATGCTGTATGGCATTATCTACAGGGGGCTGTATGGCGTTATCTACAGGGGGCTGTATGGCGTCATCTACAGGGGGGATTTGGGTCTGTATGGCGTTATCTACAGGGGGTCTGTATGGCATCATCTACAGGGGGGATTTGGGGCTGTATGGCGTTATCTACAGGGGGGCTTATGGCGTTATCTACAGGGGCTGTGTATGGCGCTATCTACAGGGGGCTATATGGTGCTATCTATAGGGGGGTGCTGTGTGGCAGAATCTATAGGGAGGCACTATCTACAAGGGGGGGTTGTGTGATACCCAGAGGAGGGGGGCCCGAGTCAAAAGTTTGCTATGGGGCCCAGTCTTTCCTAGTTACGCCCCTGAATAAGAATAATACTGGACAATCACTTTGTGTGAAAACCCCCACCATAAACATTGATAGAGTATTGATTAGCTAATGCATCAATATCTGATTGGTTGGGATAAAACCGCTGGGAAGACCATGAAGTCTTTGGTTTGGACTATCCATGAAGCCTATGGCTTTTTCTGAAATGGCAGTATTTCAGACAGAGCACTTCTCTAGGCATTAGTAGAGATCCCATCAGTCAGAGCCCCAATCAGACCATTAAACATATGAGCTGCAAAATAGTTCAGCCAGCATAATACATAATGATTATATTCATTGCCGCAACATGATTTTGTGTTATTAAAGAGAATCACAATAAAAAAAAGTACATTTTGACTGGGAAGTAAACCACTGGGACTAGAAATATAATAGACGCACCATTGTTATTGACTGTTAAGGGAACAAGCCAAAAAATGAGCTCACTACAAGCACTAAATATACAGTATACAATATTGTGTGCTGTGTTTTCACACTTTTCCGTAGAGTGGTTTTTGACAGAAGCACAAATGAGAATCAATGTTACATTAACAACCTTATACATGTTTGCCAACACTTTTTGATTGCTGTTGCTGACCAGGTCTCCACAATCAACTGGATTTCCTGGAGACGGAGGAGATGGCGACATCTTTAGATCTCTTCAGTTGAGCATAGACATGAATTAAGCATACTAAATACATATTTAACCACTTCCAGACTGCCCACATTAAATTCACGTCGGCGCTTGCTGGGCTCTGTGCAGCGCCGACGTGAATTAACGGTGGGTGTAAAAAAAGCGACCGGGTGTCCCAGAGTAGCGCTGACACCCGGATCGCGCTGTTAACCCCTACCTCTGGTCCCGGAGACATGATTCAGGTCCCGATCATGTGATCGCAGGGAAAGTTTGTTGTAGCAACAAACTGGAAAGTTTAATGCTATAACAAACTGGAAAGTTTCTTGCTACAACAAACTTTCCCGTGGACCGATTGTGGGTGCTGCCGTCCGTTGTCACGGCAAAACCGGAGGCCATACAATGGGTCTAGCATGCACGGAAGCCTATGAGGACCAGCCGGAGTCTGGTCCTCATAGGCTCCCTGTCATCGTCACTCTCAGCGTCACACTGACAGTTTATAATACATAATAATGTATTATAGCAGCTATCAGTGCTGCAGGTCTTCATGTAAAAAAAGTTTTTTTTTAAAAAGATAATAAAAATGTTTTATAAAAGTGTAAAAATAAGTTATTAGTTACAAAAACAAAAAATGCTTTTTTTTCCTATAATAAGACTTTTATTATAGGAAAAAATTGAAAATGTTAAAAAAGTACACATATTTGGTATCGCCACGTTCGTAACGATTCAAACTATAAAAATATAATATTATTTTTCCTACAAGGTGAACACCGCAAAAAAAATAATTGAAAAACTATGCCAGAATCACTATTTTTTTGGTCACCACCCCTCCCAAAATATAGGATAAAAAGTGATCAAAAAGTCGCATGTACCCCAAAGTTCTGCAAAAAAACAAGTCCTTTCACAGCTTTTTTGACTCAAAAATAAAAAAGTTATGGCTCTCAGAATATGGTGACACAAAAAAAATAAAAAAAAATAAAATAGATTTTATTACGCACAAAACATAAAAAAAACTATATATATGGTATCGCCGTAATCGTATCGACCCGCAGAATAAAGCAAAATGGCATTTACAGCGCACGGTGAACACTGTAAAAAAAAAAGGACAAAAAACATTGTCAGAATTTATTGTCCACATATATGACATTTTATACCCGGGAAAACCCGATCAACATTGTATGAGGTATTTATCTACAGTGGCACAAACTGGGCACAACATATTTTGCATTAAAATGGCATATCAGTGGAAAATTTTAATTTTCACTGGGCACCATCTGCTGCGCATTAACCCCTTTGCGCACCACGACTTAATACTATGTCGTGGTGCGTGCGGTTATATATGGAGCGGGCTCATGCACTGAGCCAGCTCCATACGCTGCGGGTGTCAGCTGTGTATTACAGCTGACACCCGGGATTAACGGACAGGAACAGCGATCGAGCTGTTACAGGAGCCTGTAAAAATTACATTATACTGCAATACAATAGTATTGCAGTGTATTGTTTCAGCGATTTAATGATCGCTGGCTAAAGTCCCCTACGTGGACTCTTAAAATGTGTAAAATAAAAAAGGTAAATAAAGTTATTATTAGTTAAAAATATATATAATATATTTAAAGACCCTTTCCCATTTTTCCTCTAAAGTAATGTAAAAAATAAACAAAATTGGTATCGCTGCATCCGTAAAAGTCCGAACTATTACAATATACCATTATTTAGAGCGCACGTTGAACACCGTAAAAAAAAAGAATTTAAAATGCCAAAATCGCCGTTTTTTTGGTCACCTTAGCTTTTAAAAATTTTTTCATAAAAAGTGATCAAAAAGTTGTATGTACCAAAAAATGGTACCAAACAAACTACAGCTCGGCCCGCAAAAAAAAAGCCCTCACACCACTCAATCGCCCAAAAAATAAAAAAAAGTTATGGCTCTCGGAATGTGGTGAAACAAAACATTTTTGCTTTTTTTTAACAAATAGGTTTTACTTTGCAAAAGTAGTAAGATCTAAAAAAAAAATGAATACATTTGGTATCACCTTAATTGTATTAAGTCTCAGAAAAAATGTAAGTTGTCGATTTTACCGCACGGTGGAAGCCGTAAAAACGAAACCCAAAAAACAATGGAGGAATCGCAGCTTTTTCCAATTTCAGCCTTCAAAGAATTGTATTTTCAGTTTCCCAGTACATTAAATGGTACTTTAAGTGGTGTAACTAGAAACTACAACTCCTCCTGCAATAAATAAGCCCTAACACCACTCTACTGATGGAAAAATTCAAAAAGTTATGGCTCTTGGAAAGCGGGAAGGGAAAAACTAAAATGAAAAAGCAAAGAATGGATCAGTCCTGAAAGCAGGGGCGTAGCTAGGGGGGGCAGGCGGGGGCATGTGCCCCGGGCGCAACTTAGAGGGGGGTGCCAGCGCCACCACCTCCTTTATTATAATTATCATGGTACATTGTAGTTTTGTCGCGATCGTGGCAAAAAACGCGATGAAACTTCAATGTGTATGTCCTGCAAAAGGACCTTTAGACATAAGGTCAGATGACCTAATCTCTGAAGTTTTCACTATTGCTTAGAGACCTGCTGGTCACATGACCGTAGGAGCTCGAGCAGCAGCAGAAGCAGCAGCAGCAGAAGCAAGACTCCACAGAGAAGACTGACTGTAAGTATAAGGGGATTGATTTGTTTAATGGGTCTGTATTTAGGGGGACTGTATTTAGGGGGTCTGGTGTGGGGTCTGTATTTAGGGGGTCTGCATTTAGGGGGCCTGGTTTAGGGACTGTATTTAGGAGGTTTGGTGTTTATTAGTTTAAGGGGGTCTGTATTTAGGGGGTCTGGTCTGGGGTCTGTATCAGTTTAAGGGGTTTAGGATCTGTATATTTAGGGGTCTGTGTTAGTTTAAGTGGTCTGGGGTCAGTACTTAGGGGGTCTGTTTTAGTTTGAGGTCTGGGGGTCGGTATTTAGGGGGTCTGTTTTAGTTTGAGGTCTGGGGTCTGTATTAGTTTATAGGGTCTATTTAGGGGGCCTGTTCTAGGGTCTGTATTAGTTTAGGGGTCTGTATTTAGGGGGTCTGATCTGTGGTCTGTATTTGTTTACAGGGTCTATTTAGGGGGCCTGTTCTAGGGTCTGTATTAGGTTAGGTGTCTCTAATAGAATAGGGGGTCTGGTCTGGGGTCTGTATTTAGGGGGTCTATTAGTTTGAGGTCTGGTGTATGTATTTAGGGGGTCTGTATTTGGGGGTGTGCTCTGGGGTCTGTATTAGTTTATGGGATCTGTATTTAGGGGTCTGTATTATTTTTGGGGTCTTTATTTAGGGGTCTATATTCGTTTAGGGGGTCTTGTCTGAGGTCTGTAGTAACGGAGTCAGGTCTGGGGTCATTATTCGTGTAGGGGGGGTCAAGTCTGGTGTCTGTATTTAGGGGTCCGGTCTGAGGTCTGTATTTATTCAGGGTGCTTGTGATGGGGTCTGTATTTGTTTAGGGGGTCTGGTCTGGGGACTGCAATAGTTTAGAAGGTCTGGGGTCTGTATGTATTCTATAATCTAGTCTGTGGTCTAAATTTATTAGTCTGAGTAAAAGGGGTTGTCCGTGCACATTGATGGGTCATCAGTATAAAAAACGGTCTGTGCCCGGACAACTCCTTTAATGTGTGGCTCTGGGCCTTGGTGTCTAAATTTGTGTGTTTCTATAGAGGCTGGAAATGGCTGCAGAAGTGATGGGCAAAGTTATCTCATCAGGAGAAGTCGCCATAACGGTCTGCGTCAGATGGAGAAGAAAAGAAAACGGCTCCCATCAAAGAAGACGTCACTGGATCTATAGGGGATCTCGTCTCCTGACACGTCTGTTTCAGGTAATCCTTGTATTCTACATATCTCTGTGTACCCAGAGCTAATAGACAAATGCGTGTTACCATTCACATTGTCAGGAGAATGTGTCCCTACACAGTGTGATATTGTCAGCGATGGTTGGAGACTGTCAGTATGTAGGGACACAGCCCTTTGACAAGGGGAATCGTAACAACCATTTGTCAATCCTCACACAAAAAGGTGGTGTTCACTATAGACGCGGCGGTGGGGAAGGGGGGCCAAAGTTTGTGGAACAGCCCAGGGCCTATGGTCTACTTAATCCGCCACTGCCGGCCATTCAGGGCCTTTCTACGAGTGAGGCGGCGCTACTTTGCGCCGCTGAAAGGCGCTGATTGACAGGGAAGCGTTCAACCCCAGGAGACCTGCGCAGAGGAGAGCAGGTCTCCATTGCTGCCGGACGGCGTGGGAACGGGATTAAGGTGAGTTTGAATAGTTTGTTATTTTATCATAATATAAAAGTGTGTGCCATTATCTACGGGGGTGGCTTTATCTACAGGGGGGGCTTTACATACGGGGGGCTTTATCTACCAGGGGGGGGCTTTTTCAATGGTGGGGCTCTATCTACAGGGGGGCTATATACTGGGGTGGGCTATATGTGGAGCAATATATACAGGGGTGTGCTATATCTACAGGGGAGCTATAGACAGGGGTGGGCTATCTGTGGAGCACTATATACAGGGGTGGGCTATATCTACAGAGGGCTATATACAGGGGTGGGCTATCTGTGGAGCACTATATACAGGGGTGGGCTATATCTACAGAGGGCTATATACAGGGGTGGGCTATCTGTGGAGCACTATATACAAGGGTGGGCTATATCTACAGGGGGCTATATACAGGTTTGGGCTATACGTGGAGCACTATATACAGGGGTGGGCTATGTCTACAGGGGGCAATATACAGGGGTGGGCTATCTGTAGAGCACTATAGGGGGAGCTATATGTGGAACACTATACAGGGGTGGGCTATATGCGGGCACTATCTACAGGGGGCTCTATCTACAGGGGGCACGGTGTGTGTGTGTGTGTGTGTGTGTGTGTGTGTGTGACACTGTATGGTGTATGGTACGCTGTTATATTTAGGGGCATAGTATGTGGTATAATGAGAACTTTATCTTTATTTATAGGTGCAGAAATGCAGGAAAAGTGAGAAGCTGAAGACAAACTGCAGAAATGGTCTGTGACCGGGAGAAGTCATCATAGAGGTCTGGACCGGATGGAGAAAAAGAACTAGAATCTGAGACGTCACCGGTGAGTCACTTAATATAAATGTTTATTCTGCCTCTAATCAGTACTGTAGTCACTGTATGATCTGCAGCGAGATAATGGGGGGTATGACTATGATATGATTTATTATTTTGTGAAACAGCAACTCCCAGCATATCCTCAGCATTGTTCGGGCCATGCTGGGAGCTGGAAACAATTTAGTGTGAACCTATACGTCAGGGGTTGCACTAAATTGAGCTGTATTTGTGCTGGTGCTGTATATATGTACTGAACTTTGTTCTGGGGCTGTACATATGTACTGAGCTTGGTTCTGATGCTGTATTTATGTACTGAGCTTGGTTCTGGGTCTGTATTTATGTACTGAGCTTGGTTCTGGTGTTGTGTATAGAACTATATTGCTTGTAAAATGTACAAATGTTTTTATGCTCTTACATAAAAAGAAATGTGGAAAAGAAATGACACGTCGATTGGTAGAGAAAACAAACATGGCGAGTGGGAAGGAGATGTCGGGAAAGAGGTTGGGGGGGTGCCAAACTGAATCTTTGCCCAGGTTGCTAGAGAACCTAGCTATGCCTCTGCTGAAAGGGTTAATTAATATCTAATGAAAAACCATTTATGACCACGTGGGGTATTGCCGTACTTGGGAGAAATTGCTTTACAAATGTTGGGGGTGCTTTTTCTCCTTTATCCTTTGTGAAAATTAAAAAATTCTAAATTTTTGTGGAAAAAACTGTTGATATTTATTTTTACGGCCTATTTCTAATAAATTATGCAAAAGACCTGTGGGGTCTAAATGCTAACTATACCCCTAGAAAACTTCCTTGAGGGATGTAGTTTCCAAAATGGGGTCACTTTTGTGGGTTTCCACTGTTTTGGTCCCTCCGGGGCATTGCAAACGCGACATGGCACTGAAAACCAATCCAGCAAAATCTGCGCTCCAAAATCCAAATGGCACTCCTTCCCTTCTGAGCTCTGCCATGGGTCCAAACAGCAGTTTATTACCAAATATGGGGTATTGTCGTAATTGGAAGAAATACCTTTACATGTTTTGCAATGCTTTTTATTCTTTATTCCTTGTAAAAAGTAACATTTTTTATATTTTTTCAGAAAAAAAAGTAGATTTTCATTTTCACAGACAAACTCCAATAAATATAGCAAAAGACCTGTGGGGTCAAGATACTAACTATGCCCCTAGATAAATTCCTTGAGGTGTGTAGTTTCCAAAACCGTGTCACTTTTGGGGTCAAATGGTGCACTTTTGGGAGTGTTTCCACTGTTTTGGCACCACAAGACCTCTTCAAACCTAACATGGTGCATAAAATATATTCTAAAAAAAGGAGACCCCAAAATCCTCTCGGTGCTCCAAATTTTTGGGTAAATTTCACCTCTACTTTGCTTTAATTCCTGTGAAACACCTAAAGGGTTCAGAAACTTTCTGAATGCTGTTTTGAATACTTTTATGGGTGCAGTTTTTAAAATGGGGTGATTTATGGGGTCTATCTAGTACATAAAGCCCTCAAAGCCACTTCAGAACTGAACTAGTCCTTGAAAAATAACCTTTTGAAATTTTCTTGAATATGTGAGAAATTGCTGCTAAAGTTCTAAGCCTTGTAAAATAAAATAACGTTCAAAAAATTATGCAAATATAAAGTAGACATATGGAAATGTGAAATAGTAACTATTTTGTGTGGTAATACTATCTTTTTTACAAGCAAATACATTTAAAATGAGAAAAATCATAACTTCTGCAAATTTTCTTTACATTTTGGTGTTTTTCACAAATAAGCAATGAATATATTGACCAAATTTTTCCACGAACATAAAATACAAAATGTCACGAGAAAACAATCTCTGAATCGCTTGGATAGGCAAAAGAATTCCAGAGTTATTACCACATAAAATGACACGTCAGATTTGAAAAAATGGTGCTCTTCCTGAAGGACAAAATTAGCTCAGTCCTGAAAGGGTTAAGCACTGATTGTAAGTGGTATATTATTACATAATGGCGGTTTGAGGATTCAATATGGATTAGCATTTCTAAATAAATGAAAAATGTATTCTGATGCATTTTTTAAGTATGTGAGACGACGCAAACATGATAAATGGTTTTAGTCTCAGGCTCAAATTCAAGACTTATTCTTCAGTCTCCCTTTAGACTTTCTCCTCTCTACCTCTATTCACCTCCTCAGAATATCATATCTAAGACTTTTTCTCCACTCTATCCATGATTTTCTCCTCTGTACCAGGAAAGAGCACCTCAAACCCTCATATTCAGGACCTACCCTCTATCCATGACTTTTTCCCCTGTATTACTACTCACCTTCTCAGGCTCTCATATTCAGGACATCCCTTGACTTTCGCCTCTCTACCCCTAATCACCTCGTATCCAGGACTGGATCTCCCATGACTTTTTTTGTACCAGTAATCACCTCCTAAGGCCCTGTTCACACAGAGTTTTTTGACAAGTTTTTTGGCGCAGAAACCTCTCCGCAAAACTTGTCAAAAAACGCCCGAAAATGCCTCCCATTGATTTCAATGGGAGTTGGACGAGTTTTTTTACCGCGAGTAAAAAAAAACGCATCGCGGTAAAAAGAAGCGACATGACCCATCTTGAGGCGGTTTCCACCTCCAAAACCCCATTTCAATCAGTCAGAAAGGGTAAGAGTAAGAGTGTTTTGACAAGTTTTTGTCAAACCACTGTGCAAAAAACGTCTGGAGCAGTTTTTGCAGGAGAAATTTTCCTCCTGCAAAAAACTCAGTGTGAACACAGCCTAAAACTATCATATTTAGGACGACTTCTCCAGTCTTTATATAAATTTCTTCTCTCTAGCATTAATCACCTCAGACTCTCATATTCATAATTTTCCTCAAGAATTGCCCTGTATTTATTGCCATCCACCTTCCCTTTAATTCTGATCAGTTTTCCAGACCCTGCTGATTGGACTCTTAATGACGGAGCCCAGTTTGGGCCTTAAGGCTCAGAGCCCATTTTTGAAATCTGACACGTATCACTGTAACGTCAATGGCCGCGGACCGTCGTCCTGACTTACCCTGTGACGGCCGCGGCAATGGACGAGTGAGTTCCCGGCGGCATCTCCCTCCTGAGAGACGCCGGCACTCACTTCCTGGTCCAGACACTGTCTCTCGCAGAATACTGCACTCAGCCTAGAATGCTTTAGGACTATAAAAGGGGCTCTGCCCTCTTGATCCTTGCCTTAGCATTGTTGTGTTACCTAAAGTTTGTCATTGCAAATGGTCTCCTAGTGTTTTCCAGTTCCCAGTGTTACCCGTTCCTGCTGCCTGTACCCTCTATCCCGTTCTTCCGTGCCTCTGTGCCGTCAATAGTTGGAGTCGTGTTGTGCCCTCCGCTGCATCTATTGTGTCGCACCCCGCCGGGTGTCTGCCTGCTGTCAGAGCCTCATCTTAGCCTGAATCTACCGCTACGGTCTACATTGCCTCAGGTACCCTTTCTGGACTATAGACATTGCATTGTACCTGTTTGGCCAGCTGCTATCCCGCTGCTATCCCAGTGGGTCCACACCCCGCGCCGTGACAGTCACTTTATGTGGTAATAACTCTGGAATGCTTTTACCTATCCAAGCGATTCTGAGATTGTTTTCTCGTGACACATTGGACTTTATGTTAGTGGTAAAATTTGAATTTTTCTGAATTTAAATGTATCTGCTTGTAAGAGAGATAGTAATACCACAAAAAATAGTGACTAGTTCACATTTCCCATATGTCTACTATATGTTGGCATCATTTTTTTAACATTCTATTATTTTTCTAGGACGTTACAAGGCTTAGAACATAAGCAGCAATTTCTCATATTTTGAAGAAAATTTTAAAAGCCTTTAATTTTTAGGTATCAGTTCAGTTCTGAAGTGGCTTTGATGGGCCTATATATTAGAAACCCCCCATAAATCACCACATTTTAAAAACTAGACCCATCAAAGTATTCAAAACAGCATTTATAAAGTTTCTTAAACATTTAGGCATTTTACAGGAATTTAAAGCAAAGTATTGGTGAAATTTACAAATTTCATTTTTTATGGATCAAAATCGTTTTTATTCCAATTTTTTTCTGTAAAACAGAAGGTTTTACCAGAGAAACGCCACTCAATATTTATTGCCCAGATTCTGCAGTTTTTATAAACATCAAACATGTGGCCCTAGTGTGCTGATGGACTGTAACACAGGTCTCAGAAGTAAAGGAGCACCTAGAAGATTTTGGAGACTCCTGTTTATTAGATTATATTTTAGACACCATGTCATATATTTTAGACACCATGAAGAGGTCTTGTGGTGCCAAAACAATAGAAACCCCCCAAAAGTTACCCCATTTGGCAAACTACAAACCTCAAGGAATTTATCGAGGGGTATAGTGAGCATTTAGACCCCACAGATTTTTTGCTGCATTTCGTGGAATTAGGCTGTGAAATTTAAATTCACATATTTTTTCGATAAAACGTACAAATTTTAAATTTTAACAAAGAATAGAGGAGAAAAAGCACCACAATATTTAAAAAGCAATTTCTCCCGATTACGGCAATATCCCATATGTGGTCATAAACTGCTGGTTGGACAAACGGCAGGGCCCAGAATGGTAGGAGCGCTATTTGGCATGTGGATTTTGCTGGATTGATTTCTGGGCGAGATGTCACTTTTGTAGAGCTTCCGAGGTACCAGTACAGCGGAAATTCCTTAAAACTGACCCCATTTTGTAAACTAGACCCCTTGAGGAACTCATTGCAGTTTTCATGCGACTTTTTTAACAGTCTTTATTCTATTTTTCAAGAGGCGTGGTGAATGGCACCTTCACTTTATTCTGCGGAGCGATATGATTACGGCGATACCATATGTTTATAGGTTTTTTTTATGTCTTATGGTGTTTGCACAATTGGTATGACCAGACCTTATTTAGGGGTTTCATAGCAAAGGAGGTAAATACATACAGTTAGGTCCAGAATTATTTGGACAGTGACACAATCTTCATGATTTGGGCTCTGCATGCCACCACATTGGATTTGAAATGAAACAACTGAGATGCAATTGAAGTGCAGACTTTCAGGTTTAATTGAAGGGATTGAACAAAAATATCCTGTGAAATGTTTAGGAATTGCAACCATTTTTCTACACAGCCTCCTCATTTCAGGGGCTCAAAAGTAATTGGACAAATTAACATTACCTAAATAAAATGTTTTTTTCTAATACTTTGTAGAGAATTCTTTGCAGGCAATGACTGCCTGAAGCCTGGAACCCATGGACATCACCACACGCTGGGTTTCCTTCTTTGTGATGCTTTGCCAGGCCTTTACTGCAGCGGTCTTCAGTTGTTGCTTGTTTGTCGGTCTTTCTGCGTTATGTTTTATCTTAAGCAAGTGAAATGCATGCTCGATCAGGTTGAGATCTGTTGATTGACTTGGCCATTGCAGAATATTCCACTTCTTTGTCTTGAAAAACTCCTGGGTTGCTTTCGCAGTATGTTTTGGGTCATTGTCCATCTGTACTTTGAAGCGACATCCAATCAACCTTGCTGCATTTGGTAGAAAGTATATCCCTGAACACTTCAGAATTAATCCGGTTTCTTCTGTCTTCAGTCACATCATCAATAAACACTAGTGACCCAGTGCCTTTGGCATCCATGCATGCCCATGCCATCACACTGCCTCCACCATGTTTTACAAAGGATGTGGTGTGGTTTGGATCATAAGCCATTCCAAACTTCTCCATACTTTCTTTCTCCCATCATTCATTGATCTTAGTTTCATGCTGTTCCAGAACTGGGCTGGCTTCTATAGATGTTGTTTGGCAAAGTCTAATCTGGCCTTTCTATTTTTTAGGCTGATTAATGGTTTGTACACTGCACTTTAAGCCCATATTGATTATAACTGTATATTCAATATATTTTGGTAAACAGCTAAAATGCCAAAACTTGTGTCACTGTCCAAATAATTCTGGACCTAATTGTATCTGCACTCACAACTTTTAAATTTGTAGGATTTTTTTTTAACCCCTTCCCGCTCCTGGATGTACTATTAGGTCATGGTAGCTGTATCGTTCGCGCTCCATGACCTAATAGTACGTCTCGGGAGTAACGGCCGTTTCGGCCGTCCTCCCGACACATACAGGAGCTGTGACAGCTGCTGTCTCGTACAGCAGCTGTCACAGCTCCTACAGCGGGGACCGATCGCTGTGTCCCCGCTGATTAACCCCTTAAAAGCAGCGTTCTATAGAGATTGTGGCTTTTTAGGGGTTAAGCTGCCATCGCCGGCCTGCTACACGATAGCGGCCGGCGATCGTGACTATGGCAAACGGACACCAAACAATGGCGTCCGGCCATGCCATCGACGGAAGGCTAGTGGGTCCTGACAAAGTCAGGACCCACTATGCCTGCTGCCAGTGAGTAGCTGACAGCTCTGACACACTGCACTACGCATGTAGTGCAGTGTATTAGAATAGCGATCAGGGCCTCCTGCCCTCAAGTCCCCTAGTGGGACAAAGTAATAAAGTTAAAAAAAAGTAAAAAAAAGATGTGTAAAAATAAGAAAATAAAAGTTTTAAAAGTATTAAAAGTAAAAATACCCCTTTTTAACTTATCAGTCATTTATTATTAATAAAAATATATAAACAAACAAATAAATTATACATAATTGGTATCGCCGTGTCCGTAACGGCCTGAACTACAAAACTATTTCGTTATTTATCCCGCACGGTGAACGCCGTAAAAGAAAATAATAATAAACCGTACCACAATCACAATTGTTTGGTCACTTCACCTCCCAAAAAATGGAATAAAAAGAGATCAAAAAGTCGCATGTACCTAAAAATGGTACTGATCGAAACTACAGTTCGTTACACAAAAAATAAGTCCTCGCACGGCTTTATTGATTGAAAAATAAAAAAGTTCTGGCGCTTAGAATAAGGTAACACAAAAAGTGAATGATTTTTTACAAAACGTATTTTATTGTGCAAACGCCATAAGACATAAAAAAAAACTATAAACATAGGGTATCGCCATAATCGTATCGCCCCACAGAATAAAGTGAATATGTCATTTATAGCGCACGGTGAACGCTGTAAAAAAAATATAATAAAAAAACAATAGTAGAATTGCTGTTTTTTAGTCACCACGCCACCTAAAAATAGAATAAAAACGAATAAAAAAGCCGCATGCACCCCAAGAAAACTACACTGAATTCCTCAAGGGGTCTAGTTTCCAAATTGGGGTCACTTTTGGGGGGTTTCCACTGTTTTGGCACCACAAGACCTCTTCAAACCGGACATGGTGCCTAATAAAAAAGAGGTCTCAACATCCACTAGGTGCTCCTTTGGTTCGGAGGCCGGTGCTTCAGTCCATAACCGCACTAGGGCCACATGTGGGATATTTCTCAAAACTGCAGAATCTGGACAATACGTATTAAGTTGCGTTTCTCTGATAAAACCTTTTGTGTTATAAAAAAAATGGTATAAAGAGGATTTTCTGACAAAAATATATATAAATTTCACCTCTACTTTGCTCTAAATTTCTGTGAAACACCTAAATGGTTCTTAAACTTTCTAAATGCTGTTGTGAATACTTTGAGGGGTTTAGTTTCTAAAATGGGGTGTTTCATAGGGGTTTCTAATATATAGGCCCCTCAAAGCAACTTCAGAACTGAACTGTAACCTAAAAAAATAAATAAATTACGCAATACTTTGCTTCTTACATTATACTGATAATGAGCTGTGCCCACCCCGAGATGACCCCAGTTTTGACCGTTTGTATAAACGGAGACCCCTATTAGACCGTTTCAGTGCCCGGTTTTCACAAGCATACACCCCCGAGAAGTGTATTTCTATTGATGAGTCCCTGGTAAATTTTAAAGGGAGGGTTCAATTCCGCGAGTACCTGCCTGGTAAGAGGGAAAGGTATGGCGTGAAGATGTATAAGCTGTGTGAGAGTGCATCAGGGTATACCTACAGATTTAGGATATAAGAAGGAAAGGCCACCCCCAAACCAGTCTGCATCCTGGACTACAATAGGTACATGGGAGGGGTGGACTTGTCAGATCAAGTCCTGAAGCCCTACAGCGCCATGCAGTGTGGTATAAGAAGCTGGCCGGGCACCTCATACAGATGGCATTGTACAATGTGTACGTGCTACGTCGATGTGCAGGCCAGAGGGGAACTTTCCTGGAATTTCAAGAGGTGATTATCAAGAACCTAATCTTTAGGGACCAAGAAGGGGGGGCACCCAGTACTTCTGGAAGCGAGGCCACACGCATCGCACCAGGGCAACACTTTCCAGGAGAAGTTCCCCAAACTGGAAAGAAGGGAAAAAGTCAAAAGAGGTGCAAAGTCTGCTATAAAAGGGCGATAAGGGATGACACAATATATCAATGTGACATGTGTCCCGAAAAACCAGAGCTCTGTATGAAAGAGTGTTTTCAAATTTATCATACATCCCTTGGTTTATAATTTACCCCAATTTTACTTAAAAAGCCCAGAAGAAGAAACAAGTCACGACCAGATAATTGGAAAAATACAAACAGTCTTTATTGAAGTTAATTTAGACACAGAGACAACAAACAGACAATTAAATATATTAAAATACCATAAACCTCGAACAAGAATGGAATCCGAACAAAAAAGCAGAGCGACCCCCAGATAGTAAAATATGGTCACAATCGACTCCTATATACAGCTAAAGTGCATAAGTATAAACTATTAAAGCAAATGCTAGGCATAATACATTTGCACAGATGGACACGTATGCATAGTGTAAATAGTAAAAAAATCTAGAATGCAGTCCTAAGTACATCTAGCACACTGAGCAATGTACCTACACCTACATGGTACAAGATGAATAGGAGATCCGGACCAGGAAGGGGGACCTCTGCTTGACCCGACGTGCGTTTCGCTCGTGCTTCGTCAGCACGAGCGAAACGCGCGTCGGGTCAAGCAGAGGTCCCCCTTCCTGGTCCGGATCTCCTATTCATCTTGTACCATGTAGGTGTAGGTACATTGCTCAGTGTGCTATATGTACTTAGGACTGCATTCTAGATTTTTTTACTATTTACACTATGCATACGTGTCCTTCTGTGCAAATGTATTATGCCTAGCATTTGCTTTAATAGTTTATACTTATGCACTTTAGCTGTATATAGGAGTCGATTGTGACCATATTTTACTATCTGGGGGTCGCTCTGCTTTTTTGTTCGGATTCCATTCTTGTTCGAGGGTTTATGGTATTTTAATATATTTAATTGTCTGTTTGTTGTCTCTGTGTCTAAATTAACTTCAATAAAGACTGTTTGTATTTTTCCAATTATCTGGTCGTGACTTGTTTCTTCTTCTGGGCTTGTTATCTAGTCACTAGGACCACTAGTATATATTGGGGTATTGTTCGGTTTCCCAATTTTACTTACCCTGATGTACTCCGCACAGCTTATCCCCCCTCGTCTTTCCCCTCTGAGCCCTGCTGTGTGCCCAGGCAGCTGATAACAGCCACATGTAGGGTATTGCCGTACCCAGGAGAACCCACATTACAGTTTATGGGGTGTATGTCTCCGGTCAAAATGTTCACTACACCTCTAGATGAATGCCTTAAGGGTGTAGTTTTTAAAACGGGGTCACTTCTTGCGGGTTTCAACTGTACTGGTACCTCAGGGGCTTCTGCATACATGACTTCGCACCAGAAAATCCCCAGTAGGCCAAATGGTGGTCCTTTCCTTCTGAGCCCTCCCATGGGCCCAAACCGCAGTTTATCACCACAAATGGGATATTGCGGCACTCAGAACAAATTTCGCAACAGAATGGGGTATTTTGTTTCTTGTGAAAATAAGAAATTTTCAGCCAAAACTACATATTATTGGAAAAAATTAATTTAGTTTTAATTCCCAGCCCAATTCAAATAAGTTCTGTGAAAAAACTATGGGGTCAAAATGGTCACAACACCCATAAATGAATTA
The DNA here is from genome assembly GCF_050947455.1 of Rhinoderma darwinii. NCBI lineage: Eukaryota > Metazoa > Chordata > Amphibia > Anura > Rhinodermatidae > Rhinoderma > Rhinoderma darwinii. Next base: position 260,601,062 of record NC_134691.1, on the reverse strand, counting down.
CTTGAGGGGTGCAGTTTCTAAAATGGGGTCAATTCTGGTGGGTTTCCATTGCTTTGATACCTCTGGGGCTCTGCAAATGCGACATGGCACCCGAAAACCAATCCAGCAAAATCTGGACTCCAAAGAACAAATAGCGCTCATTTCCTTCTGAGCCCTCCCATGGGCCCAAATGGCAGTTTATCACCACAAATGGGGTATTGCCGCACTCAGGACAAATTGGGCAACAAAATTGAGTATTTTATTTCTTGTGAAAATAAGAATTTTTGAGCTAAAACGACATATTATTGGAAAAAATATATTTTTTTTAATTCCCAGCCCAATTCAAATAAGTTCTGTGAAGAAACTATGGGGTCTAAATGGTCACATTACCCATAAATTAATTCCTTGAGAGGTGTAGTTTCCAAAATGGGGTCACTTCTGGTGGGTTTCTATTGCTTTGATACCTCTGGGGCACTGCAAATGCGACATGGCACCCGAAAACCAAACCAGCAAAATCTGCACTCCAAAGAACACACAGCGCTCCTTCCCTTCTGAAGCCTCCCATGGGCCCAAACAGTAGTTTATCGCCACAAATGGAGTATTGCTGCACTCAGGAGAAATTGGGCAACAAAATTGGTTATTTTGTTCCCTGTGAAAATAAGAAATTTTGATCACAAATGACATTATATTGGAAAAAAATGAAATTTTTTTAATTTCACAGCCCAATTCTAATAGGTGCTGTGAAAAAGCTGAGCGGTCAAAATGGTAACAACAACCATAAATGAATTCCTTGAGGGGTGTAGTTTCCAAAATGGGGTCACTATTTGGGGATTCCTACTGTTTTGGCACCTCAACACCTCTTCAAACCTGGCATGCTGCCTAAAATATATTCTAATAAACAAGAGGCCTCAAAATGCACTAGGTGCTTCTTTGCTTCTGGGGCTTGTGTTTTATTCCACGAGCGCACTAGAGCCACATGTGGGACATTTCTAAAAACTGCAGAATCGGGACAATACATATTTAGTAGTGTTTCTCTGGTAAAACCTTCTGTGTTACAGAAAAAAAATTGAATAATATGGAAATTCAGCAAGAAAAATGAAATTTGCAAATTTCACCTCCACTTTAATTCCTGTGAAATGCCTGAAGGGTTAAAAAAACTTTCTAAATGCTGTTTTGAATACTATGAGGGGTCTAGTTTTTAAAATGGGGTGTTTTATCATTGTTTCTAATACATAGGCCCCTCAAAGCCACTTCAGAACTCAAGAGGTACCTTAAAAAAAAGGCTTTTGAAATTTTCTTTAAAATATGAGAAATTGCTGTTTATGGTCTAAGCCTTGTAACGTCCAAGAAAAATAAAAGAATGTTCAAAAAAAGATGCCAATCTAAAGTAGACATATGGGAAATGTGAACTAGTAACTATTTTGGGTGGTATAACCGTCTGTTTTACAAGCAGATGCATTTAAATTCTGAAAAATGCTATTTTTTTAAAATTTTCTCTACATTTTGCAATTTTTCACCAATAAACACTGAATATATTGACCAAATTTTACCACGAACATGAAGCCCAATGTGTCACGAGAAAACAATCTCAGAATCGCTTGGATAGGTTTATGCATTCCGACGTTATTACCACATAAAGTGAAATATGTCAGATTTGAAAAATGGGCTCTGAGCTTTAAGGCCAAAACTAGGCTGCGTCCTTAAGGGGTTAAAGTTTAATTAAACAAGGTATTTTTTTTATTCCACTGTAACAATTTAAACTATTTTGTCAAGCCCATTGCATAAAATCAAATTTAAAATCCATTTTAATTCCAGGTTGTAATGAAACAAAACAGGACAAACACCGGGGGTTAAAATCGTTTTGCAAGGCACTGTATAGAGGTATTAGTGAATTAGCAGTATATTAACACAAACTAATTTTCAACTCCGGTAAAGCAAGAACTTGCTGTTTAGGCTGGGTGTGCTATAAATAGTATTCTGTATTGGCATACCTATAGGATGAATGGAATACGATACCTGTTGACACTTTCTCACCTCTTCCATAACCTTTTTGGGTTTGAATGATTATTGTCTGTATGTCTCCCTGACATCGCAACAACTGAGTACTGTAGATCTCCTGAGAACACCCTGGATTTATATAGGTCTCTACTTTGCTGCATGGGCAAGTTCAACAAGCGCATATATGTTCACGGTTGCACTAATTTATTGTAAGGCTGGGTTCACATGACCTATTTTCAGACGTAAACGAGGCGTATTATGCCTCGTTTTACGTCTGAAAATAAGGCTACAATACGTCGGCAAACATCTGCCCATTCATTTGAATGGGTTTGCCGACGTACTGTGCAGACGACCTGTCATTTACGCGTCGTCGTTTGACAGCTGTCAAACGACGACGCGTAAAATGACTGCCTCGGCAAAGAAGTGCAGGACACTTCTTTGCAACGTAATTTGAGCCGTTCTTCATTGAACTCAATGAAGAGTAGCTCAAGATTACAAACGTCACAGACGCCTCGTATATTACGAGGAGGAGCTTTTACGTCTGAAACGAGGCAGCTGTTTTCTCCTGAAAACAGTCTGTCTTTTCAGACGTAAAAGCCTCTCATCGTGTGCACATACCCTTAGACTTTATATGCCAAATGCATCTATGCAATGCTCTGTGTTTTACACGGATTATATATTTATATGTTTTGTCTTTTTGCTGAATAAAAAAAAGATTTGGCAAAAAGAAACCTAGTCCTATTGAGTTCTATTGAGACCTACTCGTCCATGCAGCAAGCCCACAAGCCACTCAGTTCCCTGCTCCTCTGTACATGTTGTAGCTGCTTGCAGAGGCAGATTTTTAACACAATTTATATTACAAACGGTTAGCACTTGATATGCTGACACTTTGTCACAGAAATTTATATTAGTATGGAAACCCTTTAAAGTGGTTGTCCACTACCGGACAACTGATGACCTATCCACCAGATAGGTCATCAGTACATGATCTGTGCAGGTCTGGGTGTCAGTTGGCTCCGACCACGGAATAGTGGCCGAGCTGCAGTACTGCAACTCTGCTTCTATTCAAGTAAATAGGAGCAAAGCTACAGTTCTGCTGCTCGGCCGCTATGCTATGTACTGAGCCAACTGCTTCCGGCCCCATACATCGCATAATGGGCAATGAAATCCGGTGCCCGCAGGCCACCGGAACGGCTAATCGGTGCAAGGCCCGGGTGTAGGACCCGCACCGATGATATACTGATGATCTTTCCGGTGGATGACCTACCCGTAATTACGGGTGCACACACGTAGTCACCCGTAATTACGGGAGCCCCATTGACTTCTATGGGCCTGCTCGTGCCATAATAACGGCCCGTGATTACGGGCGTTTTTACGTTAGTGTGCATGGGGCCTCAATCTGGCTGTAGACCTAGAAACACATAGGTCCAGCCAGAATGAAGAAATATCATGTTCGTAAAATACACATAACATTTGCTGACTTCATTGCGGAATTTTGACTCTCCATTGAAGTCAATGGAGAAATTCCGCAATGAGTCCCCAACAAGTCCGCAACAGCCAGTGCATGCTGCGGACACCAAATTCCGCACCGCAGCCTCTGGTCCGCAGCGGAGTTTTCCGCAACGTGTAAACGAACCTAACTAAAAAGCTGTGGAAAGCAATGGAGAAACGTGTACGCTGCGGATTTCCGCAGCGGACTGTCCGCAGCGGAATTCCAGAGCAATTCCACCACGTCTGGTCGTGCCCTTATATTTAGCTACAAGCAACATATCTACAGTTATAAGCTAGCAATTATTATAATGACTTCCGCTGATACACATAATAAATACCAAATATTACTCTCTATTTTTCATCAAATTCTGCCTAATTTACAGTGACAACCCTTATATTTTCAGGGTTTCAATGTTTTGCAGATTCTGTATCTGTATGTAGGTTAGTTTCTTCTATACATAACTGTGTAGGTGTGAGGTATGTTCTTTGTTAACTATAACAGCTGCTGCAGGTTTTGTGCATATTTCAAGGACAAACCGAAAGGCTGTTTAATGGTTGTACGATTATATTACACAAATTTCATCAGTTCAAGGTGGAACGAACTATGAAAATAAAACACATTGCTATACATTATGCGTTTTTGGTATATGAAAAGTCTATAAATGCAGTGTTTCATATGTCTGATCACAGAATGGTTTAGTTAAAGGGTAATGTCATTTTTAATAATGAGGGCTCAGCTGGCTGAGTAACAAATTTTGTTTATTTACGTTTGGACTCTGAGGTTTTGTTCACATCTGCGTTGGGGTCCCGTTCTTACGTTCCCTCTGAGGTTTCCGTCAGAACGGGACCCTGAACAGACACAAACTGACATGAATGGAAACCAGAGGTTTACGTTTCCATCACCATTGATTTCAATGGTGACGGATCTGGTGCCCATGGTTTCCGTTTGTGTCTGTTGTGCACCGGACCCGTCGATTTGCCGGAAGCAATAGCGTAGTCAGGGGCGTAGTCAGCAATAGCATAGTCAGTACAGCCAGGGGGGAACAAAGATTTCTGGGAAAGTATGAATTATTTTTTTTTCAGAGTTGTTTTTTTTTCGGCAGAATGACTGTGAACCCGCCGAAAAACCACAACTGCTATTTGTTGCAGGTTTTACCTCCCCATTGAATTCAATGGGGAAAACTCGCAACAGGTAAGCAGCATTTACGCAAATACAATTGACATGCTACGGAATAAAATTCTGCACCGCAGGTCAATTTCTGAGCGGTTTGGCTGCTTAGTTATTACGCAGCGTGTAGGTGGGTGAGATTTGTTTTATCTCATCCACTTTGTTGCTACTCTATCTGCTGCAGATTTGACACAATAAATTCCATTGCAGAAAATCCTCAGTATTTACGCAACTCTTAGGGCGGATTTACACGAGCGTGGGCGTTTTGCGCACTCAAAAAATGCGGCGTTTTGCGTGCGCAAAAGGCACTTAACAGCTCCGTGTGTCATAACCATATGATGCGCGGCTGCGTGATTTTCGCGCACCCACCATTATTATGACACTCTGTTTGTATGTTTGTAAACAGAAAAGCACGTGGTGCTTTTCTGTTTTCAATCATACTTTTTACTGCTGTTGCGCGAATCACGCGTGTCCCACGGTGGTGCTTTTCTGTTTTCAATCATACTTTTTACTGCTGTTGCGCGAATCATGGGTGTCCCAAGTGCTTCCGGGTGGTGCGCGTGATTTTCACGCACCCATTGACTTCAATGGGTGCGTGATGCGTGAGAAACGCAGAAATATAGGACATGTCGTGAGTTTTACGCAGCAGACATCCGCTGCGTAAAAATCACGGACTGTCTGCACGGCCCCATAGACTAATATAGGTCCGTGCGAGGCGCGTGAAAATCACGCGCGTTGCACGGACATATATCACGTTCGTGTAAATCCGCCCTTAGTGTGACGCATTGATTAGAGCAAACTTTATGTGCACCTGCAGATTTCCTGCAGTTTTTACTGCGATTCCTCTGCGGAATCGCTGTACAAACTGCAACACAACTCAACTTTTGAGTGCAGAATTTATGCTCCTCGTTGAATTCTATGGGAAAAACACGCAGCATCTTCAGACAGAATACACAGCCTAAATTGACATGCTGCGGATTTGAAAGTCCCACTGCAGAACACTTTCCACATGACTTTTCTGCAATTTATTTCCCCAGCGTGGGCAAGAAATTTGCAAAATCTCATCTAATTTGTTACTACTGTAAATGGTGCAAAATTTCAATGCAAAATTTCAACACAGAATTCCGTGGCGGAAATTTCTTAGTGTTTACGTCGTGTGGGAACCCAGCCTAATGCCTCAATCACACACACATCTTTTTTTTTTAACATTTTAAAATGCATGTAAAAAAATGGCGTGCGCATACTGCATTTTGAAAAAAGGTGGCACTGACCCCAAAAATGCCAAAAAGCTAAATGCGGAATATGCAGCCAATATTTTACTATAGGCTTTAAACAGGATGTCTCATGGCAGACATTTATGGCATACCACAGTATATTCCATAATTGTCTGAGAGATGCGTGTCCCATCTCTGAGCGAGCTCGGCTGTTTATGGAGCGCCAAGAAACGTTCCAAAACCCGCGGCACTCGTTTTGACCATTTTTAGAAGCGGTAAAAACCGCCGTTAAAAACGCTCAGAACAAGCGCTGTAGGTTTTCTTTACCTCACATTTTTCAATGGGAGGTCAGAGGCTCGAAGAAAGAGCATGTTGCTTTTTTTTCCCGTGAGCAAACAAGAGCCACTTGGGGAAAAAAATGCCTCTGCCTTCCATTGAAATCAATGGGGGGTGATTTGGGACTTTTTTTTGGCGCAATTTCCGACGCGGTTTCGGCATCAAAATCAGCAACAAAAAACTCTGTGTGAACTGAACCTAATATGAGTTGTTTATTTAACCCATTTAAAGTTTTTTAAGCCACTCGTGTTTTTCATGGCCGTTTTTGGAGCTGTTTTTCAATGAAAAATGGCTCCAAAAACGTCCCAAGAAGTGGCATGCACTTCACTTCTTTTTCGCGGGCGTCTTTTTACGTGCCATTTTTTAAAAACAAGGAGTAAAAAAACGCCCTGTCGGAACAGAACGCCGTATTTCCCATTGAAATCAATAGGCAGATGTTTGTAGGCATTCTGCTTACAGCAACTCCTAGCATTTGCTTACCATTGTTCTGGCTATACTGGGAGCTTTAGTTTTAGGGCTTGTCCACATGTAGCGGAATTGCTGTGTATTTTCCATCCGAAATTGTGGACGGAAAATATGCAGCAGAATACAGTAACAGCAAAGTGGGTGAGATTTAACAAATCTAATCCACATGCTGCGTAAAAATTCAGACCAAAAATTGCAATACCGAAACCGAGATCAGTACATATATACAGCATAACAACCAAGCTCAAAACATATATACATTTACTGAGCTTTGTTTTGGTATTGTATTTATGTACTAAGCTTTGTTGTGGTGCTGTATATATGTATTGAGCTTGGTTCTGGTGCTGTATACATATACTCCAATGGTTCCAAAAAATCAGGCCATGTGCTCGTTACCTGGGGGTGAATCATTTCCCCGAAATACAATAGAAAGAAGCATAGAACACTGTAATGGCACCAGGACTTCAGAGTAGATGAAAGCAGGGTGGATTTATTCACCTCAACACAGCAATGTTTCGGTTCAACAGGAACCTTTCTCAAGCCATGAAAGGTTCATGTTGAACCGAAACGTTGCTGTGTTGAGGTGAATAAATCCACCCTGCTTTCATCTACTCTGAAGTCCTGGTGCCGTTACTGTGTTCTATGCTTCTTTTTATATATATATATATATATATATATATATATATATATGCACTGAGCTTCTCTTCAGTGCTGTATATACAGTTAGGTCCAGAATTATTTGGACAGTGACACAATCTTCATGATTTGGGCTCTGCATGCCACCACATTGGATTTGAAATTAAACAACTGAGCTGCAATTGAAGTGTAGACTTTCAGGTTTAATTCAAGGGGTTGAACAAAAATATCCTGTGAAACGTTTAGGAATTGCAACCATTTTTCTACGCAGTCTCCTCATTTCAGGGGCTCAAAAGTAATTGGACAAATTAACATTACCATAAATAAAATAAAAATTGTAATACTTTGTAGAGAATCCTTTGCAGGCAATGACTGTCTGAAGTCTGGAACCCATGGACATCACCAAACGCTGGGTTTCCTCCTTTGGGATGCTTTGCCCGGCCTTTACTGCAGCGGTCTTCAGTTGTTGCTGGTTTGTATGTCTTTCTGCCTTACGTTTTGTATTGATGGAAAGGTGTCATGAAATTATTTTTTTTTATACATTTTTTTTTATACATTTATGTGTTTTTATTTAATAAAATTATATTGACTTTATTTATTTTTTCACACACAATGTTTTTTTTTATTAACACTTTCTTACTTTACTGGGGTCTACCATGTTTTATTTAATCTGTGTATGTGTCTCTTAACGACACATACAAAGATGGAATACGGCAGCTACAGCGCATAGGACATAATGAACGTCTCCCGTTCAATATGTCCTCTGCTTCTGCTATGTCGCTCTGTACTGCGCAGGCGCAGTTCAGAGCGACCCAGCATAGAAGCTGGTTTGTAGGGGGAAAGCCGGTGCCATTTTCAAGACCGGCCGCATTGCAGGTAAGGTGTGTGTGTGTGTCTGTCTCTCTCTCGCGGCCCCAATCTTCATTATTTGGGCTCTGCATGCCATCACATTGGATTTAAACAACTGAGATGCAATTGAAGTGTAGACTTTCAGGTTTAAGTCAAGGGGTTTTACAAAAATATCCTGTGAAACATTTAGGAATTGCAACCATTCTTCTACACAGCCTCCTCATTTCAGGGGCTCAAAAGCAATCGGACAAATTAACATTACCATAAATAAAATGGGGTTTTTTAATACTTTGTAAAGAATCCTTTGCAGGCAATGACTGCCTGAAGTCTGGAGCCCATGGACATCACCACATGCTGGGTTTCCTTCTTTGTGATGCTTTGCTCGGCCTTTACTACAGCTGTCTTCAGTTGTTGCTTGTTTGTGGGTCCTTCTTACTTAAGTTTTGTCTTAAGCAGGTGAAATGCATGCTCGAGCGGGTTGAGAGCTGGTGATTGACTTGGCCATTGCAGATTATTCCACTTCTTTGCCTTAAAAACTCCTGGGTTGCTTTCGCAGTATGTTTTGGGTCATTGTCCATATGTACGGTGAAGCGACTTCCAATCAACCGTGCTGCATTTGGTTGAATCTGAGCAGAAAGTATATCCCTGAACACTTCAGAATTCATCCGGCTGCTTCTGTCTTCAGTCACATCATCAATAAACACTAGTAACCCAGTGCCTTTGGCAGCCATGCATGCCCATGTCATCATGCTGCCTCCACCATGTTTTACAGAGGATGTGATTTGTGTCACGGTATGTGGACCCATCGGGCCGTACCACCGTAGCGGGATAGCAGCTGGCCAGCAGAGTACCATGTCAATATATAAATAGGCCAAGCACAAGGGTACCTGTAATGTTTCAGACAGTAGCAACGGCTAGGCACAGATGGGTCCTTGACAGCAGATACCAGACGTGGTGTAACACATCAGGCTGAACCAGTGGCACAACACGACTCCAACAGGTTTAAGGCACAGGAACAAACAGCACGGGATACAGGGTACAGGTAGCGGGGCACAGGAACAACGGGAACAGGATAACACTAAGGGACCATTTGCAAGACTAACATAGGAAAACACAACAACGCTCAAGCAATGAGCAAAGCGGCAGGGACCTTCTTATAGTTCAGGGTGATCATGGGCTAATTATTGATAATTCCCATGTGCACGCGCAGGCCCTTTAAGGCTGGGCACGAGCGTGCACGCGCACCCTACGGGATACAGCAGACCGGAGTGGAAGTGAGCGCTGGCGTCTCCTGGGGAGATGCGGGCCAGCGCTCACAGATCCATGGTCGCGGCCGCCGGGGGGTGAGTAATCCCGATGGACGCTACACTTTGTATCATGAGCCGCTCCAAGCCTTCTCCATACATTTTTCCTCCCATCATTCTGGTACAGGTTGATCGAAGGCCTCATGCCCACGACCGTAGCCATGTGCACGGCCGTGATTTTCGGGTCGGCTAGCCGCGGAGTGTCACCCGTGAGATGCCTGCAAATGGCCGAGTCCATTATTTTCTATGAGCCTGGACCGCAGAACATGGCCGTAAGAAGACATGTCCGTTCAGGCTCCTGGGCCATGCACAGACTGTTTAAACCACGGTTGTGTGCATGGGCCAATAGAAATGAATGGGGCCGCAATTCTCCTGTGGATTTTCGGGGGAATTGCGTCCGCAAAAGCACGTTTGTGTGCATGGAGCCTTAATTTCATCTGTCAAAACAATGCTGTTCCAGAACGGGGCTGGCTTCTTTAGATGTTGTGTGGCAAATTCTAGACTGGTCTTTCTATTTTTGAGGCTGATTAATGGTTTGCACCTTGTGGTGAACCCTCTGTATTAGCTCTCATCAAGTCTTCTCTTTATGGTAGACTTAGATACTGGGTTTATCTTCACCATGGAAAGGATTCTGCGATCATCCACCACTGTTTGTCTTCCCCAGACGTCCAGGCCTTTTGGAGCTCACGAGATCACCAGTGCACTCTTTTTTGTCAAGAATGTACCAAACTGTTGATTTGGCCACTCCTAACATTTGTGCTACCTCTCTGACGGATTTCTTCATTTTTTTTCAGCCTAACGGTGGTCTGTTTCACTTGCATTGAGAGCTCCTTTGACCTCATGTTGTGGGTTCACATCAACAGCCTCGAAATGCAAATGCCACACCTGGAATCAACTCCAGACCTTTTACCTGCTTAATTGATGATCGATTAATGAGGGAATAGCCCATGCAGCCCATTAAATAGCTTTTGAGATAATTCTCCAATTACCTTTGGTCCCTTGAAAAAGAAGCACCTACATATTAAACAGCTGTAATTCCTAAACCCTTCCTCAAATTAGGATGTGAATACCCTCAAATTAAATCTGAGAGTCTGCACTTTAAGCCAATATTGATTAAATAACTGTATCTTATATATTTTCGAAAGTTTGTTTGAAGCCCGATTATTCATTGGTTTAAAATCAGGGAATAGCTATTTTTGATTGGACACGCGTTCCCCAGGTAACGGATTGCACTGACAGGCTCCGCCCCTATTGATGACGTGGCAGCTCATAATTGGCTGCAACGTACATCATTCGATGACTTCTGGGTCCTGCAGTAAGGACTAATTCCTATCACTGGTCATTTATCATCAAGCACCACAGTAATACCGCATGCAGATCACACAGCGATGTCAGTGACATCTGTATAACGTGTTCTTACATAAAACACAGCTGCCACAGAACCTCTTATTGAGATATAGAGAACTGTAGCTGTCCCATTCATACGTCGCAAAATCGCGGCAAAACGCCACGACCGCTACGTCTGAATAATAAGAAGCGGTCTGGACGGTGAATCCCGGAGGAAAGTATTACTAGGGGGAGTAGTGGTTACCCCGAATGCAGTAGTCCTCTATGTATGCTCTCACTGAGGGCATGCTGAGGGTTGTAGTACCTACTCAGGTGCAGAGCTGCTCATCTATTAAATAGACACGTCGTCTGTATCGTGTGAAACTACAACTCCCAGCATGTGGCCGCACCACCCGTAGAGACCAGAAATAGTGACAGGATTGCAAAAACTAATTTTATTAAGAATTAAAAAAATATATATAAGGTGATGACGTATATAACATAAGTGAAATATAGAATAACTGGTATATAATATATACATAAAATACCTGCAACTGGTGTATAACTATACATAACTGGAATATAAAACCTATAATATAACGAATATACAACATATATAATATAACATCGATGCCAAATGGGCATGAATCAGAAGTCCCCGCCCCTCATCCAGCACTTCGTAGTTTAGTCTAGATGCACTGGCTTAGGACTTTTATTTCCTAAAGGGAATACATTTTTTTTTGATCATGCGATCATAGTGTTAAGGATATTTAATGGTGCTTCCAATAACATTGGGTCCAGTGTCACCAGTATTCCACCCGCACTTACGGACCCGTTTTCTCTGCACTAATCGGCAGCCCCTTCTCTCTATCAGTGCTGGAAAGAGAGAAGGGGCAGCCCTTTCGGGCAGAAATTCTGCAGCGATTGAAAGTAAAAGAAGTTCATACGTACCGTTGTCTTGATGACGCGTCCCTCTTGACATCCAGTCCGACCTCCCTGGATGACGCGGCAGTCCGTGTGACTGCTGCAGCCTGTGATTAGCCTGTGATTGGCTGCAGCGGTCACATTGGATGAAACGTCATCCCGGGAGGCCGGACTGGAGGAAGAAGCAGGTAAGTTAACTTTTAATATTCTAATTATTATGCTGGTCGTGCTCCCATATAAAGTATGGGAGCACGGTCCGTAAAAAGCAAAAACAGGATATGTCCTATCTTTTGCGGAGCCTTTCTATGGCACGGACACCTTCCTGTAAATATGCAGGAAGGTGTCCATGGGCAATAGAAGTGAATGGGTCCATAATTACGGACTAATTCTACGGTCGTTTGCATGGGGCCTTACAACACATAATTGGGTATTTAAATAGTGAGCTTTTACTCTATCTATATCGTAAGTCAACCTCCCGAGCAATGCTGGGTATAAAAGCTAGTATTCAATATGTTTTGGTAAACAGCTAAAATGGCAAAACTTGTGTCTCTATTCAAATAATTCTGGACCTAACTGTATTTACTGAGCTTCTCTATGGTGCTGTATATATGTACTGAGCTTTGTTGTGGTGTTGTATTTCTGTACTGTGCTTGGTCCTGGCACTGTATATATGTACTGAGCTTGGTTCTGGCACTGTATATATATATATACAGAGCTTGGTTCTGGTGCAGTATATATGTACTGAGCTTGGTTCTGGTGTTGTATTTATGTACTGAGCTTGGTTTTGGGACTGTATATATGTACTGAGCTTGGTTGTGGCACTGTATGTACTGAGCTTTGTTCTGGTGCTGTATTTATATACTGAGCTTGGATCTGGTGTTGTATATATGTACTGAGTTTTGCTCTGGCGTTGTAGATATGTATTGAGCTTGGTTTTGGTGCTGTATTAATGTACTGAGTTTGGTTCTGGAGACGTATTTATGTACTGAGCTTGTTCTGGTGTTGTATTTATGTATTGAGCTTGGGTCTGGTGCTGTATTTATGTATTGAGCTTTGTTCTGGAACTGTATGTATTGAGCTTGGTACTGGAGCTGTATTTATGTACTGAGCTTTGTCCTGGTGCTGTATTTATGTACTAAGCTTGGTTCTGGAGCCGTATTTATGTAGTGAGCTTGGTTCTGGAGCTGTATTTATGTACTGTGCTTGGTTCTGTGTTGTGTTTATGTATTGAGCTTGGTTCTGGTGCTGTATTTATGTATTGAGCTTGGTTCTGGAGTTGTATTTATGTACTGAGCTTTGTGCTGGTGCTGTATTTATGTATTGAGATTAGTTCTGCAGCTGTATTTATGTACTGAGCTTGGTTCGGGTGCTGTATTTATGTACTGAGCTTGGTTCTGGCATTGTATATATGTACTGAGGTGGGTTCTAGTGCTGTATATATGTTTTGAGCTTGGTTCTGGCACCGTATATGTGCATTAGCCAGGAGATTTGTCACGGCTTAATGCGTACGCCGCACTGTCCTCCACCTTTCTCACAGTGCACAGCCTAACTAAATGGACTGAGCACGTATAATGACGGGGTAGGGAGACAGACAGGTGAGCCCTAATCTACCCGCCACTCAGTCCCTGCCTACTTGCACGGCTCGTCCTAGATTAAACTCAAAATTACAGAAAAAGGGGGAGACCCCTGACAAGTTACTGACCCGGTTATTAAGGGGAAATTCGGCGAGGGAAATGAAGGAGACCCAATCACATTGACAGTCAGAGATAAAACACCTTAAATATTGTTCTAGAGACTGATTAGTCCTCTCGGTTTTGCCATTCGTTTCAGGATGGAAGGCCGAGGAGAAGGACAGATCAATCTCCAACTTTTTTTTTTTTTTTTCATATTCAAAATTTTTATTGATTTTAATACAAAGAAATACACACACAATCGGGAAAAATGTGTCCCCATAATAAAAAAAAAAACATGACCAGAAGGGCACAGCCCAAACCAATCTCCAACTTTTTACAGAAAGCTCTCAAAAACAATGAAACAAATTGTACCCCTCTGTCAGAAACAATATTGACAGGAACCCCATGGAGACACAGGATGTGTTTGACAAACAAGGTAGCTAACGTCTTAGCATTGGGTAGTTTCTTGAGGGGCACAAAGTGGCACATCTTACTGAAGCGGTCTACTACAACCCACACCACCGACTTGCCTTGAGATGGAGGCAGATCGGTGATAAAATCCATGGAGATATGGGTCCAAGGTCTCTGGGGAATGGGCAAAGAACATAGTAAGCCCGCTGGTCGGGACCTGGGAGTCTTGGACCTAGCACAAATTTCACAAGCAGCGACGTAGGCCTTAACGTCTTTAGGCAACCCAGGCCACCAATAGTTTCTAGCAATGAGGTGCTTGGTACCCAGGATGACCAGCTTGTGACCTTGAGGTATGTGTGCACTTGCAATTACTTCTTCAATGACGCTGTATGTTTTACAAGTCCGCCCTAACATGTGTTGTTTATTGGTTTGGTTTCCTCTTGCCTTTAGATTTCTGGCCACAGGCAATAGTTACCATTCGTTACATTTTGAGTTTCTTTTGGGAGTGACCACCATTTCCTTCATTGTCACATCCACCTGTGTTGTGCTGTGGCAGAGCTTAAAGACCACGGTCATGCCTCAGCCCACGACAGAACAGTGGCTACGAATTTCGGAGGGATTTCTTCGAGCAACTCAATTTCCTAATTGTATTGGTGCCCTAGACGGCAAACACATTCGGGTGAAGAAGCCCCCACGCAGTGGTTCGCGATACTATAACTACAAACAGTTTTTTTCTATGGTATTGTTGGCCTTTGCGGACACAAATTATTGTTTCACAATTGTTGACATAGGCTCGTATGGAAGCTCTGCAGATGCCCGCATATTCCGTTCATCAAGAATGGGTAAATGACTTTTGAATAATCGACTGGCGGTGCCGGAACCTAATATCCTCCCTGGCTCCAGCGGCCCACCAATCCCATATGTCATCATTGCGGATAAGGGGTTTGCCCTGACAAGGTAAGTAATGCGGCCTTTTGCAAGAAGGGGCTTGGATGAGCGTCGCCGCATGTTCAATCTCCGCCTATGCCGAGCTCGAAGATGTGTGGAATGTGCTTTTGGCATTATGTTGAACAGGTGGCGGGTCTTTCTGTCTACAATGCAATTGTCCCCGCAGAATGTGACACGTGTCATACAAGCGTGTGTAGTTCTGCATAACTTCTGCCGCATTCATGATGCTACCTTTGATGCAGAATATATACTAAAACATGCAGCCACCAGCGACACTGTCCCGGCTATTCCTCTAGGGAGATCTCTCACATCCGGACTTCGAGTGCGGGATAGTTTGGCCGCATATTTTGAGAGCCCATCAGGAGCCGCACCATGGGGGCTTGATGTCATTTAAAGGGTTGCATAATTTTTTGATTTTTCAGTCCACAGGTCCCAAGTGGCCAGTGTTTGTTGTTTTAGGTTATGGGCGTGTAGGGACTCGCAATACATGAGGACCCTTGACGTGGGTTGCGAGCTTACATCTGTTGGGGTTTGATCGGGCCATTTGCCATTACTGAAACTGTTTTCATGAGAATGAATGATGGTTGGCCAAAAGTTAGGCGACTCAAATCGCGACTGTCCTTAGTGTGGCTATTGTCACATGACAGCACGGCAACTTTCACATCTCTTGCAAACAATGGCAAACCCCTAAAGATGAACTAATACCTCATAGAACGTGTGCACGAATCTTGGGCCAAGCCCAGCAGTGTGTGAGTGTACAGTAAAATACATTTGCGGAAAACATTGTGTGGAGGGGTGTGAAAAAAAAACACCACGCAATTGCAACTGTCAACAACCTGGTTTTACTGTTTACAATGCACAGCGAACAAGGGGTGCAAAGGAACGCAACAAAAGAAAATAAAGTACACACCAACATGGTGTAAAACGTAGGTGGGCAGACTTAAGAGCCCTTCACTAATGTGGTGCTGATGATGGCCCTGGTAACTTGGGGCAGGGAAAGGGGGAGCCATGGGTCGGAAATAAGGGTGAGGCCGTGCACTAGGGGTGGGTGGGTGGGTGGTATGGGGCTGGTAAATTAGAAGTGGTGCTAGCCACGGCGAATCCGCGCCACTGCTCGATAGCTGTGAAGCAGTGGTGCGGATTGTGGGGTGGGGGGGTGTTGAGCAATCTATAAGGGTTATGATGGCTGCGTGGAGGCGTGCCACCCTATCCTCTGGGACCCTCCGCAGCAGGGGAGCAATTCCCCGGGCAAAGAAGTCCTGCCCCTCCTCGTCGGCCGCTCGCCGAAGGTAGTCCAGTACCCGAGTATCCACCTGGGCCTTGGCGGATGGCTGCTGACTGCGTCGGCGTCTTTGTGGTTGTCCCAGGGGGGCGGTTCTCAGGCGGAGAGAGTATGGCAGGGGCCGACTCTACTGGGGCCGGGTCCTGGGGTGTTGGCTCCGGGGTAAGGGGCACCACTCGACTGCCGGGAGGTTGCGGCCCAGACTCGGGCAGGTCACTCTCCTCCTCTGTATCGTTCAAATTGTCTGTGGTTCTGTAATTGGAAAACATAATGAGAACCCAATAGAGATCATTGCCCAAAAAAACAGGATGGTGAACATGACCTGTGCAAACAAACATTTTACACATGCAATAGCACTGTAACGACGGGGGTAGGGAAACGAACAAGTGAGCCCTAATCTACCCGCCACTCTGTCCCTGACTGCTTGCAACGACCCGCCCTAGGCGACGGGGTACAACTGGGCGGCGGTCCCTACGCTCAGTAAGTGCACGAGACAAACATACAAGGGAATACAAAGCAAAGGGAAAGGGGCAGTTGCCCACGGAAACACCATGAGCAACCAGAGTGGTGAACGAGCCAAGTCAAACCAGGAGAGCTTGAGGTACCAAACGCAGAGCAGGAGAGTAGTCAGTAAGCCAGGGTCAGTATGGAGCAGGATCAAATAGTTAGGAGCAGTAGCTGGGCCAGGAAACCACACGGAAAGAATCACAAGCAAGGAGGAACAGGAAAGGCAGGTATAAATAGACAGAGGGCGGGAGCTAGCTCCGTCTGGCCAGGCTGCGATAGGCTCTCCCACTCCTAAGCCTGCCATCCTGAGTGGTGGAAGATGGAGTCAGTCTCAGAGACGTAGATTCAGGTGCAGACTGATTACCTATGGGAGTTAAACCCGAAGCTGTGCCTGGCAGATCCTTTACAAGCACATTTACTTACGAACGCATCTCCATGATGTCCTTGAGGAACATCAGGTTCTTGGTGTATATATAGGGCTGCTTTTGGGAAGCCCCATCCCCACTTCTGCCTCTGTTGCCCATTTCACGGCGGAACTGGTCCCTATAGCTCCGCCAGCGGGTTTTTATATCCAGGACTGTAGGAGGAAAAACAAATACATGGTCACACATTGCGGTAACACACAAAGAAATCGGCCCTAAAATACCTGAGGGGCCCTACACAGCAAATTACATGCTACACGGTGATGCGTCAGCAACACAAAACGTAAGTTGGGCATTTAGCTAAAGACACAGACAGGGACACACTACTTCAATAGGGATGACATTGCATCGTTTATAAATACATGTACACTCACCCATCCTAGTGCGGTCGCGGGTCCTGCTGCTCTCCCATTCGGAGCTAAACAGCGCCTGGGCTATCTGCTCCCAGGCGTCCTCCTAGGCCGTGCAGTCAAGATAGGACTCTGCGTGGGTGTCCCAGATTTCTCCCTTCTCCTGCATCCAGCCCACGCGGCATGCCTGCAGTTGTCTGGGTGGAGTTTTCAGTCTGGCCCACTCGCATAGGAAAAGCAAGCGCTTCCTGGTTTGTGCTTGTTTGGCCCAGCTTTATAAACTCTTTTTCATGGACATAACAAGTGATGCGTGAAAAACGCTCATGCAACGCAGGAGCTTCCGTGTGTCATGCGTGTTTTTCACGCACCCATTGACTTCAATGGGTGCGTGATGCGCGAAAAACGCACGAATATAGAACATGTCGTGAGTTTTACGCAACGCACTCGCGCTGCGCAAAATTCACGCACTGTCTGCACTGCCCCATAGACTAAAATAGGTGCGTACGACACACGTGAAAAGCACGCGCGTATATTACGCTCGTGTAAATGATGCCTTAGGAGCAGGTGCAGACTGATTAACCACGGGTGTTGACACAGAAGCTGTGTCTGGCAGATCCTTTACAGCACGCTAAGGATATTGAATGTGCACATATAGGTCCATACATAATGGGTGAGTAGGTAGGTATGTACGCTTATGTAGATACAGACATAGTGTGGAAATCCAGTTAAACATTCTGGACAGGAAATGTCTTTATTTAGAGTACACTTTAAACCTTAATGACCGTCGATAGGCCTTTTCACGGCGGTCATTAGTGGGCTTTATTGTGATGCAATAGCCTTTTCACGCCGCTGTATCAGATTAAATAAACAGAGCAGGGAGCCGTTAAATCACCCTGCTCTCAGCTGCCAGAGGTAGCTGAGGGCTGGGGGCATCGCTGCTCGAACGTGTGAGATCGATATTAGTATCGATCTCACCCGTTTAACCCCTCAGATGAGGCGCTCAATAGCAAGTGCCGCGTCTGAGTGGTTTTGGAGAGAGGGAGGGAGCTCCCTCTCATCCCACCGGCACCCGGCGATAACATCTGTGTCTTCGATGGCAGCCGGGGGCCTAATAAAGGCTCCCAGGTCTGCCTATAGTGAATGCCTGCTAGGTCATGCCGGATGCATGGCCAACAGATGCCTGTCCGTTTTACACGGACAGGCATAATACAGTGTAATATGCGATCATCCAATCGCTTTTATAATAAAGTCCCCTAGAAGGACTAGTAAAAAAAAAGTTGAATAAAGTTAATAAAAAAAAAATGTGAATTTTTTTTTTAAAAACCCACTTTTTCCCCTTACAAAATGCTTTGCTATTAAAAACAAAAACAAAATAAAGCAAAAAAGTTAGATATATTTGGTATCGCTGCGTCCATAACGACCCAGACTTTAAAGCTATTACATTACTTAACCCGCACAGTGAACGCCGTGTTTTCTGTGAACCCTGACAAAAAAATTTGATAAAAAGTGATCAAAAAGTCGCATCTTCTCCAAAATGGTACCAATAAAAACAAAACAAAAAAAAATCCTCATACAACTGCATCGACGAAAAAATAAAAAAGTTGGAGACACAAAAACAAATAATTTTGAAAAAAAAAAAGGGTTTTTTCTGTGTAAGTAGTAAAACAAACAAAATCTATACAAATTTGGTATCGTTGCAATTGTAACAGCCTGTTGAATAAAGTTATTTATACCACACGGTAAAGAACTTAGATTTAGGATGCAAAAAAGAGTGGCGAAATTTCTGATTTTTTTTCTACCCCCCCCAAATAAAGTTAATAAAAGTTAATAAATAAATAATATGTACCCCAAAATGGTGCTATTAAAAAATACAACTTGTCCAACAAAAAACAAGACCTTATACAGCTATGTCGACGGAAAAATAAAAAAGTTATAGCTCTTCGAAAGTGACGATGGAAAAAATAAAAAACTGGCTTGGTCATAAGGGCCCAGAATGCAAGCAGGGGGAAGGGGTTAATATAGGGTGCATTTGGAATATTGTAATTGTTTTGCTTTATTATCAGAATAATTTTCCATGGCGCAATACACCGCAAAACACTGCGACACCCCCCTCCCCGTCGCGTATGTCTTTGTCCGCAAAACAGGGAACCAGTTGTTAAAAATTTTATCTATCTAATCTATTTATCATGCTATTAATTACATTTTTTTACAAATATACAATGTTATTGGGCAAAAAAGCAAAAGGCCAGCCAAGTGCAGCAGGGGGAAGGGGAATGAGACACAAAGAAATCTGTAACTGTCTGTAATCAATTAATTGTAACCACTGCATCAAGACCAGCCAAGTACACTGCTGTAACTAAACTATATATATGCCCCACTGCTCTGAGAATTTATAACTTATGGAGAGGTCTTAAACATGATAGTTCTATAAGTTTGTCCTACTGTAGTGTGTACAAGTGTGCATTTTAATATATGTTCTTTCTGAAGAAAACGTAGAACATTGCAGTTTTTACTTTACTAAAAGATGAAATGATGGAGAGAGGCACCATGGGATATTCAAATACAAACCACACCATTGGTACTCTGAATTTCTTTAATTTACCCTATTAGATGCTGAAATCACAGAGCTTGGCAACCGCATTATCATCAAGTTAAAGACGTATAAACATAAAGAGGTTTCCTGTTTGCTACTCTGTGAAATAAAAATATAGAAGAATCGGATTGTTATTTTAGCTCATAGCTAAGCTCTCAGCCAGTAATTTCTATGACATTCCTTTTGTGCTGTGCTACAACAGAGGCAGTGTCATTAACTCCTAACATGCTTTTATGCAAGGCGTACTTGAAAAGATTTAAAGAGGACTCCAATAAACTGATCGCCTAATCCTGTTGTGCTTTAACCCGTTAGTGACCGGCCCATCGTGTTTTTACGTCGGTCACTAACGGGCTTTATACCGATGCCATAGACTTTTTACGTCACTGCATCGGAATAAAATAGCGCCGCCGGGGGGAGGTTTAGCTCCCTGCTCTCAGCTGCCGGAGGTAGCTGAGGGCTTGGAGCAGTGACTGGGGACCGCTGTTTGCGGTCCCCATACCGGCGATCGCCGTTACAATAAATGTGCCGATGCAAATGCAGTTTTTTTATCTCCTCTCACCAAACATACATGGTGAGAGGAGATAAAAACCTCTTCTTAGGCCCCCTGCTGCCACCGATCGTGTGTCCCCCCCCCCCCGTCCCTAACTGCCGGGAAAAAAGAAAAATGGGGCACACATGCGCTGTCAGAGTAAGGCAGCTATTCTGCCTGTACATAGAAACTGATCAGGGACCCTGATAATTGGTCCCTGATCAGATGGTCACTGTGATATACCTATCACAGTGACCATAGTCCAATATTTTCACAATACAGCACAGGATTTGTGCTCTTTCCCTCCCTCCTCTCACTGTAGTTGATCTGTGAGAAGAGAGAGAGAAATACTATAAAATCTTGTGCTGTATTATACTGTAAAATACACCACATACTCGCCAGTGTTCCGATATTGTCCGTAATTACCCCAGATTACCCGTAATCACCCCAGATTACCCGTAATCACGCCAGATTACCGGTAATTACTTGTTATCTCCGTAATTCTTTTTTTTTTTCCGCTGAATTAGTTTTAGTTGCTGTAATTAACTGCGGTTTACCGTATTTTTTTATTTTTTTCAGTTAGTGTTGTGTCTATATTATACATTAAAAAAAAAAATCCCCCAAAAATGTTAAATACAAAAAAAATAAAAATGTACTTGCCATGCTATGCTCTAGCGGTTCCGGCAGTGATACGGACACTGCGTCAGAAGCAGAACTTGACTCAGAAAGTGACACAAGTTCTGCTTCTGCCACTGGACCCCCCAGCCCTATGGTGGTGGACGCAGCGGTCACCGGTGAAGAGAGACGGGATTAGTACTGCAGTCCCTCCCGCAATGTGGGATCCTGCAGTTTCTTTCTCCCCCCCAAATTCTGCCATTTACAGCGACTCCAGGCATCAACTCTGATGTCACAAATTTTACCCCCTATAATTTTTTTAATTTGTTTATAGGCGATCAGGTCCTGGAACTAATCGTCCAGCAGACGAATTTATACGCAAGGCAATTTGTCACCCAAAATCCCAGGTCTTACTATTCCAGAGGATGGATCCCCACAACCGTCTGTGAAATGAAAATTTTTTGGGGAATTACACTAAATATGGGGATAGTAAAAAAACCTTCTATCCGCTCCTACTGGGCTACCAGCGCTATCCATAGCACCCCTGTATTTGCTGCTGTCATGGCCCGAACGCGCTATGAGACTCTAATGCGCTTCATGCACTTCTCGGACAACTCCCAAATCCCCCCAAGAAGTGACCCAGGCCATGATCGCCTCAACAAGTTGAGACCCCTCATCTCCCTCCTATCTGAGTCTTTTCTAAATTTGTACACCCCTGGACAAAAAATAGCGGTAGACGAGTCCCTTATGTCCTTCAAGGGCCGTCTATCATTTAGCCAATACATCCCCTCCAAAAGAGCCCGATACGGAGTGAAACTCTATAAGGTGTGCGAGAGCACAACGGGCTACACCTGTGCCTTTTTTATATATGAGGGCAGGCACCGCCACCTTAATCCCCCAGGATGCCCAGAGGATATTGGCATTAGTGGGAAAATTGTCTGGGAACTCATGGTGCCATTCCTACAGAAAGGGTACCATGTGTACACCGACAATTACTACACCAGTGTCCCTCTGTATAAGTCCCTCCATGCTGCGAATACAGGGGCCTGTGGGACGGTACGAAAAAATAGAGTCGGCTTCCCTCAACAACTGGTGTCCAGGCGACTAGTAAGGGGTGCGTTACTCTAGTAAGGGGTGCATTTACCAGTGACCAGTTGCTCGCTATCAAATGGAGTGACAAAAAGGACGTGTACATGCTCTCCACCGTGCACGAGGACACCACAGTGGCAATGAGAGAGAGGGGCGCTACCTCTGATAAGAGGAAACCGGTCTGCGTGGTGGACTATAACAAGTTCATGGGGGGAGTCGATCTATCTGACCAGGTCCTACAACCGTACCTGGTCAAGCACAAAACTAGGGCCTGGTATAAAAAGGTAGCGATCTACCTTATCCAGATGGCCACTTACAACAGCTATGTGCTGTAGAAGACCCAGGGAACGCTCAGTTTCCTCCAGTATCAGGAGAAAATTATAGAGCACCTCCTGTTTGACTCCCCCGCACCTGGAGAATCCTTTGAGTCAGAGAATGTCAAAAGGCTCACTGAGCGCCACTTCCTTCACCCCGTCCCTGCCACTGAGAATAAGGAATACCCCCAAAAGAGATGCCGGGTGTGCAGTAAACACAGAAGGAGGAGGGATACCCGGTTTTACTGCCCCATGTACCCTTCAAATCCGGGTCTGTGCAACTACCCCTGTTTTGAGACCTACCACACCGTTTCTAATTATTAATTTTATCTATAATTTAGGGAACACCAAAAAGGGTGGGGTGGGGGGATTCTTTTTAGGGAGTCAATTTCATTTATTCATATATTTTTATTTTTATTTTCGTTTCTGAGCTTTCCAAGGGAGGGAGGGATTCTCATGGGGAGGTAGTAAAGTATTTATTTCAGACTGTAAAACTAATTTTCCCCTTTTTTGATTTTTTTTTATACATTTCTTGGACAATTAAATCCAGGACTTGATCACTCACAAATGAATACAGTTTATTGTGCAGGAGCCCACATCTGTCTATTCAGAACATGGACCCCCACAAGTGTTCTTGAAATAAAAAATAAATGTGGGCATTGCATTCATTAGTAGATAAATCCAACACCTGCGGCCTAAGCCACCCCTGAATTAGTGGAAGTCGTGCATTTTAGCAATGGTTACAAGAATAAATTGGGGATATATTTCCTTTTTCTTATGACTATGTCCTGCCACATACGGCTGTTACATTCCTAATTCTGTACCGTGATATGGGCATGATATTTTTTTTTTGGAGGATCTCTAATAATCGAGCTGTTCCTTATCAATACACCATGGGCTTTGTTACGGTTCTTCTGGAAATACTGACATCATTTTGGGGATTAGTGATCCTTCACTGTTCCTATAGATGGTTTTGGACATTGCCCCTCTATATATTCTGTAGGTGATTGGTTGTTTTGTGCACATAGCGGTTCCTACCTTGCCGGGCAGGGGCCTGTTATGGTGTACCGCGTCACTTGGCACGTTCGTCCCTCATATAAGGATTGATGGAGCTAAAGAGACGTTGTACAACCAGTCACTGAAAAAAACAAACCTTGCCATGGCAGCCCTGCAGGTGTTCTTCTATCTAGTGAACAGACTCGAGTTTGCAACATAGTTGGATACATTCTCCTCCATTTGTTTGAAGATATTGCCCGTCATTCCAGTACAGTTTATTTTTTCCTCTCTGACTGATTTTATATTAGGACAAAATTCTGTCCACAATGACATCATAATGGCACCAACTGCTTCTTCAGCAAGACATAGTCATAAGTACCGGCAAATACGTCTATAGCAACATGTATCCGTTATGAATACGCGGCTTCACTTCTCTTCTGTATACCGCACAAATTTATTAATGTGGCATATTTCTAACAAAATAACCTTCTACCGCGTCTCCTCTATTTCATGTGGAAACGTAATAAGAATTTGAAGAAAACATTATATACCCATAGTGTCTGAAATAATACCCATTATTTCCTCCTTGAAAAAATTTTTGGTCCGCATGTTCACTGCACCACTAGATGAATACCTTTAGGGGTTTAGTTTTTAAAATGGGGTCATTTCTGCGTGGTTTTTTTTTTCGTTCAGGCTGCTCAATGCCTCTAAATGCATGATATGGGGCCGAGAATTTATTCAATTGTGCTCCCTCTCTTTTTGGCCCAGCCACAAGTCTAATAAGCAGATTGGGGCAACAATGAGAGTATTTTTGAAAACAGGAGAAACCGGGTGATAGATTTTGGGGTGTGTTTCTTCATTTTCATGTTCGCTTTACAAAGAAATCGGTCTTCAAAGTGATACTTTTATGAAAAAAGTGAAGTTTAATTTTTTTTCACCTGCTATGCATTAAATTTAGCAAAAAACTGTGGGGTCAAAATACTTACTATACCCCTAGATAAATACCATAAGGGGTCTAGTTTTCTAAATGGGGTCATTTATGGGGAGTTTCTATCGTTCTGGCAGCTCAAAACCTCTCCAAATATACAGTGGGGCCTAAAACATTTTCAAGCAAAATAGGAGTCCTGAAAGCCTCCGGGTGCTCCCTTTCTTTCGGGCCCTGCTGTGTGTCCAAACAACACATTAGGGCACAATGGGGGCATTTTTGAAAACAGGAGAAACAGGGTGATAGATTTTGGCATGTGTTTCTTCATTCTTATGGTCGCTTTACACAGAAATCGGTCTTCAAAGTGATACTTTTATGAAAAAAGTGATTTTTAATTTTTTTTCACCTGCTATGCATTAAATTTAGCAAAAAACTGTGGGGTCAAAATACTCACTACACCCCTAGATAAATATCTTAAGGGGTCTAGTTTTCCAAATGGGGTAGTTTATGGGGAGTTTCTATCGTTCTGGTAGTTCAAAACCTCTCCAAATGTACACTGGGGCCTAAAACATTTTCAAGTAAAATATGAGTCCTGAAAGCCTCCGGGTGCTCCCTTCCTTTCAAGCCCCGCTGTGTGTCCAGGCAATGCATTAGGGTCACAATGGGGGCATTTTTGAAAACAGGAGAAACAGGGTGATAGATTTTGGGGTGTTTTTCTTCATTCTTATGGTCGCTTTACACAGAAATCGATCTTCAAAGTGATACTTTTATATAAAAAGTGATTTATTTTTTTTATTTCACCTGATATGCATTAAATTTAGAAAAAAACTGTGGGGTCAAAATACTTACAACACCCCTTAATAAATACCTCAAGGGGTCTAGTTTTCTAAATGGGGTCGTTTATGGGGAGTTTCTATCATTCTGGTAGTTCAAAACCTCTCCAAATATACAGTGGGGCCTAAAATATTTTCAAGCAAAATATGAGACCTGAAAGTCTCCGGGTGTTCCCTTCCTTTCGGGCCCTGCCGTGTGTCCAAGCAATGCATTAGGGTCACAATGTGGGCATTTTTGAAAACAGGAGAAACAGGGTGATAGATTTTAGGGTGTGTTTCTTCATTCTCATGGTCGCTTTACAAAGAAATCGGTCTTCAAAGTGATACTTTTATGAAAAAAGTGAGATTATATTTTTTTACGCCTGCTTTGCATGAATTCTTACAAAAAAACTGTGTGGTCAAAATACTTACAACACCCCTTAATAAATACCTTAAGGGGTGTAGTTTGCAAAATGGGGTCACTTGTGGGGGTTTCCACCATTCTGACACCTATGAGCCTCTGAAAACCTGGCTTGGTGCAGGAAAACCAAATGTACTTCAAAATGTATAAAATTATGACTAAACTTGTAAGTCTTCTAAATTGCTCAAACAAAATTATTATTTTTTTCAAAAGTGCTGCCAAAATAGAGTAAAGAGATGGAAATATATATTTAATAAAAAAATTGTACAGTATGTATGTACATATGTGACATATTGCCGTTAAAAATAGGGAAAAATTATATTTTTTACTAAATTTCTTCATTTTTTCTATTTTTTTATTAATTTCCGCAAATCGTATCAGCCTACTTTTACCACTAAAATAAAGTACAACATGTGACGAAAAAACAATGTCAGAATTACTTGGATATTCAAAACTTTTGCAGAGTTATTCTCTGATAAAGTCACACATACCAGATTTAACAAATCTGGCTTGGTCATTAAGGCCCAAACAGGCCCGGTCATTAAGGGGTTAATAAATGAGAAGTAGTATATAATTTTCTATCATGAATTACAATAAAGTTATCTGAATCCTGAGATCAGCATGATTGATAGGATTTTTAAGCTAATTTAAATCAGATTTGTTGCAGAAATTTCTGCAACTGAAAATCCCTTCCATACATCTCAATGGGGTTCAGATGAATGGTACAGTCTCAGAAATATCTGTTACAAATCTGGTGTGTGAAGAAATGAAATAGCTGTATCTTCTAAAAGTGCACATCCTGCACGATGATATGATTCTTAGATTATAAAGCAGGGCAAAAATATGAAGTATATAAAATATGATGCAATAAATATACTGTATAGTACAATGCATTACTTTTAATGTGCCAATATATAGTTCAATGCTGCGAATAAGAAATGAGAAGTTCGAAACGCGTAGGCATTTTCTGCCCGGGATTTTAAACCCTTGTTTTATTATTTGATACCAATAAACAGCATTACATTTTTTTTACTTACTTCATCATGTGCCGGACCCTAACTTTTTTCTACTATATAGTACAGGGCAATTAAATAGGCTTTGTTTCAGAATGTAAAGTTCTAATTTACATTCTAGTTTGGTCCAGAAGGTGCACATGCATACAGCGAGTTGATTGGTGCACTGCGTTTATGAACCCTTTCAGGACCAGACTAATTTTTGTTTTTATGCTTTTGTTTTTTCCTCCCCGCCTTCAAAAAAAGTCATACATTTTTTATTTTTTTTTCGTTGACACAGCCATATGAGAGCTTAATTTTACGGGACAAGTTGTACTTTCTAATGGTACTATTTAATATTATGTGCGATGTACTGGGAAACTGAAAAAAAATTCAATATGGGGTGGAATTCCGAAAAAACAGCGGTTTTGCCATTTTCTTATGGGTTTCTTTTTTACGGTTTTCACGGTCTCAGTGCTCGGACCCCCACCAATACAAACTTCTGACATGTCACTATGACATGTCAGAAGTTTGTCAAACGTTTAGCTACACTTTAAAGATTGTTCAAGTTTGGGTTGGCACTATTACTCAGCCGAGCCACAGGCAGAAACATTTGTCTTTCCCTGTGAGGTTATTTTTACAAAGACTCTAGGTGCAGAAAAAACATCCTTTGAGGTGTACCTAGGTTTGCTGGTATTCTCTTCTCCAAAAGAGATCCAAAGTAATTTCTTGGAATGCTTTTCTTAGGAATTGCAAACACTCCTGGTCCAGTTCCTTCAATTGTCTGTGTAGAATCTATAATGTTTGAACTACTTGAATCCGTAACAGGGTAGGGTATGGCAGATTTTTACTCTACCACTACCAACTATTGGTATCTTGTAACATGCATACATGTAGACTTTATGCTGTGTAGTGTCCTTGATTCTGCATTCAGATAATCCATTTATGGTTGTTTAAAAACATTATAGTTATGTCTTGAGCAAAGCAGAGCCCTGCTGCTCATTGTGATGAAAGTCAATAGAGCGCCAACATATTGCTGCATTTGTTCATATCTGTCCTTGTAATAAAATGTCCAAGACTTCAACCTGTTGTCGAGATAAAACAAAATGATACGCTTTATGAGCATTATCAGATAATTCATTTTTTATACTGTTCTACTGTATAACAGTTAGATGGTCATTAACATGAGTGGTTACAGATTGTGAACTTTTATAGTCACCCATAAGCCTTATTTATCCAAACTGTCTAACACAAAATATGGCCTTATTGCCCATAGTACCCAATCTGAGCTTAGTTTTAATATCTTAACCGCTTCCCGTCCACCTATGGTAAATTAACGTCGGCGCTTGCTGGGCTTTGTGCAGCGCCGACGTTAATTTATGTTCCTCCTTATGTCGGCGATCGGGTCCCCCAAAGTGTGTCTAACACCGAGAATGGGCTGTTGCTATCAGCCTCTGGTCTGGGTGCTCTCATCAGGGCCTGATTGGTTTAGGTCCCAATCATATGATCGCTATGATAGCCAATCATAGCGACCACAGGGAAAGTTTGTTGTAGTAAAAAACTTTCCCGGAACTTGATGGTTATAACTTTCTCTCTCCCCCTGCCTCCTGTCAGTGTGAGTTCGGAGGAGAGAGAAGACAGAGAGAATGTTAGCAGCGCGATCGGGTGTCTCAGAGTAGCGCTGACACCCGGATCGCGCTGTTAACACCAGCCACTGGTCCCAGAGACATGATCGGGAACTGATTAGTTCCTGTAAAGGATCTGCCAGACACAGCTTCTGTGTCGACGCCCGTGGTTAATCCGTTTGCATCTGCTCCTAGCTCTGATAGAGTGACTCGATCTACTACCACTCAGGCTGGTAGGCTGAGGAGTGGGAGAACCTATCACAGCCTGGCCAAACGGTTCTAGCTCCCGCCCTCGGTCTATGTATACCTTCATTTGCTTCTTGTCTTTGCCTGTGATTCTTTCTTGTTTCCTGGCTCTGCTGTTCCAGCTATTACTATTTACCTCAGCTTCATATTGACCCTGGCTTTACTGACTACACTCCTGCTCTGCGTTTGGTACCTCGTACACTCCTGGTTTGACTCGGCTCGTTCACTACTCTTGTTGCTCACAGTATTGCCGTGGGCAACTGTCCCATTTCCCTTAGCTTCTGTGTTCCCTTGTCTGTTGGGCACATATTGAGCGTAGGGACCGTCGCCCAGTTGTACGGCATTGCCTAGGACGGGTCGTGCAAGTAGGCAGGGACTGAGTGGCGGGTATATTAGGGCTCACCTGTCTGTCTCTACCCCGTCATTACATAATCACAGGCCCATATACCTTTTCTACCCTGGTTCCTACTACT
The DNA here is from genome assembly GCF_050947455.1 of Rhinoderma darwinii. Lineage (NCBI taxonomy): Eukaryota > Metazoa > Chordata > Amphibia > Anura > Rhinodermatidae > Rhinoderma > Rhinoderma darwinii. The sequence goes on along the minus strand of NC_134691.1, from coordinate 260,572,149 downwards.
ATGGACCCCCTTGAGACCCTGGCTCAGCAAATGCAGGGTCTCTCCCTACAGGTCCAAGCCCTGGCTCAGAGGTGCGACCAGCGTGATGCTAACCAGCTAGTGCCCTCCACCTCACATCTTTAACCCCATCTCAAGTTGCCTGACCGGTTCTAAGGGGACTGGAAGACTTTTTTCTCCTTTCGGGAGAGTTGTAGACTCTATTTCCGTCTAAGGCCCCACTCCTCAGGTTCTGAGAGCCAGCGAGTGGGTATAATTGTCTCCCGGCTCCAGGACGGCCCCCAAGAATGGGCCTACTCCTTGGCTCCTGACGCCCCTGAACTTTCCTCTGTTGACCTTTTTTTTTCCGCTCTCGGGCTCATTTATGACGAGACTGACAAGACTGCCTTTGCCGAGAGTCAGCTGGTGACCTTACGTCAGGGTAAGAGACCCGTTGAAGAGTACTGTTCTGACTTTAGGAAGTGGTGTGTAGCTTCTCGCTGGAATGACCCTGCCTTGAGGTGCCAGTTTAGATTGGGTCTGTCGAACGCCCTGAAAGACCTGTTAGTTAGCTATCCCTCTTCTGACTCTCTAGATCAGGTTATGGCTTTAGCGGTACGTCTGGACCGACGTCTCGGGGAATGGCGACTTGAAAGTTTTTGTGCTTTCTCCTCTGGCTCCCCCCATGATGCCTCCCGAGGTTCCGTTGCTTCGTTCTTCCACGGAAAACTCGGATGAACCAATGCAACTCGGGGCCTCCGTGTCTCTCCAACAACGTAGAGAGCTCCGCAGGAAGAATGGTCTCTGCTTCTACTGTGGGGATGACAAGCATCAAGTGAACAACTGTCCTAGGCGTAAGAATAAGCAGCCGGAAAACTTCCGCGCCTAAGTGACCATCGGGGAGGTCGCTTGGGCGCACAGGTATTTCCCGTAAATATGAAACCTAATAAGATCTTGCTTCCCTTTCAGGTCTCTTTTGAGGGTAGGTCTGCCACCGGCAGTGCCTTCGTGGATTCAGGGTCTTCTGCTAATATTATGTCTGTGGAATTTGCTATGTCTCTAGCTATGCCAATGATTGATTTGCCTAAACCTGTCCCGGTACTGGGTATCGACTCCACTCCACTTGCTAATGGTTATTATACGCAGCATACCCCTGTTTTTGTACTCATTGTTGGCTCCATTCATTTGGAGCAGTGTTCTGTACTGGTGATGCAGGGATTATCGTCCAATTTGGTTTTAGGCCTTCCCTGGTTGCAGATGCATAATCCCACGTTTAACTGGAGTACTGGGGATTTTACTAAATCGGGTAATGAATGCATGACGTCCTGTTTTTCTGTTAATTTTATTTCTCTCCCTGAGGAGGTGAACACTCTACCTGAGTTTATTCAGGACTTCGCTGATGTTTTTTCTAAAAAGGCCTCCGAAGTGTTACCTCCTCATAGAGAATACGATTGCGCAATCGATTTGGTACCAGGAGCTAAGCTCCCTAAGGGTAGGATATTTAATCTCTGTTGTCCCAAACGTGAGGCCATGAGAGAATATATCCAGGAAAGCCTGGCCAAGGGTTACATTCGCCCCTCTACTTCTCCGGTAGGTGCTGGCTTCTTCTTCGTAGGGAAGAAGGATGGTGGTCTTAGGCCGTACATCGATTACCGAAACTTGAATAAAGTCACTGTAAGGAACCAGTATCCCCTTCCTTTGATTCCTGATCTCTTCAATCAGGTTCAGGGGGCCCAATGGTTCTCTAAGTGTGATCTTCAGGGGGCTTTTAACCTTATCCGAGTCAGAGAAGGGGATGAGTGGAAGACTGCGTTTAACACGCCCGAAGGTCATATCGAATACCTCGTCATGCCCTTTGGGTTGTGTAATGCTCCCGCGGTCTTCCAGAATTTCATAAATGAGATTTTAAGAGACTACCTGGGGGTATTTCTTGTAGTGTACCTTGATGACAAAACTTGTGTTTTCCAAGGACTGGTCCTCCCACATTGAGCATGTCAGGAAGGTGCTCCAGGCCCTTCGGGAAAACAAACTCTTTGCCAAATCCGAAAAATGTGTGTTTGGGGTGCAGGAGATACCATTTTTGGGGCAAATCCTCACTCCTAATGAATTCCGCATGGACCCTGCCAAGGTTCAGGCTGTGGCTGATTGGGTCCTACCTGCCTCCCTGAAGGCTTTACAGTGCTTCCTGGGGTTTTCTAATTATTACAGGAGATTTATTACTAACTTCTCGGTCATTGCTAAGCCTCTTACGGATCTCACTCGCAAAGGTGCTGATCTCCTCCACTGGCCTCCGGAGGCGGTTCAGGCTTTTGAGATCCTTAAGAAGTGCTTTATCTCTGCCCCAGTGCTGACTCAGCCTAATCAAATGGAGCCATTCATCATGGAGGTTGATGCCTCCGAGGCGGGAGTGGGTGCTGTCTTGTCCCAGGGTACCAGGTCCCTCACCCATCTCCCTCCCTGTGCCTACTTCTCCAGGAAGTTCTCGCCCACTGAGAGTAACTATGACGTGGGCAACTGCGAACTCTTAGCCATTAAATGGGCATTTGAAGAGTGGTGCCACTTCTTGGAGGGGGCTAGGCACCAGGTAACGGTCCTTACCGACCACAAGAATTTGGTCTTCCTAGAATCTGCCAGGAGGCTAAACCCGAGACAAGCTTGATGGGCGTTGTTTTTTACTAGATTCAACTTTGTGGTCACCTATAGGGCTGGGTCTAAAAATATTAAAGCTGATGCACTGTCGCGTAGCTTCATGGCCAGCCCTCCTTCGGAGGAAGATGCTGCTTGTGTTTTGCCCCCAGGTATAATAATATCCTCTTTTGATTCTGATTTAGTCTCCGAAATTGGCCATACAGGCATCCTGGGTACCAAGCACCTCATTGCTAGAAACTATTGGTGGCCTGGGTTGCCTAAAGACGTTAAGGCCTACGTCGCCGCTTGTGAAATTTGTGCCAGGTCCAAGACTCCCAGGTCCCGACCAGCGGGCTTACTATGTGTTCTTTGCCCCTTCCCCAGAGACCTTGGACCTATATCTCCATGGATTTTATCACCGATCTGCCTCCATCTCAAGGCAAGTCGGTGGTGTGGATTGTAGTAGACCACTTTAGTATGATGTGCCACTTTGTGCCCCTCAAGAAACTACCCAATGCTAAGACGTTAGCTACCTTGTTTGTCAAACACATCCTGCGTCTCCATGGGGTTCCTGTCAATATTGTTTCTGACAGAGGGGTACAATTTGTTTCATTGTTTTGCAGAGCTTTCTGTAAAAAGTTGGAGATTGATCTGTCCTTCTCCTCGGCCTTCCATCCTGAAACTAATGGCCAAACTGAGAGGACTAATCAGTCTCTAGAACAATATTTAAGGTGTTTTATCTCTGACTGTCAATATGATTGGGTCTCCTTCATTCCTCTCGCCGAATTTTCCCTTAATAACCGGGTCAGTAACTCGTCAGGGGTCTCCCCCTTTTTCTGTAATTTTGGGTTTAATCCACGGTTCTTCTCCGTTTCACCTGGTGGTTCCAACAATCCCGAGGTAGTTGTCGTTCATCGGGAACTGTGCACAGTCTGGGCCCAGGTTCAGAAGAACCTAGAGGCGTCCCACAGCATACAAAAGACTCAGGCAGATAGAAGACGTTCTGCTAATCCCTTGTTTGTGGTCGGGGATCTGGTGTGGCTGTCTTCAAAAAATTTGCGCCTTAAGGTTCCGTCCAAAAAATTTGCTCCCCGGTTTATAGGGCTGTACAAGGTCATTGAGGTCCTTAACCCTGTCTCCTTCCCGCTGGAGTTACCCCCGTCTTTTGAAATACACGACGTGTTTCATGCCTCCCTCCTGAAACGCTGCTCCCCGTCCTTGGTTACCTCGAGGAAACCTCCGGTCCCAGTTCTCACCCCTGAAGGGGTGAATTCGAGGTCGTCAAGATTGTGTACAGCAGGATTGTCCAAGGCTCCCTCCAGTACCTGGTGCATTGGAGAGGATACGGGCCTGAGGAGAGGACTTGGGTACCCACCCGGGATGTTCACGCTGGGGTATAACTCAGGAGGTTCCATCTTCGGTTCCCCAATAAGCCAGGTCCACCTAGGAAGGGTCCAGTGGCCCCTCATAAAATGGGGGTTACTGTAAATGATCTGCCAGACACAGCTTCTGTCGACGCCCGTGGTTAATCAGTCTGCATCTGGTCCTAGCTCTGATAGAGTGACTCGATCTGCTACCACTCAGGCTGGTAGGCTGAGGAGTGGGAGAACCTATCACAGCCTGGCCAGACGGTTCTAGCTCCCGCCCTCGGTCTATGTATACCTTCATTTGCTTCTGGTCTTTGCCTGTGATTCTCTCTTGTTTCCTGTCTCTGCTGTTCCAGCTATTACTATTTACCTCAGCTTCATATTGACCCTGGCTTTACTGACTACGCTCCTGCTCTGCGTTTGGTACCTCGTACATTCCTGGTTTGACTCGGCTCGTTCACTACTCTTGTTGCTCACGGTGTTGCCGTGGGCAACTGCCCCATTTCCCTTAGCTTCTGTGTTCCCTTGTCTGTTTGTCTGTCGGGCACATATTGAGCGTAGGGACCGTCGCCCAGTTGTACGCCGTTGCCTAGGACGGGTCATGCAAGTAGGCAGGGACTGAGTGGCGGGTAGATTAGGGCTCACCTGTCTGTCTCCCTACCCCGTCATTACAGTTCCGTTCCCGATCATGTGATCGCAGGGAAAGTTTGTTGCTGCAACAAACTTTCCCGGGGACCGCTTGCGGGTGCTGCCGTTGGTGTCATGGTAAAACCGGAGGTCATACAACGGCCTCCGGGTCTGCCATGCACGGAAGACTATGAGGACCAGCCGGAGGCTCATCCTCATATGCTTCCTGTCAGTGTGACTCTCAGCATCACACTGACAGTTTATAATACATTACACTACCTAGGTAGTGTAATGTAATATAGCAGCTATCAGAGCTGCAAGTCTTCAAGTGAAAAGTAATAAAAATGTTTTATAAAAGTGTAAAAATAAGTTATAAGTTACAAAAACAGAAAATGCTTTTTTTCCCATAATAAGACTTTTATTGGAGGGAAAAAAACAAAACGTTAAAAAGCACACATATTTGGTATCACCGCATCATAACGACCCCAACTATCAGGCCCGCCATCAGAAATTTCTGGGCCCCATACAGCCAAGGAGTCTGGGGCCCACTTCACTATTGGGGCGGGCACAAAGTAAAGGGGTAGGAGGTAAGGCAGCGGGATTTCTGGGAGAACAGAAAGTGGCATGGGTGGCGACACCGGGGATGAGGGCGCCCGTGCCGCCCATCGGAACGGGCCACCCCATGGCCCGCGCGTACTATAGCAGAGCAGGGAGGTATCTACTAACGCCACTGTAGCTCCATGAAGGAGCGAATTCCCTGTGTGGCCGGGGATTCCACTCCTGGAGCGCTCCGCTTGATGTCTCTGTCCGTAGGGGACTCCACGCCACTGTAGCTCCATGAAGGAGCGAAATCCCTGTGTGGCCGGGGATTCCACTCCAGGAGAAGCCCTTGACGTCACTGTCCATAAATGCGTTGGCAACGCTGTGGACTGAGATTCTGCTTCAGGAGTTTCCCCTGATGTCACTGTCCATATATGGACCGGGACATCAAACAGAGCACTCCAGGAGCGGAATCCCTGGCGTCAGGGGGATTCTGGTCCTTCGGGGAGCTACAGTGGCGCTATCTACAGGAAGGGGGGGTGCTATCTACAAGGGGGCTGTGTGGCACTACCTGCAAGGGGGCTGTGTGGCACTACCTACCATGGGGCTGTATGGCACTACCTACCATGGGGCTGTGTGGCACTACCTACCAGGGGGCTGTGTGGCACTACATACCAGGGGCCTGTGTGGCACTACCTACAGGGGGAAACTGAGTGACGAGCTGATGGTCATTTTACTGTGGGTGGGGGGCTGATGGTCATTTTGCTGTGGGTGGGGGGCTGATGGTCATTTTACTGTGGGTGGGGGGCTGACGGTCATTTTACTGTGAGTGGGGGGCTGATGATCATTACTGTAAGTGGGGGGCTGACGGTCGGTTTCCACCTCTGAGCTCCAATTGATATTAATAGGAGGCAGAAAATACCTGCGGCACTGAAATTTTATTTTTCCAGTGTTGCCTCGAGAAAATGTTGGGAAATTCTGCACTAGGCTACAGGTTCACCACGGCCGACGCAATGATCCTGTCGTGGTGCAGCTCAGTTCATCGTGGGAACGGGGCCTAGGTGAGTACAATGTTTTTTGTTTGGGGGCACGGTCTTCAAGGGGGAAGTGGAAGGCTGTATGGAACGATCTACAAGGAAGAGGTGGGGATTATGGCTCTGTCTACAGGGAGGCTGTATGGCACAATCTACAGGAAGGCACTATCTACAAGGGGGAGGGTGCTGTGTGTGGATAGCAGAGTCTACTATGCTATTCCATCCCAAAAAAAAGCTATACCAACCCGATGGAGACCAAAAGGAAATAATGGAGCCCTATGAACACATTTATCGTGTATGTCGGGAGTTTTTCTGATGTACAAGATAAACGTAGGGCGATAACATGATGTGGAGGGCGCCTTACAAGAAAGTGAAGAACTTGTGAGGTTGTAAGGACCACTAGGGGAGCACGGCCTACAAGGGGAGGTGGGGGGTATGTATGGCACTGTCTACAAGGGGGATGTGGTGGGATATAGCACTATCTAAAGGAAGGCTGTATGGCACTATCTACAGGGGGGGCTGTGTGGCAGGAAGGGGAGGTGGGCATTATACTGTTTGGAGGACACTAAGTGGACATTATACTGTGTAGGGGCACTACAGGGGACAATATACTCTGTGTGGCACTTAGGGGGCGTAATACTGTGGGCACAATTAGAGGACAAAATACTGTGTCCTTGAAGGGGTTATAATATATTATTATACTGTATGGGGGGAACTAAAGGGGCATTATACTGTGGGGGGCATTATACTTTTTTTATGGGGCATTTTTTTATGATGAGGGTGGGGCGCTGAAAGATAATTTCGTACGGGGCACCATCTATCCTAAGGCCGGCCCTGTCACTACCCACCACAGGTTTGTAGGCTATGTAAACCTTTCAATGTGGTTTTTGTTATTTTACAAGTCTGTTTGGTGCTACTTTGTAAGTACTTTTTATTAAAAATAATTTTTATTTTATGAGATACAGCTGCTTTGTATTCTGTATACAGAGCAGCTGTATCATGCACTGAAACCTTTAACTGTCAGGTCAGAGGGACTGACGGGTTCAGTGTCAGCGGGTCCTGCGTGTCCCTGTTCAGAATTTAGATTTGATCGATAACAGGTGGGTCCTGATCTCTCCCCCTCCCCCAGGTATCCTCTACCCCTCCCTTCAGATACCCCCTAGTATAATCATCCCCCTAGTATAATGTCTCCTTTAGTGTCATCCACCCTCCATTATTATCTCCCTGTCCCCATGGTCATCTAACCCCCCCCCCCCCCTGCATAACGGGACAATAAACCTGTCTTCTCCCTCTGCTACACAGTCTGGGAGATGAGAGGTAAGAAGGTGCTGCTGGTGATACAAGACCATGAAGCAGAGCTGAGAGTGTATAGTGTGACATGGGTAACATTGCTTTTTATTGGGGGGATGTAATGTGAGGAGGCTCCGGGCAGCAGCAGCCTGACAGACATTGCATACTGACAGACATCACATACTCATGGTGTCAGAGGTCCTCCTCTGCTGCTGCTGCTGCTGCTGCTTGACGCCTCCACTGCATTCAAACCTCCCGCCACCTTCATGACGTCTCCCCTCCTTGTCTCCTCCACACGTGCTGTCACGCCGCTGTGGAGGAGGAGGGGCGGGCACTATGTGAACAACGGGCCCTTATGATTTTACTTTGATGCAAAGAACGGGCCCCGGCTACGTGATGGGACCTGTTCCTTTCACCAAAGTGAAATCATAAGGGCCCGTGAGCAAATGAATTCCAGCAAAGGAGCACGGGCCCCCCTTTTTTCACATTTATGACCGGGCCCCTGACTGCAATACCGCCAGTACTGCCCTGATGCCAACTATTAAACTATAATATTATATTTCCCACAAGGTGAACACTGCAAAATAAATAACAATGCCAGAATCACTTTTTTTTTGGTCACCACCTCTCCCAAAATATAAAATAAAAAATGATGAAAAAGCCGCATGTACCCCAAAATAGTACCAAGAAAAACTACAACCCATTCCGCAAAAAAAAAGTCCTTACACAGCTTTTATAAAAAAAAGTGATTTTATTGCGCAAACTCTGCAAAACATAAAAAACACTATATACGTATGGTATTGCCGTAATCGTATCGACCCGCTGAAAAAAGTAAAATGTAATTTATAGCGCACAGTGAACCACGTAAAATTATTAGTTTTTTTGTCACCTTGCTTGCCAAAAAATGGAATAAAAAGTGATCAAAAAAATCGCACGTACCCTAAAATTTTACCAATTAAATCTACAGATTGCCCTGCAACAAATAAGCCCTCACATAGCTCCGGTGAAGAAAAAATAGAAAAGTTCTGCCTCCCAGAATATGACAACACAAAATGTGCAGAACGCTCCAAAAGCAGATAAGATTGGGCACCATTTATCAGTGCGACACTGGCCACATATCTATGAATTATTATTTATTTACTGCATTATTATACCATTTTATTATACCCTGATGTTCTCCGCACAGCTTAGATATACCCTGATGTACTCCGCACAGCTGACAAAGGAGGAGCTGTAGTAATTCTGAATACATCTGATTACATTGAGGAGGCACACAAACAACTCTCAGACAAAAATACTACACCCTGCTTAACCCCTTAGTGACCAGCCCATTTTAGGCCCTAATGACCAAGCTATTTGATTAGTTTTTCTATAGTCGCATTCAAAGAGCTCTAACTTTTTTATTTTTTCGTCTACATAGCTGTATCAGGACTTGTTTTTTGCGGGATTAGTTGTACTTTTTAATAGCACCATTTTTGGGTACATATAATTTTTTTATTAACTTTTATTAACTTTTTTTGGGGGGATTATAAAAAAAACCTGAAATTCCGCCATTGTTATATGCGTTTTTAAATTGACGCCGTTCACTGTGCGGCGTAAATAACATGTTACCTTTATTCTATCGGTCGGTACGATTACGGCGATACCACATATGTAGAGGTTTTTTATGTTTTACGACTTTTGCACAATAAAAACACTTTTGAACTAAAATGATTTGTTTTTGCATCGTCGCTTTCCAAGAGCCGTAACATTTTTATTTTTCCATCAATGTAGTGATTTTTTGGGCTTGTTTTCTGCGGGACGAGACGTAGTTTTGATTGGTACTGTTTTGGGGTGCATGGGACTTATTGATTCATTTTTATTATGACTTTTTTGGGGGCAATGGAAAAAAATAGCAATTTCGCCATGGTTTTTTGCGTTTTTTTTTTACGGTGTTCACCTTGCGGTTTAAATGACATATTAACTTTATTAATGGAGTCATTACGGTCGCGGCGATACCATATATGTGTACTTTTATTTATTTTTTACACTTTTACTAAATAAAACCACTTTTTATGGAAAAAAATGGTTTTATTTCTTTTTTTTACTGTAACTTTTATTATTAATCTTTATTTCACATTGATTACTTATTTCATTAGTCCCACTAGGGGACTTTACTGTGCAATCTTCAGATCGCTGATATAATGCTCTGGTATACTTCGTATACCAGAGCTTTATTGCCTGTCAGTGTAAATCTGACAGGCAATCTGTTAGGACGTGCCTCCGGCGCGTCCTAACAGGCATATGTCCAGGGCAGACCTGGGGGCTTTTATCAAGCCCCCTGCTGCCATGACACCCCATCGGAGACCCGCGATTGCATTCGCGGGCCGCCGATGGGTGACAGAGGGAGCTCACTCCCTTTGTAAACAAAGTTAAATGCTGCGGTCGCTATTGACGGCGGCATTTAACGGGTTAAACGGCCGCGATCGAAGTAAACTTCGATCGCGGGCGTTGGAGCAGGAGCTCAGCTGTCATCAGACAGCAGAGCGCCGACTCCAGCCTGCACGGGAGACCCGTGCAGGACTTAGACTAGGCGAACGTTAAAAGGCGTCAGCCTAGCCTAAGGCCCCTTAGTGACCGACGTGAAAAGGCGTATTGGTGGTCACTAAGGGGTTAAAGAGGCTCTGTCACCACATTATAAGTGCCCCATCTCCTACATAAGGAGATGGGCGCTGTAATGTAGGTGACAGTAATGCTTTTTATTTAAAAAAAGATCTATTTTGACAACGTTAGGAGCGATTTTGCTTTATGCTAATGAGCTTTCTTAATGCCCAAGTGGGCGTATTTTTACTTTCGACCAAGTGGGCGTTGTACAGAGGAGTGCATGACTCTGACCAATCGGCATCATGCACTCCTCTCCATTCACTTACACTGCACTAGCGATATAGTTATATCACTATGTGCAGCCTCATACACAAACCCTAACATTACTACAGTGTCCTGATAATGAATACACATGACCATCCAGCCTGGACGTCATGTGTACTCAGAATCCTGACACTTCTGAATCTTTTCTGTTTGATTCCGGCAAGTGAAACAAAATCTCGCGAGATTACGAGGTAAACGAGATTTCGTATCCGTTGCTGTAAATCTCACAGAAAAGAGTTGTAAACTACATCTTTAAAGACATTTATCATTTTCCTGGACATACACCGGAGCTCAGAAGTGAAAGAGCACCCTGCGCATTGTCACGGTTTGTGGGTATGTGAACACACTAGGTCGCACCGCCGTAGTGGGGAGGCAGCTGGCCAAACAACAGAGTGCCCCAGCAATACAAAGTCCCGCACTAGGGTACCCGAATAGACCAGACAGTGGCCAAGGCTTTGGCACGGATGGAGATGGATGCAGCAGGTTACGCCAGACGTGGTGGATGACAGCAGGTGCAGGAGGTTGCGCCAGATGTGGTGGATCACACTGGACTTGGCAGATGACACTGCACGTGTCAGACGACAGCAGATGCTGAGGGACACGACTCCAACACTAACAAGCTCCAGTCAACAAAATAGAAAGTCCTTCCTCCTACCCTTTTGCAGTCCAGGATCTCTCTCACCTCAAACACATCAGATGAACCGCTGGGAGCAATTTCGGGACTGTGAGTCAACCTGTAGCAGTTCAGGACCACAGGCTTCAGGAGGGACACACGAAAGGAGTTGGGAATTTTGAGGGTAGGAGGCAGCCGAAGCTTATAGGAGACAGGGTTTATCTGTTGCAATATCTCAAAAGGTCTGAGGAACCTGGGAGCAAACTTGTACGAAGGCATCTTTAAACGAATGTTCCGTGAGGACAGCCAGATTTTGGTACCTGGAAGATACTGGGACACAGCGGACCAGAGCGGAAGTGAGCGCTGATGTCTCCTAGGAAGGAGATGCAAGCCAGCGCTCACAGATCCATGGCTGCGGCCATCGAGGGGTAAGTAAACCCTATTTCGGTGATTTTCACAGCATTGGTCCACAATTGCAGAGGCACTGAGGTAAAATAGTAAAACAAACCCACAAAAAGTGACCCCATTGTGGAAACAACACCCCTTAAAGGAACAGTGTCATCACAATTTTTTTTTTTAAATGTTAAAGATGTTAGTGCTTTATTAAAAACGTTTGGATTAATTTGTGTGTTTGTGTGTTACTTTTTCTTATTTTTACACTTTTTCTTCCCTATGGGGGCTGCCATTTTTTTGTCCATTTCTGTATGTGTCGATTAACGACACATACAGACATGGAATACGGCAGCCACAGTCCCATAGGGACTGCGAACGGGTCCCGCCCCATCCACTTCTGTGTACGCCGTCTGTGTGGGAACTGCGCATGCGCCGCTCCCACACAGTCCAATTTGAAATGCGCGCCGTCCGGCGCCATTTTCTTGTGGACCGGAAGTCGCGGCCGGACAGTAAGATTACTACTTCCGGTCGCGGCTTCCGGACTTGTGCACTTAGACCAGCGGCAGCAGACGGAGCGGACGGGCCGGAGGGAGCCACGGCGGCAGGAGCAGGTAAGAGATTTCTATGTATGTTTGTGTTTGTGTGTGTTTACTACTGTATGTAAACCTACTACACTGTGTGTTAGCTCAAAAAATGGCGACACACAGTGTAGGAGGTTTAGCCAGGATAAAGGAGGGGGGGATTCTCAGAGCTCACTAGAGCGAGTGCTTTTTTCCCAATTTTGCAGCAAAAAGCAATGTGGTTGCTTTACCACAAGCAACCACATGCAATGCTGCAATTTTGGGAATAGCTCCATCTAGTGACCAGCAATGGGAAATATTATAAATTAGAATCTAATTTATAATATTTCCTGACTTGTGAAAAAAATAAAAAAAATTTGAACAATGTTTAATCACCTACACACTAAATGTTTAATTTAAAAAAAAAACATGTTTTGCTGGCAACACGTTCCCTTTAAGGCATTTTTAAGGGGTGCAGTGAGGTTTTTTTTACCCAAAACGTGTTTCTTACTAGTTTGTGCCACTGAAGACAAATACCTCTTAAACTTTTAAGCGGGTACTCCCAGGTATGGGAATGCCATATATGTGGACATAAACTGCTGTTTGGGCACGCTGTAGGGCTCAAAAGGGAGTAAGCGCCACTTGGCTTTTGGAGCACAGATTTTGCTTGGTAGTAGTTTTGTTTGGGGATTCCCTGGTATTTCAGTTCATAATGTGGAGGCATATGTAAGCTGTGCAGAGTACATCAGGGCATAATAAAATGGTATTATAAAGGGGATAAATAAATAATAATCTGCAGATATGTGGCTAGTGTCGCACTGATAAAAGGTGCCAGATCTTATCCCCTTTTTGGAACACATTCTGCAACTTTTGTGTCACCATAACTATTTTATTTTTTACACTGAGTTGTGTGAGGCGACCTTTTGATCAGTTTTTATTCTATTTTTTTTAAGAGGCGCGGTGACTGAATAAAGAACAATAGTAGAATTGCTGTTCATTGTGCGCTATAAATGACATTCACTTTATTGTGCAGGTTACATAGTTACATAGTTACATAGTTAGTACGGCTGAAAAAAAGACACATGTCCATCAAGTTCAACCAAGGGAAGGGAAAAGGGAAGGAAAAATTTCTACACATAGGAGCTAATATTTTTTTGTTCTAGGAAATTATCTAACCCTTTTTTAAAGCCATCTACTGTCCCTGCTGTGACCAGCTCCTGCGGTAGGCTATTCCATAGATTCACAGTTCTCACTGTAAAGAAGCCTTGTCGCCCCTGAAGCTTGAACCTTTTTTTCTCCAGACGAAGGGAGTGCCCCCTTGTTTTTTGAGGGGTTTTACAAGGAACAGGATTTCACCATATTTTTTGTATGTGCCATTCATATATTTATATAAGTTAATCATGTCCCCCCTTAGTCGTCTTTTTTCAAGGCTAAATAGGTTTAATTCTTTCAATCTTTCCTCATAACTTAAATTCGCCATGCCCCTAATTAGCTTCGTTGCTCTTCTTTGTATTTTTTCCAACTCCAGGGCATCCTTTCTATGAACTGGAGCCCAGAACTGAACTGCATATTCTAGATGAGGCCTCACTAATGCTTTGTAAAGTGGTAATATTACATCCCTGTCCCGCGAGTCCATGCCTCTTTTAATACACGACAATATCCTGCTGGCCTTTGAAGCAGCTGATTGACACTGCATGCTGTTATTGAGTTTATGATTTACAAGTACACCCAGATCCTTCTCAACAAGTGAATCTGCCAGTGTAGCTCCCCCTAGGACATATGATGCATGCAGGTTGTTGGTACCCAGATGCATAACTTTACATTTATCTACATTAAACTTCATTTGCCAAGTGGACGCCCAAACACTTAGTTTGTTTAAATCTGCCTGCAATTCATGAACATCTTCCATAGACTGAACTATATTACATAGCTTGGTGTCATCTGCAAAAATAGAAATAGTGCTATTAATCCCATCCTCTATATCATTAATAAATAAGTTGAATAATAGTGGTCCCAGCACTGAACCCTGGGGTACACCACTTATTACCGGGGACCATTCAGAGAAGGAATCAGGTTGATGCGATTACGGCGATACCATATGTATATAGTTTTTTTTATGTTCTACGGCGTTTGCACAATAAAATACTTTTTAATAAAAATCATTTACTTTTTGTGTTGCCATATTCTAAGAACCATTACTTTTTTTTTTCCATCAAGAAAGCTGTGTGGGAACTTGTTTTTTGTGCAACGAACAGAAACTTTTGATTAGTACCATTTTTGGGTACATGCGACTTTTTGATCTCTTTTTATTACATTTTTTGGGAGATGAAGCGACCAAAAAATAAGCGATTCTGGTATGGTTTATTGTTCTTTTTTTTACGCCATTCACCGTACGGGATAAATAACAAAATACTTTTGTAGTACAGGCCGTTACAGACGCGGCGATACCAATTATGTATAGTTTATTTAAAAATTTTAATTTAATAATATAGGACTTGATAAGGGAAATAGGGGGATTTTTACTTTTATTACTTTAAAACTTAATTTTTTTTCTTTTTATACAACGGTTTTTACTTCTTTTTTTTTGTCCCACTTTGGAACTTGAAGGCAGGAAGTCCTGATCGCTATTCTAATACACCGTGTTCCAAATTATTATGCACATTGGATTTAAGTGTCAAACATTTGATTATTAGTTTTTCAATTAAACTCATGGATGGTATTGTGTCTTAGGCCTCATTTACACGAGCGTATTATACGCGCGTGCGACGCGCGTGCTTTTCACGCGTGTCGTACGCACCTATAATAGTCTATGGGGCTGTTTAGACGATGCGTGAATTTTGCGCAGCGTGAGTGCGTTGCGTAAAACTCACGACATGTTCTATATTCTTGCGTTTTTCACGCAACACGCACCCATTGACTTCAATGGGTGCGTGAAAACAACGCATGCCACACTGACGGTCCTGCGTTGCATGCGCGAAAATCACGCAAGAGCTGTCAAAAGGATGAATGTAAACAGAAAAGCACCACGTGCTTTTCTGGTTACAAACATCCAAACGGAGTGTCAAATTAGAGATGAGCGCACCGAACTTCACCGGGTTCGGCCGAACTCGTTTTAACCGAACCCGGCAAAAAATGTTCGGGTACGCGACGTCAGGAGACAGTCACTGCCCACGGTGCTGAAAGACTTAAACTGTTTCAGCACCATGGACAGTGACTTTCGATCACAATATACATATACGTGTAAAAAAAAAAAGAAGTTCTGACTTACCGATAACGCCCGGCTTCTTCCTCCAGTCCGACCTCCCGGGATGACAATTCAGGCCAAGTGACAGCTGCAGCCAATCACAGGCCAAGCACAGGCTGCAGCCAATCACAGGCTGCAGCGGTCTCATGGCCTGCCGCGTCATCCTGGGAGGTGGGGCCGGATGACAAGAGAGGGACGCGTCACCAAGGCAACGGCCGGGAGACCGGACTGGAGGAAGCAGGCAGTTCATGGTAAGTGTGAACGTCTTTTTTTATTCACAGGTTGGTGTAGATTGTGATCGGCATTCACTGTCGAGGGTGCTGAAAGAGTTACTGCCGATCAGTTAGCTCTTTCAGCACCTTGGACAGTGACGGGCGTCGACTACCTCATCTCTATGATGGCGGCTGCGCGAAAATCACGCAGCCGCGCATCATACACGGATGACACACGGAGCGGTCAATTGCCTTTTGCGCACGCAAAACGCAGCGTTTTTTTGCGTGCGCAAAACGCACACGCTCGTGTAAATGAGGCCTAAGGGTATGTTCACACGATAGCAGGCATTTACGGCTGAAATGGCAGACTGTTTTCAGAAGAAAACAGCTGCGTCGTTTCAGCCGTAAATGCTCCTCCTCGTAATATACGAGGCGTCGTATATCTTGAGCTGCTCTTCATTGAGTTCAATGAAGAACGGCTCAAATTACGTTGCAAAGAAGTGCCCTGCACTTCTTTGCCGAGGCAGTCAATTTACGCATCGTAGTTTGACAGCTGTCAAACGACGACGCGTAAATTACAGGTCGTCTGCACAATACGTTGGCAAACCCATTCAAATGAATGGGCAGATGTTTGCCGACGTATTGTAGCCCTATTTTCAGGCGTAAAACGAGGCATAATACGCCTCGTTTACGCCTGAAAATAGGTCGTGTGAACCCAGCCTTAGGGCTCTTTGGATTATTGTAATCAATCTCAGACACCTGTGATAATTAGTTTGCCAGGTGTGCCCAATCAAAGGAAAACTACTTAAGAAGGACGTTCCACATTATTAAGCAGGCCACAGGTTTCAAGCAATATGGGAAAGAAAAAGGATCTCTCTGCTGCCGAAAAGCGTGAAATAGTGCAATACCTTGGACAAGGTATGAAAATATTGGATATTTCAAGAAAACTTAGCCGTGGGCATCGTACTGTGAAAAGATTTGTGGCTGACAAGACGGGTTTGTTCAGATAAAGGCATAATGAGGAAGGTTTCTGCCAAACAAATTAATAGGATTAGGAAAGCAGCTGCTAAAATGTCATTGCAAAGCAGCAAACAGGTATTTGAAGCCGCTGGTATCTCTGGAGTCCCGCGAACCTCAAGGTGTAGGATCCTCCAGAGGTTTGCAAGTATGCATAAAGCTATTATTCGGCCACCCCTAAACAATGCTCACAAGCAGAAACGGTTGCAGTGGGCTCAGAAATACATGAAGACTAATTTTCAAACCGTGTGGTTTACTGATGAGTGCCGTGCAACCCTGGATGGTCCAGATGGATGGAGTAGTGGATGGTTGGTGAATGGCCACCATGTCCCAACAAGGCTGCGACGTCAGCAAGGAGGCGGCGGAGTCATGTTTTGGGCTGGAATCATGGGGAGAGAGCTGGTAGGCCAATTTAGGGTCCCTGACGGTGTGAAAATGACCTCTGCAAAGTACGTAGAGTTTATGACTGACCACTTTCTTCTGTGGTACAAAAAGAACCGTGCCTTCCGTAGCAAAATTATCTTCATGTATGACAATGCACCATCTCATGCTGCAAAGTATACCTCTGTGCCATTGGCTGCTATGGGCATAAAATGAGAGAAACTCATGGTGTGGCCCCCATGTTCCCCTGACCTCAACCCTATTGAGAACCTTTGGAGCATCCTCAAGCAAAATATCTATGAGTGTGGGAGGCAGTTCACATCAAAACAGAAGCTCTGGGAGGCTATTCTGACATCCTGCAAAGATATTCAAGCAGAAACTGTCCAAATACTCACAAATTCAATGGATGCAAGAATTGTGAAGGTGATATCAAAGAAGGGGTCCTATGTTAACATGTAACTTGGCCTGCTAAGTTTTTTTTTTGATTGAAAGAGCTTTTGATTTCTGTAAATATGACCTCCTGATGCTGCAAATTCAACAAATTACCATTTTAGTTCTCTTTACAATACAACCTTTAAAATGTTTTGATCTCTGTTGTGCAAAATAATTTGAAACAGTGCATTTTGAGTTTTTTACTTCTAAAAAAAAAATCTGTTATCATTAGGAGATATGTTCAAAAATATTCGCATTATACTCCAACGGTTGATGACTTGAAGATTATACTGACTGTCATTTGCATCGACTAATTAGGAAAATCAGCGAAAAATAACATTTGCATAATAATTTGGAATGCGGTGTACACTGCACTACGTGCATAGTGCAGTGTATAAGAGCTGTCGATTACTCACTGACAGCAAGGCCTTATTTACATGAACGTGTCTCACGTCCGTGATACGCGCGTGAAAATCACGCGCGTCGTACGGACCTATCTAAGTCAATGGGGCCATTCAGACATTCTGTGAAATTCACTGCATGTCCTATACTTTAGCGTTTTTTGCGCATCACGCACCCATTGAAGTCAATGGGTGCGTGAAAATCATGTGCAGCACATGACGCACTTCTGTGTGCTGCGCGTGATTCGCGTAACAGTTGTTCAAGAAATGAAGGGAAAAATAAAACCACCTCCTTCATTTCATGTTCGAAACATCAAAACCGCGTGTCATAAGGATGCCATATGCGCGAAAATCACGCAGCCATGCACCAAACACTGATGACACACGGAACTGCAACGTGCAAAAAATGCAGCATTTTTTGCGTGCGCAAAACGCACACGTTCGTGTAAATAAGGCCTAAGCATAGTGGGTCCTGCCTTTGGCAGGACCGACTAGGCTTCCGTAGATGGCAGATCCGGAGGCAATTGTGTTGCGTGGCCGCCGATGGTGTTGTAACCCGTTAAATGTGACTATTGTTATCGACTGCCACATTTAAGGGTCCCCTGGCTATTAGCTGTTATAACTGCTGTACTAGACAGCAGTTATCACAGTTCATAAAGATGTGTTGGGAGGGAATGGCGCCAAGTTTTACCCGCAATGTACTATTACTGAGCTGAGCGAGAACGATGCGCTTAGCCTGACATAAAAGTACTGCGCAGAGCGGGAACGGGCTAAGATTGATGCAGATTTCAACATTACATTAGATCAGGGGTCTCAAGCACGCGGCCCGCGGGCCGCATGCGGCCCCTGGGGCTGTCATCTCCGGCCCGTGGGACACAGAGCCGCTAGTACAGACTCTGCTCCGGGACTCTGGAATTCCCTGACATTGCGATGTCTGGGGCTTCCCCAGAGCAGAATCCCGGGCAGAGCGCTAGTATAGGCTCTGCTCCGGGACTCTGTAGAATTCCCGGACATCGGTGTCCATGTTTGGACACACGATGTCTGGGTCTTCCCCAGAGCGGAATCCCGGGCAGAGCGCTAGTACAGGCTCTGCTCTGGGACTCTGGGGAAGCCTCTGACATTGCTGTCCATACAGCGACAGTGATGTCAGGGGAATCCCCAGAGACGGAGTCCCAGTGATGTCAGGAGCACAGCTAGAGTCCCAGGAAAAGCCTACTAGCGCTCTGCCCAGGTCTCCAGCTCTGGGGTTGCCCCTGACATCCATGTCCATATATGGACAGTGATGTCAGGAGCAGAGCTGGAATCCCAGGCAGAGTGCTAGAAGCGGCTCTGCTCCAGAACACAAGTTCTGGGCAAGCCCCTGACATCACTGCCCATATATGTTAATGGCTTCCCCTCAGTTTC
Organism: Rhinoderma darwinii; assembly: GCF_050947455.1. Taxonomy (NCBI): domain Eukaryota; kingdom Metazoa; phylum Chordata; class Amphibia; order Anura; family Rhinodermatidae; genus Rhinoderma; species Rhinoderma darwinii. The sequence goes on along the minus strand of NC_134691.1, from coordinate 260,553,123 downwards.
GGTGCAGAGCCTGTTCTAGTGCTCTGCTCCGGGACCCTGGCTCTGGGGTTGCCCCTGATATCACATTCCGGTCCAGGAGAATCCCCTGACGTCACTGTGTATGGACAGTAGAGGAATCCCCATCCAAAGCGTCGGCAACGCTCTGGCTGGGGATTCCACTCCTAGAGGGAGCCCCAATGGAGCCATCTACTTGGGGTGTGTGTGGCATTATCTGCGGAGGGCACTGTGGCAGCATCTGCGGAGGGCACTGTGGCAGCATCTGCGGAGGGCACTGTGGCAGCATCTGCGGAGGGCACTGTGGCAGCATCTGCGGAGGGCACTGTGGCAGCATCTACAGAGGGCACTGTGGCATTATCTAGGGGTGTATTGCATTATCTACAGAGGGCACTGTGGCATTATCTACACAGGACTCTGTGGCAGCATCCACAGAGGACTCTGTGGCAGCATCCACAGAGGGCACTGTTGCACTATCTAAAAAGGGGCTGCCCAATCTTGACATGTGTGTCTGCCAAACGCTGCTAACTGAGCCGCCGGACTGCATTTAGCAACACTTAAACTGGATTATTGAAATAAGCACGTGGAGAAATGTTAAACCTAGCGGTATTATTATAGTAATGTAGTATTAGTATTATAGTAATATAGTGTTATAGTAGTTAAAATAACTAATTGATTAACAATAATTTTGTATTGTATCAAATTTGAAAGTAATGCGGCCCGTCAACTTCCCATTTTTTCTATATGTGGCCCACTTACCCGGCCGAGTTTGAGACCCCTGCATTAGATCTTGCTGCTCTTTTGTACATTACATATCTTAACAGCAGATGGCAGTATTGTAGAACTATTAAAAACTTGAAAAAAATATTTTACTTTCTTACACCCCTTAGTGACCGACAATATGCCTTTTCACAGCGTCATTCAGGAACCTTATTCCAATGCACAAGCTTTTTCACGGTGCATCGGAGGAACGGTTGCTCGGCCGTCTGATGAAAGCCGGGCTGCTGCTCTCCCGGCTTTGATCAGAGTTACCAATAGCAACCGTTGCATCTAAGTGGTTTACAGACGGAGAGGGATCCAGTATAATGCCCCCATAGCTACCCCATACACTATAATGTCCCATACAGTATAATGCCCCCCATAGCTGCCACATACAGTATAACACCCCCATACAGTATAATGCCCACCATAGCTGTCCCATACAGTATAATGCCCCACACAGTATAATGCCCACCATAGCTGTCCCATACAGTATAATGCCTCCATAGCTGCCACATATAGTATAATGCCCCATACTGTATAAAGCCCCTCATAGCTGTCCCATGCAGTATAATGCCCCCCATAGCTGTCCCATAAATTATAATGCCCCCATACAGTATAATGCCCCCATACAGTACAATGCCCCTATAGCTGCACCATACAGTATAATGCCCCATACAGTATAATGCCCCCCTTAGCTTTCCTATACAGTATAATGCCCCCATATAGTATAATTCCCCCTCAGCAACTACCATATACAGATACATATATAAGCACTTAGACACACAAATACACACACACACAAAGACACACACACACACACACACACACACACACACACACACACACCACACAGACAAATAGAGGCACAAACCACAGACAGACTGAGCACTCACATCTCCTTCCTCACAGGCTTCTTGCAGGTCGGACTGTGGGCGGAGCTAGCTGTGCCTCAGACACCACGTCCTTGCCAAATATATATATGATATTGATTACCTATGATTTGAAACTGGATAAATCACTGGAGGGCGGGTATCCGTTGACATACCCAATACATATTTCAGTCTAATATATTTTGGCTCAGTTGTTGCGTCAACAGACCCTACAATGAAATCCCACAGCTGAATTTAGGAAAGAACTTAAAGACATCTTGGAAGAAGCAAAGAGTACTCAGCTTATTGACTTGACTGAGTTTGACTATCTTCTCCCTGGTGCCCCGCTTATTGCAACCTTCTATTCCCTCCCTAAGATCCATAAGGGAGTTAACCCACTCAAAGGTAGACCCATAGTATCAGGAACTGCCAGTCTCTGTCAAAATATTGGAGTCTATTTGAATAAAGTACTTCGCCCCATTGTAATAGCATTGCCATCATTTGTGCGAGATACAACAGACCTCCTTAAACGCTGGAGGGTATCTCCCTTGAGAAAGGGATGTGGTTGGCAAGCATTGATGTAGAAGCTTTATACTCCTGTATTCCACTCGACATGGGTCTACGGGCAGTGGAAATCTTTTTGAGAACTAGGGGGTTGCAGTATCGTGCCCATAGTGAATTTCTATTGAAACTCCTGAGGTTTCGGTTGACGAGGAATTACTTTTTGTTCAATAACAAGTTTTACCACCAGCTCAGGGGCACTGCGATGGGGAAGCCATGTGCCCCAACTTATGCCAACCTGCTCCTGGGCTTGGGTTGATGCTATACTGCTTATTGACAGGGTTGAACTATGGGCAAGATACATTGATGACATTTTTGTCACCTGGCGTGGCACTAGCAAGGATTTTGCGGAGTTTGTCAGCGGTCTCAACAGGAATTTTATAGGTCTTAAATTCACCTCTGAGATTGATGCACACTCGTAACCTTTCTTGGATGTACTCATTTGCACCTCCAATGAGGGGGCACTGCGGACGGAGGTCTATAGGAAACCAACGGGCAGTAATACCCTTCTCAGATGGGACAGTAACCATCCCCTCCCCCTAAAATGTGGGATTCCAAGCGGACAATATCTCCGACATTGGAGAAACTGCTCATCAAACAGTGATTTCATACGTCAAACAATTGACCTAAGATCCCGCTTGAGGGAGAGAGGCTATCCTGATGACGTACTTAGACCAGCGTTTCAGATGGCACTCTCCAGAAAGCAGAATGATTTACTTATTCCTAAAGAAAAAACTGAGCAGGGAAGTGACATAATTCGAATGATTACTACTGATAATGGAGCACATCTGGCTAAAAAATTCTTTAATAAATATTGGAGTATCTTTAAAATGGCTAGTGACTTTAGGGATGTTTTGGGCCCAGTCCCTCAGATCACATTCAGAAAGGGCCGATCATTAAAGGATAGATTGGTTCATAGCCATTTCTCCCCCAATACCAAAGGCATATGGTTGGATAGAGAAATTAAAGGTTGCTTTAGGTGCAGTGGATGCATAGCTTGTACATTTAGGACATGTGGTAAAAGCTTCACTAGTTTGGTTAATAATAAGACCTTTTTTGTCAATGACTTCATCAACTGCAGATCGCGTGGTGTAATCATTAAACCAACCTGTACATGTCAAATGGAGTATGTAGGCAAGACCAGCGAGTCACGAAGAAGAATTGGGGACCACGTTGGTGATATCAAATCTAAAAGGGACACGCCCACCTCCAAGCATATTAACACGGAACATAATGGGAACAATACCGGCCTAAGGTTTACAGGTATTTATCTTGTGCCCCCATCAAACAGAGGGGAAAACTGGGACAATAAATTTCTGCAAAGGGAAACGGAGTGGATTTTTAAACTGGGGACAATCGCCCCCTCGCTTCTCCTTTTTTTTTTTTTAAATGCATCCAGTAATAATAATAATAATAATCTTTATTTATATAGCGCCAACATATTACGCAGCACTTTACAATTTAGAGGGGACATGAAACAAACAATATCAGACATTACATAGTGACAAATTTCATTTACAATTCAAACCTGGAGAGTGAGGACCCTGCTCGTAAGAGCTTACAATCTATGAGGACATAAGGGAGACACAAAGTGTAACAGTGTTTGTTCTGTACAATGGTCCGGCCATTTTTATACACATGGGGTGGTAACATAAAGCTGCATGAGCCGGTCACCAGCCAGTATCCGTGTATGACTGACATGAAGAGAAGGAGTGTGAGGGAATCTTATTCTGATGACTAATCTAAAAAGAGGGCCATGGAAAGGAGTCAGATTAGGGAATGTTATAGGCCTGTCTAAATAGATGTGTTTTCAGGGCAAGTTTAAAACTGTGGATATTGGGAATTAATCGGATTGTCTGGGATAGCGCATTCCAGAGGACGGGTGCAGCACGAGAAAAATCTTGGAGACGGGAGTGGGAGGTTCGGATTATGGAGGATTTTAATCTAAGGTCGTTGGCAGAACGTAGAGCCCGAATAGGGTGGTAGTCAGAGATGAGGGAGGAGATGTAAGGAGGTGCAGCACTGTGGAAAGCTTTGTGGGTGAGAGTAATAAGTTTGAATTTTAATCGGAAGGGGATGGGCAACCAGTGCACAGTATGTCCAGTATGTACAGTATATAGTTATTTTGTCCTGTGTTTGTTGTGTAGCACCATGACAACGATGTCAGGTATGTAGCTCCGCCCACATGCACGTCTGATGTCAGATGTTGTAGGCAATGGGCACCAGTTTCCCTCCTCCCTTTGCTGTACACCGATGGACACGGAGGTTGAGGTGGAGTTGAGGGATATATAAGTGGGATAGACAGATGGTGCCACTGACTGCACATTTTTTAATGGTTTAGTACTGCCTGTCACTACAGGAGTTAGAACTCGCCTGCTGGACTATGGCTTTCTAGTAATGGTTTAGACTTTTTGTGCACTCTGGGACTTGTGGTTCCACTGAATCCCAGGAATTTCTGGGCCCCATACAGCCTAAGAGATTGGGCACCCCCTCCATTACCAGGGGTGGACAAGGGAAAGTGTGGCTAGGGCCGTACAACCTGTGCCATTGCACAGGGCGCATCTCTCCAGCAGGTGGAAGGGGGCGCTGTGCTGGCTCCCTTCCCATGCTTGTTTCAGAAGCGCCCGCGACCGGCGACTCAGCAGCCGCTTTTCTGCCCGGGAGCTTCTTCACTCAGTGGCATTGCTACTGCTGTAGTAGCCATAGCGGCTGCTAGCAGCAACACTGGGCATGAGGGCCCCCATGCCGCCCGTCGGGATGGACCTCCCATGGCCGGCAACGCCGCTAGCAGCCTCTGCGGCTACTACAGCGGCAGCGACGCCACTATAGCAGAACAGGGAGGTATCTTCCTGCTCTGATATCTACTAGTGCCACTGTAGCTCCCTGAAGGAGCGCTTGATGTCTCTGTCCATATATGGACAGTGACATCAGGGGCAACTCCTGAAGCGGACTCTGCCGACTCTGTTAACGGTGATTCCACTTCAGGAGATGCCCTTGACGTCACTGTCCATAAATGGACACAGACAGTGGCTTCTCCTTGAGTGGAATCCCAGGTCACAGTGTTGGCAACGCTGTGGACGGGGATTCCGCTTCAGGAGTTGCCCCTGATGTCACTGTCCATATATGAACACAGGGATTCCGTTCCTTCAGGGAGCTACAGTGGCGCGATCTACAAGGGGGAAGTGAGCTGTGTGGCTCTACCTACAAGGGGCTGTGTGGCACTACCTACAAGGGGGCTGTGTAGCACCACCTACCAGGGGGCTGTGTGGCACCACCTACCAGGGGGCTGTGTGGCACCACCTACCAGGGGGCTGTGTGGAACCACCTACCAAGGGGCTGTGTGGAACTACCTACCAGGGGGCTGTGTGGAACTACCTACCAGGGAGCTGTGTGGCATTACCTACAAGGGGCCTCCTTGGCACTACCTACAAGGGGCTGTGTGGCACTACCTACAAGGAGCTGTGTGGCACTATCTACAGGGGGCTGTGTGGCACTATCTACAGGGGGCTGTGTGGCACTACCTACAAGGGGGCTACTTGGCACTACCTACAAGGGGGCTACTTGGCACTACCTACAAGGGGGCTTTGTGGCACTACATACTGGGGGCTGTGTGGCACTACCTACAAGGGGCTGTGTGGCACTATCTGCAGGGGGAATCTGAAAGTGGCAGGCTGATGGTCATTTTAGTGAGAGCGGGGGGCTGATGGTCATTTTACTGTGCATGGGGTGTTGATGGTCATTTTACTGTGAGTGGGTGGCTGATGGTCATTTTACTGTGAGTGGGGGCTGATGATCATTTTACTGTGAGTGGGGGTCTGATTGTCATTTTACTGTGAGTGCGGGCTGATGGTCATTTTACTGTGAGTGGGGGTCTGATTGTCATTTTACTGTGAGTGGGGGCTGATGGTCATTTTACTGTGAGTGGGGGTCTGATGGTTATTTTACTCTGAGTGGGGTCGGGCTAATGGTCATTTTACTGTGAGTGGGGGCTGATGGTTATTTTACTGTGAGTAGGGGCTGATGGTCATATTACTGTGAGTGGGGGGCTGATGGTCATTTTACTGTGAGTGGGGTGCTGATGGTCATTTTACTGTGAGTGGGGGCTGATGGTCATTTTACTGTGAGTGGGGGGGGGGGCGCTGATGGTAATTTTACTGTGAGTGGGAGCTGATGGTAATTTTACTGTGAGTGGGGTGCTGATGGTCATTTTACTGTGAGTGGGGTGCTGATGGTCATTTTACTGTGAGTGGTGGGCTGATGGTCACTTTACTGTGCGTGGGGTGCTGATGGTCATTTTACTGTGAGTGTGGGGCTGATGGTCATTTTACTGTGACGTGGGGGCTGATGGTCATTTTACTGTGAGTGGGGGCTGATGGTCATTTTACTGTGAGTGGGGGCTGATGGTTATTTTACTGTGAGTAGGGGCTGATGGTCATATTACTGTGAGTGGGGGGCTGATGGTCATTTTACTGTGAGTGGGGTGCTGATGGTCATTTTACTGTGAGTTGGGGTTGATGGTCATTTTACTGTGAGTGGTGGGCTGATGGTCACTTTACTGTGCGTGGGGTGCTGATGGTCATTTTACTGTGACTGGGGGGCTGATGGTCATTTTACTGTGACTGGGGGGCTGATGGTCATTTTACTGTGACTGGGGGCCGATGGTCATTTTACTGTGACTGGGGGCCGATGGTCATTTTACTGTGACTGGGGGGGGCTGATGGTCATTGTACTGTGAATGGGGGCTGATGGTCATTTTACTGTGAGTGGGGGGCTGATGGTCATTTTACTGTGAGTGGGGGGCTGATGGTCATTTAACTGTGAGTGGGGGGTTGATGGTCTTCAAGTGGTTTCCACCTCTAAGCTCCAATTGAAATTAATAGGAGGCAGAAAATACCTGTGGCGCTCGTTTGGATTGCTTTTTTGCTTGCTTCTTTTGCATTAGCTTCAATGGCTTAAACAAAATGCAAAAAAAAAGGTCAAGCAAAGTTCCTGAAGGCATTTTGAGGCATATTTTTTTTGCCTTACAAAAAACGCTGTGTGAACATACCCTACGAGTGTAGTGCTTGTTTTCTTGTTTTTGCCGTTTTCTGTCTTTCGGTTGGGAAGCTCTGTACTAGGCTACAGGATCACACCAGCCTACGCAAAGATCCTGTCGTGGAGCAGCTCAGTTCATCATGGGAACGGGGCCTAGGGGAGTACAATGTTTTTTGTTTGGCTGTATGGCACGATCTACAAGGAAGAGGTGGGGATTATGGCTCTGTCTACAGGGAGGCTGTATGGCACAATCTACAGGAAGACACTATCTACAAGGGGGAGGGGGCTGTGTGTGGATAGCAGAATCTACTACGCTATTCCATCCTTCAAAAAAATAAATAAAAAGCTATACCAACCCGATGGAAACCAAAAGGAAATAATGGAGCCCTATGAACACATTTATCGTGTACGTCGGGAGCTTTTCTGATGTACAAGATAAACGTAGGGCAATAACATGATGTGGAGGGCGCCTTACAAGAAAGTGAAGCACTTGTGAGGATGTAAGGACCACTAGGGCAGGTAAAAAAAAACAACAATAAAAAGCCTATACTTTCCATGCCACGCATGTCTCTGACGTCCTGCAACAGTTACATGGGATGAAATGTCATCTCTAGAGGCCGGGCTGGACGCAGAAGCACAGAGTTCTGGATCAAAAAACTGCACCGCAGGTCAATTTATCAACAGTTTTCTAGTGCATTTTTTACACAGCATGTGGATGAGATTTATTCAAATCTCATCCACTCTGCTGCTACAGTATTACGCTGCGGATTTTCCGCAATTAGATCCATTGCGGAAAATGCGTAGTGTTTATGCTACGTGTGAATTTACCTTTACAGATTTTGCTAAGGATTTGCAGGAAATGAAATTTTTGCATTGTAAACGGTGAAGTGCGTGCAAATTTTGCAACATAATAGGCATGCTGCGGATTTAAACATTTTTTTTCTGCTGCATATGAATGGGGTTTTGAAAACCCAATTCACATAGATTGTATTGTAATTTGTAGTATATTTTCAGTGCGCAATCAGCACCGAAAATAGGAGACAAATCCACCATGTCTGAAGTGGCCTTAATGGGGTTTTACACTGGGCGATTAATCGGGCAGACAAGCGTTCATAGGACGCTCATTGCCGATAATTGCCCTGTGTAAACAGGGCAGCGATCAGCAGATGAACGAGCAAACACTCGATCATCTGCTGGTCGTATCATTTAAAAAAAGTAAAATATCGTTTTCGGCAGCAAATCTCCCTGTGTAAACAGGGAGATGCGCTGCCAACATAATAACGTATGGGGATGAGCGATCGGAGTAACAACTTCTTGACCCCATCCATAGATCCGTGTGACAGGAGCAAACAAGTGCCGATCAACGATGTCTCGTTGAACGGCGCTCGCTGCATGGGCCGGTTATCTAAAAGGGCCTTTAGGGTCTATTCACACAGTGCAGTCAAATCCCATTTTTTCATTTTTTGCCACGATTTTTGCAAAATCGCAGCAAAACGGGATCTGACTGCACTGTGAGAATATAGCCTAAAAGCAGGTTTTTTCATGCTTTGTGGCATTATTTTTTTATTACATTTTTGTAATCGCGGCACAAATAAGGCGGTTAAAAAAATTGCAGCAAACTGCGCCATTTTTGCCACGATTACGAAAATCACAGCAAAAAAAAGCAAAGTAAACTAAAAAAGTCTTGCAGGGTCCTGTCGGCTGTGTCTGGTGGGCGGGCTCTCTCCACACGGAGCTGCTTTCATGCTTCTCATGCAGCAGCTTCCCCTACTGTCCTCTCAGGGTCCCAGGGACTTCGGAGGAAGGAATGGAAGGTCCATTCCTTTCTCCAAGTAACTAATGCTGGGGTCCTGATAGAAATGCTTAAAGTTACTAAGAGGCGGACGGGACCCTTTTTTTCCAGCATTGTGGTAGTTTTTTCCTGACGGCACCCCTGCCTGGCCTATTATTTGCTACTGGTCTTCTGTTATCCAGACTGCAGACCAAATGCTATTAGCATAACATTCCACACATGTTATTGACTCCTTTGTCTTTTATGTCTGAACAGGTACACATACCACTGTGTAGTGTAATATATATATATATATATATATATATATATATATATATATATATAGCATTCTATAGTTAGGCTGCTTCTTGAGGACTATCATCCCCTGTAACACAAGTATTCCACACTGTTCCAAAAATTTGACGTGTTGGATTTTTTGCATGAACTCCTCAGAAGCTTTCCTCTTTAAATTGTTATATATTTAAAGGGAAAGTGTCATATTTTAAATTAATTTATATGTTTTTAATTACTAAAATATTATATTGACTTTATTTAATTTTTCAAACACAAAGTTTTTTTTATTAACACTTTCTTACTGTACTGGGGGCTGCCATGTTTTATTTATCTGTGTGTGTCTCTTAACAACACATACACAGATGGAATACGGCAGCACAGTGCATAGGACACATTGAACGGGAGCCGTTCATTGCATCTACTTCTGTACTGCGCAGCCGCAGTTCAGAACCACCCAGCAGAGAAGCTAGTTTGTAGGGAGATAGCAGGCGCCATTATGAAGACCAGCTGCACTGCAGGTAAGGTGTGTGTGTGTGTGTCTCTGTCTGTCCCTCTCTCACAGACACCCCCTCTTGCGAACCCCGCCCCATGTGTGTGTCTGTGTAGGAGAGCTGAGGGTGTGTCTGTGTGTAGCAGTGCTGTGTGTCTGTGTGTAGGAGAGCTGCGTGTGTGTCTCTATGTGTATCAGTGCTGTGTGTGTCTGTGTGTAGCAGAGCTGAGTGTGTGTGTAGCATCGCTGTGTGTGTCTGTGTGTAGCAGAGCTGAGTGTGTGTGTGTAGCAGGGCTGTGTGTGTGAGTCTATGTGTAGCAGAGCTGAGTGTGTGTGTCTGTGTGTAGCAGTGCTGTGTGTGTCCTGTGTGTGTTGCAGAGCTGAGTGTGTGTCTGTGTGTAGCAGTGCTGCATGTGTCAGTGTGCAGCAGAGCTGAGTGTGTGTGTTTGTGTAGCAGAGTTGTGTATGTGTGTCTGTGTGTAGGAGAGCGGAGTGTGTGTGGAAAGGAATTGACTCAACCCTTCGTTATTTACACAACACGTTTTTTTTAAAACGTGTGTAAAAAAGCGCGTATTATGTACTAACAGCGCACTTTACCAATTATGTAAATAAAAAGCAGGAAAGAAAGGGAAACTGTGATCCAGCGCAGTGAAGTTTAAAATGAAACTTGAGTTTCAATTTTATTCCGAAATTTTAAACAGGGAATAGCTTCCAAGTACAAGGAGATATATTCTGAATGTTGCCTACGCGTTTCAGACGTGTACTATGTCCTTTCTCATGGCTTGTCCATTTTAAACTTCACTGCGCTGGATCACCGTTTCCTTTTCTTTCCTGCTTTATTGCCATGTGCTGTCGTGGCGATCCTGATGCTGTCTGCAGTTGAAACCTGCTAAATGGTGAGCTGGAGGATTCCTCCATAAATTTCTTCGTAAATAAAAAGCGTAATCAAGCGTTTTTTGATGCATTTTTTGGCACGTAAAATGCGTAAAGAAAATGTGTCAAATACACGCCATGTGAACCGGCCAACTGAAAAGTCATTCACTTCACTTTCATCATTCTAAGGGTATGTTCACATGCAGTGTTTTCAGCCGTTTTTTGGGCTGTAAACATCCTGAAAGACGACTGAAAAATCGGAAACAGAACACCTACAAACATCTGCCCACTGCTTCAATGGGAAATACGGCGTTCTGTTCCGTGGCGTTTTTTACGCGGCCGTTTTTCAAAAACGCCACGTAAAAAGACGCCCGCCAAAAAGAAGTGCATGTCACCATCTTGGGCCGTTTTTGGAGCCGTTTTTCATTGACTCTAGAAAAACAGCTCCAAAAACGGCCGTAAAAAACGCGAGTTTTTTAAAAAAAAGCTGAAAATCAGGAGCAGTTTTCACTTTGTTTAGTAAGCGTGTGAACATAACCTTAGCCTTTTGGTGTGTCCAATAGCTACTGCCATTTGTAAAATCACTCCCAAAATAGCAGCCGGACACTGCTTAGCAATTTGAAGACACCTTTTCCTGACTTGTAGGAGGGGGGGGGGGAAGGGGGTGAGATTCCCTCCCACATTTACGGCAGCTGTGAGTCAGGTTGCTTTGCCTTATTCACCTTGCTGTAATTCTGGGAAGTGCTCCTCTGGTGGCAAACATAGGAAACCATGTCAAATTATTATTTAATTTTTAAATACTTTCCACCATGTGGAAGAAAAAGAAATACAGTAAAAAATCTAATAGAAATAAGTAACTTACTTTAAAAAAAAAAATTTAATTCGCGACACATCCGCCTTAAAATCCTCACTAATTTTTCTAGCAATTTTTTTCAAAATCCCCTGATGAGTCCCGTGAGGGATGTAACACGTTGAGATAATGCGTAGATATATGTAGGGATTGTGTAGTATAGAGTGAGGGCCCCCAAGGGCCACTTTCCTGTTTAGGGTCAGATAAATAGGTCCGAATATCTGCACTGTTGTTCTTTCAGTTTTAGGGTGAGATAGGGATGGCTATGATTGTCTTCACTTTCCACAGACCCGCGCTGGCCTAGCGTCTGCGTTTTCTCCATTTAAAACGCTTTGCGCACAGGCAGCCAACGTTGATTCTGGTAAGATCCACCCATTTTTCAGTAGAAATTAAATCATGGTGTGCTGATTTTGGTATATTTCCTTTGCATTGTATCTTATTGCTGTGCATAATATTGTTTTACTGTTGGCAAATTTTTTAGAGGCTCTTCCAGTTATCGTACACTGGAGGTCTCCACATACTGTTCATTCTTTCTGTTTGTCCTGTGAGTCTATACACCTGATTTTAGGGGTATTTATTAAAGGTTTGTTTAGACTTTCTGTATTATTGAGGTAACTGTACCCTGCGCATTTTATATCTAATGCATGGTACTTTGGACGGGCTTGTCTATTCACACTGAGAGAAGCGCCCGGGCGGAAAGGCAGCTGCTGAGTCGCCGGGCCCGGGCGCTTCTGAAACACCAGCAAGGGAGGGGAGCCAGCGCAGCGCCCCCTTCCACCTGTTGGAGTGATGCGCCTTGTGCAATGGCACAGGTCGCACACCACTAAGGCCGGCCCTGATCTTACATATACCCTGATGTACTCCGCCCAGTTTACATATACCCTAATGTACTCCGCCCAGCTTACATATACCCTGATGTACTGCGCGCAGATTACATATGCCCCCACATTTACAAGTAAAACTCCAAACAAAACTACTACCAAGCAAAATCTACGCTCCAAAAGCCAAATGGCGGTCCTTCTGAGCCTGACAGTGTGCCCAAACATCAGTTTGACCACATATGGGGTATTACTGTATTCTGGAGAACCTGCTTAACAATGTATGGGGTTTGGGTCTCCAGTGGCACAAGCTGGGCACAACATATTGGTCACTGAAATGGCATATCAGTGGAAAAATAGCAATTTTTCATCTGTAACATCCACTGTGCACTAATTTCTGCAAAAACTTGCGGGGTCAAAATGCTCACAATACCTCTAGATGAATTTCTTCATGGATGTAGTTTCCAAAATTTGGTAATTATTTGGGGCTTTCATATGTACTGGTACCTTAGCTCAATGCAACATGGCGTCAGAAAACAAATTGTGTAAAATCTCCACTCCAAAAAACAAATTGCACTCCTTACGGGGGGCGTGGCCTGCACAGCATGGTGAGAGGACGCACATTTGAGGAGCTCCTACCGAGCTGAAAGATCTGATGCCATCCGCATTATAGGATTGCGGGTAGCTTCCCGCAAGCATAACCGTGGGTCCCCCAGGATCTAGATGAACAGAACGAGGGGTGTAGTGAACAGATCGGCCCGTTTTGAAGTTGCGGCCTACTTACCTACGAAGCCACGACCTCAATTACAAAGTGGCCGGATGGCCGGCTAGTCTTCCAGGAGCTCTGGGGACACAGGAAACCATACCAGCGTTATCAGCCCTTCCTGCACAATCATCCCACGGTTTTATCAGCTCCCTTACTCCAGCGGCACATACACAGAACATATCGGCCGCCATTTGCACTTACTGCAGCTTCACAAAAGAGGTGGAGGTGCTGCTAGCTACCTAGATCTTTCCATCCAATTACAATGTGTTATACTAACCGAGCCTGCTAGGGCTCACCATGCTCTGTACATGATAAATATGTGATTCCATAGCCTCTGCTGTTACAGGGACCAAAGCGGCTCTCCGCATTTTCTCTAAGCAACTGTACATTCTGAGGATGGCACTTGATCTATACTTGAGTCAAAATGGGAAGAATGAGTAAAGTTAAAAAAAAGCTCACTGAATTTTTCCAAACTCCGAAAGGAACTGGTGCTCAACATAGCTTACGCTCTACTAATACGTTGGCAATTAATTGGCCAGCGGGCAGAAGTTCTTTACAGAATGCTACCTCTTCTGTTACGGAAGAATCTATGGCGTGAATGCTAACCTCACTCCGTAAATCTCTTCAGGAGGACTTTCAGCAAATGCTCCATACTGATATTCAAAGTATTGGTAATCGCACGGATCATCTGGAATCCAAGATGGCGGAATTGACCAGATCTCACAATGACCTCATAGATAAGGAGGACAAGCTTGACAAACAAGTGGCTAAAATCGCTAATGCTGAGGATCGGTCAAGGAGAAAAATATCCGCATGAGAATTCATTCCTGAATCTGTCTCCAATGACCAATTATATCACCATGTGTCGGATGTCATTTCTGCTGTCTGGCCTGATCTATTAGATACAGAGAAAGTGTTGGATCACATTCATCGCTTACCGAAACCAAAATCAATTGCTCCATCGCTTCCAAGAGATGTTATCATGAGATTTTTTTCATGGGAAGGAAGCCTTCATGAGATGTTTCAAACAACCATCCAATATTTCAGAGGCAAATAAGGACATTACGGTCTTCGCAGACTTATCCGCTGCTACTCTTGCAAAATGGAGGGAGTTCTCATCTGCCACTAAAGCACTGCTGGAACGTCGTTTTCCTTATAGGTGGGGATTTCCTGTAAAGCTTTTGGTCACAAGGATGGGACTCTGCATATTTTTCGTTCCCAGGCATCAGCCATAAAAGCTACTAAGGAATGGAACCTCCTCACATATGTGTCTCCAAGATCCTCAAATTCAGTCTTGTCAGCAGGTGTCCTGGCGAGACTCGAAGTAGAGTGGCATAAAGTGACGGCAGACTGAGGACACTTAAGTATTGCTCTTCTCAAAGAATATGTACTGTATTCTTTGTTGGTGTATTTTATTTTTAGGTCTCAGAAATGCACTGTAAAGATATTAAGATATGTTGTATTTCTGTTACACGATTCTGTGTCTTAACATTCCCGTCAGCAAAAGGGTATAGTTGAGAACTAGTTTCTTCATCTCTAATACTGTCCCATTCAGGTGTGGCCCAATCTTCATCTAACACTGCACGGTTAGGGTATGTTCACACGGCCAAATTTCAGACGTATACGAGGCGTATTATGCCTCGTTTTACGTCTGAAAATACGGCTCCAATACGTCGGCAAACATCTGCCCATTCATTTGAATGGGTTTGCCGACGTACTGTGCAGACGACCTGTTATTTACGCGTCGTCGTTTGACAGCTGTCAAACGACGACGCGTAAAAATACAGCCTCGTCAAAAGAAGTGCAGGACACTTCTTTGGACGTTTTTGGAGCTGTTTTCTCATAGACTCCAATGAAAACAGCTCCAAAAACGGACGTAAAAAACGCCGCGAAAACGGCGTGAAAACGCCGCGAAAAATGCGAGTTGGTAAAAAAACGTCTGAAAAGCAGGGTCTGTTTTCCCTTGAAAACAGCTCTGGATTTTCAGACGTTTTTGTTGACTACGTGTGAACATACCCTTAGTGTAGCATAAACCCACCTCCGTTATTTGCACTTGTTTGCAAGATACATGGTTATGTTTATTGCAACATTCATGTATGATATACACGTGATCTTTCTCCTTTGGCCTGCGTTTCACCCGCTAGACCCTGTTCAGTTATGTTCTCCTGTTTTTTCTTGTTTCCTTTATTTTTTGCTGGAGGTACAAATAACTACATACAGCTCAATGCAGACAATCCTGAGCCATCGGAGGTTATGGCATATAGATTATATTCTATACACTAAACTTTTAAATGGTATTCAAATACTGTCTCTTAACGCCCACGGCCTGAACAGCCCATTAAAACGGTCTAGCTTATGGAGGGATGCTCTTCAGTCTAAAGGGTATATCATTTGTGACCAGGAAACCCATTTTAAGCATAATAATGCGCGTAAATGTTCCCATAAAAAGTTTCCACATATTTACACAGCTAATAATGAGGGGAAAAAAGCTGGGGTTCTTTTTTGCTATAAATGATACTTTAGCGTTCTCTGCCATAGATACCCGTCTGGAATCCGCAAGGGAGATACCTGATTATTACATGCACCATAAATAATAAGGATTATACACTGGTGGGATTCTACTCTCCCAACCCAGGACAGATAAATAGACTTTTGAAGCTCATACATAAGGTCAAAAGAGGCTCGCTAATTTTATGCGGGGATTTTAATGCTACGGTTTACCCAGATATGGACTGCTCAAATACAACCAGTCCCAGTAGGGTTACACTAGCCAAAGTACTAAAAGAACATTTTACATGATATTTGGCGTTATTTGCATCCAGGGGAAAGAGATTACACATATTTCTCACATACCCAAACATCCTATTATAGGATTGATATGTTCTTAATTGAGTGTCTTGCTGCAAGCAGTGGAAGATACCACAATTGGTCTCATAACGTGGTCAGACCATGCACCTATCTCAGTCACTATAAGGGACAAATACAACTACAAGAACTCTAGACCCTGGTGCATGAACCCTCACCTTTTAAATATTCCCAAACATAAGGAGACAGTAGCTAAGGCTATTGAACAGTACTTTGATATTAATACTTCACACCCCATCTACTCTATGGTGCTGTCAGAAAGCGATTATTAATTAAGTTAGTAGCTTACGAGAAAAAGCAATCCTTAGACATTCCATTCTTACCCAATTGTATCACCCTGAACAATTAAATAGGCAGAAGTCTAGTGTGCACAAGTCTGATCAAATTAGAGATATACATAAACAACTACACATTCTTATGCTCTATAAATACGAATTAGCTCTTAAAAATGATGAACACATTTTTATGTAGCAGGGGAGAGAGCAGGGGCAACCCTCATCAAGAAAGTAAAACGTCAACAAGCAAAGAGTGCTATTGCCTTACATTGATCAACCTGAGAAAGGCAGGGTGTATAACCCAGAAGATATAGCTGATGCTTTTGTATCATATTACAATAAGCTGTACAATTTAAATAAAGACACTAATACTCCTCAACCAACGGAGGCTCTAATTGATGGCTTCCTCCATGAATTGGACCTTCCTATACTCAGAGTCTGATAGGGATCAAACGAACGCTCAGATTACAATTACAGAAATAGAGAAAGCTATCAAATCCCTTAAAGCTTCTAAGGCACCTGGTCCTGACGGACTCCCGGGGGAGTATTATAAAAGCTTCCCCACTTTGTTATCTAAGGAGTTCTCTCAGGTGTTTAATGCTGCGGGGGAGAACGGTATTTTTCCCCCAAGAAATGATATGTGCCACTATTGTAGCCCTCCCGAAACCTGGCAACCCCTCAATCTCTCCAGGGAACTTCAGGCCTATAGCGCTGTTAAATAGTGATCTGAAAATATTTTCTAAAATACTGGTAATGAGGCTAGACCCCTTTTTACCTCGTCTGATAGACATAGATCAGGTAGGCGTTGTGAGAGAAAGGCAGGCCATGGATGGGACTAGGAGGATGATCAATCTGATACAAACAATTATGCATCTAAGACCTCTACTATTTTCTTATCTCTTGACGCAGAAAAAGCGTTCGATAGGATCCATTGGGGATTCTTATCAAAGGTTATGGACAAATTTGGATTCACAGTTTGGATTCATAAGGCTATAAGGTCTATGTACACATCGCCCTCTGCACAGGTCTACATCTCCGGAATACTGTCCAGATCATTCTCTTTGACAAAACGGCACATGGCAAGGATGCCCATTATCCCCTTTGATTTTTGCCCTGAAAGTTCTAAGCCTTGTAACGTCGTAGAAAAATAAAAGAATGTTCAAAAAAACGATGCAAACATAAAGTAGACATATGGGATGTGAAATAGTAACTATTTGTGTGGTATTACTGTCTGTCTTACAAGAAGATACATTTAAATTTAGAAAAATGCTAAGTTTTGCAAATTTTCTCTAAAGTTTTTTCAATAACATAAAGTACAATATGTCACGAGAAAACAATCTCAGAATCATTTGGATAGGTAAAAGCATTCCCAAGTTATTACCACATAAAGGGACATGTTAGATTTGAAGAAATCGGCTTTGTCTTGAAGGCCAAAACAGGCTGTGTCCTGAAGGGGTTAAGAGCAAAAAGGGTTAAAAAAAAAACAAACAAAACAAGCAGAATAATAAAACAGTCTTAATAAATAGCATGTAGTACCCCAAGAAATGTATCATCATAAAGCTTGGGAGTTCACTGAACAATGTGTAATTACGGAGAAAAATAAAGAGACATATATATGGCCACTGTAACAAATATAATCACAGTAAGCTGATATTTCCTGCTTTCTGCAGCTGACTTATCAGAAAGAGGTAAGTAAAATAGTTTTTTTGCATTAAAAATACCATATATATATTATTATAAAAACATAAGAAACAAAGTCTTGTCATTGAGAATAGCTACGCAAAATAGTGCCCTTGGTATGCTATATCTCTTAAAAAATATGGTTGCATGAAGATTGGCTGAGTGTGATAACATTTTTTCCTCCAAATGAAACAACAATATTATGCAAGCGGGATAAGTCATTAAAAACGCTCTCTACAGCCTCATTACATTGATAAGATGATAAACATCAAGGCCCTATATCCGTTCTAGACTGTAGGCGGAGTTCACACGTGGCGGATACACTGCGAAATAGCACACATCGCATCTGCCCTTTGCGCCACAAGGAATTACGGGTGAAAAAGCGCACCAAACTGTGGTGCAGTTTTTTGCCCGGAATGTCCGCTGCGAAAAACTGCAGCACTTACCTGGCAAGCTAGCAGACCAGCTCATCCAAGGAGACCGCTGCAGTCTGATTGGCTGCAGCGGCGGTCACATGGGATGAAGTGTCATCCCTGGAGGCCGGGCCTCTGACATCATCCAGGCCAGCCTCCTGGGATGACGTTTCATCCATGTGACCACCGTTACAGCCCGATTGGCTGCAGTGGCGGTCACATGAGATGAAGAGTCTTCCCAGGAGGATAATATACAGATTCCTAGGCAAGTTGAATTTTTTTTTTCTAAGATGCATTTTTTACGGCCAGATCGCTGCGAATCCGCCACAAAAAACGGAACAACTGCTATTAGATGTGGGATTTACATCTCCATTGTATTCAATGAGGAAATTCTGCAACATATAAGCAGCATTTAGGTAAAGACAATTGACATGCTGCGGAATAAATTTCTGCATCACAGGTCAATTTTTGAGCGGTATTTCTGCTCAGTATTTACGCAGCGTGTGGATGAGATTTGTTCAATCTCACCCACTTTGCTGCTACTGCATTTGCTGCGTATGTTCCGTTGCGGAAAATCCGCAGTATTTACGGAACGTGTGAACTGGCCCGTAGAGTGAGTGAAGTGACATTTCAAATATCCACTGTCTATGATATAGTTTTAGGTCTGTGAGGCGAGATACTTGCAATATTTCCACTGTCTCCTTGCATTGGAGACAGATGGATAGTAAACACTTAGGCTTCATTCAAACGAGCGTGTCCAATTTGCGTGCGCAAAAAAACCGACCGTATTTCATGTCTGTGTGCTTTGCATGTGTCATCCATTTTTCACTTCCTCTTTTTTTTTCCTCTGCATCTCCTTAGCAATTGATGCATGTAACACGGAGAGCACAAGGATGTCGTCCGTGTGCTGTCTGTGTTTTTCACGCACCCATAGACTTCAATGGGCAACAAGTTCCGCAAAAAATGGACCAATATAGGACGTGCAGTCTGCCTACTAAATCCTATTTTTATTTAAAACACATTGTTTATTTAGAACTGACAATTGTAAATGCACTTTAATTTTTTTTACAATTTAAATAGAATGAACTGATCTAAACGCAACATGTGAAATATACATTTATTCAATGAATTATAAAAATATTCGATAAATAGTACACACAAAATTTGGCTTTTTAAATATAAAAGTTTACTTTTGTGATAATTCAATGCACAACTAAAAGTGAATAAACATTGCAAAGCTTCAATCTGACATGTATATTTGCATGCAAACAAATTAGAATTTTTGAATACAGTTGTGCCTTTCTAAGAAGTAAGCAATATTTTTAGCCACGGCTTCTTTTCTACTTGACCATTTAAATATCTGATTTCCAGCCACAAACTCCACGTCTTCTTCAATTACATCAATCAGTAATTGTCGATTAGAGGGCTTATAAATGGCACGAACATAGCAATTTTTCTTGCATTTGGGAGTAGGAAAAGCAAAATCGTGGCACCGCAACACTTTGTTCATCGGATATGCAATATATCGATGTAGCCTGAACTTTTTCGCTGTTGTAGTTGTGTTCCAATCTTGCAAACTGAGTTCTGGCATAGATGCCATCCAATAACTGAAATGTTGCCTTTTGGGGCGATATTTCAGGACAGCACTGTGATACACTTTGAGGTCGCCGGTAAAGCAAAAGTTTTGACAAGTTGGACAAATATGTCTGCAGTCTTGGATTCATGTCAAGTTTTTTTGCATTTCCTCACAAGCAACGCTTTTATGGTGCAGCCACATTCTCCTATGTTTCACATCTTCCGAAAGATCATCATGCTGGCACCTTACATAGCTGGAATGTGTACTATTGAACATTCAATAGATGATATATCAGAGAGTTCCATTTACATTTCCAGAGCTCTGCGTCATAATTGCATGTGCTGGCATTCCACCACAGGTGGCTTTTAATAGCACCTATCCAGTGTGCCAACTTATCACAGTTCTTTTTGTGACTTACAGTTACCAGTTTTTTCCTGATGGTTTTGGCAACATGCCAGACATCAAAATCATGAATGATATCTGGGGACTCTTTTTTTTGAACATCTTATGAATAGACACGTGACAGTCTGTGCAGACATTACCCACATTCTAAGGCTGGATTCACACAAACGTGGCGTTTTTGCGCGCGTAAAAAACGCAACGTTTTGCATGCGTTGTAGTTGCGTGTGGCATGCGTTATGGCTGCGTTTCTGCATTTTTTACGTGCGTATGTCATGCGTTTTTTACGCGCGTTAAAAAAAAGGAGGGTGGAGTAATGGAGAGGGCAGCCTACAAAAAGGCGCCCTTCTCAAACACCTGCTTGATGTGAGCACATGTTCTCATCCTTGTTGCACCTTGCAAACTACTTTTGGTCGTTTAGGGTGTTTCTTGGCTTGTTTGCGTCTATAAATCGAAATGATGCCGTTGACTCCGCTGGGCCGTGTGCTGGTATCGTGGATGGTTTCTCGGAGATTTGGCGAGCGCCGACCCATGCTTCAGGAGGGAACCTGAAGAGGAGGGAGGATTTGGGTTCATCCTCTTGTGGCCCAGCACACCTCCAAAGGGCATTTTCATACTCTCTATGATGACCTTGGCCGGCACCCCGATAAATTTAGGTTGTTTTGCCGTATGTCTGTCACCTACCAGGACACAAACATGCGGCGCTGCATTTCCCCAGAGGAGCGACTCCTTGTGACGTTGAGGTATGTGTGTTTTATACAATTCCAGCTTACAGGAGGGTGTGTGGGTGTCATGTCCTACATAAACTTTTTTGTTTTGTGTGTTTCTTTGTCGCCCATGTAGATTTCTTGCTACAGGAAATAGCTACCATTCCTTACATTCCTTACATTTCGAATTCCCTTTTGGAGTGAGCACAATTTCAGGCATTGTGACAGGCACCTGTGTTGTGCTGTGGCAGAGAATAAAGCCCACAGTGATGCCTCAGCCCACGAGCACTGGCTTACTATTTCAGAAGATTTTCTGACCACCACCCAATTTCATAATTGTATGGGAAGCACATTCGTGTGAAGAAGCCCCCCCACTCTGGCTCAAGATACTATAATTACAAACGGTATTTTTCCATAGTCTTGTTGGCCTTGGCCGACAGTAATTATTGTTTTAACATTGTACATGCCCGCATATTTCGCTCATCCTGAATGGGCCATCGTCTTATGGCCAATCAACATTCTGTGCCGGTCCGGAGCATCCTGCCTGGCTCGCGAGGACCACCAGTCCCATATGTCATCGTTGCAGATGAGGGTTTTGGCCTCACAAGCCAAGTAATGCGTCCATTTGCAAGAAGGGTCTTGGATGACCATCGGCGCATCTTCAATTACCGGCTAAGCCGAGCTTGTAGATGTGTGGAATGTGCATTTGGCATTATGACAACCAAATGGCGGGTGTTTCTCACCACAATGCAACGGACGCCGCAAAATGTGACCCGTGTCATACAAGCGTCTGTCGTTCTTCATAATTTTTGCCGCATACATGATGCAGGTTTTGATGCTGAATATATTAGAGGAAATGCAACCACATCAACCATTCCGGCACAAATTCTACTAGGAAGGGCACAAACATCTGGTCTCCGAGTGCGCAACATATTTGCGCAATATTTTGACAGCCACGATGGAGCACTGCCATGGCAGGACGATTCTCTGTGAAGGGTGGCTTCGTGGAGCTTAGTGACACAATGTATAATTTGTCACGGCAAATGTATTAATTTAAGGTGGGGAGTTTAGTATTAGGGACTCGCAAGACATGAGGACCCTTGACGTGGGTTGCGAGCTTATATCTTTTGTGGTTTCGCCGTATTGTTTTCCTGGCCAAAAAGTAATTGCATGTGAAGCACATTGGCATATCCAATGTTCACAAATACAAATCTCATTCGCCTGGCCTTTATCATAGCACTGCAAGGCGGCAGAGAATACTTTTTGGAATTGAGCAAAACCGCTAAAGATACACTAATACCTCAATTATGGCATGCAACTATGTTGGGCCCTGGCTTGAATGTTCCAACGTTACCTAAAGGACCTGTTTTGGAACCTTTGTTACACCACATAGATGTAGGCAAACACACACAATTTTCTTGTGAAACCAAAACACACTTTATTGTGTAATGTGCGAAATGAACATTATATCTAACGAAGCACCAAAAAGTAACACATAAACGCACCATGATGCACAATACACATACATTTTCGAGCTTTTGCTCAAAAAAACAACCCCAACCTATTCTGCCGACACAGCGCTACAACTCCTGATATCGGCGGGATGGGGAGTGATAGATGGCCATTTCATCACTACTATGCTGTCCATGGGCCTGCTGAGGATGTTCCTCAACAGCATTGTGGTGCTGATGCACAGTGTGGTACCCTGCAGGTGGGCCGTGGGCAAAGGGTTCCAGGGGTCTGCCGTACGGTGGTAAAGGCCAGTCCCGCACCTGCACATGACCTGGTGACATTCGGGTCGGCATTGAGCGCTGGTACGGTTGCCGTGGCAAGGGGGTGCCAGGCTGGGAAGGGACAGATGCAGTGTAGGGCACCGATGCCTCAGGCAATCCACGCCAATGCTCAATTGCCTGGAAGCACTGGTGTGGATTGTTAGGAGGTGTGGCCGAATCTATTAGGCCAAGGATGGAGCCTTGGACACGCGCCATCCGGTGCTCGGGTACTCGCCTGAGTAGCGGCGCAAGGCTGCGGCAAAAGGCGTCCTCCTCGGAGCAGCGGCGCAGGTACTCCAGTACCCTGGAGTCCACGTGGGCACCTGCCGAACCAACGTGGCTGCGCCTGGCTGGTGGCGTACGTGGATTAGCTCCGTCCCGTGGCAGCTGGGGTTGGATGCTTGCCTGTGTGGCTGGTTGTGGTGCAGTCGACTCTGGGGTTAAGGGCAGCACGGGATGGTGTTCTTGGGCCGCCTGCGACTCTTCATGCCCAGCCTCCTCTTCGGTGTCGAGGAGATTGTCACTGCATCTGGCAGAAACATTTTCCGGTATTCCTTACATTGCCCCAAGGGACAAACAACCTGTTTTGGTTGATTTACAAGTGAACACACACATTTCTTCAAGGTACAGTCAGTACTTACGGGCGCATCTCCATAATGTCCTTGAGGAACATCAGCTGCTGTATATAGATGTATTTACGCTTCTTTGGGGCACCGTCCCCACTTCGCCCTCTGGCGCCAAATTCCCGCCGGAATTGATCCCTACAGCTCCTCCAGCGGGTTTTGACATCATCAACTTTACGTAGGAACAACAAAAAATAAGCACAGGTCACCAGGTGACATCAATGAAAACGGCACTTGTCCGAAACGTTGCCATTCTTTAGACACAACAAAACATTATACACCAGCTCAATGATGCTGTGACACACCCGCTACCTTGCACAATTGGAACATGTTAACACAAGGATACACTACAGCATGTGTGATTGCATTGGCATATGTAGAGATATGTACTTACCAATGCTCTTTCGGTCTCTTGTGGTGCTTTTAGGCCACTCCTGGCCGAATAGGGTCTGCGCGACCTCATCCCAGGCAACCTCCTTGCCCGTGTGGTCGTGTCCCACAACTGTGGCCTCTCCTGGACCAAGCAGATTAGCTTTTCAACATCGCATGCACGAGGCATTGCAGCAGTTGTCGGTTTCAACTATGCGCATGTGGTCAACAAGTGAAAACCCACTTCCTGGTTTGTGCTTGTTTGGACAAGTTTTCTCAACTCATTTACATAGACTTTAACAAGTCTTGCGTGAAAATCGGTGTGCGTACGGAAGTGCTTCCGTGTGGCATGCGTTGTTTTCACGCACCAATTGACTTCAATGGGTGCGTGATGCGTGAAAAACGCCCAAAGAACCGACATGTCGTGACTTTTTCGCAACGGACCAACGCTGCGTAAAAATCACGCACATGTCTGCACGGCTCCATAGACTAATATAGGTCCGCGCGACGCACGTGAAAATCCCGCGCGTTGCACGGATGTATTTCCCGTTCGTCCTTATAAGGCCTAATTAACAGAAACCATATAATCCAAGGCATTTTTTATGAGCAATTTTCTCAAGGCCTACAGAGATAATGCCAGATCCTATTTGCTGTACGTCAAATGCCAAAATCCTACTAGTGTTGTTGTCAAGAAATTTATCTGGACTAGGGATGTCACGATATCAGAATTTGGACTTTGATACCGATAATTCGTTTAGTATTGCGATTTCTATACTAATTCGATACTTTGCCAACAGTAATAAAAAAAAAAAAGTTCTTCCATTTTCTGATGTGAGGCGCGTGGTGTGATGATGAATTTAACCTCCAAGTGCCTCACATTAATAGTAATTAACCCCATCATGTTTCTCAGTCATAATGGGTTAGTATGTAAGGTACATGATGGGGTTAATTACTATTAATGTGAGGCACATGGAGGTTAAATTCATCACACCTTGTGCCCCACAATAAGTGATAGAAAGCAGTTATTTTATTTTTTTACAGCGTACACATCATAAATTATGCAAAAAAAATTTGTGCAGGTTATTACGGCCGCGCCAACACTGAATATGTGTATATTTTATGTAATGAGACTTATTTTAAAGGAACAGTGTCACCAAAATTTATTTTTTCATGTCAGTTTTATGTTAGTGTTTAAAAACGTTTTTATTTATTTGTGTGTTTGTGTGTTACTTTTTTCTATTTTTACACTTTTTCTTCCCTATGGGGGCTGCCATTTTTTTTTCCATTTCTGTATGTGCCGATTAACGACACATACAGACATGGAATACGGCAGCCACAGTCCCATAGGGACTGCGAACGGGCCCCGTCCCATCCACTTCTGTGTACGCCGTCTGTGTGGGAACGGCGCATGCGCCGCTCCCACACAGTCCAATTTGAAATGCACGCCGTCCGGCGCCATTTTCTTGTGGACCGGAAGTCGCGCCCGGACAGTAAGATTACTACTTCCGGTCGCGGCTTCCGGACTTGTGCACATGAAGCAGCGGCAGCAGACGGAGCGGACGGGCCGGAGGGAGCCGCGGCGGCAGGAGCAGGTAAGAGATTTCTATGTATGTTCGTGTTTGTGTGTGTTTACTACTGTATGTAAACCTACTACACTGTGTGTTAGCTCAAAAAATGGCGACACACAGTGTAGGAGGTTACACCGTTCAATACCCTCGTTTCTCCCGGCACTAGCCAGGATAAAGGAGGGGGGGATTCTCAGAGCTCACTAGAGCGAGTGATTTTATCCCAATTTTGCAGCAAAAAGCAATGTGGTTGCTTTATCACATGCAATGCTGCAATTTTGGGAATAGCTCCATCTAGTGACCAGCGCTGGGAAATATTATAAATTAGAATCTAATTTATAATATTTCCTGACTCGTGAAAAAAATAAAAAAAATTTGAACAATGTTTAATCACCTACACACTAAATGTTTAAGTAAAAAAAAAAATACATGTTTTGCTGGCAACACATTCCCTTTAATGTTTATTGTAAAAAGGCGTATGTGAATTGCTTTTTTTATTGATCATTGCTTTATGTTTTTACTTTATTTTTTAAACTTTAACCCCTTAAAGGAAATGTGTTGCTAGAAAAAAAAATTATAATTTTTTTTTAGTTAAACAGTCAGTGCATAGGTGATTAAACATTGTTCTAATTTATTTATTTTTTTCACGAGTCAGGAAATATTATAAATTAGATTCTAATTTATAATATTTCCCAGTGCTGGTCACTAGATGGAGCAATTCCCAAAATTGCAGCATTGCATGTGGTAAAGCAACCACATTGCTTTATGCTGCAAAATTTGGGAAAACTCACTCACTCTAGTGAGCTCTCAGAATCCCCCCCTCCTTTATCCTGGCTAGTGCCGGGAGAAACGAGGGGATTGAACGGTCAAACCTCCTACACTGTGTGTCGCCATTTTTTGAGCTAACACACAGTGTAGTAGGTTTACATACACTAGTAAACACACAGTAAAACACTTACATACACAGAAATCACTTACCTGCTCCAGTCGCCGCCGCTCCCACCGGTCCGTCCGCTCCGTCTGCTACTGCTGCTCCAAGTGCACAAGTCCGGAAGCCACGACCGGAAGTAGTAATCTTACTGTCCGGCCGTTACTTCCGGTCTACAGGAAAATGGCGCCGGACTGCGCACAGTTCAACTTGGACTGTGTGGGAGCGGCGCATGCGCCGTTCCCACAAAGACGGCGTACACCATAGTGGATGGAACGGGCCCCGTTCGCATTCACTATGGGACTGTAGCTGCCGTATTCCATGTCTGTATGTGTCGTTAATCGACACATACAGAAATGGAAAAAAAAATGTCAGCCCCCATAGGGAAGAAAAAGTTAAAAAATAAAAAAAAGTAAAACACAAACACACAAATAAATATAAAAGTTTTTAATAAAGCACTAAAATGAAACTGATGTAAAACATTTTTTTTTTCGTGACACTGTTCCTTTAAGGACGCAGCCTGTTTTGGCCTTCAGGACACAGCCAATTTTTTCAAATCTGACATGTTTCACTTTATGTGGTAGTAACTTCGGAATGCTTTTACCTATCCAAGCGATTCTGAGATTGTTTTCTCGTGACACATTGGACTTTATGTTACTAGCAAAATTTGCTCGATACATTAAGTATTTAATTGTGAAAAACACCAAAATTTTGCAAAAAATTGCAAAAAAGCATTTTTCTAAATTTAGATGTATCCGCTTGTAAGACAGATAGTAATACCACACAAAATTGTTTCTAATTAACATCACCCATATGTCTACTTTAGATTGGCATTGTTTTTTGAACATCCTTTTATTTTTCTAGGACGTTACAAGGCTTACAACTTTAGCAGCAATTTCTCACATTTTTAAGAAAATTTAAAAAGGCTAATTTTACAGGGACCAGTTCAGTTGTGAAGCGGATTTTAGGGCCTTATATATTAGAAACCCCCGATAAGTCACCCCATTTTAAAAACTTTACCCCTCAAAGTATTCAAAACAGCATTTAGAAAGTTTCCTAACTCTTTAGACGTTTCACAGGAATTAAGGCAAAGTAGATGTGAAATTTTCAAATTTCTTTTTTTTTTTTGCAGAAATTCATTTTTCATCTATTTTTTTTGTAACACAGAAAGTTTTACCAGAGAAACGCAACTCAATATCGATTGCCCAGATTCTGCAGTTTTTAGAAATACTCCACATGTGACCCTAGTGCACTTATTGACTGAAGCACAGGCCTCAGAAGCAAAGGAGCACCAAGAGGACTTTGGGGCCTCCTTTTTATTAGAAAATACTTTAGGCACCATGTCAGGTTTCAAAGGCTCTTGCGGTGCCAAAACAGTGGAAATCCCCCAAAAGTGACCCCATTTTGTAAACTACACCCCTTGAGGAAATAATCTAGGGGTATAGTGAGCATTTCGACCCCAAAGGGTTTTTTGCAGAAATTATTGGAAGTAGGCCGTGAAAATGAAAATCTACATTCTTTCAAAGAAAATGTAGGCTTAGCTAATGTTTTCAAATTTCCACAACGACTAAAGGAGAAAATCCACCACTACATTTGTAAAGCAATTTCTCCCGAGTAAAACAGTACCCCACATGTGGTCATAAATGGCTGTTTGGACACATGGCAGGGCTTAGAAGGGAAAGAGTGCCATTTGGCTTTTGGAGCTCAAATTTAGCAGGAATGGTTTGCGGAGACCACGTCGTATTTGCAAAGCCCCTAAGGGACCAAAACAGTGAAAACACAAAAAAAGTGACTCCATTTAGGAAACTCAACAACTTGAAGAATCCATCTAGGGGTGTAGTGAGCATTTAGAACCCACAGGGGTTTCATAGATTTTATTAGAATTGGGAAGTGAAGATAAAAAAAATCCTTTTTTTTCCAATAAGGACGTAGCTTTAGCTCAAAATTTTTCATTTTCTCAACAAATAAAGGAATAAAAGAACCCCAACATTTGTAAAGCAACTTCTCTGGAGTACGGCAATACCCCATTTGTGGTCATAAACTGCTGCTTGGGCAAACGGCGAGGATTAGAAGAGAAGGAGCGCCATTTGGCTTTTGGAGCACAGATTTTTCTGGATTGGTTTCTTGACACCATGTCACTTTTGCAAAGCTCCCAAGGTACCAGTACAGTGGAAACTCCCCAAAAGTGACTCGATTCACGAAACTACACCCCTTGAGGAATTCATCTATGGGTGTAATGAGCATTTTGACCCCACCGGTGTTTCACAGATTTTATTAGAATTGGGCAGTGAAAATAAACATTTTTTTCATTTTCTCAACAAATAAATAAAAAAAAGCACCCCAACACTTGTAAAGTAACTTCTCCTGTGTACGGCAATACCACATGTGGTCATAAACTGCTGTTTGAGCACAGAGTAGGGCTCAGAAGGAAAGGAGCGCCATTTGGCTTTTGGAGTACAGATTTTGCTGGATTAATTTCTGGGCGCTATGTCGCATTTGCAAAGTCCCTGTGGGACCAAAACAGTGGATCACCCCCAGAAGTGGCCCCATTTTGGAAACTACACCCCTCAAGGTATTCACCTAGAGGTGTAGTGAGCATATTCACCCCACAGGTGATTGGCAGAAATTGGTGTGCACTCGATGTTGTAGAGTGAAAATGGGATTTGCCACCATAACAAGACAGCTCTCTAATTATTATGCTGTGTTTCCCTGTTTTAGAGACACCCTACGTGGGGCCCTAATCGGTTGCCTGGACATTCGACCAGGCTCAGGAGTGAAAGCGTACCATGTAAAATTAATTTGGCAATTTACAAAGTATTGGATCACAATTGCAGGGCTCTGATGTGAAATAATAAAAGAAACTGCTGAGAAGTGACCCCATTTTTGAAACTGAACCCCTCAAGGCATTTATTAAGGGGTGTAGTGAGCATTTTCACCCCACAGGCCTTTTCCATGAATGATTGCGCTGCGGAAGGTGCAAAGTAAAAATTTCAGTGGCAAATATGTTTGTGCCCAGCTTGTGCCACTGGAGACACACACCCCAAAAATTGTTAAAAGGGTTCTCCCGAGTATGGCGATGCCATTTATGTGGAAGCAAACTGCTGTTTTGGCACACTGTAGGGTTCAGAAGGGAGGTGGCACCATTTTGCTTTTTTAGCGCGGAATTTTCTTGGTAGTAGCTTTGTTTGGCGTCTTACTGGTGTTTCCGTTTATAATGTGGGGGTACATGTAAGCCGGGCGGAGTATATAAGGGGCAAAGTCAGGTGGTATAATAATGGGGTAAAAAAAAACAATAAAATAATCCATAGATATTTGTTACGCTGTGACAGGCCAGTGTCGCACTAATAAATGGTTCTTACTTATTCCCCTTTTGGTCCACACTCGGCATCTTTGCAGTTTGAGGAATTTTGCTGGGAAGTGTTTTCCTGGTATAATACGGGCACCCTCACTTCCAGCAGATATGTTTGGGTCCTACCCTTCCTGGTTCCCTAATTTTAGGGGCCTTGATAATTCGCCACTTGAAACAGAAGAAATGTTCCCCTCGGGTCGGCACAACTGCATATTTTTTCTTTCCTGACTTATTGGAGCCTTAAAGGAACAGTGTCATCACAAAATTTTTTTTCATATGTTCAAGATGTTAGTGCTTTATTAAAAACGTTTATATTTATTTGTGTGTTTGTGTTTTACTTTTTCTTATTTTTACACTTTTTCTTCCCTATGGGGGCTGCCATTTTTTGTTCCATTTCTGTGTGTGTCGATTAACGACACATACAGACATGGAATACGGCAGCCACAGTCCCATAGGGACTGCGAACGGCTCCCGTCCCATTCACTTGTGTGTACGGCGTCTGTGTGGGAACTGCGCATGCGCCACTCCCACACAGTCCAATTTGAAATTGGCGCCGTCCGGCGCCATTTTCCTGTGGACCGGAAGTCGCGGCCGGACAGTAATATTACTACTTCCGGTCGCGGCTTCCGGACTTGTGCACTTGGACCAGCGGCAGCAGACGGAGCGGACGGGCCGGAGGGAGCCGCGGCGGCAGGAGCAGGTAAGAGATTTCAATGTATGTTCGTGTTTGTGTGTGTTTACTACTGTATGTAAACCTACTACACTGTGTGTTAGCTCAAAAAATGGCGACACACAGTGTAGGAGGTTACACCGTTCAAACCCCTCGTTTATCCCGGCACTAGCCAGGATAAAGGAGGGGGGGATGCTGAGAGCTCACTAGAGCGAGGGCTTTTTACCCAATTTTGCAGCAGAAAAGCTATGTGGTTGCTTTACCACATGCTTTTGGGAATGGCTCCATCTAGTGACCAGAAATGGTAAATACTATAAATTTGAATCCAATTTATAATATTTCCTGACTCTAATCACCCACACACTAAATGTTTAATTAAAAAAAAAAAACATGTTTTTCTGGCAACACATTGCCTTTAACTAATTTTATTTTTTTCATAGACGTAATGGTATGAATGCTGTTTTTTTTGCGGGACGAGCCGTAGTTTTTATTGGTACCATTTTGGGGTACATACGACTTTTTGATCACTTGTTATCCTTTTGTTTTTGGGAGGCAAGGTGATCAAAAAACAGCAATTCTGGCATTTTTTTTTAGTTCTTTTTATACAGCGTTCACCACGAGTTATAAATTACATATTACCTTTATTCTGCGGGTCAGTCCGATTCCGGTGATACCTAAATTATAGCATCAGCGTTTGCAGGTAAGTAGCTACATCGACTTACCTGCAAACGCCGATGCTGCTGCAGAATCAACTGTAGCATCTGGTGCCGATGTGGCCGACACGATGCAGGACCTGTGAGTGACGTCACAGATCTGCACTGTCAGAAGCTGGGCGTTCTGAAGAGAAGTGGATGATACTTCTCTTCAGAGCGCCCAGCTAGTAAAAGTATTAAAAACGCCCCGATGTAGGCACATAATACACGCCCACTTGGACTTTTACTTTTAAACACACCCACTTGGACTTTTGCAAGCCTCATTTGCATAACTACAAAAATGGTCATAACTTGGCCAAAAATGCTCGTTTTTTAAAAATAAAAACGTTACTGTAATCTACATTGCAGCGCCTATCTGCTGCAATAGCAGATAGGGGTTGCAAAATCTGGTGACAGAGCCTCTTTAAAGGGCCAGCGCTCGCACCTATTAAAAGTTCCCTATCCAATCCCTACGCCCCTGCATTATAAAGAGGAT
This sequence comes from Rhinoderma darwinii, assembly GCF_050947455.1. NCBI lineage: Eukaryota > Metazoa > Chordata > Amphibia > Anura > Rhinodermatidae > Rhinoderma > Rhinoderma darwinii. The sequence goes on along the minus strand of NC_134691.1, from coordinate 260,521,662 downwards.
TCTGCCCACTTCGTCCTTGCCTGAGCGTTGTTGTGTCTGCCCATGTTCGTTATTGCAAATGGTCCCTTAGTTGTATCCTGTGTTCCCGTACCCTGTATCCTGAGTGTTTGATCCAGTGCGAAGTCAAGTGTCATCTGTGCCAAGTGTCTGCCAAATCATCTATCTAGGTACTCGTCCTAGAGACTGTTATTGACTATTGTTTGGCCAGCTGCTACTCTGCCACCGCGGAGCGGCCTAGTGGGTCTACATACCTCATAGCAGTGACAGTACGCTCAGGCCTTGGATTCCGCTGGTCAACCTAAAAGTGCGTCCAGATGATGCAAGCGGGCACGCAAGGATCAGCTCCTACAGGCGGTAAAGTCCATAATTACTCGCTTAGATCTTTCATCTGTACCTCCCCTGGCTGCTTCCGCTGCTCCACCTGCTATCCCTCCTGCTTGTCCTGGGTCTACAATTTCATTTCCTCTACCTCCTCGCTACGACAGGGATCCGAAGACCTGTAGAGGCCTTATCAATCAGTGTACGATCCACTTCAAGTTACGTGCCCATCTCTTCCACTCTGACGAGGCCAAGGTCGCTTTTATTATTTCTCTCCTCTCTGGGAAAGCCCTGGCATGAGCGAACACCATCTTGGAACGAGAGGATGTGGAGTTCTCTGATTTTCCACTGTTTATTGAGACTTTTCGTAGAGTAACTGGGTCGAACATCCTCTGCAGCTGCCTCACTGCTGACCCTCAATCACGGGAAGTCAACTGTAGGGGAGTATGCCATCTCCTTCCATACACTGGCAGTGGAGATGGCTTGGAATAATGAGGCCTTAGTGGCTACTTTCTGGCAGGGCTCTCATATAAAGGATGAAATGGCACCTCGAGAGCTTCCTGCTACCCTGGATGCCCTAATACTTCTGGCAACCCGGAACGATATGAGGATCCAAGAGCGCACTTTGGAAGTTTGTCGGGAGAGGTGGTCTTGTCGACTGGCACCCAAATTTCAAAGGCCTCTACTGCCCTGTTCTGCTGCACCTCTGGAGGAGCCTATGCAGGTTCACAGACTCGTACTGTCCGACCAGGAATGGCAACACAGACGTACGACTGGTTTATGTCCGTATTGTGGGACATTTTGTGCGCCATTTCCCGCAAAAGCCGGGAAAACTGCAGCACCTAGGGTTGATTGGAGAGACACAATCCTAGGTGAATCTCCCGCGACTACTAAATTCTCTCCCAGACTTTCTACTCAGAAATTGCACTCTGTACCGGGCTGTTACTTGGATTCTGGAGCGGCTGCAAACTTCCTCCAGCAGAACTTAGTAGACCGTCTCCACTTGCCTACTGTTCTCCTAGAAAATAGGAATCTTCTTTGTGAAGAAAAATGGATGGATCGCTCCGGCCGTGTATCGATTACCGTGGATTAAACTTAATTAAGGTAAAAAACAAAAGTACCCCTTGACGCTTATCTCGAAGCTCTTCGATAGGATTTGTGGAGACAAGATTTTCACGAAGCTGGATCTACGCGGGGCCTATAACTTGATCCGTATTCGCAAGGGTGACGAATGGAAGACCGCATTCAAACCCCAAGACAGTCACTACGAGTATCTTGTAATGCCCTTTGGACTGTGTAACGCTCCAGCGGTGCTTCAGGAGCTTGTAAACCTCATCTTCTGCATGAATACCTATATAGAACCAGACCTAACAATAAACGTTATGGTAAACGTCCACACATATAAAAGAAGAACAGACAATAAATACCTATAACTGTATGTGAGGACAGATAATAGCGCCCCGTAGGGAAAGAATAACACCAAGTACAGCAAGAAATTTGCAAAAAATATACATCCTTTATTACAATAAATATAAGAACATGTTGGCCATCAAGACCTAAAAACCACAAACAATTAAAATATGCAAAGTGGAAAACATAAGGCTACTAACAAATGGCATATATAAAATGTTCAAGAAATGCCATGCAGAGTTGTTCTGACAGTCATGCCATAAATGCATGTGTTACAAAAAATGACAGACACCTGGAACTATGTCTCCAGAAGAATATACTAGGACAGAACAGTGTAATATAGACCCTTGTGAAAATGGTATGCAAGGAGGACTAAATAGCCAACACTGAGTGATCAGTGTAAATAGAATAGTATAGAAACCAGGAAATCACCAAAAATGACAATAGGTCCCAGAAGCCATACCAACCAGTATACTGCATATCAAGCCAAAAAATGAATATCCACCGCAAGAGCCCCGACGCGCGTTTCGCGGTAGCTTTTTCAAGGGGTACTATCTAGTGAGGTGACCTACATTGTATTTGTACTAAGTTGTAAAAGAGGTGTGTTCGAAAGTAGCAAATGGCAGCACAAATCACCAACAGAAGAAAATAGTACATTCCGAAATAACAAAAAGGATACAAAAGATAGAAGGGAAAAAAAAAACCATAAAACACGGTGTAGAAAAAACAGGATACTCTCATATTTAACATAAGCTATCCTATTATTCTGATATAACACCATGGCATCTGGATCTTAGAAAGGTATGAAAGCCATCTGTCTCACTCTGAGGATGGCAGGGTAGATCAATTGGATTAATAAATTATTCCATTATATAAATTATTATAAAGCTTCGTACCGATTCCACTAAAATCCAGATATTTCATGATGACTTGTCTTGGGCGGGTCTGTACTGAAGAGGCTACTTTGGAAACTGCGACTCTTGGGGGTCCCAAGGGCTTGATAGTCCCAAGGCCTACCACAGGTCCATCTCGCAGACGTGTCAGTTATTTTTGCCGGTTTGTACTCCGAGAGGCCAATTGAACTCAGATTATTTCTGCACGACCGGTTTTCCCGCTCATCAATGCAGACACAAATATTGTTAGTTTTTAAAAGTTCTCTGACCTGAGTGTGCACCCCTGCAATTTACTCTTGCAAAGCTGTGATCTATTGCTCTGCTTCTGTCAGCCAGAAGCCATGCTGTGAAAGTTCCTCAAACTCGCACGAGTGGCCTGCACTGTAGATATAAGAGTCCTTCTTATGTCCGGTGCCAGTTGTTTGGCTACCTCTATGGCTAGAAGCAAATAATCAATGCAGTCTTTGCCCTGTGCCATCTGTATCCCCTCAACGGTCTCGTCTTCTGTCTGACCTTTAGGAGGGGGAGTGGGCGCCATGTCCGTTCGGCTGGTTGCATCCACTTGTAGCAATACTTAGCTGCCGGTCTGTTTAGTACCACTATGCAGCAAATATTAGTCCATCCAGCAAGAGGGACCAGTTCACAGGGGCTCTCTGCCGTGAAGCTATACCCAAAATATAATTGCATTTATTCAGAGGAAAAGGTGAAAGGCGCCAGGAAGAGGGTAGCTCCCCATGTGTTTGTGGCGCAGTTTATTAGCATGCCACGAAAAATGCAAAAAATATCTTATGGGTTTTGTACACGATCTTACGTTGTTTTGCAGTAAGCAGCACAGGTGAACCGTGGTAAAAGACATGCTGTTTTTACATGGTGGTTTTTTCAGTGCACTCAAAACTGCACAACCACTTCATGTTAATACACTCTTAGGCTTTATTCAGACGAACGGGAAAAACGTCCGTGCAACGCGCGTGCTTTTCACGCGCGTCGCACGGACCTATATTAGTCTATGGGGCCGTGCAGACATGTGTGTGATTTTTACGCAGCGTTGGTCCGCTGCGAAAAAGTCACGATATGTCCGTTCTTTCGGCGTTTTCCACGCATCACACACCCATTGAAGTCAATGGGTGCGTGAAAACAACGCACGGCACACGGAAGCACCACCGTACACACAGCGTTTTTCACGCAACACTTGCTAAGCCTATGTAAATGAGTTGACCAAACTAGACAAAACAAGCACAAACCAGGAAGTGGGTTTTCACTTGCTGGGCACATGCGCAGTTCCAAACGACATCTGTAGGAATGCCACGTGCGTGCGATGTGGAAAAGCTCATCTGCTTGGTCCATGAGAGGCCACAGTTGTGGAACACAAGCGCAGAGGCCTACCACGACCGCATGACAGCACCACAAGAGACCGCAAGAGCATAGGTAAGTGCAGATCTGTATTTATGCTAATGCAATCGCCCATGCTGTAGTGTATATCCTTGTGTTTCACATGTTCCTACTGTGCTTGGTCGCGGGTCTGTCACAGCATCATTAGGCAGGTGTATAATGTTTAGTGGTATTTAAGGGATGGCGACGTTTCGGACAAGTGCCGTTTTCAGTGATGTCACCTGGTGACCTTGTTTTTTTGATTGGTGTTCCTATGTACAGTTGATGATGTTAAAACCCGGTGGATGAGCTGTTGGGATCAATTCCGGAGGGAATTGGGAAGCAGAGGGCGAAGTGGGGACGGTGCGCCCAAAAAGCGCCAATACATATACACTAAACAACTAAAGTTCCTGAAGGACATTATGGAGATGCGGTCGTAAATACTGACTGTACCTTGATGACATGTGTGTAGTCAGTTAAAAATCAGACAAAAATGGTTGTTTGTCCCTTGTGCCCATGTTAAAAGGAGTAACGCAAATTGTTTCTGGCACATGCAGTGATAATCTTCGACACCGAGGAGGATGCTGGCCATGAGGAGTCGCAGCCGGCCCCGGAACATCCCGTGCTGCCCTTGACCCCCAAGGCGACGGCACCACAAGCAGCCACCCAGTCAAGCAGCCAACCCCAGCTGCCAGGGGACGTCGACAATCCCCGGACGCCACCAGCCACAACAGGTGCCAACGTGGACTCCCGAGTCCTGGAGTACCTCCGCCGCTGTTCTGAGGACACCTGTGACGCGTTTGGCCGGAATATAGCGCCGCTACTCCGGCGAGTACCTGACTACCGGATGGCGCGCGTCCAAGGCTGCTCCTAACAATCCACGCCAGTGCTTCCAGGTAATAGAGCATTGGCGTGGATTGCCTGAGGAATCGGTGCCCTCCACTGCACCTCTCCCTTCCCAGCCTGCCAACCACTTTCCCCGGCCACAGTTCCAGCGGCCAATGGTGAGCATAATGTCACCTGGTCAGGTGAGGTTCGGGACCGGCCTTTCGCACCCTACGCCAGACCCCAGCAACCCTTTGCCCAGGGCCCCCGGCAGGGTTCAACACTCTGTATCAGCACCACTATGCTGTTGAGGAACATCCTCAGCAGGTACAGGGACAGCATAGTGGTGCTGAAATGCAAAGCTATCACTCGCCATCACACAAATATCAGGATTTGTAGCGCTGTGTCGGCAGATTATGGTGTGCTCGTTGTTGTGAGCTAAACCTAGAAGAACGAGTAGGTTAATTTTGCATCATGTTGGTGCGTTTTTGTTATTTTTTTTCCCTGCTTGTTTAGGTTTAAAGTGCATTTTCCACATTACACAATAAAGTGTGGTTTGTTTTTTTGCAGGAAAATTTGTTGTGTTTGCCTCCATCTATGTGCTGGAACCCAGGTTCCCCAACAGGTCCTTTTAGGTAACGTTGGAACATTATGGCAACGTCCCGAGATAGTTGCATGCCATTATTGAGGTATTAGTGTATCTTTTGTGGTTTTGCTCAATCCCTCTTACTGTGCTCTGCTGCATTGCAGTGCTGTGGGAAATTCCAGGCGAATGACTTTTGGCTTTGTATTTGTGAACATTGGCTAAGCCAATGTGCCTCACATGCTATTTCGTTTAGTACATGAAAACAAAACAGCAAAACCACCAAAGATATAAGCTCGCAACCCACGTCAAGGGTCCTCATGTCTTGCGAGTCCCTAATCCAAAAATCCCCACCCCAAATTACGCAAAATTAAATGAACAAATGATACATTGGGCCACTAATCTCCACTAGGACACCCTTCACAGAACATCCTCCTGCCATGGCAGTGCTCCATCGGGGCTGTCAAAATATTGGGCAAATATGTCACGTACTCGAAAACCAGATGTTTGAGCTCTTCCGAGTGGAATTTGGTGCGGAATGGTTGATGTTGAAACATTTTGGCGAATATATTCTGCATCACAACCGCCGTCATGTATGCGACAAAAATTATGAAGCACGACACACGCTTGTATGACACGGGTGACATTTTGCAGCGTCAGTTGCATAGTGGTGAGAAAAACACGCCATTTGGTTGACATTATGCCAAATGAACATTCCACACATCTGCGTGCTCTGCTAAGCCGGTAATTGAATATGCGCCGACGGTCATCCAAGCCTCTTCGAGCAAATGGGCGCATTACTTGGCTTGTGAGGCCAAAACCCTCATCTGCCACGATTACATAAGGGACTGGTGGTCCTCGCGAGCCAGGCAGGAGGCTCGGTTCCGGCACAGATAGTTGATTGCCCATCAGACGATGGCCCATTCTGGATGTGCGAAAGATGCGGGCATCAGCAGAGCTTCCATAGGACCAAATGTGTACAATGGTAAAACAATAATTGCTGTCGGCCAAGGCCAACAAGACGATGGAAAAAAACGGTTTGGAATTATAGAATCGGGATCCAGAGTGGGGGGGGGGCTTCTTGACACGAATATGCTTGCCGTCTAGGGCACCAATACAATTTGGAAATTGGGTGGTGGTGAGAAAAGCCGCAGAAATCGTAAGCCAGTGCTCTGTCGTGGGCTGAGGCATCACTGTGGGCTTCAATCGCTGCCACATCACAACACAGGTGCCGGTCACAATGCCCGAAATTGTGCTCACTCCAAGAAGGAATTCGGAATGTAACGAATGATAGCGGTTTCCTGTAGCAAGAAATCTACATGGGCGAAAAGCAAAAACACAACACACAAATAAACGTGATGTAGGCCATGACACCCACACACCGTCCTGTAAGCTGCAATTGTATAAAACAAACATACCTCAACGCCACAAGGAGTCGCTCCTCGGGGGAAATGCAGTGCCGCATGTTTGTGTCCTGGTAGGTGATTCCTGGGCGAATCTGCTCCAGCAGAATATCAAATGTCGACACAGACATGCGGCAAAACGACCGAAGTTTCTCGGGGTGGCTGTGAAGGTCATCATATAGAGTATGAAAATGGCCTTTGGAGGTGCGCTGGGCCACAAGAGGATGAACCCAAATCCTCGCTCTTCTCCAGATTCGCTCCGGAAGCATGGGTCGCCGCTCACCAAATCTCCGAGAAACCATCCAGGATATCAGCACATGGCCCAGCGGAGTCAAGGGCTTAATGTTGATTTTATACCTGCAAACAAGGCAAGAAACACCCTACACGACCAAAAGTAGTTTGCAAGGTGCCAACAGGATGCGAACATGTGCTCACATCAAGCAGGTGTTGGAGAAGGTGTCTTTTTGTAGGCTGCCCTCTCCATTACTCCACCCTCCGTTGTTTTTACGCGCGTAAAAAACGCATGTTATACGCGCGTAAAAAAAAATGCACTAACGCAGCCCTTACGGATGCCACACGCAACTACAACGCAACCAAAACGTCGCGTTTTTTACGCGCGCAAAAACGCCACGCTCGTGTGAATCCAGCCTTAGGCTGGGTGCTTACATTGTGGTCAAAATGCAGTTTTTGCCACGAGCCGTGGCAATAGCAAGTAATTTTGCTACGATTTTCACAAACTATTATATTCAAATTTTTAGCAATCTAAACAATACCCCACAATGACAAAATCAGGTTTGTTAAAATTTGTTCATTATTTTTAAAACTAAAAATTGTAAATATTTCACATAAGTATTCAGTAGTTTCCTGAGTAACCTTTTGCAGGCATTGCAGTCTCAAGTTTTCTTGAGTATGACTCTACAAACTTGGCACACCAGTTTTTGGACATCTCTTATTCTTCTCTCCAAATCCTCTCAAGCTTTGTCAAGTTGGATGGGGATGGTCGATGCACATACATTTGACTGGGTTCAAGTCTGGGCTCTGGCTTTGCCACTCAAGGACATTCACAGACTTTTTCCGAAGCCACTCCTGTGTTGCCTTGGCTGTGTGCTCTGACACAAAAAAAACAGAGTAGACTGTCTATTGAACGGTCCCCAGTGCTCAGTGTCAATCTCAGTCATGGAGACACGGAGCGCTGGGAACCGCCCACTTGACAGTCTAATCTTAGGCCGGGTTTCCACGGGACAGATACACTGCGTAAAAAAATATGCAGCATATCCGACCTGGAATACGACAACGGAAATTCCGCTGTGTGGTTAAGCTCACATACTTACCCCCTGCCTCCTCTGACGTCCACTCCGACCTCCCCGAAAGACTTTTCAGGCCATGTGACGCTGCAGCGGTCACATGGGATACAACTTCATCCCAGGAGGCCGGACTGCATGAAGAAGGGGGGCGTTCTGGGTAAGTATGTTTGGTTTTTTTTCCGGCATTGAGATTTTTGCAGTGCAAATGCTGCGAATACGCCACGAAAGTTGCAACACATGGCTTTCTGTTGCGGTTTTTGCATCCCCATTGAATTAAATTCTGCACCGCATGTCAATTTATTAACGTTTACGCTGTGGTTTTTTTCCCGCAGTGTGGGCATGAGATTTACTAAATCTCACCCACTTTGCTGCTACTGTAAATACACTAATTTCCACACAGAATTCCGTTGTGGAAATTCCGCAGGGTTTACGCTACAGAAGGGATGGTATTAGCCAAGTAAGGGGAGGTGCCTCTTACGAACGTGACGTCATGACGTAGGGCGCATGCCGTGGTCGCTCCGCCCCTCCCTGGCTCTTTCCTCGGCGTCTGAATCATGTGCGCCGGGATACTCTCTCTGCCCCCTCCCTGACTCTACCTGTATTGGCTCGCTGTGTGGGGGATCTTGGCGGCGTTGAGGAACGCTACAAGGAATGCTAGTCTACTAGTCCTAACTTGTTTATGGAGAAGCAGTGTAGGGACGAAGCTATGGCCGCAGATGCCTCGGGGCACGAGACAATGCTCCTTAGTATGTAAAGTTGGAGCGGATCTCATGGTTTGCATTTTTCTCACTGCCTGACAAGTGCAGGGGACATTACTGAGTCTGGCTGGATGTACCTGGGTTTGCACTGTTTGGAGTGATTTGGCTTGATGAAAAGCATGAACATATCTAGCTTGACTCTCCTCGAGTCTTCTATCTTGGCCCCGGAGTCTGACGGAACCCATTTGCAGGGACTGGTGAGAGATAGAACTTCTTGGTCTCTCCCTGCATTATCGATCGGATAGGTTAAAAAATAATTAAATTTGAAATTAATCAAATATAAGAATTGTATTGATTGGAAAGAACGGTAGTGAAACTGCACTGAAACTGCTGGTCTCTTTCATATGCCTTTATTACAGATAATGGGAAAGTGTCTGGGCCTTAAAGGTTTAAAAATTGCATCGAAGTACCTGTGGAGCACCTATGTTTGGGCTTTGTGAAAGAGGTCACTTGCTTGATACTTTGATATTGCATGAGATTTGGGCGTCTTTTTTTTTTGTTAAACTCTCTCTTCCGCCCACTAAAAACATGGGACTGCTAATTTGATTATTATATTGAGAGCTGATCTGGCAGTTACCAGAGTGTCTACATGTGAAAGTTTGCATTAGAATGGCCTCTAAACCAGTCAATAGAAAATCAATGGGAGGAGGATAATCTAAAGAAAGAAACACAAATACAAATAAGCCAGACTCTCTTTCGAAAATGGAGAAATTTTAGAAATCCCCACAGGAAATTGCTTTGCTCAGAAACATCAGAATGTGGATAACAAGCAGAATCCCCAACGCATCGCGCTCACTTCCACTCAATGTCCATCCGCTTCTGGCTATATTTAGAGAAAAATTCAAGGTGTGGGCGGCCCTTCCCTTATCAGTCATGGGCCGTATTAATTTGATTAAAATGGTGGTACTACCAAAGAGCCTGTATGTCCTACAACATGTATGTACTCCTATACCAAAATCCTTTTTCAAACAACTGGACTCATTAATCATATCCTTCATATGGGGCCGTTCCAGATCTAAATTGGCCTTACAAAAATTACAACGCCCAAAAGAGATGGCTGGAATTGCTCTTCCAGATATCTACCTATACTACTTGGCTGGCCAACTCAAATATTTGGGCCCCTGGACACAAGCAAACCGACCGGCTGGAACTGAAAGAGTTTTACTGGAATACTCCGCGCATGAAATACTATGGCCTATATTGTTCCATCGTGGGAACCTAGGGACACCTCTACTGCCCATTTGTCGACTAGCCCGAGGAGTGTGGAAAGCGGCGGCGGAAATTTCAGGTACCCCCACAATACCGGAGGAGACTCCATTATGGCACAATATGGACTTGAAAGCCTTGCACACCTTCCCGGACGCAGCATACTGGACAGCTGCGGGCGTACAGGTGCTCAACGATATCTATGAAAATGACACCTTTATATCCTTTGAACAGGCGCAGGAAAGATTTCGCATTCCAAGGCAGCACTTCTTCAAATACCTACAACTGCGCCATCTCCTTTCCACACAGTTCCCGGCACATCGTCAGCCCATCTCCTCATATCCCCTCATCGGGGTGATCAGATCTCAGGGTCCTAAAGGACTGATCTCCACCATATACGCTCACCTCTTGGATAAAAAGGCTTCAGCGGCACCCCTACCAGCTATCTCTAAATGGGTCCAATTGATACCATCGCTAACTGAAGAGAAAATTGATGATTTACTGCAATCTCACTTACATGTGTCGCCGGCGGCTAATAACAAGCTCATTCAGTTATACTACATACATCAAGCCTATCTAACGCCTATTCGACTGTTTAAAATGCATTGTATAGCGGAACCTGCCTGTCCTAAATGCTCACATGCTCCTGCAGATTTTTGGCATATGGTGTGGACGTGTCCTCATATCAAGAAATACTGGGCGGAAGTGGTTGAAGTCCTAAATCGGATACTGCCATTCCCGATCAACAGCTCGCCAGAAATATGTTTGTTTGGCATAATGGAGGAAGACCAATGGCCACATTACACCAGAATTTTTATACAGGAGACACTATTTCTAGCTCGCAAAGGTATATCAATGAGGTGGATGGATAGACGACCCCCGAAAGTTACGGTGTGGAAAAACATGGTAAATTCGACAGTGTCGTACGAATGCATCATCTACAAACACAGAAACTTACCTGACAAATTCCACAAAATTTGGGACCTGTGGTGTGAAGCACCAGATACTAATTACTCCTCCAGAGAACTGGGGCAAGCAAGGAGTGCGCTGGGGGGGGGGGGAGATAATCACAGTTGGAAGGGGTGACAGTGGATGTCCCGGGCCTCTCGCATACAATCAAACACTTGTACTGTTATTATTAATGAACGCTCAGATGGTTACGTTTTACAAATATGGTGTATCTGTTCGCAAGATAATGCTGGCATTGAGTGAAATTATGGCACTTATGTTTTTAGCACCTGCGAGTGCTTTGTTATAAAGTTATAGGACATTGTGGTCCATTCACTATTTTGAATTTGACTTTTGTTAAACTTCGAAAAGTTTAAAAAAAAAAACAAGCAGAATCCCCCACTGTATAACGTAACAGGCTCCAGATATGCGGCCTTGGAGGTGTAGAAAAGGGAACAAGGTGATCAACCCAATGATATTTTGGGGGAGATTCTGGCGCAGGTTAAAAAAATAACTTTGCTCTTGATGATCCCACATTAAAAGTCAGAGTAGTCTGGAGTGACATATCACTAATCCGAGATGACAAATAAAATGCGTGATCGAATTAAAGATGTTGAAGGAAAAATGATGTCTGGTTAAAGAATCAGTTGCAATTAAAAAAAGGAGGTCAACAAACTAGAGGAGCTCAAAAATAAAATTACAGACTAAAGGCCCTTTTACACTGGGCGATTATCGGGCAGACAAGCATTCATAGAATGCTCATTGCTGATAATTGCGAAAGAGATCGCGGGTGGCGATGGTTGCTATGGCAACCAGAAGGCCATTGCTAGGCTTCCTGGTTGCCCAGGTACAGAAGCCTATTAGGTCCTGCCCGAGGCAGGACCATATAGGCTAACTGTCAGATGAAGAATGACAGTTACAATACACTGCACTACATAAGTAGTGCAGTGTATTGTACCAGGGATCAGATCTTCAAGTCCCCAGGTAAGTGTAAAAAAAAAGTTAAAAAAGGAACTAAAATATGTTAAAGTGTAGCTAAACGTTGAACAAACTTCTGACATGTCATAGTGACATGTCAGAAGTTTGTATTGGTGGGGGTCCGAGCACTGAGACCCCCACCAATCGCTAGAACAAAGCAGCTGAAGCACTCATGTGAGCGCGTAGCCGCTTCGTGTCTGTTCGGCTTTTTCCGGACTCAATAGAAAGTCTATGATCCTGTACTCCGATACATTGGCTTTCCGGAAAAAGCCGAACAGAAACGCTTCAGCTGAGCGCTCACACGAATACTTCAGCTGCTTCGTTCTAGCGATTGGTGGGGGTCTCAGTGCTCGTCATGTCACTATGACATGTTAGAAGTTTATCGAACATTTAGCTACACTTTAAAGAAATATAAATAAATAAAAAGTTTTTACTAATAAAAACAATAAATCGCCCTGTTTCCCTGATCAACTTCTTTATAATTAGAAAAAAAATGAAAACATGAAAAAAAAAAATTACATAATCGGTATCACCACGTTCGGAACGGCCTGATCTATAAAAATATCACATTATTTTTACCGCAAGGTGAACACCGTAAAAAAAATAATTTATAAAAAACAATGACAGCATTTTATTTTTTGTCATCTTGTCTCAAAAAACATTTCATAAAAAGTGATCAAAAAGTTGCAAATAACGCAGAATGGTACCAATAGAAACTACAGTTCATCACGCATAAAACAAGCCCTCCCGCAGCGATATCAACTTAAAAATAAAAAAGTTATGGGTCAGAAAATGGCAGCACTAAAACATGATTTATTTATTTTTAGAAAAAAGTATTTTTATTGTGGGAACATAGTGAAACGTAAAAAAACAATATAAATTTGGTGTCGCTGTAATCGCTTCGACCCGCAGAATAAAGTTAACATGTTGTTTAAACACTGTAAAAAATAAAGAACAAAACAGTGGAAGAATTGCAGTTTTTTGGTTTCCTCATCTCCCAAAAAAACTTGAATAAAGTGATAAAAAAAAAAAAAATGCACATCCACAAAAAACAAGCCCTCACACAGCTCCATCAACTGAAAAAAGATCGATTACTTACCGGTAATCTGTTTTTCATAACCTATGACAGCACCCCTGGAGAGACGTCCCATCCGCTGGACAGGAAACCTGAGGATATAAAATGTACACACCTCTCCACACACCCAGTCTTTAGGAAGAACTCAGGATGAGAAGTAGTTTAGCTTGTATGTGTGTTTTTTGTTTTTTTTTTCTTGTTTTTTTTTTGGTGGAAGTCCCTCACACCTTAATATGTACAATATTTACAGGGACGCTCAAATTAAGGGTAGCGATCCAGTTTATGAGGGTCATGTACTACAGACATGGGAGGGTAACAGCGGGGTGCTGTCATAGGTTCTTGAAAAACAGATTACCGGCAAGTAATCGATCTTTTACCTATTCACCTATGACAGCACCCCTGGAGATGTAAAATAGAAATCATTATTTCTAGGGTGGGACCACAGCTTGTAGTACCTTTCTACCGAAGGCCAAGTCAGAGGCTGTATGTAGTTGTAATCTGTAGTGTTTAAAGGCAATGTGTTGCCAGAAAAACATGTTTTGTTTTTTTAAATTAAACATTTAGTGTGTGGGTGATTAAACATTGTTCAAATTTTTTTTATTTTTTTCACGAGTCAGGAAATATTATAAATTAATTCTAATTTATAAAATTTCCCATTTCTGGTCACTAGATGGAGCTATTCCCAAAATTGCAGCATTGCAAAATTGGGTAAAAAGCCCTCGCTCTAGTGAGCTCTCAGCATCCCCCCCTCCTTTATCCTGGCTAGTGCCGGGATAAACGAGGGGTTTGAACGGTGTAACCTCCTACACTGTGTGTCGCCATTTTTTGAGCTAACACACAGTGTAGTAGGTTTACATACAGTAGTAAACACACACAAACACGAACATACATTGAAATCTCTTACCTGCTCCTGCCGCCGCGGCTCCCTCCGGCCCGTCCGCTCCGTCTGCTGCCGCTGGTCCAAGTGCACAAGTCCGGAAGCCGCGACCGGAAGTAGTAATATTACTGTCCGGCCGCGACTTCCGGTCCACAGGAAAATGGCGCCGGACGGCGCCAATTTCAAATTGGACTGTGTGGGAGCCGCGCATGCGCAGTTCCCACACAGACGCCGTACACACAAGTGAATGGGACGGGAGCCGTTCGCAGTCCCTATGGGACTGTGGCTGCCGTATTCCATGTCTGTATGTGTCGTTAATCGACACATACAGAAATGGAACAAAAAATGGCAGCCCCCATAGGGAAGAAAAAGTGTAAAAATAAGAAAAAGTAAAACACAAACACACAAATAAATATAAACGTTTTTAATAAAGCACTAACATCTTTAACATATAAAAAAATAATTTGTGATGACACTGTTCCTTTAAAGAAGGTGTGAGGAGAACTCCATGTGACAGCCTTACATATTTGGTCTAGGGACGCATCTGCTCTTTCTGCCCATGAAGAGGATACGGCCCTAGTGGAGTGTGCCCCGAAGAATTCTGGGGGTTTGAGTTTTTGGTTTAGGTAGGTTAGCCATATGGCCTGCTTGATCCACCTTGCTATGGTAGCTTTGCTGGCTGCTGAACCCTTATTGTGACCCTGAAACTGGATAAACAAATTTTGTGATGATCTCAGATCTTGGGTAACCTTTAGATACTGGACTAGACATCTTCTTACGTCTAGGCAGTTAAACTGTTGTTCCCTCTGATTCTTTGGGGAGTCACAAAAGGAGGGAAGGACAATGTCTTGGTTTAGGTGAAAGGGTGAAACCACTTTAGGAAGGAATTCTGGTAGGGTTTTTAAGATGACTCTATTATCTAGTAGTAGGGTATGTGGAGGAAAGGCAGAGAGGGCCTGGATCTCGCTCACTCTACGGGCTAATGTAATGGCTAATAGAAAGGTCATTTTGAGTGTTAGCATCTTCCAGGAAATAGAGTCTATGGGTTCAAAGGGTGGTTTTATCAAAGCCTGGAGAACGAGGTTTAAGTCCCAGGGAGGAACTGGGGACCTTATCTGGGGTTTAAGCCTGCAGGCGGCCGCTAGGAATCTTTTGATCCAGGGGTGTTCTGCTAATTTAAAATTGAAAAAGGAACTTAGAGCCGAAATATGAACCTTTAATGTAGTAGGCCTAAGGTTCTTTTTTAGTACCGCCTGGAGAAAATCCAATATTAGGGGAATATCTGGATTGGTTAAAGGATTAAAGAGGCTCTGTCACCAGATTTTGCAACCCCTATCTGCTATTGTAGCAGATAGGCGCTGCAATGTAGATTACAGTAACGTTTTTATTTTTAAAAAACGAGCATTTTTGGCCAAGTTATGACCATTTTTGTATTTATGCAAATGAGGCTTGCAAAAGTACAACTGGGCGTGTTGAAAAGTAAAAGTACAACTGGGCGTGTATTATGTGCGTACATCGGGGCGTTTTTACTTCTTTTACTAGCTGGGCGTTCTGACGAGAAGTATCATCCACTTCTCTTCAGAACGCCCAGCTTCTGGCAGTGCAGACACAGCCGTGTTCTCGAGAGATCACGCTGTGACGTCACTTCCCCAGGTCCTGCATCGTGTCAGACGAGCGAGGACACATCGGCACCAGAGGCTACAGATGATTCTGCAGCAGCATCGGCGTTTGCAGGTAAATCGATGTAGCTACTTACCTGCAAACGCTGATGCTGCTGCAGAATCAACTGTAGCCTCTGGTGCCGATGTGGCCGACACGATGCAGGACCTGTGAGTGACGTCACAGATCTGCACTGCCAGAAGCTGGGCGTTCTGAAGAGAAGTGGATGATACTTCTCATCAGAACGCCCAGCTAGTAAAAGTAGTAAACACGCCCCGATGTAACACACATAATACACGCCCAGTTGTACTTTTACTTTTCAACACGCCCAGTTGTACTTTTGCAAGCCTCATTTGCATAAATACAAAAATGGCCATAACTTGGCCAAAAATGCTCGTTTTTGAAAAATAAAAACGTTACTGTAATCTACATTGCAGCGCCGATCTACTGCAATAGCAGATAGGGGTTGCAAAATCTGGTGACAGAGCCTCTTTAGCCTCCCTGCCTGCGAAGTTTAAGAATGCGTTCCATGACCTCAGATATATCTTTGAGGTAATCGGTTTCCTACTAGCTAGTAGGGTGGAGATGACCGATTCTGAAAATCCTCTCTGCCTAAGGATTATTCTTTCAGTTTCCATGCTGTCAAGTGGAGCTTCTGAATATCGGGGTGTAATACTGGGCCCTGATATAGAAGATCTGGCCTGTCTGGAAGAACCCATGTTTGGTGTGACGACATTTTTCTTAGCCACATGAACCATGGTCTCTTTGGCCAGAAGGGGGCTATCAGTATCACGCTGGCCCTGTCTTCTCTGATCTTATTTAAGACTCTTGGGAGTAGGTTCAGGGGGGGGGGGGGGAGGCGTAGCCTCTCTCTAGACTCCAGCACTGGGAGAGTGCGTCTATTGCTGTTGGGTGATCTGAGGGATTTAGGGAGAAGAACCTCTGGGTTTTTCTGTTTCTTTTGGATGCGAACAGATCTATGGATGGGGTTCCCCATCTGAGGAAAATCTCCTGAAATACTGTGGTGTTCAGGCACCATTTTGATTGGTGAAGCCTTTCCCGGCTTAGGAAATCTGCCACCAGGTTGTCCTTCCCTCTGAGATGAACAGCTGATAGAGTCAACAGGTGGTGTTCTGCCAGAGAAAATATCTGTTTGGCTAGGCCCATCAGTGAGGCCGATCTCGTACCCCCTTGTCGGTTTATATAGGATACTGTAGTTGTGTTGTCCGAATAGATCTTTAGGTGCTTACCTGAGATTGCCTGTGTGGATCCCTTCAGGGCCTGAAGAACTGCTGCTAGTTCCCTGAAGTTGGAGGATCTGAGAGCGGTCTGCTGGTCCCACTGACCCTGAAGGAAAGCTGAGTCTAAATGAGCTCCCCACCCCCAGGGACTTGCATCTGTGGTCATATTGAGAGTAGGGGTTAACCTCCATGGAATACCCCTTGTGAGATTTGCCCTGTTTAACCACCATCTGAGGGACAGCCTTGCTGTGGAAGAGATGTGAAAGGGTTGGTCCAGGGAGAAACTGCTCCTGTCCCATTGGTCTAGGATGTCCCACTGCAGTGGTCTGGACATGAAGTGAGCCCATAGTACGGCTGGGATGCATGATGTCATGAGGCCTAAGACTTACATAGCTTCCCTGAAAGATGTCGTATTGGTTCAGGTAGATCTCTGATATCCTGTTCATCAGGGGCCCGATTTTTTCTTCTGGGAGGAAGGTCATCTGTTTGGAGGAATCCAGCAGGTTTCCTAATAATATACATCTTTTCGATGGATTTAAATTTGATTTCTTTAAATTTATGTTCCATCCTAATCTTGTCAGTATGTCCCGGACTATCTGTATGTGTAGGGTCAGAGTTGGAACCATTTCTGCTACCACCAGGAAGTCGTCTAGATATGGAATCAGGAGAATGTCGTTCATCCTGATGTAGGAGGTCATTTCCGCTATCAGTTTGGAAAATACCCTTGGGGCTTGAGAGATGCCGAAGGGGAGGGCTCTGTATTGTAGGTGACATACGGACCCGTTGAGTGTTACTGCTACCCTTAGATACTTTTGATGACGGTGACATATGGGTACGTGATAATAGCCATCCTCTAGGTCTATTGAGGCCATCACGCAGTCTTTGGAGAGGAGGTTTATAGTTGACGTGATACTCTCCATGCAGAATTTTTTGTAGGTCAGATAGCAGTTCAGTTTTTTTAGGTTTATAATGACCCTGTGTTTTCCTCCTGGTTTGTTCACTAGGAAGAGGGGGGAATAAAAGCCCTGACCTATCTCGGTGTCTGGAACCTGTATTAGGACCTCTTTTTTTTATAAGTGACAGAACTTCTACTTCTAGGATCTTTTGTTGGACTGGGTTCCTTAGGACCCCTGTGGGAAGGAATCTGTCTGGGGGGAGGGTTGTGAACTCTAGTATGCATCCTGTTTTAAGGATTCCCAGAATCCAAGGATTCGATTAAATCTTCCGCCAATGTTTGAGGAACAGGGAAAGGCGACCCCCCACTGCCCCCTTGGCGTCATTGTTGGTCCCTATTTTTAGGGTCCTTCTGGGGCCTGAAAAGAAAGGACTTGTTTTTTCTTGGAAATCTCGAGGGTCTAAATTCCTGTGCTCTAGGGTTAGCGTACCCCCCTCTTTTGTTACTTGGCCCTCTGGGACGAAAGGACTCTCTTGTTGGCCTTGTTTGTGCCGGGAACCCCTTTTTACAGTCTGATGCCTTTTCTAGCATGTCATCAAGTGGGGGCCCGAAAAGGTAATCTCCTGAACAGGGGATAGCGCACAGCTTCCCTTTGGATCCGGTGTCCCCTTTCCAGGTCTTTAGCCAGATAGCTCGTCTAGCTGAATTCGCCAGGGCCGCTGATCTGGCGGAAAGGCGTACTGCGTCTACTGAGGCGTCTGCCAAGAAGTCTGCTGCTTTAGAAAGTGTTGGGAGGGAGGCTAAGATTTGATCCTGAGGGGTCTTGTCTTTCAGATGTACCTCCAGTTGTGCGAGCCACACTTTCAGGGATCTGGCCACGCAGGTGGCTGCAATGGCTGGTTTGAAACCCCGCGTAGAGGCTTCCCAGGTTCTCTTAAGGTAGAATTCGGCCTTTCTATCCATAGGGTCAGAAAAGGAGCCTAGGTCTTCAAAAGGAAGGAAGTGTTTCCTTGAGATCTTGGCTACTGGAGCGTCGAGCCTGGGGATGTTATTCCAGTCCCTGCATGCGTCTTCCTCAAAGGGATACTTCCTTTTGAGAAACTTGGGAATGCTTGTCTTTTTATCAGGAGTTTCCCATTCCTTTTTAATAAGGTTAGATATGTTCCTATGGATGGGGAAGGTTCTATTCTTTTTAGGTCCTAGCCCTTGAAACATAATGTCCTGGATGGACCGTGGTTCTTTGGGGTCGTCTATATTCATAGTCGCCCTGACCGTTTTTAGGAGTAGGTCAACGTCCTCCGTTGGGAATAGATTTCTCTCTCCCTCCTCCTCACCTGAGGAATCGTAGGAGCTGTACTCCCCTTCTTCGCCTAGCTGGGGGTCCGCTTCAGCTGAGGAATCCGAATCCAACCTGCTAGAAGAGGCGACCGAAGGATCTCTTCTCTTTCTAAGGGACTTTAGTGAGCTCCTCACTTCAGCCTTTACAATATCTTTAATGCTTTTGGCTAAATTTGTGGACTCTTCTGATATAATATTATCTAGACATTTCTGACAGAGTCTTTTGTTATAGGAAGATAAGTTTCTTTTTGCATATCGCACATTCCTTGTTATGGGCCTTATCCTGCTTTTTCCTAGGACAATCCCTGGCCTAAACATATGTACAAGAGAAAGGGGAACAGCATTAAGTAAGGGAGAGGTCCTTCTCTTACCCCACTCTGGCGTCCTCAAGTACCGGGCAGGAGGACTTGGCATCCGAGCGTTCAGTGCGTCCTGGAGCTTCTCCTGGCGACTCCATGACTGTGGCAGCTGGAGAGCGAGTCCTGTTATTACTGGCCTAAAAGAGGCCAAGGATTGGCTGGGAGGCCCTCGCTCCGGACGCTGGAGCACCACCTCCCCACGTGGGCCACCGGAACACCGCCCCCTGGAGTGTTGGACGCGCCCGGAAGTGACGCGTCGCGGCGACCGGACATGCCAGTGAGAGCGCCGGGAAGCCGCCAACGCTGGGTCTGGTCCGGCCCTTCCCCAAGCCGAACGAGCCCCGGGGATCCGCTCTCCGCCAGAGGAAGGCACACTCTGCAGCAGGAGGGGGACGATGGACCGGGAGAGGCGGGAGTACCTATCCCAGACTAAGGTTGCTCCCAGGGGGGAGACTTATACCTTTCCAGAGCACCCCTAGTGGAATAAGGTAAACCTTGCTAGGGGGTCTGCAATCCCAGAGAAGTGCTTTTTTCCTCAGGAGAATCTTCCATCCAAAGGACAGGAAACCTGACTGGGTGTGTGGAGAGGTGTGTCCATTTTATATCCTCAGGTTTCCTGTCCAGCGGATGGGACGTCTCTCCAGGGGTGCTGTCATAGGTGAATAGGTAAATAACACGTTATGACTCTCAAAACGCAATAATGCAAAATGATGCTAAATGACGGCCCAGACAAAAATTTTTAGGTCCAGTAGAATTTCACTAAATACCCCACATCTTCATTTGCTGGACCCCACAGGTGGACCCTGTAGATGCAGCGGAGATTAGGAAACTTTACGGCATTGTGCTGCTTATAGGGCTAGTGAAGAAGTCAAAGATTAGGCAATACTGGAGCGCAGATATTTAGCAGAATACCCAATAAACCCGGCCTGTGCATAAAGGATTGATTCAAAGCGTACCACAACAATCCATGGCTTATTCATTCACCCCATTATAACATCATCCTATTATGCCTTGATGCACTCCGCCCAGCTTACATATGCCCCCACATTATAAGCTGAAATACCAGTAAAACACCTAGCAAAATTTGCGCTTCAAAAGCCAAATGGTGGTCCAACTGAGACTGGCAGTGTGCCCAAACGGCAATTTATGACTACATATGGGGTATTACTGTATTCTGGAGAACCCGCTTAACAATTTATGGGGTGTGTGTCTACGGTGGTACAAGGTGGGCACAACACATTGGGCACTGAAACAGCATAACATCTGTTGTGTACTAATTTTTGCAAAACACTTGTGGGGTCAAAACGCTCACTACACCCCTAGATAAATTCCTTGAGGGATCTAGTTTCCAAAATGAAGTAATTTTTCAGGGATTCCACTGTACTGGTACTATAGCTCAATGCAACATGGTGTCAAAAAACGAATCTTGTAAAATCTCCACTCCAAATACCAGATGGCGCACCTTCCCTTTAGAGCCTTGCTGTGTGTCCAAATAGCAGTTTATGACCACGTGGGGTATTGCCTTACTCTGGAGAGAATGCTTTACGAACATTGAGGTGCTTTTCTCCTATAGTCCTTGTGAAAATGCAAAATTTTGGGCTAGAACTACATCTTTTCGCAAAAAAAAAAAGTTTTTTTTTATTTTCACATCCCAATTCTAATAAATTCAGCTAAAACCTGTGTGGTCAAAACGCTCACTACACCCCTAGATTAATTCCTCAAGGGGTGTAGTTTACCAAATGGAGTCACATTACAGGGGTTCTTACTGTACTCGTACCTCAGGGGCTTAGTAAATGCAACATGGCGCATACGAATCAATCTTGCAAAATCTGCGCTCCAACTGCCATATGGTGCTCCTTAACTTGTATCCTGCCGTGTATCCAAACAGCAGTTTATGACCACATATGGGGTATTTCCCTTCTCTGAAGAAGTTGCTTTACAAATGTTGGGGTGCTTTTTCTCCTTTATTTGTTGAGAAAATGAAACATTTTGAACTACTGCTACGTCTTATTGGAAAACAATGTAATTTTTCAATTTCACTACCCATTTCTAATAAAATCTATGAGACACCTGTGGGGTCAAAATGCTCACTACACCCATAGATGAATTCCTCAAGGGGTGTAGTTTTCTAAACTGAGTCACTTTTGGGTAGTTTCCACTGTACTGGTACCTAAGGGGGCTTTGCAAATGTGAAATGATGCAGAAAACCCAATCCAGCAAAATCTGCTCTCCTAAAGGCAAATGGCGCTCCTTCCCTTCTGAGCCCTGATGTGTATTTATACAGTAGTTTATTACCACATATGGGGTATTTCCGTACTCTGGAGAAGTTGCTTTACAAATGTTAGGGTGCTTTTTCTCCTTTATTTGAGGATAAAATGAAACATTTTGACCTAAAGCTACATCTTAGTGGAAAAAAATAATTTAATTTTTCATTTTCACTGCCCAATTCTAATGGAATCTATGAAACACCTGGGGGGTCAAAATGCTCACTACACCCCTAGATGAATTCCTCTAGGGGTGTAGTTTCCAAAATGGAGTCACTTTTGGGGGTTTCCACTTGTACTGGTACCTTAGGAGCTTTACAAATGCGACATGGTATAGAGAAATCAATCCAGCAAAATCTGTACTCCAAAAGCTAAATGGCAAGCCTTCCCTTCGGAGTCCTGCCTCTTGTCCAAACAGCAGTTTAAGAACACATTTGTGTATTTCCGTACTCTGGAGCAGTTGCTTTACCAATGTTGGGGTGCTTTTCCTCATTTATTTGTTGAAAAAATAAAAAATTCTGGAGGTAGAGCTACATCTTATTAGAAAATAATGTAATTTTTCATTTTCACTGCCCAATTCTAATGAAATCTATGAAACACCTGTGTGGTCAAAATGCTCACTACACCACTAGATGAATTCCTCAAGGGGTGAAGTTTCCAAAATGGGGTATTTTTTGGGGTGTTTCCTTTGTTTTTGTACCACAAGACCTCTTCTAACCTGACATGGTGCCTGAAATATAATTTAAGAAAATGAAGGCCCTAAAATCCACTAGGTGCTCCTTTGCTTCTGGGGCTTTTGTTTCAGTCCATTAGCACACTAGGGCCACGCCACATGTGGGATATTTCTAAAAACTGCTGAATCAGGACAATAAATATTCAGTTGTGTTTCTCTGGTAAAAAGCTTCAGTATTACAGGAAAAATGGATTAAAATATAATTTCTGCAAAAAAAAAATGAAACTTGCATCCGTCGCCGAAAATCATCAGTGCTTAGGCCTAGTGTGTTTGTACGCTTTAGGGGATAAACGGCCAGGAACAGCGCGATCGCCGTTCCTGGCAATTAGTCCCGGTAGTCCGCTATAATACACAACTGACAACTGCAGCGTATATGGAGCTTCACACCCTGCACCCAGACATACTATTACCTCCAGGTGCGTGAAGGGGTTAAACAATATAATTGCCGCCCGCCCGCCCCCCCCCCCAGCAAAAATCAAGCCATCATACAGTTCTGTGGATGGAAAAATAAAAAAGTTAAATCCTATATAAGACTAATGAGCCTCTGAGAGCTGTTGTTGGACCTAGGAAAATTAATACCACACATCAAACTAGATAAGACAGGTTCCTCCAAGATCTTTCCTTACTATTAAAACTCCATGTAGACCTGGTATCAATGCCTCATTCAGACAGGCTGTAATGAAGCCATATGATTAGGGCTGCAAATACCAGTCCGAGTGTGTGTGTGGGGGGGGGGGGTGTCTAATAACCTGCAATAGCAGCATTATAGAGATCTACTATACTGGGCTTTAACCCCTTCCCACTTTGGACACTTGACCTTCCTCACAGAGCCTCATTTTTCAAATCTGACATGTTTTCTTGTGACACATTAGACTTTAGGTTACTGGCATTATGTGCTCAATACAATCAATATTTAAAATGTGAAAAATTGTATCTGCTTGTAAGACAGGCAGTTATACCACACAAAATTGTTGCTAATTAACATCCCCCATATGTCTACATTAGATTGGCATCGTTTTTTGAACATCCTTTTACTTTCCTAGGACGTTACAAGGCTTAGAACTTTAGCAGCAATTTCTCACATATTCAAGAAAATGTCAAAAGGCTATTTTACAGGGGCCAGTTCAGATGTGAAGTAACTTTGAATCACCTTATATATTTAGAAACCCCCAATAAATCACCCCATTTTAAAAACATCACCCCTCAAAGTATTCAAAACACCATTTAGAAAGTTTCTTAACCCTCTAGACGTTTCACATGAATTAAAGCAAAGTAGAGGTGAAATGTACAAAATGTCATATTTTTTTTGCAGAAATTTATTTTTAATCCATTCTTTTTGTAACACAGAAAGTTTTACCAGAGAAACACAACTCAATATTTATTGCCCAGGTTCTGCAGTTTTAGGAAATATCCCACATGTGGCTCTAGTTTGCTTATGGACTGAAGCACAGCCCACAGAAGCAAAGGAGTACCTACTGGATTTTGGGCCTCCTTTTTATTAGAATTTATTTTAGGCACCATGTGAGGTTTGAAGGGCCCTTGCGGCGCCAAAACAGTGTATATCCCCGATTTGAGAAACTATACCCCTCAAGGAAATTATCTAGGGGTATAGTGAGCATTTTGACCCCACAGGTTTATTGCAGAAATTATTGGAAGTAGGCCGTGAAAATGAAAATCGACATTTTTTCACAGAAAATGTAGGTTTAGCTAATTTTCTATCATTTCCACAAGGACTAAAAGGAGAAAAAGCACCACAAAATTTGTAAAGCAATTTCTCCCGAGTAAAACAATATCCCAAATGTGGTCATAAATGGCTGTTTGGACACACAGCAGGGCTTAGAAGGGAAAGAGCGCCGTTTGGCTTTTGGAGCACAGATTTTATGGATTGGTTTCTTGACACCATGTCGCTTTTGAAAAGCCCCTAAAGTGCCAGTACAGTGGAAACTACACAAAAGTGTCTCCATTTACAAAACGACACCCCTTGAAGAATTCATCTAGGGCTGTAGTAAGCATTTTGACCTCCACAGGTGTTTCATAGATTTTATGAGAATTGGCCAGTGAAAATAAAAAAAATCCTTTTTCTTCAATAAGACGTAGATTTAGCTAAAAAAAATTTCATTTTCTCAACAAATAAAGGAAAAAAAAAGAACCCTAACATTTGTTAAGCAGTTACTCCTGAGTAGGGCAATACCCCATTTGTAGTCATAAACTGCTGTTTGGGCACACAGTAGGGCTCAGAAGGGAAGGAGCCCCATTTGGCTTTTGGAGTGCAGATTTGCTGGATTGGTTTCTGGTCTCATTTGAAAAGCCCCTGTGGGACCAAAGCAGTGGAAACACCCCAAAAGTGACCCCATTTTGTAAACTAGACCCCTCAAGGTATTCACCTAGGGTTGTAGTGAGGATGTTATCCCCGCAGGTGTTTTGCAGAAATTAGTGTGCATTCGATGTTAGAGTGAAAATTTGAATTTTTTTCCATAAATATGCCAATATGTGCTTCCCAGCTTGTGCCACCATAACAAGACAGCTCTCTTATTATTATGCCGTGTTTCCGGGTTAAAGAATCACCCTACATGTGGACCTAATCTTTTGCCTGGACATTCGACGAGGCTCAGAAGTGAAAGAGTATCATGCGAAGTTGGGGACAAATTTGACGATTTACAAAGTATTGGTTCACAATTGCAGAGGCTCCGATGTGAATGAAAGAAACCCCTGAGAAGTGACCCCATTTTGGAAACGTCACCCCTCAAGGCATTTATTAAGGGGTGTTTTCACCCTACAGGACTTTTTTTTATAAATGATTGCGCTGTGGATGGTGCAAAGTAAAAATTTTAATTTTTCCCTAGATATGCCAAATATGTCGTGCCCAGCTTGTGCCACACCAAAAATTGTTAAAAGGCTTCTCCTGGGTATGGCGATGCCATATATGTGGAGGTAAACAGCTGTTTGGGCACACTGTAGGGCTCAGAAGGGAAGGAGTGCCTTTTGGAGCGTGGATATTGCTTGGTAGTAGTTTTACTGGTATTTCAGTTTATAATGTGGGGGTACATGTAAGCTGGGCAAAGTACATCAGGGGCATAGTCAGGTGGTATAATAACGGGGTAAAAAAAAAACACAAAACAATAAAATAATCTATAGATATTTGTTACACTATGAAGCAATCCTTTATGCACTGGGCAGTGTCGCCCTGATAAATGTTGTCCTTACTTATACCCTCTTGGTCCACACTCCGCACCTTTGCAGCTTGGGGAATTTTGTTGGGAAAGTGTTGTCCCAGTATAATGTGGGCACCCTCGCTTCCAGCAGATTTGTTTGGGCCATACCCTTCCTGGTTCCCTAATTTTAGGGCCTTAATAAATCGCCTCTTGAAACAGAAGAAACGTTCCCCTCGGGCCTGCACAACTGCATATTTTAATTTGCTGAATTCTTGGAGCCTTAACTAATTTAATCTTTTCATAAACGTAGCGGCACGAGGGTTGTTTTTTTGTGGGACGAGCTGTAGTTAGTATTGGTATCATTTTGGGGTACATGCAACTTTTTATCCTATTTTTTGGAAGGCAAGGTGACAAAAAACAGCAATTCTGGCATAGCTTTTTTTTTATACAGCGTTCACCATGCGTTATGAATTACATGTTAAGTTTAATCTGCGGATCAATACAATTCCGACGATACCGGATTAATAGCACTTTTTTATGTTTTACAACTTTTTGCACAACAATGTATTTTTTCTGTCGCCATGTTGTGAGAACCATAACTTTTTAATTTTTTCTTCGACTGAGCTGTATGAGGACTTGTTCTTGTAGTTTTTATAGGTACCATTTTTTGGATACATGCAACTTTTTGATTACTTTTACCAATTTTTGTAGGGTTAAAGTAACCAAAAGAAAGAAATTATGGCATTTGTTTTAAGCTGTTCATAACGTGGAATAAATAACATATTTTTATAGTTCAAGCCATTACGGATGCGGCGATGCCAAATATGTATGGTATATATATATATTATTATTTTTTTTAATAATAAAGGACGTGATAAGGGAAAAGGGCGATTGTGTTTTATTTTATTACTTGAAACTTTTTACAACTTTTTTTTAGCACCTCTAGGGGAGTTGAAGGTACAACTGTTAGATTTTTTGTTCGAGTACATTGCACTACCTATGTAGTGCAATGTATTAGATCTGTCAGTCATTCACAGACCGGCTTACGTAACGGCAGAGCAGGAAGTTATTGTTAGGCCTCCTGTTGCCATAGCAGAAGTCGGCAGCCTTGCGATTGCATGGCATGGCTGCCGATCTGCTACTAACCTCTAAGATGCAACGATCGCTGCATCGAAGTGGTTAATGGCAGGAATCGGAGCTAGCTCCCGTTCCAGGTGGATGTCAGCTGTAATATACAGCTGACATCCACCGCTAATGATGTTGGTTCAGCTCCTGAGCCGGCAGCTACAGAATCCTTTTAAGCCCTGCCTCCGGACGGGGTCTGAAAGATTTCATACCGGGAGGCTAGTGTTAGGCCTCCGGTTGCCTTTGCAGCCACCGGCGCCCCAGCAAATCACTTAAATGCAGCGATCGCTTTTGACCGCTGCTTTTAAGGGGTTCATTTCGGGGATCGGCGCAAACTTTGGTTCCCGCAATTACCCGAGGGTGTCAGCTGTAACATACAGCCAACACCCGCGGATGGTGGCACCGACTCAGCTTGAGGCGGTGTCCATCATTTGTCGTATGGATGCGGCAAAATGCAGGAAGCACTAGTTTTCCATGACGTATCCATACGACAAATGTCAGGAAGGGGTTAATGCCAAGGTCTAAGCTCTAGACCTAATATTCCAGCTACGACAAGCGTTTAACCCCTTAAACGCTAGAATTTTTTTTATTTTAACAATTAGTATATAACTGATTACACATCGTTTTCATTTTTTTACAAGTCAGAAAATATTTTAAAATTAGATGCTAATTTATAACATTTCCATGTGCTGGCCACTAGAGGGAGCAGTTCCCAAAATTGCAGCATGTCACTGTGGTAAACCAACTTCATTGATTTCTGCTGCAAATTTGGGATGAACACACTCCTCTAGTGTCCTCACACAATCCTCCCTCCCTTCTTCTGGCTAGTGCCAGGCGTGGGAGGGGTTTGAATGTGTTCAAACCGCCTACACTGCGTGCCGCCATTTTCTGAGCAACTGCACAGTGGTAGGAGGTTCTACAGCAAGCAGACCACTAACAAATTACCTGCTCCTGCCGCCACCTCCGCTGGTCTAGCAAGATCTTGTCGCCTACACTTCTCTTCCTTGCGCCTTCACTTCGTTGAATATATGGCCGGAAGTAGTCATCTTACTGTCCGGCAGTGGCTTCCGTTCCACATGAAAATGGCGCCGGATTTCGCTCTACGAACGAGCTTCGTTCTGGTCTATGTGGGAACTGCGCATGCACAGTTCACACAGACGGCGCACGCTTCTGAGAATGGAACGGCTCTTGTTCGCATTCTCTATGGGATTGTATGTGCCGTATAGCATCTTAGTATGTTTCAGTTAATCGACACATACAGAGATGAAAAAAAAAAATGGCAGCCCCCCATAGAGAAGTAAAAGTATGAATACATAAAAAAGTTGAAAGTGACAACATAAATAAAAATGTTGTTTACATTATATAAAAAGCAATATAATTACAAAAAAATCATGACACCTTCCCTTTAACCCCTTAAGGACGCAGCCTAGTTTGGGCCTTAAAGAGGCTCTGTCACCAGATTTTGCAACCCCTATCTGCTATTGCAGCAGATAGGCGCTGCAATGTAGATTACAGTAACGTTTTTATTTTTAAAAAACGAGCATTTTTGGCCAAGTTATGACCATTTTTGTAGTTATGCAAATGAGGCTTGCAAAAGTCCAAGTGGGTGTGTTTAAAAGTAAAAGTCCAAGTGGGTGTGTATTATGTGCGTACATCGGGGCGTTTTTAATACTTTCACTAGCTGGGCGCTCTGAAGAGAAGTAACATCCTCTTCTCTTCAGAACGCCCAGCTTCTGACAGTGCAGATCTGTGACGTCACTCACAGGTCCTGCATCGTGACGGCCACATCGGCACCAGAGGCTACAGTTGATTCTGCAGCAGCATCAGCGTTTGCAGGTAAGTCGATCTTACCTGCAAACGCTGATGCTGCTGCAGAATCAACTGTAGCCTCTGGTGCCGATGTGGCCGTCACGATGCAGGACCTGTGAGTGACGTCACAGATCTGCACTGTCAGAAGCTGGGCGTTCTGAAGAGAAGAGGATGTTACTTCTCTTCAGAGCGCCCAGCTAGTGAAAGTATTAAAAACGCCCCGATGTACGCACATAATACACACCCACTTGGACTTTTAAACACACCCACTTGGACTTTTGCAAGCCTCATTTGCATAACTACAAAAATGGTCATAACTTGGCCAAAAATGCTCTTTTTTTAAAAATAAAAACGTTACTGTAATCTACATTGCAGCGCCTATCTGCTGCAATAGCAGATAGGGGTTGCAAAATCTGGTGACAGAGCCTCTTTAAGGCTCAGAGCCCATTTTTCAAATCTGACATATTTCACTTTATGTGGTAATAACGTCGGAATGCTTAAACCTATCCAAGCGATTTTGAGATTGTTTTTTCGTGACACTTTGGGCTTCATGTTCGTGGTAAAATTTGGTCGATATATTCAGTCTTTATTTGTGAAAAATTGCAAAATTTAGAGAAAATTTACAAAAAATAGAATTTTTCAGAATTTAAATGCATCTGCTTGAAAAACAGAAGGTTATACCACCCAAAATAGTTACTAGTTCACATTTCCCATATGTCTACTTTAGATTGGCATCGTTTTTTGAACATTATTTTATTTTTCTTGGACGTTACAAGGCTTAGAACATAAACAGCAATTTCTCATATTCTTAAGAAAATTTCAAAAGCCTTTTTTTGAAGGTACCAGTTCAGTTCTGAAGTGGATTTGAGGGGCCTATGTATTAGAAACCCCCATAAAACACCCCATTTTAAAAACTAGACCCCTCAAAGTATTCAAAACAGTATATAGAAAGTTTTTTAACCCTTCAGGCATTTCACAGGAATTAAAGCAAAGTGGAAATGAAATTTGCAAATTTCATTTTTTCTGCTGAATTTCAATTTTATAAAAAAAAATTCTGTAACAGAGAAGGTTTTACCAGAGAAATACTACTAAATATGTATTGTCCAGATTCTGCAGTTTTTAGAAATGTCCCACATGTGGCCCTACTGCGCTCGTGGACTAAAACACAAGCCCCAGAAGCAAAGAAGCACCTAGTGCATTTTGAGGCCTCTTTTTTATTAGAATATATTTTAGGCAGCATGCCAGGTTTGAAGAGGTGTTGAGGTATCAAAACAATGGAAACCCACCAGAAGTGACCCCATTTTGGAAATTACACCCCTCAAGGAATTCATTTATGTTTTTTGTTATCATTTTGACCGCACAGTTTTTTCACAGCACCTATTTGAATTGGGCTGTGAAATGAAAAAAATGATCTTTTTTCCAATAAGATGTCATTTTTGATCAAAATTTCTTATTTTCACAAGGAAGAACATACCCCATTTTGTTGCCCAATTTGTCCTTAGTGCGGCAATACCCCATTTGTGGTGATAAACTGCCGTTTGGGCCCATGGGAGGGCTCAGAAGGAAAGGACCACCATTTGGCCTACTGGAGCTTTTCTGGTGCTAAGTCATGTATGCAGAAGCCCCTGAGGTACCAGTACAGTTGAAACCCCCGAGAAGTGACCCCATTTTAAAAACTACACCCCTTAAGACATTCATCTAGAGGTGTAGTGAGCATTTTGACCCCACAGGTACTGTGTAAAAGATAATGCGCAGCAGATGGTGCAGAGTGAGATTTGCAATTTTATATATATATATGGCATGTCAGTGTCCGATATATTGTGCCCAGCATGCGCCACCGGAGATATACACCCCTTAAATTGTAATGTGGGTTCTCCTGGGTACGGCAATACCCTACATGTGGCTGTTATCAGCTGCCTGGGCATACGGCAGGGCTCAGAAGGGAAAGATGAGGGGGGTAAGCTGTGCGGAGTGCATCAGGGTAAATTAAAAATCAAGGGATGCATGATACATTTTAAAACAATCTTTTATACAGAGCCCTGGTTTTTCGGGACACGTGTCACATTGGTATATTGTGACTTTCCTTATCCCCCTCTTATAGCAGACTCTGCACCTCTTTTGACTCTTTCCCGTTCCACCGGTTTGGGGAACTTCTCCTGGAAAGTGTTGCCCTGGTACGATGCGTGTGGCCTCGCTTCCAGAAGTACTGGGTGCCCCCCCTTCCTGGTCCCTAAAGATTAGATCTTGAAATTCCAGGAAAGTTCCCCTCTGTCCTGCACATCGACGTAGCACGTACGCATTGTACAAAGCCATCTGTATGATGTGCCCGGCCAGCTTCTTATACCACACCGCATGGCGCTGTAGGGCTTCAGGACTTGATTTGACAAGTCCATCCCTCCCATGTACCTATTGTAGTCCAGGATGCAGTCTGGTTTGGGGGTGGCCTTTCCTTCATATATCCTAAATCTGTAGGTATACCCTGATGCACTCTCGCACAGCTTATACATCTTCACGCCATACCTTGCCCTCTTACCCGGCAGGTACTCGCGGAATTGAACCCTCCCTTTAAAATGTACCAGGGACTCCTCAATAGAAATACACTTCTCGGGGGTGTATGCTTGGGAAAACCGGGCACTGAAACGGTCTGATAGGGGTCTCCGTTTATACAAACGGTCAAAACTGGGGCCATCTCGGGGTGGGCACGGCTCATTATCAGTATAATGTAAGAAGCGAAGTATTGCCTCATTTATTTTTGTTTTTTTAGGTTCCAGTTCAGTTCTGAAGTTGCTTTGAGGGGCCCATATATTAGAAACCCCTATCAAACACCCCATTTTAGAAACTAGACCCCTCAAAGTATTCACAACAGCATTTAGAAAGTTTATGAACCCTTTAGGTGTTTCACAGAAATTTAGAGCAAAGCAGAGGTGAAATTTACTTTTTTTTTTTTGTCAGAAAATCCTCTTTATTCCATTTTTTTTTATAACACAAAAGGTTTTACCAGAGAAACGCAACTTAATACTTATTGCCCAGATTCTGCAGTTTTGAGAAATATCCCACATGTGGCCCTAGTGTCATAATGGACTGAAGCACCGGCCTCCGAAGCAAAGGAGCACCTAGTGGATTTTGAGCCCTCCTTTTTATTAGGCACCATGTCCGGTTTGAAGAGGTCTTGTGGTGCCAAAACATTGGAAACCCCCCAAAAGTGACCCCAATTTGGAAACTAGACCCCTTGAGGAATCCATTGTAGTTTTCTTGGGGTGCATGCGGCTTTTTGATCAGTTTTTATTCTATTTTTATGTGGCGTGGTGACTAAAAAACAGCAATTCTACTATTGTTTTTTTATTCTATTTTTTTACAGCGTTCACCGTGTGCTATAAATGACATATTCACTTTATTCTGCGTGGCGATACGATTATGGCGATACCCTATTTTTATAGTTTTTTTTTATGTCTTATGGCGTTTGCACAATAAAATACGTTTTGTAAACAATCATTCACTTTTTGTGTTGCCTTATTCTAAGAGCCATAACGTTTTTTATTTTTCAATCAATAAAGCCGTGCGAGGACTTTTTTTTTGCGTAACGAACTGTAGTTTCGATCAGTACCATTTTTCGGTACATGCGACTTTTTGATCTCTTTTTATTCCATTTTTTGGGAGGTGAAGTGACCAAACAATTGTGATTGTGGTACGGTTTATTATTATTTTTTTTTATGGCGTTCACCGTGCGGGATAAATAAGAAAATAATTTTGTAGTTCAGGCCGTTACGGACGCGGCGATACCAATTATGTATAGTTTATTTGTTTGTTTATATATTTTTATTAATAATAAATGACTGATAAGGGAAAAAGGGGGATTTTTACTTTTAAAACTTTTATTTTCTTATTTTTACACAACTTTTTTTACTTTTTTTTTACTTTATTACTTTGTCCCACTAGGGGACTTGAGGGCAGGAGGCCCGGATTGCTATTCTAATACACTGCACTACATGCGTAGTGCAGTGTATTAGAACTGTCAGCTACTCACTGACAGCAAGCATAGTGGGTCCTGACGTTGTCATGACCCACTAGGCTTCCGTCTATATGGCATAGCCGGACGCCATTGTTTGGTGTCCGGTTGCCATAGTCACCATCGCCGGCCGCTATCGTGTAGCAGGCCGGCGATGGCGGATTAACCCCTAAGAAGCCGCGATCGCTATTGAACGCGGCTTCTGAGGGGTTAATCGGCGGGGGAGCTCCGCGATCGGTCCCGGCACATTGAGCAGTGATAGCCTGCTGTCGGAAACAGCAGCTATCACAGCAATGGAACGCGCCCCGCGCGAACGGCGCCGTGTTTACTCCATGACATACTATTATGTCATGGAGCGCGAACGATGCACTTACCATGACATAATAGTATGTCCTGGAGCATTAAGGGGTTAAGGACACGGCCAATTTTGGCCTGGAGAACAGAATTTTTTTTTATATTTTCCTCTTTGCATCCCGACGCCCATAACTTTTTTTATTATTTTTGCGCGACGTAGCTGTATGAAACTTTGTTTTTTGCGGTACCAATTTTTTGGTACAAATACATTATCGTTTAATTTATATACATTTTTATTTTGGTGAAAATGCAGAAAAAAAAAAAAAGCAGTTCCGCTGCAGTTTTAATATTTTTTTTTTACACCATACACCGATCATAAATAATGTTATACATTTGTTTTTCAGGTTGTTACGGTCGTGGCGATACCAAATATGTCTATATTATTTCATGTATTGAGACTTATATTTTAAAACGTTTATTGTAAAAAATTGGTATTTGTGTATTTTTTTACTTTTATTTAAAGTGTAGCTAAACGTTCGACAAACTTCTGACATGTCAGAAGTTTGGATTGGTGGGGGCCGAGCACTGAGACCCCCACCAATCGCTAGAACAAAGCAGCTGAAGTGCTCGTGTGAGCGCTCAGCTGCTTCGTGTCTGTTCGGCTTTTTCCGGAAAGCCGATGTATCGGAGTACAGGCTCATAGACTTTCTATTGAGTCCGTACACTGATACATTTATTTCCAGAAAAAGCCGAACAGACACGAAGCAGCTGAGCGCTCAGCTCCTTAGTATGCCCTAACAACAGAAAATATGTTCAGACAGACCCGGGGTCCTTCAGTGGAGCCTTAGGCTATGTTCACACGGAGTATTTTGGGGGAGGAATATCTGCCTCAAAGCTCCAAACGGAATTTTGAGGCAGATATTCCTCCCCCAAAACACTCCGTGTGAATAGCAATTATCGCGCCGTTTTTCGCCCGCGGCCATTGAGCGCCGCGGGCATAAAACACGCTTTCTCCTGCCTCCCATTGAAGTCAATGGGAGGTCGGACGCGGAAGCGCCCGAAGATAGGGCATGTCGCTTCTTTTTCCCGCGAGGCAGTTTTACTGCTCGCGGGAAAAAGACGCCGACGCCTCCCATTGAAATCAATGGGAGGCGTTCTCGGGCCGTTTCTGCCGAGTTTTGCGACGCGGTTTCCGCGTCAATAAACTCGGCAAAAGACCCCGTGTGAACATAGCCTTAGCCATACAAGTTATGTTCTTTGATTGCGTCACAGGGATTTTTTGTGACGCAAAGGGCAGTCCCCCCCCTCCTCTGAACGCCGCGGTCAGCTTTGATCACGGCATTCAAGGGGTTAACGGCGTAGAGAAGAGATTTCTCTTCTTTCCGACGTTAGAGCGGGGCTGCGGCTGTGTACTACAGCCATTGCCCCGCTCCTGATCGTGCGCGGACACTGGCTGTTACACAGGACGAGAATGCTCGTCCTAATGTGCGAAGTACCTACCGCTCAGGACGAGCACTCTCATCCTATGTCGGCAACCAGTTAAAGTTATGACGTAGTACGTGCGTACTTGGTAGTGAAAAGGTGTGTACTCTTCATTAGTGCGCATGTAAGCCATACAAAATGTGGCATAAGTAAGAGAACTGTAAGACTTAGGGTATGTGCACACGCTAGCTTCCTTTTACGTCTGAAAATACAGACTGTTTTCAGGAGAAACCAGCTGCGTTGTTTCAGACGTAAAAGCTCCTCCTCGCATTATGTGAGGCGTCTTTGACGCCCGTAATCTTGAGCTGCTCTTTATTGACTTCAATGAAAAACGGCTCAAATTACGTTTCAAAGAAGTGTCCTGCACTTCTTTGCCGTGGCAGTCATTTTACACGTCGTCGTTTGACAGCTGTCAAACGACGACGCGTAAATTACTGGTCGTAGGCACAGTACGTCGGCAAACCCATTCAAAGGAATGGGCAGATGTTTGCCGACGTATTGTAGCCGTATTTTCAGGCGTAAATCGAGGAATAATACGCCTCGTTTACGCCTGAAAATAGGTCGTGTGAACCCAGCCTTAGGCCTCATGCACACGACCGTAAAAACTCCCGTTATTACGAGTTGTAATTACGACCCGTAATAACGGGCTCATAGACTTCTATTGGCCACGGGTACCTTCCCGTTTTCTTACGGGAAGGAGCCCGTGCCGTTGAAAAAGATAGAACATGTCCTATTTCAGGCCGTAATAACCGCACGGGCAGCCCATAGAAGTCTATGGAGCTCCCGTAATGACGGGTGGCTACATGTGTGCACCCGTCATTACGGCAGCGTTGCTAGGCGACGTCAGTAAAGTCACTGCCCAGGGTGCTGAAAGAGTTAACTGATCGGCAGTAGCTCTTTCAGCACCCTGGACAGTGAATTCCGATCAGAATATAGAGCAACCTGTAAAAAAAAGACGTTCATACTTACCGAGAACTTCCTGCTTCCTCCAGTCCAATCTCTCGGCCGTTGCCTTGGTGACGCGTCCTTCTCGACATCCGGCCCTACATCCCTGGATGACGTTTCAGCCCATGTGACCTCTGCAGCCAATCACAGGCGAATCACATGCTGCAGCGGTCACATGGACTGCCACGTCATCCAGGGATGTCGGGCTGGATGTCAAGAGAGGGACGCGTCACCAAGGCAACGGCCGGGTAAGTATGAATGTCTTTTACCTCAGAAAGGGCTGCCCCTTCTCTCTATCCTGCAGATAGAGAAGGGGCTGCCGATTAGTGCAGTGAAACTTTGCATCGAAAACGTGCCCGTAAATACGGGTGGAATATTGGTGATTCCGGAACCGTATTTACGGGCACGGGTCCGTAAATACTGGTGCAAAACGGGTCGAATACGTGTGACACCGGACCCGTATTTACACCAGTATTTACGGGTGGGAAAAATACGGTCTTGTGCATGAGGCCTTAGGGTATCCAAAACGTCTGAAAATACGGAGCTGTTTTCAAGGGAAAACAGCTCCTGATTTTCAGCCGTTTTTTACGCAAACTCGCGTTTCTTTACGGCCGTTTTTGGAGCGGTTTTTCTATAGTCAATGAAAAACGGCTCAAGAAGTGACATGCCGTTTTTCGAGGGCATTTTTTTACGTGGCCGTTTTTCAAAACGTCAGCGTAAAAAGACGCCCTGTTGGAACAGAACGCCGTTTTTCCCATTGAAATCAATGGCCAGATGTTTGGAGGCGTTCTGCATATGATTTTTCGGCCACTTTTCTGCTACGGTCTCAAGCTACAGATTTTTTGCAACGAAAACTGTTGCTGAAAATCCACAGTGTTCACGTTACGTGTGAACTTACCCAAAGGCTACAGGCACACGTTGTGGAATCTGGTGCAGAAAATTCACACAAAAATTAGGCAATATTGCAGGCAAAATCCACTCCTAATAGGGTATGTTCACACACACGCCATATCCACCCTTGGCGCCGCAGGTAATTCTGGCAATTGACAAATTGCGGATTAAAAGTACTTACCGCAGGTCAATTTGAGCGTTTTCTCCACTCATTTACGCAGCGTGGATGAGATTTGTTCAAACCCCATCCATCTGCTGCTACGCTGGGGATTTTCCACAATGAAATCTGCTGTTGAAAATCTGCAGTATTTGTGCCAGTGCTTTTTTTTTTTTAATGTGTTTTTAGTTGCTGATGTGGAAATAGGTGCAGTTTTTTTTAAATAAACTTTTCAGATAGAATTCTAAGGCAAAAACACAAAATAGATTAACATGCTACAGATTTTAAAAAACGCACTGCAGGCCAATTTACACGTGGAAAAATTCTGCACCGTGTAGACGAGATTTCTTAATCTCTTACTATGCTGGTACTGTATTACACTGTGAAAATCTGCATGTAATACGCATTGTGTGCATTTGGCCTAAGGCTTGGTTCACATGTCGCAGTCACAATACCTGTTTTGCTGCGTCTCACGGCTCAATAGCTCACTTTTGGCAAACCAAAAAAAAATAAATATATATATATATAGACAGTTTGACCGCGACCTGTGAACCCAAACTTAATTAACGTAATGCAGTTACGCACAGCAGCTAATGCACCTGATTGGTTGATATGGGGCTGCACAACTATATAAAGTTACTCAATACCTGACTAGGATGCCAGCATTGCCAATAGAAGAAACCGCCGAACATTTACATGAGCTGTAGAACGTAAAAAGCCGCCGTAGGAGGGCCAGAACTGCGTGCGGAATCACGTGTCCGAGACAACCCCGCCCACGTCACTATTGGAGCAGTAAACGTTAACGCGGTCAACGGCCAGGTCCGAAATTCAAACTTTTACCGCCCACTTCCTTTCTCCCGCCAGTGGAGACCGTGCAAATAGTTAAATGACTGAAAAACGGCAGCGGTTTCGGTGGTCTGGCGGTAGACAGTTTCCGGTCTACCAAACGGTTAAACAAATATGTACGGATATGTGATATACAGGCCCGTTTATAACAGACTCTCTGAGGACATAAGTCGATACTGTACTACTGGGCAGTCTGAGGTAAAATGCTTAAAGCGACACTAAAATTCCATAAAGCGAGCAGCTTCACTGACACCCGTGCGAGCCAGGAGGAAAATAAGTAGTTGTGCGCGCGCCCGACACAGGAAAAGCAGAACAAAGGATCCGGAGAGCGCGACTGGATAAGGGGGAACTGCTGGCGCCGGCTTCGTTTCCCTCTCTGCGCCCTCATTGGCTCTTCTTGCTTAGAGCGCCGCTTCAGCAACCAATGAGGAAAGTGTGGTTAGGCGCCGGTGTGGGCGTGGTAGTAGCCGGGGATAGGTGGATCAGGGAGGTTAGTTTGGCGCCCGGGACCGGTGCGGCTGAGTGAGCTTGGTGGTCACATACTCGTTTGGGGGTGAAAGAGAAGAACCGGCGGAAGAGGAGGAACGACAGAGGAGACCGTCACTCATACGGTAATTCACGCTTGTCCAGTGTGCTGGTTACAGTGGGTTATAGTATGGGCCCTGTATGAGTGCAGGCGAGGACAAAGGGGCCGCCCCCAGCTAGGGAGGAGGCGGGGCTTCCTGCAACAGCAGAGCCACCCTGCACTTTAGGGATGTAGGTATAGGGTCAGTATAAGGACAGGTGCTGCTCGGGTACGTAGACTGATGTGAAGTTTCCCCTGTGAATGTAATGCGCTGTGCATGCGGCGGCTCTACCGGTGCTGCAAGCGTCAAAGTGTGACTGTCACATTATGAATGAGAGCGGTGCATGAAATCTTTCTGACATATGTCTGACTCACTCTCCGATTAGGTGCAGTGCAAAGTTCAAGGCGTCTGCAGCGTATTAGAAAGTAACAGCGCTTACAATAAAACTTTATTACATACTGTTGTTTTTGACAAGTTATAACTCCAAATCAGACAAGTAAAACTTTTTATTTTTTACTAAGCAATCATTCTTGTATCTTATTACTGTATGTGACTACCAAGCTCTCATTCAATATTTGTGGTCGGTGCATTTTTATAAGGTGGCAGAAAATGCTGCTCCATCGGTAGGACAATTGTCAG
Source organism: Rhinoderma darwinii (assembly GCF_050947455.1). Lineage (NCBI taxonomy): Eukaryota > Metazoa > Chordata > Amphibia > Anura > Rhinodermatidae > Rhinoderma > Rhinoderma darwinii. The sequence continues at coordinate 260,483,315 of NC_134691.1, read as the reverse complement.
GTGGTCCTGTCCGGTTTTGAGGGTTGTAGTGGTGCGCACACTTGTGTAGACAGTTGCAAGAAGATGTCACATGTCAGATTATAGTATGTGCACGACGCCTTAACGATAAATCCATGGCCTTGTCACTAAGCTTCAGAATTTGCGTGTGACAATATCTTCCGCCTAAATAGATGTCACTGTCCACATCTGCATCGAGTGTTTTTGTTTATTTTTAACAATAGAAGTCAATGGCATCAGTAGCAGTAAATGTCTTATTTTCAGTAAGCACAATAAACGACTTCTGCCTCAACTGTATGGAAAAACGTGGTGTAAACCAGCGGCAAACCTTTACTTGGATCCTCGTTCTGTGCTGCAGAACTACATGGGAAACGTCCGACTCATTTCAAGCGTAGGACACGAGAGCAAGTCACACGTTTTTCTTTTGCTATGACAGTCATGGCGTGCTGGTGGCAATAATGTCTAACTTTTTTTTCGTTTCTTCATAGTTCTATCAAATGTGAAATTATATTTTGTACAAAGGTATATGGAGAAAATTGGTTAGTGGGAAAGTTCTGTAAATCGTACACTAGCCACAATTCATTCAGACCTCCTTCACACAGCGTATTCAACTGCATTCAAAAAACAAAACCCATGCTTTTGGTGGCATTTTTCCTGGCACTTTTCAATGGTTCTATAGAGAAGCCTATGAAAAATACCACACACAGAGCACGCTGCCCCTTTATCAACCCTTCTACACCAGTTTTTTTTGGCATAGAAAAGTCGCAATGGGGCCCAACGGTCGCAATTGGCGTTGGATTTGAAAAGGGGGCGTGACCACAGGCGCCCAAGAAAGTTATTATAATTTATGCCAGAAAACTGGCTCAAATTCTAGTGGAAATTTCACTCTGTGGGTCGTAGCAAGGTAGAGGCCAGTGCAGGGCCTCATGCCTTACTCCCCCATTTGGACAATTAAAGTGTAACTAAACGTTTGATAAACTTCTGACATGTCAGAAGTTTGGATTGGTGGGAATCCGAGCACTGAGACCCCCCAACAATCGCTAGAACGAAGCAGCTGAAGCGTTCGTGTGAGTGCTCAGTCGCTTCATGTCTGTTTGGCAGGTGAATTGGAGTTACAGAAACCGCATAGCACAGCGAGCTATGCTGTTTTTGTAATTCCTGGGTTCTGGAAACCGGGTAGCTCGCTTTGCTGCACTGTTTTCGTAACTTCTATGGGAGTTACGGAAACAGCATAGCAAACTCGCTTGGCTATTTCCGTAAACCCGGCCACCTCGTAAATCGGTGTCCGGAGCCCAGTGGCAGAAGTTAGGATCGGGGTCCCGTTCTAGCAATAGATGCGGTACCAGTTCTGGTACCCGCACCTATCGGACGTTTATGGTACTATGGATATGCCATAAATGTCTGAGTTGGGGATAACCAATTAAGGTCTACTAATAGGTCACAAACTGTACTAGCGAAATGCACGTGACTGCAGCACGCTTATTGTCTTGTCTGCAGCGACTTACATGACTGTGATGATGTGGTTGTAGGCCCTTTGAGTGTGGCGCTTCATCAATATGATAGGTGGGAGGTCTGCCGCAGCGTAGTCTTATGTAGTCCGGGACCTAGTCCAATGCTGCTGGCTGAACTGCCGTACTACCGCTAGAGCGGGGGAACCCACCCCTTTCCTAAGCTCCTCTGCACTAGCATCAGTATGTTGATGCTATGTGTGTAGGACCTAGTTCCATGGCAACCAGGAAGCCAGGCACTCAGTACTGCAGAATAAACTTTATTCTGCAGAACTGACTGAAGCGCCCGTCGGCGATCGGCGGGTTGGCGTCCTCTGGTATACAGAGAAAAGATCCAAATTAAATTTAATTATGCGTGGGCTAATGTTTTCGTGCAGGAGTTGATCTGAAATGTCCAAATTCCTTATTTTGTATTTTAGGTTACATAATGTCTTATTTAGTCATTAACACATTGCTGACACGCTTCCGACTGAGAAAAAAATGTCATGGATAAAACCGGCACATGTGGCTGTATTGTAGAAACCATACAGATACTGTAATAGCAAATGTTACATATTTGAGCAATTTCTTAAAGGGGTTGTCCAGTCCCTAAAAATAGTTGGCCTGTTCTCTGGATAGGCCATCGATATCTGATCAGTTTCCGACTCCCGGGACCCCCGCCGATCAGCTGTTTTGAAGAGGCTGCAGTGCTCGTACGAGCGCTGCTTCCACTTCATTCCTTGCTTGTACTACCAATCGCCAACACACTTGTAGCGGAGGTTCACAGTATTACATCCATTTTCCCATTCACTTCAATAGGAAAAGGCTGTAATACTGTGTGCCGCCACTACAAGTATGTCAGCGATTCACAGTGTGAGCAGATAAGGAAGTGGAAGCAGCGCTTGTACGAGCGCTGCGGCCTCTTCAAAACAGTTGTTCGCGGCTGGTCCAGGGAGTCGGACATTGATCAGAGATTGATGGTCTATCCTGAGGACAGGCCAACAATTTTTAGGGACTGGACATCACCTTTAATCATGTTCTACAATAATGGGTTTTTATAATCGCTCACAAAATGCAGGTTTCTGTTGCAAACTATATTCAAAAGCTCAATGAATCTTGTATATTTTTGTAGATTGCCTTTCTATGCTCATATATATTTAAAATGTATCGGATTTAGAACCTAAATCCTCTCATGACCTTCCTGAATGAGCACAAAGATTCTTACTCTGTGGTTGGGGAAAGGCTTTTATATTATTGCATATTTTATTAAATATTGTCTACAGAAAAGTGATTGAGCAATATATCATGAAACTATCATGCCTCTTCTCAATTACCAATGTTACTTAGGGGAATGAGAAACGCTGACATGCATGTTTTTATGAAGTGTGTAGTCTGTACTCTTTGTGTCTAGAGAGGCAGATACCATTGATGTCACAAGGCAAGATTATTTGAATTTACATAGTGTTATACTTTCAATAGCAAGCTTCTGATCATGATAAAAAACCATTTGATTATTATCATAACACAGGGCTCATTCACATGGCTGTATGTATTACAGTTCTGTTTTGGTACAGAGCCGTAATAATGCTGCCATAGAGGTCCATGAGGCCTTTACTGTATTCTTCCAAATTCAGATGGAAGTGCTTTCTGTCTTCATACAAGAAAAAATTGTGCCACGTTCTATTGGGCACACAAACATTCACAACAAGTTTCTTTGGGTGGTTTTATTAATTGGAATAAAATGTGAAAGTCTCCTAATATATTGTATAAGTGTTGTAGTCTTTCTACTATTTTTCGTGTTTGTATTCTTAAAGGGAACCTGTCACCAGCATTTCACCTATTAAACCAGCAATACCTGGTGGTAGTGGGTGAAAAATCATTTCTATATAACCTATAATTGTCTTCTTAGTCGGCTCTGTAGCTTTAGTATTCAGTTTTTTAGTTTACCCACACCGTATGCTAATGAGCATAAAAGAGATCCTCAAGTTTTTCCAAGTTTACCCCGCCTCCTTTCTTTTGATTGACAGCTACTCTCCTTTACCCAGCGCACTAAATCCCACACTTGTGCATTGATGTCCTCTTCTGGTGTGTGCGCACAAAGGGACACCGGATTATTACGATAAAAGGCGCAAAATGTTTGCAGACCGTTATTTACAGTCGGAGGAGGCGTTTAGGAGCGGGGATAATGGTAATGAACTTTTGATAGCAGCGGCCAGTGAGGGATAAGTAAAGTTCAATAGGTGAAATGCTGGTGACAGGTTCCCTTTAAGTTTTCAAATTATGAATATTTGTGATTTCAAGTGTGTTACATGACTAATCCATGGAGGTATAATGTGCAGGGATGTAGCTGCCTTGCTGTTAACTGGAGGGCATAGATTAGAGAACCGTTTTTACCTCATGGTGTATTTACTTTGAGATACAAGTTTATATACAGTACGTGTGTTAAGGTCCTATTACACAGGCCGTGAAAATGAGCGCCGATCAACAAGATAGCTCGTTGATCGGCACTCGTTTGCTCCTTTCACGAGCAATTCTAGGTTATGTATAGGGACAAGCGATTGTTACCACGATCGTTCATCTCCATACGTTTTCATCATGTCGGCAGCACATCTCACTGTTTACACAGGGAGATGTGCTGCTGACGCCGATAATATTTAATGCTGCATAAACGAGCAGATCAGACTATGAACGAGCGTTTGATCGTTCATCGCCTGATCGTTGCCCTGTTTACATTGGGCAATGATCGAAAACGAGTGTTCATATGGCCGCTGTAAAAGGTCATTTTAAGGCTACGTTCACACATAGAGTAATTGCAGATTTTCCGTTAGGATTCGCGGACAGGAAATCTGCAGCGTAAAACAGTAGCAGCAAAGTGGTTGAGATTTAAAAAATTTGATCAACACACTGCAGGAAATTTTCATGCATAAATTGACCCAGGGTGAAGATTTTTTAATCCACAGCATGTCAGTTTTTTTTCTCCGTAACGGCTGCATATTTGTTGCGGACTTTCCCCATTGCGTTTGATGGGAAAGTGAAAAAATAGCAAGTGTTGCGTTTTTTTGCTGGGGGAAGCTGCGCGTTTGCAGCAAAAGTAAATAATGAAAGAAAAAAAAAAGTCCATACTCCCCTTCCCTAGCATTCACATAGCAACTCTTTACTAATTCCTGCTGCAGCCGATCACAGGCTACAACGGACTCATGGGAGAAAACATCGTCCCAGGAGGCTGGCAGCACAGACACCAGCCCTGGGAGGAGTGACCTGTCACATTAGGAGACCGGGGGTGAGTATGGAGGTTTTTTTTCTTAATATTTCCTGATCTGGTTTCCTCAGCGGCAAATCCGATTTATGTAAACATGTCCTGGTAGTTTAGAGTTTCATTGTGCTCTAGTTGCCTTATCAAGGGAAAGACCGAATAAAGGCTTTCCATGTGCTAGCCTTCATAAATTCGTTGGTACTTGTTTTTGTGTAATTAAAAAAAAAAAAAAGCGCTTTCATTTGTTCCTCTTTGTTCTAATAAAGTTTGTAGTTAAAAAAAGAAGGCAAACTTTTTGGAGGCATGGTGGACTCATCCCATGTCATGATGGATCCATCAAGTGGATGCTATGAAATGAAGCCATGACGCCAGTGTAAAAGGAGCTTGAAGGGTGTTCGGCCGGTGCAGCGAGCACCAATCAACGAGACCTCGTTAATCGGCGCTCGTTTGCTCCTGTCACACGGATGTATGTATGGGGACAAGTGGTCGTTACACCGATCGCTCATCCCCATACGTTATCATGTCGGCATCGCATCACCCTGTTTAGACAAACAGCTATAATATTTCACTTTTTTTTTTTTTAGAACGATATGATCATCTGCTGATCGCTGCCCTATCAGGAACGAGCATTCTATGAACGCTTGTCTGCCCAATAATTGCCCAGTGTAAAATGGCCTTTAGAATGAGCAGATCAGTTAGCTTCGTCTACAGTACCAGTCAAAAGTTTGGACACACCTTTTTGTTCCATGTTTTTTTTTCTTTTTTCTACATTGTAGACGTTGAAGAAACATGTATGGAATTAAGTAGTAAACAAAAGCATTAAACAAACCAGAATTAGTATTTTAAGGTTTTTCAAAGTAGCCCCCTTTTGCTTTGATGATCGCTTTGCACACGCTTGGCATTCTCTCAATCTGCTTTATGAGGTAGTCAGCTCGAATGGTTTTCAATTCAGGGCTTGTCCATGTGTAACGGAATTGCTGAGTATTTGCGGACAGAAAATACGCAGCAGAATGCAGTAGCAGCAAAGTGGGTGAGCTTTAACAAATTTCATCCACACACTGCGTAAAATTTCTGAGCAGAAATTCACCTGCGGTGCGTATTTTTCGTACTACAGCATGTCAATTCCTGCTGCGGAACGTGAACTCAATTGCTGCGTTTTTCTGAGGAAATATCGCCATCACCCAGCATTGAAAAAACGCAGCAATATCTGCACCATTTTTTGCAATAAAAAACGCAGAAAATGGTGCGGTTTTTCCGCAGCGGAATTTGTTCTAATTTCTGCATTACGTTTGCACAAGCCCTAACAGGTATGCCTTGTTGAGTTAATTTGTTGTATTTCTTTCCTTCGTAATGTTTGAGATCATCAGTCGTGTTGTGCAGAGGTAGGATTGGTACACACTTCCCTACAGTGTTTAGCCCTACTCAACCACTGTTCTAGTTCACATTATGGCAAGAACCACTCAAATAAGTAAAGAGAAACAACAGTCCATCATTACTTTAAGACATGAAGGTTAGTCAAATCCCGTAAAATTTAAAGAACTTTGAAGGTATCCTCTAATGCAGTCATGAAAACCATCAAATGCTATGATCAAACTGACTCTCGTAAGGAGCGCCCTCGGAAAGAAAGACCAAGAGTTACCTCTGCTGCAGTTAAGTTCGTTACCAGACTCAGAAATCGCAAATGAACAGCACCTCAGATTAAGGCTGTGTTCACATTCGCGTTCCTTTCTGCTGAGGGGTTCCGTCGGAGGTTTCCGTCAGCTTAACCCCTCAACGGAAAGGCAAACTGAAACCTTCGCTTGAACTCAATGGTGACGGAAACCTATCTAATGTTTTCCGTTTGTCACCGTTGTGACAGGGTTCAGTCGTTTTGACTGACTCAATAGAGCAATCGACTGCGCTATTGGTTCCGTCAAGAACAACGGAACCCTGTCACAACGGTGACAAATGGAAAGCTTTAGCGATGTTTCCGTCACCATTGAGGTCAATGGTGAGGGAATTGGAAGCTAAGGTTTGTTTGCCTTTCCGTTGAGGTGTTAACCAGACGGAAACCTCAGCCGGAACCCCTCAACGGAAGGGCAACGCTGATGTGAACAGGCCCTAAGCATATGTGCATCACAGAGATAAAGTGCTAGACACATCTCAACATCAATTGTTCAGAGTAGATTTTGAGAATCAGGCCTTTATGGTTGAATTGCTGCAAAGAAGCCACTACTGAGGAATAACAAGAAGAAGAGAATTGCTTGGGCCAAGGAATGGACACTAGACGAGTGGCTATCTGTACTTTGGTCTAATGAGTAAAAATGTGATATTTTTTTTGTTCCATCCACCATGTCTTTGTGAGACGCATGAAAAGGTGAGCGGATGTTTTTTACATGTGTGGTTCTCACCGTGAAGCATGGAATTGGTGTGGGGGTGCGCTGGTGACGTTCTTGGTGATTTATTCAAAATTCAAGGAGCACATAACCAGCATGGCTACCACAGCATTCTGAAAAAACATCTGGTTTGCGCTTAGTCGGACCATCATTTGTTTTTCAACAGGACAAGAACCGCAAGCACACCTCCAGGTTATGTAGGGCCTATTTCACCAAGAAGTCGAGTGATTGAGTGCTGCATCAGATGACATGGCCTACACAATTACCCGACCTAAATCCAATTGAGAAGGTTTGGGATGAGTTGGACCGCAGAGTGAAGGAAAGCAGCAAGAAACAAAATCATAGAACATATTCTGATTTAAAGGGGTTGTCCGAGATTTAATGATTGTGTTAATGCTTGTAATTTATAAATGTAAATACATTTGTAATATACTTACATTTTCCAAAGTGGCCCCATTTCCAGATCCTGCCGTGGGGTACTTTATTTTTCTAGGATGTTACAAGGCTTATAACTTTAGCAGCAATTTCTCCCATTTTCAAGAACATTTCAAAAGGTTTTTTTTTTTTTCAGGGACCAGTTTAGTTCTGAAGTGGCATTGAGGGCTTTATATATAGAAAGTCCCCATAAATGACCCCACTTTAAAAACTGCACCCTTCAAAGTCTTCAAAACAGCGTTTTAGAAAGTTTCTTAACCAATTAGGCGTTTCACAGGAATTAAAGCAAAGTAGAGGTGAAATTCAGAAATGTAATTTTTATTTTGCTGAAATTAATTTGTAATACATTTTTTTTTCTGTAACACAGAAGGTTTTACCAGAGAAACGCAACTCCATGTTTATTGCCCAGATTTTGCCCTCTTTTTTTTAGAAATATCCCACATGTGACCCTAGTGTCCTAATGGAATTAAAGGATTATTCCCAACATAAAGATCAATTTTCTAAGCCCTAGAAACGTAAAAATAAACATATTTCTAAATACCTTCTGTTTTCTTTAGTGCAGTGTTTGTAACATATGCCCTCCTCTGAATAGCATCTGATGTATTTCGTTGTGCTGGTCGGTTCCATGGAAACTACCATTGCAGGCGTTTCCTTCATTATGTCGCGCCTGCGCACTTCTCCTTCCTATTCTGTAGCGTGAGCGCGCATAACACGGACACCCTTTATGCTGAGGACACCGTATCAGCTGCTATGGCTGATACACTGCTAGTTACACCGCTGGGTAAAGGGGTGAAGCACACGGTGGGGGTGTTCTGAAAGACAGCTATAATTCGCTGTGAATGGTGTAGGGCAGCCCGCTCTATGTATTATCATGGCGTTACAAATAGGCTGCTACCAGGCTATATAGGCTGTGCCTCATGATTTACGCATTATCCCTCCATGTTTTACACACTGCACCCACACTTCATGCATCACTCACATTCCTGACCCTTTCAGTACTGCCCCCTATATTTTACACATGTTATTCACCACTCAATACTGCCACCTATATTTCACACATATTATTACTACTTGCACATTATACACAATTCATTTATTTTTTTACTACATATCCCATGCACCACACACCACTCCCCTCAAGGCTAGTGGGAGTGGCTATTATTATTTAACACACCTGAGCACTTTCCTTCAGCAGCATTTTTGACCTGGCTGCGTCCTGTTGGGATTATACCTGCCCAATTTGTAGGATGGCCATTTTTTGTGTTTTTAATCTTATTATATGTCCCACTTCTTTTCTGTGGTTATGAATGGTGTATCGTAGCCGTCTCGGGAGCGTGCAGATACAGCAAGCAGCGTTATCATTTTATTACAGTGCCGCTTGCTGGTCAACAGTGATATAAAGGGACATATTTAGTATAGGGATGCATGATTCATCGAAACTTCGATACTGTTTTCGATACCGTGCACCCTCAAACGGTTCGATACCATTATTTCATGGATTTCGATACTAAGCTGTGCGGCCACACAGCTTAGCATTGTAACACATAACATAACAGAATGTATGAGAGCGGGGCTGCGGCTGTGCAGTACAGCCATTTCCCAGCTCCTGAGTCCTCACAAGCGCGCGCGGTCAGCATGACGTGATGCGGCCGGCGCTGCACTTAGGGTATTTGCACATGACCATTTTTCAGGCGTAATGGAGGCATTTTACACCTCGAATTAAGCCTGTAAAGACTGCTCCAATATGTCGGCAAACATCTGCCCATTGCTTGCAATGGGTCTTACGATGTTCTGTGCAGACGAGCTGTTATTTTACGCGTCGCTGTCAAAAGACGGCGCGTAAAATTACTGCCGTGTCAAAGAAGTGCAGGGCACTTCTTGGGACGTAATTGGAGCCGTTTTTCATTGACTCCAATGAAGAACAGCTCCAATTACGTCCGTAAAAGACGCCGCGAAAGACACGAGTACGAGCAATTACGTCTGAAATTCAGGAGCTGTTTAATTCTGAAAACAGCTCTGTAATTTCAGACGTAATTGGCGTTGTCATGTGCACATACCCTAAGGGGGGATTCACACGAACGTGATTTTTGTCCGTGCAGCCCGCATGGTTTTCAAGCGGGTCGCACGGACCTATGCAAGTGTATGGGGCAGTGCAGACAGTCCGTGAGTTTTGCGCAGCGTTAGTCCGCTGCGTAAAACTCGCAACATGATCTATATTTCTGCGTTTCTCGCGCATCACGCACCCATTGAAATCAATGGGTGCGTGAAAATAACGCATGCCCCACGGAAGCACTTCCGTGGGACAAGCGTTATTCGCGCAACAGCTGTCAAACTCTGAATGTAAACAGAAAAGCACATCGTTGATCGGCGCTCGTTTGCTCCTGTCACACGGAGCTATGGATGGGAATGAGCGGTCGTTACTCCGATCGTTTGTCCCCATACATTATTATCATGTGTAAAACCCCCTTTAATAGGTTCCCGACCGCTGGCTGTGTATATATATATATATATATATATATATACATACATACATACATACGCGGTCAGGGTCTCTAAAGTCCGCCGATTGCGTGCACACAGCTCTATGCCCTGGCTGTTGCTAACAGCCATGGGCACTGGGCAGAATGTCAGGGGCCAATCTTTTGGCCCCTGAACATGTGATCGCTGTTACAACCAATCACAGCGATCACATGCATTTGTACGTATAAAACAGTGTGCACGCGATCGCATGCACACAGCCCTGTGCCCACGCTGTTACCAACAGCTCTGGGCACTGGGCAGAGTATCGGGGACCAATCTGATGGTACCTGAACATGTGGTCGCTGTGAAAACCGCGACCACATTTGTTTTATTTTTACTTTTCTGGCAGTAAATCTCCTGCCTCTTTTCTTCTCCTCAAACATTGTTTCAGTTTGAGGAGAAGAAGAGACTCGAGAGAATTGCTGCCAGAAGAATACAGTGAAAAAAAATACAGTTACACTATAAAACATTCTCTGTATAGATAGATTTCTATCTATCTATACAATCTATCCATCTATCTTTTTTTCTATCTACCTTTCTTTCTTTTATTCTATTAGAATAGGCAGGTAGGGAGTATATAATTATATATATCTCCACATATATATAATATATATATATATATAGCAATAGCGGTTTATTTTTTTGTTAGCGGTAGTGTAGATCTATATACCAGTTAGTTTGTGTGTTTTATATTTAAAAAAAATGTGTTTAGTTAGTGTTAGTGACGTTATGGCGAGGAAGTTGTTTAGCGCCGAGGAGGCATATGCCATGCTGTGGTCTGAGTCGGAGACCGCATCAGAGATGGAACCTGTTTTGGGCAGTGACGATGATAGCGTCACTTCAGGTTCATCTTCAGGGGACGTTGTCCCTGATGCAGTTGAAACTGCAGAACATGTAAGCGCAGGGCCAAGTAGCGCTGTAGCACGGGACAGCCTGGTCCCTCTAGTCCAGGCTCTTGTATGGGCACCTGCCCCATCTTTTGGGCCTAGAATCCACGGATTTACTGCCACTCCTGGCATAACCGTGGACAATACAAATTTTGTCCAAATGGATTACTTCCATTTATTTATAACGGACGACATCCTAAATCAGATTGTCCACGAAACAAATTTATATGCCACTCAATATATAAGGCAGAAACCTTCATCCACCCATGCCAGAGATTGGACGCCCACCAATTTGCAGGAATGAAAAAAATTTTTGGGGCTCACCCTAAATATGGGTATTGTCAAAAAGCCCTCCATTAGGTCTTACTGGTTAACAAGACCCGCACAAGCCACCCCAGTATATTCTGCAGTAATGCCCAGGTCTCGTAATGAGACAATAATGAGGTTCCTCCACTTCAATGACAACGCACAGGCCCCCCCAAGTACCGATGCAAACCGGGATCGGTTGTTCAAAATTAGACCGCTAATTCCCTGAATAATTTATTTCTGCAACTCTACACCCCTGAGCAGAATGTAAGTGTGGACGAATCCCTCCTCAACTTCCATGGAAGACTTATCTTTCGCCAATATCTACCTTCCAAAAGGGCAAGATATGGCGTTAAGCTTTATAAATTGTGTGAAAGCGGGTCAGGAAATACCACCGCCTTCAGGATTTATGAAGGGCGGGACCGCTCAATAAATGTTCCTGGATGCCCCCCTGATCTTTCCACCAGCAGTAAGATCGTGTGGGAGATAATGCAGCCTCTGCTTCACAAGGGGTACCACCTGTACTGCAACAATTTTTATTCCAGTGTGCCCCTGTTTAGGCATTTGCATGCTGCAAGGACTGGGGCATGGGGTACCATGCGCAAAAACCGAATTGGTTTTCCACAGCAATTAGTGGGGAAGCGCATGGTAAACGGGGACTCCTGTGCTTATGCATCCGAGGAATTGCTGGCGGTTAAGTTCAGGGATCGCAAAGACGTGTATGTGCTAAGCACGATTCATACCGCAGGAACAGTGGCAGTGAGGGAAAGAGGGGCAACATCGGACAAGCACAAACCAGTGAGCGTGTCCGAATATAACAAGTGGGGGGGGGGGTGGATTTAAGCGACCAGGTTTTACAGCCCTATTTAGTAAAGCGAAAAACAAAAACCTGGTACAAAAAAGTGGCCATTTATTTGTTACAGGTGGGAATCCACAACTCATTTGTGCTCTACAAAAAAAACTAAAAAAAATTATTGAAGGCCTCATTTTTGATGTTCAGGACACCTGAGAATGCCCCCAATCTGAGGATGTCACGCGACTGACTGAAAGACACTTCATCAGTCGGATTCCCCCAACACCAACCAGAAGCAACCCCCAGAAAAAGTGCCGCGTCTGCAGAAAAGACGGGCACCGCAAAGATTCCCGATATTTCTGTCCCTCATGTCCCTCGCAACCAGGCCTGTGCATTGAGCCATGTTTTAAAAAATACCACACTGTTCTGAATTATTAGATTTTAGTTAATTAGTTGAAAATATATTTGCCCTCCATTACTTTTTTATTTTTCCCCTGATTTTACTCCAAGGGTGAGGGAGGGAATGGGTGGGGGGTGGATGTCATGTTTGCATATTTTCTAAAGTTCATCTGCTGGAGAGCTCCATTTGCATAAACCTGCAATTTCTTATTTTAGAAAACCCAAAAAAATTCATTCCCATTATACCCCTAGATGAATATTTTGGGATTTCTGCTTCAAGAGCAGATATTTTGGAAGTGTTATAGAAACTCTGTTGAGTTTTGTAAAACCAGCTTTGAAAAAAAGCGATTTGTGAAATAAGCTTCTTCTATCGTCCGCCCTCCTACATCTCTATGTGATAATAAGGCCCACATATTTGGTATCCCCATGCTCGGGAGAAGTGGAAGAATGTGAAAGGAGATTCATTTTGTCCGTGGTCTATACTGTGTGTGAAAAATGCTGGCATAAACTGATGCATTTGCTAAAAAATTGGTAATTTTATTTTGATCCATCTTATTCAAGAAACTTTCAGAAGAAAACTGGACTGTCTAAAAATATGATAAACCCCTTGAAGAAAACCTTGTGGGGTCTACTTGTGTGAATGAAGTCATTTATGGGGTGTTTCCAATGTTTCAGCAGCATTACGCCCCCAAGAAAACAGTATGCTGCTATAAAATCAAATGCAAAATTCCTGGACCGAAAAGGCCAAAAAGCCTCCTTTTATGCCAAGCCCTGGCACATGCCCGCACAGTGAATAAGGCACACATATTTGGTATCCCCATGCACGGGAGAAGTGGAAGAATGTGAAAGGAGATTAATTCTGTCCGTGGTCCATACTGTGTGTGAAAAATGCTAGCATAAACTGACGCAATTGCTAAATTCTTGCATTTTTTTCTAATTTTGCCCACTTTATAGAGAAAAAAATAAAAATGATATATACTGACAAATGCCACTAAAACAAAGCCCTATCTGTCCTTTAAAAAGAGTGTAAAATTCAAAGATGAACTTTATTCACCTGCAGAGTTATAGTCATCTAAAGAAGCGCATAGCAAAATTGTGAAATTTGCTCTGGTCATTTAGCTGTAAAACAGCCTAGTCCTTAACCGCTTAAACACAGGCCTCAGAAGCAAAGGAGCACCCAGTGGATTTTGGGGCCTCCCTTTTTTTATTTATTTTTTTTAGAATATATTTTAGGCACCATGTCAGGTTTGAAGAGGTCTTGTGGTGCCAAAACAGTGGAAACCACCCAAAAGTGAACACATTTTGGAAAATACACCACTCAAGGAATTTTTCAAGGGGTATAGTTGGCATTTTAACCCCACAGGTTTTTTGCAGAATTTATTAGAATTAGGCAGTGAAAATTTTGAATTTTTTAATTTTCACAAGGAATAAAGGAGAAAAGGCACCCCAACATTTGTAAAGCAATTTCTCCTGAGTACGATAATACCCCACATGCGGTTATAAATGTGCTTTTTCTTTAGAAATTAACCCTTTCAGTTCTGATTTATTTTTTTGCTTCTTCATTTTAGTTTTTTACTCCCCGCCTTCCAAGAGTCATAACTTGTTTTTATTTTCTTTATTTTTCTGTCATAGAGCGGTGTGAGGGCTTATTTTTTGCAGGAGAAATTGTAGTTTCTATTGACACCATTTTTAAGTACGATATAATGCACTGGGAAACTGAAAATAAAATTATTTTGGGCTGAAATTGGGAAAAACTGGGATTCCTCAATTGTTTTTTGGGTTTCGTTTTTACGTTTTTCACTGTGCGGTAAAAACATCAACTTTATTCAGCGGCTCAATACGATTAGCGCGATACCAAATTTCATGTATATTTTTTTTTTTATATATATTTTACTACTTTCACAAACAAAAAAAAACGTTTAAAAAAATTGTTTTGTTTCACCACATTCTGAGGGGCAGAATTTTTTTTTTTTTTTTTTTGGGCGGGACAAGCTGTAGTTTTTGTAGTATTGGTACCATTTTTTGGTACATCAAACTTTTTGGATCGCCTTTTTATTACATTTTTTTTCTTTAGAGCGAAGGTGACCAAAAAACATAGATTTTTTTGCATTTTTAAATTCTTTACTTTCTACGGCGTTCAGTGTGCTATAAATGACATTTTACTTTATTCTGCGGGTCAATGCGATTAGTTATACCATGTGGATATAGTTGTTGTTTTTGTGTTTTGCCGAATTTGCACAATAAAATTACTTTTTATTTGAAATGTTATTTTTTGTGTTACCATATTGAGAGCCATGGCTACTTTTTATTGGTACTATTTTGGGGTACATGCGACTTTTTGTAACTTTTTATTCTATATTTTGAGAGAGGTGGTAAACAAAGAATATCGGTTGGTTTTCTTTGTGGTGTTTACCGTGCGGGAAAAATAACAGTTTGGATGGTTACGAACGTGTTGATACTAAACCGGCCGTCAAAAAATGGGACATGCCCTATTTTCGGCCGGGTGCCTGGCCGCCCGGCTCCCATAGAAGTCTATGGGGCCGGGTAATACACAGCCATCACCGGAACGTGTCCCGAGTGATGGCCGGGTCTACCGTCGCTCGCGCACTCTCTCTCCTCCTCCTCACAGTGCAGAGTGCATGTGAGGAGGAGGGGGGTCTTTTATTGCTCGCTGTAGGAGTCTGAATCCCCAATCCCCGGCCGGGGATTGGGGATTCCGCTGCAGGAGAAGTACGTGACTACACTGTCCGTATATGGACACAGCGAAGTCACTCACTTCTGCAGCGGAATCCCTGACTCTATGGCCGGGGATTCCGTTACAGGAGAAGTGAGTGACTACACTGTCCATATATGGACACAGTGACGTCACTCACTTCTGAAGCGGAATTCCCGACCTGTGGCAGGGAATTCCTCTCCATCGCCTGCAGGGGGCTGGGTGGCATCGCCTGCAGGGGGCTGGGTGGCATCGCCCGCAGGGGGCTGGGTGGCATCGCCCGCAGGGGGCTGGGTGGGATTCCTACAGGGGGCTGTGTGGCATCGCCCGCAGGGGGCTGTGTGGCATCGCCCGCAGGGGGCTGTGTGGCATCGCCCGCAGGGGGCTGTGTGGCATCGCCCGCAGGGGGCTGTGTGGCATCGCCCGCAGGGGGCTGTGTGGCATCGCCCGCAGGGGGCTGTGTGGCATCGCCTGCAGGGGGCTGTGTGGCATTATCTACCAGGGGGCTGGGTGGCATTATCTACCAGGGGGCTGTGGCATTATCTACAAAGGGCTGTGTGTGGCAACAAATTTAAATGAAATTTATCCGATTTTAAAACGGACAGGGAAAAAAACGGATGCAAATTGGGTCCAAATCAGCCGGTAAAAACGTCAACTCGGAACGGAATCGGAACGGATGCAAACCGGCCGGGAAAAATCGGCTGATTTTCCCGGCCGACACTTGGACCCTGTCGTGTGAATGAGGCCTAAGGGCTCATTCAGACGAGCGTAAAACTCGTCCGTGGGCTGTGCGTGAAAATCGCGCACAGCACACTGATCCATTGATTTTAAATGAGACCATTCACAACATGCAGGTGTTTTCACGCAGCGTGTGTAGGTTGCGTGAAACTCACTGCATGTCCTATATTGGTGCTTTTTTCACGCACTTATGCGCCCATTGAAGTCAATGGGTGTGTGAAAATCACGCACAGCACACTGATTCACATCCGTGTTCTGTGCGTGATTACGCATCAATTCCATTTTTTTTTTTAAATAATGTGCATTGCGAGTGCGTGAAACGCAACACACACGGACCAGATTCCTGCGCGAGAATCTGATCCGCTCGTGTGAATGTAGCCTAACAAGAAGCCTATCAGGACCAGGCAGGGGCTGGTCCTCATAGGCTTCCATACATGGCCGACCCGGAGGCCATGCCAACCATCGGCACCCCCCGCTATTGCATAGTAACTTCCCGCGGCGATGTACAGTTAGTCGTACGGATAGGGGTTAAGATAACCCTCTATTGACTCATTACAAATAGGTGCAAAAAAATTGCACACAAGTTTCTTCATGATCATGCTGTGCTGTCACATACTCCTACAGTAACTTTACCGAAGTGTCGGGGGAGTGAATAGACATCGCGTCCTGGCTGGAGGTGATTGTCTATTCACTCTCAAGACAATTCAGTAAAGTTAATGTGGGTGTATGTGACAGCACAGCGTGATCTCGTGAGTGCTGTGAATACAGGTTGACATGAATGGAGATAAGTGTATGAATCTGGTCAGCGTCATACAATTCTCTTTACAACGGCCAGTTGGTAAAAAACGCCCAGTTATATATATTTTTGTTTTTACAGCATTCACCGAGCCGGTTAAACAATGCTACATTGTGATAGTTTGGACTTTTACGGATGCGGTGATGCCAGTTATGTTAACTTAGAGGCTCTGTCACCAGATTTTGCAACCCCTATCTCCTATTGCAGCAGATCGAGCATTTTTGGCCAAGTTATGACCATTTTTATATTTATGTAAATGAGGCTTTCTAAAGTACAACTGGGCGTGTATTGTGTTCGTTACATCGGGGCGTTTTTACTTCTTTTACTAGCTGGGCGTTGTGTATAGAAGTATCAGCCACTTCTCTTCACAACGCCCAGCTTCTGGCAGTGCAAAGACACAGCGTGTTCTCGAGAGATCACGCTGTGACGTCACTCACTTCCTGCCCCAGGTCCTGCATCGTGTCGGACGAGCGAGGACACATCGGCACCAGAGGCTACAGTTGATTCTGCAGCATCAGCGTTTGCAGGTAAGTAGCTACATCGACTTACCTGCAAACGCCGATGCTGCTGCAGAATCAAATGTAGCCTCTGGTGCCGATGTGTCCTCGCTGGTCCGACACGATGCAGGACCTGGGGCAGGAAGTGAGTGACGTCACAGCGTGATCTCTCGGGAACACGGCTGTGTCTGCACTGCCAGAAGCTGGGCGTTGTGAAGAGAAGTGGCTGATACTTCTAAACACAACGCCCATCTAGTAAAAGAAGTAAAAACGCCCCGATGTAACGAACACAATACACGCCCAGTTGTACTTTAGAAAGCCTCATTTACATAAATATAAAAATGGTCATAACTTGGCCAAAAATGCTTGTTTAAAAAACAAAACAAAAACGTTACTCTTATCTCCATTGCAGCGCCGATCTGCTGCAATAGGAGATAGGGGTTGCAAAATCTGGTGACAGAGCCTCTTTAACTTATTTTTTTTTAACATTGATCTAGGGAAAAAAATGGGAAAAAGTTTTTTTAAAACTTTTAATTCTTTTATTTATAGTATTTTTTGGAACATAATTTTTTTGTAACTTTTTTTTATTAGTCCCCCCTAGGGGACTTGAAGCAGCGATCATTGGATAGCTTGAATGATATACTGCAATACTAATGTATTGCAGTATATTGTGATTCTGACAGTCTCCTTTGAAGCCCTGGCGTGTTTGTGGCGGCGCCCCCCCCTGATTCTAACAATAGTTTAAATGCATTTAAGGTGTTAAACGGGCGGAATCAAAGTGATCTTTGATTCCGCCCGTTACAGGGAGGTGTCTGCTGTATTACACAGCCGTCATCCGCAGTGTATGGAGCGCGCTCAGCCCGTGAGTACGCTCCATAGATCCCCTTAACCCCTATCAATTACAGTTGTGTAATAAGGGGTTAAAGCTGACACTGCTGTAATGATCGGGACCGGAGCTAGCTCCAATCTCAGCCAATTAACCCCTTAGGTGCCATTGTCAATAGCGACCGTGGCATCTGTGGTTTGTAGCCCATCAGCCACTTTGCGATGCAATTGCAGGGGTGCGGATAGTTGTTATGGAAACCAGAGAGCTGACAAAGACCTCCAGGACTGTCAAATATTGAAGGCTATTAGGCCCTGCCAGAAGCGTATAGGCTGCCTGTCTGTTTAAAACTGACAGTTCTATTACAGTGCACTACATAAGCAGTGCAATGTATGATGTTAGCGATCAGGGGTTCAGGCCTTCAAGTTCTAAAGTAAAAAAGCTTTAGAAAAATAAGTCAAAATCGCCCTCAAATGTAGTCCTTACATAGCTCTGTCGAATGAAAAAATAAAATAAAAAGTTATGGCTCTTCGAACATGGCGACACAAAGAAATTAATTTTTACAAAAATCGCTGGAATCATCCTAAACTTTAAAATCACAAGGTGAATGGAGGTACAGTAAGAGGGCCAATGCACCTCCATAGAAGCTCTATTGGGTATGTTCATCCGTGGCGGATTTTCATTGTGGCTGTGTGTATGAGCCCTTTAAGGTAACGGTTTTCTAAAACAAAAAAATAAATAAATTATTGTGGGAGGCTTAGTTCAAGCTATAATGGAATTTCAAGGACAAAAGTATGGGAAAACACATTTGTTTAATTGAGTTTAACCTTGCTGTTATCTGCATATTTTTGGGAACTTTTAGCGAGATGTCCAATTATCAAGTGTTTATAGTCAGAGAGAAATGTGACTGTCTTTTATGTTTTTTTCTCATCTCAGGATATTGAAATACTGATAGATTCTGTTAACATCAAGTTCGGGGCAAACATACAGTTTACCACCGAATAACAGATTTATGCAACTGTATGCCTATATAGTTTCATACGTCTCCCATTGTAAATAAAAACTTATGTTGCTCAGTATATTTACATGATTCAAAATTGAATGAGCAAAAATTCAGAAAAATATATACAATATATTTACTTTAGGGCTGGGCGATTTTGCCCAAAAATAAAATCTAGATTTTTTTTTCAAGACTTTGGGCGACTTTCGATTTGAATCTCTATTTTCTTATTTTTTTCTGTTTTTATTTTAACAGTAATGCCAAGAGATAATTTAATAAATAATTTTCTTTATATAAATAACTTTTTAACATATCTCACTGTTATAATTGTACGTAACTTCACAACTTTTAGTCTCTGCAAATGCTTTTTTTTTTTTAAATCAGAAATACAACTGGAAAAATGTTGATCTAATTGATTATAATTTCTGAGTTCCCCGGCAGGGAGCAGGTTAACACCATCTATAATCAATGATACACTGCGTGCACTAACATCCCCCCTCACTGCCAGTCACCATCTCCGTCGGTCTCCGACATTGCAGATGAGAGCACTTTACCAACAATAATAAGAATGAAAAAAAAGTTCTTCCATTTTCTGATGTGAGGCACGTGGTGTGATGAGTTTTAAACCTCCATGTGCCTCACATTAAGGCTGGGTTCACACGACCTATTTTCAGGCGTAAACGAGGCGTATTATGCCTCGATTTACGCCTGAAAATATGGCTACAATACGTCGGCAAACATCTGCCCATTCATTTGAATGGGTTTGCCGACGTACTGTGCAGACGACCTGTAATTTACGCGTCGTCGTTTGACAGCTGTCAAACGCCGACGCGTAAATTGACTGCCTCGGCAAAGAAGTGCAGGGCACTTCTTTGCAACGTAATTTGAGCCGTTCTTCATTGAAGTCAATGAAGAGCAGCTCAAGATTTACGAGCGTCAAAGACGCCTCGCATAATGCGAGGAGGAGCTTTTACGTCTGAAAAGACAGACTGTTTTCAGGAGAAAACAGCTGCCTCGTTTCAGACGTAAAAGCTCCTCCTCGCATTTTGCAAGGCTTCTCTGACAGCCGTAAATTTTGAGCTGTGCTTCATTGAGTTCAATGAAGAACGGCTCAAATTATGTCTGAAAGAAGTGTCCTGCATATAATGTATGGAAGTGTCCTGCACTTCTTTTGACAAGGCTGTATTTTTATGCGTCGTCGTTTGACAGCTGTCAAACGACGACGCGTAAATGACAGGTCTGCAAAGTACGTCGGCAAACCCATTCAAATGAATGGGCAGATTTTTGCCGACGTATTGTAGCCCTATTTTCAGGCGTAAAACGAGGCATAATACGCCTCGTTTACGCCTGAAAATAGGTCGTGTGAACCCAGCCTAATAGTAATAAACACTATTCTGTTTCTCACAGTCCTAATAGACAACATTGGGTTAATGTGGGAGGTACATGATGGGGTTAATTACTATTAATTAGGCACATGGAGGCTTAAAATTCATACCATGTGCTTCATGTTAATAAGTGAAAGAAAGCAGTTTTTATTTAATTTTTTTACAGCGTACACATCATAAATGAAGCTTAAATTTGTTGTGCAAGTTATTACGGTCGCGACAATAACGAATGTCTGTGTATATTTTATGTATTGAGACTTTGCTTTTAATGTTTACTGTAAAAAATTAGTTTTTTTTTGTTCTTTTACGTTTTTATTTTTAAACTTTTTCATGTACTGGTATATATCTATATGCCAGTACAATAGCCTGTGTACTGATAGTACTCAGGCAGTTGTTAGGACATACTTAAAGAGGCTCTGTCACCACATTATAAGTGCCCTATGTCCTACATAAGGAGATGGGCGCTGTAATGTAGGTGACAGCAGTTCTTTTTATTTTAATAAACTATCCATTTTCACCACGTTATTAGCGATTTTAGCTTTATGCTAATTAGTTTCTTAATGGACAACTGGGCGTGTTTTACTATTGACCAAGTAGGCGTTGTACAGAGGAGTATATGACGCTGACCAATCAGTGAGCAATCAGCGTCATACACTTCTCTCCATTAATTTAGTCAGCGCATAGGGATCCTGCTAGATCAGTATGTGCTGTCTTATACCGATACATTAACGTTACTGAAGTGTTTAAACAGTGAATAGACATTCCTTCCAGCCAGGATGGGATGTCTATTCACAATCCCGACACTTCGTTAACGTTTCTGTGGTAGTTACAGCAGAGCAAGCGTAATCTCGCGAGATCACGCTGTAAATGACAGGTTACAGCGAGATTACGCTTGCTCTGCTGTAAGTACCACAGAAACATTAGCGAAGTGTCGGGATTGCGAATAGACATCCCGTCCTGGCTGGAAGGAATGTCTATTCACTGTCTAATCACTTCAGTAACGTTAATATGTCAGTATAAGACAGCACATAGTGAACAACGCAGTGTCACTATGCGCTGACTAAATGAATGGGGAGAAGTGTATGATGCGGATTGGTCAGCGTCATACACTCCTCTGTACAACGCCCACTTTGTCAATAGTAAATCACGCCCAGTTGTCCATTAAGAAACGAATTCGCATAAAGCTAAAATCACTAATAATGTGGTGAAAATAAATAGTTTTTTAAAATAAAAAGCACTGCTGTCACCTACATTATAGCGCCCATCTCCTTATGTAGTAGATAGGGCACTTTTAATGTGGTGACAGACCCTCTTTAAGTAAGCCCTAACAGGAAATATGGTCAGACAGCCCTGGGGTCCTTCAATGGACCCTGGGCTGTGTCTGCCCATATATGGTTTGTCCCTTGATCGCGTCACAGGGATTCCCTGTGACTCGATCCAAGGGGCATCCCCCTTATCAGTTTCCTCTTGAATGCTGCGGTCAGCTTTAAACGCAGCATTCATGGGAATAGCGCTGGAGATGAGAGGTAATACAGCCATTGCCCCACTCCTGACATAAAGTGTGTGCGCGCGCGCAGTCAGCGTGATATGATGCGGCCGGCGCTGCACTAATGAACGCCGGCGCAGGCACTGAAGACAAAATATGGGGGTGTTTTGCAGTGCGCCCGCCATTTTATCTGTTTTTAGTGTCGGCGCTCATTATTTTTCCATCTACATAGCTGTATGACAGCTTTTTTTTTCTAGTTTTTCTCTTTAATAAAACCACTTTTTTATGGAATTTTTTTTAATTGTAATCTTTATTAATACTTTTTAACATTTGTTACTTATCTTTAGTCCCTCTTGGGGACTTCACTATGCGATCGCTTGATCGCAGATATAATGCTTTGGTATACTTAGTATGCCAGAGCATTACTGCCTGTCAGTGTAAGGCGGGATTCACACGAGCGTGTGCATTTTGTGCATGCAAAAAACGCTGCGTTTTGCGTGCGCAAAAGGCACTTAACAGCTCCGTGTGTCATGATCATATGGTGTGCGGCTGCATGCTTTTCGCGCAGCCGCCATCTTTATGACACTCCGTTTGTAAACAGAAAAGCACGTGGTGCTTTTCTGTTTACATTCATAGTTTTACTGCTGGTGCGCGAATCACGTGCGTCCCACTGAAGTGCTTCCGTGTGGTGCGCGTGATTTTCACGCACCCATTGACTTCAATGGGTGCGTGATGCGTGAAATACGCGCAAAGAATGGACATGTCGTGAGTTTTACGCAGCGGACTCATGCTGCGTAAAAATCACGGACTGTCTGCACGACCCCATAGACTAACATAGGTCCGTGCGAGGCGCGTGAAAATCATGCGCGTTGCACGGACGTATATCACGTTCGTCTGAATAAGCCCTAAAACTGACAGTCAATCTATTAGGGCTGGTCTCTGGCACGTCCTAATAGGCATATAGCCAGGGCAGGCCTGGGGTCTTTGTTAGGCTCCCGGCTGCCATGGCACCCCACCGGAGGCCCGCAATTGCATTTGCAGGCCACCAATGGGTGACAGAGGGAGCTCCCTCCCTCTGTAAACAACTTAAATGCTTCGGTCGCTATTGACCGAAGCATTTAAGGGGTTAAACGGCCGGGATCTAAGTAAACTTCGATTGCTGAGCTTCAGCCGGGAACCGTGCAGGACTTAGACTAGGCTGCCATGAAAAGGCGGCGGCCTAGCCTAAGGCCCCTTAGTAACCGCCATGAAAAGGCGTATTGGTGGTCAATAATGTGTTAACTTTACTATTAAAAATTGTCTTGATTGCCTTTTTCAATTTGTAATGTTATCTCTGAATCTCCACAATGCTGTGTTGTAACTTATGAGCTTCACGGCTATAATAACAATAGAGTCATTTTAATTTTAATTAACGACAGTATGGCTTAAATGTACTTAGAACTTGAGACGTTTTCTTATCTCTGCAGGATAATCATGGGCCAGACAGGCAAAAAATCTGAGAAAGGACCAGTATGCTGGAGGAAGCGGGTGAAATCTGAGTATATGCGTCTGCGGCAGCTAAAGCGGTTCAGACGAGCGGATGAAGTAAAGGTACATAGATAAGCCTGGGGTTGTCTAATCTGAGGGATTTTGCCTGTATGAAATTTGGAATCTGCTGTTGACTTCTTAGGCTCGTCATTCCGTTGTTCTGCTCCGTCAGGGGAGCAGAACAAGGGAATAACCGGAAACACCGGTTTTTTTGCTCCGTGGACACCACCGGCGACCGACGAAACCCGTTGACTTTAATGGGTTCCGTCAGGATGTCGGTGTTTTTACTGGAAACAATAGCGCAGCATGCTGAGTTTCCTTCTTTTTTTTCTTTTTTGTGGAATCTGCCACTGAGGCCCCTAACGGAGATGCCAACGCAGATGTGATGTAGGCCTTACTTTACCACCTAAATTTGAAAACAATAAAGATAAAAAGAAACTACATTTTAAATAAATGTGTCCGCTATGACACTTAGAACATCACAGATTTTTACACTCGTGTACGCTGTCATTCACATTTATTTCTGGTTCCCCTTTCTGCTTGCAGGGCATGTTTAATTCAAATCGTCAAAAAATTCTAGAACGAACTGAAATTTTAAACCAAGAATGGAAACTACGAAGGATCCAGCCTGTCCACATTATGACCTCTGTCAGCTCTCTACGTGGAACTAGAGAAGTATGGACCAACCGTTTATTATGACTGTGGAGAATGTAATTTTCTTATTGTGAATTTCATGTATTGTAACCTAAGACCTCATGCCCACATTCATTTCTATGGGGCCATGCACACTTCTGTTTTAACGGAAGCCTGTGTCCGTTCTGACGCAAATAGGACAGCTCCTACTTCTGTCCGTTTTGGCGGAACAGTCCTGGCCATTTAATTCATTTGGTCCATTGAAACAACGGACTGCACACAGAAGCCAGCTGGTTGTGATCCGTGTTTCACGGAACTGTCATTAGCGGCCATACGACAGGCAATTGATGTGTGCATGAGGCCTTACTCCCACATTGATACTTATTTCCCCCATTACACACAATCCTTTATATGTTAAGCTCAGATGGCCCTTATGGCAGACTAGTTCCCTTTTTAGGTTTACAGAACTTTTTATTTGCTTTTTTATATCTATTAGCTCCGATAAGGGCCTGTTCATATCAGCGTTTGGCTTTCTGCTCATCTGTTCCGTTGGCGGAACAGACAAAGTATTGTTTCCGTTTGCATTACCATCGATTTCAATGTTTGTTTTCTATTAGTTTGCCTCCGTTCCGCTAGAATTCCGTTTTTTTCACTGAAACAATAGCGCCGCACACTACACTATTGTTTTCTTGAGAAAAACCTAGCAGAACAAAGGCAAATTTAAACAAAAAAAATACCATTTGAAATCAATGGAAATGATGCTTTCTGATTGTCTGTTCCTCTAACAGAACGGATGAACAGAAAGCCAAACGGAAGCCCAACTCTGATGTGAACAGGCCCTAAGGGAATTCTTTTCACTGTCTTTTGCAGAACTATGTTATATTCATGTCACAGTTGCATAAATAGTAGGTTTTAGAAAAACACAAGGAACGGTTTACAGTAAGGCTATGTTCACACTGAGTTTTTTGATGCGGAAACCGCGCCAAAAAACTCGACAAATACGGCCCGAAAATGCCTCCCATTGATTTCAATGGGAGGCGGAGAAAGCGTATTTCGCAGCGTTTTATGCCCGCGGCGCTCAATGATCACGGGCGAAAAACGCAGCGAAAATCGGCGTGCAGGGAGAGGAAAATCTGCCTCAAACTTCCTAACGGAATTTTGAGGCAGAAATTCCGCCTGCAAAAACCTCTGTGTGAACATAGCCTAAGATCTAAAACACCGAAAAAGGCCATACTTACAAATGGATACAGCCTTTTTCGGTGTTTTTGTATATGTCCCCTTGTTTTTATCGGTTTTGTCTATAGCCTAAAATCTGATGCACACTACCGTAGTGTTTTTTTATTGTCTGCAAATACGGAGCCGTAGTCATCCGCAAATCTGGGACTATGTCTGCAAATACGGTCTGTAGTGCATCCGTATTTACGGATCCACAAACAAAGTTTGGCTACAAATTGTGTCACCAACATATATTCCAACCCCTTGAAAAGGGTCATATGATCGCTCATGCGCCATTTTCTTGTGGAATCCCCTGCATTCGCATAGCAACGCTTCCGCAATTACG
This sequence comes from Rhinoderma darwinii, assembly GCF_050947455.1. Taxonomy (NCBI): domain Eukaryota; kingdom Metazoa; phylum Chordata; class Amphibia; order Anura; family Rhinodermatidae; genus Rhinoderma; species Rhinoderma darwinii. The sequence continues at coordinate 260,457,704 of NC_134691.1, read as the reverse complement.
GATGGCTACGGATGCACATCTGTAGCTGTCCGCAATTTTGCACACGCCCCTAGAATTCCATAGGCGAGTCCGTGCAGCAGTTGTAGACTGGAATAGGACATGTTCTATATTTTGAGGATCATTTCTACGGCACAAACGCATCCGTAAATATACGAAAACGTGTCCGTGGCCTATAGAAATGAATGGGTCCACAATTTTATCTGTAATTACTGATGAAAACTACTGTTTGCGTGGGGACTTATTTGGCATGTAAGACTGTTAATGCTAAGTTCACACTTGCGTTGTATAATCCGTTACTCTGATCCGTTTTTAAATCAGAATAACTATATAAACGGATCCGTTAAAAATCCCATTTAATGGGGTTTTTAATTGTGTCCGTTATGGAAGGGTGTGTTCACCGTTCGATTCCGCTGAGGGGTTTCGTCAGAGGTTTCTGTTGGGTTAACCCCTCAGCGGAAAGTCAAACGGAAACCTTCGCTTCCGTTTCCCTCACCATTGAATTGGACGGAATCAATAGCTCAGTCAACTGCGCTATTGATTCCGTCAAAACGACGGAACCCTGTTACAACGGTGACAGACGGAAACCATTAGCTTACGTTTCCGTCACCATTAAGTTCAGTGTTAAGGAAAACGGACACTAACGGTGATGTGAACAGGCCCTTAGTCATCCTTTTTCTTTGAAGGAGAGACGTTCAGAGTACAGGACTTAGACATCAGGTTTTTTTAACTAAGTAAAACGGATGGGTTATTTTGATCACTCGTTTAAAATGGACACAAAAGGATTGTCATCTGTTTGCATCTGTTTTGATTTTTAATGGGATTTTTAACAGATCCGTTTTTATCCTTATTCTGATCTAAAAACGGATCAGGGTAACGAATTATGAACTTAACCCCTTAATGACCAGGCCATTTTGCACGTTAATGACCAAGGATTATTTTTTGTTTTTTCACTGTTGCGTTCTAAGAGTCGTAAAAAAAATAATATTCCGTTGACATAGCTGTATAAGGGTTCGTTTTTTTTTTTTTGTGGGACAGTTGAATTTTTCAATTGCACCATTTTTGGGTTCTTATAATATATTGATTGACTTTTATTAACTTTTTATTTTAGGAAAGAATTTAAAATAAACCGCTATTCCAGCATTGTTTTTCACGTTATAAATTTACGCCGTTCACTATTCGGCATAAATAACATGTTCTCTTTATGCTATGGGTCGGCACGATTACGGGGATTCCAAATATTTAAAGGTTTTATGTTTTCCTAAGTTTGCAAAATACTTGTTATTGCATTACTACATTTCAAGAGGCGTAACGTTTTTTGTTTTTCCTTCGATGTAGCCTTATGTGGGCTTGTGTTTTGCGGGACAAGGTGTAGTTTTCATTGGTAGTATTTTGGGTTACATGGGTCTTATTGATTAACTTTTATTTTATTTCGTATGGTGGGAATGGGACAAAGAAATCTTTTGCTATTGTGTTTTTTGGATGCCGTTCACCCGGCGGTTAAAATAATGTGTTAACTTTATTGTTTGAGTTGTTACGATCGCGGCGATACCATATATGTGTATTTGTTTATATATTTGTTTTTTACACTTTTACTAAAAAAAAAAAACTTTTTGGGGAAAAAAAAAGTGATTTTATTTATTTTTTTCATAAACTTTTTTATTTACTTATTTATCTTCCCCCTAGGGGACTTCACCACGCGATCTGCTCCAGTTCACTATAGCAGAAGAGTTTTGGCTTATTAAGGGGGGTCCCAGGCACCCTTCTTTGATGGCACAACCCTTTTAAGCACACCTCACCATAAACCATCAAAGTTTAATCTTTTTTTTTTTTTTGCATAGCAGCTACTATGTATGCACTATACATAGAAACTGCATAGTGTCGCTTTAAGCCCAATCTGTCGGTCAACTGGACCCATGGCTTGGTTGAACTTATATGTGATCAGCATTATGGTTATCCTGTGTGTTAGGGCATAAACGCGATGCAAATAGGACCTATGTTCTAGCATGTTCAACGGGAAAGCTCCCGACATACAAGCTAAACGTGTCCGTAGGGCGCCATTAGCCTGACGGAGGCCAAAAGAGTTTCCTATTGGCCATAGTCAGGCCGGTATACGTTTCTTGTTTGTTTGTTTGAAGGCTTTCCTGAGGTATCCCGTAAAAAACATGGTAGTCTTTGTGTGACAGATGCCATTTTACGTTAATTGTATAGGTCAGGGAATTTCGCAAGGGTCAGGGACTCTGTAGTTGAAAGCTTCTGACGCACTGTCCATATTCTAACAGTGACGTCAAGGGCTTCTCCAGCCCAGAAGCCCCTGGCCAGGACTATTCCGAAGCATCGCAAAGCTACTGGCATCACCATTCATATATAGACGGTGACATCAGGAGCTTCCCCGGGCATAGCGCTTCAGGTAGCACTCTGCCCGGGGGATTCGGACAACGATCCCACCGTATTCTTAGTCCCTATTCAGACGACAAGGATAATCGGCTGTCTGACGGACGTTTTTTTAACGGCCGTCACACGACTGCATTAAAATCAATTCATGTCTAGTGGGCTATTCACACTGCCGCTTTTTTTTTTTGTTTTTTTTAACGACCCGGTAAAAAAATAGGATATGCCCTATTTTTCCCCAGATCCCTCAATAGACTCAAGTCTATGAAGGATCCGTGAAAATCGATACCGCACGGTTGCAAAACGGTAGTTTTTCATGGCCGATTTGACACCGTCGTGTGAATAAAGCCTTTTACAGTAGGATACATTAACACCTTTTGTCAGAGGAATACGTCGGAGGTAGTCCTGACATATACTGCTGAAAAAAAGCAAAAAGCGTCATTTGAATTGGGTCTAAGAAGCAGACATGAGCCGCTGTCAGCCAAGCCATCGGTCCAGCGGACTAACGGATTCAACTTACATTTCAGAAACAATTTATACTAAGGTTTACATAGCCTTCGAATCAGCCCTCTTTTCATTGCGAGTAACAAGATTTTAAAATTAAATGTCCTTAAAAAAAAAAGAATCAAAAAACAATCCCATCTCTGAGGTGTCTACAGAGCTGTATAAATATTGCATTGCTGTTCAGTCTATATACCGCACGTGCCAAATACTGACACAACTGAAATGGCCTGAGCAGGGAAACCCTTTGGATGCAATATACAGGTGTCCTATATAAAGATGGCTACGGGCATGTTCCACACCACAATTCCGCAGCAATTTATAGTACTATACAGTACTTTTAGGCTAGGTTAATTTTACGAGTGAGAGATAGATTATATATAAAAAAAAAAGAAAATCACATAGTCAAAATTATATATATTTATTTGCATTGTGCACAGAGAAATAAGTATTTGATCCCCTACCAACCATTAAGAGTTCAGCCTTCTCCAGACCAGTTACACGCTCCAAATCAACTTGGTGCCTGAATTAAAGACAGCTGTCTTACATGGTCACCTGTATAAAAGACTCCTGTCCACAGACTCAATTAATCAGTCTGACTCTAACCTCTACAACATGGGCAAGACCAAAGAGCTTTCTAAGGATGTCAGGGACAAGATCATAGACCTGCACAAGGCTGGAATGGGCTACAAAACCATAAGTAAGACGCTGGGTGAGAAGGAGACAACTGTTGGTGCAATAGTAAGAAACTGGAAGACATACAAAATGACTGTCAATCGACATCGATCTGGGGCTCCATGCAAAATCTCACCTCGAGGGGTATCCTTGATCCTGAGGAAGGTGACAGCTCAGCCGAAAACTACACGGGGGGAACTTGTTAATGATCTCAAGGCAGCTGGGACCACAGTCACCAAGAAAACCATTGGTAACACATTATGCCGTAATGGATTAAAATCCTGCAGTGCCCGCAAGGTCCCCCTGCTCAAGAAGGCACATGTACAGGCCCGTCTGAAGTTTGCAAATGAACATCTGGATGATTCTGAGAGTGATTGGGAGAAGGTGCTGTGGTCAGATGAGACTAAAATTGAGCTCTTTGGCATTAACTCAACTCGCCGTGTTTGGAGGAAGAGAAATGCTGCCTATGACCCAAAGAACACCGTCCCCACTGTCAAGCATGGAGGTGGAAACATTATGTTTTGGGGGTGTTTCTCTGCTAAGGGCACAGGACTACTTCACCACATCAATGGGAGAATGGATGGAGCCATGTACCGTCAAATCCTGAGTGACAACCTCCTTCCCTCCACCAGGACATTAAAAATGTCTCGTGGCTGGGTCTTCCAGCACGACAATGACCCGAAACATACAGCCAAGGCAACAAAGGAGTGACTCAAAAATAAGCACATTAAGGTCATGAAGTGGCCTAGCCAGTCTCCAGACCTTAATCCCATCGAAAACTTATGGAGGGAGCTGAAGATCCGAGTTGCCAAGTGACAGCCTCGAAATCTTAATGATTTACAGATGATCTGCAAAGAGGAGTGGGCCAAAATTCCATCTAACATGTGTGCAAACCTCATCATCAACTACAAAAAACGTCTGACTGCTGTGCTTGCCAACAAGGGTTTTGCCACCAAGTATTAAGTCTTGTTTGCCAAAGGGATCAAATACTTATTTATTTCTCTGTGCACAATGCAAATAAATATATATAATTTTGACAGTAATTTTCTTTCTTTTTTTTTTCTTTTTTTATATAATCTATCTCTCACTGGTAAAATTAACCTAGCCTAAAAATTCTAGACTGTTCATGTCTTTGACAGTGGGCAAACTTACAAAATCAGCAAGGGACCAAATACTTATTTCCTTCACTGTACGTGTGGATGAGATTTCTCCATTGAAACTGCAGCAAAATCTGTGTTACATGCAGATTTTTCAGCGGAATCACTGGATTTTTGTTCTACAACATCTGAACATGGCCTAGCTTGAAAAGAAAAAAACAAAAACATTACCCTGGACAACTCTTTTAAATCGCCATAACGTTGCAGAAATGTTTTTTTATATATATATTTATGAACGGAGTGATTTGCATGCTATTGCTATTTATTTAGTGGATGACTTAGGGAAAATTCGACACGAGTTCTAAAAATGAAAAGCGAGAAATCAATTGAGAAGCATACAAACACTTTAGAGGTGTTTTAACTTAGAGGATCTGTCACTAGTTTAGTAATGCCCAATCTTCTAGCTAATCTAATAGGCGCGGTCACACTAATAATGCTAGTGAAAATTGTGACCCAAAATTTGTGTTTAAAGTTATGAGCTTTTTTTCTTCTAAATATGCAAATGAAGCTATACTAGACACGTGGGAGGTAACGGCAGCGATTCTCCTGAGGTGAAGCTACCGCACAGCCGCTGACACTGTCTTATCACACAGTGTGAGTGGCTGGAGGGAAGGGGGATCACTTCAAATATCCATTTCTAGCTGTATGCGGATTGGATAGTATCAAACAGAAAACATTGCACTGCTCAGAGTGAAAAGAAAGAGTCACCGCCTATTTGGCTATTAGCCAAATTATTATATTTAGAAAAATGCTCATAACTTTGCAAATAACAAACGTTTTTTTAATAGAATTTTTTTTTACACTGTAGTTATCAGCATCATAGCGCCTATTGATTCGTTAGGAGAGCACATTCATAAACTAGTGACAGAGCCCCTTCGTGACCACCAAAACGCCTTTTCACAGTGGTCACTAAGGGGCCTTTGGCTAAACTGCCGCCTTTTCACTGCAGCCTAGTTTAAGTACTGCAGGGCTGTTCTGTGCAGGCTGGAGCGGGTGACTGTTGTCTGATATCAATCGGGCTCCTGCTCTAACGGTAGCGATCATAGTTTCCTTTGATCGTGGCCGTTTAACCCCATAAATACTGCAGTCAATCGCAACAGCTGCATTTAAGTGGCTTACGGAGGAAGGGGCACCCTCTGTCACCCATTGGCTGCCCGCAAATGTGATCGGGGGCCTAACAAAGCCCCCCCAGGCCTGTCCTGACTATAGGGCTGCATTATATCTGCAATAAAAAGATCGCATAGTGAAGTCCCCTAGTGGGACTTAAAACAATAAGAAATTAATGTTGAATAAAAATTATTAATCAGTATGCCCTATAAAAAAAAAAAAAAAAAAAAAGAAATAAAACAATTTTTTCCCTTTAAAAAGTGGTTTTATTTAGTAAAAGTGAAAAAATGTAATAAATATACACACGTGGTATCACCGAGATCGTAATAAACCAAACACTAAAGTTAACATGTAATTCAAACTGCACGGTGAACACTGTAAAAAAAAAAAAAAACCTGGCGGAATTGCTATTTTATCCCATTGCCCCCCCAAAAAAGTAATAATAAAAGTTAATCAATAAGTCGCATGTACCCCAAAAAGTACCAATTAAAATTACGTATCGTCCTGCAAAAAAACAAGCCTGCGTATCTCTACATTGACGGAGATATAAAAACTTATGGCTCTTGGAAAGCGACGATGCAAAAACATAATTTTAGTTCAAAAGTGTGTTTTTATTGTGCAAAAGTATTAAAACCCGAAAACCCTACACACGTGGTATCGCCGTAATCTTACCGACCCATAGTATAAAGGTAACATGTCATTTACGCCGCACGGTGAACGGCGCAAATTTAAAACTCAAAGAACAATGGCAGAGTTTCTGGTTTTTGTTTTTTTTTCTATTTCCCACCCCAAAAAAAGTTAATAAAAGCTAATCAAAAAATGTATATGTACCCCAAAATGTTTTCATTAAAAAATATAACTAATCCCGCAAAAATCAAGTTTTCATACAGCTACGTCGACGGCAAAATAAAAAAGTTATTGCTCTTTAAATGTGACGATGGAAAAAAGAAAAAAATTAAATAAAAAATTGCTTGGTCACTAAGGGTTTAATAACTAGTTGTTTGTCAGGGAACACATGGATATAGAGATGATTGATGGTCCATCTGAAGTAATGATGTCCACATAGCAAACAGATTTTCTGCATTATGCGATCCTAAAATGTGTCATCTTTGTGATAAACCATTGCAGTACTTCAGAGTTTATGAGATATTGTGGAATGCAACAGTAATAAATTATTATGAAATATATTAAGGGGTAACTAAACTTTTAAAAAAACTTCATAGTGACTTGTCAGAAGCTTTGATCAGTGAGGGTCCGAGCACAGAGACCCCCACCGATCGCTAAAATGAAGCGGTAGAAACGTTCGGGTGAGCGCTGAGCCACTTATTTTCTGATCGGCTTTTCTCTGAAAGACGAGCAGTTGGTGTACGGGCTCAATAGAAAGTCTGTGTCTGTACACCAACTGCTCGGCATTCCGAGAAAAGCCGATCAGAAACGAAGCGGCTCAGCGCTCACCCAAGCGCTTCAGCCGCTATGTTTTAGCTATTGGTGGGGGTCTCCGTGCTCAGGCCCCCACCAATCTGACATGTCTTAATTTTTGACGTTTTTTTGAAAGTTTAGTTACCCTTTAACCATTGTATTGACAGATATGTTTTTAGGAATAAACTGATCAAATGAATTGGTGTGTTTAGTTAAAAAAAAAAAAGATGTACTTCTAATTCAATAGTGTAGTCAATTGTGCAGGTTCTATGAATACTGCTATGCACCTAAAAACATTGTACAAAGTTTATTTTTAACAACCTCGGTAGGATACATGGATCTGTTTCAGCTGTTATGCTATTCATTATTTTTCATCTTCTATTGTATTTGTTTTAGTGTTCTGTGACTAGCGATTTTGATTTTCCAAAACAAGTCATCCCTCTTAAAACACTCAATGCTGTAGCCTCTGTACCGATCATGTATTCTTGGTCTCCTCTCCAGCAAAATTTTATGGTAAGTTACTTCTCTGTATTTCTTTATCATTAATCTATTTATTTATTTATTTATTTTTAATTTTGGTTTTAGCATTTTAACAAAAAAGCAGTTATAATAACAAAAATTGTGTAAGTAAGGGAATTCTTTGGCACTGATTTTGACACGGAAATCAATGGGAGACAGAAAAAACCTGCGAAGCTCTTTCTTTAGTGGTTTTTTGCAGTCGATTTCAACAGCAAACGCCACAAAAACGCTTTTAAAAAAAAAAGCCGCCCAAAAGGAATTTTGAGGCTGATTTTTTTTCTGCCTGTCAAAAAACTCTGAATGAACTAGGCCTAAGGCTATGTTCACACACAAACTCAAAAACATCTGAAAATACGGAGCTGTTTTCAACGGAAAACAGCTCCTGATTTTCAGAAGTTTTTTTTAAGCCACTCGCGATTTTCGCAGTGTTTTTTTACGGCCGTTTTTTTAGCTGTTTTCAATAGTCTATGAAAAACGTCCCAAGAAATTTCCTGCACTTCTTTTTCGCGGACGTTGTTTTACGCGGCCGTTTTTCAAAACTGTCGCGTAAAAAAAAACCGGCCCTTTGAAACAGAACGCAGTTTTTCCCATTTGAAATCAATGGCCAGATGTTTGGAGGCGTTTTGCGTCGGATTTTTCGGGCTTTTCTGGCCCGAAAATAGGCCGTGTGAACATACCCCAACAGTCAACAGCTAAGGCTTTGTTCACATCTGCGTCAGGGCGCCGTTTATGCGTTCTGTCAGAGCTTTCAGTCAGCGGAACCCATGAACGGAACCCTGACTGAAACCATAGGTTTCTGTCTGTATCACCATTGATTCCAATGGTGACCGATCCGTGCAAATAGTTTCCGTTTGTCACCGTTGTTCAAGGGTTCCATTGTTTTGACAACGCACAGTTGACTATGTTATTGATTCAGTCAAAACTACGGAACCCTTAAACAACGGTGATAAACGGAAACTATTTGCACCGGATCCGTCACCATTGAAATCAATGGTGATACAAACGGAAACCGATGGTTTCCGTTTGTTTCAATCAGGGTTCCGTTCATGGGTTCCCCTGACGGAAAAATCCAATGGAGCCCTGACGCAGATGTGAACGAAGCCGAGGCTACAAAAGAATGACCATCGTATCGTGCTGGGGGCATCAGATTATATGTAAGATAAGATTATTCCATTACAATGAAATTCAGAGAATGACCTAGACAAGGCAAGTCTGAAACTTTAGAGCAATAGAGGGGCGGGATAATCTACGTCGGTCTTTCCGTTATCCTGCTCTGTCAGAGGAGCAGAACAATGAAAGCACAGAAAGTGCCGGTTCCTTTTGTATGTGGTTTTACCGGAAACAATATCTCCACATGCTGCGACTGGATCTGTGACAGAGTCCCCTAATGGCGTCTTCAATGCAGATGTGAACTGGGCCTGAGATCAGATAAAAAGGGTGGTGGTTTTCTTTGCTGGGTGGTCGTTGTGGAGAGTCTAGTAGAGTAGAGGTTAGGAGGACTCGCACCGGGTTATATTGGGAGCAAACTTCTGCTTTGTTGGGAAAGAATGACATAATCTATCCACTTCCAGGAATCTGTCGTGAATGGATGTAAATTTTTCGTTTAGCATGTACCAATTAAGATGCCTCTTGACTTCAAAAAAGTCTAGTGTGTTTTTTCCAAGCATAAGCAATTGATTGAAAAAAGAATGAGATTAATTTCTGGCAGTCTGAGGGTATACCCGCAATATTTTTTTTATTTAAGAGGTCTTCCCATAAGTCTTTCTGCAAATTATGGCCAGTGGATGAGGGAGTAGACCCGAATCCAGAGTCTCTTGACTCGAGGGCTTTTCCACCAGTAACATATCTCTAAGAGGTGGGCATCCTCTGACAAGTAGGAGAGTAGCCTGACACCGCATAGGCTATTCTAGTGACGACCAAGTACCATCTAAATAGGGATCTTTTAAAAGAGGTTTCCTGCATCACCATGTTTTGAGCACTCTTAGGGTATGTTCACGCACAGCGTCAAAAACGTCTCAAAATACGGAGAGGTTTTCAAGAGACAACAGCTCCTGATTTTCAGATGTTTTTTGTGCCACTCGCGATTTTCGCTGCGTTTTTCATGGCCGTTTTTGGAGCTTTTTTCAATAGTCTATGGAAAACGGCTCCAAAAACGTCCCAATAAGTCTCCTGCACTTTTTCGCGGCCGTGTTTTTACACGTAAAAAAACACTGCGAAAAACGCTCTGTTGGACGCTCCGCCGTTCTGCTTCCGATTTTTCGGGCGTTTACGACCCGAAAAACGGCCCGTGTGAACATACCCTTACAAGTACACTCTCCGATTTGTGTCCACTGATCGCTAGATAAGGTAGAACCTGATTCCCATTTTGAGTCCTAGTATAATTGGGTGCAGTATGAGGTGTGGGCTAAATCAGAATAAACCTGCGTAATTTGTATTTCCTCCTGAAGTGAGATGAAGAGGGATCTACCATCTTCTAGCTCTTAAGGGTATATTTTGTTAAGACCTTTCTCTGCTCACACCTTGAACGACCAACGAAAGTCCCTACCCGGGGGGAGATAATTGTTTTCTTTTTTTAACATGAGTATCCTAGTCAATCCTAGATCCACCCCACACTAATATGATTTATTGTCCTCTATATAACACTGCAGAGTAGTGTGGGAGAAAAGATTTTAAAGAGGCTCTGTCACCAGATTTTGCAACCCCTATCTGCTATTGCAGCAGATAGGCGCTGCAATGTAGATTACAGTAACGTTTTTATTTTAAAAAAAACTAGCATTTTTGGCCAAGTTATGACCATTTTTGTAGTTATGCAAATGAGGCTTGCAAAAGTCCAAGTGGGTGTGTTTAAAAGTAAAAGTCCAAGTGGGCGTGTATTATGTGCGTACATCGGGGCGTTTTTAATACTTTTACTAGCTGGGCGCTCTGAAGAGAAGTAACATCCTCTTCTCTTCAGAACGCCCAGCTTCTGATAGTGCAGATCTGTGACGTCACTCACAGGTCCTGCATCGTGACGGCACCAGAGGCTACAGTTGATTCTGCAGCAGCATCAGCGTTTGCAGGTAAGTCGATCTGCACTGTCAGAAGCTGGGCGTTCTGAAGAGAAGAGGATGTTACTTCTCTTCAGAGCGCCCAGCTAGTGAAAGTATTAAAAACGCCCCGATGTACGCACATAATACACGCCCACTTGGACTTTTACTTTTAAACACACCCACTTGGACTTTTGCAAGCCTCATTTGCATAACTACAAAAATGGTCATAACTTGGCCAAAAATGCTCGTTTTTAAAAAATAAAAACGTTACTGTAATCTACATTGCAGCGCCTATCTGCTGCAATAGCAGATAGGGGTTGCAAAATCTGGTGACAGAGCCTCTTTAAGGCGTTTTTCATAGTGTTGAATGGAAAGTCAGCTCCAAAAAAACGCCTCAAGAAGTGACATGCTACTTCTTTTTACAGAGCGTCTTTTTAAGCTCCGTTTTTGAAACAGAGGCGTAAAAAGACACCCCGGATGAACACAATGCTGTTTTTACCATTGATTTCAATAGGCAGATGTTTGTAGGCATTCAGCTTCCGTTTTTTCAGGCAGTTTTCGAGGCGTAAACGCCCCTGAAATACGCCTGAAAACACTGCGTGTGAACATACCCTAAGAAAATCTGTTTGCCATGAAAAGGGTGCAAACATAGTACATATGGTGATACGTGTAATTTAAAAAAGACTCACTGGGCGGGTTTATGACCTGCTATTAAGGTAGAACCGTGTATGCACAGTTCTGATCCATGTCGACGGGGAGCTTTATAGATTACCATATATTTATTGTAACTCTTGCATATAAATCTTGTCCTCTTTGTAGGTGGAAGATGAGACGGTGCTGCATAACATTCCTTACATGGGAGATGAGGTATTGGATCAAGATGGGACTTTTATTGAAGAACTAATAAAGAACTATGATGGAAAGGTGCACGGAGACAGGGGTAGGATCATTCGCAAACTAGACTATTGCAATATGCTTTTGATCTGACTGTTTAATGTAATTGTAAGCAAATCACTTCAGTGGATTATCTGTCAATTGACCTTTTTGAATGTGGATGAGTAACATGGTGAACTCTGGTTTCTCCCTCAAAGCTAAGACTATGTTCACATCTGTGTCAGGGCCTCCTTTCCGATGATTTCAATGGTGACAAATCCGGTACCGTTTGTCTCGGTTGTGCAAGGGTTCCGTCGTTTTGACGGAATCAATATCTTAGTCGAACGGAGACTTGACACAGATGTGACCAAAGCCTAATGTGTCTGTGACTTGATGGGCATCATGTAGACCCTTATGCAGATAAGAAATGAAGCGGTTGCCTAGAGCCATTAGATTACTGGTTTAATTTTTTTTTTAACCTGTATTATAAAAATGACAGCGGTATTTAAAGAGGCTCTGACACCACATTATAAGTGCCCTATGTCCTACATAAGGAGATCGGTGCTATAATGTAGGTGACCGCAGTGGTTTTTATTTTAAAAAAAAACCAAAAAACTATCTATTTTCACCACGTTATTAGCGATTTTAGCTTTATGCTAATGAGTTTCTCAATGGACAACTGGGCGTGTTTTACTATTGACCAAGTGGGCGTTGTACAGAGGAGTGTATGACGCTGACCAATCAGCGTCATACACTTCTCTCCATTCATTTAGTCAGCGCATAGGGATCCTTTTAGATCAGTATGTGCTCTCTTATACTGATACATTAACAATACTGAAGTGTTTAGACAGTGAATAGACATTCCACGGGATGTCTATTCACAATCTCTGCACTTCGTTACTGTTTCTGTGGTAGTTACAGCAGAGAAGGCGTAATCTCGTTGTAACCTGTCATTTACAGCGTAATCTCGCGGGATTACGCTTGATCTGCTGGAACAACCACAGAAACATTAACGAAGTGCAGAGATTGTAAATAGACATCCCGTGGAATGTCTATTCACTGTCTAAACACTTCAGTATTGTTAACGTGTTAGTATAAGGGCGGATTTACACGACCGTGTAATACGTCCGTGCAACGCGCGTGTTTTTCACATGCGTCGCACGGACCTATGCTAGTCTATGGGGCAGAGCAGACTGTCAGTGATTTTTGCTCAGCGTGAGTCCGCTGCGTAAAACTCACGACTGGTCCTATATTTCTGTGTTTTTCGCGCATCATTCACCCATTGAAGTCAATGGGTGCGTGAAAATCACGCGCACCGCACGGAAACACTTCTGTGGGACGTGCGTGATTCGCGCAACAGCAGTCAAAAGTATGTTTGCAAACAGAAAAGCACCACGTGCTTTTCTGTTTACAAACATCCAAACAGAGTGTCATAATGATGGCGGCTGCGCGAAAATCACGCAGCCGCACATCCTATGTGATGACACACGGAGCTGTTAAGTGCCTTTTGCGCACGCAAAACGCTGTGTTTTTTGCATGCGCAAAAACGCACATGCTCGTGTAAATCCGCCCTAAGACAGCACATAGTGATCTAAAAGGATCCCTATTCGCTGACTAAATGAATGGGGAGAAGTGTATGACGCTGATTGGTCAGCGTTATACACTCCTCTGTACAACGCCCGCTTGGTCAATAGTAAAACACGCCCAGTTACATAGTTACATAGTTTGTACGATTGAAAAAAGACACATGTCCATCAAGTTCAACCAAGGGATGGGAAAGGGGAAGCAAAAAATTTCTACACATAGGAGCTAATATTTTTTTGTTCTAGGAAATTATCTAAGCCTTTTTTAAAGCCATCTACTGTCCCTGCTGTGACGGCTCCTGCGGTAGGCTATTCCATAGATTCACAGTTCTCACAGTAAAGAAGGCTTGTCGTCTCTGCAGGTTGAACCTTTCTTTTTCCAGACGGAGGGAGTGCCCCCTTGTTTTTTGAGGGGGTTTTACATGGAACAGGATTTCACCATATTTTTTGTATGCGCCATTCATATATTTATATAAGTTAATCATGTCCCCCCTTAGTCGTCTTTTCTCAAGGCTAAATAGGTTTAGTTCTTTTAATCTTTCCTCATAACTTAGATTCTCCATGCCCCTTATTAGCTTCGTTGCTCTTCTTTGTATTTTTTCCAACTCCAGGGCATCCTTTCTATGAACTGGAGCCCAGAACTGAACTGCATATTCTAGATGAGGCCTCACTAATGCTTTGTAAAGTGGTAATATTACATCCCTGTCCCGCGAGTCCATGCCTCTTTTGATACACGACAATATTTTGCTGGCCTTTGAAGCAGCTGATTGACACTGCATGCTGAAATTTAGTTTATGATTTACAAGTACACCCAGATCCTTCTCAACAATTGACTCCCCCAGTGTAGCTCCCCCTAGGACATATGATGCTTGCAGGTTTTTCGTACCCAGATGCATAACTTTACATTTATCTACATTAAACTTCATTTGCCAAGTGGACGCCCAAACACTCAGTTTGTTTAAATCTGCCTGCAATTCACGAACATCTTCCATAGTCTGAACTATATTACATAGCTTGGTGTCATCTGCAAAAATAGAAATAGTGCTATTAATCCCATCCTCTATATCATTAATAAATAAGTTGAATAATAGTGGTCCCAGCACTGAACCCTGGGGTATACCACTTATAACTGGGGACCATTCAGAGTAGGAATCATTGACCACAACTCTCTGGATACGGTCCTTGAGCCAATTCTCAATCCAATTACAAACTATATTTTCTAAACCTATAGTCCTTAATTTACCCATTAGTTGTCCATTGAGAAACTCATTAGCATAAAGCTAAAATCGCTAATAAACGTGGTGAAAACAGATCATTTATTTTAAATAACAAGCACTGCTGTCACCTCCATTACAGCGCCGATCTCCTTATGTAGGACATAGGGCACTTATAATGTGGTGATAGAATCTCTTTAAGTTTTTCCTTTGTGCAACTGCTCTACTTCTTGGCGGCACCACATTTTTGTTAGGGAAATGGGTAAATTTTTAGATATCTCTGATTTATTTATGTCCTTGATTGAAATCTTTTGTCTGACTGATAATTACAAGTTACAGCTGTTCGTGGACATGTTTTTTCATTCCAGCCAAATCTCTTGGCAGTCGTACAAACCTGATTCTGTAATGACCATGGGTCTGGCAGAACTGGTGGGAAAACAGCCATGCAAAGTAAAGCACTGGGTCTTTTTATAGTCTTGCTTAATAAATAGTTGTGCATTTTTTATTTTATTTTTAATCCAGAAAAGACTAAATGTATCAGTGTCGATGATTCCTTTTCAGAAACATGAGGTTTTTCAGCTAATGAAATGTTTCAATTTGTCTCTTACACAATTTTCATTACATGGGTGTGTGTGTAAATGATTAATGGGACGTCGGTAAACCCTCTGCTGTAATCGGGGATAATGCCAGTAACTGAAATGTGCTTTTACTGGTTACAAAAGTGTGATACGGTTGATGTCCTGTAGGGAAAAGAAAATCTGAATACTTGTACTTGCTTTTGTAGCTTCTCTGATGTGTCCGCAGTGTCTTTACTTGTCTGTTCCCATGATTCTGCTATGAAGCTACCCGTTCTCATGTTAAGAAGGTGCTACATTCTTGAGTGTTGGAAAAAATCCTTCCGATTAGAACAAGTAATTCGTTTTTCACTGATCCAGCACTTTTTCTGAAGTTCATATCTTTGTGGACAAGATACTAATATCTGTTTTTTTTGTTCTATTGTAGAGTGTGGATTTATTAATGATGAAATATTTGTGGAGCTGGTGAATGCCCTCAGTCAGTATAGTGATTATGAAGATGATGATGATGGAGAGGACAATCAGGATGATGAGCGCAAAGAGAAAGATCATGACGACAGTATGGATGGTAATTATAATTAATATTTCTGTGAATGTATTTTTTTTTAAGCACTAAAAAAATGTGTCGACTAAAATCTACTTTCCCTACAGACAAAGTGTCTCTTCTGCCACGGAAATTTCCTTCGGATAAAATCTTTGAAGCGATATCGTCCATGTTTCCTGATAAGGGAACAACCGAAGAATTAAAAGAAAAGTAAGAATAGTTAGATGACTATTTAGAACTTAATCTTTAAGTCATAAAGAGAAATTCTATCCACCACTGCTCATTCATTTCACCACCCAAATCCTGTTTTGTTTTTTTTCTCTTGGGAAATTAACAAAAGAAGCTAGTTTGTGATAAATACGGATTTACTGTGTTTAGGCAAATAAACCTGTTTTGTACTCGTGAAAATGGTTTACAAATGGATTGAGCCTTGATTTCCTTAACCCCTTTGCGCATCCAGACGTGCTATTATGTATGGGTGTGATGTTTGGAGCGCGCTGCAAGTGTCGGCTGTATTTTACAGCGGACAGCCGGCAGCAGCAATCACGCTTTTCCTGGCTGTTTAACCCCTCAAATGCTGAGGTCAGTCACGACCGCAGCATCTAATGTGTTGAAAAGAGAGGGGCGGCCCCCTCCGACAGCTCATCACCCCCCGCCCCCCCCCCAGTGAGATCGTGGCATGTCGGCGGTTGTTATGGAAGCCCATGGGCCTAATGAAGGCCCCCAGGGCTGCCTTAATTCTGCCTCTATTAAGCCCTGACTGTGACAGGGCTTAATAGAAGCCTGTAAAAATGACGATATACTGCAATACATTAGTATTGCCGTATATTGTACCAGAGCTCTAACGATCGTTTGGTTAAGTCCCCTAGGGGGACTAATAGTGTGTAAAAAAAGTGGAAAAAAGTTTTTAGTAGCGAAAAAAAAATATTATTAACCGTTCCAAACAAAACCCTTTTCCCATTTTCCCCCTAAAGTAATGTAAAAAAATTAAATAAGTATACAAAATTGGTATAGCTGCATCCGTAAAAGTCTGAACTATTACAATATATCGTTATTTAAAGCGCACGGTGAACGCCGTATAAAATATAAATGTAAAACTCCAAAATCACTGTTTTTTCCGGTCAACTTAGCTCTCAAATTTGTTTTTATAAAAAGTGATCAAAAAGTTCTACGTACCAAAAAAATGGTACCGATTAAAAACTACAGCTCGTCTCGCAAAAAAATAAGCCCTCACCGTTGAATCGGTGAAAAAATAAAAAAGTTATGGCTCTGGGAATGTGGCGAATTTTAAGAAAGTTTATTATCAATGAAAGTAGTAAAGTAAAAAAAAAACCCATATAAATTTGGTATCACCGTAATCGTATTGAGCCACAGAATAAAGATAAGTTGTTGTTTTTACCGCACGGGGAAAGCCCCAAAAAAATTGCGGAATCTTAGTTTTTTCCAACTACAGCCCGCAAAGAATTTTTTCCAGTTTCCCAGTACATGATATGGAACTATAAATGGTACCAAAGGAAACTACAACTCCTCCCGCATAAAAATAAGCCCTCACACCACTCTATTGACAGAAAAATAAAAAAGTTATGGCTCTTGGAATGCGGGAAATGAAAACCGAAAATGAAAAATAAAAAAAATGGCTTCGTCCCGAAGGGGTTAAATCTTTCTCCAATCAAAGTATCCATCCTTAGCAGCGATCACAGCAGTGCAAACGTGGGGCTTCTGTCAGTCAACATGTCTTAAATGTTATCTCCGATTGCGGCCCACTACTCTTGTAGCAACTCCCAACAATGATTTTGGCTCGTAACTTGCACATATCAAACATCTCTCCAGATGATCCCAAAGGAGTTTAATTGGATTGCAATCGGGACTCTGGGGTGGCTAAATCATTTTTTTTCAGCACCTGTTGTCGTTCTTTTGACTGTACATACTTTTTGCAAAGGCGGGAGGTATGGAGGCGGGAGGTATGTTTTGGGTCATTATGTTGCTGTAGTGTCAAACCACAACCAATAAGATGTGGGCCGATTGGGATGGCGTGGCGCACCAGGATGTTGTGATGGCACTTCAGGTCCATGATTCCTTTTGATCTTTAGTAAGTCACCAACCGTACCACCTATGAAACATCCCCAGACCATAATGGAGCCTCCTCCATGCTTGACTGGGCTGAATGCAGGCAGGAAGCATGCGCTCACCTGTCACATGATGAGCGAACTTTCACCTCTTGGTCTCAAACAACCAAGTTAGATTCGGCTGTGAAAAGAACCACCTTCCACTGACTTGTGGTCCAGCTCTTGTGCTTTTAAACCCAAAATATCCTCTTTCTATTAATGGGCCTAAGGAGCGGTTTTCGTGCTGCAACACATCCCTTTAAACCACTGGCTAAAAGGTAGCGTTTGACAATGGCATTTGAGGTGCTTTTCTTCCTTGTTTCCATCAGAGCGGCACGGATTGATGAGCTGTCTTGAATCTGTCCTATTTGGCGAGCACTCTGATAAATTTGCCCTGATGTTTTGTGGTCACTCGAGGTTGCCCAGGTCGTGGTCGATCATGTACACGTTCTTGTTTTCAGCGTATTTCTCGAGGGTACGCTGCACACCACCAAGAAGAACCTGCTCCAGACGAGCAATGTACCGCAGACTACACTGCATTTCTCGAAGCGACTATGGTGTATCGCCTTTTACTCCTTCCTAAAACAGATAGACATGTTTCTGTGCAAAACATTTATTAAGTTCATCCGTTACAGAGAAGTGTGTGTGTGCGTGTGTGCGTGTGTGCGTGTGTGTGCGTGCGTGCGTGCGTTTTACACTGATTTCTAGGAGAAAAATAAATTTCATATGAAAGGCCTATTCACAGACCTCGCAAACACTGTACTTTCTATACAACACATTAGACTCTTGTGTGTCTGTCTCTTTTATCACAAAATATTTACATTTAAAATATAACATATTTATTCATGGTTGATATTGTTAAGTCATTGGGTGAGATTTATAAATGCTGGGTTGGGGTTATGCCGGTGATTACGGTCACGTCCGGCCGCAGAAAGTCACCAGTCATCTGCGGGCCGTGCTACCATTCTAATGTATGGGAGCACAGTCCGTAAATATACCGGAAGGTGTCCGTGGGCAATACAAATTAATGGACCCGTACTTTGATCCGCAATTACGGTCCGTGATTGCGGATCAAAATTACGACTGTGCGTGGGGCCTTAGACAGTATAAAACTAGACCGTACAGTCAGAAGCATCATTAAATTTATCATAATGGCTAGAGATGAGCGAACCGGGACAACCGAACCCGGTTTCGGTCCGAAGATCAGGAAAAGTTCGGTTCGCAGCGATTCCGAAAAGAAACAGGATCCTGACCTGTCCACAGAGTTTAAGGCAGCACAGAGTATTTCAGGAGATGAGCGTGCAGATTCAGTGCTGCTGTGAACTCTGCTCTTACCATTACGTAGCTCAGTCTGTTACCTCTCCTCCACTCCTGTCCTCAATAACACCTTCACATGATTGGCAAGTCACCACCCCGCACAAGATCCGCACGCTCGTCTCCTGAAATACTCTGTGCTGCTGTGAACTCTGCTCTTACCATTACGTGGTGACTTGCCAATCATGTGAAGGTGTTATTGAGGACAGGAGTGGAGGAGAGGTAACAGACTGAGAGCTACGTAATGGTAAGAGCAGAATTCACAGCAGCACAGAATCTGCACGCTCCTCTCCTGAAATACTCTGTGCTGCCTTAAACTCTGTGGACAGGTCAGGATCCTGTTTCTTTTAAATGCTGCACTGTAGCGCAGCCTTATATAGTGGATCGAGCGGGTTCCCCAGCAACATTTAAAAGAAACAGGATCCTGACCTGTCCACAGAATTTAAGGCAGCGCAGCACAGAGGATTTCAGGAGAGGAGCGTGTGATTGGCTGCAGAGGCCGCTGCAGCCTGTGATTGGCTGCAGAGGCCGCTGCAGCCTGTGATTGGCTGCAGAGGCCGCTGCAGCCTGTGATTGGCTGCAGAGGCCGCTGCAGCCTGTGATTGGCTGCAGAGGCCGCTGCAGCCTGTGATTGGCTGCAGAGGCCGTCACGTGGGATGAAGCGTCATCCCTGGAGGCCGGCCTTCTGACGTCATCCTTACGTGCGTGACAGCCACTACAGCCTGTGATTGGCTGCAGCGGCGACATGGATGAAACGTCATCGCTGGAGGCCGGACAGGAGGAATGTAAGTATGAACGTATTTTTTATTTATCTAACTTTTTCGTGAAATTCGGTGAACTAACCTAACTTTTCATAAGTTCGCTCATCTCTAATAATGGCGCATGCTGTATGACAAGTTTGCATGTTTTTTGTTTTTTTTCTTATATCACCTCTTGGCTGGCTTATTTCCCACCAATGTTTTGCGTAAAAAATGGCGCATTATTATAATGGCGCCAATAATTGGGCACATTTGATAACTCCTCTTAGCCATGTCTCACTTTTCTAGACACAAACTAGGGAGGTGAAAAAAATGTCTAAAACACAGGCGCAAATCTCCCCCGCTGCCTTTAAATCTGACATTAAATTTGACGTAGTTTTTCTTATTCCTCTCAGATACAAGGAATTAACAGAGCAACAGTTGCCAGGAGCTCTACCTCCAGAATGCACCCCAAATATTGATGGACCAAATGCAAAATCTGTGCAAAGGGAACAGAGCCTACATTCATTCCACACTTTGTTTTGTAGACGATGTTTCAAATATGACTGCTTTTTACATCGTAAGTTCATGTCCTGTTTTATGTATGTTTTGTTGAACATATAGATATACTTGTAGTCCCTACTTGGATTTAAACTATACTGTAAATTATATTGGTCAGTAAGATACATTCAACGACTGATTTAAAGAAAAAAAATTGCCTCTAAATGCCATTTGTACAATCCTGAAATTGAATGCAACTTTGTAGCAGGGTACCAAATACAAGCTTCTCCTGGGTTGGGTGGTTATTTCTAATTTCGTTTCAATACTGTGTGGTGAAGTTAGAGCAGCTCCGAGCGCCGTAAAAGTGAAACTGCAACCACTTTGTGGTGCAAAGCATGCAGTGTTTAAAAAAATAAATAAATGGTGGATTGGCTCTTTAAAGATTGTTAGTATGTGTACTATGTATAAATACTGTCTATATCCTGTGAGGTATATCTAGCTTTTATATGAAGAATATGCTTTAAAGAGTAATTGTAGTTTTAAAAAAAAACTAAAAAAACTTTTTGATCTGTCATAGACCTATCAGAAGCTTTAAATGGTGGGGTCTGGGTGCTCAAACCCTTAGACCAGTTTCCCATGGGACGGATACTCTGCGTAAAAACCACGCAGCGTATCCGACCTGGAACTCGCAGTACATTCTGTCTGAAAATTGCACCATACTGGAGCAGTAAAAAAACGCTCATCGTTAGGTATGTCGTTGTTACGGCGGCGACGTCCCTCCATCGCAGTCTAGCCCGGCCTCCTGGGAGGACGTATCATCCCATGTGACCACCACTGCAGCCTGTGATTGGCTTCAGGGGTCACATGGGATGCAACGTCATCCCAGAAGGCTTCATGAGGAGGAGAGCGTTCTGGGTAAGTATGTTTTTTTTATTTCCGTATTTGAGATTTTTGTGGTGTAATCGCTGCGAATGCGCCGCAAAAAGCCGCAACACTGGGTTTTGCATCTTCATTGAATTCAATGTGGAAAACCTGCAATGGAAAAACAAAAACGCAGCATAAATTGACATGCTGCAGAATTTAATTCCGCACCGCAGGTAAATGTATTAACGTTTACGTTAAAGTTTTTTTTTCCGCAGCGTGAGCATGAGATTTTCTGAATCTCATTCACGTTGCTGCTACTGTGAATGCTGTATAATTTACGAACAGAATTCCGTTGCAGAAACTCCGCAGCGTAAACCGTTCTGGGTTTTGGCTTAAAAACTGCATGCAAAATCTGCAGTAAATCTGCACTGTGGGAACCCAGCCCTACAATCGCTGAAAATAAGGCGCAGAAGCGCTCAGCTGATCGCCCTTCACCTTTGGCTGTGATCAGCGCTCCCTTTTAGGCTAAAGATGGGTCACCTAGAAGTTGAGCCATCTTAAGCCTAACAAGGAGCGCTGATCACAGCCAAAGGTGCAGGGCGATCAGCTGAGCGCTTCTGCACCTGTGTTCCAGCGATTGGGGGTGTCTCAATACCAGACCCTCATTGATCAAATCTTCTAAAATGTCTGATGTTTATCAGTCTATGTAAGTGGTTTTGTTTTTTTTGCTGTTTTTTTTTCTATACTTTCTATACTACAGTTGCCCTTCTTCATCTTTGCATCTCTATGGCTGCAGCAAGTGTAGGACTCCACAGGCCTTCTTCCCCTGTAACATATTCGACCTATTAAAGAGAACCTTTCACTAGCCCATACATGTGCAGATGAGTGCACCATGTTCTAGGCACTGCTGCACAGACCCTGGGGCACTTTAAACTACCTGTCTCTAGTCCGTTTTTGAGCTATCAGTGCCATTATTCTTGGCGCCCGATATGTAAATTACCCCCTGTACTGTCAGTGGTGTGTTTTTGTTTTTTTTTCATGGAAAGGGCAGGGGGCGTAATACTTAGTACTCTGACACCATCCAATCCGCTGTGGACAGTGTCAGAGCGGCTTGTGCTGTCTGTATGATCACACGTGTCTCATGAGAGATCACACACAGTCTTGTCATCACCGACTGACAGGTATTGTAGCCTTCTTCTCGCATTCACTTCAATAGGAGAGAAGGCTGCAATACCTGTGAATCGCCACTAAATGCGTCAAACATTCATCGTGAACAAGAAGAAATGAAGGGAAAGCAGCGCTCGTACGAGTGCTGCGGCCCCTTCAAAACAGCTGATCTGCGGGGGTCCTGGAAGTCAGAACCCGACCCATCAGGTATTAATAACCTATCCTGAGGATAGACCATCAATTTTTATTGGCTGGAAGACTCCTTTAAGTATTAGTGTACAACTCTGCTGCTAAAAATTTATATTCTCTTTTTCTACCTTTTTATGTAAAGCTTTTCATGCCACTCCAAACACATACAAAAGAAAAAACAATGAGGGCGCAAATGATGGGAAACCTTGTGGACCACACTGTTACCAACTTTTGGTAAGATAATTCTCCTACTTGTTCAATGATTCCTTCAAAGACCTTTATTAAACTATTAAGCATCTATGGAGGTGTAGATTGCTATTTACTGAACATTTTAATTTAGCCCCCAGTCAAAAGATGTATATCTTTTGTAGGAAGGAGCGAGGGAGTTTGCTGCTGCATTGACCGCAGAGAGGATAAAAACACCACCCAAGCGTCCTGGTGGTCGCCGAAGAGGTAGACTTCCCAATAGCACTAGCAGACCTAGCACACCAACAGTTAATGTTTCAGAAGCAAAGGACACAGATAGTGACCGGGAAGCTGGAACTGAAACCGGTGGAGAAAGCAATGATAAAGAAGAAGAAGAAAAGAAAGATGAGACCTCAAGCTCCTCTGGTAATTGACTTGATCCTCATCTTTAGGAGCTTTTGTGATCATGAGTGGCTTAGTGTAGGTTGTTATCGAACAAAATGTATTTTTGTTTTATTTTAAAGAAGCAAACTCTCGCTGCCAAACACCAGTCAAAATAAAGCCAAATATTGAAGCCCCCGAGAATGTGGATTGGAGTGGAGCTGAAGCCTCGCTGTTTAGAGTTCTCATTGGCACCTATTATGACAACTTCTGTGCAATTGCAAGGTTGATTGGGACAAAGACGTGTCGACAGGTAATTCTGCTTGTTAAATATATTTCACGGCAGCAACACTGTAGAGGCAAATGACTCCCAGAAGGTTGGTGATACATCTGCCAATCCATGGGCCTTTTATGTGGCACCATCTAGGTCTAGAGCTCAAGAGGTAGTCAATGTTAATTATATAATTGCGTTTTCTTTTTCAATTTATAGAGGGGAAGGATTACATTGCATATCAATTTTCACCAGTGTACTACAATAACCATATAGTGTATTTGGTAATTTAATTGTAAGAGTACTTTGTAACCTAACCTGACCATATACGCTGTTACAGGTGTATGAATTCAGGGTAAAGGAATCGAATATCATTGCTCCAGTTCTTGCTGAGGATGTAGATACGCCACCAAGGAAGAAGAAACGGAAACACCGGTACTGTTTTTATATAAGTGTGCTGAAGTTGCAGACCGGTTTTTAGTTGTTTTTTTTTTTTTAATTCTTTAAAGAGAATCTGTTGGGTCTCCTGAAATGCTTGTTTTTGTAAATGCTTGCTGGAGCGACTTTGCTTAGAACTCTGTGTTGCGCCATTTCTCTGCTATTCTTCCTGGAAATGTATGAATAAATGGAGAACTGTACATTATAATTCCCCTTGACAATAGTGCATATCCTTACAGTCTGCCCTGATTGTTCAGTATCAGTCAAGGGTAATGGTAACACACAGTTGTCCATTTATTCATACATTTTCAATAGAAATGAGAGAGGAGGGGCAAAGTTGACAGATCCTTTTTTTTATGTAAATAATATAATATTTTCATTCTTTGATTCATTTGTTGCATGTGTTTGGGGCTTGTTAACCCCTTCCCGGCATTTGTCGTAAGTATACGTCATGGAAAGCCAGTGCTTCCCGCAAAATGTCGTATACTTAGGACAAATGCATGGCACCGGCTCAGAAGCTGAGTCGGTGCCATCATCCCCGGATGTCGGCTGTATCTTACAGCTGACATCCTGCTGTAACAGCGGGGACCGAAGTTAGCTTCGATCCCCGCCATTAACCCCTTAAATGCAGCCGTGAATAAAGCGATCGCTACATTTAAGGTGTTTGCAGCTCATCAACACCCCAGCAATGAAATCGCCGGGGTGTCGGTGGCTGCAATGGCAACCGGAGGCCTAACACTGGCCTCCCGGTGTGCCTAGCACGGAAAACTTCCAGCTCCCGCCCGGAGGCGGGGCCTGATCGCTTCTGTAGCCGCCGGCATGGTGGCGCCGGCTCAGGAGCTGATCCAGCGTCATCAGCGGTGGATATCAGCTGTATGTTACAGCTGACGTCCACCTGTAATGGCAGGAACCGGAGCTAGCTCCGATCCCTGCCATTAACCTCTCAGATGCATCGATCGGATCTGATCGCTGCATCTTTGTGGTTGCTAGCAAATCGGCAGCTGTGCCCTGCAATCGCACGACTGCTATGACAACAGGAGACCTAACAATGGCCTCCTGTCTGCCATTACGGAAGCCGATTAGGCGCCGCCCAATCTGCTTGCTGTCAGTGAATGACTGACAGATCTAATAATCTAATACATTGCACTACGTAGGTAGTGCAATGTATTAGTAAAAAAATCTGACAGTTGGAACTTCAAGTCCCCTAGTGGGACTAAAGTAAAGTGTAAAAAAAAAAAAAAGTTGTAAAAAAATATAATAAAAGTTTTAAGTAATAAAATAAAACACAATCGCCCTTTTCCCTTATCAAGTCCTTTATTATTGAAAAAAATAAATAAACCATACATATTTTGGTATCGCCGCGACCGTAACCGCATAAACTATAAAAAATATTGTTATTTATTCCACGCAGTGAATGGCGTAAAAAATGCCAGAATTTCTGGTTTTTGGTCACTTTGCCCTACAAAAATTGAAATAAAAAGTGATCAAAAAGATGCATGTATCCAAAAATGGTGTCTATAAAAACTATAGCTTGTCTCGCAAAAAACAAGCCCTCATACAGCTCCGTCGACAAAAAAATTAAAGTTATGGTTCTCACAACATGGTGACAGAAAAAATACATTCTTTTTACAAAAGTAATTTTATTGTGCAAAAAGTTGTAAAACATGAAAAAGTGCTATAAATTAGGTATCGCCGGAATCGTACTGGCCCGCAAAATAAAGTTAACATGTAATTTATAACGCGTGGTGAACGCTGTATAAAAAAAACTATGCCAAAATTTCTGTTTTTTGGTCACCTTGCTCCTCAAGAAATAGGATAAAAAGTGATCCAAAGGTCAAAAGCATGTACCCCAAAATAGTACCAATAACTACAGCTCATCCAGCAAAAACCAGCCCTCATACCACTATGTCTATGAAAAAATTAAATGAGTTAAGGCTTCAATAAGTCAGGAAATAAAAATATGCAGTTGTGCAGATCAGAGGGGAACATTTCATCTGTTTCAAGAGACGATTTATCGGGGCCCTAAAATTAGAGAACCAGGAAGGTCAGGGCCCAAACATATCTGCTAGAAGCGAGGGCGCCCGTATTATACCAGGACAACACTTACCAGCAAAATTCCCCAAACTGCAAAGATGTGGAGTGTGTACCTAAAGGGGGATAAGTAAAGACACCATTTATCAGTGCGACACTGGCCTGTGCAGAAATGATTGCTTCACAGCGTAACACACATCTATGGATTATTTTATTGTTTACCCCATTATTATACCACCTGACTATGCCCGTGGTATACTCTGCCCAGCTTACATATGCCCCACATTATAAATGGAAACACCAGCAATGCTCAAACTAAACTACTACCAAGCAAAATCTACACTTGAAAAGCCAAATGGCACTCCCACCCATCTGAGCCCAACAGTGTGCCCAAACAGCAGTTTACTTCCACATATATGGCACCGCCATATCCGGGAGAACCCTTTTAACAATATTTTGGGTGTGTCTACAGTGGCATAAGCTGGGCACGACATATTTGCCACTGAATTGGCTTATCTGGGGAAAAATTTAAATTTTTACTTTGCACCACCCGCAGCGCATTCATTTATGGAAAAGACCTGTGGGGTGAAAATGCTCACTACACCCCTTAATAAATGCCTTGAGGGGTGTAGTTTCTAAAATGGGGTCACTTCTCAGGGGTTTCTTTTATTATTTCACATCAGAGCTCTGCAATTGTGAACCAATACTTTATTTGTCGCCAAATTAGGCCTCAATTTCGCATGGTACTCTCTCACTCCTGATCCCTGTCAAATGTCCAGGCAAAAGATTAGGGCCCCATGTAGGGTGATTCTAAAACCGGGAAACACAGCATAATAATTAGAGAGCTGTCTTGTTATGGTGGCGCAAGCTGGACACCACATATTGGCATATCTATTGAAAAATCCAATTTTCACTCTGCAATATCGAGTGCACACTAATTTATGCAAAACACCTGCGGGGTTAACATGTTCACTACACCCCTAGGTGAATACCTTGAGGGGTATAGTTTCCAAAATGGGGGTTTCCACTGTTTTGGTCACACAGGGGTTTCGCAAATGCTACATAGCGACCAGAAACCAATCCAGCAAAATCTGTATTTTGAAAGCTAAATGGCTCTCCTTCCCTTCTGAGCCCTGCCATGTGCGTGCCCAAGTTTATAACCACATATGGGGTATTGCCACACTCAGCAGAAATTAACAAATGTTGGGGTTCTTTTTCTGCTTTATTTTTTGAGAAAATGAAAAATTTTGCGCTAAAGCTACGTCTTATTAGAAAAAAAATGTAATTTTTCTTTTCACTGCCCAATTCAAATAAAATCTATGAAACACCTGTGGGGTCAAAATGCTCACTACACCCCTAGATTAATTCCTCAAGGGGTATATTATCCCAAATGGAGTCCCTTCTGGGTAGTTTCCACTGTACTAGTACCTTAGGGGCTTTGCAAAAGTGACATGGTGTCAAGAAACCAATCCAGCAAAATCTGTGCGCCAAATGCCACTCCTTTTCTTCTGTTCCCTGCCATGTGCACAAGCAGCAGTTTATGACCACATATGGGGTATTTCCGTACTCCAGAGAAGTTGCTTTACAAATGTTGGGGGTTCTTTTTTTTTTCCTTTATTTGTTGAGAAAATGAAAAATTTTGAGCTAAAGCTACGTCTTATTGAAGAAAAGGGATTGTTTTTATTTTCACTGCCCAATTCTAATAAATTCTTTGAAACACCTGTGGGGTCAAAATGATCACTACACCCCTAAATGAATTCCTCAAGGGGTGTAGTTTCCTAAATGGAGTCACTTTTAGGGCGTTTTCACTGTTTTCGTCCCTCAGGGGCTTTGCAAATGCGACATGACCGCCGCAAACCATTCCTGCTAAATTTGGGCTCCAAAAGCCAAATGGCACTCTTTCCCTTCTAAGCCCTGCCGTGTGTCCAAACAGCTGTTTATTACCACATGTGGGGTATTGTTTTACTTGGGAGAAATTGCTTTACAAATTTTGCGGTGCTTTTTCTCCTTTAGTCCTTGTGGAAAAGAGAAAAAATTTGCTAAACCTACATTTTCTGTGAAAGAATGTAGATTTCCATTTTCACGGCCTACATCCAATAATTTCTGCAATAAACCTGTAGGGTCAAAATGCTCACTATACCCCTAGATAATTTGCTTAAGGGGTGTAGTTTACCAAATTGGGTCACTTTTGGGGGATTTCCACTGTTTTGGCACCGCAAGAGCCCTTCAAACCCGACATGGTGCCTAAAATATATTCTAATAAAAAGAAGGCCCAAAATCCACTTGGTGCTCCTTCGCTTCTGAGGCCTGTGCTTGAGTCCATAAGCAAACTAGAGCCACATGTGGGATATTTCCTAAAACTGCAGAACCTGGGCAATCAATATTGAGATGCATTTCTCTGGTAAAACTTTGTGTTACAAGAAAAATGGATTAAAAATGAATTTTTGCAACAAAAAAAAATGGAATTTGTAAATTTCACCTCTACTTTGCTTTAATTCCTGTGAAACGTCTAAAGGGTTAAGAAACTTTCTAAATGCTGTTTTGAATACTTTGAGGGGTGACGTTTTTAAAATGGGGTGACTTATTGGAGGTTTCTAATCTATAAGGCCCTCAAAGCCACTTCACAACTGAAATGGCCCCTGTAAAAATAGCCTTTTGAAATGTGAGAAATTGCTGCTAACGTTCTAAGCCTTGTAACGTCCTAGAAAAATAAAAGGATGTTCAAAAAAACGATGTCCATCTAATGTAGACGTGGGGGATGTTAATTAGCGACTATTTTGTGTGGTTTGTGTGGCCTGTCTTACAAGCAGATACATTAAAATTTATAAAAATGCTAATTTTTGCAATTTTTCGCTAAATTTTGGTGTTTTTCACATTTAAATACTGAATTTATCGAGCAAATTTTGCCAGTAACATAAAGTCCAATGTGTCACGAGAAAACAATCTCAGAATCGCTTGGATAGGTTAAAGCAATCCGAAGTTATTTCCACATAAATTGACACGTCAGATTTGAAAAATGTTCTGTTAGGAAGGTCAAAAGTGGCTAAAGAGGGAAGGGGTTAAAGATGCTTTATTTGTTTACTTATCATTACTTTAAGAAAAATGATTATATTAGGTTACTTATCCACTTATCAAAGTTAAACTTGACACATTTTAAAATTTGCCACGCTTGATAGAATATATTTGGACCTCCCAATGTCTGTGCCTCATTGTTGTGATTTCTAAAACAGAAACGTTCACTCTTACAGGTTGTGGGCGGCACATTGCAGGAAAATACAGTTAAAAAAAGGTTAGTATTTTTGCAGCCTTTGGTTTGGTACTTCCTCTTTACTGCTTAAAGGGGTTGTCTCATGAAGACATTTTTATGGCATATCCACAGGATATACCATAAATGTCTGATAGATGAGAGGCCTACCTCTGGGACCCGCGCCTTTCTCAAGAATGGAGGTCCCCCAACCTGGCGAGGCGACGGAAACTTCTGTGCTACGCAGTTCCTTTAACTTGGGAGTTACGAAAAACTCATAGCAGTTTCCTGTGGGTATGCCATAAATGTCTGTTGCAAGACAACCCCTTTAAGTGATTTTAATTTTAACTGGTCTAAAGGAAACCTTTGAATTGCTGAAACACAGACCTTTAAAATTTTGTCACATTATCAGGAGACTGTAAACTGCGGTTTTGTTTGTATTGACAACCTTGTACATCTCGTGCCGAGTCACCCAGCACAATGGCTGCCCTTGACGTCCATAAGCCCTAATAAGGCATATGGACAGGGGTTATCCTGAGCAGAAGACCCCTTTAGCATTATTGATTCATGGTTATTCCTTAATTTTCGGTGGAAATCCTCTTCAGAAATCTAGCAGACACTCTGTAAGCTTCATGCACATGTGCCTTTCAGCAAGTCGTATGGTGCGCATTACGAAACTTACTGTTCAGCCAAATTTTTAGCTGAACAGTAAGTGAGACGGTCATTTAGAGAGGAAAATAGTGTATAGAAAATGCACACAGATTCATTTAAAAAAAAAAAAATCATAAAAAAAAAAATTTTTACAGGCTACTGCACTACTATCCTCTTCTGTACCATCTCAATCACTATTTGTTTTTTTGTTTTTATTAAATAGTGAAGATCCTGCAAATGAAGAAGGATTCATTTTTCATTGTTTTGTATCTTAACAATTAAATTAAATTTTTGCAGATGGTTCCTCTAATCATGTTTACAATTATCAGCCTTGCGATCATCCTCGCCAGCCCTGCGATGGCTCTTGTCCCTGTGTGATTGCACAGAATTTCTGTGAGAAGTTTTGTCAGTGCAGCTCCGAGTGTAAGTTAAATGTCAAAAATAAAGTTTGAATATCTGCTTTTAGGATTTAATGGAGTTTACATGTGTTTTTTTTTTTGTTTTGTTTCATACATATCACCCTATTTGTCATTTTCTAAAGGCCAAAACAGGTTCCCAGGATGTCGTTGTAAAGCACAGTGTAACACCAAGCAATGCCCATGTTATCTTGCTGTGCGGGAGTGTGACCCAGACTTATGTCTCACCTGTGGTGCTGCTGATCATTGGGACAGCAAGAATGTGTCATGCAAGAACTGCAGCATTCAGCGAGGATCCAAAAAGGTCAGAGCCACATGCCTTATTAGTTGAGGGATTTAGATACATTGAGGTAAAGCTCTCAGAAAGTTGAAGGCGTTTCCTCTTGCATGTTTAGCAACACTGAGCTCTATAAGCAGTATCAAAGTACAGGAACCAGGTTTTTACACTGGTGCAAAGAAGACTAAGAATTTAAAGCTCCTCTGTAATGAGACTGTATATATTGTGTGGCCATATCCAACTGAAAGGGAAATGCTAGAAGAGCACTGTCAGGAGAGCCCTGTTAGACCGTTTTTCTCAATTAGTCTGTATTACTGCGAAAACTCCAAGAGCCAATAAATGGTTGAGGAAAAACTGGCTAACCGGACTCTCCTGACAGTGCTTTTCCCTCTTGTCGTATTCTGTTGAATACAGGCAAAGTAAGGTATAGAGCCTCTTACGATGGCGGCACTTATACTGTTGCCACAAAAGTTAACGGGGTAATCCGGGGACCAAAAATTGCTGGGCCTCTGTGCTCTGAAAGCTTGCATATAGAACTTTTATGGTTAGCCAATAAAGGTATCATACCTATTATACTTTTGTCTTTTTTGACACAAAAGTATTTTACATTTCATATTTTTATGTAAAAAGAAGTCACTTACTAATGTACTTTAATTAAAAATTCGGTACTAAATAGTGACGTTCCAACCCGATAAACTGTTCCCGGAAGTCCTCGACTGTGAAGTTGGCAGCAATGTTGGAATCCCCAGGCAGAGCATCAGCTGATGCTCTGCTTGGGGACTCCCATTACAGCTGCTGACGTCACTATCCATATATGGACAGTGACCGTGATGTTGGCAGCAATGCTGGTGTCCCCGAGCACAGCTGGTGCTCTGCTGCGGAACTACAGCGATAGGAAACCCCTGAAGTCACGAACCAAATGTCGGGAGCAGTGCTGGAGTCCTGAGCAAAGTGCTAGCTGATGCTCTGCTCGGGGACTCCAGCAATAGGCAATGTGACAGCCCCTTGCGGTCTTGCCATTAATAACACACAGACACGAACAGCACAGGAAGCAATCCCTCAGTCACGTGGGGCCGTGTCGGCGCGTCATCAATATTAGAAAAGCTCCAGGACTTCCGGGAACAGTTCACCGGGTGCGAACAACACCATTTAGTACTGAATTTTTAATTAAAGTATATTAGTAAGTGATTTCTTTTTACATAAAAAATTGAATGCAAAGCAATTTTTGGTCCCCGGATAACCCCTTTAAAGTAAGGAAAGAGCATTGACTAATGTCACTTTAGGGGTTAATATTTGCCTTGGTACAGAATTTAGGACTTTAAGGTAATGTTTGTGACATTAGTTTTACAATTCTGACTTCGGACCATGTCAAGTGGGTGGTTTACACAAATGTCATGCTAACTCTGTAAGGACTCGAGTTGAATACACCAGCACACACAACACAGCATTGATGGCCTTAGATTGCAGTAATACAAATTGAGACTATAGGTAGTTGCAATATGTAAGTGCTAGGCCCTGAAGCCCCTTACTATTCTAATTAGGTATGCCAATGTGACTTTGACAAATTTAGTTTAGGACAGTTAAAGATTTTATGAGCAGCTGCTTCTGAGAGGATGGCTTGTTTTAGGGGCTCCCCCATCCAGTCTTCATTAATACTGTACCCCTGTATAAAATGAGTAATGTTGCCTTTCTCTTGGGTTAGAGGAATGTAACAAATACCCTGTCTTTGTTTGCCCCCTCTTTCAATAACACTTGATTCTGCAGACTGATATGGTCCAATTTTGGCAGAGAGTCAGAATTGCTAGGTAAGGCCTCTTGAGTTTTTGGAATAGATGCACGTGAATGGGCGGTATGGCTGCCTTGACATTAGGAATGGTGCAGAGCGTGAGCTGGCCATTTCAAACTGCATTCCTTCCACAACAATCATGAGACACCGCCATGTGAGAGCAGGTCTCATTAATCCTCTACTCTTCATGTTTTCCATTTTTTTGTGGCTTAGAAAGAAAGGGAATTGCCATTGAATGAGTGCCTTGCAGTAGGTGCAGTTTTGTGACTTATTATTTTTTCTTTTTCCTTTGCAGCTTATGCTTGCTATGTTCACACACTTGAATGTCTGTCTTGCGACTGAACTGCTTTGCCGCAGTGAGGTTGATACTGAATTGCAATGTCATTTGTTCCAGTAGCAACTTTAAATTCATTGTTTTTATTTTTTTTACTTTTGTTTCCTTTCTTTTAATGCAATTGCACATTATGGTATTTAGTTCACCACTAGCAACTTAAGATATCCTGTTTTCTTAGCATTTGCTTTTGGCGCCATCTGATGTGGCTGGATGGGGAATCTTCATCAAAGATCCTGTACAGAAGAATGAGTTTATCTCTGAATACTGTGGAGAGGTATGTTTAGAATTGCTCACCAATTAGTTTAAGTCCTATGCTACATTGTCATTCTTC
Organism: Rhinoderma darwinii; assembly: GCF_050947455.1. Lineage (NCBI taxonomy): Eukaryota > Metazoa > Chordata > Amphibia > Anura > Rhinodermatidae > Rhinoderma > Rhinoderma darwinii. The sequence goes on along the minus strand of NC_134691.1, from coordinate 260,424,897 downwards.
CACCAGAGTGGGATCCTCTCTTTCTAGTTACTCTCAGCCCTGGCTCATAGTGGGTGTTCTGAGCAGTAGACAAAATTGAGGTAAATAAGTTGCACACTCTGTGAAAAATTGGGGCTTTATAATTAGGCCCTGTTCACACAGCGTTTTTTGCAGGCAGAAAAAATCTGCCTCAGAATTCTTTCAGTTTTGAGGCAGATTTTTAACTGCTTGCGCTTTTTTGCAATGGTTTTCAGTTGTTTGTTTTTTTTGCACGCTGGGCAAAAAAACGCTTGGAGATTAGCACCGCAGGTTTTTTCTGCCTCCCATTGATTTCAATGGGAGGTCAGAGGCAGAGCTCTGGCAAGGTAGGACATGCCGTTTTATTTTCTGGTGATCGGCTGAACGCCGCTCGTGGAAAAAATAGCCTCCCATTGAAATTAATGGGGGTGATTTCAACCGTCTTTTTGCACCGATTCTGGTGCGGTTTCCGTGTCCATATCCACGCCAAAAAAAACACTGTTAACGGGGCGTTATGGTGTTTAGCAGTATGGGACAGATTTACTAATACTGTCTACATTTTAGATAGTGTAGACAATGCAGTCAGAAAATGCACCATATTTATCAGTGGTGCGTGCTGAGTGATAAATTTGGCGCATCGAGCTAGATTCCTTCTCTTGGTTGGCTTAGTTTCGCCAGTTTTTTGCGTTAAACTTGGATGGTGGCACATTTTAAGCCACACCCTTTCCCGTTAATCCACACCCCCTTGTTGAGCGTGTCTAAAATAGACAATAAATGTAGCGCATGGAATATTCACCAGAATTCTGGTACAATTTGAGTCAGAGCTCTGGCGCATTTGGACCCATAAGTCTGCCCCTATACTTTTCAATGTATTTACAACAGAAAAATTGTGTGAATACATAGATAAATTTGCCCCTTTACGTTTCCTTGTAGCTGGACCAGAAACCAGCTTGTTAAAGATGGTATGCTAGTTCCGAAAATTAGTAGGAGGCGGCGTTTACAGGGAAATTTCCTTAGGCATATTGGTCCTGCTGTTGTATAAATCCGTTCAGGACGGAACATTTTTAAAAGTAGAAAACAACGGCTAGGCTAAGAAACTAAAAACAAAAACATTCTTAGGCCTCATGCACACATCCATGCCCGTTGTACAGCCACTAATGACGGATCCGTGAAAGAACGGAACTCACACTAATGGCTTCTGTGTGTAGTCCGTTGTTTCAAAGGACCAAATTAATGGAATGGCGGAGACTGTCCCGTCAAAAACGGACAGGAGTGTAGGACCTGTTCTATTTTTGTCGAACGGCCCCACGGTTCCGTTAAAACAATGGAAGGGTGCATGGCCCCATAGAAATAATGTGTCCGTGTGCTATTCGTTAAAAAAAAACAAATGGCACCCTGAAAAAAATAACTGAGGTGGGCATGAGGCCTTATACTGCAGCATTCCAAAGGGTGGTGTCTAGGCTGGTCATTAAGTGGTTAAATATGTTTGTTTTCAGATCATATCTCAGGATGAAGCAGATCGAAGAGGGAAAGTGTATGATAAATACATGTGCAGTTTCCTCTTTAACTTGAACAATGGTAAGTCTGACATATTATCTGTATCTAAAGGACATTTTTGAAGTTGCTACACCCCACCCTCTCTGAAAAGATGAGCGGCCACGCTATAGGAAGAAAATTGAGATTTTTTTTTTAAACATAAAATAGAAATAATGACGCTTCTGTTCAAAGTCCCTGATGCTTCTATGGCCCTAAAGACTGTTGTAAATGAGTTTGTAACTTCTATGAGGAATTTTAAATGACAGCGCTCTACTTTCAGGAAGATCCTGTATCTCTAGTTTGAATTCACAGCATTTGCCTTGTATCAGCAAAGAGATGCTGTGAATAGTTGCTGCATGAGTAATGGGAGGGAGTCCGCTCCTGCTTTGTATGCCTGCCACCCTGTGGCACAATTTCTTCCCATACCTTATGGGGCAGATGGCCTGGGATCTTTTGAAGCCAACATATTCCCTGCTCGGGCATATTGAGGTATGCCCTGACAATGGCCTGTGTACTATTCGTACACAATCTAATGTAATATAGATACCACAATGAGGAGGAGTTGCAGGAGCCGACTATGCATGCTGCTGATCTATTCAAATTCTAAGCTGGAATGTACCTCCAATTCTCCTTACCATATACTCTCTTATAGGTAACTCTAGCATATATCGTAGGCCAGTTTACATGGAAAGACCTTCTGTTCGGTCTAATTCCTTCATCTGGTTCGTTTCAGCCATGCGTGATTGTAAATCTAAAAAGTCAAATGAACTCTACTTCTCTACATGTGCAAACTGAACATATCAATTTTTTTATTTTTTTTTAATCAGTTCAAGTTTTTTCAACAAAAAACAGCAGCATTACAGGTTATCACACAATAAGAAATACAAGCATAGTATTTGCACATCAAGAACCTGCAGGTCAAATCAACTATACCCATCCCACCTTCCCCACCCCAGTCCCCCAACACTCTATATATCCAAGGCTTTCAGTAGGTTATGTCAAGCGACCGGTTTTCACGAACTGTCCCTCCCTCTGTTCCAATCTTAGGGATGCCATATTTATACCTTCATAAAATATCACTCATATATCATATGGACCCTCCCTATACCAACTGTGTCCAGTCCCCCACCAGCTCTTTTATACCATCTCAGAAAATTGTATTATACAATGATCCAACCCCCCCCTACGGTGCGCACATCATTCTGTCGTACCAGCTTACGTTTAAGTAAATGAACGAATTGTAAGGAGTTCCTCTGATGCCACTCCAGAGTGATCAATCCACCTGGCCCATTGTTTCTCGAATTTCTTAGGAGCCCCTCTTTGGAGTATATTTTATGCTCCATCAAAACCTTATAGTTGTTGCGACGATTTCCTGCATTGAGGGCGGTTCCCCATCCAGCCAATGCTTGGCTATGCCCTTCCTTACGTGATACAATATTTTGGCAATGGCAAAGCATTTCATCCGTTCCCCCTCCAAATCTCCGACATATCCCAGAAGCATCACTATTGGATCTACTGGAGTCCGTACATCATAAACTCTCCTCACCAAATCATACACCCCGCCCTCCCCCCCCAATAAGGTCCCCAGAGTCCCACAGTACCGAAGCATGTGAAAAATGTTCGCCTTCTCTTCCGGGCACCTTGGACATTTGGCATCCGTTCTAATCCCCATGCACTTCAGTACTCAAGGGGTCCTATAGACCTTGTGTATCGAAATGAGTTGCGATCACCTCTGTGCTACGTTAAGAGAGAGAACACTTGGTGACGCTATTATTTCCCCCCTGTGGTCTTTGGGAATGGGGCCAACATCCCGCTCCCATTTGGCATTAACAGGCGCCATAACATCACCTAGGTGCTCGGGCAACAACCTACCGTACCCCAAAGAAATCAAACCCTTTGAGGTAGATTCTTTTGCAACATATTCCAGCACACCCAAAGCGTGTATTGTCAGATCTACCGAGTTAGATTGCGTCTGTAAGGCATGATGGATCTGTAGATACTGATAAAACATAGTGTGATCCAACTGAAACACATCTTTTATTTGCTGAAAGGATTTGAAGGTGTCGCCATCATGTAACTGACCCAGCCTTATAATGTATTTTTGTTCCCAGCCCTGCATCCTACCCAATTGATACAGTTCCCACAGAAATAGATTTTTGCAGAGTGGGGTGTACTTGTTGCATTCCCCTATCTCCAATAGCTGCTTACATTGCCACCACACTTTATGCATGAGAATTAATGATGGTTTATTGCTCGCTAACCCATTGTATGTATGTACTTCCAGTCCCGCCAGTGGATTTTCCCCTCCCCCCCCCAAATATTCTAAGATGCGCACATTGGACTCCAGTTTGTTCTCATTCTCCCACCCCCAAAAATGCTGACCTTGAGCAGCGAGGTAATACACCCACGCATTTGGCAAGGCTAGGCCCCCTTCTGTCTTTGGCAATTTAAATTTTTCCAATTCTATTCTGGGCACTCCTTTTTTCCACACCAGATCCCCAAAAAGGTTGTGAAGCCTCCTAAGCCAGTACTTGGGGATCCATATCGACGAGTTATGGAGTATGTACATCACCTGAGGCATGAGCATTTTTATCAAGTTAGTTCTACCTAAAGCAGAAAGCGGAAGCTTATTCCAAGCCTCCACTTTGGCCTTTTATTTTCGGTAACCGTGGCATAACGTTAAGAGTCAAGTAATCCAGCACTTTTGCCGACACTGTAACCCCCAGGTATTTGAATTCTGTGACCACTGGTATGAGTACCCCATCCCCACCATTCAGGACAACAACCGGGTCTATTGGCATGATAGCTGATTTTGTCCAGTTTATAGTCCGTCCTGAATATGTCCCAAAGCGTTTAATAAGGTCCATAACTATCGGAAGGGTATGCTCGGTGTCTGCTATAAACAACAACATATCATCTGCATATTATGCTATGCGTTCCTCCAACGTCCCATTATTCAATCCCTGCCAACGGCTCCACCGCCAGAGCGAATAGGAACATGGGTAATGGACAGCCCCGATGCGACCCCCTAGCCAACGAGAACCGGTCTGATAGTGCTCCATTTGCCCTTTTATTCTTGCGGTTGGGGCCACATATAACCGGCCTAAACCCAGTCTCTCCAGGACTGACCACAGATAACATAAGAAAATTACAATGCACACCAGAAGTCGTTATCCAAAGATAGATTTTTAATATTCGTAATTATGCCAGTATAAGTGCGATGTTTCGGTCATGTCTCTGACCTTCATCAGGCACTGTAATATCCTGGGTCCTGCATAATGGCGCTTAGTGTATGGCGGCTTGCCGCATGTGGAGGCGCTCCACATGCGGCAAGCCGCCATACACTAAGTGCCGATCAAGCTGGGCTGGAATGAAGAGAAGTGTATGACGCTGATTGGTCAGCGTCATACACTTTTCTTTACAACGCCAACTTGGTAAAGTAAAATAAGGCCACTTGGGCATTAAGAACAAATTTGCATAAATAAAACAAAAACCAGTAGTTCTCTACATTAAAGCGCCTATTAAATTAGGTAGGAGATAGGGCAGTTATAAACTGGTGACAGAGCCTCTTTAAGAGGACAGGGTACCTATTTTATTTCATAACCTTTAATAAACTTTATTGAAGTTTACAAAACAAATATGGTCTCCCATTCATATATACAGTGCATTTGGAAAGTCTTCAGACCCTTTCACTTTTTTCACATTTTTTTATGTTGAGGCCTTGTGCTAAAATAATAAATAATTCAAGTGTTTCCCCATCATTCTGCACTTAATGACAAAGTGAAAACAGAATAATAAATTTGCAAAAAATTAAAACTGAAATTTCACATGGACATAAGTATTCAGACCCTTTGCTATGACACTTGAAATTTAGCTCTGGAGGCCTCCTATATCTATAGATCCTCTTTGAAATGTTTCTACATCTTGATTGGAGTCCACCTGTGGTAAATGCATTTGATTGGACATGATTTGGAAAGACACACCCCTGTTTATATAAGGTCTCATAACTGACCGTGCAGATCAGAGAGAAAAAAACAAGCCATGAGGAGGAACGAACTGCCTGTAGAGCTCAGAGACAGGATTGTGTGGAGGCACAGATCTGAAGAAGGGTATAAAACATTTATGCTGCACTGAAAGTTCCCAAGAGCACTGTGGCCTCCATAATTCTTAACTGGAAGAAGTTTGGAACAACCAGGAGCTAGCTGTCCTACCAAACTAAGAGAACGGGGGAGAAGGACCTTGGTAAGAGGGATGACCAAGAACCCACTGGTCACTCTGGCTGAGCTCCAAAGATCCTGTGTGCAGATGGGAGAAACTTCCAGGTCAACCACCACTGCAGCACGCCACCAATCTGGGCTTTATGGCAGAGTGGCCAGAAAGAAGCCTCCCCTCCGTAAAAGACACATGAAAACCTGTCGGGAGTTTGCAAAAAAAAGCACCTAAAGGACTCTGACTTTGAGAAACCAAATTGAACCTTTTGGCCTCAATTCTAAGCGTCATGTCTGGAGAGAACCAGGCACTTCTCATCACCTGCACAATACAATCCCACGGTGAAGCATGGTGGTGGCAGCATCATGCTGTGGGGTGTTTTTCAGCAGCTGAGACAGGGAGACTGGTCAGGGTAGAGGATTAGCTGAATGGAGCAAAGTACAGAGCGATTCTCAGGACCTCAGACTGGGCCAAAGGTTCATCTTCCAACAAGACGACCCGAAGCACACAGCCAAAACAACACAGGAGTGGCTTAGGGACAACTCTGTGAATGTCCTTGAGTGGCCCAGCCGGAGCCCTGACTTGAACGCTATCGAACATCTCAGGAAGGACCTGAAAATGGCTGTCCAGCAACTGTCCTGGTAGAGTTTGAGAGTATCTGCAGGGAAGAATGGCAGAAAATCCCCCAATCCAGGCGTGCAAACCTTGTGGCATCATACCCAAGAAGACCGGAGGCTGTTATCGCTACCAAAGATGCTTCAACTAAGTACTGAGTAAAGGGTCTGTTTTCACTTTGTTATTATGGGGTATTGAGTACAGAATGATGGGAAATTTTTTTATTTTTTTTTCTATTTTAACACAAGGCCTCAACATAACAAAATGTGAAAAAAAATTGAAAGGGTCTGAAGACTTTCTGAATATATTGTACATCCGAATATAAATAACCAGAAAGGCAGAGATACAATGTACAATGTGAATACAAAGGATTCCAAAACATGTGGTCCCAATAGAACTGTTCATGCAAGGACGACCAGGAATAGGCAGATAAATAGACTCATGTACTGAAATCTCTTGGAGTTGTGGTGGCTTAGAATGTGTGACAAGAGAGAGACTGACACAAAAACAAAAAACACCATCTCTAGGCTGGTGATGTCTAAAGGATTGGGAAGGTCTCATCAAAACACACGGTATGTCATGTATTTATCCAGCGGTCCCAGATTTATGTTTGTATACCCATTTTTTAAGAGGCCCATAGAAATTGACTGTTACGGAAACCGCGTAGCACTGCGAGCTACGCTGTTTCCTGAACTCTGTAGCTACGAAAACAGCGTACATGGTCGAGTTACGGAAACCGCGTAACTCGCTGAGCTACACAGTTGCCGTAACTCCCATAGAACGGAATAGTAGTTACGGAAACCGCGTAGCTTGCATGCTACGCTGCTTCTGTAACTGCCATTTACTACTATGGGAGTTCAGCGAGGACCGCTGTTTCTGTAACTCATCCATGTTTTGCAGTGTATTGTACCAGCGATCCCGAAGGAAACTCCTGAAAATTTATCGCAATTTTTTTTTACATATTTTATTAGTGTAAATAAATATTAACATTTAAAAAAATAATAACCGTTTCCCATTTTTTCCCCAAGCACAATGTAAAAAGTAAAAAAAATTGGTATCGCTGCGTCCGTAAAAGTCCAAACTATTACCATATAGCATTATTTGACTCGCACGGTGATCGGTGTAAAAAAAGGAAAACCCCAGAATCGTTTTTTGGTCACCTTAGAACGAAAAAAAAATTAAATAAAAAGTGATAAAAAATTGTATGTGCCAATAGAAAACTGCAGCTCGTCCCACAAAAAATAAGCCCTCACGCCGCTCAATCGATGAAAAAAAATATAAAAGTTATGGCTAGCAGAATGTGGTGAAACAGAAGAATTATTTTTTTTTAGCAAATTCGTTTTTTTTCTTAGAAAAAAAAATGTCATATTTTACTACTTTTCCAATTTTCTGTGCTCTAAAACCTGGGTGCGTCTTATAGTCCGAAAAATATGGTACATCGCACGTGATAGGAGAATTGTGTGCTTTGACAACAGTATTCATATCATGACAATTTTATTTTATAAAGGGCTTTTCTCTAAATTTCTAAAACGTTCTGTACGTTATTCCACACAGATATTTTCTTTATTGCCTGTTATTTGTTTATTTTAGATTTTGTAGTTGATGCAACTCGCAAAGGCAACAAAATTCGTTTTGCAAACCACTCTGTGAATCCAAACTGCTATGCAAAAGGTAATGTATCTCATTTAGTACACACAGCAAAATCTGAAATGGGGATAGATGCAGTTGCGTATATTGGGATGGTACCTGGGAAAAGAACCACCTTTTTCTTTTTCTTTCAGTAATGATGGTTAATGGAGACCATAGAATAGGCATATTTGCTAAAAGAGCCATCCAGACGGGTGAAGAACTATTCTTTGATTACAGGTTTGTGTCATATTCTAATATGTACCATGTATCTAACAACGGTCCAAGTAAATGTACAGTTATTAGGCAATATCTATCGCTGGATTGTTTTGCTCTCATTGAATCCAAAACATCATTTTGTATCAAAACAATGTTTAACAAAGAAAAAGTGACATTTGATATAATGCTGGAACATCTGGATTACATTTTCATATGTCCTATATGCCCTTTCATATGGTTGTCGTAGAGACTTCTCCCATGCTTGTCCACAGCAGAGAACTACTTCAAGGGGTGACCTACTCCCTGGTGGCATTGATTCGACCATTCATTCGGGGAAAATAAGCAACTTCCCCGGTTAGAAAAGACCCACTATGATTAGCTGATTGGCAGTGCGGCTTCAGTCTAACGGTAAGGCCACATGGAGCAGCACTGACACGATGCAGCCAACAACCGCGTCGGCACTATGTACGGCGCCTCTGTCAAATAGCTTGTTAATTGCCACGCATTTTTGGGAGTAAAATGGTCATTTTTACCTGCAAAATTGTGCGGCCATAAAGGGTGTATTAATTAATGGCTGAACAATTTTGCAAGTAAAGGGCCGTTTTACCCAAAACGCCGCGTGGCCATTAATAGGCTTTTTGACAGGTGCGCCGAATTGAATGCTGGTGTAATTGTTGGCTGCGATGCGGCCGGGTCAGTGCCGCTCCGTGTGGCCTTAACCTTATAACGTGCTTTCAGATGAACAAATGCCATTTTTTGGCCTTCCAAAATTATAGTTTACAATTTTAGAAACCTGCCCTTATTTTCAGTAGCTTTCGTGAGACTCCCATTCTTAGGATCTGTGTCTTTCTTAACTTGTTTGCGAGCAATTCTAGTTCTAGAAGCCATCACAGCCTCCTATTTGTGATTCAAAGATGTGCATTGCATTTCCTCACTGTTCGGGTATGTTCACACGCTGAACCAAAAACTTCTGAAAATACGGAGCTGTTTTTCAAGGGAAGACAGATCCTGATTCTCAGACTTTTTTTAAGCTGCTGACGTTTTTCGAGGCGGTTTTTGGAGCTGTTTTCAATAGTTAATGAAAAACGGCTCCAAGAAGTGACATGCACTTCTTTTTTGCGGCCGTTTTTCAAAACGTCCCGTCCGAACAGAACGCCGTTTTCCCATTGCAATCAATGGGCAGATGTTTGGAGGCGTTCTGCTTCCCGGGTTTCAGGAGTTTTTCAAAAATAAGCCGTGTGAACATACCCTTATTCTCACATGTGTGAAGGGCCCATGAATGCAGCATCTGTATCTCCAATATGTAATTACAAAGTTGCACCAAACACATTGACACACATTTTTATTATAAAAAAAAAAAAGCAAAAAGATGCTTTTGAAGTTGTACATAGCATTTAATGGGTTCCTGTCAGGTAGAATGTATCCTGGATCTGCTATTGCGCCTTTTACAAAAAAATATCTGTATTTGGATGATTATCACCAATGTACATATGCTGCATATAAAGCAAATGGGGGGAGATACATTTAAAGGGAGTCTGTCAGTAGATTTTATACTGCCAAACAAATCACACCGCTAGGTAACTATTGGGTAACAGATTAGGGACATAACTGTGCTCTTGCTGTTACCGCTTGCATTAGTAGAAAAACGTTTTATTCTGCCGCCTGCCGAAACAAGAAGAATCCTGTATCTACCGCTCCAACCCCCCCCCCCCTCCCCTGTCCTATGTAGTTGATTGACCAGAGCGCTGTCGCCAGGGCTGCATCTGCACTAAGGCAAATGTAACGTTATTTGAAATGATCCTCCAATCTCAGTATCTCACAGTGAGCCTCCTGAGATCACGCTGAGCTAGCACTGTATGTAGCAGCCTCACGCGGATAGGATAGCGACAGGCTGTGAAGTAGCTCCACCTCAGGGTAATCGTTGGCAATGACGCCCTCTTGGCTAGTAAGCGAATCGTTACCATATTTGGCTCCAAAACAACCAGGGGCCATATCTCAGGAACAGGGGGGCATAGAAACAAAACAAACCGCTTTAGTCCAGCAGACAGCGGTAGTGAGGTGAGACTGAACTTAAACGATCCATCACTAGGTCATAAAGTGAACCAGCAGTGTGCATGATGACCTGTAAGGATGAGTAAATACATTGAAGTGCATTGTGTATGAGAAAATCCAGCATAGGAAAAATATTATTATGCATGCTGTCATTTATAATTGTGATAATTCATATTCAAAAATTGTACAATGCAATAAAGGTCCACAATATCCTGCATAATGCTTGTGTATATGTGCGAATGACATATGGTCACATGTATACCATATGAAAAAGTAATAAGTAGGGTAATCGGGGACGCATCAGAATAGTGGGAGAGCCATCTACAAGTACACCACATGCCAAAAACCCAAGTAGAGCATAAAAAAAAGATGAGACAAATATGGAATAAAATCACATGAAAAAAATGCCACGCGCTACGGTTGTTGGAGACCAGAGAAATGCCAAATGAAAGGGTGTGCCACGGAATTTCAGGACACTGATGGACAGAAAACACATACAAAATGACATGATCCATCACATTCTCGACACTGGGAATGGTATATTAGGCCAATGTAGATTTTTCGACACGGACACGTGCCATAACTGCTTGAGCATTTGAAATTCGCACCAGGGAACAAGCATTGAAACTGCCAAAAATGAGAGGGAGTTAAAGTTGAAAACCATCCCAAAACACTTTAAAATACATTATGGATGTAACTATAAATTATTCCAAGCTAAATTAAGGCCCCACGAAGCAGCATTGACGTGACAGTGATGCGGCCGAAAACTGTGCTGGCACAGTTGTCAAATTGCTTGTTAATGGCTAGGCGGTGTTGTGGCCAAAATCGTGCAGTCATAATGGTGTATTCAATAATGGGCGCACGAATAGCATAAGAATGGTTGATCATTTTGATATGGGGTTGTGGGGTGGAGACCTTCTGAAGAAACTATTACAGTGTAAGTGCTGATGGATTTAGCAGTTTAACACTTAGCTACACCATTCAGTAACTATACGTTGTCGCGGGAGGTTACTTCCCACACGAGGACGTATAGTTACTGAGTCATTCCAGGTGCACACTGTCGGCGACAGTGTGCATCGGGAGGTTAGCTGCCCTCTTACCGGTCAGCGGTCCTTTGCCGCTGATTTTGGCAATTAACCCCTTAAATGCGGCGATCGGTTGCGATCGCCGCATTTTAGGGTTTTCTAGCACATAGGCAGAGCCCGCTCTAAAATAGTGGGGTTTGTCGATGGTTGGCTTGGCAACCGGAGGACAAACAATGGCCTCCGTGTCTGCCATGGACGGAAGCCTATCAGGACCAGCGTCCTGGTGATACGGATAGGCTTCCTATCAGAGTGACAGGAAGTCACTGTGTCGTGCCCGATGCACACTGTCGGCGACAGTGTGCATCGGGAATCGGGAGGTCCGCTGTCCCCGACAGCTGACACTCCAGTGTTGGCGATCAGCGGCTCATCGCCGCTGATTTAGTCAATTAACCCCTTAAATGTGGCGATCGCTTCATTTAGCGGGTTTGTAGCACATCGGCAGCCCCCATGCAATCGTGGGGATTGCCATGGCAACCGGAGGCCAGACAATGGCCTCCAGGTCTGCCATATGGAAGCCTATGAGGACCATATGTTTTATAAAAGTGTAAAAATAAGTTTTTCTTTTCCTATAATAACTCTTTTATTATAGGAAAAAAATTAAACCGTTAACGTACATATTTGGTATCGCCGCATTCGTAACGACCCAAACTATAAAACTGTTAATTTTTCCCGCACAGTGAACACACCGCAAAAAAAAACAAATTAAAAACTATGCCAGCATCGCTATTTTTTTTGGTCACCACCCCTCCCAAGATATAGAATAAAAAGTGATCAAAAAGTCGCATGTACCCCGAAAATAGTACCGATAAAAACGAACACCCGTTCTGCAAAAAAAACAGCTTTTTGGACTGAAAAATAAAAGTTATAGCTCTCAAAATATGGTGACACAAAAAATAAATAATTTTATAAAAATTTGGTTTTATTGTGCAAACGCTTGCCGTAGACTTATAGAATAAAGTAAAACGCAATTTATTGCCCACTGAACGCCGTAAGAAATAAAGAATTGAAACCGACAAAATTGCTGTTTTTTTGGTCACATTAGTTCTAAAAAAAAAGTAATAAAAAGTGACCAAGAAGTTGTATGTACCAGTAAAAGCTACAGCTCGTCCCGCCAAAAATAAGCCCTCACCGCTCAATCGATTAAAAAAAGTTATGGCTCTCAGAATGTGATGATACAAAACAATTTTTGGGTTTTAACAAATAGTCTTTTCTTTAGTAAAATATAAAAAAAACTCTATAAATTTGGTATCACCGTAATTGTATTGAGACGCAGAATAAAGTTAAGTTGTAATTTTTACCACATGGTGAAAGACGTAAAAAGAAAACCCAAAAAACAATGGCGGATTCAGTTTTTTGCAATTTCAGCCGCAAATAATTTTTTTCAGTTTCCCAGTACATTATATGGTACTTTTAAAATCAGTGGTCAACAAGCTTTTTTTGCACCAAGGACCAGTTTGATGCAAGAAAGATTTTCCAGGAGCTGAGGAATGAGGAATTAGGGTCAGTTCACACATTGCGTAAATACAGCGTTACCTGTATTATATACCTGGGTATTCCGCAGCATAATACAGTAGCAGCAATGTGGATGAGATAAAACCAGTCTCATCCACACGCTGCGTAAATACAAAACGGGAAAAAACGCTCAGAAATTGACATGCGGTGCAGAATTTTATTCCGCAGCATGTCAATTGTATTTGCATAAACGTTGCTTATTTGTTGCGGGTTTTCCCCCATTTAAATTCAATGGAGAGGAAAAACCCACAACAAATAGCAGCAGGGGTGTAGCTAAAGGCTCATGGACCCTGGTGCAAGAATTCAGCTTGGGCTGCCCTACCCCTCCCCAACATCACCAGACCCGTGTCTATGCCCAGCCGCCTTGCCCAACAGTCCCCATGGATGCCCCCACAGTATAATGCTCCCCATACAATATAATGCCCCTCAGAGCTACCTCCACGATATAATGCCCCCACACAATATAATTGTCCTCATAGTATAATGCCACCAAAGCATAATGCCCCCCCCCCCTAGCTGCCCCTGCAGTATAATGCCCCCATAGAGTATAAGGTCCCTTCTAGCTACCCCATACAGTAAAATGCTGCCACTATATGCGCTCCCCATCCCATACCCAGTATAATGCCCTCATATGTGCCTAATAAAAAATAACAATTACTTACCTATCCCCGTTCCCCCGACGGGTGGAGGATCCTTGTCCTCCGGCCTGTACTATGAGTAACTCGGCGCAGACAGGCGCGTTGACGTCACATCGCGCCTGCCTGCGCCGAGCCGCTCATGGCAGAGTGAATTCTGAAGCAAGGAGCCGTCACTCTTGCTCCATCATTCAATTCTACTGTACCTGCATCCTAAGGATGCAGCTGCAGTTGGAACTGGGACCGGCGGTGGTGACATTGGATGAAACATCCCAGGAAGCCGGCATGGATAACATTAGAGGACCGGCCTCCTGAGATGACTTTTCATCCCAAGTGACCGCTGCTGCAGCCAATCACAGGCTGCAGCGATCTCCTGGGATGAAACGTCATCCCAGGAGGCCGGCATGTTAGCAGGTCGAGCATTGAGCAGTTTTCCGCATCACCTTTTTGTGATTTTTTTTTTTAAATTATTTTGCACGTCTTAATTTTTCTATGCTCTACATTGACCATGTGTTATTCGCACATACAGTAGTGTTCCAAAAAAATAGCAGTGAGTTTAAAAAAAGCAAATGAAGCGCATAATCATTTATAATTTTTATTTGCCTAAATGTAAGTGCACTGGAAATACTACACATTTAATTCCAAATCCAAACAATAACAAAATGTATCCAGTTTGTGTTAATCCTTTAACCCCTTAGTGACCACTAATACGCCTTTTCACGTCATTTACTACTGGGCTTTAGGCTAGGCTGACGCCTTTTCACGTCAGCCTAGTCTAAGTCCTGCACGGGTCTCCCGTGCAGGCAGGAGCCGGGGCTCTGCTGTCTGATGACAGCTGAGCTCCTGCTCCAACGCCCGCGATCGAAGTTTACTTCGATCGCGGCCGTTTAACCCGTTAAATGCCGCCGTCAATAGCGACCGCGGCATTTAACTTTGTTTACAGAGGGAGTGCGCTCCCTCTCTCACCCATCGGCGGCCTGCGAATGAAATCGCGGGTCTCCGATGGGGTGTCATGGCAGCCGGGGGACTGATAAAAGCCCCCAGGTCTGCCCTGGACATATGCCTGTTAGGACGCGCCGGAGGCACGTCCTAACAGATTGCCTGTCAGATTTACACTGACAGGCAATAATGCTCTGGTATACGAAGTATACCAGAGCATTATAGCAGCGATCGGAACATCGCACAGTAAAGTCCCCTAGTGGGACTAATAAAATAAGTCATCAAAGTGAAATAAAGATTATTAATAAAAAGTACAGTAAAAAAATAAATAAAACCATTTTTTTCCATAAAAAGTGGTTTTATTTAGTAAAAGTGTAAAAAAAAAAAAAAAAGTACACATATGTGGTATCGCCGCGACCGTAATGACTCCATTAATAAAGTTAATATGTCATTTAAACCGCAAAGTGAACACCGTAAAAAAAAAACGCCAAAAACTATGGCGAAATTGCAATTTTTTTCCATTGCCCCCCAAAAAAGTCATAATAAAAATGAATCAATAAGTCCCATGTACCCCAAAACAGTACCACTCAAAACTACGTCTTGTCCCGCAGAAAACAAGCCCAAAAAATCACTACATTGATGGAAAAATAAAAAAATTACGGCTCTTGGAAAGAGACGATGCAAAAACAAATAATTTTAGTTCAAAAGTGTTTTTATTGTGCAAAAGTCGTAAAACATAAAAAAACCTCCACATATGTGGTATCGCCGTAATCGTACCGACCCATAGAATAAAGGTAACATGTTAATTACGTCGCACAGTGAACGGCGTCAATTTAAAAACGCATAGAACAATGGCGGAATTTCAGTTTTTTTTTATAATCCCCCCCCAAAAAGGTTAATAAAAGTTAATATAAAAATTATATGTACCCAAAAATGGTGCCATTAAAAAGCACAACTAATCCCGCAAAAAACAAGTCCTCATACAGCTATGTAGACGAAAAAATAAAAACGTTATAGCTCTTTGAATGCGACTATAGAAAAACGAATAAAATAGCTTGGTCATTAAGGCCTAAAATGGGCTGGTCACTAAGGGGTTAAAGAAAGTAAAGGAATATTAGGCTGTTCAAAAAAAAAAATAGCAGCGCCATTCTGAGAACTGCTTGACATCTGTGTTGCATAGAGTCGACCAACTTCTGGCACCTCTGAACAGGTATCAGTCCAGAAAGATTGGACTACATTCCACAGTTCTGCATTTTTGGGTTTTGTCTCATAAACCAGATTTATTTATTTTTTATATCACCCCACAAGTTCTCTATGGGATTAAGGTCAGGGGATTGGGCTGGCCACTCCTTTACCTCAATCCTGTTGGTCTGTAACCAAGATGTTATTGGCTTACTGGTGCATTTTGGGGCATTGATGGGATGAAACGCCCATTTCAAGGACATTTCTTCTTTGGCATAGGGCAACCTGATCTCAAGTATTTTGATATGTTCAAACTGATCCATGATCCTTTGTATGTGATAAATAGGCCCAAAACCATTGGCCTCCGGCAGGGCTTCACAGTCGGAATCGCGATATACTGCAATACATTAGTATTGCAGTATATCGTGAAAGCGATCTAAAGTCGCTGGTTAAAGTCCTCTAGGGGAACAAATAAAAATAAAATAAAAAAGAACACCCCCCCCCCCCCCTTTTCTCATTTTCCCTCAAGCACAATGTAAAAAAATAAAAAGCTAACATAGCTGGTATCGACGCGTCCATAAAAGTCTGAACTATTACAATATATCATTATTTAGTGAACGCCGTAAAAAATTAAAACCATCAGAATTGCTGTTTTTTGGTCCCTTCTCCCCCAAAATGCTACCAATATAAACTGCAGCTCGCCCCACAAAAAATAAGCCCTCACGCGGCTAAATCGACAGAAAAATAAAAACGTTATGGCTCTCAGAATGTGGCGACAAAACTCAAATTTTATTTTTAACAATCAGTTTTTTCCTTGTAAAAGTAGTAAAACATAAAACTATATAAATTTGGTATCGCTGTAATCGCATTGCCCACAGAATAAAGGTAAACGTACGGTGAACGCCGTAAAAACAAAACCACCCAAAAGGTTGAGGAATCACTGTTTTTTCCTATTCCACCCCACATATATTTTTTTTCTCGTTTCCCACTACATTATATGGTAGAAAAAATGGTGCTGGGAAAATCTCGTCTCGCAAAAAACAAGCTCTCATACGCCAATATTGATGGAAAAGTAAGAGTTATGGCTTTTGGAAGGTGGGGAGGAAAAAACAAAAGTGAAAATCCGAAAAGTGGCTGCAGCGGGAAGGGGTTAATGGTTTGGACATTGACTTACAGGGTAGCTACCTATAGGTGGCACTAGAGACATGCCTTCCCTATTTAGATCTAATTTGCATAACTTTCCCAGCGAGCATTACCTGTCAGACCACCTACACCAGCTGTATGTCCGCAAGGAGAACCAGTACCTTCCCCCGAGTTGGGATGATAACAGAAATTACCGTAAAAAGTTTTCACTTGTAAATTAACCCTTAGGCCCCATGCACACGACCGCATTGCATCCTTATATACGGACCCGTTAAAAATTAGGGAGGCCACAAATGATGTAGTAAACATGTTGCATAGCAACGCTTCTGTAAATATGGAAGGTTTACGGATGCATGTCCGTATTTATGTAAGCGGCCATAGACTTCTATGGGAGAGTCTGTGCCGTAGTTACAGACAAGAATAGGACAGATATCCGTGACGTTCGCACGCCGGGAGACACGATACAGCACTTTTGTGCTGTCCGGCATACTCTTTAAATAATACAGAAATGCAAACGGGGCTTAGTCCTGAAATATATAAAAGGACTGCCTGTTTGCATGTGTACCCCTGAGGACGCACTCCTATACTAATAGAGTGCAGAAACGCGTAGGGACACTGTTCTAGTCAGGTTGGATTACTGGCAATGTGCATCATCACAATATGGGTGTATGAGAGGGGTTGCTAGAGATGATTGTATGGAGCGTTTTGCTTCGTGTCACTAGTACTCTCGCATTCATCTTGGTGCTATTTGATTATGCATGTTACTGTAGTTACTTTTGGCTATTAGCCCATTTTTAATACAATATATCTATTCAAATTATTATTATGATTATTTTTTTCTTAAACGTTCCTTAGGACATGAATAGGAATAGGACATGTTCTATAATTTTTTCAGCACGGACATCCATCCGTAAAAATACTGAAAGATGTCCGTAGCCAATAGAAATGAATGGGTCCGTAATTACGGATGAAATATACGGTCGTGTGCATGGGGCCTTACTCCGATACACATGCTAAAATTATAGTATCTCTGGATGTAACCATTTCTTGTTTTCATTGTAGATATAGCCAAGCTGACGCTCTGAAATATGTGGGTATTGAGAGAGAAATGGAAATCCCCTGATGGACCAGCTACCTCTTCTTGCAGCCCATGCCTTATTTCCTTCAGGACTTTCTAATACTGGCGCAATTTTTAGCTACAAAGAATGAAATAAAAAAAATGCGAGTTGAAGTTCTAAAGTTACTGAGTACTGTATAACTAATTTATAGTGATGTCAAACATTTTTGCCAGATGCAAATTTTTTTGTACCAGTGAATTTTTGGCAATAATGTATTGTGGTACATCTCCCACCTCAAATAAAATATACTTGAACTTCTCTATTTCCTGCATGTTTAATGACTTCACCTGGGACTCGCCACTCAATCACTTTGGCTTATGGCTCATTGAACATAGTGCTGACAAGTCTCCTCTAAATGTAACCTTCCTACATTGTATTATTCCTGCTAGCATTGGATTGAGAACCATACGGCTATGATCACACGGAGTATTTTGCAGGCAGAATTTCTGCCTCAAAATCCAGTTTGGAAGTTTTGAGGCAGATTTTCCTTTCCCTGCACGCCGATTTTCGCAGCGCTTTTCGCCCGCGGCCATTGGGCGCTGCGGGCATAAAACGCCGCTAAATACACTTTCTCTGCCTCCCATTGAAGTCAATGGGAGGTCAGAGGCGTAAACGCCCGAAGATAGGGCATGTCGCTTCTTCCACGAGCCGGTTTTACTGCTCGCGGGAGAAAACCGCCCCCGCCTCCCATTGAAATAGACGGGAGGCATTTTCGGGCCGTTTTTACAAGCTTTTTGGCGCTGTTTCCTCGTCAAAAAACTTTGTGTGAACTTAGCCTAATTTAGCAAAAATCTGGCCCCCTCCTGATTCAGAGAGAAGTGTTTTTCATAAAGTAATAAAAAGCAACTTTTCTGCTGGATGACTTAGGAGCAGAGATGGATTCACCTTCATTCACGTCAATGGAGCTGATCTGCAATACCAGACACAAACCATTCATTCCTTACCTCCTAGTCTGGATTTGACATAACCAAAGAAGGAAAGCAAACTGCCAAATTGGTCTCTCCTATAGCTTATATAAAAGGTATTTTAGTCAAAGGTGATATTGAGATGGTAAAGCTATTTAAACCCTTCCCGCTCCTTGACATACTATTAGGTCATGGTAAGTGCATTTTTCACGCTCCATGACCTAATAGTACGTCACGGGAGGATCAGCCGTACTCCCAGCACATACAGGAGCTGTGACAACTGCTGTCTCGTACAGCAGTTGCCGCTGCTCCTTCAGCAGGGACCGATCGTAGTGTCCCCAGTAATTAACCCCTTAGAAGCCACGTTCAATAGCGATCACAGCTTCTTAGGGGTTAAACCACCATGGACGTCCCGCTACATGATGGTGGGCGGCGATGGTTGCTATGGCAAACGGATGTCTAACAATGGCCTCCGGCTATACCACCTACAAAGTCCGGACCAACTATGCTTGGTGTCAGTGAGTAGGTGACAGCTCTAATACACTGCGCTACGCATGTTGTGCAGTGTATTAGTATTGCGATCAAGGCCTCCCACCCTCAAGTCCCCTAGTGGGACAAAGTAAGAGTAAAAAAAGAAAAAGTGTGTAAAATGAAAAAAAGGGGGATTTTATTTGTATTACTTTAAAACTTTATCAGTCCTTTTATTATTAAAAAATGAAATAAGCTATACATAATTGGTATCGCAACGTCCAGAACGGCCTGAACTACAAAAGTATTTTGTTATTTATCCTGCACGGTGAACGCCATAAAAGAAAATAATCTAAATTTTTTGGTCACTTAACCTCACAAAAAATGGAATAAAAAGTCACATGTACCCAAAAATGGTAATGATCGAAACTACAGTTCGTTACGCAAAAAATAAGCCACCACACAGCTTTCTTGATGGAAAAATAAAAAAAATATGTCTATTAGTATATGGCAACACAAAGTAAATTCTTTTTTATAAAAAGTATTTTATTGTGCAAACTCCATAAGACCTAACAAAAACTAAACATATAGTATCGCCGTAATCGTATCGACCTGCAGAATAAAGAGTGTCATTTATAGCGCACGGTGAACACTGTAAAAAAAAATAAAAATAGTAGAATTGCTGTTTATTCACCACGCCTCAAAAAAAAAAATAGAATGAAAACTGATCAAAAAGTTGCATGCACCCCATGGAAACTAGACCCCTTGAGGAATTCATTGTAGTTTTCAAAATGGGGTCACTTTTAAGGGGTTTCCCCTGTACTGGTACCTCAGAAGCTCTGCAAATGCAACATGGCACCCAGAAACCAATCCAGCAAAATCCACATGCCAAATAGCGCTCCTTCCCTTCTGAACCCTGCCATTTGTCCAACCAGCAGTTTATGACCACATATGGGGTATTTCTGTAATCAGGAGAAATTGCTTCACAAATGTTGGGGTGCTTTTTCTCCTTTATTACTTGTAAAAAAAATAAATGTGTACCTTTTATCGGAAAAATTTGATTTTCAATTGCACAGCCTAATTCCACAAAATGTAGCAAAAAAACCCCTGTGGGGTCTAAATTCTCATTATACCCCTTGATAAATTCAGTGAGGGGTGTAGCTTGCCAAAAAGGGTCATATTTGGGGGGTTTCCACTGTTTTGGCACCACAAGACAAAAGAAGGCCTCAAAATCCTCTAGGTGATCCTTTGCTTCTGAGGCCGGTGTTTCAGTCCATTACCGCACTAGAGCCACGTGGGATATTTCTAAAAACTGCAGAATCTGGGCAATAAGTATTGAGTTGCATTTCTCTGGTAAAAAACTGTTTTACAGAAAAAAAATGGAATAAAAAGGATTTTCTGACAAAAAAAATGTTTTGTAAATTTCACCTCTACTTGCTTTAAATTCCTGTGAAACGCCTCAAGGGTTAAGAGACTTTCTAAATGCTGTTTTGAATACCTTAAGGGGTCTAGTTTTTAAAATGGGGGGTTTCGAATATAGAAGGCACTCAAAGCTAATTCAGAACTGATCTGGTACCTAAAAAAAAAATACAAAAAAAAAAAAAAAGGCTTTTGAAATTTTCTTTCAAATATGCTGCTTATGTTCTAAGCCTTGTAACATCCTAGAAAAAGAAAAAAAAAATGATGACAACATTTTGGAAATGTGAACTAGTTACTATTTTGTATCTCTTACAAGCAGATACATTTGACTTTTTCCCAAATTTTCGATATTTTTCACAAATAAACACTGAATATATCGACACATTTTACCATGAACATAAAGCCCAATGTGTCACGAGAAAATCTCAGAATCACTTGGATAGGTATAAGCATTCCATAGTTATTACCACATAAAGTGACATCAGATTTGTAAAATGGGCTCTGAGCCTTAAGGTCAAAACTAGGCTGCTTTCTTAAGGGGTTAAATAAATATTTTTGTTCTCATTTTCCCAAAGCAGACTGCTGTGTATGACTTGTCCTGGCTTTAGAAAGTTAGAATGTTAAATAAAAATAGTTTTGAAATAACGGAGCAAAGTTCTCTTAGGTGAGAATGTAAAGCAACACCAGGAGTTTTAGGATTCCCTTACATACAACGAAGGCCCCATGCACACGACCGTGTTTTGTCTGTGATATATGGTGCGCATGTCGGCCGCATGTCCCGTACCGAACACAGTGCAGGGAGTCGGGTTCCCAGCGTCATACTTATCTATGACACTAGGTGTCACTGCCTCGCTGCGGGACAACTGTCCCGTACTATAATCATGTTTTCAGTACGGGACAGTAGTTCCGTGGACAGGCAGTGACACCTAGCGTCATAGATAAGTATCATGCTAGGAGCCTGCTCTCTGCACTGTGTTCGGTCCGGGACATGCGGACCGTATATCACGGACCGAACATGGTCGTGTGCATGGGGCCTTAATCTTCGTTCACATCTGTGTCTGGACTCCGTTTAGGTATAGGTTTCCGTTTGCATCACCATTGATTTTCAATGGTGACAGATCCGGTACAAATGGTTTGTTCCTCAGTTGTGCAAGGGTACAGTCATGTGACTGAAGCAATAGCGTAGTAGCCTACAGTATTGCTTCCATCAAAACGACAAAACCCTTGCACAATGGAGACAAACGGAAACCATTTGCACCGCGTTTACCATCTATAGTTGGAAGTTACTTGGATGTTTAGTTAGTTTATATTTAAGTGTTTTCATGTTAAACCGGTTTATAAACGATGCAGAAGTCTTCGTACTTTCTTATTTACACATGGCATAAAGCTCTATAGTGTGAATGTCTGTTATGCTAATATGTACAAAAAGACAATATTGGTAAAATAACTGTATACGATAAAGTGGCGGTGCTCATCCGCCAGACACTGTTCCAAATCCAGACTGGGACCGCCAACTGTCAGGACCCTGCAGACCTGCTATCATAGATGCTTTGGAGGAGGGCAGTGTCTATTACACCTAGGACTGTCTGCTTTTAGGAGTGGCCGGCCATTGTGAAAAAGACCCGGAGGCTGTGTGTTATATAAAAAAAATAATACTGATCGCTGCACCTCTTCTCCCTTCAGGCTTTCTCAGAATGTTGCAGCTCACGATACAAGATCCTAATGCCAGGCAGCACGGATTATGTCTATTGCTGCGTCGCAACTAAGGCCCTGGTGGTGCTCCGCGTCAGGACTTTGTATGAGCTGCTGCGTGCTTTGGGGGCCTGTGGAGGAAAAAGGAGCGGTGGGGTTTGTTTGTTTTTATGTCGGATGGGGTGGTAATGGAAGGCAGCAGGAAGATGTGACAGAGTTAATAAGAGGCTTGCATCTCTTATTAAATTTGATGCGCCTCAGCTATCTACTCCGTTGGAGTAAGCCTGGTGTATGAAACGCCAGTCTCCGTAAATGTCTAGTCCTGCCTAGAAAAACTTTAAAAGTAGTTTTATTCGTATAGTATTAAAAATAGGAAACTAAATGCCAAAAGTACTGAGTGTAGGCGTAGGCACACAGATCCACGGTCCCTGATAAGTGTCAGGAAACAGGTGATATTGAAAAACCTTTCAATCGATATGACTCCTTGAAATGTCCTGTATGCACATAGAAACAGACGTGCCACACTCTGGACATGCACAGGGGACCTAAGCAAATATAAATGTGGTCTGGTTACCACATTGAGCTATGGCTGAGATTTATTGATGACGTGCTGATCCTGTGGTCTGGAACAATAACTGAGAGGTGGGTTTGTTTTTCACGTCAGAAATTCGGGAGAAGAATATTACCTTTCTTGATGTTAGGATTGTGAAAACAGACTTGGGTAACATACGTACTGAAATGTTCAGAAAGGATACTGCAACCAACAACCTTTTGAGATGGGATAGCTGGCATCCTGTCCCTCTCAAAACTGGTATACCAAAAGGGCAGTACATTAGGGCTAGATACAATTGCACCACAATCTCTGATTTTAAGACCTCGTCGAGTGGACTGAGGAATAGATTCGAACGGAGAAGATACCCTAGTCATGTACTGAGGACAGCATATCAACATGCGCTGGGTGCAAATAGGGACTCTCTATTGAACCCTAAAATACACACTGCACAAGAGGACACTATGAGAGTGATAGGGACCTATGATGCTGCCCATCAGGATGTCAGGAGGATTCTCACTCTATTGGGATATCCTTAAATCTGATCCAGATGTGGGGAGCCTGGTTGGTGACAGACCGCTTATTACTTTTAAACGGGGTCGTAATATCAAGGACAGATTGGTGCATAGTCATCTTGAGACAAAAACCAGTACCTGGTTATCATCAAGCCTGAAAGGCACTTTCAGATGTGGGAGATGCAAAGCATGCAGTTCCATTTTGAACATCCGAACCTTTAAGAGTTCAACCACAGGTGAAGTGTTTGACACTAGATCGTTTATCAACTGTTTAACAAAGGGAGTTGTTTATCTGATAACCTGTACCTGTGATATACAGTATGTTGGCAAAACCAGACGAGAGTTCAGACGAAGGATCCGAGATCACATCTGAGATATAAATAGAAAAGAAGACACATCAGTCTCTAGACATGAGTGGGAATGTCATGCGGGTGACCCTAGGGTCCTTAAAGGAACAGTGTCACCAAATTTATTTTTTTTTATATGAGTTTTATGTTAGGGTTTTATTAAAAACGTTTGGATTAATGTGTTTGTGTGTTACTTTTTTTTTCTATTTTTACACTTTTTCTTCCCTATGGGGGCTGCCATTTTTTTTTCCATTTCTGTATGTGTCGATTAACGACACATACAGACATGGAATACGGCAGCTCCAGTCCCATAGGGACTGCGAACGGGGCCCGTTCCATCCACTATGGTGTACGCCGTGTGTGTGGGAACGGCGCATGCACCGCTACCACACAGTCCAATTTGAAATCCGCGCCGTCCGGCGCCATTTTCCTGTGGACCGGAAGTCGCGGCCGGACAGTAAGATTACTACTGTCGGTCGCGGCTTCCGGACTTGTGCACATGGAGCAGCGGCAGCAGACAGAGCGGACGGACCGGAGGGAGCGGCGGCGACTGGAGCAGGTAAGTGATTTCTATGTATGTTCGTGTTTCAGTGTGTGTTTACTAGTGTATGTAAACCTTCTACACTGTGTGTTAGCTCAAAAAATAGCGACACACAGTGTAGGAGGTTAGACCGTTCAAACCCCTCGTTTCTCCCGGCACTAGCCAGGATAAAGGAGGGGGGGGATTCTGAGAGCTCACTAGAGCGAGGGATTTTTTCCCAATTTTGCAGCATAAAGCAATGTGGTTGCTTTACCACATGCAATGCTGCAATTTTGGGAATTGCTCCATCTAGTGACCAGCAATGGGAAATATTATAAATTGAATCCAATTTATAATATTTCCTGACTCGTGAAAAAAATTAAAAAAATTAGAACAATGTTTAATCACCTACACACTAATTGTTTAACTAAAAAGAAAAAAAAAACATGTTTTGCTGGCAACACATTCCCTTTAAATTTCAGGGGATGGAACACATTGAGCCACCGGTACGAGGGGGTGATTGGGACAAGAGAATTTTACAGAAGGAAGCACAGTGGATTTTTAGGATGAAGTCCACTAGGACTTAATGAGCATCTATCCTTTCTTCCGTTTCTGTAGTCCCGCATGCTGCATATCCTAATGGAATTGCATTGGTCCATTCTTTCATCTGAATATGTACCTGAACTAAATTAGTAATTTATAAATTTTTATTCAACGATATGCAGTGGAGTCTCCTGTATACCCTGTGTTCTACTACCTTTTACCCTGACTGACTATATATCCTAATAGGAATATCTAGATACTCCTTAGCACTAACAATTTATCTCTTTTTAGGCGTGACATGGATGTATCTAGGATGCAGTCTGACTTTCAGTCTCTCCTATCCATCATTATGCATTCTCTCTTGCAAGTGTGGGGCTGTGGGGAACTTCATTATGGATACCTGGTAGTATCTCCTACAGGTTCCAATTTAGTTCCCTTGTCTATACATGAGCTGTTACTTTCCTCTGCCACACTTTCCCTTAGCAACTGGTGATGCATTCTTCATCGCTGTGATTGGTTGTGATTAGGGGGCATTCTCTCTTGCAAGTGTTGGGCTGTGGGGAACTTCTTTATGGATACCTGGTAGTGTTTTCTCCTACAGGTTCCAAGCGAGTTCCCTTGCCTATACATGAGCTGTAACTTTCCTTTGTCACACTGTGACACTTACTCTGTTGCTGCAGCAATGTATATATGAGATCGCCTGAAATTCCCCTAGCAAATAGTGATGCGTTCTGCATCATGGTGATTGGCTGTGATGTCATTAGGAGGCCGGTCTATGTCGGTGGGCGTCATTCCGGCGTTGTGACACACCGATTGGTCCTGGCTTTCCATCACGCCTCTGAAGGAGGTGGTGCTATCCGTATAAGGCACTCGAGTTTCTCCAGCTCGTGTTAGACCATCTATCAGTGTCTCAGTACACGCCGGAGAATAAAAAAAACAAACAGCAGAAAATGTGCTGTTCGGCAGTTCATTAACAATAAGCGAATTTAACCCCTGAGGATGCTGCCCTGTAGTTACAGGGCTGCAGAAACACGTTGGGACATTGCTTTACTGTGGTAACCAGACCACATTTATATTTGCTTAGGTCCCCTGTGCATGTCCACAGTGTGGCACGTCTGTTTCTATGTGCATACAGGACATTTCAAGGAGGCTTGTTTACCTTTGCATCGCTATGGCAAGTGATTAAGGAGCACTACTGCTACCCCTGTCTTGTGTCATATGGATTGAAAGGTTTTTCAATATCACCTGTTTCCTGACATGTATCAGGGACCGTAGATCTGTGTGCCTACGCCTACACTCAGTACTTTTGGCATTTAGTGCCCTATTTTTAATACTATACGAATAAAACTACTTTTAACGTTTTTCTAGGCAGGACTATACATTAATTAACATTTACTATTTACACAATTTTTGGAATTTAACAATTTTATCTCCGTAAATGTCGCCCAAAGACTTCAAGCACTACATGTGGATTCTAAAGGAATATGATAAATAAATAAAAGGATTAAAAATAACATGGCTGCTTTGTCCAGTAGCAGCGCCACCCCTCTCCTTGGGTTGTTTCTAGTATTGTTTAGAATAGGGGTTGTTTAGGATTATAAAAAAAGTGCTACTTTCTTCCAGAAACCGTTCCCAACCTTTTCCTTTGTGTCACAGCATTCCAATACCTATTTATTATTTTTTTTCTTTTGTAGCTGTAAGAGGACGTGTTTGTTGCAAGATAAGTTGCATTTTCCATCGGCACAATTTTGAGGGTGCCTATATCTTATTGTTTAACTTTTATTAACTCTTTCTGGAAGGAATATAATTAAAAAACTACAATTCTGCCACTTTTTTGTGCGTTATAAATTAAGTGCCATTCACCATGCTACTGCATATCACCTTTATTCTATGGGTCTGTATGATTACGGAGAGACCAAACATGTATAGTTTTTGTCTCCGCATTCCAAGAGCCATAACTTTTTTTATTTTTCAATCGATGTAGCAGTAGAAGAGCTTGTATTTTGCCAGACAAGTCATATATTCTATCACAACCATTTTAGAATACATATCAATTATTGATTTAAAAAAATATTTTTTTTGAGGGGGGAGGGAGACAAAAAAAAATGCAATTCCCGGGTTGTTTTCTTGTAACATTTGTTTTTGTTTTTTTAATATGTTCACTTTATTAAAGGGGATGTTGGGATTCTGGTAATACCACCATCATGTGTTTGTTTGTTTTTTGTACTTTTGTGATTACACGGAGTACATTTACTTTTTTAGTCCCACTAGGGGACTTCACAATGCGGCTTTAATGCTATGGTAAACTCAGGCAATAATGCCTTGGTATACGGTAACAAACTGACAGGCAACCTAATAGGCCTACAGCTATGGCAGCTCTTGGTTAGGCCCCCGACTGCACTGTTGGGAGCCGATGGTTGGACAGAGGGAGGGGCTTCCTCTCACATATCAATATGCTGTGGCTGGGGCGTGCCCGGATGTCGATGGAGTAGGTAGGAAGCACGGTTCAGAGCTCCTCCACTAATCAACCTCACAACTGCGGTTTATTTTGGATTTAGCCTCCCAAAACACCCGCAAGATGGTGAAACGCACATCCAAGAAGCCAGAGAGTAAGTTGGCACCCTCAGGCGTGCTACATACCGGGACTCTGGACACATTCCTCCGCTCAGAACCACAGGCGGAGCAGACGCCATTACTAGCGCCTCCTCTGGACACGGCCTCACAGGCTTCCTGGTGTCCGTCGGACCCTCTGGAGGGAGATCCCGTTGCAGATCCGGCACGGTCCCTATCACCGGAGCTCACTCGTTCTCCGGCCGCTGAGCGGCTTCCCATCCTGGGACTTGGAGACGACCACGTGGTCGACCGGCAGCCATCTTTGGATGTCCCCTTAACACACTCAGAGGAGCCGCATGCTTTCCTGGCAGGCACCTTTTCACAGAACAGAGACTCTCAGGTTAGTGACTTATCGTTCACCCTAGAGAATTTCACGCTCTTACCTAAACATCCGAGCCCTCAAAGAGACGAGATCCCTCCTTCCTCTAAACGCTCTAAGGACCGGAGGAGAGCGGCACGTGACTCGGAGCTGGAAGCTCCCTCCATCTTGACCCTGCCACCACCGTGTGACCAGGGCTCAGATTCTCAGGCATGGCTCGCTTCCTCAGATTCTGAGTACCCCACTTCTAAACGACAAGACTGGCATTCCCTCCTCTGCCAGCTTCCTACTAGAGAGGATTTCAAGTCCCTTATAGCAGAGGTGAAAGCCGCCTGTAATGCTGCCATTGCAGCCGTGAGTCAGGACATACAAGTCACACATAGAATGGAGACGCTAGAGGAAGATCATGACTCCACTCGCCAATATATTTCACAACTACAGTCTACGGTTGTGGCCCAAAATACGTCTCTCTCTGATCATAATCATCTCGAGGATCTCGACAATAGGGATCAGCGCCATAACATCAGGCCCCGAGGTGTACCTGAAGCTAAACAAGACGAAAATGTGAAACATGTTCTGACGACCATTTTTAATACTGTTATAGGAGCACCTGCTGATCATATCAAGCTAGACAGAGCTCATAGAGCCCTGCGGCCAAAAGGGACTTCCACCCTACCTCGAGATATCATCTGTTGCGTTACGGACTTTAAGCTGAAGGAAACCATTATGGCTAAAGCCAGAAATCAACGTGACATTGCATATGGAGAGACTACTATCCAACTGTTACCTGATCTATCTTGGATTACATTACACAAGCGAAGACAACTACGCCCGCTGCTCTCCATCCTGAGAAATACTAACATCCTATATCGCTGGGGATTCCCATTCAGTCTCACAGCCAGACGAGATGGACACTCTGCCGTTCTTAGGTCACCTATGGATGTACAAGCCTTCTGTGCCATTCTGGATATTCCAGAACCGACGCTACCTAGCTGGGATCTTACCCTACCCCCGCCGCCTCCCCCTCCCGTCTGGCACAAAGTACCACCGAGGAAGAAATCCACCATACCAAGGAACTCTGCTTCCGACTACGGACGCAAGTCTCCATCCCGGAGATAATGATCTTGTTCCTGGAGGCTATTACTCTTAATAGCACTGTCCAGTGCACAGACCGCATTGAACATTTTCTTTATTTCTATGTTAAGTGTTATTTTCTTTTGATTTGTATTCTACTCATATAGGTTGTTGTGGAGGGCCATCAGACCAAGTCATATCAGATTTGGCTTCTCATGGCACAAGGGTTGCTAGGTTTGGCTCCGACTACATCGACTTCTAAGGGTTCTTATCCCCTATGGAGACGAGACATTTTCCTAGTACATCTCGTGCATCTAGTGTTCTCACTGTTAGTTTTGCATAAGAATTTCTTGAATTTCTTAGTCTCCATATGGAAGGTAACTTCCATTCATAGTCATTTGATTGACTTGATAGCACAATGTCACTACATGTGTTTATTGCTATTATTTTTTTTTATTTTTCTGTCTGTGTCCCCCCTATCCCTCCCCTTCTTTCCTTGGAATCTGGTTTTATACTATGAGATGTCTTCGGGAGCAAGGAACTGGATTGCTGGAGATGAGCTGCAGCCTCCTACCATCCCGCTATAGATGCAGGTTGGCCCCTTCTTGGGGGTTTACATTGTTTGATTTACTGCTTTTGGATCTGTCATGGCGCGTATAGTTTCCTTGAATGTTAAAGGCCTAAACTCTAATGTGAAGAGGAGATTAGCACTCCGAGTACTGAAATATTTGAAGGCGGATATTGCCTTCCTCCAGGAAACGCACCATGACTGATCTGGCTCTTTTAAATTTGCCATGCCCCATTTTCCATTGGTATATACGGCTACGCAAAACAAGAAAAAGGCAGGTGTTGCAATTTTGGTCTCTAGAGATTGCTCCTTGCAAGTTAGTAAGTCCATTGTGGACCCACTGGGAAGGTATATTATCCTTGTGGGGACACTGAGAGGAGTTCCTCTTACGCGATGTAATGTATATGCCCAGAACACCTTACAGGTCCCTTTTTTAGAGAAAGTATTCGCCAAACTCTCACGCCTCCCGTCCAGCACTCTCATAGGTGGAGACTTTAATCTCCCCTCTCCGAGGTGATGGACAGGCAGTCCCTCACTACGCCCATACCACCATCGGACTTACGCCGTCATACATCAGCATTTCGCCGATTGATCCGTAAATATAACCTATATGACCTATGGAGAGTCACTAACCCTTCGGCTAAACAATACACCTTCTACTCCCACCCGCATAATACTCATACTCCGATAGATTTATTTTTGGGGAACATACTGGGCCTACGCTCAACATCCTTGGCGGACATTGGCCTTACCACATGGTCGGATCACGTACCAATTGTGCTTGACCTCCGTTCAGATTTACGGACTCTTAGACAATGCCACTGGAGACTAAAACGAAAGGCTACTTAAATACCCGATACATAGGGAGGCTCTTAAAACTCACATTGACTCATATTTTACCCTCAACAAAAACTCAGTTCCTACGTTATCTACGATATGGGAAGCCCATAAAGCAGTTCTCCAAGGGCATTGTATCTCCCTTTCCTCTTGCCTCAAACGGGACACGAAACAACAGCAGGTAGACCTGACGGCGACTCTTGCTACCTTAGAGCGCAAAATGTCCCTGTCTCCTTCTACATCCACTCTCCGTCGTATTATAGAGACACGGAGTAAATTGAAGGACCTCTCTGTAGCCATGGTGGAACGATTACTATTATATACTAAACAACGGTATTGTGAACAGGGGAACAAGGCACACTCGTTGTTTGCAGCGCAATTGCGTAATAAACAATCACACTCGGCCCCGTCAGCGCTTAAAGACTCGCAAGGTCAATTGCTCTTCGACCCTACCCAGCAGGCCAATATATTCTACCAATATTATACAAAGTTGTATTCTCTCCCGTCTCAACTCCCTACAAATCCCGCTACCCGAACCCAGCGTCTCTCGGAATATTTAAAATCCTGCTCTCTCCCTACCCTTAAAGCATCGGATGCCGCCATGCTCAATGCACCTATTTCATTAGACGAATTACAGGATACTGTCAAAGAGCTCCCTAATGGTAAATCCCCAGGTCCTGATGGCTTCTCCTATCTTTATTACAAAGTCTTTCAGGGGACTCTATTTCCACACGTTAGATCTCTAACTCTTTCCTGTCGGGTGAGAAGATCCCCCCCACTATGCTTCATTCCTTTATCACGGTTATTCCCAAGCCGGGGAAGGACCACTCTGACTGTTCTAACTACAGGCCGATATCTCTGCTGAATGCGGACCTAAAAATATTTACCAAGATTCTGGCCAATAGGCTGGGTTCCCTTCGACCCGGGTTGATCCACAAGGATCAGGTGGGATTTGTTATACATAGACAAGCGGGAGATAACACTAGACGTACTATAGACCTGATAGACGTTCTCAATAAATCAGAATCATCGGGCCTACTCTTAAGTCTGGATGCCAAGAAAGCCTTTGATCGGTTAGACTGGTCCTTCCGCTTCGCTACCTTAGCAACGTTAGGTATCTCTGGCCCTTTTCTTACTGCGATACATGCCTTATACTCCTCCCCGAATGCAATGGTCAAATTGCCACATGCCACCTCTCAACGCCTTTCTCTCTTCAATGGTACCCCCCTCCTTTTTGTGCTATGCGTAGAGCCATTGGCTTCCTGTATCAGGAGAAATCCGGATATTCAGGGAATTATGGTAAGAGATAGGGAATTCAAGATATCCCTATTTGCCGATGATGTCCTCCTGACTCTGCGCAACCCACAAATTTCCTTGCCCAACCTACATTCGGTCCTAAATGAATATAGTCTCCATTCGGGATATAAGATTAATAATTCTAAAACGGAAGCTTTGCCGATTAATATTACCCCGTCACTCATATCGACCCTACAGTCCTCTAAGTATACATGGAAAACGGACACAATAAAATATTTAGGTACTCCGATTTCTAGTTCCTATTCCTCCCTGCATAAACATACAGTGAAGGAAATAAGTATTTGATCCCTTACTGATTTTGTACGTTTGCCCACTGTCAAAGACATGAACAGTCTAGAATTTTTAGGCTAGGTTAATTTTACCAGTGAGAGATAGGTTATATTTAAAAAAAAAATAGAAAATCACATTGTCAAAATTATATATATTTATTTGCATTGTGCACAGAGAAATAAGTATTTGATCCCTTTGGAAAACAAGACTTAATACTTGGTGGCAAAACCCTTGTTGGCAAGCACAGCAGTCAGACGCTTTTTGTAGTTGATGATGAGGTTTGCACACATGTTAGATGGAATTTTGGGCCACTCCTCTTTGCAGATCATCTGTAAATCATTAAGATTTCGAGGCGGTCGCTTGGCAACTCGGATCTTCAGCTCCTTCCATAAGTATTCGATGGGATTAAGGTTTGGAGACTGGCTAGGCTACTCCATGACCTTAATGTGCTTCTTTTTGAGCCACTCCTTTGTTGCCTTGGCTGTATGTTTTCGGGTCATTGTCGTGCTGGAAGACCCAGCCACAAGCTATTTTTAATGTCCTGGTGGAGGGAAGGAGGTTGCCACTCAGGATTTGATGGTACATGGCTCCATCCATTCTCCCATTGATGCGGTGAAGTAGTCCTGTGCCCTTAGCAGAGAAACACCCCCAAAACATAATGTTTCCACCTCCATGCTTGACAGTGGGGACGGTGTTCTTTGGGTCATAGGCAGCATTTCTCTTCCTCCAAACACGGCGAGTTGAGTTAATGCCAAAGAGCTCAATTCTAGTCTCATCTGGCCACAGCACCTTCTCCCAATCACTCTCAGAATCATCCAGATGTTCATTTGCAAACTTCAGACGGGCCTGTACATGTGCCTTCTTGAGCAGGGGGACCTTGCGGGCACTGCAGGATTTTAATCCATTACGGCGTAATGTGTTACCAATGGTTTTCTTGGTGACTGTGGTCCCAGCTGCCTTGAGATCATTAACAAGTTCCCCCCGTGTAGTTTTCGGCTGAGCTCTCACCTTCCTCAGGATCAAGGATACCCCACGAGGTGAGATTTTGCATGGAGCCCCAGATTGATGTCGATTGACAGTCATTTTGTATGTCTTCCATTTTCTTACTATTGCACCAACATGATTGTCTCGTTTCTCACCCAGCATCTTACTTATGGTTTTGTAGCCCATTCAAGCCATCTACAGGTCTATGATCTTGTCCCTGACATCCTTAGAAAGCTCTTTGGTCTTGCCCATGTTGTAGAGGTTAGAGTCAGACTGATTAATTGAGTCTGTAGACAGGAGTCTTTTATACAGGTGACCATTTAAGACAGCTGTCTTTAATGCAGGCACCAAGTTGATTTGGAGCGTGTAACTGGTCTGGAGGAGGCTGAACTCTTAATGGTTGGTAGGGGGATCAAATACTTATTTCTCTGTGCACAATGCAAATAAATATATATAATTTTGACTATGTGATCTACTGTCTTTTTTATAATATAATCTCTCTCTCACTGGCAAAATTAACCTAGCCTAAAAATTCTAGACTGTTCATGTCTTTGACAGTGGGCAAACTTACAAAATCAGCAAGGGATCAAATACTTATTTCCTTCACTGTAACTATGCCCCTTTTTTCCAAGAAATAAAAAACTTATCTAGGTGGTCTGTCCTACCCCTGTCCTTCGGCAGAGTGTCTGCGGTTAAAATGACTATTATGCCAAAATATCTGTACCTTTTGGAAACTCTACCGGTATCTATACCACGAAAGGATATGTGCAAATTTCAAACGACTCTTGAAATACATTTGGGCGGTTAAACGGCATAGAATCCCAAGCTCAGTCATGCTTTAGTCTGTTGCAACGAGTGGCTTAGCTGTCCCAGATGTTTATCGATATTACCTAGCGGTACATTTACGCGGGATCCTAGGCTGGACCTCATTACGAGCATATAACAAATGGACTGAGATGGAGAAACTATGGATCGCACCTACACACCCGAATGCTTTTTTGTGGTCTGGAGCTGCAGATACTCGGTCGTTGCCCCTCCTTAACTCAATGACGTTTACTAAGAATATTTGGAAATTGTCTAACGCAAAGTATGCATTGTCCTCCTTAAAATCCCTAATGACACACTTCTTATTTAACCCTGCCTTACCCAAGAGCCTTACTGCAAGAATGACCCACCCTTGGTCAAGAGCTGGTCTATTTTACTTTGCCGACATTGTAGACCCCTGTCAGCATTTTAGCATTCCCAACGTTGCAATCTAAATACAGCTTACCGGATAATTCATACTTTAGTTATATGCAGATTACCCACTTTGCCAATTCTCTGCGAGCGGACACTTGTTTTTCTAAACCCACCCCCTTTGAAATGCTCTGTAAAACGATAGTCTCAACTAGGGGTTTAATATCTGCGATATAGGATATCCTCTCCAGCTCGTCTCTTCCTGTGGTTGACAAGCATAGATACATAGTTAGGTGGGAGACTTATCTGGGTAGGGAGCTCACCATGTCGCTGTGGCAAATCATCTGGTCCCAAGCAGCAAAGTCATCCCTTTGTGCAGCCTATAAAGAGAACCAATATAAGATTTTGATGCATTGGTATCACACTCCGGAATTCCTCCATCTAATTTTTCCTTTGGTATCGGATAGATGTTGGAGATGCCGCAGCGACATGGGGACACTTCCTCACATCTTTTGGGACTGTCGATTGCCGTGTCCTTTTTGGAGGGAGGTTGGAGACCTTATCCATAATGTTCTGGAGGTTAGACCTCCATTGCAAGCTCTGACCTATCTTCTCAATGTGACACCCAGGGGTTGGAGGAAAGTCCAGTCCCAGTTGCTTCTTCATATACTCACTGCCGCAAAATGTCTTATTGCAGCTCATTGGAAACGCATTACTCCTCCTACGCTGAATGCCCTTCATAATAGAATTAGAGAAGTTAGGAGAATGGAATCACTGACAGCCTCACTGAACAATCGCATGGAATGCTTTACCAGTGTGTGGTTGCCGTGGGACATGTATGATTCCTCTAGACCACCATGATATAGTTCAATGCTCTCACTGTACACTTCTTAGATACAATTGGTAATATATGATATCTCCTAGGTTCCTCTTTCCCTTACCTTCCTTTTACCCTTGTGTATCTGTCTATTCTCATGTTAAAACTGTTTAACAGTTTAAACCTTATCTTAATTTATGCAAGCAGAAGATACTGATGTGAAGTAGCATAAAGTGAAGCTTCTTATTTAAAGAGGCTCTGTCACCAGATTTTGCAACCCCTATCTGCTATTGCAGCAGATAGGCGCTGCAATGTAGATTACAGTAACGTTTTTATTTTTAAAAAACGAGCATTTTTGGCCAAGTTATGACCATTTTTGTAGTTATGCAAATGAGGCTTGCAAAAGTCCAAGTGGGTGTGTTTAAAAGTAAAAGTCCAAGTGGGCGTGTATTATGTGCGTACATCGGGGCGTTTTTAATACTTTTACTAGCTGGGCGCTCTGAAGAGAAGTATCATCCACTTCTCTTCAGAACGCCCAGCTTCTGACAGTGCAGATCTGTGACGTCACTCACAGGTCCTGCATCGTGTCGGCCACATCGGCACCAGAGGCTACAGTTGATTCTGCAGCAGCATCAGCGTTTGCAGGTAAGTCGATCTTACCTGCAAATGCTGATGCTGCTGCAGAATCAACTGTAGCCTCTGGTGCCGATGTGGCCGACACGATGCAGGACCTGTGAGTGACGTCACAGATCTGCACTGTCAGAAGCTGGGCGTTCTGAAGAGAAGTGGATGATACTTCTCTTCAGAGCGCCCAGCTAGTAAAAGTATTAAAAACTCCCCGATGTACGCACATAATACACGCCCACTTGGACTTTTACTTTTAAACACACCCACTTGGACTTTTGCAAGCCTCATTTGCATAACTACAAAAATGGTCATAACTTGGCCAAAAATGCTCGTTTTTTAAAAATAAAAACGTTACTGTAATCTACATTGCAGCGCCGATCTGCTGCAATAGCAGATAGGGGTTGCAAAATCTGGTGACAGAGCCTCTTTAAAGGGAATGTGTCGCTAGAAAAATATTTTTTTTTTTTTAGTTAAACAGTTAGTGTATAGGTGATTAAACATTGTTCTAATTTGTTTAATTTTTTCACGAGTCAGGAAATATTATAAATTAGATTCTAATTTATAACATTTCCCAGCGCTGGTCACTAGATGGAGCAATTCCCAAAATTGCAGCATTGCATGTGGTAAAGCAACCACATTGCTTTATGCTGTAAAATTTGTGAAAACTCACTCGCTCTACTGAGCTCTCAGAATCCCCCCTCCTTTATCCTGGCTAATGCCGGGAGAAACGAGGGGATTGAACGGTCAAACCTCCTACACTGTGTGTCGCCATTTTTTGAGCGAACACACAGTGTAGTAGGTTAACATACAGTAGTAAACACACAGTAAAACACGTACATACACAAACCTAACTTACCTGCTCCTGCCGCCGCCGCTCCCTCCGGTCCGTCCGCTCCCTCCGCTCCAAGTGCACAAGT
Source organism: Rhinoderma darwinii (assembly GCF_050947455.1). Classification (NCBI taxonomy): domain Eukaryota; kingdom Metazoa; phylum Chordata; class Amphibia; order Anura; family Rhinodermatidae; genus Rhinoderma; species Rhinoderma darwinii. The sequence continues at coordinate 260,388,551 of NC_134691.1, read as the reverse complement.
CCGGAAGCCGCGACCGGAAGTAGTAATCTTACTGTCCGGCCGCGACTTCCGGTAAACAAGAAAATGGCGCCGGACGTCGCACAGTTCAATTAGGAATGTGTGGGAGCGGCGCATGCGCCGTTCCCACACAGACGGCGTACAGCATAGTGGATGGAACGGGCCCCGTTTGCATTCACTATGGGACTGTATGCGCCGTATTCCATGTCTGTATGTGTCGTAAATCAACACATACAGAGATGGAAAAAAAAATGGCAGCCCCCATGGACAAGAAAAAGTGAAAGAATAAAAAAGTAAAACACAAATAATTTTTTTTAAATAAAACACTAAAAGCAAATTGATATAAAAAATTTTTTTTTCGTGACACTGGTCCTTTAATACTGTACATTCCGAGCGGACAGTCAATGTTTGTATAACACAAAGGCCATCCTCGGTAACTCCGTTCAATGTGTCCTGATTTGCTATTGTTGTTATACTGTATTGTACTTGGTATGGAAGATCATTGTAATGTACAATTTTTCTATTCCTCCCACTTTGTCTTTACACTGCTGTATTTGTTACTGCTTTCTTTATATCAATACAAATAAAAAAATATATCATTTAAAAAAAATAAAAAAAAATGCTGTGGCTGCTACTGAGGTGACCCGGACCCCAGCTGGTGCAGCCAGATGTCAGCGGTTTATTACTTGTATAGTAAGGCCTGATTTACACGAGCGTGTGCGTTTTGCGTGCGCAAACGGCATTTGACAGCTCCGTGTGTCATCCGTGTATGATGCGCGGCTGCGTGATTTTCGCGCAGCCGCCATCATAGAGATGAGGCTAGTCGACGCCCGTCACTGTCCAAGGTGCTGAAAGAGCTAACTGATCGGCAGTAAACTCTTTCAGCACCCGCGACAGTGAGTTCCGATCACAATATACACCAACCTGTGAATCAAAAAAAGACGTTCATACTTACCATGAACTTCCTGCTTCCTCCAGTCCGGTCTCCCGGCCGTTGCCTTGGTGACGTGTCCCTCTCTTGTCATCCGGCCCCACCTCCCAGGATGACGCGGCAGTCCATGAGACCGCTGCAGCCTGTGATTGGCTGCAGGCTGTGCTTGGCCTGTGATTGGCTGCAGCTGTCACTTGGACAGAATTGTCATCCCGGGAGGTCAGACTGGAGGAAGAAGCCGGGAGTTCTCGGTAAGTCAGAACTTCTTTTTTTTTTTTTACACGTTCATGTATATTGTGATCGGAAGTCACTGTCCATGGTGCTGAACCAGTTTAACTCTTTCAGCACCGTGGACAGTGACTGTCTCCTGCCGTCGCGTACCCGAACATTTTTTGCCTGGTTCGGTCAAAACGAGTTCGGCCGAACCCGGTGAAGTTCGGTGCGCTCATCTCTAATTTGACACTCCGTTTGGATGTTTGTAAACAGAAAAGCACGTGGTGCTTTTCTGTTTACATTCATCCTTTTGACAGCTCTTGCGCGAATCACGCAGTTCGCACGGAAGTGCTTCCGTGCGGCATGCGTGGTTTTCACGCACCCATTGACTTCAATGGGTGCGTGATGCGTGAAAAACGCACTATTATAGAACATGTCATGAGTTTTACGCAACGCACTCACGCTGCGCAAAATTCACGCATCGTCTAAACTGCCCCATAGAGTAATATAGGTGCGTACGACAAGCGTGAAAAGCACGCGCGTATATTACGCTCGTGTAAATGAGGCCTAATTGTGCTTCTATCTACGGGAATGCACTGCTAAAATGGACGTAGAGTTACGTCCAAATGCAGTAAGGGGTTAAAGAGGTTGTCAAAAACATAACTGCAGTCTTCCAGAAACAAAACTGCCAAACCGGTAATTTATTTGATATAATATTTTTGCAAATATTCTCTTGGGCATTTGCATTCATTAATGGTCAATTGTAAGTTTCTGTACATAATTTGTGTCTGGTATTGCAGCTCAGCACTATTGACGTCAAAGGAGCAAAGCTGCAATACCACACAGAACCTGTGGCCAGACGTTTGACTTTTTTTGTAACAAAGGAACATGTTTTTTTTTTTAATCCTGGACCCTTTAGCCAATGTCAGGCATATGTTTTTGACTCGAAATTTGAGTGAAATGTCCTGACAAGGTGGCATTGACGTGACAGAAAGCCGTGCCGGCACTCCATTTGGCGCGGCTGTCAAATGGCTCAGTAATAACCGCACGTTGTTACGGGTAATATGGCTGTTTACAATAATGGCTGCAAGAGTTTTGCGGGTAAACACCTATTCCGGCCACACAATTTTGGTTTTGGCCTATCCTCAAGTGAATGGGAGAAAGCTGAAAAACTTTGAACCTCCGCTACAATTGTGTTGGCGATTCGGTCCCTTCAAAACAGTTGTTCTGCAGGGGTGCCGGGAGTCAAACCCCCACCGATCATGTATTAATGGCCTATCCGAGCATAGGCCATCAATTTCTTAGAAATGCAGGTTACATTTTAAGGTTAAAGGGGTTTTCCAGTCCTAAGGCCAGGTTCCCACGGGTCATACGCTGCGTAAGAATTGTGCAGCCTTTCCGACCTGGAACCAGCATCACCTCCAGTCCAAAAAACCAAAAAACGCACTACATTGATGCGGTCTTTCAAACTGAATTTTCTTTTCCGAGTTGCGATTTTTGCGGCAGAATAGCTACGATTCCGCCGCAAAAGTCCAATCACATGGCTTTCTGTTGTGAGTTTTCCCCATTGAATTCAATGCAAAACCTGCAAAAGAAAAGAAACGAAAACGCAGCATAAATGGAAATGCTGCGGATTTGAATTCCACCCCGCAGGTCAATTAGCGTTTACACTGCAGGTTTTTTTTCCGCAACATGGGCATGAGATTTTCTTAATCTCATCCACTTTGCTGCGGAGTTTCCGCACAGAATTCAGTTGCGGAAAGTCTGCTGTGTTTACCATACGTGGGAACCCGGCCAAAAGGTAAAATTCACATGCAGCGATCAATTTCTGCGACCGTCCCAAAGTCACCATACTAGCGTTGAAATTATTATTATTTCATATGCCACTCTTAATGTATAGGTGACGGGAGTAAGATGCACACATCTATTTAGTTAGGCGCATCTCTGGCTGTCCATGCACCTGAAAAGGTAAATCTACACCAGCTTCCAGCTGCATCAATTTCCACTATAAATTAGTAACCGTGCCTTTTGTTAAGCCCCACCTACTTTTCAGACGTGTGCTGTTGGCAGTGGAAATGCATAAAAAGTCCCAACTTTACTGCACCAGAAAGGGCCGTAGAAGTTGAAAAATGAATTTTACCCCTTAGTGTTTTTTTTTTACCTCATAGTTACTACATATCATAAATAGCTCATAGTTTCTCAGAAGTCCTCACCTCTCATAATTGCCCTCTGTCCTTTGACCGTAGGCAATGCAGGTCCAGAATCTTCAGCGGCATCTTTGGTTGTCGAAAGCCTTAGAAAAAGTTTGTGAGCGTTCATTCTTTAAAGAGGCTCTGTCACCACATTATAAGTGCCCTATCTCCTACAGAAGGGGATCGGCGCTATAATGTAGGGGACAGAAGTTTTTTTATTTAGAAAAACGATCTATTTTTACCACGTTAGGAGCAATTTTAGCTTTATGCTAATTAGTTTCTTAATGCCCAAGTGGGCGTGTTTTCACTTTAGACCAAGTGGGCGTTGTACAGAGAGTGTATGACGCTGACCAATCAGCGTCATGCACTTCTCTCCATTCATTTACTCAGCGCATAGTGACACTGGGTTGTTCGCTATGTGCTGTCTTATACTGACACATTAACGTTACTGAAGTGTTTAGACTGACTAGACATTCCTTCCAGCCAGGACGGGATGTCTATTCACAATCCCTGCACTTCGTTAACGTCTGTTTGGTACTTACAGCAGAGCAAAGCGTAATCTCGCTGTAACCTGTCATTTACAGCGAGATCAACGTTTGTTTGGTACTACAGCAGAGGAAGCGTAATCTCGCTGTAAATGACAGGTTACAGCGAGATTACGCTTTGCTCTGCTGTAAGTACCAAACAAACGTTAACGAAGTGTCGGGTTTGTGAATAGACATCCCGTCCTGGCTGTAAGGAATGTCTAGTCACTGTCTAAACACTTCAGTAACGTTAATGTGTCAGTATAAGGGTATGTGCACACGATAACTGCATTTACGTCTGAAATTACGGAGCTATTTTCAGGAGAAAACAGCTCCGTAATTTCAGACGTAATTGCATGTACTCGCGTTTTGCGAGGCGTCAATTACGGCCGTAATTTGGAGCTGTTCTTCATTGGAATCAATGAAAAACGGCTCAAATTACGTCTCAAGAAGTGTCCTGCAGTTCTTTTGACGAGCCGTCTTTTTTACGCGTCGTCGTTTGACAGCGACGCGTAAAATGACAGGTCGGCACAGTACGTCGGCAAACCCATTCAAATGAATAGGCAGATGTTTGCAGACGTATTGGAGCCGTATTTTCAGACGTAAATCAAGGCATAAAACGCCTCGTTTACGTCTGAAAATAGGTTGTGTGATCCCAGCCTAAGACAGCATATAGTGAACAACGCAGTGTCACTATGCGCGGACCAAATGAATGGAGAGAAGTGCATGACGCTGATTGGTCACTGATTAGACCAAGTGGGTGTTGTACAGAGGAGTGTATGACGCGGACCAAAGTAAAAACACGCCCACTTGGGCATTAAGAAACTAATTAGCATAAAGCTAAAATCGCTCCTAACGTGGTAAAAATAGTTTTTCTAAATAAAAAGCACTGCTGTCACCTACATTATAGCGCCCATCTCCTTATGTAGGCACTTATAATGTGGTGACAGAGTCTCTTTAAGCAGAAACGGTTGTTACTAACAACTCCTGTACTTATAGCAGCCTCCTCAATACAGCTGGGAATCAGAAGAAACACCAACCCCAGCTGTTTAACCCTTTGATAACCACAGTGCTTCACTGCAGAATGATCAAAAGGAGACTCCCCTCTTCGATCGTGTTAGCAGAAACCTGGTGAAGTGATCAGCAACTGGGGGACTCTGCAGTGAGCCCTGGGGACATATAGAACAGACAGCCCTGGGGTCCTAAGTCTGCTGTTAGGGCACACTGTGTTGCCCTAACAGCTGCCTGTGTCATAGTGAAACAGTGTAACGTATCAGCATACAAGAGCATCCCAGTACATTGCAAGTAAAAAATAAAGTTGTTAAAAAGTTAAAACTTTGATATTTTTTGTAGAAAACGAAAAAAAAAAAAAAAAAGTCCAAAAAAGTCAATATTTAGCATAATATATTTTATTGCCCATACATTACATAAAAAACAAAAACGTACACATATTAGGTATCTACATTACCATAATAACCTGAAGAATTATTTTAACAGGTTACTTAACGTGAAACGTGAACAGTATAACAAAACAAAGCCGAATATAGCTTCTTCCTATATTCATGCCGCAAAAACAAATTACATAACTTACAATGTAAATTTTTTTTATACCCCCAAACTGCGCAGGAATATTTATAGGTTTTTTATGCATAAGACAAGGCCTCATATAACCACGTCATTGAAAAAAATTAAGTGATGGCTGCTAAAATGGAAGAGGCAAAAACAAACAAAAAAAATATTTGGAGTTGGAGTGAATCTTCACCTTTTATCATCACATTGTACAGAAGTCCAAAATTCTGCGCCTACTAATTTCATAAAGACCTCCAGGGGACCCCAACTTTCCATCCACGCACCCCCTCCTAACTGTCGATCACACTCTAGACTTCTGGGTTTTGCAGAAGTCATCTTGAATTTTAGGTTTCACCCGGCTTTCTCTTCCTCCATGCAACGCCATCAATCCAATGATGCCTCAGGCACAGCATCACATGAGCAACTAGAGCCAGAATCCTCTCTACCTCTTGGGAAGAAATTGCTTATCCTACTCTCAATAGTATTCTATATAATAGATTATAAATATAGATCCAGGAAGGCTGCGCTGTGATCTTCTATATTCTAACTACGTGACAGGAGCCTGTCTAATCATCAGTAACGGTGATAGGAATTTGTTACCCCTGTGGAGAGCTTGTGTGGAACAGTCCATGTCATTTCATCATACAGGTAGTTCTGGTACCTGTATTCGAGACACAGGCTAATTCCCATTGACAAGTAGAAAAAGCGTCTCACTGAAGTATGAATCAGACTTTTCCTATGCAACGGCCCAAGTGTAATAGAAGTAGCAGGAAAAAGAACAGTTGAGTGACATGAGATTCCTGAATGGAACGCATTGTAAACTTTCGTTTTGCTTAGCGTTTCGCTTTAATATATTCATTATAGTGGTCCGAGCTCAGTATTCCTTGATCTAGAGCACAAAATCTTCTGCATGGACTTAGGTTTTAAAGAGAATATTTAAAAAGTTAGAGCGTAAATGATTGGCACTACCGTCCCACTGTGGCGCTCCAAGATCACATGCTTGTTGGGACTTGTGGTATCATCACCAATAGTCAGTGGTGCTCAGTACTTGTAGTAGATCGATGTAAGAAGATAAACAACTTGTAGAAAAAGAATTGCATGCCACTCACTGCTTTCCAAAGGATCTCAGTGCTTTATTTAAAAAAAATAGAGCCGGACAAGACAGCTGGCCTACGGCTTGTGTTCTATGTAACAATGACAAAATACAAATACAATTAAAGAGACTGTCACCACATTATAAGTGGCCTATATTGTACATGATGTGATCGGCTCTGTAATGTAGATTACAGCAGTGTTTTTTATTTAGAAAAACTATCATTTTTGACGGAGTTATGACCTATTTTAGATTTATGCTAATGAGTTTCTTAATGGAGAACTGGGCGTGTTTTACTTTTTGACCAAGTGGGCGTTGGAGAAGTGTATGACGCTGACCAATCAGTGACCAATCAGCGTCATACACTTCACCCCATTCATTTACACAGTGTGAGATTTACAGCACAGCAAGTGTAATCTCGCAAGATTATGTAGACTGTCTTTTAAAACGAGATTCCGCCTGCCTTGCTGTAAATCTCACACAAACATTAGCGAAGTGTCAGGATTCTGAATAGACATCACGTCCTGGCTGGAGGTAATGTAAATTCACTGTCAGGACACTTGAGTAACGTTAATGTGTGTGTATGTGGCTGCACATAGTGATCTAGTAAGATTACTATGTGCCGTGTAAATGAATGGGGAGAAGTGTATTGTATTTCACATTTAAAATTGTACAAGAGGATGGGGGAATAACACACCGTATAGCATAATACATTCAGTTTTACAGATGTTTAAATGAACAAAGTGTTTCATTCATATCATTATGCATTTAACAATGTGCAGTTGTTATTTTGTTCATCTGTTAAATCATGGTATTTTTTAGCGGAGGTCTTTATTCTACCTAGAGTAGTCTGGCAGTGGCTTTTCCCCATTGAAAACACATGCACGCTATAAAGATGGAAGGCATATGATAACACACCTCTCAATGTGCGGAGACCCCGGATACCAAAAACAAAACAAAACAACAAATCACAGGAAACAGATTTTCATTTATTGGTTACTAAGCAAGGGGTGGAAAAAATAAAAGCAAAACTGCTTTACTCACCTTGTGTTTCCCTCAGGTCCGTCTTCTAGTCACTAAGTTTGCATGCACGCACGCAAAAAAAAAAAAAAGTACACTGGTATTAATGTTTTGTAAGAAAATGCAAAAATGAAAATGTTAACTGGCTTAAAAAATAATAATTCAAATAATTTGTCCCTAAATGAAGCCTTAAGTCACTATGGCATGGAGTAAAACCAATGTGACTTCTAGAACATGTAAAGAATTTTTTTTTTCCGGCAACTGACTTTCTCTTTTTGCACTACAAAAGTAGAAATAAATCAGCTCCCAATTAGAAGAGACAGCGTGGTTTTTGTGGTTAGCATAGTTTTCTTCCAGCACTGGGGTGTTGGATTCGAATCAGAGGACAACATGGAATTCGTATGTTTTCCTAGTGTTTGGGTGGGTTTCCTCCAGGTACTCCGGTATCCTCCCATGCTCCAAAAACAAACCGATGGGATCATTTCATAAGCCAATGAACCTTCGTGTATGTGCCCGAGATAGGAAAATTAGAACGTGAGCCTGTGAAAGATGAACGGCGATCTATGTCAGCGCTGTAGAATAGAATTGTGCTGAATAAGCAACGACAAAAATCACCATAACAGCACCGAATTCCAAAAGGTGAAATTTTGCTCTTGACATCAAATACCAAAACACCCCCAGTCATGAAAAAACGAAAAACTGTTACAACGGACAATCCGTACCGTGAGTGAATACAGAAAGCAGAGCTTTTCACAATGTATGCTTTTGACTGGAGTTTTCTGTTAACGTACAAGACAACCATATACAAACGCTTTGTGTAATTCATCGGTTTTATTCATACACACATAAAAAAAAATTAAACACACTATACAAATGGTATTTCATAGCAGATTACATTAGGTCCATTCATACTCATTGTGCTGCCAATATAACTAGGGACTAGCTTCATTGACATCTGTTGCCCGTACAGCCAAAATGTACTGATTTAAAAGGAAAGAGGTGGTAGCATGCAAACATCTGTTTTGTTTGGGTACAGGCTACCCTCAGTTCTTAAATTAAAGCGCACTGGTGTCCATATATTCATATTTACATGCTTGAAACGGTGTCAGTCCCCAGGTTGGCATTTGGGCGTCCTTTTTGTTTCCGGTGTGGTTAAAAAGTGTTGGACCAGGTGGCAGCATATCAGCTCCTATGAAGTTCCTGTGTCACCATTCTTTCCATCACATAACTTACTATCTGCTGAGTGTCACACAATGACATTTAACCAATCAGGCAATTTCTAAATATACGTATAAAATTTTCTTTTCATTCAAGCCAGATAACTGTATGTGTCCTTTTCTCCATCCACACGCTCTAGATACTCTTTTTCTATTAGGATGTCAATACATTTCTAGAAACAAACAAAACAAAGGTAAATAGGCTAAAGGTACAGATGAAAAATACAGTATTCTGTGGATAAATACATTGCAGTGTGGGTGAATCTCCCCAAGGTGGCAGTCTCCAAATGGTGTAGATTACACATAATACCAGTAGATGCCTCTTCGATACATTTAGGACACACTGATATTTTCCTTTGGTGGCAACGAGTATGTTCTTTATTATGTTTTACAAAACTTGTCAGGAACTAGAATGTAACGCTGGACATTCTACCACCAACCAATACTCCCATAACCAAGACCCAAAGGCCTGGGCTACACACTTTTGGGGGCCTACGCAGGTATAAAAATATGTGCCATGGACACCCATCAAGGCAATCTGTTTACAATGCATTGTCTTGAGTTATTCACTATATTATAGTTAAGATCGCATGTATTTTGGGAATAGACTAGACTAGAACTTGTTCCTTTTTTAGGTAATCAAAATGATTTTTGATCCTTTTTTTCGTTGTTAGACACAGTATTAACTTTTTTTTCAAGTTTAAATTTATTTTTTAATCACATTAAACCCAAGATATTTGTGCCTGCAGTTATCAACTGTTAGTATGATACATAATATGACAGTTCGGGGACCACCGTTTGGGCCAGGGCACATCAATAAAATGTATGCAGAAGCCCCAATGCTATATTTATGCCCTATACACAAAAATAAAGTACACAAATATACTAGTAACACAGCACTGTGACACTGACTATCTAAACTTTGTTCTGGTTGATAGCAGAGGAAGGCTGGCAGGGACAAGGTGACAGATCGCAGGAAAATTATTTGCTCAATGTGGATTTACTGATCCATCCCCCCCACCATATATCATCAAGGACCATTCCCAGGGAAAACCTGTCACTAAACCCAACTCACTTTGATAACTGGAACACGTGGTTTGAACCTTGAAGACAGCTGGGTCAAAACTTCTCCGAGAAGCTGCTGGTGTTTTAGGACCTTCCTCATCTTCATAATTCTTACAATGGCAGCCTACATCAATACAAGAGATAAAAAAAGGCAGATGGTTAAATATATTAGAAAAAAAACAATATGAATCAAAAATTTGTTTGAAAGCGATTTGTATTTTCGCGTTAAATAAAGACCACAAAAAAAAACTAGCGCCACCACTACCCAATGAGACTGCACTTAGCGATGAGGCAGCTGGGGAAGGACCAGTTAGGAATAGGCGGATGGAAGGCATTATGGGGCTTGTAGTAAACAGCCTCTAGTGCCATCACGTGTGTATCCCCTTGATCCCTCTTACAATCTCTCTACCTCGGTGTGCCACAGCCAGTGGAAAAATGAACCAAGAAAGAAAGAAAAAAGGTACCCCTACACAATCTTCCCTCTTAACCCTTCCTGTGACCATTTCTAGCAGTATGGGAGAATTAAGAGTAAAGGCGGTTGTGGGACAACCCCTTTAAGGGCAATGCAGGGTGAATGAGTACCTTCTAAAATGAAGGTATGATGAGCAACAACTCCAAAACAGTGCTGTCTAAAGATGGGCAGCTGTAACCTGATCCGTTAGTGAACTGAGAGTCCATCTTGTCTGGAGTCAGAAAATGCAGTAAATTCATAGTGACTGAGAAGGAGGGGGGGATGAGACGTTGAGAAAGAGGCATTTCTCTCTAAGAAGATAGATTACAAAGTTTCTTATATGCGTTTGAACTATTGCTTTATGAAAAAGTGTGCTGAAAAGTTAGCTGTTGACCATTTAGAAAGACATCTATATCTTTTATCTTGTAAATACTCCTTTCAGTGCATTTAGAATTGCCACCAATGCCCCTCAGAAGCAATCAACATTGCTGAAAAGTTCTCACTACCTTACGGCCACACACAGGAGCTGAATCAAACAGTGCACGTTAACAATACAGCAAAGATGGGTTAGTTCAGCTTTATGTAAATGGAGTTTAACTACTTCCCACACCGCGCCCTTTGTTTGCGGCACAGCGGGAAGGGACTTAACACACAGCTAAGCCCGTGCTCTCCGCAGTAACATACAGCTGACACCTTGGTGCACCGGCTGGGATCGGCGCGCGCTCTTAGGGGTTTAATCCCTTAGATGCCTAAGTAAAGCCCCCATGTCTGCCATGAAGGCAAGCCTATGAGGAATAATTACGACAGGCATAATACACATGTATTATGTAAGGGGCTGTTCACATCGTTGGGGTAATCCGTTGTTTTGCTCCTTCAAAAGGAGCAGAACAAGGTAATATCAGAAGCAACAGTGGAAGCCGGCGTCAGACGGAATCCATTCGGTTCAGTTGGCTTGTCATCGGGGTGTCCGTGATTTTACAGGAAACTATAGCGGAGCATGCTGCACTATTGTTTCCGGTCATCCCTGCCAGATTTGCGTGTAGTGCTTTATTATAAGAAAACCAATAAAAAAATATATATAAATTGGTATAACTATGTCCGTAACAACCCGTAGTATAATATTAGAACAGGCAAAAATTGAAGGCTGGGGTTATTATTGTATGTTTTGGGTAATGGTGCGAGATGTGAACGTATTAATGCCTGAGCACCTGACACTCGCAAAATGTGGCCATGATACGCACACGTCATCTTAAACGTGGGCTGTAACGGATGCGTTAACAGAGGCATCTGTCACCATAGAATAGAGTCCTGAACTCGTGACCCTGTTTAAGACGTATACGTTAAACAGATACCATTATAGTCTATTGGTGACAGATGCCACAGTTAGGCATCCATTTAATAAATACGTCGCCTATGGACCATTATGGTTTCTGTTTAACGTAGAAGTCATTAAAGGCTATTGAAAAGACCATGATGAATACGTTAAACGTATACCTGTGATGTATGCCATACAGTGGCATGTCTCACCTATATAATCCTATGTTAAAAAAAACAAAAACAAAACTGAACGCTGGTGGTGGCAGCGTTCTGGTCTGGGGAATTTTTTTCATGGCATTCTCTGGGCCCACTCATCCATGTGGAAGGCACTCTGAACCGATTTGGGTATGAATCTAATCATTGCAGATCACATCCACCCATACATGCGGTTTTGTCTTCCCTGGCGCGGTTGGTCTTCCCTGGGGCCAGACATTGCGACATGTCACACGGCTAGAAATGTCCGACAATGGTTGGAAGAGCACGAACAAGACTTCCAAGTACTACTCTGGCACCCTTACTCGCCAGACTTGAACCCAATTGAGCATCTCTGGGACCATATATATATATATATATATATATATATATATATATATATATATACACACACACACACACACACACACACAAGCAAAAATAAGCAGCACCCAACGTCGATAATCCACAGTGAAAATGGGTGCAAGCGGGTAATCCAGATCCAAGGACTGTAGGTAAATATAGAAGACATCCCACAGCACTCCGATGTAATAAACAAAAGTGGTTTATACAGTCAACACACAGCCGCAATGTTTCCGTCCTACTATGGGACCTTTTTCAAGCATTGATGGGGTAGATGACAGTAGATGGTGATTTTATGGATTTCCTGCTCGCACCATATAGGAGGGTCCCCTCTCGTGGTAGCCCTAGCTCTTGCATATGCCCTATGTAAGACCTTTTTGGGGTATCCCCGTGCTAGAAATTTAAGGTACAGAGTGTCGCATTCCCTTCGGAAGGTGTAATCATCAGAGCTAGAAGTAACTGCTCAAAGATATTGTCCAATGGGAATGCCTTTTTTGAGAGCAGGTGGATGAAAGCTCTCCCAGTGTAAGACGCTGTTGGTAGCAGTGAATATATTTGTATGGACACTGCCACCAGGATCCAGGGAGAATTTTAAATCAAGGAAATTTAATTTCCTGGTCATGTATTTCAGAGGTGAATTTCATCCCAATATTGTTAGTATTGGGAATATCCATAAAATTGAAAAAAAAAAAGGTTCTTGTCACCATCCCAAAAGATAGTAATATCGTCGATATATCTCCCCCAAAAAAAGAATGTGAGGTGAAAAAAAGCAAATCAGTGAAAACGAAAGTGTCTCCCCACCACCCTAGAAATAAATTGGCATAAGTGGGTGCACAAACAGTGCCCATGGCCGTGCCTTTAAGTTGATGGTAGAACTTATCAAAAAGAAAATAATTATGCTATAAAGGAAGTTAAATTAAGTGATAGGATAATTTATTGTGTGTCTGAAACGGAGTGTCCTTAGTGCTCAAAAAGTGTTGTGTGGCATCAAGGCCTAAATTATGCTGGATATTGGTATAGACTCATCAATGCCTGCTATCATGGTGGTAGCAGTAACATTGATCTCCTGGATCCTGGTGAGAGTGTCCTTTGTGATCACGTTAATAAGAGGGCAGGGCTGTAACAAAGGATGAAAGAACTTCATCCACATACATACTAATATTACCGTTGAGTGAGATTATCATTACCAGACACGATAGGTCTACCTGGTATAGTGCGAGAGCGCTTATGTATTTCAGGCAGTGCATAGAAGGTAGAGAGAGTGGGACTGGGATTAAACATACGTTTAAACTCATTTGAAGAGGCATCCTAGGCATTTCTATGGGTTCTATTTTGAACCACACCTCCATACACGTCATTTCCGAGGTCTTAAGAGAAGGAAACCTCATGCAAGCCGCCATTAGCCCCATTGTACCCCTGAGGACACCATGTGTGTAGCAAAACATGTCGCGGGGGGGGGGCTTCAGTGCTTTTAATATCTCTTTGTTAGGCTAGCAATTGTATTGAAATCGTTCAGTGAACGGTCATTGGCACAGCATACTACTGCCGCTGTTTGAGTGCAACTATGCACTGATATGGCATTCTGTTTATTGCAGTTACACTCCCCTACATTGGTTACTTTTAGACTTATATGTTGTATGTCCCAATTGAAATCATTTTTAGCTAGACAAATAAAAGTTATATCTTAGCGTATTTTCACACATTTATTTGATAGCTGGGAAAGCTGGGTGTTTTGTGTGCTCCAGCACATTTGTCCTTTTTGAATGTCTTATGCAGATGGCACTGCTTGCAGGAACATTAATGTCCATCAAAGGCAGCACATAAATTAACGGACTAAAGGCACAGGGACCATGCCATCAGCCCGTTCATTTACGTGGGGAGGGCAGAAAGGGGTTATTTGTAGTGATAACACATTCTCCTTCATGGAGATCTACCAAATAAAAAAAATTCTGACTTCTACTTTAATAGCACTTGCATAAAGGTTATATTTTACAGCGCATATTTGGGTTAAACAGTATCTATTGGGTTATATAACCTAATATGACCACATCCTACTTTTGACGTCGGCAGCACGTAGCCTACGAAGGCAGTGATGCGTCGTGGGTATATAAGGTGTGTGATAGGCTGAATACATCACTCGATGTTGCCATGGGTAAAAGGGGCGATCAGACTTGCAAAAAGGGATGATTATTGGCTTTCGGGCCAAGGGTGGCAGTATTTCTCAAACAGCGCAGTTTGTGAACTGTTCGCGTGCTGCTGTGGTGAAAGTGTATCATGATTGGACCAATGGCACCATTGGAAATAACCGATGTGGAAACTGCAGAGCACCACGTGCCATTTATGTGAGAGGTGAACGTCTGCTAGAAAGGTGCGAGAGGACCGAACTACAAGCTATAGTGGTGCAGCTCACCGTGAAAATCAACCAGGGGGCTACCAGATGTGTATCTAAAACAGTTCAGCGAACCCTACTGCGTATGGGGCTCTGAAACAGACGGATGGTCACTGCTCCTATGCTAACAAAGGTTCTTAGAAAAAAGGCTTCAATTTGCACGGCAGTATCGGAATTGGACCACCGATTATTGGCACGGGGTTGCCTTCTCCTAGGAGTCACGTTTTCTGCTTCATCGAACGGATAGACTTTGGCGTATCAGGCGAGAAACAGAGAACAAACCATTGCTAGAACACAAGCTGGTGGTGGCAGCGTTATGGTCTGGGGAATTTTTTTCATGGCATTTTCTGGGCCCATTTATCCATGTGGAAGGCACTCTGAACCGATTTGGGTATGAATCCATCGTTGCAGATCACGTCCACCCATACTTGCGGTTTTGTCTTCCCTGGGGCAGATGGAATCTTACAGCAAGACATTGCGACATGTCACAGGGCTAGAAATGTCCGACCGTGGTTGGAAGAACACGACCAAGACTTCCAAGTACTTCTCTGGCCCCCTAATTCGCCAGACTTGAACCCAATTGAGCATCTCTGGGACCACATTGATCGTCTCGTTCCTCCCCCACACTCCATCCAGCAAATCTGGGATGTACAGCAGTCAGCACAGCTCCAGATACCTGAGACCACCTACCAGCACCTTATTGAGTCACTACCAGACCATCTAGCTGCTGTCCGTGCTGCACATGGCGGTTACTCTATAACTAACAGCAATACAGAAATGAAAAGATTCCATATGATTTACCCAAAACAGTAACTTTATATATGTATTCTGTTACCTGGCCTGGAATGACTTCGGATATGAATCCGGTCAGAAAATCTCTTTCCAATTCCTCTATTGGAGGATGAGATATCCATGGGAAATATGAAATCGTTTCAAAGTTTCTGGACTTGCTTTTAGGATCTAGTTGGTTTATTTATATCAAGATATTGACCGAGGAACTTCTAGTTTTCATTACTCTGAAGGGGCACCTAATTTCAGCTTGCAGCAATGTTGGAACAGCCCCGTAATAATGTTTATCAATGTACTAAATCTAGAGAAGCCAGACATTTTCAAGAACAAAAAAAAAACGACTGTATATTTTTTTTATCTAGATGTACGGGCACAGAATAAAATGGGCAAAGAAAATGCCCCAACACACAGAACTGTACATATTGTTGGATGATAAGTATAAATCTAGCTAAACATTCATACACACCATTGTATAAAAAAAAAAAAAAAAAGGCTAATATCTAAGGTATGATGACAGATATTAGTAATCCTGTAAGAAGTCTTCACGGAGGTGGACAGGAGTTTATGTCAGAATAGAAGAAGCAGTAGCAACAATTTTAAAACTAATCAGTCACCAGATAACAACAATACTGGTTTGTGTTTTCCCAGGAATCTGTTTTATCATTCATAAATAAAAGGTTTGTAAAAAAACTCAGCCAGGTCAATACGTAGATTAGAATTGACCAGATGCCGGGTATTACCTGGATGAGCAGTTTGCGATCTTCCTCAATGTTTTTGTGCGTGGTTTCCTGCTCCTGTTTCTGCTCGGTCTTCATGGGGACATTAATGTTGACTCTAAGTTTTTTACTGCAAAAACACAAAAGGTTAAAGAAATAAATAATATGATCCAAAAAGAAAGATCAAGCATGTTTCACAAACTTGATGCTGGTAGTAGGATTGCATATTCTAATTTACAGCAGAAGACAACACTTATAAAGTAGATTCAGCTTTTTGCAAAACCGCAACAGAACTTATGTGGTAATAGTAATTGATATTTAATTAACGCCTACCAGAAATTCAGGAACCTCCCAAAATATGTGAAAACGGTAACTTATATGAACATACTTTTTATAGCCCAGGTACAGCTTTATTAATATGTCCGGCCTCAGTTCCACTTCATCCACATTTGCGTTTTCATCTTCTAACACCTGTTGTCAAATAATCACAATGACAAAAATATGCTGAGTGTGTATCATAGTCGTCAGTTGTTAAAGGGTTCTCTGCTTTGGACAGTTTCTACTTATTAGAAAGGTGCCTTGATGATAAGTTGATTAAAAATGACCCTCTACTGGGACCATTTTCCTGCAGCGCTCCGACACGGGAAATTAAGTACTACACAGAGCCCATTCAAATCAATAGGCAGTTTGTGTAATGTAGGAGAGTGAACAACTGCTACTTATAGTAAATGTTTTACATTCTCACTCCAGTGCTGAATTCACAGTTACACTGCTCCTTACTGCTGTATTAGGTCTTCTATGCTGCTGTTTCTCTGTGTATAGGCATCCGAGAGAGAGGAGGAAAGCAGGATATCCTCTGTATGCGGTGTACTAGCATCATAGAAGCTAGTCTCCTGCTTCCTCCTCCCCATCCCCTCTACATAAACCTCTATGGGTGAGTTAACTGACTCACACCATCCGTTCCTGAATCACATTGCTGCATGGCTTTCACATTTCCTAGCCACTGAAATGCCCACACATTATGGGTATGTCCTCATCTGCCTTTCAGTTTCTATCTCCTCCCAAGGCTTTCACAACTTACTAATTCTCCTACACATGAAGACAGGAATTCACTTGATCTGTTCTACTTCCACCACTTATCTCCACACTCCCTAATAATCCAAAACGACTGATACTTTTCACTTCCTTGTTAGTCCTAAATATGCCTATCACATATCTCAGTAATAAAGACCTGGCCACTTAATTTATAGTTAAAATTGAGAAATCCTCTCCAAGTCCCCTAGTAGCATTGATTCCCTTCCCTCCAACACCTCCTCCTCCTCTTCCTTTTTTTTTTTCTACCTCTGACTGCACGTTCAGTGTCATTTACTGGCTCCACTACTACATCTTTTCTCCTTGCTTTTTGAGTACCTAAGGGATCGGCCCTAGGACCTCTCCACTTTTCTCTATATACAGCCTTTTTTGGAAAAACAATCAGATTTGGCTTTCAGTACCATCTCTATGCTGATGACACCCAATTACATACCTCATTTTGTGACATCCCTGCTCTAATACAAAAACACCAGTGAGTGCCCGTCAGCTCTCCCCATCATTATGTTCTCTCTCTATCTGACACTAAATATTTCAAAAACTGGGCTCCTCCTTGTGTTTCCACCATATACTAACCTATCTAAACCTGATGTCTCCATTTCAGTGTGGTACTACCATGATTCCAGGGCAGCACGCCCGATGTCTTGGGCTTGCTCAGGTCACCTGCACCTCAAACATCTCCAGAATCCGCCTTTTTATTATTGTGGAAACAGCTAAATCTCTTATTGTCGGATTCATTCTCATTTTGACCACTGTAACTCATTACTAACTCTCCTCTCCAATCTATCCTGAATGCAGCAACCAGGCTCATCTTTCTGACCAACCACTACACCAATGCCTCTACCCTCTGCCAGTCACTGCACTGGCTGCCCGTTCACTCTAGAAGACAATTCAAACGTATTACTCTCACTCACAAAGCTCTCCACAGTGCTGCACCTCCTTACATCTCCTCCCTCATCTCTGTCTACCACCCTAACCCTGCTCTATGTTCTGCCAATGATCTAAGATTAACATCCTCCATAATCCGAATCTCTCACTCCCGTCTCAAAGACTTTTCTCGTGTTGCACCAGTCTTCTGGAACGCGCTACCCCAGATAAATCAGATTAGTTCCCAACATCCACAACTTTAAGCGTGCCCCGAAAACACATCTTTTTAGACAGTCCTATAACAGTCCCTGATCTGGCTCCAATCCTTAACCCCTCATCCCCTATTACATAGGTACTCAGAACTTTACCCTTCCAATCAGCAGTATCCCCCACACACCGTGCACGCTAATGAACTTCATATCCGTCTCACGCCGATACTGGCTGGTGACCGGCTCATGTAGCTTTAAGTATACGACCCTACTTATTTTTTTTATAAAAGATGACTGGACCATTCTGCTTAAGCACTTTTTACATTTTGTGTCACCAGTTTTTCCTCATAGATTGTAAGCTCTTGCGAGAAGGGTTCTCACTCATGTTTGAATTGTAAATTAGTTTGGTCTCTATGTAATGTCTGATATGGTCTGTACATGTTCCCTCGAAGTTGTAAAGTCCTGCGAAATATGTTGGCATAAAAATTATTATTATGGGGGCAAGAGGAAAGGAATCTGACAAGTGGAGAAAGGCATTTCTTTGTAATAAGATCTAATACAACGTGTATTATCTTTGTTTGTGCTATTGATTAATGGAAAATTGTTTATAGTCAAAGGAACAGTTTAACCCCTTAATGACCGCCGATACGATTCTTCACAGCGGTCATTAATAAGCTTTATTCTAGGCCGCGGCCTTTTCACAGCGGCCTAATCCTAATCAGACAGCCGAGCCCCGGCTCCAGCCTGCACGGGAGACCCGTGCAGGACGTTGATGTCAGCCGGGCTCCTGCTCCAACGGTAGCAATCCAAAATTTACTTAGAGCACGGCCGTTTAACCCTTAAAATGCCGCAGTCATTTGCGACCGCTGCATTTGAGTTGTTTACAGAGGGAGTGAACTCCCTCTGTCACCCTTCGGCGACCAGCAAATGCAATTGCGGGAAACCGATGGGGTGCCATGGCAGCCGGGGGCCTTGCAAAGGCCCCCAGGTCTGCCCTGGCTATACGCCTATTGGAACATGCCAGAGGCATGTCCTAATAGATGCCTGTCCGTTCTTTACGGACAGGCAGTAATGCTCTGGTGTACGAAGTATACCAAAGTTCACTATGCGATCTTCAGATCGCTGCTATAATAGTCTCCTAGTGATACTGAAAAAAATAATAATGTTAAATAAAAATTAATACGGTACACATTAAAAAAAATTAAAACATTTTTGCCATTAAAAAAATAATGGTTTTATTTAGTAAAAGTGTAAAAATAAAATAAAAAACTACACATTTATGGTATCCCCGAAAAATAAAGTTATATTTAAACCGCAAGAAGAACCACGTAAAAAAAAAAAAAAAAAACCCCAAAAAAACAAACGCCATAATTGCTACTTTTTCCCATTTTCCCCCAAAATAATAATAAAAGCTCAATCAATAAGTCCCATGTACCCCAAAGTGGTAGTAATGAAGTCCCGCAAAAAACAAGCCCTCATATGGCGACATGGACAGAAAAAAAAAAAAAAAGTTAGGACTCTTGGAAAGCGACGATGCAAAATAACATTATTTTAGTTCAAAAGTGTTTTTATTCTGCAGAAGTAGTAAAACATAAAAAACCTCTACATATTTGGTATCGTCGTAATCGTACCGACCCATAGAATGAAGGTAGCATGTTATTTACGCTGCACAGTAATCGGCATAAATGTAAAACGCATAGAACAATGGCTAAATTGCTGTTTTTTTTATATAACCCCCCAAAAAAAAGTTAATAAAAAAGTTAAAGAATTTTTTACATACCCCAAAACGGTGCAATTGAAAAATACAACTCATCTCGCAAAAAACAAGTCCTCATACAGCCATGTCAACGTGAAAATAAAAAAGTTATAGCTCTTCGAATGTAACGATGGAAAAACTATACAAGAAGGGGAAGGGGTTAAAAGAGCTATCAATGATTTGCAATAAATAGAAAAACCAGTTGCCACGTCTTTCCATGAATTGTATCTGGTATTACAGTTCGTTCCCATTCACGTGAATCAGGCTGTACTGAAATGCCCGACACAAGCAATGGATGTTGGGAGGGGTGTCAGAGCCTTTTTTTTCCCCCTAATCCTTGATACACTTTAACTTGTTTCCTATATTGCCATAGAAATATTTTCCCCTTTTGCTACACGGAAACCATAAAAAAAAAAACTGCTGTTGACTGATGGGCTATTCTAATGCTTCTTGAAATTTTTCCGTAAAAGCATCAGATTTTTATTCCACACCGTACTGAGCAAAGCAGTTGAAAATTTAGTAAAACAGGATAAAAAAACAAAAACGAAAAACTGAAGTTACAAAGATGCGAAATTTTAAAATTTCGTCACTGTAGAATTTTTTTTATTGTAATAAAAAACTATTAAAAAACAAATTTTCAATTCAACTGTTTTAACACAAACAACTAAATGACTCACCAATAATTTGGACTTCAATAATATCTGTAGAACTTGCACCAAAATGTCCTGTGAAAGGGATATTTATTAAGTGATATATATGTGTAGTCATCCAAACTTATTGCACTAAACTACCACCATGTCATGAACACAGAAAATGTACAGACACTTTTGCAGTGATTACATAAAGAACATTAAATCTCTTTATTCATGTACTTTAAATGGAATTGTCAACTTTATCAAATTTTTAGGTTTATTCTTTTATCTTGATCTGTTTTTTCTGATACAGAGCTCAAAATCCTCTGCATAGACACAGAGAACGCTCTGGCTATATGCAGCCACTAGTGGGAGTTTACTGTATACGGTCTTATCATGGAGTTCAAAGTAACGGTATACAGTTAGCTCCTAAGCTCCCTCTAGTGGTTGTCACAGTCAGCCAAAACGATATCTTTTAAATCCATATCTATTTGCAGTTGTATCAGAAAAATGAAGCTATAGAGATATACAGATGTATTAAGAAATGAATAAGCACAGAAAGTTGAACCTTAAAAAACAATAAAAAAAAAAAAAGAGCCTGTCGACTACCCTGACAGGTCTGTTTTAGTAAACTATTGTATTCCCCATGAAATATCAATTCTGGCGCATCTTTTCTTAGAACTCTGCGTCGTACCGTTCCTTTATTATTCCGTAGACAAATTTATGAATAAATGGTCAACTGGGTGTTACTAGTTGGGGGTGTGTCCCTACATAGACTGAGACTGTCCAATCAGTGCTGACAGACAGAGACTTTGACAAGGGGAATAGCAACACCCAGTTGTCAATTTGTTCCTAAAGTTCTAGAAGGAATAACACAACAGCACAATGCAAAGATCTAAGAAAAGATGCTCCAAAATTGTTATTTCACAGGGAACACACGTATTTAGTAATAGACATGTCAGGAAAGGTGACAGGTCCTCTTTGAATGATGGGCATGGACTTTACAGACACAGATTTATAAAGACTGGTGCAAAGGAAAAAGCAAATAAACAGCCCAAGCAAAATGAATGCCAAGATCAGATTGGACACTAGGAGCAACACAATTAGTTTTATTAGCATTATTTCTCTCTCTAATAAAAATCCTCCCGAAGCAATTGTAGAATACACAAAAAATATGAAGAATGTCCGAGGCTGCACTTCTATTAGGTTCTGGTGACACTAGAAGATTCTCGGGCATCGATTACTCCTAGATCACATAAATTGTGATCACAGGTCTCCCTGTGGTTTACTTCTTCATGTGATTATCTACTATGGCATAACAAGTACAGTAGGAATCCACATGGGACTCATATGAAGAAAATTATGAGATTATGATTAGGAGCTTCAATGGGGACAAGTAGTGATCAGATTGCACATAATCTGTATTAAAGAGGCTCTGTCACCAGATTATAAATTCCCTACATAATGTGATCGGCGCTGTAATGAAGAGAACAGTGGTTTTTATTCTGAAAAACTATCATTGTTAAGTTATGAGCAATTTTAGATTTATGCCAATTAGTTTCTTAATACACAACTGGGCGTTTTTTTACTTTTGACCAAGTGGGCTATCTACAGAGAAGTGTATGACGCTGACTAATCCGCGTCATACACTTCTCTCCATTCATGTCCATTTGTACTCAGCACAGCGTGATCTCGCGAGATCACGCTGTGCTGTCACATACACCCACATTAAACTTTACTGAAAAATCGCCCAAAAATTTACATCCTGCGGATTTAAAAATCTGCACCCCAGGTGTATTTCTGCGCAGAAAAATGTAGCCGTGTGTAGATTGGACCTAAAATAATGTCCCCCACTTGTTTACTGCTGTATTCCGCTGCAGATTGTCCGTGCGCCAGTTTTCCTGCATGCAATTACTCTTACAGTTCCGTTTTGTACAGAGCCACGGAGGTCCATTTCATAGACAGTTTTTCAGGTTTTTTGTTTTTTTGTCTGACTCCATATGAATCTGACAGAAAAAAAACATGTCGTGCTCCATTGGACTCTGTATGTATCAAAGTATGCTACCCTGAAACCACGGCATCTGGGGGGCAATATCTCCGTATATGCATAGTCTGACGGAGCCGTGCAGCCTTCATGCTCTGCCGTACATGCTATGTGCACAGGGATTTGCCATATGCATTAACCCCTCAGGCTGCATATACCCTGAGACAGGTGAGTAGGGTTTCCATGCACGGAATAAAGAGGTTATGAGTACAGATCACATGAGCGCTCTACATAGAAAAAGATATGACTAAGTGTCACTTCTACCATTTTTATCTGCGTGCTGTCGGTCAGCTGCTGTACGGTGTAGGCATCTTCTGTATTATACTGAAGGAGGATGGCCATCTGGAACGTGGAGGCCTAGAACCCAAATAGAGGAAATGTAAAACTTCCACAAATAAAAAACAGAGCAGTCACTGAAAAGCCACAAGGCGTGTATATCTACCTGCAAGGTGTATCTATTTTTAAAACAGTTGGTAACCAACTCTCCTTTGGATAATTGATATAACCAAGTCAGTTTTCTCCCACTGTGCCGACTGGCATAAAAAGCTGTAAACCTCTGATAACTTCTTTCCAGCTGTAAGAAAAACATACAATAATTTTGAGAAAAATGTTATCATAAAGGGAGCAGAAGTCAGCAACCTATTTTATATTTGTAGTTCTACCTATACACATACCATAGCCCTTCATTAAATACTGAGGAAAACGTCATTATGTAAGGGCCTTTTACACTAGTTGCCAGAATGATCCTCAGAATGAACAAATGTTCCCAATGATTGTCCGGTGTAAACATGTGCAACGAACAAACGATCAGCGATAATTCAGTGGCTTGTCATTCATTACATTTATTATGCGGACTTAAAAACTCTAGTTTGTCGACAGTACATCCACTTATGTACACCGGCATCTGCCGGTCATTTGTAATGGAAACAGCATAAGAGGAGGAAAGACAAGCGTTCACACAAACGATCGAAGATACAAAAAAAAAAAACGAACAAAAAAAAACACCCGATTGTCTTAACATATAAATGCAAGTTTTGGGAACCTTTAACAACTTGTTAATATTGGGGACCAAGGCCTGTTTTAGCAATTTAGCTTTGTAAAAGGAGACTTAAGGCCCTATTACATGGGCCAATGATTGGGCAAACGAGCGTTTATATGAAAGCTTGTTCCTGATCATTGGCCTGTGAAATCAGGGCAACGATGCGCCGATGAAAAAGCAAACGCTCGTTCATCGGCTGATCTGCTCTTTTATGCAGCATTAAAAATAATCGTTGTCGGCAGCACATCTCCCTGTGTAAAATGTATGGGGATGAGCGACCGGAGTAATGATCGTTCCTCCCTATACATAAGCAATAATTGCTACGTGTGAAAGGAGCAAGCGAGTGCCGATCAATGAGCCCATGTCGGGCCGTTTCATCGGACCCTTAAGCTTTGTCTACAAGAGCATTTACACTTCTGTATAAAGTGACCTTGAAATACAAGTCTATGAGTTATCCTCTAGTTAGAGTCCAGAGACAACATTGATCAGCAGACAGTCTGGCCCATCCATATGCTCTGGGGAATTATTGGATTAAGAACATGAACCAAAGACTGTCTAGAGAAAGGAATCTACAATAGTCCCTACCTGGCAAAGACTCGAGATTGTCCTTAGATCCCCGTTACATATGGAGGTAACAGAGAAGATCTACCACAAAGTCTCTCGCTTTGGAGCACCTGGTAAGTACATGCATTACATGGACAGCACACTGACTTTCAATGGGTGGTGTGTTTTGCCAGTCAGTCCTCCGCAGAGAGGTCCCCATGTGCTCAGATCTGATCACACAAAAAGGGCTATCCAAAGTTCCATGATCTAAAAATGTGAAAAAAAAAAATCTGGATTCCTAAGTCTGGATCTGTCTATCATTTATATTCACATTAAATAACATGTTCACTTTAGATATGGACATCTGAAGAGAGGGAAGCAAAAGTTAGATGTTTAATGTCGTGTGTATTGCCAGAAAATCTTCACACAGACTATAGTTTAAAAAATAGAAAAAAGTTTGACAAACTAAAGAAAGGCTCAAGCCATAAAATATTAAGCCTGGCTTTCAGCTTACAGCGAAGCAAAGAAACTTGTAAATTATGCAGTTATATAAATATATCGTGCCAATTCTTGTCCTGAAATGACTATACGTTTCTGCAAGAAACAAGTTCATACAATTCTTTATGTGAAAATAAAACATTGTTGCCTGAACAGACCTGGTTAAACATAAAGGAGCCAGTTACAAATGATATTACCAGCCACAGAAGATTACCATCATAAAGCAGAATGTTTAGAGAATTACTATACCTCAGAAGGTAAAGCAAATGTGCAGAATTGCTGAAAAGGCCACGATCCGGAGCTGAGAACCTGTATGCTGAAATCCACTGTGAAGGAAGAGAAACAAACAGGTCTTAAAGCCGGCTCATTAGTTCTTTCAGATCAGTCATGCACTGGAGGACAAAACATTATATACTGCACATGCCTATTAGAAAACAAAATTGGTTTCAAGACCTCTACTAGTTCTCAAAAGCCCCTTCCTTTGCTATGGTGCTTGTTCTAACCTGCAAGGGTAGGTGTACATGGTCCACTAGATTGTGAGGAACCAAAAGGCAGGGTTCACAATGCAATCACGTGTGCATGGGGATTTCAATACGCCATGTACACATTAGCTAAAAAAAATGTGCTACATTCAGGCCCTCTTCACCTTGCGTTTTGGCCATCTGTTGCAGGTATCCATGAGGACTCCCGACATGTACCTCGAATAGAAGGCTGCAACTTATCCCACTGAATGGCAAACAGTGGGATAAGTCGCCCGACACTCAGGGCCTGGTGAAGCTCCAAAAGTCACTGTCCATATATGGACGGTGAATTAAGGGGGTCCACAAAGCCAGAGTCCCCGTGCAGACCAGCTGTTCAGGAAGCTCCAGCGACATAACTGTCCATATATGGACCGTTCTGTCACTTGAGTTTCCCGACATAGATGTTTAAAGAGAATCTCTCAGCAGTTTTGACTGCGGACAACGCTATATAGGGGAGGTTTGTGTAAATAGACCTTTTGTCTCGGTTATGCAAGTTGCATGGCCAAGATATAGATGTTTAATTCCCCCGGCACCGCAGTTACAAGTGCCAACTAAGGCGGGTATTTGATGTGGAAGTGCTTCTAGACACTACGCATTGCACATTGCCAGCCCCAGTCCCCCTGAAGTGACCACTCTAGCGGTCACCTTATTGGATGCTAGAGCCGTCACTCAGAGCAGAGAGTGGCACGTCTGTTTCTTGGTCTTGCAACTTGCATGACCGAGACAAAAGGTAGGTTTACAACGCCCTCCCCTATATTGCTCGTCAGCAATTTTGAGATCTCAAACCTGCAAATCCCCTTTAACATATCATACCATTCTCAATTATTATTTTTTTTAAAGTTAAAAAAAAAAGCTTTACCAACGTATACCAGCCCTACAGAGGCCAAAAAAACCTCATTTGGTTTCCATCGACCTATGGACAAAGGCAATGTGAAGCCTCAGATAGGTTTATATGCTGCTCTGTAAGGGTTTTCTTACTTCCCAATAAGGTCAATAAAGTCAAAATACAATACGGAGATTAAGAAGTGTGATGTCTTTCTTTTAGTTTATGACCAAAAATCTGGCACACTATCACCACCCCATGTGCATATTCAGTGCCTATATCTTTCTACTGATCACATTAGCCCAAACATATCTATATATATATATATATATCTATATATATATATATATATAATAGCAAAAATGATAACTGGCTGCATACATCAGTAACTTGGGCGTACTTACAGTCGAGGGGTTCCGAATTAGTCAGATGCTTTTTAAACTGTTCATTTAAGTCTTTGCTGACACCGATGTCTTGAAACATTCTCTGCAGTTTTGAGGTATATTCAAAGCCACATGCTTGCTGCAAAGATAGAACATAAAGGGATGTAAAGTTAAATATAACCAGATGAAAACATGATCATCCTTAAAGGGAACCTGTCACCAGCATTTCACCTATTAAACCGGTAATACCTGGTGGTAGTGGGTGAAAAATCATTTCTATATAACCTATAATTGTCTTCTTAGTCGGCTCTGTAGCTTGTCCTCAGTTTTTTAGTGTTCCTGCACTGTATGCTAATGAGCATAATGGAGTCAAATCTTCATTTGAAAAAAGTCACATCTTTGTCATGTCTTCATCGTTTAGGTCTTTGAGTTTACCCCGCCTCCTTACTTTTGATTGACAGCTCCTAGTCTTTACCCAGAACACTAAATCCCACACTTGTGCATTGGTGTCCTCCTCTTGTGTGAGCGCACAAAGGGACACCAGATTATTACGATAAAAGGCGCAAAATGTTTGCAGACCGTTATTTACAGTCGGTGGAGGAGTTTAGGAGAGGGGATAACGGTAATGAACTTTTGATAGCAGCGGCCAATGAGGGATAAGTAAAGTTCAATAGGTGAAATGCTGGTGACAGGTTCCCTTTAAGTACTCATTATTTTAATTATATTTTATGCATGCCGTTTACAATAATGTCAATTGCTCTTCACTGTGTCCTTGGCAACAGACTACAAACGGTCACTTTGTCAGCATTCACTGTGTGCACAGAGTGTATCCAGTCCGTTGCCAAGGGAGGAAAAGCAACTGACTTCCATACATTTTTCTTGTATTAAATCATTTTAAAAAAAAGGGTATTATAAATTTCTGACCATGAGATGTACCATAAATAATGTACTTATATCCCCTTTAATGTTATGTCAGGCTTCCTGCTTCAGAATGAGGAGTTATAGGTCAGCACACTTTAGTTGACATTTTTACATTAAAAGTTTGAGCTGGAGCCACTAGTCAGATTAAGGCTCTCTTTCAGATCTGCGCCAGGGCTCCGTTCCGTTGGAACGTCGGAGCTTTGCGTCTAAATAGAGCTTTCACTGACACAAACAGAAACTTTAAGTTTCCGTTTCCATCCCCATTGTTTTCAATGGTGACGGATCCAGTGCTAATGGTTTCCGTTTGTCTCAGTTGTGCAAGGTATCTGTCGTTTTTAGGGAATCAATAGAGTAATACTACGCTATTGATTCAGTCAAAACGACGGAACCCATGCACAACTGAGACAAAGGAAACCGTTAGCACCGGATCCGTCACCATTCAAAACAATTGTGATGGAAAAATGGGTCAGTCAGGGTCCCGTTCCGACGAAAAGTTCAGACGGAACGTTGGACCGGGACCCTGGCGCAGAGGTGAACGAAGCCTTAAACTGAACTTGGTCTCTTACCTTAAGTTTAGATATCATGCTCGCTTCTGCATCATCGCTCGCACTGTTTTGATGAACAAGTCGCTTCGCTAGCATCTTTGCATAGAACTTCTGAAATACGTCCTTATCTTCAATATATTTAAAAACCACCATCTGAAGAAAAAGATTTTCATTTTCATGCATCTTCAACTTTTAGAAGAGAAAGATACAAAAACTTGCTCTGCAATGGGTTAATTGTGAAAGGGTATAAGATTTTGTAAACCTAGGAGGGCCGCGGGCACTAAGAACACAGGATATTCCCACAGATCAGACATTTATCCCACTGATATGCGGCAACAGGCACTCATATATATATATATATATATATATATATATATATATATATATATATATATATATATATATATATATACACATACATACACATACACACACACACACACACACACATTAGTGCCCGATCCACATGGTCCAGGAAAGAATCTGTGCAGAATAATGACAGCACTGCTGATTTTATATGGAAAATCTTTCTTGCACATTCAATACAATCACTAAATTAATGGTTCATTCCACAAATGACATTTATTACCCATCCACCGGATAGGTGATATGTGTATAACCGCTGAGCGCCCCACCGCTGGTGCAAAGTCTGATTCCGACCGTGGTGAGGAGTTTGAATGGAGTGGCGCTCCATGTAAAGTCTATGGTACGGACAGAGAAAACCAAAAGCTAGTGATCGGTGGGGTACCCAGATTCAGTGGACAGATGATAAATGGAATTTGTGGGAAGAGACACGTAAAAGTGAACTTGCATCATTGAAAGATCATAATACACATATCCAAAATCTAAACTTTATATTTAATGGCCTTGTAAACATAGCACAATGAGAAAACAGATTCTTACAACTTGATTGAGTGTATCTTCCAATTCTGCCTCCTCTGGGTTCTTAGAGCTATGATAAAAGAAAGAAATACTGTATGAATATACAGTCACACAAGTTGGCAAGAGAACACCCTTGCATATGAGAACATAGAAACAGACCACATGGTCCATCTAGTCAGCACTAATATTTCCATGACATCACTCTACAATCTCTATACTCGCCTCTTCTTCAGTAGTGAATCACAATAACGGGCAAGCAGCTCTGGAGATTTGCTGGAAGACTGGGCCATTTTTGTTACTGCGTTGTTATTTATAAATCGGCCACAAGCCTGAAATGAAATATGAATAACTGCATATGAGAAACTATCCACACTCTAGGCAAGCTTCAGGGGTTATTCCCATCTTAGGAGGGACCTAAATCCCATATCCTAGGGATATGCCACCACTTTATTTCTGAGGATCGGTGGGGGTCCTTGACATTACTACATAAGATGGGAATAACCCTTCAACCATACAGATACATCTAGTGTATATTATACTTACCTTATCTAGTGCAGCCACAAATCCAGCATCATTGTTAAAAGCAGACATAACTAGTGCATTATATTTCTTATGGACATCCAAAACTGTCTGTACATACATTTTGGGATCCTGAACAAAGGGGGGGAAAAAAATAAAATTATCACACTTTGTAGAAGTTATTGTGCAAGTTGTTATGCAATTTAATATAACTAACATTAAAAGGTATCGTCTAAGTCAACCCCATTTCTTAAGACCACTTGCTTGAAAGTTTCAGCTATCAGAATCTACTGCCA
The DNA here is from genome assembly GCF_050947455.1 of Rhinoderma darwinii. Taxonomy (NCBI): domain Eukaryota; kingdom Metazoa; phylum Chordata; class Amphibia; order Anura; family Rhinodermatidae; genus Rhinoderma; species Rhinoderma darwinii. The sequence continues at coordinate 260,358,946 of NC_134691.1, read as the reverse complement.
CTATCAGAGGTTAACCACATTTTACTGAATGGGCAATGTTACCGTACACAGCGCCCAGGTAATACGTGGTCACAACGATTCTGCCAGAGTGAGAGCCACTCTTTACAGCACTTCTCATATGATTGGATGGGGAAAAAAGAGGAGACTTTGAGAAAACAAAAAAAAAGGAATGTCTCTAGTGTGCAATAAAGGTTGTCACCTCTAGCACATCCTCATTTCTGGGCAGGATCAGACAACCAAGTGACAAGAGACTCAACCTCCACAAGAAGTAGATGCAGAATTCAAATTGGACACATATCTAGGGTGTATTATTTTTCTATTAGTCCGCTTTAAAGGGGTTTTCACACTAAGGGCATATATCACCTATCCACAGGATAGAGGTTAATGGAGCATCCGCCTGTAAAAGCAAAGAGCTGTTCAAAGTTGTCTGCCCTGGAAGGAACATTGACCCAAGAGGACGTTCATGTAGAGAATTACCAAAAACACCCGCTGGCCCAGCGAATGGTCATGACCATGGCTAGTAGTTTGTATGAAATCACGAGGTATGGCCACCAGGACAAGAGCTACGATTTATAGTGATGGGACTGGACGGCAAACCTGAGATAACGTTGGCAGGACAGGAATGTTGAAATGTGCATCCTTTATTTCCACAGAAGAGAGAAACTCGCTATGTGGCATGCAATAATCACTACCCTCAGATTGTATCCGAAAAAAGCTGAACTAGTGGTTAAGGCGCTTGAGATCCAGGGTAGGCCAAACAGTCCCATCCTTTCCTGGAATTGTTCTATGGGAGAGGTGGAGGAACACGCTGCAGGACCCCCTCAAAAACCAAGCATCGGGGATATTCTTGAGCCAGAATACCTAAAACAGGAGAAATCCAGCCCGCCAGCAGGTCCGATTGGGGCGGACTTTCAGGAAATAGTCCTTTTTAGAGGCTTCTGTTCAGGGATGTCAGAATTGGACTAGAAGCATGGATTCCTCTTCATCCATTGGTTAACTTGCTTCCTCGAAAAACAGAGGCTGGCCACTATATGATAGCGTGGACCAGACTACTTGGGAGAAGCAGTGTGTCGAGGCCTAATCTGAGGAAAATGAAAATCTTCCCCCCAAAAGCTGCTGAAAAGACCTTGTCTAGACCAGACAGATAGCAAGGAAAGGCAGGAGCCAGCAAGGAAAGCCGAGAGGAATCACTTATAAGCTTTATTAACCGACCAGGTTTACAACCACAAAGCTCGTCGAATGTACAAAGTAGCAGACATGGAGCGTGCCAGTTTTCTCAAAGATATAATAGCCTGGTGTGTCTTGTCCACACTTTGGTAGAATATTTTGTCATCGCATTGATTGCACATATGCTATATTCTCACTATATACAATTGGGCATAGTTCGTATATTGCTTATTGACTATAGGAAGCATATTTTTGCGATCTTTTGACCCCTATACATTGTGTACCCTATTATTATGGATTTATACTGCAACGCTCCATTCCGATTTGTTATAGAGATTATATTGAAATGATTTTAATTGTCTGTGGAATTATGCATCTGTGCAATAAAAATTATAATACTATTCAAAAAGATAGGGTGTGTGCATTTCTCTGGATGTGTGTCTCTTCTTGTTAGCATAAAAGTTATAGTATGACTATTCACGGGAACAACCCGTGACAGACGCACTATTATGGCGCAGGGCGGGGTTAAACTCCAATAAAATAATAGATGACAGTGGAATACTTGCATTTTGTGCTGCTTCGCCACATTTCTCAATGGCAGCAAGTCCCTGATTGTGAATATGTGTTTCTAAAAGCTTTTTCAGCTCTCCCAAGCCATCTTGAATTCTTGATACAAGATTGTACATTCGCCCCAAATCTGAAATACAAAGGCTTCATAAGCAATATGCGCCAGATTCAGAATAGGGGGTAAACAAATGGTCTAAGAGCTCCATCTTATAAAAGTATCAGGGGACAAAAATAGTTAATGTGACAGACGAGGGTATATCTGGAACTCATTAGCATAAATCTAAAATTGCTCATAACTTGCTCAAAAATGATCGGTTTTCAAAATAAAAACCACTGTTATCTACATTACAGCGCCGATCAGATTATGTAGGAGATAGGGCACTTATAATCTGGTGACAGAGCCTCTTTAATACAGACGTTTTGTTTTTACTGTAATTGTTTTACATTTGAATTTACCACCTGTACATTTTCTTGCTCAGATTAGCCATTTGTAACTGTTCGCCAAAATTCTCAATTTATTCAGCAATTAAACCTACTAAAACCTATGGTGGCTTTTATTTATATTATTAAAAAAAAATATATGTGTTTTAGCATAAAAATTACTTGCGTGATACTTATCAAAAATGTTGCTCCATTTCACTACAATGTATCACTGTACATAGAAGCTGCAGAACGCCACTGTTAGCCGGAATCTGCCAGTGAGCTGGTCTCAGTTCGGCTGACAGCGGCTCATGTGTGCTCCTGGCATCCCCTTAGCCCAATACTTATTGATCAGGTCAACATTTCAACTTCCATGAGATCTTTATCAAGCTCGATAAAGACCTAATGTAGGTTGAAAGGTGGCAAATATCCTGGTGAATAAACACCTTAGGCCCCATGCACACGACCATAGAGTTCGTCCGTAATTACGAACCCATTCATTTCTATTGCCCACGGACACCTTATATTTACGGGAAGGTGTCCGTGCCGTAGAAAGGCTCCGCAAAAGATAGGACCGTGCTCTTCTACTTTATAATGGGAGAAGGGGCCGCAAATGCGGGTGGCTGTCCGCGCCTGTGCCCGTAATCACCAGCCTTACATTGAAAATTACCTTCATTTTTATCCGCATCTAGCAAATTCTGAAATTCTGTATGGAAAATCTCCAGGTGTTTTTCAATCAGAACTTGTTCACATTTCCGTGCTAGCTCATCCTGTGTGCTCTCATGAAGATACACCTGTACCCGTCTCTGCTCCTCCAGAAGCCGGGCTTCGGCCTATGGAGTCAGTAAAAAAGTAGGGATTGTAAAACAGACCAACATTGATAAGTGGGGATTTCAAACTAAGTGACACCGATAAGTATGGGCAAATTCCATTGTCAAAGTCATCTAGCCAAGCAACAGGACAATTACAGTCAATTATTACATTGCAATAGTGTTTTAGATGCCTAGTTTAGTTAACAAGCACATACCTTACAAACAACATGTAGTTAAACCGTTTATTTGGGATTCCAGACATACTAGGCTGGGTTCACACGACCTATTTTCAGACGTATTGGAGGCGTTTTACGCCTCGAATTACGTCTGAAAAAACGCCTCCAATAGGTCGGCAAACATCTGCCCATTACTTTCAATGGGTCTTATGATGTACTGTGCCGACGACCTGTCCTTTTACGCGTCGCTGTCAAAAGACGGCGCGTAAAATTACAGCCTCGTCAAAAGAAGTGCAGGACACTCCTTGGGACGTTTTTGGAGCCGTTTTTCATTGACTTCAATGAACAGCTACAAATTACGTCCGTAAAAGACGCGGCAAAAATGCCAGTACATGCATTTACGTCTGAAATTCAGGATCGGTTTTCTCCTGAAAACAGCTCCGTAATTTCAGACGTAATTGCAGTTATCGTGTGCACATACCCTTAGGGCTGACAACCTGACCAAACGTATGACCATGGACAACATGTCGCCACAGATGTACAGTTTAAATACAGACAGGGTGGATAGGGGAACCGTGTTTTTAATTAAAAGCTAGGAGTACTTTCTAGTTTAATTAAGAACACTGACAAATTTTCCTTGAGGACCGAACATTTTTTTTTTTTATGCTTTTCCTCTATGCATCTTGGCACTCAACTTTTTTTATTCTTTGTTCATCGTAGCTATATGAGACTGTTTTATGCGGGATGAGTTGTACTTTATGTAGGCACCATTTTTGGTACATTTACATAAGTGTTTAATTTATATAAATTTTTATTTTGGCAAAAATTCTGGGAAAAAAAAGCAGTACTTATAGTACACAGGCAGTACCCAAGTATGCCCTGACAGGAAATATGGTCAGACAGCCCTGGGGGCCCATATAAGGTATGTCCCACAAACACATCACAGGGATTCCCTGTGACACGATCGAAGGGGGGGTCCTCCCTTCTTATTTTCCCTTTGAGTGACGCAGTTTGAGTCCGCAACCAGTTAAAAATGTCCAGACTCCGGGATAACCCCAACTTTTTCAAACAGATAATTTTGCTGTATAACCATCAATTACACAAAGTAAATAATTAACCCTTTTCGATATCGGTGTCAAAACCACACAGACACAAGCCGAATGCTAACATTGTGGCACGTTCAAAGTGAGTAGTGTTAACAGGTTATGTTAAAGCGACACTAAACCAAAGTTTATCTCCTCTTCAGATTAAAAGCATTCTATTTTTCCCTTAAAGGAGCCGATTTGGGCTATACTGTCTCTTTTCTGTTGATTACAAATAAGAAGCTTAGAAAATGTACGGCCGCCATAATCACTTGTTTACCTCATCTATCTAAAGAACTGGTAACCTCCAGAAAGTGCCATATACATTGCAGTGAAAGACATTAGAAGATCGTATGAGCTTTCTACTTTAGGTTTAGTAGCTGCCGTTTACTTAGCGGTTGAATGTAGGGCGGAATAAGTAAAAGCTCCCACATTATTGCCGCTTCAATCTTCGATTTCAGAAGCAAAACACGTAAAAACTTTTCTTTTTTTAATTGGCTACTCTATAAATACTCATTCTAACAGAGATAAAAATTGCAAATTAGACAATATCAATCAGAAATTCCTAGAGGTCTAGAAAGGGAAGAATGGACATGGTCTGCTTGAGAGTGCTCCATCCTGAACATGAGAAAAGCAGCCGCCCAAACACTGAACTCACCTTCTTCATGTATTCTGTGACTGGGTTCTGCTGTAAAAATTCTGTGCTCTCTCTTGTGTAGAACCGCTCTGTGTCAGCCAAAAACTGAGACTCAAAAGATTCTTTGTACACGGTCAACGTTGGGCCTTTGGCAAACGCATCATCTTCATTCAAGCCCAGCTCAACTGCAAATTATAAAGTGCACGGTCAGTCCATGGTTCCAAGTAAGTTCTGTACCAAGTAAACCTCAGACACAATGTACACATTCACCCATAACTATTAAGCAGGGTGTAAACTTTGATCATCACTTTCTACGCAGGTAACACCAAGTATCATGTGCACATATCACTTTGACATCAAGCACCAGTGTTCCTTACAACAAAATGACACCGGTTTTGATCCTTAATTTTAATCTTCTGGATTAGAAGGGTTTTCCTATAATCATACTCAAGCCTCGTTGTAAAATAATAAATATTAGAAGTTTTAGCCAATCAAAAAGCAACGGTTCCCATTTAATTACCCCCTAAAATACCAGATGTCTTGTTTGAAACTACCTGGTTGCCCTTAGTTACGTCCACGGTAGTGCTTTTCTTAGCAGGTTGAGCATGCACAGTACAGCACCACTATTTACTTGAGCAGTGCTCCCGCTCTCTCTGTGCTCTGTGACTGCGCATGCAAAGTTTTACCGCACAGGCCGAGCATGCCAGTCTACATCAAGGACGCAAAAGAAAGTACTTGGAAGGAAGCGGATTGCGGGCATTGTACTTTCTAACTCTAAAGCGGTGGTCACGTATGCCACTCTAAATGGACCGCCTAGGCTACAGAGAGTATACCGAACAGGGGTACCAGAGGCCAAAAATACAAAGTAAGCGCCTTAGGGCAGGTAACAATATGTATTTAGTAATTAGGTGGGTTCTGGGCTTTCAGTAAAAATGAACGATTCTGGGATAACCAGTGGATTACAGTACTGGCCACGTGGATGAGATTTGAACAAATCTCTTCCACATGCTGTGGACCATCCTCGACACGGATATCAGAGAACGCAGCATATTTTCAGATCCGCAATATGCTCCGTTACGCATGTTCACAGCAGATTTCAATCCTTTTCAATACAGAAAGTGTGAAATATGCAAATCCACCACAAGTGTGGGTACCCTAAAACACAAGAATTTATTTTTTTCATTTGTCAACACACCCTCTACTAAATACACTCATCCACTGCATATAGTGCTACAGCATGTGTCTGCAATACATGGAAAATATACAGACTGAATCCTGCTGGTTACTATCTATGCCATTACCAAATATGATATTCTTTACATATTCCCAAAAAGGGAGATTATTGTAATTTATTGCAGGAGAATTTGCCAGGGACTATTCATTTATCATAACGAAGAGGAAAACCAGGCTTTGTTGCCCATAGCAACCAATCCATGCTCAGCTTTCAGCCCTTAATTTGCTCTGGAAAAATATAAGCTGCAGTATGAGTAGTTGATATGGTTTAGAAAACCCAATGGGGAGATGTATCAAGACTGGTACAAAGGAAAATTGGAGCAGTGGCCCATGGCAACCAATCAGATTACACCTCTCCTTTTTCAGAGGCCCTTTGGAAAATGAAAGCGGCAACCCGATTGGTTGCAATTCGCAAACCACTACACTTTTTCTTTGTACGGTTACTAGATTACTGTAGATGGGTCGTTGATCCAGTTATTTACTCTGATTGTCGTAAGGAATTTTTCCCTAACATGAGCAAAATTGGATTTGGCTTTCCTCTGGATCAACATTGCAGAGTAATAGGCTGAACTAGTTGGACGTATGTATTTTTTCGGCCTTACAAACTATGTAGGTTAGTTTAAATACATCTGTCCCAATGTAATCTAGAGATTGATGGGGAGATTTCTAAAATCTAGTTTTATTGAAACAATAGTGCAAGTTATTCTCATCAGATTACATCTGACAATTCTATAACCGATCAGACTAAAGTTTTCCTAAATCGTAACTAATAATTAATGTCTCAAATCCACATATTATCAAGAAGCAAAAATCAAAGTGATTTTGTAAGCGGTTACCCCATAAGTAATTATAGAATAATTAAGAGACAAAAGGGCAATGACCGTTTCAGCAAATAAAGGTTATTCTTGGAGTAATGAAGTGATCCAATTTCCCAATTTATTTTCGGTATACGTTTTAAGATCTCTGCTTGCAGTCACTCAAGAGGAACCTGCATTGTTTACGTTCTGTGGATAAAAATGTGTCCTGGTCATGTAATAAATAGTCTATCATAAGACAGCCCTGATAACTGTACTGAAATCTAATGATCCAGACACAAAGGGAGGATGGGCAAGCATTATGTGAACAGGGTCTTACAATGATTATTCAGTTTCCCTGAAATTTGCTGCATGCTTATTAAATATTCTTCCAGTTAAGTTGCTCCTTAGCAAGATTGCCAATTTATGCTGTAGAACATTCTCATGTCGGTTATTGTTTCATTAAAATGAGAATGTATCTCAGCACCTCAGGGAGAAGGGAAACATTTGTTAAAGGCTATGTAAACAATTGAAGCCTTTTTTTTTTTTTATAATTATTTAGTTTGTGTGTTTAGTAATTTTGAACGTATTTTTACTATACATTAAAAATGTAATTTAGTTTTTCCACTTCAGCTTCTATGAATCCACATATATGCGCGCGCACCACCGCTGTAAGCTTGAGTCCGTTAATCAGCTAGACTGATGCATCGGCTGACAGCGGCTCCTGTTTGCCTCTGACACAGATGCACATAGGACAGAAATGCTGCAGATTTTCTGTGATTAAAATCCACAGCGGATTATAGCTCCTGCCATGTGGATGAGATTTTAACAAAACTTATCCACATGCTGCTGAACATTTTCCGGGCGGAAATCAGAGGATGCTGCGGCTTTTCAAAGTTGCCGCATGCTCATTTTGTCCTGGATTTCACCCATTTCAATTTAGTAGGGGAGAAATCCGCAGCAAAATCCACAAGTGTGGTGTGCGTATTTGGCTGCAGAAACGCTGCAGGAAATCCCCATCATTTCCATCCCGTGTAAATCCAGACTAACGATCAAATCCAAGTTGATTAAAGGGAATGTGTCGCTAGAATTTATTTCGTTTATTTTTTTCAGTTAAACAGTTAGTATATAAGTGATTACACATTGTTCTAATTTTTTCACAAGTCAGGAAATATTATAAATTAGATTCTAATTTATAACATTTCCATGTGCTGGTCACTAGAGGGAGCAATTTCCAAAATTGCAGCATTGGCAATGTGATAAAGCAACCTCATTGCTTTATGCTGCAAATTTGGGGTAGACATACTCGCTCTAGTGTCCTCACACAATGCCCCCTCCCTTATCCTGGCTATTGCCAGGAGAAGGCGGGGGTTGAATCTTCAAACCTCCTACACTGTGTGCCGCCATTTTCTGAGCGAATGCACAGTGTAGGAGGATTAGATACAGTGGTAATCAGACCGTATAACACGAACATACACAAACATAATACACACATCACATACACAAACATAACTTACCTGCTCCTGCCGCGGCCTCCGCTCCTATTCCTTGCGTGTTCGCTGCCTTGAACATATGGCCGGAAGGCGCGACCGGAAGTTGTCATCTACTGTCCGGCCGCAGCTTCCAGTCCACATGAAAATGGCGCCGGATTTCGCTCTGCCGAAGACCTTCCTTTTGGTCTGTGTGGAAGCAGCGCATGCGCCGTTCCCACACAGACGGCGTACGCTGCAGTGAATGGAACGGCTCCCGTTCGCATTCTCTATGGGGTTGTATGTGCCGTATTCCATCTCTGTATGTGTCGTTAATCGACACATACAGAGATGAAAAAAAAAATGGCAGCCCCCATAGTAAAGTAAAAGTAAGAATAAAGTAAAAAGTACAACACAATAACACAAATAAATAAAATGTATTTTAATATCAAAATAAAAAGCAATATTATATAAAAAAATATACATTTCGTGACACCTTCCCTTTAACATAGATTTGACTGGTATTAGGATAAGAACACACGTAGTGGCAATGCGGCCAACTACCGCTCTGGCACAGTCACTGCTGTCAAATAGCCTGCTAAAGGCAGCACGTTGTTGTGAGTAAAGCGTCCCTTTACCTGCAAAATCATGCGACCATAAAGGGTGTATTAATTAACCCCTACCCGCACCAGGACGTAACTGTCCGTCGTTGCGGGAAGTTACTTCCCGCACGAGGACGTACAGTTACTGAGTTAATCCCGGTGCACACTGTCGGCGACAGTGTGCACCGGGAACCAGGAGGTCAGCTGTCGCCGACAGCTGACACTCCCCTCTTGCCGGCCAGCGGTCCTTTGCCGCTGATTTCGGCGCATTAACCCCTTAAATTCGGCGATCGGGTGCAATCGCCGAATTTTAGGGGTTTCTAACATATCGGCAGACCCCGTCCGAAATCGCGGGGTCTGCCGATAGTTAGTATGGCAAACGGAAGCCAAACAATGGCTTCCGGGTCTGCCATGGACAGAAGCCCATCAGGACCAACCTTCGGCTGGTCCTGATAGGCTTCCTGTCAGAGTGACAGAAAGTCACTGTGCCGTTCCCGATGCACACTGTCGGCGACAGTGTGCATCGGGAACTTGGAGATCAGCTGTCCTCTCCAGTGTTGCCGATCAGCGGCTCATCGCCGCTGATTTCGGCAATTAACCCGTTACATGCGGGGCTCGATTGCGATCTCCGCATGTAGCGGGTTTGTAGCGCATCAGCAGCCCCCATGCAATCGTGGGGGCTTCTGATGCTTGTGATGGCACCCGGGGGCCAGACAACGGCCCCCAGGTCTGCCATGTATGTCAGCCTATGAGGATCAGCCTCTGCTGATCCTCGTAGACCAACTGTCAGAGTGACTGTGACGTCACACTGACAGTTGGAATACGTTACACTACCTAGGTAGCATAATGTATTCTAGCAGCGATCAGAGCTGCAGGTCAAAAAAAGAAAGTGTAAATAGTAAAAAAAAGTTAATAAAAATGTTTTATAAAAGTGTAAAAATAAAAGGTTTTGTTTTCCTATAATAAGTCATTTATTATAGGGAAAAAATGAAACCGTTAAAAAAAAAAGTACACATATTTTGTATCGCCGCGTTCGTAACGACCCAATCTATGAAACTATAATGTTAATTTTTCCGCACGGTGAACGCCGCAAACAAAATAAACGGAAAACTGTCAGCATCGCTATTTTTTGGTCACCACCCCTCCCAAGATATAGAATAAAAAGTGATCAAAAAGTCGCATTTACCCCAAAATGGTACCAATAAAAACTACAACCCGTCCCGCAAAAAACAAGACCTCCCTGACGAAAAAATAAAAAAGTTACGGCTCAGAATAGCGTGTCCCAGAAAATATATTATTTTATAGAAACTTAATTTTATTGTGCAAACGCTGCAAAACTATACACATATGGTATCGGCGTAATGGTACCGACCGGCAGAATAAATTAAAACGTAATTTATTTCGCACGGTGAACGCTGTAATAAATAAAGAATTTAAAGCGCCAAAATCGCTGTTTTTTGGTCACCCTAGCTCTAAAAAAAGATCCTGAGGGGCCAAAATGCTCACTATACCACTAGAAAAATTCCTTAAGGGGTGTAGATTCAAAAATGGGGTCACTTTTGGCGGGTTTCCACTGTTTTGGTCCCTCCGGGGCGTTGCAAACCCGACATGGCACTGAAAACCAATCCAGCAAAATCTGCACTCCAAAATCCAAAAGGCGCTCCCTTCCTTCTGAGCCCTGCTGTGGGTCCAAACATCAGTTTACGACCACATATGGGGTATTGCCGTAATCGGGAGAAATTGGTTTACAAATTTTGGGGTGCTTTTTCTCCTTTATTCCTTGTAAAAATGAAAAAATTCTATGTTTCCACAGAAAAATAGGTGATTTTCATCTTCACAGACTAATTCCACTAAATTCTGCAAAAAAAACTGTGGGGTCAATATGCTATCTATACCCCTAGAAAAATGCCTTGAGGGGTGTAGTTTCCAAAATGGGGTCACTTTGGAGGGGTTTCGGCTGTTTAGGTACCACAAGACCGCCTCAAACCTGACATGGTGCCTAAAATATATTCCTAAAAAAAGGAGGCCCCGAAATCCACTAGCTGCTCCTTTGCTTCTGAGGCCTGTGTTTCAGTCCATTAGGACACTAGGGCCACATGTTGGATATTTCTAAAATCTGCAGAATCTGGGCAATAAATATTGAGTTGCGTTTCTCTGGTAAAACCTTCAGTGTTACAGATTTTTTTTTTATTACAAATGAATTTCGGCAAAAAAAATGACATTTGTAAATTTCACCTCTACTTTGCCTTAATTCCTGTGAAACGCCTAAAGGGTTAAAATATTTTCTGAATGTGGTTTTGAATACCTTGAGGGGCGCAGTTTTCAAAATGGGGTGATTTATGGGGACTTTCTAATATAGAAGGCCCTCAAAGCCACTTCAGAACTGAACTGGTCCCTGAAAAAATAGCCTTTTGAAATTTTATTGAAAATATGAGAAATTGCTGCTAAAGTTCTAAGCCTCGTAACGTCCTAGAAAAATAAAAGTACTTGAAAAAAAATGATGCAAACATAAAGTAGACATATGGGGGATGTTAACTAGTAACTATTTTGTGTGGTATTACTATCTGTTTCACCAGCAAATACATTTAAATTTAGAAAAATGCTAATTTTTGCAAATTTTTGCTAAAATTTGAAGTTTTTCACAAATAAATATTGAATTTATCGACCAAATTTTTTCACTAACATAAAGTACAATATGTCACGAGAAAACAATCTCAGAATCGCTTGGATAGGTAAAAGCATTCCGGAGTTATTACCACATAAAGTGACACATGTCAGATTTGAAAAAATAGGCTGTGTCCACAAGGCCAAAACAGGCTGTGTCCTAAAGGGGTTAATAGGCGCACGATATTTGCAAGTAAAGGGCCGTTTTACCTGCAACAACAAGCGGCCATTTACAGACTATTTGACAGCTGCGCCGAACATGGTCCCGATTCAGTTGTTGGCCACAACAAGGACGGGTCAGTGCCGCGCTCCATGTGGCCTTAGTCACACGAGCGTTGAATACGTCCGGGTGATATCCGTTAAAACAAAAGCCGCATCTTTTTCAATGGGGCCAGTCACACGGCCGTTGTTTCAACATACAATGTGAACGCTCCTTTGAAAACTAGAACCAGTCCTATTATCTTCCGTTTCACAATTCTCTCCATAGGCTCAAATCTACGCTGTTCAGTGAAAATTTCACTTTTTCACATCAGAGTCTCCCCACGTTCATGTGAATCTAGCCCTAGGTTGTGTGGTAGTGGCACACAGGAATCTTTCAGCCGAGCGGTCAGTCCAGCTTGGGGGGGGGGGGGGGAGCTGCCATGCAAAAACGAAATACGATTTTTTAATAAATGTATATTAAAGGCATGTTTAAAATAAATAAAACCACACATGAAATAAAAACATAGAAAAATTAGCTTTTAAGGTTTATAAAGCCTTTAGGACGCAGCATGTTTTGACATTGTGGATACAGATGATTTTTTTCAGATCTGACGTGTCGCTTTATGTGGTAATAACTTTGGAATGCTTTTACCTATCCAAGCGATTCTGAGATGGTTTTCTCGTGACATATTGTACTTTATGTTAGTAAAAAATATGTGCTCGATAAATTCAATATTTGTGAAAAACTTAAATTAGCATTTTTCTAAATTTAAATGTAAGCGATCTACTTGTAAAACAGATAGTAATACCGCACAAAATAGTTACTAGTTAAAATTTCCCATAGGTCTACTTTATGCTTGCATCGTTTTTTTTCACTTCCTTTTATTTTTATAGGGCTTAGAACTTTAGCAACAATGTCTCACATTTTCAAGAAAATTTCAAAAGGCTATATTTTCAAGGACCAGTTCAGTTGTGAGGTGGCTTTGAGGGCCTTATATATTAGAAAGTCCCCATAAATTACCCAATTTAAAAAAAACTGCACTCAAAGTATTCAAAACAGCACTCAGAAAGTATTTTAAAGAGGCTGTCACCACATTATAAGTGGCTTATCCTGTACATGATGTGATCGGCGCTGTAATGTAGGTAACAGCAGTGGTTTTTATTTAGAAAAACGATCATTTTTTACGGAGTTATGACCTATATTAGCTTTATGCTAATGACTTTCTCAATGGACAACTTGGCGTGTTTTACTATATGGCCAAGTGGGCGTTGTGGAGAGAAGTGTATGACGCTGACCAATCAGCGTCATACACTTCTCCCCATTCATTTACTCTGCAGATAGCGATACACGTGAGGTGTTTTCAGAATCCTGACCACTTCTGTAGCGTCTGTGATTTACAGCATAGCAGGCGTAGTCTCGTGTGAGATTACTCCGTAAATTGTCATTCACAGCGAGATCGCGCTGTGCTGTAAGTCACACAATCGATACAGAAGTGTCAGGATTCTGAATACACATCACGTTCTGGCTGGAGGTAATGTATATTCATGGTCAGGACACTGCAGTAATGTTAGTGTATGTGGCTGCACATAGCGATATAACTATATCGCTATGTGCAGAGTAAATGAATGGAGAGAAGTGTATGACGCTGATTGGTCAGCGTCATACACTCCTCTGTACAACGCCCACTTGGTCATATAGTAAAAAATACCCAGTTGGCCATTGAGAAACTATTTCTAAATAAAAAAACACTGCTGTAATCTACATTACAGCGCCAATCACATCATGTACAATATAGGCCACTAATGTGGTGACAGTCTCTTTAACTCTTTAAGCGTTTCACAGGAATGAAAGCAAAGTAGAGGTGAAATGTACAAATTACTTTATTTTTGCCGAAATTAATTTCTAATACTTTTTTTTTCAGTTTTTAGAAATATCCCACTTGTGGCCCTAGTGTGGTAATGTAATGAAGCACAGGTCTCAGAAGCAAAGGTCCACCTAGTGGATTTTGGGGCCTCCTTTTTTTAGGAATATATTTTAGGCACCATGTCAGGTTCGAAGATGTCTTGTGGTGCCTAAACAGTCGAAATCCCCCAAAAGTGTCCCCATTTTGGAAACTACACCCTTCAAGTCGTTTTTCTAGTGGTATAGTTAGCATTTTTACCCCATAGATGTTTTGCAGAATTTAGTGGAATTAGTCTGTGAAGATGAAAATCAACTTTTTTTTCTGCTAAAACATTGAATTTTTTCATTTTTAAAAGGAAGGAGAAAAAGCACCCCAACATTTGTAAAGTAATTTCTCCCAAGGATGGCAATACCCCCCCCCCCCCCCCATATGTGGTCATAAATGGGTTTTTTTTTATCAGAAATTAATTAACCCTTCCAGGACTGATACTTTTTTGCTTTTTCATTTTTCACTCCCTGCCTTCCAAGAGCCATAACTTTTTCATTTTTTGGCGATTTAGCAGTGTGAGGGCTTATTTTTTGCAGGAGGAATTGTAGTTTCTATTGACACCACTTAAAGTACCATATAATGTACTGGGAAACAAACAAAAATATTTGCAGGCTGAAATTCCTCTATTGTTTTTGGGGTTTTGTTTTTAACCCGTGCGGTAAAAACGGCAACTTAACTTTATTCTGCGTTACGGTGATACCAAATTTATATAGGTTTTTATATTTTTTACTACTTTTACAAAGAAAAGACTTTGTTAAAAAAAAAAAAAAATATTTGTATCAGCACATTCTGAGAGCCATATCTTTATATTTCAGTCAAAAAAGCTGTGTAAGGGCTTGTTTCTTGCAGTGAGGGTGTTCGTTTTTATTGGTACTATTTTGGGGTACATGATTTATCACTTTTTAGTCTATATCTTTGGAGAGCTAGTGACCAAATAAATAGCGATCCTGGCATAGTTTTTCATGTCTTTTTTTTGCGGTGTTTACCGTGCGAGAAAAGTAACCGTTTGGGTCGTTACGAACGGTTTCATTTGTTTTCCATTAATAAGAGACTTATTACACTTTCATAAAACATTATTAACTTTTTACACTTTTTTTGACTTGCAGCACTGATCGCTGCTAGAATACATTACATTGGAATGTATTCCAACTGTCAGTGTGGCGTCAGTGTCACTGACAGGAAGCCTATAAGGACCAGCCAATTGGATGGGGGCTGCCGATGTGCGAGAAACCCCCTAAATGTGGCGATCACAATCAATCGCCGCATTTAAGGGGTTAATTGCCAAAATCAGCGGCAAAGGACCGCTGTCCGGCAAGAGTGGAGAGTCAGCTGTCTGAGACAGCTGGCCTCCTGGTTCCCGCTGCACACTGTCGCCGATACTGTGCACCGGGAACGACTCCGTAACTATAAGTCCTCGGTCCTCGTGCGGGAAGTAACCTCCCGCGACGATGTATAGTTACTGAGTGGTTCGGCTAGGGGTTAAGGGAATAGTTAAGAAGTTCCATGCTCCCTAGTTGTTTTTTCAAGGAGGCAGTGGAATTCCTGAACACCGTGTGAAGTAAGCCTTAGGATATTAGCATGTACTGTTACTATAAAAGTGACACTTTGTAGTTTGTTGCTAAATCGCAACTGACAAGTAGACCAACAAGAGCGCATAAACATCCTTACCATAAGACTGTACAACTCCGCTTATGAGCCTGGTATTGATAGTTTCTCCATTCCGCTCCTTTTCAATTAATTTCAGTACTGCATTTGTCACCTAAATAGTCAAACAAACATTACATTGTCAGGACACATATCTGACCATTTTATTAGAAAAATAAAGTTGATGTATGAAATAAAGCAGATTTGTCCATTTCCTAACGACTCTGAAATGAAGATCCTCAATTCGGGATGACATTCTCCAGCAGTGATTCAGAGGTCCGTATCCTGGTTACACATTGAAGGGAATGGACTGATGCGATTACTTAATTGCTGCCTTCGCACATAGCTTTCTAGTAAAACAATCTAAGTGGCTGAATCATCGTAGGCAGAAATACGTAATTACCATATCAGCGTTTCATTACTCTACTACAGCTGTAGTATTCAGAATTTATAAAGTATACTAAAAGATCAGTGTCACTCCTTATGTAGCTGCAGTTTTGTGTTTCTAATGTAGTGTAGCCACAGATACAACCTGCATATTTTGGGGCTTTTCCCATCCTCTGCTGGTTAGAGCACATTTTCTCTGGCCATGCTTGCTGGGCGGGTATGCTCTTTCTGGTGAGATGTAAGAGAAGTGCTGTGTGCCCTAAGCCAATCAGAGGTCTCTCCCCCTCCGCCCCCCTGCTGCTGCTCCTACTCATTATGCGGAAAAATAAAATCACTTTAATCTTGCATATCACTCACATGTATGCAAGAAAAAAAAACAAACAGTAAAAGGTATGTTTTATGTAACACAACAGCCAGGTAGTGCCATTTGATTAGCCTCTGCCCCTCGGGAACCCTGGTGGGAGATTTAAATATGTATTTATCTGTCTGGAAAGGTCACTGATTACTCCTCGTTTGTGCGCCAATAAAGTGGGCAGGCCGAAGAAAAAAAAAACAGCATTGTCAGATAAAAAATTTTCACTGCAGTTTCTTTTTTTGTTTTTTTTAAGCCTTTAAAGGCGAATATAAAAAAGTGGCAGGCACAAACCGCCACAAAAAAACCCCAAAAAACTCCAAACAAGCGCCGCAGGTTCTTTCTGCCTCCCATTGATTTCCATGGGAGATTAGAGGCAGAAACCGCTCGAAGATAGAGCATTCAGATTTTATTTTTTTCGCAGCCAAAAGCCTCTGGGAAGAAAAAATAAATAAAAAACGCCTCTGCCTCCCCCATTGATTGCAATGGGAGGCAAAGGCGTTAATTTTTTTTGTTGGGCGTGAATTGGGCTGGTTTTTTTCACTTATTCCGACGCGGCATCTGCGTCAAAATAAGCATCAAATACTGTGTAAACTGACCCCAACTCTTGAATTAAAAAAAAATGTCGCTCTAACATTTGCTGGTCTTGCACGGTGATTGAATACGGACTGTTTCATTTTAAAAAGAAACGTTTGTGTAAAACAATTTATGCTCAATGGTGAAATTAACCTTATTTTTCTATCATTTTAAAAGGGCGCATGGCACAAATCAAAGTTGATCTCTCAGCAAAACATTAGCCAGAATGAAAGTCTGCGGTCATTACCTGTTTGTTCAAAGGACGGAAGAGGCAATCCCTCCAGGTAACTAAGGCAAGCTGGAAAGACAAAAGAAAATCAGTTATACCCCATGATCACGACTGTAGAATTCATCCGTAATCACAGACCCATTCACTTCTATTGCCCACAGACAACTCCGCGTATATTTACGGGAAGGTGCCCGTGCTGTAGGAAGGCTCCGCAAAAGCTTTTTACGGACTGTACTCACATACTTTATATGGGAGCACAGGCCATAAATGCATGCTACTGTCCGTGCCCGTAATCACGGGCCCGGTCAGGTGCATGGCGCCTTACTACTACAATGAGACAATGAACAGCATATGCTGTAATGACAAACAAGAAATACATTTAGGATAATAAGCAAGTGTCAGAACAGAGAACAACTAGCCCAACAATTGACATTATGTAAAACTAATTTTTACAAAATCGAGACCCTTACTGAGTAAATTTCATATATTCCTTTACGTCCTTCATCACATTCACGTCGAACCCAATGTCGGTTGAGATATGCACAGATCCCATTCAAAACTTTGCTAGAAAACCGATAATCTTCCCACTGCTGTGTGTAAAACTTAAGAACACTCTCGTCCATTAAATCTTCACCATCCTAAATAGAGAATTAGGTATTTACAGGTCAACACACATTCAATATTAACTTGAACTATTCAAAATTCGAAAAAAAAATAATTATTTGACCACTTTTTAAGAGCAGAAATATTTTAACCTACTTATTATTTAGACGTTAAAATTAAAAAAAACTTACCTTCAGGAGGTTTGTCAAATAACTTTTCAAAAATTCTTTTAGCCTTTTGTACAGTTCAAGTCCCACAAATTGGGCCCCTCCAGGGGTCTGGCCTTTTTTGGATTTTGATTGTGGTACTCCAGCACCCCGTGCCTGGTTAGACTGGTGTACACTAGTACAGTAGTTATAAACATGACTGACAGCAGAGGTTAAGGAACAGATGAGGTCAAATACATTACAAGAAAAAAAGAAATGACAAAACACACAAAAATCAGACAATATTGCGTTGGATGTGTCCAAAGGGTATATTACATTTCTTGTCTGCATCGTGGCGAGATACAGTAACCATGGGTAAAGGCTCTGCCTGGTTTAGTTGGTAAATTTACAAAGAAGCAGAGTATATATGACCAGTATTAAAAGGGTTGGCCCAGGATTGAAACTGATCACCTATCCAGGATAGGTGATAAGTGTCTGATTGCGAGGGGGAGGCGACAGCTGGGGTCCCTTCCAATTACGAGAAAGGGGCTCCCCTATGTCCCCCGTTTGAGTGGGGTGGAAGGTGAAGTCATGCGCGCTGACGCTCCATTCGAATCCATAGGACAGCTGGAGATATAGATATTTGGAGATATTGGTCAGTCCTATAATGTTGAACAGAGCGGCAGATTTCTTCATCAGTCTCCGGTCCATTCAAACGGGGGACGACGGGGGGACACAACCTCGGTTTTCCTAAACGGTGGGAGGGTCCCAATTGTCAGACCCCCACCCATCGGACACTTATCTATCCATTGGATGGGTGATTAGTTTCAATCTGGGGCCTACCCTTTTAATCTGCGTCTTCAGTCACACTCCAACATCACGAACAATATATCAGAGGAAATCAAATTGTTCAGCTCAAATTGGATGATTTCAATTACTTAAAAAAAAAAAAAAAAGTGTCTATATTTCCCCTATAAAATAATCATAGTAGTTTGTACAGGTTTTCTAAACCCTAGGTTCTCCACCAATGGTATGTGTACCCAAGGGGGTACATGCCATGTTTCTAGGGGATACTTGTATTGCCCTAATGCTGTGCTTTTAACATACAGCAAACTATATGGTCATGTAGGGTGTACTTGGCTTAGAAACACTGCTTTAGACCACAGTATCGCAACCTTTTCTACTTGGACATCACCAGCCAGAACATGGTGAGGTCTGGGCCTCATCATTGGTCATAGCCCATGCCAAAAGTTCAAAAAAGTAACTATATTTCTCTTAACATTTGCCTCCCGAATCCAGAAGAACATTAGAATAAGCACAAAAGGAGTCCGTAATGTTACTAAACCAAAGACTGATGTAACCATAGAAAAACCAGTTCAGCATATACGTGCTAGGGGTTACTAACATATGTCAGAAAATGCTCCATAGGAGAGATGTGAGCCCGGAAATAGCTCCTGCTGCAGAAGAGGGAGCATTATAGTGGGATAGGAATAAAGGAAATGTCCGGACTTGTTATGAAATTATATTTAGCCAATGTTATACTTCTTTGTCGAGGGATTTGTCGAATAAAAAGGATCGTATGACCAATACTGCCACTTTCTCTATGCCTTGGGACAAATTTTCTTCACTATAATTCGAAAGAGTGGTCTCTAGTTATATGAAGTATTTGGCTGCGGTTGTTACTGTTAAATTAAAGTGGTTGTCCAGATTTGGGGCTGTTTTTTATACTTCTAAACTATCCACAGGATAGGACATCAGTATATGATCGGTGGGGGTCCGCCACCAGGACCCCGCACCAGTCAGCCGTTCCATCACTCAGAAGCTATTTCGGGGTTGGTGACGGAAGCAGAAGGCTCCAACCACTGTATAGCAGCCGTGCTGCAGCACTGCTCCTATTCAAGTGAACCCAGACCCAGCAATGACCAGCTGCCTCCAGGCACAGGAAGCTATGCATGGGTCCGTGTCAGAAGCAGAAGGCTCCAACCACTGTATAGCAGCCGTGCTGCAGCACTGCTCCTGTTCAAGTGAACCCAGACCCAGCAATGACCAGCTGCCTCCAGGCACAGGAAGCTATGCATGGGTCCATTCCAGAAGCAGAAGGCTCCAACCACTGTATAGCGGCCGTGCTGCAGTACTGGAGCTTGGCTTCTATTCAAGTGAATAGGAGTAGCACCGCAGTAACCCAGCATGGCCACTATACAGTGGTTGGAGCAGCTGATTGGTGTAGGGTCTGGGTGTTGGACTCCCACCGATCATATACTGATGATCTATCCTGTGAATAGGTCATCCGTATATTAAAAAATTTAAAAAAAATAAATAAATTTCACCTTCAATAAAGAAAATGATCATTTGTTTAGAAAAATAAACATGAAAGAATGAAAACTGGGAAGGTGGCAAATGTTTATTCAAAGGCCTAGTTCCTTCAGGAATTTTGAAGCAAATTTTGAACCGTTTGCATTAATTTAACGCTTCTTTCCAACGTTCTTGCCCACGGGCATCAAATAGAATGTAAGGACTGCGGGCAAAACAAAAATATTTTCCCGGCAGCAGGCAAATGCAGTCTGGGAAAAAAAATAAAAAAAAATAAATAAACACGCTTAGGCCTCCTATTGAATTTAATGGGGGTTTTTTAGTGAAAATTAGCACGAAAAGAATGTGGGAACTGACCCTAACTTAGATTGAAATAAGGAAAGATTTTGGGGCTCTGATCTTCCCCTTCCCTTCAAAGCCATAGCATTGTCTAAAGAACCAGTATATCCAACTATATTTCATAGGGGAAACGTGGAGACAGCTTCTGTTTAAGGGAAAACACCAGTCAAAAAAAAAAAATGAACAATTGGCCATCACATAGAGGTTGCATCTTGTCAGCACTTTGTGAAGGCATCATGTGCCCGCGTATTCAGTCACTGTGTAGTCCATACGGAAGTTTCTACATTGTAACAGTTTGTGTCTGATATCTCCATAATACACACACACACACACACACACACACACACACACACACACACACACACAAAAAGTCTACACACCCCTGTTAAACTGCCAGGTTTTTGTCATGTCAAAATCAGTACAAGATTAATCATTTCAGAACTTTTCCCATTAATGTGACCCATAATCTGTGCAATTCCATTGAAAACCAAATAAATCATTTAGAGGGGGAAAAGTCGACTACGCTATTGCTTCCGGCAAAACGACGGGTCCGGTGAACGAGACAAACAAACCACGGGCACCGGATCCGTCACCAGTGAAATCAATGGTGATGGAAACGGAGACCTCTGGTTTCTGTTCCTGTCCGTTTGTGTCTGTTCAGGGTCCCGTTCTGACGGAAATCTCAGACAGAACGTCAGAACGGGACCCCAACGCAGATGAAAACGAAGCCTTAACACATACACAGATGGAATACGGCAGCTAGAGGGCATAGGACATTACGAACGGGACGTCCCTCAACTTGATGAAAATTGGTCTGGGAAGCTACCAAGAGGCCTAAAGCAACATTAAAGGAGCTGCAGGACTTTCTGGCAGGTATAGGTTAACCAAAAGAACACCATACCCACAGTGAAACGTGGTGGAGGCAGCATTATGCTTTGGGTGGTTTTTCTGCAGCTGGAACTGGGGCTTAATTCAAGGTGGAGGGAATGATGAACAGTTCCAAATATCAGGAAATATTGGCACAAGACCTGTAGGCTACTGCTAAAAAGCTGAAGATGAAGAGGAATTTCACCTTTCAGCATGACAACGACCCAAAGAATACCTCCAAATTAACAAAAGAATGGCTTCACCAGAAGAAGATCAGAGTTTTGGAATGGCCCAGCCAGAGCCCAGACTGGAATCCCATTGAAAATCTGTCGGGTGACATGAAAAGGGCTTTACACAGGAGATTCACTCGCAATCTGACAGATTTTTAGTGCTTTTGCAGTGAAGAGTGGGCAACAACTGCCAAGTCAAGATGTGCCATGCTGATAGACTTCTACCCAAAAAGACTGAATGCTGTCGAAGGGTAATTCAACAAATTATTAGCTTAACCCCTTTAGGACACAGCCTGTTTTGGCCTTGTGGACACAGATGATTTTTTTCAAATCTGACATGTGTCACTTTATGTGGTAATAACTCCAGAATGCTTTTACCTATCCAAGCGATTCCGAGATTGTTTTCTCGTGACATGTTGTACTTTAGGTTAGTGAAAAAATTTGGTAGATAAATTCAATATTTATTTGTGAAAAACTTCAAATTTTAGCAAAAATTAGCATTTTTCTAAATTTAAATGTATTTGCTTGTAAAACAGATAGGAATACCACACAAAATAGTTACTAGTTAACATCCCCCATAGGTCTACTTTATGTTTGCATCATTTTTTTTCACGTACTTTTATTTTTCTATGACGTTACGAGGCTTAGAACTTTAGCAGCAATTTCTCATATTTTCAATAAAATTTCAATAGGCCATTTGTTCACGGACCAGTTCAGTTCTGAAGTGGCTTTGAGGGCCTTATATATTAGAAAGTCCCCATAAATCACACCATTTTGAAAACTGCACCCCTCAAGGTATTCAAAACCACATTCAGAAAGTATTTTAACCCTTTAGGCGTTTCACAGGAATTAAGGCAAAGTAGAGGTGAAATTCACAAATTTCATTTTTTTTGCCGAAATTCATTTGTAATAAAATTTTGACCCCAGAGTTTTTTTGCAGAATTTAGTGGAATTAGTCTGTGAAGATGAAAATCACCTATTTTTCTGTGGTAACATAGAATTTTTTCATTTTTACAAGGAATAAAAGGAGAAAAAGCCACCCAACATTTGTAAAGCAATTTCTCCCGATTACAGCAATACCCATATGTGGTCGTAAACTGATGTTTGGACCCACAACAAGGCTCAGGAGGGAAGGAGCGCCTTTTGGAGCGCAGATTTTGCTGGATTGGTTTTCAGTTCCATGTCAGGTTTGCAACGCCCCGGAGGGACCAAAACAGTGGAAACCCCCCAAAAGTCACCCTATTTTGGAAGCTACACCCCTCAAGGAATTTTTCTAGGGGTATAGTGAGGATTTTGGCCCCTCAGGATCTTTTTTAGAGCTAAGGTGACCAAAAAAACAGCGATTTTGGCGCTTTAAATTCTTTATTACAGCGTTCACCGTGCGCAATAAATTACGTTTTAATTTATTCTGCCGGTCGGTACGATTACGCCGATACCATATCTGTATAGTTTTTTTTACGTTTTGCAGCGTTTGCACAATAAAATTAAGTTTCTATAAAATAATTTATTTTCTGAGACACGCTATTCTGAGACGTAACTTTATTTTTTCGTCAAAAAAGCTGTGGGAGGCCTTGTTTTTTGCGGGACGGGTTGTAGTTTTTATTGGTACCATTTAGGAGTAAATGTGACTTTTTGATCACTTTTTATTCTATATCTTGGGAGGGGTGGTGACCCAAAAATAGCAAATGCTGACAGCTTTCCGTTTATTTTGTTTGCGGCGTTCACCGTGCGGAAAAATGAACATTATAGTTTCATAGTTTGGGTCATTCTGAACACGGTGGTACCAAATGTGTACTTTTTTTTTTTTTTAACGGTTTCATTTTTTCCCTATAATAAATGCCTTATTATAGGAAAAAAAAACACGTATTTACACTTTTATAAAACATTTTTATTAACTTTTTACACTTTTTTTTTTTTTGACCTGCAGCTCTGATCGCTGCTAGAATACATTACACTACCTAGGTAGTGTAATGTATTCCAACTGTCAGTGTGACGTAACAGTCACTCTGACAGTTGGTCTACGAGGATCAGCAGAGGCTGATCCTCATAGGCTGACATACATGGCAGACCCGGGGGCCGTTGTCTGGCCTCCGGGTGCCTTCACAAGCCCCCACGATTGCATGGGGGCTGCTGATGCGCTACAAACCCGCTACATGCGGAGATCGCAATCGAGCCCCGCATGTAACGGGTTAATTGCCGAAATCAGCGGCGATGAGCCGCTGATCGGCAACACTGGAGTGTCAGCTGTCGGGGACAGCTGATCTCCAAGTTCCCGATGCACTCCCTGTCGCCGACAGTGTGCATCGGGAACGACAGTGACTTCCTGTCACTCTGACAGGAAGCCTATCGGGACCAGCCGATGGTTGGTCCTGATGGGTTCCGTCCATGGCAGACCCGGAAGCCATTGTTTGGCTTCCGTTTGCCATACTATCGGCAGACCGCGCGATTTCGGACGGGGGTCTGCCGATATGCTAGAAACCCCTAAAATTCGGCGATTGCAACCAATCGCAGGATTTAAGGAGTTAATTTGCCGAAATCAGCGGCAAAGGAACGCTGGACGGCAAGAGGCGAGTATCAGCTGTCGGCGACAGCTGACCTCCCGGTTCCGACAGTGTGCACCGGGAAAAACTCAGTAACTATACGTCCTCGTGCGGGAAGTAACCTCCCGCAACGACGCACAGTTACGTCCTCGTGCGGATAGGGGTTAAGGGTGTGCATCTTTATGCAACCACATTATTTTTGTGCTTTATTTTTCCACCCTAAGGCCTCATGCACCAAATCTGCGGGTGAATTGCGGTCCCATTCATTTCTATGGCACCACGCACACGACCGTGGTTTCCACGCTCCGTGCACTGCTCGGGAGCCTGGACCGCAAAAAGATAGGACATGTCTTATATGGGCTGCATTTTGCAGTCCGGGCTCATTGAAAAAAAACGTACACGGTCCGCGACTGTCCGAGCCGCAAATCACGGGCCATGCACACCACTATGGTGTGCATGAGGCCTAAAAGATTTCAGTTTGTTTTTCAATACATTTGTACAGATTATAGGTGACCTTAAAGGTGGAAAAATTCAGCGGATTAAAAAAAAAATAATAATTTTTATACTTTAATTCTGCAATACAACTTTCACTTCCATTCACTATCTACCGTGGACCGTTGCGGGGATCCGAGCGAAGCTTGAGTGCCAGGTGTTGGACCGGTGAGCTGGACGTTTCCTCCCCTTGTTTCATGTTCTATCTTTCCTCAGATCACTGACAGGACTCTGACAGCGCACACGGTCGTGTGCATGAGGCGTTCGCCTTTATTTAGACGACCGGGTGTCAAATTTGCAGTTTTCCACGGTCGATCTGCACCCGTGCAGGACCCGTTTTCATGGGTCCCTCATAGATTTCAGTCTATTGAGGGATCTTGGAAAACAGGCAAAAATAGGACGTCTTATTTTTCCCTGTACGTTCACACAGTTTGTTAAAAAAAAAAAAAACGGCCATGTAAACAGCCCCACAGACGTGCATTGATTTTAATGCAGGCCGATTATCCCCGTCGTCTGAATGGGGCCTAAAGATATGTGAGTAAACTTGCACTAACATAAAACAAGCGTGTAAACATTTTAACAACTGTATGATGTGGAAGTCTACGTCAAGTCAAACAGCCCATCTGTGAAGCCTTATGTAAAACTGAAGCGACACAGCAGAGGTGTTAGGGACAAGTGGGCATGCTCTACGTCTAGAGGAAAAAAAACATTTCACCACCATCACAGACGGAGATTCTTTACTGTGAGAGCAGTCAGAATATGTAAGGTTCTGCCACAGGCTGTCGTGATGGTTGATTCTCTGAACAAGGAATAAATATAATATAAAGAAAAACAAATTATAAATTAAGAATTCTGGAGATGGGATGTTGATCCAGGGATTTATTCTGATTGCCATATTTGAGTCAGGGAGGAATTTTTCCCCTTTTGAGGCAATTGGCATCACCCACATGGGGGCTTCACCTTCCTCTGGATCAACACAGTAGGATTATAAATTGGACCCGATGGAACCGTATCTTTTTTTAAAACCTTGTCACATATATAAGAACCTTGCACTAGAAACAGGGAACAAGCTGACAATAATAAAAGGGAACACTACAGACGTAGTGAAATTCAACACATTAGGAAACCAATGTAATCAAACTGGAACATTTAGAGGCTCTTTTCTGTCAAACTTAGTGGTTCAGGATGTTGGTGCTCTTGAAGTGCCATTATGAGAGCTTCATTTATATAAACTACATAATAATCAATGATGACTTTTGGTGGGGAAGGTCTTAAAGAGGCTCTGTCACCAGATTTTGCAACCCCTATCTCCTATTGCAGCAGATCGGCGCTGCAATGGAGATAAGAGTAACGTTTTTTTTTTTGTTTTTTTTTTAAAACGAGCATTTTTGGCCAAGTTATGAACATTTTTATATTTATGGAAATGAGGCTTTCTAAAGTACAACTGGGCGTGTTTAAAGTAAAAGTACAACTGGGCATGTATTGTGTATGTACATCTGGGCGTTTTTACTTCTTTTACTAGCTGGGCGTTGTGTATAGAAGTATCATCCACTTCTCTTCGTTAACACCCAGCTTCTGGCAGTGCACAGACACACAGCGTGTTCTCGAGAGATCACGCTGTGACGTCACTTCCTGCCCCAGGTCCTGCACCGTGTCGTACGAGCGAGGACACATCGGCACCAGAGGCTACATTTGATTCTGCAGCAGCATCAGCGTTTGCAGGTAAGTAGCTACATCGACTTACCTGCAAACGTCGATGCTGCTGCAGAATCAAATGTAGCCTCTGGTGCCGATGCGTCCTCGCTCGTCCGACACGATGCAGGACCTGGGGCAGGAAGTGAGTGACGTCACAGCGTGATCTCTCGAGAACACGCTGTGTGTCTGCACTGCCAGAAGCTGGGCGTTCTGAAGAGAAGTGGATGATACTTCTATACACAACGCCCAGCTAGTAAAAGAAGTAAAAACGCCCAGATGTAACTAACACAATACACGCCCACTTGTACTTTAACTTTAAACACGCCCAGTTGTACTTCAGAAAGCCTCATTTACATAAATATAAAAATGGTCATAACTTGACCAAAAATGCTCATTTAAAAAAAAACAAAAAATAAAAACGTTACTCTTATCTACATTGCAGCGCCGATCTGCTGCAATAGCAGATAGGGGTTGCAAAATCTGGTGACAGAGCCTCTTTAAAGAGGATCTGTCACTAGTTTAGTAATGCCCTATCTCCTAGCTAATGTAATAGGCGCTGTCACACTAATAATGCCAGTGAAAATTTTATTTGAAAAGTTATGAGATATTTTCTAAATATGCAAATGAATCTATACTAGACAAGTGGGTGTCAACACCAGCGATTCTGCTAAGGTGGAGCGACCTCACAGCCTCTGACCTGTCCTATCAGAATGAAGCTGCTTCACACACAATGTGAGACCATGGCTGGAGAGAAGGGGATCACTTCAAAACAGCCATATCTCGGGCTGTGGACCACCTAGCAGCATATGAAAGATGAGATTCTCATCTTTCATATTGCACCAGGATCGCAGTTCTAGCTGTGAAACAACCAGCGGGATCCCCACTTGAAAACACAGTCAGGGATGGAAGCTGTATACTATATGATCACACTGTGTTGCTGGGCTGGGAAGAGGAGAACTGTATGAGGCTGATTGGACAATGTCATACAAAAAACATTACACCGCCCAGAGTAAGAAGAAAAGGGTCACCTCCCATTTGGCAAGTATAGCCAAATTAGCATATTTATTATTTGCAAAGTTATGTGCATTTTTCTAAACGTTTTTGGAAAAAAATAAGAAATGAATGCATGCGGCCATGTGCACGGCCCGCGATTTGCGGGCGACACTCCGTGGCTGTCCGACCTGAAAATCACGGCTGTGCACAAGGCTATGGTCGTGTGTATGAGGCCTAAGACTGGTACTACAATTACCATACTAGAAATGAGGCTGCATGAACATTGTGCCACGAAGTCTGGTACCAACATATCAGGGAGAGCTGAACATACAATAGGAGAGGGAGAGGCAGCTTTTAACTGATTCAGACACACACAACAGCTCCTGTTTTCAGACTTTTTTTTAGCAGCTCGCAGTTTTCGCAGCGTTTTTTCTAAAGAGTCAATGAAAAACTGCTCCAAAAACGGCTCAAGAAGTGACATGCACTTCTTTTTTGCGGGAGTTATTTTACACACAGAGAGGTATAGTAGAGTACCATAGACTGCTATGGGTGACATATTACATATTATCCATAAAATTCAGAGGTTGTACACAGCCGTAATACACCAGTGTCAACTCACAATAGAGTAGGTGAAATCTGGGGCAAATCCAAAACACATCCTCGACTCTGAAATCCATGCAGATATTTTCCCATGTGCGTGAAGCCACACCGAAAATCTGTGAACATTGCCTAACTCAAGGAAACTAAATATTTTAGATAATCAAGAGCCATGTATTCTACGCCATGAGACCATTTGACCGTTAGTGACCCAACAATATGAACTTTCATAGACCTGAATAAAAAACATGTAGACATCCCCTATAAATAAAATCCAACCTGGCAATCAGCTGATCGCCAAGGTTCCGATTTTTAACCCCTCCCTCTATGACGGCCATATGCCCTAATACTATGGACAGTGGTTGTCATTAGACACCCCCATTAAAGTCACCAACAACACATTTTGAGATACCCCGACTACCAGGCTTCTTAAAATTGATCCAGCCTTGTTTTAAATTGGGAAAATGTATGGACGTTTTCTGGATTAAATGCTCTTCGGTATTCTAGATTATGCAATATGTTGAAATTCTTACATCTTCACATATAACCTAAATATCCCATTATTATTTTGTAATAAAGTTCTATGACCAGAATCCACACGATAAGAATGGGAAAATCTCAGCACGGAATTTCATGGAAACCTGTCCGAACACGAATGCCCATCTCTCCATGTGTGAATGGGGACATTAGAAATATGTGCTCTGGCAGAGTATGGGGATCAATCTTCAATATGCAAGTGTAAGAAGTGAAGTGACAAACTTATTTTATGCATTTCAAAGTAAAAAAACTGGAAAATCTGCATTGGAATGGTGACTTAGCTGGAAAAACCAATAGTGTTCATAAGTGCTTACAATTGTACCAAGATAACCTTAGAAGACCCTTTCTACCTTTCTTTTAACGAACACACATTTAATCTGCAAAAGAAAAAAATGATATGAACACCTTTGAAGATTTTTTTTTTTTACTAAACTATATTAGTGTTCTGTGCAACTTTGTATTTTTACACGACCGTGCTGGATTTTAGCACGACCACGTTCACTTTCATTAGTTGCGATTTTAGCAGCACAACATTGCGATCTTAGGTCGCGTGGCCACAAGGTGTCGTGTAGCCCTAGCTTAACCCCTTAATGACCGGGCCATTTTGCGCGTTAATGACCAAGGATTATTTTTTGTTTTTTCACACTCGCATTCCAAGAGTCTGAACTCTTTTTTTATCCCGTCGACATAGCCGTATAAGGGATTGTTTTTTGTGGGACGAGTTGTATTTTGTAATTGTACAATTTTTAGATGCTTATAACATATTGATTAACTTTTATTAACTTTATTTTAGGAGAGTATTGAAAATAAGCAGCTATTCCAGCATTAATTTTCACGTTATAAATTTACGCCGTTTACTATGCAGCGTAAATAACATGTTAACTTTATTCTATGGGTTGGTACGATTATGGGGATACCAAATATGTAGAGGTTTTATATGTTTTTTCTACGTTTGCACAATAAAAACCCTTTTAGAAAGAAATTACTTGTTTTCGCATCGCCGCGTTCCAAGAGCCGTAACGTTTTTATTTTTCCGTCGATGTGGCCGTACGTGGGCTTGATATTTGCGGGACAATGTGTAGTTTTCATTAGTACTATTTTGGGGTACATAGGACTTCTAGATTAACTTTTATTTTATTTTTTATGGGGGGAATGGGAGGAGAGAGAATTTTGCCGTTGTTTTTTGCGTTTTCTTTGGACGCCGTTCATCCGGCGGTTTAATTGTGTTCATTTTATTGGTCAAGTTGTTACGATCGCTGGGATACCATATATGTGTATGTGTGATTTGTTTTGACAGTTTTACTAAATAAAACCACTTTTTGGGTCAAAAAAGTAGTTTTATTTGACTTCGACTAATATTTTTTTTTTTTTTTC
The DNA here is from genome assembly GCF_050947455.1 of Rhinoderma darwinii. Classification (NCBI taxonomy): domain Eukaryota; kingdom Metazoa; phylum Chordata; class Amphibia; order Anura; family Rhinodermatidae; genus Rhinoderma; species Rhinoderma darwinii. The sequence goes on along the minus strand of NC_134691.1, from coordinate 260,329,259 downwards.
ACGAACTTTAAAGTCCCATCCGCATATATAATGCTTTGGTATACTTAGTATACCGAAGCATTATTGCCTGTCAGTGTAAAACTGACAGGCAACCTATTAGGTCATGCCTCTGGCATCGCCTAACAGGCAGATGCTGAAGACAGACCTGGGGGTCTTTGTTAGACCCCCAGCTGTCATGGAAACCCGACGGCGACCCGCGATTTGTTTGCGGGGGCGCCGATCGGGTGACAGAGGGAGCTCCCCCCTCTGTCAAACACATTAAATGCCGCTGTCACTATTGACAGCGGCATTTAATGGGTTAAACTGCCGGAATCGGAGCGCGCTTCGATTCCGGCAGTTGCAGCAGGAGCCAGGCTGTGTATAACAGCCGTGCTCCTGCCGCTGATCGCGTGGGTACACTGGCAGTACCCGCGCGATCATAGGCGGATATATCCGTCCTTCGGCGTTAAGGAGTTAAGAGTCGCCTAAGTAACCAACTAGACCAGTTGTTTCATTTTCAAACGTGTACTACACAAGTGAGAACTGGAACCGGATTCTTAAATGGGCAACTAACACTGTCTGCATTAGACCCCCATTGTATAAAAAATAAATAAAACCGCGATTTCAAATTCGACAATCCGTCTTAGTGGATACAATTCTGTCCATGTTCATATGATGGACACACAGATGCACGGATTGTTATAGTTAGGCTATGTTCACACCTGGGTTGGGGCTTTCTGTTCCATCAGAGGAGCAGAAAAGGAGAAAACCAGAAGCAAAGATTCCTTTGCACCACAGAAACCACTGGCGGCCGACGGAACCCATTTGATATCAGTATGTGCGTGGTTTTACTGGAAACAAATAGCGCAGCATGCTGCGCTATTGTTTCTTGTAATCTCCGCCGTATCGTCCAACGCAGATGTGAACAGAGCCTTACAGTATATGTATTAGAGCTGTCTTGTAATGGACTGTGCTCACCTGTGCTGTCCATCACATGACCATGGACAGAATTTTATGCAGCGTTCGGAAACAATGAATGTACCGGCTAAATAACAAGCAGAGATGATTGCCATAATATGAACAGATTTGTAAAACGTCTGGAAACCAAGCTTAAAACGTATGTAACAAAACAAGGCAACTTCGCAAACAATAGATAAAACAATAATTTGATAAAACAATAGTACACATTATGTAATTTTACAAAACAACTCTTAGGGTATGTTCACAAGACCAAGTTTCAGACGTAATTATGTAATTTTACGCCCCGAATTCTGTCTGAAAAAACAGCTCCATTACGCCGACAAACATCTGCCCATTACTTTCAATGGGTTTTATGATTACTGTGTCAACGACCTGTCATTTTATGCGTCGCTGTCAAAAGACTGCACGTAAAAAAGACGGCTCGCCAAAAGAAGTGCAGGACACTTCTTGGGACGTAATTAGAGCAGTTTTTCATTGACGCCATTGAAAAAACAGCTCCAATTACGTCCGTAATGGACGCCGCTAAAAACACGAGTACGAGCAATTACGTCTGAAATTCAGGAGTTGTTTTCGCCTGAAAACAGCTCCGTAATTTCAGACGTATTTTGCGCTGTCGTGTCAACATACCCTTAGGCTCTGTGTTTCAGTTTATAATAAAAACCAGGACGCAGAGCAGGATCCATCGCATGACTGATATCACCCGCACCCAATAAACCTCATTTACTTATGCAGCGCTATTATCCTCATCAAATATGATGGAATCTGTGACAAACGCTCTGAATTGAGCCACCGACCAAGATGTGAACAAAGCCTTAGTCATTTTAGACCACCTTTCATAACCCCATAGCATAAAATAACAAATATTTCCTACATGTACAACACTCCTTCACCAATATAATGCAAGGCCAAAACAAAGCATATATGCACATGTGAAACTCAGAGAACATGAGAATTGGCGCACACATCTTTAAAGAGAACCTTTCACCTGCCCATACATGTGCAGCTGAGTGCACCATGTGATAGGCAGGGCTGCACAAACCTTGGGTCACTTTACTTTTTTTCTACCCTCCCCCGTTCTTTAGATATCGGTGCCGTTATATTTGGCGGGATGAATAGAGGAGAGCGCGCGCAACTCCGTCACCACCAGAAGAGGAGAAGGTGAATTCTTCTGTTCCATGGTGGCGGGCGTATCGTCAGCAGCGGCGTCTGACCTGTGCGCGCCGCATGCAGGCACGCACTCTCACTCACCAGCTCTCGGAAGACAAGGACGGCAAGACTGATCTCTCGCAAGAGCTCACACGGTCTTGTCGACATTGTCTGCTGAGAGCTGAAAAGCGAGAGCGCGCGCGCGCATGGCCCCGACGCCACTGCTGACTATACTCCTGCCGCCACGGTACAGAAGAATTCACAATCTTCTTCTCTTCTGTTCCGTGGTGGCGGTGGAGCTGCGCGCGTGCGCACACGCTCTCCTCTCTCCAGCTCTTGCTGTGACACTGTCCGTAGCGGATTGGACAGTGTCACAGCAATGCTACACGCCCACTTGCTAATTACACAGCCCATTGACAGTTCATGATTTAAATATCAGGCACCAAATATAAAACGGCACCGATATCTAAATAACGGAGGAGGATAGGAAAAAAATGTAAAGTGCCCCAGGATTGGTTCAGCCCTGCCTATCACATGGTGCGCTCAGCTGCATATGTATGGGCAGGTGAAAGGTTTTCTTTAATATCCATGGACATTGCCTCAGATTGTATCAACTCCTGTTCTGCTGTATAATGATGCAGCAAGAATTTTCCAGCAACGTTGCCTTACCATATGGTTTAAGTATGAATATCCTCTTTATAACTCCTGTGAAAACACTGAAAAGAAGTTTACCCAGACGACTGTATGCTCCATAAATTACAAGCCTTCATAAAGCTGGAAAGTTTGGCGTTCCGTCCATCTCTTGAGATACAGGACAATACATTCAGGTTAAACATTAGGATCGGTGTAAGGATACGTGTAGAGTTCCATGTATCTGGATTTTGCCATACTCTGTCGAGTGTAAACTTGTTGGATGCCGGCCCGCAGGTCATCCCAGATCTGGTCCAAGCCAATCTGTTTAAGTCCATGAGGATTTTGACTTCTGTTGGATGACATTTTCACCTTTTGTTTTTTTGTGTCGTGCCCAGTTTAAAGTCCTTTAGTGCAAAAACGTCTTAATGTGAACTAATTAATCCTCCATAAGATGTCAAAATGATGGCACATTCCAAACTATTAGAAGATACCTTGGGGTTACAAATGGTCTCTGTCAGAAAACCTGAAAACGACACAAAGAGGAAAGATTAGACATTTGTGGTTGCAGCGATGTTTGTCAAAAACCTATATTGTATGACGTCAGAACACACGAACAACAAGACTGAAGTTGGGGAATTCTTTCCCATACATTCTTCCATGGGGAGCCTCCTCACGATTCCAGCACTGTAAAAAAATATATATTTTTATCTCCAACACCCACCCCCCCCCCATATCCCGCTACAGCCCCCGCTCCATTTGGCACCTAATAATAATTTTTTGCAGTGCTGTAACGCTGTCCAATCAGAGCAGACAACCTCACAGCGACGCAGGAAACCCAGTCTGATTGGACAGCGTCACATCGATGCAGGATGCAACGCCTACTGAGTAGAGGTGAGGTCTCCTGCTGTCACTTTACTCAAAATTATCATATTTGGTGCCAAACTATAAAAAAAAAAATATAAAACTTTTTTTTACAGCGCTGGAATCGAGAGGAGGTGGGGAATAAGAGGAGGAATGTGGTTTAAAAAAAAAAAAAAACCTATGAGAGGTCCTCTTGAATACGACTAAATTAACTTAATACAACTCAATTGATATTTATCTTCTGTCAACCAAATAACCTTCTTAGTACATGCTGTTCCTCTGTTATTACTCCTGGAAATGTATGAATATATTGATAACTGGGTGTTACCATTCCTCATGTCAATAAGGTGTGTCCTTTCTAGAATAATAGAGGAGGGACCAGACATTGCAGTTTTAATGCCGCATTTTGACACAATTGAGAAAATGATGGCGAATCTTTCATCGGAGCGATACATGTGCACACCACAACCGGATCATCAGCCATAGGAGTGTCAAATTGTGTCAGGGAATGCTAACAGAGTTTTTGAAATATACATACATTTCCAGAAAGAGTAACAAAGTAATGAGAGGATGCTCCGGCATGGTAACTTCATAAGAAATACAAGTATTTACTAAAACAGAATCAGAAGCAGACAGGTCCTCTTTAACTTTAAGGGGGAGTTCACACTGAGTTTTTTTACAAGTTTTTTGACGCTGAAACCCCGTGTAAAAAAATGGCCGAAAATGCCTCCCATTGATTTCAATGGGAGGCGGAGGAGTTTTTTTTCACGCGAGCGGAAAAACCGGCTCGCAGGAAAAAGGGACATGTCCTATCTTTGGGCATTTAGGCCTCTGACCTCCCATTGACATCAATGGAGGCAGAGAAAGCGTATTTCGCTGCGTATAATGCCCGCGGCGCTCAATGGTCGCAGGCGAAAAACGCCGCGAAAATCGGCGTGCAGGCAAAAGGAAAGTCTGCCTCAAAATTCCAAACAGGATTTTGAGGCAGATTTTCCACCTGCAAAAAACTCAGTGTGAACCCAGTATAAGGCTATGTTCACACGGAGTATTTTGGGGGAGGAATATCTGCCTCAAAATTCCGTTTGGAACTTTGAGGCAGATATTCCTCTCCCTGCACGCCGATTTTCGCAGCAATTATCGCGCCGTTTTTCGCCCGCGGCCATTGAGCGCCGCGGGCATAAAACAGCGAGATATACGCTTTCTCCTGCCTCCCATTGAAGTCAATGGGAGGTCAGAGGCGGAAGCGCCCGAAGATAGGGCATGTCGCTTCTTTTTCCGCGAGGCAGTTTTACTGCTCGCGGGAAAAAGACGCCGACGCCTCCCATTGAAATCAATGGGAGGCGTTCTCGGGCCGTTTCTGCCGAGTTTTGCGACGCGGTTTCCGCGTCAAAAAACTCGGCAAAAGACCCCGTGTGAACATAGCCTAAAGAGGTGCTGTCACTAGTTTAGTAATGCCCCATCTCCTAGCTAATCTAATAGGCGATGTCCCATTAATAATGCTAGTGAAAACTGGGTCAAAAACGTTTATTTTAAAAGTTATAAGCTTTATTCTAAATATGTCAATAAACCTTTGTTAGACAAGTGGGTGTCACAGCCTCTGACCTGTCCTATCAGCATCAAGCTGCTTCACACAGTATGAGAGACTGGAGGGAAGGGGGATCACTTCAAACAGCCATATCTCGGGCTGTGGACCACCTAGAACGATGGGATGAGAATCTAATCTTTCATATGACACAAGGATCGCTAGCTATGACACAACCGGAAATACCGCCAGTTGAATACACAGTCGGGAATGGAAGCAGTGCACTATATGATCGGGATGTGTTGCTGGGCAGGGAAGGGGGAGAAGCTGATTGGACAATGTCATACAGAAAATATTACACCGTCCAGAGTGAAAAGAAAGTGTCACCTCCTATTAGGCTATTAGAGCCACATTAGCATATTTAGAAAATGCTCAACGTTGGAAATAAACATTTTTGAAAATAAATCACACTGTAGTTATCAGCATCTTAGTGTACATTAGATTAGTTAGGAGATGGGGAATTAATAAACTAGTGACAGATCCTCTAACAAAGTTTGAGGGGTCCTTATAAATGAACATCTACCAGAAAAAAACCCCCCCCCCAAAAAAAAAAAAAAAACTACCTTGTGCCTTTGTATAAGATGAACACTTTAAAAAGCACTGGAGGTGAAAAGACAGCTGAACCCTTAACCCCTTCAGGACCAAGCTCATTTTTTCAAATCTGACGTGTCACTTTAGGTGGTAATAACTTTGGAATGCTTTTACCTACCCAAGCGATTATGATTGTTTTCTTGTGACATATTGTACTTTGTTGGTGGAAAAATGGTCGATAAATTCATTGCTTATTTGTGAACAACACCAAAATGTAGAGAAAATGTGAAGAAATTATGATTTTTCTAATTTTAAATGTATCTGCTTGCAAAACAGATAGTAATACCACACAAAATAGTTACTAGTTAACATTTACCATATGTCTACTTTATGTTTGTATTGTTTTTTGAACATCCTTTTATTTTTCTAGGACGTTACAAGGCTTAGAACTGTTACACTTTGTTAACTCTGTTAAATTTGATACAACGCATCGGCTAATTTGGCCGATGGACTCATAACATCTTCTGTATGATATACGAGATTTTATACTGCCATTTATGTGTTTCATTTTACTGACGGAATGTATTGCTTCACTTAAATTTCCTTTTATTTTGAAAACCAATAAAATGTTTAAAAAAAAAAAAAAAAACACCCCATTTTGAAAACTGCACACCTCAAAGTATTCAAAACAGCATTCAGAAAGCATTTTAACCCTTTAGGCGTTTTACAGGAATTGAAGCAAAGTAGAGAGTAAATGTACAAATTTAATTTTTTTTGCCAAAATTCGTTTGTAATACATTTTTTTCTGTAACACAGAAGGTTTTACCTGAGAAAGTAGCATTTTGACCGCACAGGTTTTTTGGTGAACTTATTGGAGTTAGTCTGTGAAGATTAAAATCTACTTTATTTTATAAAAACAACCAAAACATAGAATTTTCTAATTTTTTTAAGGAATAGAGGTGAAAAAGGACCTCAACATTTGTAAAGCAATTTCTCCTGATTATGGCAATACCCCATATGTGGTAATAAACTGCTGTTTGGGCACACGGCCGGGCTCAGAAGGGAAGGAGTGCCATTTGGATTTTGCAGCTCAGATTTTGCTGAATTGGTTTCTGGGGGCCATATTGCATTTGAAGACTATACCCCTCAAAGAATTAAATTAGAGGTGTAGTGAGCATTTTGATCCCTCAGGTGTTTTATAGATTTTATTAGAATTGGGCCGTCAAAATGAAAAAAAAAAAATTTTTTTTTACAACAACATCTAGATTTAGCTCCTAAATTTTCATTTCCACAAGGAATACAGGAGAAAAGGCACCCCCAAAATGTTACACAATTTCTCCTGAGTAGGGAAGTGCCCCATATGTGGTTGTAAACTGCTATTTGGGCACACGGCAACGGTCTAAAAGGGAAAAAGCGGAATTTAGTTTTTGGAGTGGAGATTTTACAAAATTGATTTTTAGTGCCATGTTGCATTGCATTGAGGTACCAGTACAGTGAAAACCTCTGAGAAGTGACCCCCATTTAGGAAACTACACCCATCAAGGAATTTATGTAGAAGTGTAGTGAGCATTTTGACCACAAACCATTTGCAGAAATTAGTACACCGTAGATGTTGCCGATTGAAAATTGCCATTATCCAGATATGCTATTTCGGTGCTCAATGTGTTGTGCCCAGCTTGTACCACTGGGGAGACACCCCATAAATTGTTAAGCGGTTCTCTAGAGTACAGTAATACCACATATGTGGTCATAAACTGCTGTTTAGGCAGACTCCCAGGCCCATAAGGATCGCCATTTGGCTTTTGGAGCGCAGATTTTGCTCGGTAGTAGTATTGTTTAGTGTTTTACTGGCGTTTGTTTATAATGTGGGGACATATGCAAGCGGTGCGCAGCACTTCAGGGTATATGCAAGCGGTGCGCAGCACTTCAGGGTATATGTAATCTGTGAGGAGTACATCAGGGTATATGTAAGCTGTGAGGAGTACATCAGGGTACAGTGAAGGAAATAAGTATTTGATCCCTTGCTGATTTTGTAAGTTTGCCCACTGTCATAGACATGAACAGTCTAGAATTTTTAGGATAGGTTAATTTTACCAGTGAGAGATAGATTATATAAAAAAAAACAGAAAATCACATTGTCAAAATTATATATATTTGCATTGTGCACAGAGAAATAAGTATTTGATCCCCTACCAACCATTAAGAGTTCAGCCTCCTCCAGACCAGTTACACGCTCCAAATCAACTTGGTGCCTGCATTAAAGACAGCTGTCTTACATGGTCACCTGTATAAAAGACTCCTGTCCACAGACTCAATTAATCAGTCTGAGTCTAACCTCTACAACATGGGCAAGACCAAAGAGCTTTCTAAGGATGTCAGGGACAAGATCATAGACCTGCACAAGGCTGGAATGGGCTACAAAACCATAAGTAAGACGCTGGGTGAGAAGGAGACAACTGTTGGTGCAATAGTAAGAAAATGGAAGACATACAAAATGACTGTCAATCGACATCGATCTGGGGCTCCATGCAAAATCTCACCTCGTGGGGTATCCTTGATCCTGAGGAAGGTGAGAGCTCAGCCGAAAACTACACGGGGGGAACTTGTTAATGATCTCAAGGCAGCTGGGACCACAGTCACCAAGAAAACCATTGGTAACACATTACGCCGTAATGGATTAAAATCCTGCAGTGCCCGCAAGGTCCCCCTGCTCAAGAAGGCACATGTACAGGCCCGTCTGAAGTTTGCAAATGAACATCTGGATGATTCTGAGAGTGATTGGGAGAAGGTGCTGTGGTCAGATGAGACTAAAATTGAGCTCTTTGGCATTAACTCAACTCGCCGTGTTTGGAGGAAGAGAAATGCTGCCTATATATATATATGTAATCTGTGCGGAGTACATCAGGGCATACGTAATCTGTGCGGAGTACATCAGGGCATACGTAATCTGTGCGGAGTACATCAGGGCATACGTAATCTGTGCGGAGTACATCAGGGCATACGTAATCTGTGCGGAGTACATCAGGGCATACGTAATCTGTGCGGAGTACATCAGGGCATACGTAATCTGTGCGGAGTACATCAGGGCATACGTAATCTGTGCGGAGTACATCAGGGCATACGTAATCTGTGCGGAGTACATCAGGGCATACGTAATCTGTGCGGAGTACATCAGGGCATACGTAATCTGTGCGGAGTACATCAGGGCATACGTAATCTGTGCGGAGTACATCAGGGCATACGTAATCTGTGCAGAGTACATCAGGGCATACGTAATCTGTGCAGAGTACATCAGGGCATACGTAATCTGTGCAGAGTACATCAGGGCATACGTAATCTGTGCGGAGTACATCAGGGCATACGTAATCTGTGCAGAGTACATCAGGGCATACGTAATCTGTGCAGAGTACATCAGGGCATACGTAATCTGTGCAGAGTACATCAGGGCATACGTAATCTGTGCAGAGTACATCAGGGCATACGTAATCTGTGCAGAGTACATCAGGGCATACGTAATCTGTGCAGAGTACATCAGGGCATACGTAATCTGTGCAGAGTACATCAGGGCATACGTAATCTGTGCAGAGTACATCAGGGCATACGTAATCTGTGCAGAGTACATCAGGGCATACGTAATCTGTGCAGAGTACATCAGGGCATACGTAATCTGTGCAGAGTACATCAGGGCATACGTAATCTGTGCAGAGTACATCAGGGCATACGTAATCTGTGCAGAGTACATCAGGGCATACGTAATCTGTGCAGAGTACATCAGGGCATACGTAATCTGTGCAGAGTACATCAGGGCATACGTAATCTGTGCAGAGTACATCAGGGCATACGTAATCTGTGCAGAGTACATCAGGGCATACGTAATCTGTGCAGAGTACATCAGGGCATACGTAATCTGTGCAGAGTACATCAGGGCATACGTAATCTGTGCAGAGTACATCAGGGCATACGTAATCTGTGCAGAGTACATCAGGGCATACGTAATCTGTGCAGAGTACATCAGGGCATACGTAATCTGTGCAGAGTACATCAGGGCATACGTAATCTGTGCAGAGTACATCAGGGCATACGTAATCTGTGCAGAGTACATCAGGGCATACGTAATCTGTGCAGAGTACATCAGGGCATACGTAATCTGTGCAGAGTACATCAGGGCATACGTAATCTGTGCAGAGTACATCAGGGCATACGTAATCTGTGCAGAGTACATCAGGGCATACGTAATCTGTGCAGAGTACATCAGGGCATACGTAATCTGTGCAGAGTACATCAGGGCATACGTAATCTGTGCAGAGTACATCAGGGCATACGTAATCTGTGCAGAGTACATCAGGGCATACGTAATCTGTGCAGAGTACATCAGGGCATACGTAATCTGTGCAGAGTACATCAGGGCATACGTAATCTGTGCAGAGTACATCAGGGCATACGTAATCTGTGCAGAGTACATCAGGGCATACGTAATCTGTGCAGAGTACATCAGGGCATACGTAATCTGTGCAGAGTACATCAGGGCATACGTAATCTGTGCAGAGTACATCAGGGCATACGTAATCTGTGCAGAGTACATCAGGGCATACGTAATCTGTGCAGAGTACATCAGGGCATACGTAATCTGTGCAGAGTACATCAGGGCATACGTAATCTGTGCAGAGTACATCAGGGCATACGTAATCTGTGCAGAGTACATCAGGGCATACGTAATCTGTGCAGAGTACATCAGGGCATACGTAATCTGTGCAGAGTACATCAGGGCATACGTAATCTGTGCAGAGTACATCAGGGCATACGTAATCTGTGCAGAGTACATCAGGGCATACGTAATCTGTGCAGAGTACATCAGGGCATACGTAATCTGTGCAGAGTACATCAGGGCATACGTAATCTGTGCAGAGTACATCAGGGCATACGTAATCTGTGCAGAGTACATCAGGGCATACGTAATCTGTGCAGAGTACATCAGGGCATACGTAATCTGTGCAGAGTACATCAGGGCATACGTAATCTGTGCAGAGTACATCAGGGCATACGTAATCTGTGCAGAGTACATCAGGGCATACGTAATCTGTGCAGAGTACATCAGGGCATACGTAATCTGTGCAGAGTACATCAGGGCATACGTAATCTGTGCAGAGTACATCAGGGCATACGTAATCTGTGCAGAGTACATCAGGGCATACGTAATCTGTGCAGAGTACATCAGGGCATACGTAATCTGTGCAGAGTACATCAGGGCATACGTAATCTGTGCAGAGTACATCAGGGCATACGTAATCTGTGCAGAGTACATCAGGGCATACGTAATCTGTGCAGAGTACATCAGGGCATACGTAATCTGTGCCGAGTACATCAGGGCATATGTAATCTGTGCCGAGTACATCAGGGCATATGTAATCTGTGCCGAGTACATCAGGGCATATGTAATCTGTGCCGAGTACATCAGGGCATATGTAATCTGTGCCGAGTACATCAGGGCATATGTAATCTGTGCCGAGTACATCAGGGCATATGTAATCTGTGCCGAGTACATCAGGGCATATGTAATCTGTGCCGAGTACATCAGGGCATATGTAATCTGTGCCGAGTACATCAGGGCATATGTAATCTGTGCCGAGTACATCAGGGCATATGTAATCTGTGCCGAGTACATCAGGGCATATGTAATCTGTGCCGAGTACATCAGGGCATATGTAATCTGTGCCGAGTACATCAGGGCATATGTAATCTGTGCCGAGTACATCAGGGCATATGTAATCTGTGCCGAGTACATCAGGGCATATGTAATCTGTGCCGAGTACATCAGGGCATATGTAATCTGTGCCGAGTACATCAGGGCATATGTAATCTGTGCCGAGTACATCAGGGCATATGTAATCTGTGCCGAGTACATCAGGGCATATGTAATCTGTGCAGAGTACATCAGGGCATATGTAATCTGTGCAGAGTACATCAGGGCATATGTAATCTGTGCAGAGTACATCAGGGCATATGTAATCTGTGCAGAGTACATCAGGGCATATGTAATCTGTGCAGAGTACATCAGGGCATATGTAATCTGTGCAGAGTACATCAGGGCATATGTAATCTGTGCAGAGTACATCAGGGCATATGTAATCTGTGCAGAGTACATCAGGGCATATGTAATCTGTGCAGAGTACATCAGGGCATATGTAATCTGTGCAGAGTACATCAGGGCATATGTAATCTGTGCAGAGTACATCAGGGCATATGTAATCTGTGCAGAGTACATCAGGGCATATGTAATCTGTGCAGAGTACATCAGGGCATATGTAATCTGTGCAGAGTACATCAGGGCATATGTAATCTGTGCAGAGTACATCAGGGCATATGTAATCTGTGCAGAGTACATCAGGGCATATGTAATCTGTGCAGAGTACATCAGGGCATATGTAATCTGTGCAGAGTACATCAGGGCATATGTAATCTGTGCAGAGTACATCAGGGCATATGTAATCTGTGCAGAGTACATCAGGGCATATGTAATCTGTGCAGAGTACATCAGGGCATATGTAATCTGTGCAGAGTACATCAGGGCATATGTAATCTGTGCAGAGTACATCAGGGCATATGTAATCTGTGCAGAGTACATCAGGGCATATGTAATCTGTGCAGAGTACATCAGGGCATATGTAATCTGTGCAGAGTACATCAGGGCATATGTAATCTGTGCAGAGTACATCAGGGCATATGTAATCTGTGCAGAGTACATCAGGGCATATGTAATCTGTGCAGAGTACATCAGGGCATATGTAATCTGTGCAGAGTACATCAGGGCATATGTAATCTGTGCAGAGTACATCAGGGCATATGTAATCTGTGCAGAGTACATCAGGGCATATGTAATCTGTGCAGAGTACATCAGGGCATATGTAATCTGTGCAGAGTACATCAGGGCATATGTAATCTGTGCAGAGTACATCAGGGCATATGTAATCTGTGCAGAGTACATCAGGGCATATGTAATCTGTGCAGAGTACATCAGGGCATATGTAATCTGTGCAGAGTACATCAGGGCATATGTAATCTGTGCAGAGTACATCAGGGCATATGTAATCTGTGCAGAGTACATCAGGGCATATGTAATCTGTGCAGAGTACATCAGGGCATATGTAATCTGTGCAGAGTACATCAGGGCATATGTAATCTGTGCAGAGTACATCAGGGCATATGTAATCTGTGCAGAGTACATCAGGGCATATGTAATCTGTGCAGAGTACATCAGGGCATATGTAATCTGTGCAGAGTACATCAGGGCATATGTAATCTGTGCAGAGTACATCAGGGCATATGTAATCTGTGCAGAGTACATCAGGGCATATGTAATCTGTGCAGAGTACATCAGGGCATATGTAATCTGTGCAGAGTACATCAGGGCATATGTAATCTGTGCAGAGTACATCAGGGCATATGTAATCTGTGCAGAGTACATCAGGGCATATGTAATCTGTGCAGAGTACATCAGGGCATATGTAATCTGTGCAGAGTACATCAGGGCATATGTAATCTGTGCAGAGTACATCAGGGCATATGTAATCTGTGCAGAGTACATCAGGGCATATGTAATCTGTGCAGAGTACATCAGGGCAAATGTAATCTGTGCAGAGTACATCAGGGCAAATGTAATCTGTGCAGAGTACATCAGGGCAAATGTAATCTGTGCAGAGTACATCAGGGCAAATGTAATCTGTGCAGAGTACATCAGGGCAAATGTAATCTGTGCAGAGTACATCAGGGCAAATGTAATCTGTGCAGAGTACATCAGGGTAAATGTAATCTGGGCAGAGTACATCAGGGCAAATGTAATCTGAGCGGAGTACATCAGGGCATATGTATGCTGGGCGGAGTACATCAGGGCATATGTAAGCTGGGCGGAGTACATCAGGGCAAATGTAATCTGTGCAGAGTACATCAGGGCAAATGTAATCTGTGCAGAGTACATCAGGGTAAATGTAATCTGGGCAGAGTACATCAGGGCAAATGTAATCTGGGCAGAGTACATCAGGGCATATGTATGCTGGGCGGAGTACATCAGGGCATATGTAAGCTGGGCGGAGTACATCAGGGTATATGTATGCTGGGCGGAGTACATCAGGGTATATGTATGCTGGGCGGAGTACATCAGGGCATATGTAAGCTGTGCGGAGTACATCAGGGTATATGTATGCTGGGCGGAGTACATCAGGGTATATGTAAGCTGTGCGGAGTACATCAGGGTATATGTATGCTGGGCGGAGTACATCAGGGTATATGTATGCTGGGCGGAGTACATCAGGGCATATGTAAGCTGGGCGGAGTACATCAGGGTATATGTAAACTGGGCGGAGTACATCAGGGTAAATGTAATCTGTGCGGAGTACATCAGAGTAAATGTAAACTAGGTGGAGTACATCACGGCATAGTAGGATGATGTAATAATGGGGTAAATGCACAAAAATTATTATCCATGGATAGTGACGTAGGTTTTGAACCAATCCTTTATGCACAGACCAGATTATTGGGGGCAGGAGTCACACTTCTAAAGGGTGTCTGTGGTATTGTACAAAATATCCGCACTCCAGCATTGCCTAATCTTTGACTTCTTCACTAGGCCCATATGTAGAACAGACCCCAAAATGTTAGTTTCGACTGCATTTACAGGGTCTATCAGTGGGGGCTGCAAATGATGACGTGGGGTTTTAGGTGAAAAACTGCTGCAATTATAAATTAGTCTGGGCCGTCGTTTTGCATTATTGCCTTGCGAGAGTCATAACTTTTTATTTTTCAGTTGACGAACTGCTTGATTTTCATGGGACGAGCTGTAGTTTTGATCAGTTTTTATAAAAAATTTTGGGAGGTGAGAACAAAAAACAGAAATTCTCACTGTTTTTTATACATTTTTAACGGCGTTCTCTGTGCAGTATAAACATGTTTACTTTATTCTGCGTTTTGATACGATTACGGCAATACCAAATTTATATCGTTTTTATGTTATACTACTTTACACAATAAAAACACTTTTTTCTAAATAAAATAATGTTTTAGTGTCACCATATCCCGAGAGCCATAACTTTTTAATTTTTTTGTCGACGGAGCTGCGTGAGTTGCATGACAAACTGTAGTTTTTATTGGTACCATGTTGGGGTACGTGCGACTTTTTGATCACTTTTTATTAAAAAATTTTGGAAACAACGTGACCAAAAAAGGAAACTTGCCCATTGTTTTGTTTTTATTTTTTTATGGTGTTCACCGTGCGGGATAAATAATATATTTTTATAGGTCAGGCCGATACGAATGCGATTTATTTAAAATATTTTTTTTTTTTTTTACACATACTAGGGGACTGATCCCCTGTACAACCCACTGCCTTACTTATGTCATTTTACAACTGACAGTTAAGCCTATTATGTCCTGCCTTGGGCAGGACCTAATAGGCTCACGTACCTGGCAACCAGGAAGCCATTGCTAGGCTTCCTGGTTGCCGTAGCAACCATCAACACCTCGCAATTTTTCATGGGGGGCCAACAGGGTACAGAGGGAGCCCCCTCCGTCTGTGTAAAGCACTTGAATGCAGCGGTCGCTATTGACAGCGCCATTTAAGGGGTTAGACGGCGGCGATCGGAGGGAACTGATCGCTGCCGTTGCAGTGGGATGTTGGCTGTATATTAAAGTCGACACCCGCTGAAGATAAAGCGCGCACAGCTCCTGTGCTTGCTTCATCCTCAGGGCATTACTGTACACCCATTCGCGGGAACGCACTGCTAAAAAAGGCGTACAGTAACGCTTATTTGCGGGAAGGGATTAAACACATGAAGGTACTTATTTTTACATAAAAAAAATTAACCTGTTAATGGGAGTGTTACTATGATTTCTAAGTGCAAAACCCTCGAAGACCATGTTCGCACAGAGTATGTTACAGGCTGAAAATTACAAGGCCGATTTAAAGAAAACAGTCCCTGATATACTAATGTATTTTCAAAGCGTTTTTCAAGTGTATTTTAAGCATATTTTGACACATTTCGTTTACTTTTTTTCAATTGGAAGGAATTCAAATGGGAATAATGAGCTCTTAAAAACGCTTCAAGAAGCGACACGCCACTTCGGCTTTACAAAGCATTTTTTTATGCTTCGTTTTTCAATAAAAAAAATATGCCTCGTATGAACACCACAGAATTTTTCCTATTTAAATCAATAGGATGGCGTTTTACAGGGGTATATTTTCAACTGTATTATGACGCATAGTACGAGTTCTATGAGGCTATTTGGCATGTAATTTTACGCGCCAAATGACACTTGAAAAAAAAAAATGCTGCGTGAACATAACCATAGCAACAAAATTCATATAACGCTAAGTGGCTTTCAGAGGTTTAGACCATCGTTTCACAATCAGGGCTCTGTGGATCCCCGGGTTTCCTTGTAACCTAGTTAGGGGGATGAAGTACAATTGGTCCTAGAAGAGCAACTGTCAATTATACAGCAGGTAAGGGATAGCTGTAGGGGTTCCCTAGTAGGGGAAATAAAAAGTGTGCAAGGGGTCCCCGTGGTAGAGCAATTAGGAATTATTTATTTAACCCGTCACCCGTGATCAACGTTACACTGTTAGGGCTTATTCAGACGAACGTGATATACGTCCGTGCAACGCGCGTGGTTTTCATGCACCTCGCACGGACCTATATTAGTCTATGGGGCCGTGCAGACAGTCCGTGATTTTCACACAGCATGTGTCCGCTGCGTAAAACTCTCGACACGTCCTATATTTGTGCGTATATCGCGCATCACACACCCATTAAAGTCAATGGGTGTGTGAAAATCACGCGCACCACACGGAAGCACTTCCATGTGAAGCGCGCGATTCGTGCAACAGCAGTAAAAACTATAAATGTAAACAGAAAAGCACCACGTGCTTTTCTGTTTACAAACAGAGTGTCATAATGATGGCGGCTGTGCGAGCTGTTATGTACCTTTTGCGCGCGCAAAATGTTGCGTTTTCCGCGAGCGCAAAACGCACACGCTCGTGTGAATCCGGCCTCAGGGTATGTTCACAGGCAGAGTCGAAAACGTCTCAAAATACGGAGCGGTTTCCAAGAGAAAACAGCTCCTGATTTTCAGTCATTTTTTGTGACACTCGCGATTTTCACGGCCGTTTTTGGAGCTTTCTTCAATAGAGTCTATGGAAAATGGCTCCAAAAACGTCCCAAGAAGTGTCCTGCACTTTTTCTCGCCCGCTTTTTTTTTACGCGTAAAAAAACGCCGCGAAAAACGCTCCGTCGAAACAGAACACTGGTTTCCCATTGAAATCAATGGGCAGATGTTTGGAGGCGTTCTGCTTCAGATTTTTCGGCTGTTTTTTGGGCGTTTACAGACCGAAAATAGTCCGTGTGAACATACCCTAAGAGCAACATGACAAAAAGCATCACATTGCTCCAACTTCAACACTATTACACAACAAATGTATTCTGTGCAGTAGAGGAACACCAAGCAATGAGATCTCCCAACTATGAGGTACGGGACGGGTTTTATAAAATCTGTGTTCAAAAGGTGTTGACCGATTTCAGCAAATGTTACTTTTTGTATCATTAAAAGTTATAACAATTTTCCAATACACTTTCTACTTCGATTCCTCACAGTTTAAGATCTCTCTGTTGTTATTCAGTAGGAACATTCATGGTTTACTCCTAGTGGATAAACTTCTGTCCATGGCCACAGCTCTGATACACATACTGTAAATATCCCCATCCCAGCACCTGTGTGTCCATCACATGGCCAGAATTGTATCCACTAGTAGTAAACAATAAAGCTTCCTACTGAATAACATAACAGCGAGATCTTGAATACTGTGAGGAAGGAATATAGAGAGTATATCGGAAAATTTTATAACTTTAAGGCTGGGTTCACACGACCACATTAACGTCCATAATGGACAGAACGTATTTCGGCCGCAAGTCCCGGACCGAACGCAGGGAGCCGGGCTCCTAGCATCATAGTTATGAACGACGCTAGGAGTCCCTGCCTCGCTGCAGGACAACTGTCCCGTACTGTAATCATGTTTTCAGTACGGGACAGCAGTTCCACGGA
This sequence comes from Rhinoderma darwinii, assembly GCF_050947455.1. Lineage (NCBI taxonomy): Eukaryota > Metazoa > Chordata > Amphibia > Anura > Rhinodermatidae > Rhinoderma > Rhinoderma darwinii. The sequence goes on along the minus strand of NC_134691.1, from coordinate 260,311,462 downwards.
GAGGCAGGGACTCCTAGCATCGTACATAACTGATGTTAGGAGCCCGGCTCCCTGCACTGTGTTCGGTCAGGGACTTGCGGCCGAAATACATTCCGTCCCTTACAGACGTAATGTGCTCCTGTGAATCCAGCCTTAATGATACAAAAACTAACATTAAATCACCTGAATTCGGAACACCCCTTTAAAACGTCACTACATTTTAATTTTGCAGATAACAGGACGGTGACCAGCACTGTAAACCTGTTAATAGTCGGGAAGATAGAAACGGGTTGCACGCTGACATGTTAAACATCAAAGACGCATCCAGCTTGGCTCGAGACCTTTCATGATCACTCCACATGGAATACCCAAGCCTTCATATGGTGATATACCAATCCATTATTCTATATAATGAGCCTCCCGCCAGCTTCATCTGACTAATATTACATACAAGGACAACTTTAATGTCATCTATGGCAACTTAAAACGTCAAATAATCGTCCCAAAAATAAAATACAAACCAGTCAGCACAATCCCGTAATATGCCAGGTAAAGACTACAATGAGTGAAACGCTTCTACATCAAAGTGGGAAAACGGAGCGGGACTGGCAGCTCCAACAAACATGAGCACGGTACTTGATCACATCCAGAAATATTTTATGCCCCTGATGACCAAGTCTTCTAACGGCAATTATCTAAAGTGTAGCTAAACGTTCGACAAACTTCTGACATGTCATAGTGAGATGTCAGAAGTTTGGATTGCTGGTGGTCCAAGCACTGAGACCCCCACCAATCTCTAGAACAAAGCAGCTGAAGTGCTCGTGTGAGCGCTCAGCCGCTTCGTGTCTGTTCAGCTTTTTTCGGAAAACCGATGTATCGGAGTACAGGCTCATAGACTTTCTATTGAGTCCGTACACCGATACATTTATTTCCAGAAAAAGCCGGACACGAAGCGGCTGAGCGCTCACACGAGCGATCAGCTGTTTTGTTCTAGCGATTGGTGGGGGTCTCAGTGCTCGGACCCCCACCAATCCAAACTTATGACATGTCACTATGACACGTCAGAAGTTTGTCGAACGTTTAGCTACACTTTAAAGACTGATTTATGACATTTTCCACAACAGACACTTCATTGACGCTTATTCGTGGGGGTTAAGAGTTCCTATTAGTTCGTGCCATTAGACCGTGGTCAGGTCGGAATTTGATGCAGAAATACAGACACAAAAACGTACCCATATTATGCTTGAGTGAAACTGGCTTAAAAATTGTGCTCTAGAGTAGAGCTTTCCTGACGTACATGCTAAACGTAGGGCCAAAACATAGTGTGCACAAAGCCTAAGGGAAAAAATAAAAAAGTTTTAAAAATATACACCGTTCAGATAAAACGGTAAAACCACTGACATGTGAAGTGAAGAACATTAATTGCCTGGTAACAATGGCACCGGTCAAGGAGTGGGATACATTAGGCATCAAGTAAACAGTCAGTTCTTGAAGTTTATGCGCTGAGAGCAGGGAAAATGGGCAAGTGTACGGATCTGAGCGACTTTGGCAAGAGCCAAACTGTGATGGCGACTGAGTCACAGCATCTCCAAAACAGTACGAAAGTCTTGTTACTGCATTGTTCACCTGGGCAAAAGATGGCACCAGGATGTACTATAGGAAGAGGGCAAGCCAGCGGAGGCGGTGTAATGCTCTGGGCAACGTTCTGCTGAGAAACCTTGCGTTCTGCCATTCATATGGAAGTTACTTTGACACCTACCTAAACATTATTGCAGACCAAGTACACCCCTTCATAGCAACGATATTCCCTAATGGCAGTGGCTTCTTACAGCAAGATAATTCACCCTGCCACACTGCAAAACTTATTTAGCAATAGTTTAAAGGAGTTGTCCGAGATTTAATGACTGTGTTAATGCTTTGCTGATCTTGAATTCTTTGCCGGGTATAATTCAAGATCAACAAAGCGGCCAGAGCAGAGAGTGACGTCACCCGTCACGTACACCATGGCAGGATCTGGAAACGGGGCCACTTTGGAAAATGTATTACAAGCATTAACACAAAGTCATTAAATCTCAGACAACCCCTTTAAAGGGACATGACAAAGAGTTCAAGGTATTGACTTGGCCTCCAAATTCCCTGGATTGGCCCCACCTCGAAACTTACAGGACCTAAAAGATTCTGCTGCGAAATGTCTTGGGGCCAGACACCACAGGACACCTTCAGAGGTCTTGTGGAGTTCGTGTCTCAACAGGTCAGAGCTGTTTTGGTTGCACAAGGGAGACCCACAGAATATTGGGCAGGTGTGTATATATATATATATATATATATATATATATATATATATATATACACACACACACACATACATACACACACATATATATATTTATTTTTTACACACTCCTACAGAGTATTTTGAAATTCACCACTTTCCTACCTCACGTCACCAAAGCGTGCAAAAAAAAAAATGGTTTTATGTCACTGCACTCCAAGAGCCACATCTTTTCTGGGACAAGTCATATGTTTTTCCATAGAACCATTTTGGGGTACATACAAATTGATTAACTTTAAGTTTTTCTTGGGGGACGGCCACTTAGATGCTGTGGTTGCCATTGACCGTGGCATCTAAGGTGTTAAACTTCTGGGATAAGAGTAATGTCCAATCACAGCTGTATATTACAGCCAGCACCCACTGGTTATTGTGCGGGCACAGCTCCTGTGCTCGTGCCATCTACTGGACGTAATGGTACAGCCATTTGTGGGAAGGGGTAAAACCGATCCCCATTTACGGTACTGTAAATTGCTGCGAATTTTCAGTATGCGGAATCCGTCGCATGAACAATACATATAGGTTTTCTGAGATCAAACAGCACCAAATGTGCTGTTATTTAGACTAGATTAAGTGATTGTCCAAGAGATTAAACTAGTTGCAGAAAATGTTATAAAATAAAAAACAAACTTTACTCACATGTTGAATCCCTTACTACTCACATTCACACACAGCTTAAACAATGCAGAATTTGTGTGAATATCGCGCTGAGGGAAAAACCCACAAGCGTGGCAATTGACCTGCGGTGCGGATTCTGAATCTGCAGCATGTCAATTTCCCTTGTGAAAACGCTGTGGAAAAAAACTAGACGGAAATTCTGAAGCGTTTAGGATAACTAAACTTTCAGAAAACTTCTGACATGTCACCGTCACACGTCAGAAGTTTTGATCGGTGGGGGTCCGAGCACGGAGACCACCACAATCGCTAAAACGAAGCAGCAGAAGCGCTCAGGTGAGCGCTGAGACGCTTGGTTTCCGATCAGCCGAAAGCTGATGTAACCGTATACAGGCCCATAGGCTTTCAATTGAGTCCTTACACCGTTACATCGGCTTTTCGAGAAAAGCCAATCAGAAACCAAGTGGCTCAGCCGCTTCATTCTAGTGATCGGTGGGGGTCTTAATGCTCGGACATGTCAGAAGTTTTCTAAAAACTTTAAATTACCCTTTAAAGTGATTGCCCAAGATTAAAAAAAAAAAAAAAAAAGTACCACTCTTGCCCATTGGCTGTAAGTGGTATTGCAGCTTTACTAGACACGGTCCATGGATAAGAGGGACACTGTTTAAATAAAAAAAAATAAAAAAGGCTAATTTGGTTAACTGGATGGGGGATTCATATTACCATGTGGGAGTGCACAAGACACAATGAGCCATAAATACTCAGGGCTGAACTACAGTCATCTCTATTGTTTACATTCACAGCAACATTGTAATCTTAACAAATTCAACTTTTCCATGTTTTACAATATTGCAAAATGAACTAGCCAGCGTCCCTGCCACGCACTGTAACCGGGGATAGACCAGAGGCCTCTCACTACCCCAGTGATGGCATCTAGCTCTGTGCAATTGGCCACCAAATGCATGAAGGGCAGGGAGCAAATCCAGGTTGCCAGGTCAGATTTCATAGTCACCATGACAACCAGATTTTATCCAGTCCTTTTATAACTGGAGGGACACTACAAACATGCAGTGATTTTACCGCTGTCCTCTAAGGGTAAGGCCACATGGCTGTCAAATAACTTGTTATGGGGTATTCCGGTTACATGCTCACGCGCATTGCCGCTTCATTCATTCTCTATGGGAGCGCCGGAGGTAGCAGAGTGCAGTGTTCAGCATTTTCCGGAGCGGCCATAGAGAATGAATGGGGGGTAACTTGCAAAATCGTGCAGCCATAAAGGGTGTATTAATTCATGGCCGAACGATTTTGCAGATAAAGGGACGGTTTACCCGCATTAACGTGCGGCCACTAACAGGCTGATTGACAGTCGCACCGAACATGGTGCCTGCGTGGTTCTTGGTCATGTTTTTCTAACCCTGTGCAACCCCTTTGACACTACTGGCATATCCCCAGGATATGGATATGTGGTCGTTGGCAGCCTGACCACTGAAAACCCCAGCGATAACAGAAAGCACACGTCAGGTATGGTGCAACTGGGCAATTGTGTTATTTGGCCCCATTAAAGAACAATAAAAGTAAAGTCTCCTGAAGATTAGAAGTTTCTGCACTTTTGGCCTTCGTTTTCTTTGAAGGAGAGAAGATACAAAATGCATCAGTTACAAACTGTGGTATTAGAGGGGTTCTCTCATAATAATTATTTATCACCTATTCACAGGATCGGTAATAAAAGGTGTGATCGGTGGTAATCAGACTCCTGGGACCCACACTGATCCCTATGTGAATGAAGCGGTACAATGCATGCTCGGCCACCACTCCATTCACTTTCTATGAAGGTTAATAGGGATAGGGCTGAGCGATTGTGACCTAAATCACAATTGAACATGTAACCTCTATTACGATTAACTAACGACTCTTTAGGCGACACCCATTTTAGCATACCACACCCCATATTTGCATGTTACGCCATTAAAATATACATGCCGAGTCTGCTTTATACTACTGTATATAATATACCCCCTTACACTGTCCCCACACAGTATAATGCCCCCATAGTGCTACCCACACAGTATGCCACCATAACTGCCCCCCCCCCACAGTATAACACGCCATACTGCCCCCCACAGTATAATACACCCATAGTGCGTCCCCACAAAGTATAATGCCCCAATATAATACAGAAGTATGGAATATAAAATCTATCTTCGTTTTTACATATCCCAGGTTCACACAGTCACCCTGCACCTAAATCCTGTCAGAATCCACTAACATACCCTGGCAATGCATTTGAATGGGGTATTTTATACCCCATTCTCACACTGAGGAAAGTATCTGCACGGAATATTGAACACACTGCATTTTAAAATCTGTAGCATGTCCATTATTGCCACGCATACCACGTGAACCACTGCCACAAATAAAAAAACTACCCTGTAAATACTGGTGTCTCTCACTTCTGTAAACTTGTGAATTCTTTCCAGATGTTCCTTAGCTAAATCTGTTGTTGGGGAAGTTATGCCATTTTTTAGTATGCTCCAGTGAGATCTCTGCTTGCAACGATTGAATAGATACCTCCATTGATTACTTCCAGAGGATGAGAATATTCCATGGTCAGGCAACAATGACACTGGTGAATGGCTACTCACGAGAGAGCTCGGATAACTGTACTGTCTGTAGCAATGATGTCCCAATAGTGTGTGTATTATTTTATTTTGCCTTCCACTATAATGCTACAATATTAGATTTATTTATATTGTGCTCTATTATTATGTCACCATACAATGTGCGTTATCGTGTGACAATGTCACAAAAGTGCTAGTCTATATCTTGCACACTAATGAGCGGCGGCACTGAAGACCAAACATGGCGGGCGAACTGCAAAACACCCCCATGTTCTGTCTTCAATGCCTGAACCGCCGCTCATTAGTGCAGCGCCGGCCGCATCACCTCATGCTGACCGCGCGCGCACTTCCTGTCAGGAGCGGGGCAATGACTGTATTACACAGCCGCAGCCCCGCTCTATAACGGCGAAGATCAGAGAAACCTCTCGTCAATGCAGTTATTCCCCTGAATCCTGCGATCAAAGCGGACTGCAGCATTCAAGAGGAAAATGAGAAGGGGGATGCCCTTTGGATTGCGTCACAGGGAATTCCTGTGATGCGATTGAGGGACATACCATATATGGGCAGACAGCTCAGGGTCCATTGGAGGACCCCAGGGCTGTCCTACCATATTTCCTGTTAGGGCATACTTAGGTATGTCCTAACAACTGCCTGTGTACAATCAGTGCACAGACTAATGTACTGGCATATATCTGATATATGTCAGTACATTAAAGTTTAAAAATAAAAGTAAAAACAAAGTAATGTTACATTTAAAAAAAATACACGTACACCTTTTTTTACAATAAAACATTAAAATAAGTCTCAATACATAAAATATACACACATTCGGTATAGGCACGGCCGTAATAACCTGCACAACACTATTTTTGCGTCATTTATGATGTGTACGCTGTAAAAAAATAAAATAAAAACGGCTTTCTATCACTTATTGTGAGGCACGAGGTGCGATGAATTTACCCTCCATGTTCCTCACATTAATAGTAATTAACCCCATCATGTACCTTACACATTAACGCGTGACTGAGAAACATGATGGGGTTAATTACTATTAATGTGAGGCACATTCAAAATTCATCACACCTCGTGCCTCATAACAAAATATAAAAAATATATATTTTTTTTATTACTGTTGGCAAAGTATCGCTTTGGTATCGAAATCGCAATACTAAACAAAGTATCGGTATCGAAGTCCAAATTCTGGTTTTGGAAGAACCCTAAAATATATATATATACTCTGTTCTATCCAGATGATGTCACAATACAGTGTGTTTATCGGCTGTGTGTGATATCAAAATATTGTTATTTACAGGGGTTGTATATTTATATTTTGCCCTCTACTGTAATGTCACAATATTATAGGTTTATTTGCATTGTGTTCTATCATAACGTAACAATGTAGTGTGTGTGTGTGTGTGTGTGTGTGTGTGTGTGTGTGTGTGTGTGTGTACCTATTTGCTATGTTTTTCTGTGATGATGCCACAATATTGTCTACATACTATTGCTACGTTTCAGTACTAAGCCTTTTCTAGTTATAGACTGTTGTGATGTCACAAAGGTATGTGTACTCTTAGCATTTATAGGCTGTGCTTTATAGAGATGACACAATAACGTGGGTGTGTTAACATACTGACCTCTATTTTATCCCATCACAAAGTTATGTTTTTGTGTGTTCTAATATGTCACATTACAGCGTGTGACAATCACACGACCAGAACATAGTCTCATCCTCTGGCAGCAAAAAATTATATCAAGCAGAGATTTGGCAAAATGTGAGAAACGGAGACACGAAGCACCCTGGAAATCGACATAACTTTTCCTTATAAACTCTGTTTATACCCCAAATCATTTCGCTGCCAATCAGACCAATTAGAGCCTCCCTGGACGTGCTGAACCCCCGCTGATGTACGGTTACTAGGCCATCTCACATATTCCCTAATTTCCTGAACTCTGCCTGGTGTCAGATTATTGGGAACGTGTTCTGGATTAACAAGGATATTATCTGAACCAGCATTACAGTAACAGATCTCTATATAGAAACACAGAGCACGCTATTCCTAAAACAGGGGTCTTCTCTGTTATCACTATTTACCCTGTACACTATGGTAAAGATGTATGTTCTAAAGGGAATCGTTATAATAGATGCCCTACTTAGGGGTACTACTGTACCCAATATTTGAGCAGCACCTAAACTCACAATGGGGGGGGGGGGCTGTGAGTTCACCTATATGATTGGCTAAGCTGAAACATGTGACCCATCAACTGAAAGGTTTGCACTTTTAAATAAGACCACGGTCACAGGCCTCGCAGCAGGAATTTGGGGCGAGATTCAGCAGGCGGAAGCACCCACTAGTTATTAGATACTCTCATTTAATGAGTTAGGTCCAGTGACAAATTCCCTATAAATCAGGTGAAATACCCCGGACAGAAAACCTCATGTCTGGCCGATTACCCAAGGTAAGTGTCATATCTAACCTGGTAACCCATTGGCATGAAGAGAGCCCCTGAATCTAAATGAAACAGGACTAGACTTTACCAACCCGTCAATAACAAGGGTGAACACTAACGTGGTAAGACCAGGCATAGAATGACAGTCCAATTGACACATTTTGCAACATATTTGATGAAATCCGGAAGCACCAGCTCCAGACAGCGAACAAGCGCCTATGTGTGATATGGACTGTCATATCCAAGTGACACGGAAAACAAACAGAAAACGCAATTATGAACAACGGCAACGAGATGCTCACAGCGTAGACCACCACAGCAGTCATGTAATGGATCGTGTGACATCACCGGTTTAGGAATACATCGTAACAGGGCCGGTGACCATACTACGGTACTTACTACCGCTCTAGACCGCATACATCCGCCACACAGAGATCAAATCCCACCCCCGACCCTTAACCCCCGTACGTCGCCATGTTCCCCCCCCATCCCTCACCTGTCTTTCGGCGGCAGGCGCAGAGAACCCCCTGGGACTGCCCGGACTGTCAGCCGGAAGTCCCTCCCTATTCTGTAACCAGCCAGTCAGCAACCACAATACGGAATCCTAGACTTCCGCTCTGGGTGCCCGCCTTTCCTCTGTTACGAACGAATGAAAATAGAGACCAACGTCATGAAAACGACCCGGAATACAGGGGGCGTGGCTATATAAAACATCGATTACGTCCGGTTGTGGGCGTGGCTGAACAGAAATATGAAAGCCAATCAGACTTGCCAGACAACTCAACGCTATGGAAACAGCACACACTACTTGTGTTGAGCCTGCGCAGCAAACAGCTCCCCAGAACAATACCCAGCATCAGGCAATACCGGCATACCCCACGTGCAGCGCTACATCGAGCACGCATCTGACCTCACCATCGCCGCCCCATCAACAGTGGTGAGTGGACTATCCACCTAACACGTACTGGCCTGGCCCTGTACAAGGCTTTATCTATGGCAAGCAGCCCCAAAAACTGACTTCTGCAAAGTACAGGTCCAATAAGAACAGTGAACCATCTGGTAAAGAGGTGAAATGAAATGTAGCATTACATGGGGGCCTTTCTAATGAATAGAGAGGGTCCACCAGAGTAGGAACCTCTGCTCGGTATTTCCATTGCTCTGCTCCGTCATAGGAGAGCAACGAAAACACCGGACACACCGGCTCCGTTGCACCACAGTCACCACTGGCGACCAACGAAACCCATAGTCTTTATTGGGTTCTGTCAAGTTGTCCATGGCTTTACCAAAAACAATAGCGCGGCACGCTGCACTATTGTTTTCGGTAATTTCCCCTCGAACGCAGATGTAAGCAAGGCCTTAGGCTCTGTTCATGTCGTGGATCCGGTGAAAACTGCCAAACAAAATAGTGCAGTATGTCGTGCTAAATGGACACCATAACAGAAAACCCACAAAACTTATTAGGCCCTGTTCACAAAGAGTATTTTGACGAGCTTTTTGTAGCGGAAACCGCTCTGCAAAACTCGTCAAAAACCGTCCGAAAATGCCTCCCAGAGCTGTAAAACCACCTTTCGGGAGAAAGAAGGGACATGCCCTATCATCGCGCGTTTACGCCTCTGACCTCCTATTGACATCAATGGGAGACAGAGTTTTTTCCGCCCGTAGCACTCAATGGGCGCGAGCGAAAATCGCGGCAAACGACATGCAAGTTTTCTAAGATTGGGATATTTGGAACAATTCCCCTTTGACAGTCAACCCCTCTTATTGATTCAACAGATCGGTCACCCAAATAAGCATGTATCTTCTAATAAAAAACACAACAAGCCAATCAAAACAAGAGGTGCGTAGTAATGCTCTGTTCACATCACATTTGGGCTTTACGTTCGATATGTATGTATGTATGAACAGTGCCGCTGATATGTCTGCCATTGAGTCCCCTTAAAAAACAAACCATGCAGTCTCTCACAGTCTACAACACTCTATGGGAGCTTTCCCGGCGTACACGATAACCGGAGGGCAATAAGGTGTTGTGAAGGGGGCATTAGGCATATGCGGAGGAGCAACCAAAACAATGTAAACTGTCATATGAAAACAGAGCTGCGATTCAATGGGCTTCCCCAAATATACACTCCTCAACATTGAAATTGCAACACCGAGCAGGAAAGGTTTTGGAATTGTGTAAATCACGGGATCGAGACATGTTAATGATATGCAAATGAATAAAAAAAATGGAAACAAAATATTCCAAATATCTTGATTTAATCAGTATCAAGTATGAGCGCCACGAGCAGAAATACAGGCTTACACACCTTGGCATGCTCTCAATGAGGTTATTAATGGTTGTCTGAGGAATGTTATGCCACGCTGAATGCACTTGGGCACACAAATCATCAAGATTGGTTGCTGGCAGCTTCCTTTGCAATTGCCGACCAATGACGTCCCATATGTGCTTGATGGGAGACAAGTCCGGAGACTATGCTGGCCGTGGTAGCACGTTTAGGCCAAACAGGCTGCTCACAGTAGCACGAGCAACATGCGGCCTGTCGTTGTTCCATTGAAAAACGGCTTCTGGGACACTTTGGATAAATGGCCGTACCACTGGGTCCACGTCCAAATCAATGTAACGCCCAGCTATTAGTGTACCTGAAATGAAGACTAGACGGGTCTGGCTACCATACATTATCACACATTACACCATAATCCCAGGAGTAGGACCGGTGTGACGTTCCCTTGTAAAAGCCTCTTTATGGCGTTGCCTACGTGGTCTCCAGACCAATCTCTGGCTATCATTGCGTCCGAGACAAAAGCGGGACTCATAGCTGAAGAGGATAGCCCTCTATTCCAACCTACAATGTCATCTTGCTGTGCTGCATGATAGCCTTTGAGAGCGGTGGTGTGTGGTCAATGGAATACTTGTTGATGGACGTCTGGCTCGTAGCCCAATGTGGTGCAAACGCCTTCTGATGGTTTGTGTCGACCCTGGTTGCCGCCTTAGGCTTGGGATGTGATGTCCAATTTCACTTGCAGTACAGAATGGATCACTATGCGACATTCTTCCAATCAGACGATCTGTCCGTGCAGAGGTTCCCCTCTGCACGCCTCTTACTGTCATTTCGTTGTTGTTCTCCCAACGTCCACGACACGCAACGTTGAACAGTGCTGACATTTTGGCCTAGGTGCGTAGCGATCTGCCGGAGTGGTAAACCAAGGTCTCTCAGTTCAAGGATTCTGTCCCTCTCAGTTTGCGACAAGTGGCGATAACTGCCACGTAGATGAACAGGAGACATCGCACTATCATCCCACAACACTTGATCCCATTTTTGAGGTTTCATGTGGCTAAAAATCTTTGCTTTCAATCTGGATTTTATGCCCCTCCCACAGATTGGCGCTAGGTGCTTGATGTGTCTTCTCTCTTCCGACGCCAAGGTTGAAGGACCTGTGGGTGACGTCACGCTGTGTGTCTGCAGTGAAAGAAGCTGGCTGGGAATGATAACGTCACCCACAGGTCGTTCAACCTTGGCGTCGGAAGAGAGAAGATACATCGAGAGTACAGTTGAATCTGCAGCAGCATCACCGTGTGCAGGTAAGCATAGTAAACTCACTAGAGAAGAGCATATTACCTTCTCGGACGGCTGGAGCCCATGTATCTGCTCTGTCCGACGCCAAGGTTGAAGGACCTGTGGGTGACATCACGCTGTGTGTCTGCAGTGAAATAAGCTGGGTGGGAACGATGAGAAGTGCATGGCGCTGATTCGTCAGCGTCATACACTTCTATTCACAACGCCCAGTTGGTAAAACGAGAAAACACGCCCAGTTGTCCATTGAAAAGCTCATTTGCATAAATATAAAATTGCTCATAACTTGGGCAAAAATTATCGTTTTTGGAAAAAAAAAAAGTTGCTGTTATCTACATTGCAGCGCCGATCACATTCAATAGGAGAAAGGGATTTGATAATCTGGTGACAGAGGCTCTTTAAGTCCACTTCCCTCAACAATGAGGGAGTGGTCCCTGAGAAACTCAGCAATTATTGTAGAAGCAGCCCCTAAGCATTCATTTCCCCTGCATCACAGGGCACCCATTAAAATCTATGGGACTTCCATGTAAAGCATGGATGTACGTGATCCTTCAGATTGCTTTGTAGCAGTTCCGAACTCAGTGGAAATGGGTCCCTCGCTTGGTACTTCAACTATTACGCCTATATGTCCTAAAAGGGTTGTCTAAAGTAGACGATCCCTTTAAAGAGGACCTGTCATTAGGTTATATAACATATTGCCCACCGTTGTATTGACTCCCTAAAAGCTAATTCGATGTAGTTAGCCAACAGGGAGTGAACCACCCTCAAGATGCCTTGCGCTGATTGGTCAGCATCAAAAGCAAGGAAGCAAACTAGCATATAAGGCCTCATGCACACGACCGTAGTGTTTTTCTGGTCCGCAAATTCCAGGACCGTGTTCCGTGAAATGTCATCCGCAGTTCATCCGTATGTAATCCGCAAAATGCGGATGAAAAAACAAAAGCCTAGGTAAAACAGGATGACGACAGAACTCATTCCCGGTCGTCGCCTAGCAACACTTCCGCAAATCCGCAAAACTGCGGATGACACACGGAGGTGTATCCGCAATTTCCACGGGCCCATTGACTTCTATTGGCATGTCCGCATCGAATTTGCGGCCCGTAATAAGACATGTCCTGAGTTTCTGCGGCACGGATGTGCGGACATGCGGAGACCCGTGAAAACACGGATAGTGTGTATGGGCCCATAGAAATGAATGGGTCCGCAATTCTCCCGTGGATTTGCGGGGGAATTGCGGACGCAAAAACACGGTCGTGTGCATGGGGCCTAAGGAGACAACAAAACATTGGGCCATATCTCTGGGATGGGGTTCAGGAAAAAAAGAAAAAGGCAAACAGCACTGGAATCAGGAATGGAGACCGCGCTATTCAGTCCTTATGTCACCTTTCAGAGTTCATCTGTCTCCTGTTGCTCTAATATGGTCATTGTTATATATCCTTTGGGAGCATACTGTATACACAGACTAACTTTCTAAGATTACTAAGATTCAATGGACACGATCAGTTTGTATAAGCGAATTGAGGTGTTCTCTCCCCACTAGAACATATGACAGTCAGATACAACTAGATGAAATATGTAACAGGCGCACAGACTTATGTAAACAACTGTGATTGCCTGGATTAATAAACTGAAAAGTAGCACTGTGTGTGCAGTATATCAATGAACTAGTCTAAAATATATATTTTGATGAGCTCCTGCTGAAAGAGTTGGTTACTAAATACGTACACCTACCTTGCAGAACTAATCATGACAAGTAAGTCACATTTTTTGGCTACGTTCACACAGTGGAGTTTTTGATGTGATCAGTATCCGGTCATGCAGTTGTCCAAAAGAAACCGTTTTAGGAACACTTTCCCCAAAAATTTTCTTTAATAAAACTGTGACTGGAATAGACGAAAAGGCATGAAGAATTGCGATTGCAGCTCTGGGCTATACTGTAACTCTGAGAATAATAATTCCACATTTTAAAAATGACATTATATATAAAGTCTGAAATAAAATAATACACAGCAATACACTTAGTCTCCAGAATCACTATCCTTTAGGCCAGATTCACACAAGAGTGTATCTCATCTGTGTGATGGTCGTTGCTTTAACGGCCGTCACACGGACGCATATAGTTCAATGGGTCCGTTTACACAGCCGTTGTATTAAAAAAATAGGACATGTCCTGTTTTTGGCAGTTTTTACGGATCCCTCAATAGACACAAGCCTATAAGGGATCCATGAAAACAAGTCGACCTTTTTTCATGTCCAAGTTTGTATGAATCAGGCCCATCTGCAGCCAGTGATATGTTGAAACGCAGCTTGGGGGGCATCAGAGGTTAGACATCACAAGTCATGCCATTTTATATACGACCAGTTATTCGTATGAAGTTACTACAATGAGGACAAGAATATTTTATATTACACAGCTATACTTCATGGTTTACATAGTGTTACCTTATATTAATTTTACATTGTAATAAAGGACATCCAAGAGCAGGCGTGGGGCGACAAAACCCACACCATAATACTGCGACTGTGTCATTATCACATCTATTAGAGGAGTATTGCTTTTACTTGTGTAATAAGTTTCCTCTTGCCATAAGAAAGTTTTTAAGACCAGACCAAGATTTCTGTATGTTCGTGTAATGGAGAATAATTTTCAACTACTTTGTGTACTCTAATTTCTGGGACAGATATTTTTTGGAAAGAAAATATAGTCAAGCATTTTGGATAAGGACTAACAAACATTTGTCAAGAACTATGAATTTTTAATAATGTTATTACTACGTGGAAAGAGTAACATATAAAGACTTTGTTCACACTGGTGCTTTGAGCCTCCCTCAAGATTTCTCTCTTTCCAGTATTTCTCAGAGCAAGAATAGTTCAGTCTTGCTGTAAAAAAAAAAAAAAAAAATACCAGTACCCCATTAAAGTCAACGGGGTCCATTGGGATTCAGTGCTATATGTTTGAGAATGGATCCAACATTAAAATGGAAGCCATGACGCTAAGGCCTGCGCAAAAGCCACTTACCTGCTCCGTGAGGCAGCATCATATGATAAGCGGCTGCGTGCTTTTCGCGCAGCCGCCATCATTATGACACGCCATTTGGATGTTTGTAAACAGAAAAGCACGTGGTGCTTTTCCGTTTACATTCATCCTTTTGACAGCTGTTGCGCGAAACAGGCAGTTCGCACGGAAGTGCTTCCGTGCGACCTGCGTGGTTGTCACGCACCCATTGACTTCAATGGGTGCGTGATGCGCGAAATACGCGGAGATATTGAACGTGCCGCGCTTTTTACGCAGCGGACAAATGCTGCGCAAAAAGCACGGACTGTCTGTACTGGCCCATAGACTTCTATTGGTCCATGCTTGCCGCGTGAAAACCACGCGACCTGCACGGACGCAGTTCACGGTCGTCTGAATCAGCCCTAATGCGAATGGAGCCTTATTCTGCAGCCAATTTTTCTTGAAGACAATTCAATAAATGTGGCCCATAGTGTCCTTTAAAAGCCAAGGACTGGTTAATTTGTCTCCTAGTTTATGTACAACAGCACTAGGTAAAGAAGCTGTGGGGTATTTGATTTCCATGCACAGTTCTCCCCCAATACTAGTGGGAGGGATATAGGCAAAGAGCGGTGAAACCCAGCAAGATCAATGGATTTTGCTACATATTTCAACTATTAAATAACAAGGGGTGAAATCTGTGGCCCTTCCACACAAAAAAATCCCATATAGAATATAATGTCTGCTACATTAATGGAACTACAAAAACATTCACTGACATTTACAGAATGTATGCAGATTCAATTGAGACCCCTTTCACAAATGTCACAGCAGCGTCCTCTATCTTTACCCCCAGTAGTCACAGCAGTACCTCCTTTACATCAGTCTAATTTTCATCCAGTGTTCACAGCACTCCTCCTTCCACCAGTAGTAGTCACAACAGTACCCCCCTATTCCCTAGGCCTTGCCCACTCCCTCTCCACCAGTAGCGAGAACAATGTCCCTCAGGTAGGAAGATTAGTGCCCTCCTCCCCCAGTAAATCACAGCAGTGTCACCCATCTCTTACAAGTAGAGAGAGCATTGACTTATCTGAATACTCCCCTCAGTAGTCACAACGGGATCCCCAGTTTTTTCCAGTAGTCATAGCATTTCACTGAAGGCCCCCCCCCCTTCCCAAGATGGTTATAGCAAAGCCTCCACCTTGACACAACCTATTGAACAGTTGATCTACCTCGTTGAATATAGGGGCAGATCTATAAACACTGTCTAACAGTAAAACTTTCCTTCTTGCCCATACCAACCAATCACAGCACAACTTTCATTTTGCCAGGGCACCTTAAAAAATTAAAGCTTAGCTGATTGGTTGCTATGGGCAACAAGGACAATGCTACTGTTAGGCCTCATTTACACGAGCGTGGGGCAATGCAGGCAGTCCGTGAGTTTTGCGCAGCGTGAGTCCGCTGCGTAAAACTCACGACGTTCTATATTTTGCCGTTTTTCGCGCATCACGCACCCATTGAAGTCAATGGGTGCGTGAAAACCACGCATGCCGCACGGAAGCACTTCCGTGCGAACTGCGTGATTCGCGCAACAGCTGTCAAACTCTGAATGTAAACAGAAAAGCACCACGTGCTTTTCTGTTTACAAACATCCAAACGGAGTGTCATAGTGATGGCGGCTGCGCGAAAATCACGCAGCCGCATATCATACACTGATGACACACGTAGCTGTTAAGTGCCTTTTGCGCACGCAAAACGCTGCGTTTTTTGCGTGCGCAAAACACACACGCTCGTGTAAATCAGGCCTTAGACAGTTTTGTTAGGCACTAGGTGATTTGGTACTTGAGAAAGATACTGGCCCAGCGTCAAAACGCATTGGACTGATCTCAAATAAACAACTTATTGTATTTGATGTGATCTACGGAGTTGGATCTAATATTTATGATCGACTGATTGACCTGAACAGATGACAGCGCTGAAAGAAAATCCTAATTTTTTCTCTTTGATACATATCACTCTAAGGCAAGGGTCTCAAACCCGCGGGCGGACCCTGAGGCGGTTATCTGAGGTCCACGAGGCACAGAGCTGCTAGTATAGGCTCTGCTACGGGACTTTGTGGAATCCCCTGACATCGCTGTCCAAATATGGACAGTGATGTCAAGGGTTTCCCCAGAGCCGGAGTTCCGGGCAGATCGCTAGTATAGGCTTTGCTCCGGGACCCTATGGAATCCCGACATCACTGTCCATATATAGACAGTGATGTCAGGGGCTTCCCCAAAGCCGGAGTCCCGGGCAGAGCGCTAGTATAGGCTCTGGGGTTGCCCCTGACATCTCTGTCCATATATGGACAGTGATGTCACGAGCAGAGCTGGAATCCCAGGCAGAGCGCTAGAAGTGGCTCTGCTCCGGTACTCTAGCTCTGGGCAAGCCCCTGACATCACTGTCCATATATGAACACTGATGTCAGTGGCTTCCCCAGAGTTCCGGAGCAAAGCCTATACTAGTGCTCTGCTCTATGACACCGGCTCTGGGGTTGCCCTTGCCATCAAATTCCAGTCCAGGAGGATCCCCGGATGTCACTGTCTTTGGACAGTGACGTCAGGAGCTCCTCCAGCAGAGGAATCTCAGGCTAAAGCATCGGCAACGCTCTGGCTGGGGATTCCACTCCTAGAGGGAGCCTCAATAGAGCCATCTACTGGAGGGGGGGGGGGGTGGCACCATCTACAAGGTGTGTGTGTGGCAGTATCTACGGGTGGGTGTGTGGCAGTATCTAGGGGGCTAGCATTATCTACAGAGCGCACGGTGGCACTATCTACAGAGCGCACGGTGGCACTATCTACAGAGCGCACGGTGGCACTATCTACAGAGCGCACGGTGGCACTATCTACAGAGCGCACGGTGGCACTATCTACAGAGGGGCTGCCCAACCTTGACATTAGTGTGTCTGCCAAACGCTGTCAACTGAGCCGCCGGACTGCATTTATCGACACTTAAACTGGATTGTTAAAATAAGCACGTGGAGAAAACTCGCAAATGGAGTTTTTTTGCAGGCAGAAAATTCAGCCTCAAAATTCGTAAACGCCCGAAGATAGGGCATGCCCCTTCTTTTTACCGCTCGCGGTAAAAAAAAAACGTGTCCGCCTCCCATTGAAATCAATGGGAGGCATTTTCAGACGTTTTTTGGCACGTTTTCCGACGCAGTATCTACGTCAGAAAAGTGCCAAAAAAAACTCAGTGTGAAAAGGGGCTTAGAGTAGTTAAAATGCATAATTGATTAATAATGATTTCGTATTGTATAAAATTTGCAAGTAATACAGCCCATCAAACATTTTTCTATATGTGGCCCACTTACCCGGCTGAGTTTGAGACCCCTGGTCTAAGGCCTCATTCAGAAGAGCGTAACTTAGGCTTCGTTCACATCTGCGCTAGGGTCCCGTTCTGACGGAACGGGACCGACTGACACAAACAGAAACCAAAAGGTTTCCGTTTCCATCACCATGAATTTCAATGGTGACTGATCCGGTGCCAATGGTTTCCGTTTGTCTCCGTTGTGCAAGGGTTCCGTCGTTATGACTAAATCAATAGCGTAGTCTAAACCTTTGGTTTCCATTTGTGTCAGTCAGGGTCCCGTTCCAACGGAAAGCTCAGACGGAATGAGACACTAGCGCAGATGTGAACGAAGCCTAACATCCATATTTTCACCGCGTTTAGTCAAATCCATAATACCATGTGTAAAAACAGCAAGCGCCATTAAGCTTTTTGGAATACGCTTGTTTTTCCATACGTGACTGCATTTTTAAAATCACAACATGCCTTATCGCATGGCTTATTACAGAACTTTATACCCCATTAAAGTAAATGGGATGTGAGTAAAATACACCAGTCGCGTATTTTATTGAAATTAGCACGTAAAGTCATACGTTTACATGCACCTTAGCCAGATTTTTTACAATTCCTGAAATTAATACTAGTACACATTATCTCTCTTAGGTCAGTTAGGATCACTGCTATATTTCAAGAATGTGAAATGTCAGAATAATACTAGAGACCGATTTATTTCAGCTTTTATTTCTTTCTTCACATTCCCAGTGGCTCAGAAGTTTACATACACCAAGTTGACTGTGTTTTTAAATAGCTTGGAAAATTCCAGAAAATTATGTCATGGCTTTAAAAGCTATAGGCTTTTAGACATAGTTTGATTTCATCGCAGGTATAGCTGTGGCAGTATTTTAAAGGGGTTGTCCACACACGGACAACAGGGATAGGTTATCAGTATATGATCGGTCACACTTGGACCCCGCAGCAATCAGCTGCCTCCAGGCGCGAATGTTATGCAGGGTTTGCAGTATTCGGAGCTGGAAGCAGATGGCTCCGTAACACGAAACAGCAACTCTGCTCCTATTCACTTGAATAGGAGCAGTACTGCAGCTCAACTGCTATTCTGTGACCGGAGCCATCTGCTTCCGGCATGGACATCCGGTGCCCGGAGGCAGCCGGAGCAGCGGATCGGTGCAGCGACCGGGTGTCGGACCCCCACCAATCATATACTAATGACCTATCCTCAGGATAGGTAATCAGTGGTTCGTGCGTGGACAGCCCTTTTAAAGCCTACTTGCCTCTTTGCTTGACATCATGGGAAAATCAAAAGAAATTAGCCCAAGACATCAGAAAAGGAATTACGGCACATCCTTGAGAGAAATGTCCAAACGCCTGAAGGTACCACGTTCATCTGTTCAAACGATAACATGGAAGTTTAAACATCATGGGACCACGCAGCCATCATACCATTCAGGAAGGAGACGCGTTCTGTCTCCTAGAGATGAACATAAGTTGGTGCTAAAAATACAAAATCAATCCAAGAACAGTAAAAAAGTACAAAAGTATCTATATTAAAAGTAAAACGTGTCCTATATCGACATGACCTGAATGGTCACTCAGCAAGAAAGCCACTACTCCAAAACCACCATAAAAAAAGCTAGGTTACAGTTTGCAACTGCACGTGGGGACAAAAAAAAATGTCTTCTGGTCTGATGAAAAAAATGGAACCGTTTTACCATTTTGACTTCATTATGTATGGAGGAAAAAGGGGGAGGCTTGCAAGCCAATGAACATTATGCCAACCGTTAAGCACCGGGGTGGCAGTATCATGTTGTGGGGGTGCTTTGCTGTAGTAGGGACTTGGTGCACTTCACAAAATAGATGGCATTATGAGAAAGGAAAATTATGTGGAGCTATTGAAGCCGCATCTCAAGACGTCAGCCTGGAAGTTTAAGGGGTTCTCTGGACATTTAATATTGATAGCATTTCCTGATAGATCATCAATATCAGATAGGTGTGGGACCGACTGCTGGCACCCCTGGTGATAAGCATGACACAGTGGCCTCTTTATAGCTTACCAGGCGCAGCGCCGTACACATCCGTAGCGGCTGTGCCTGGGATTGTAGTTCTAGTCCCAGTGAATAGGACCGAGCTGCAATCCCAGGCACAGCCGTTATAGATGTGTATGGCGCTGCGCCTGGTAAACACTGAAGAGGCTGCGGAATTTTCTCGACACGGCCCAGTCCGCTGATCGGTGGAATGCCGGGAGTCAAAACCCTGCCGATCTGATATTGATAACCTATTCTAAGGTTAGGCCATTAATATAAAATGCCCAGAGAACCCCTTTAAAGCTAGGGAGCTAGTTGGTCTTCCAAATGGACAACAACCCCAAGAATACTTCCAAAGTTGTGAAAAAATGGCTTAAAATGCCATGTTTACCTTTGAACTAATTTTTTTGTTTTTAAATAAAATATTTTTAGTGATTTCAAACAACTTTTAAAATTTACTTTGAGTTTTTTTTTTACTTTTTAAGATACAACTTCTATGTTCTCTGTATACATAGAAGCTGTATTGATCCGTCAAAGCAGATTCCGTCAGGTCAACTGAACTGACAGCTCGGCTGAAAGCTGGTCGGATCCAGCTAATAACAATCACATCTAAGTTAATCAATTTATATGTGATAGTTATTAGCTGGATTCTGCGTGATCAGCTTTCAGCTGAGCCATCAGTACAGCGCATCTGACGGAATCTGCTTGGATGGAACGATACAGCTTCTATGTATACAGGATACATAGACGCGGTATCTTAAAAAGTTTAAAGAAAAAGTCATTGAAGTCAATTTTAAAGTTGTTTGAAATCACAAAAATATTTATTTAAAAAAAAAATTAGTTTTGTTCAAAGTTGTACATAGCCTGTTACCACTTCCTGACCAGGCACATTATCAAATTTTAGCCGTATGCCAATTTTAAAGCTAAATTGTTGTTCTATAGCTCTTCCAACCTACATGTATTTGCTCTATTTTTTTCTCAGAACATATTGGGCTTCCATAACGTGTAAAAAAAAAATAAGTGATATATTTTACTTTTTTAAAAGTATAGAATGAAAAAAAAAATTTAAATCAAAATGTGAACTAGTGAATTTAGGTGTTTTTTTTGTATTTTTTACATCTAGTGCATGCCAGTGACACCCGAACACATATTTGGCAACTTCTGCCGACTTCAGCTATACCAAGTGTGTGCATTTCTTACACATTTGGCGCAAAGTAGAGCTTACATAGAGAGGTGCACAAACTGGCTTTTCGAATGCAAATTTTCCAAAGCTGGTTTGCTGAAATTACATTGACCGTTACAGATGTTGTGAAGTACACCCCCAAAATCACCTATGGAAACCCCCTTAACAACATAAATAAAATCTGCAGTATGTGGATGAGATTGGTAAAATCTCATCTACTTGCCTTGTACTGTAATCCACTTCAGACTTTATCTGCACAAATCCACAGGTAAAGTCTGCAGTGAATCCACCACATGTAAAAATCACACTAAGGCTACAACTTTGGCCGCGACACAGGTCGCAAAGACAAAGATCGCTATGTCTCATAGCCTACATCGCAAGTAATGAAAGTTAATGTGGTCGGGTTGCCACCTGCAAGTCATCGTGACACGACAGTTTGGATTTCTTGCGACGGTCATGCCACGGCAACTTGCACTTCGTGACGCGACCACATTGACTTTCATTACTTATAATGTAAGCTATGGGACATAGCGATCTTTGGGCGTTTGAGCTCTGTCGCGCCCAAAGTCACTGTGTAGCCCCAGCTTAAGGCCACTTGCACACGTCCGTGCAGTATTTACGGACAGTAAATGCTGCACGGACGGGTCGCAGAATGTCAGCCGCATTTGCGGACCGTGCTCACAGTAATAAGAATAGGAGAACGGTCTGTAAATGCGAAATATAGGATGTCCTATTTTTTGCAGCTCATTTCTACGGGCCGGACACTCACCTGTAAATATACGGGAATGTGGCAGTGGCCGATAGAAATTAACGCTTCAGTATTTTATCCGCAATTACGGCTCCGTAAATATAAATACTACGGTCGTGTGCATAAGGCCTAAAACTGTACAATACTTCAATATATATGATATCAGATAGAAATAATAATAATCTTTATTTGTATGACACAAAAAAATCTGTATTCAGATAGATATATAAAGATATACTTATGTTATCTCTCTAAACGCAGATTTTTTTGTCATACAAATAAAGATTGTAATCTAATCTATCATATATATATTGATATCTAGTATAGTTTTAGGCTAAGGCTACACAGCGACTTTGGCCACCACAGGTCGCATAGTCAAAAACCGCTTAGTCCCGTAGCCTACATCGAAAATAAAAGCGACGCGACCACATGGACTTCAATACTTGCGATGAGATAATCTTTTTTTGTATGGCAAAAAAAATCAGCTTTTAAATAATGATATCTTTATCTATAATGGATAAAAAAAGATAGATGGATAGAAAAAAAATAATAATTTCCGTGTTTTTTTTACGTTATTCTTCTCCCTCTCTAAAAGCCTGCCAGAGAGGGAAGAATATACAACAATATGAAAGTTTGTTATTTTCTTACAAACTTCTTACAAACTTTTTTGTGATCGTTGATACAGGCTGTCACAGCGATCACATGCTCGGAGACCACGCTGGTTGGTCTTCAGGTAAAGCACCGGAATACAGCTCTCTAGAGACAGCTGTATACCGGAGCTAAATGCTGCCAGGGAGCAGCAAACAATGTAAATCTGCAGGACGTTCTGAAACTACCTTGTACAGATAGGTGCGGACCGCCCGGACATTTAGGGTACGTGCACACGAGAACTGTCTTTTACGTCTGAAAAGACAGACTGTTTTCAGGAGAAAACAGTTGCGTCGTTTCAGACATAAAAGCTCCTCCTCGACTTCAATGAAGAACGGCTCAAATTACGTTGCAAAGAAGTGTCCTGCACTTCTTTGCCGAGGCAGTCAATTTACGCGTCGTCGTTTGACAGCTGTCAAACGACGATGCGTAAATGACTGGTCGTCTGCACAGTACGTCGGCAAACCCATTCAAATGAATGGGCAGATGTTTGCCGACGAATTGTAGCCCTATTTTCAGACGTAAAACGAGGCATAATACGCCTCGTTTACGTCTGAAAATAGGTCGTGTGAACCCAGCCTTATAGTCTATCGGCGATCCGCAACTAGTTAAGGACAACAAAGTGAAGGTAATGCAGTGATCATTACAAAGCCCTGACCTCAATCCCATAGAAATTTATGGGCAGAACAGGAGGCCTACAAACCTGACTCCGTTACACTTGTTCTGTCAAGAAGAAAGGGCCAACATTCCAGCAACTTATTGAGAAGCTATTGGATGGCGACCCAAAATGTTTCACCCAAGTCAGACAATTTAGAAGCAATACTACCAAAAACTAAACCATGTGTACGTAAACTTCTGAGCCACTGGGAACGTGATGAAAGAAAAGCTGAAATCATTGTCTCATTGTTAATCTGATATTTTACATTCATGAACTATAGTAGTGATCCTAACCGACCTAAAAGAGGGATTAGGATTAAATGTCAGGAATTGTGAAAAACTGAGGTCTAATGAATGTTACCTATGTGTATATAAAGTTATGACTTGGACAGTATTTCATGCATATTTGGTCGTGTTTTTTGCCGTATTTCTTTGTAAAATAATGTCAGGGAGGAGTTTTATAAACCAGAAAGTAATAAACGGATGAAAATACTGAATAAATACTGAACCAAATATGGATACAATTTTAAACACTGGCAAATACGGACATACAGACACACAGTGGCGTACCGGTTGTCCATATAGTGCTCCGTTTCACTTTCGTATTTAAACACGCTCGTCTCAATGAGGCCTAAGGACACTTTCCCACGGCAGTATTTTGGTCAGTATATGGAAGCCAAAACAAGGAGTAGGTTCAAAACATAGAAGAGGTAAAACCCTTTCCATTATATTATATTTTTTCTCTGGGTAGGTTCCGCTCCTGGCCTTGGCTTACAAATATGGACCAAAATACTGCCGTGTGAAAGTGGCCCTAAGGGTTCAAGGACCACAGTGATTAGTGGTCAGACTGCAGCACTGCCGGGTTTCACACCACGCATATAATAGTGTTGCCTATGTGTACACAACCTGACAAAGGTGAGCATAATACTTCTATCTACTGCTCCATTTTTGTCCTATGCTATTGCACTTGTGGGCGCCGCTTGTCTTCTTTTTCTTACTGGAACAAGAGGAAAACTGGAGGGGGGGGGGGGGTTGATGTTACTCCGCAGAACAAAGACAATTTATTTGCCATTCAGGGTCTATGGAAAGATGCCTGCCATTTATAGTTATCACCAGTTGTTTCATGCCCGTGTAGGAGTAAGATAAGAAGCTGGATTAAATCAATGGGACTTTTTACAACTTTAATATTATTTGTCCTCTTCACCTTTCAAGTAAATAAATATGTTTTTCTTTCCAATAAATGAGCATTTCACAGTATTCTCATGAGCTTTCAGGTGTCCCACAGTGTACGAAATACCTAACATCTTACAGGGTATGTGTATGACAGGTCAGGGCGAATACCCAGCGGACTTTCCATCGGTGTTGTGTGCGGGATATCCGCAGCGTATGTAGCAGCAAAGTGGATCAGATTTGAACAAATCTCATTCGCTGCAGAAAAATGTAGCACAGAAAACGTGTATAAATTGACCTGCGACACGGACTATAAATCCGCAGCAGGTGAATTTATGCTCTGAATAGGCAGCACATTTGCTGCAGAACTTCCCTATAGAGTTCAATGGGGTTAAAAAAAAAATATTCAAAGAGTGTTATAGCCTTTAGATGTCAGCTTCTTTTTGGCTACGTACTACAATCTGCCATTTTATCATCATGTAGTATACTACCAATAAAGCAGCAGTCCTAAGAAGCAAGCGGCAGAATTTTAAATGCCGGCACGGGGTGGGAAAACGTAGCAGCTCTCCAAAGGGGTACACTGGATACACTTATGCTGCATGTTGGATCAACAGAGATCAGACTGCTGAGGATCCCACAAAATACAGTCTGGGAAAATTGTGAACCAACATCTTCATTTGGGAGAGAGAAGTTTTGGCCCATTACATTAGGCCAAACGTGGCTGAAATGAAAATAGAAAAGAATTGCAACTCCTTCATTTTATCAACCCATTGGTCTTACCGCCACTGATCACTCATGCATCAGCTCCTGGTCACAACCTCTAATCACCGGCACAAATGAAGATGGAACAGGGAAACCTCAATCAGTAATGGTAAAACGCTTCCTTTTGCCTCTGTGCACACTTGTTTACCATCGACTTTGGTCTGATACAGGGGTCTCAAGCACGCGGCCCGCATGCGGCCCCTGGGTCTGTCATCCTCGGCCCGCGGGACACAGAGCCGCTAGTACAGGCTCTGCTCCGGGACTCTGTGGAATTCCCTAACATCGCTGTCCACATATGGACAGCGATGTCTGGGGCTTCCCCAAAGCTGGAGTCCCGGGCAGAGCGCTAGTATAGGCTCTGCTCCGGGACTCTGGGGAAGTCTCGGAGATCGCTGTCCATACATCGACAGTGATGTCAGGGGCTTCCCAAGAGCAGGAGTCCCAGTGATGTCAGGAGCACAGCTGTAGTCCCAGGAAGAGACTACTAGCGCTCTGACCGGGACTCCAGCTCTGGGGTTGCCCTTGACATCCATGTCCATATATGGACAGTGATGTCGGGAGCAGAGCTGGAATCCCAGGTAGAGTGCTAGAAGCGGCTCTGCTCCGGGACTCCAGCTCTGGGCAAGACCCTGACATCACTGTCCATATATGGACACTGATGTCAGTGGCTTTCCCAGAGTTCCGGGGCAGAGCCTATACTAGTGCTTCTGTGGAGGGCACTGTGGCAGCGTCTGCGGAGGGCACTGTGGCAGCGTCTGCGGAGGGCACTGTGGCACTATCTAAAAAGGGGCTGCCCAATCGTGACGTGTGTCTGCCAAACACTGCCAACTGAGCGGCCAGACTGCATTTAGTGACAATTAAACTGGAAAACTGGATTGTTGAAATAAGCACGTGGAGAATTCTCTCAAATTTTAAACCTAGCGGTATTATTATAGTAATGTAGTATTATGATTATAGTGTTGTAGTAGTTCAAATAACTAATTGATTAACAATAATTTTATATTGTATCAAATTTGAAAGTAATGCGGCCCGTCAACTTCCCATTTTTTCTATATGTGGCACACTTACCTGGCCGAGTTTGAGACCCCTGGTCTAATACATGGTGCTGAAGCTGCTGCATATGGCATCAAGCTCTGATGCCTTGAACTTTCAACTGAACTGGCTGGAACTCAATAAGAGTAAATGCCACCATCAGAAGAGAACTAGATCAGTAGTGGAATGGTGGACCCATCATTACGAGTGTTTTACGCTCCTAAATACGGCTGAAATTGGGGTGCCAAACCCCCATATCCTCCTCACTGCACTCCCTGTAGTAAGGAGAACCTTGAATGTAAATGCGTCAAGCATGCGTCCGTGAGAAAGACCGAAACGGCCGAGCACTGTATTTCACCATTTCCACCATTCCCATAGACTTTAAATGGAGCGTCGACCGCCGCTCCATTTAATGTCCTCCTCTTGGTCGAGAAATGGGGGGGGGGGGGGGAATTCGGGATCTCACGATCGGGGGGGGGCCCCAGCGATCAGAAAATGATCACCTATTGTGTGGATGTATACCACCATAGGCATTTGTTTTATGTGTCAGCCGCAAATTGACTCTAATGGTATCCATTTAACATTTACATCACAAAAAGCTATTAAAAAGCGCATTACATATATGTGAAACGGATGCCTATGATGTAAGCTATACGTTACCCATAGGATCCCTTATTAGAAAAACGTATACTGTGCATTTTTTTTCTGGATTTCATTGTATGGAATTGCGTAGTCTACTATGCTATTCCATTCCTCAAAAAAAAAAAAAAAGTATACTCGCATATAACAGCCTGACAAAAGGCCAAAAGGACCCTCTTCTCTCCTCCGTTGTCTAATGGGGCCTTATGGATGCGTCCCAACATACACGCTTAACGTAGTGCAATAATGAGACATGAAGGGGCCTGACAGGGAGTACAATTATAATTAATGAATTATTTCCATTCCCCAGCAATAAAGTGTCACCTGTAGCTGGTCTTATGGGCGAAACACCCGGACCACACACGGTGCTAATAAACTTACACGTAGATCACTATGGAACTTTTTGGTTCGGTGGAACCGTCTGTTGTGTCTAAAATACAGTTCATAGAGAGGATCTGAACCGCAGTACCACGCTTTGGGCAGTTTGTAGTCTGTTGCCATGGAGTTCTTCTACAGACAACATGACAGCAGTATATTCAGGTGGGACACATGTTATAGTGACATATACACCAGAATAAGAGAATATCATCACTTCTACTCCTCACAGTCTAAGAAAAGAAAAGATAAACTCCCTATGTTTTACTCTACTTTCCCACCAGACTTCGCTACGCCATGAAAGTCAGATCGGTGGGCATCCGATTGCTGGAGCCCCCATTTAGGAGAATGGAGGTGCCCAATCTCCATTCCCAAAAAAGCAGGGGCCACAATATCTGACATATTCTACAGTCATAACAATGACTTCACATCAAAAAAAAATTCAAGATCTAAATGTGCCTTTAGATGACTGATAATAACACAGCTATATCATATCAGCACTACAGCTGGTGATGTCACACATGACAACATTAGTACTGTATCCCACTACACTGTATAGCAGCCACATAGTGAGGTAGCCAGTCCTGCGTATATCTGAACACACCCCACCCCCCACACATACATACATATATACATACACATACATACATACATACATACATACATACATACATACATACATATACATACATATGATAGTTCTCCATCGTTCTTACCAGCATTCTGCCTGAAGGCTGCTCTACTCCGCTATGACGCTGCTAGAACCGAGTTACGGGAGGTATGACGTCACTGTCATGTGACCGGCCTGGAGGGATGGGTCTAGGCAGGATCTCCGTAGCACATGGCTAGGTACAGGAAGCGAGTTAGGTAAAGAAAGTGGGTGTACCAAGATGGCTTCCTAAGGCTAAGCTGCGGAAGAAAGCAGAAAAGTAGCACGTGGAAGGTGTCGTGTTGTTAGATAATTGAGATTGTTTGCTTTGCAGTCCGGGGTAGAGCACCACAGCAGTTTTCTCACATGTCTGTAACTAACTGGTTCCAAAGTGACAGACTAAGCCACAGATGCCCCCAACAATATGTCACCCGGAAGTGCCACCATAACGGTGCTCCACCTAGGGATACCTCATAATAGTATGATAGTCGCTGATGTCCCCGTAACAGCGGGTCACCCAGAGGTTCACCCATAACCGTATGCCGGCCACAAATGTCTTCACATCACGGATGCCACAATAACTGCCCTCCACAGATTGCTCATAAATACCTGCCACAGCTAAGACTACCCGCATTGCTTACATGTCACGTATGATGGGACAGTAACCCTTGACGTGCTTAGGCTTGGGCTACACATAGACATTTTGTAGTACAACTTTATTTCTATAGCGTAAGCAAAACTGGATTTTTAAGAAATTTCCGAACAATTTTTATATTACTCTATGGAGTAAAAAAAGAAGCTGCTACTTTTTGAAATCGCTCAGAAATCCCATTATGTAGCCATTAAAATATGTAATCGTTAGTGACTCGCATGATTGCAGTGATTTTGATGAGATTTTCAAGCTATTCAATACGTTTCTATGTGCAGCGGTATCAGCGATTTTTTTTTTCTGTAGAAGCGATAAGTCTCTAGCCTAAAGCAGCCAATTTCTCATTCTCAGGAACACTAGGGGGCAGATTTACTAAGACTGCCGTTTCATACGTCAGTCTTAGCTATCTTCTCCGCAGAAGCAAAATGCAACATATTTATCGAGGCACTGGCCTGTGCAAGGACCAAAACTGTGAGACACCCGTCCCCACCGGATGTAAAAGAAAAAATGTGTATACTCACCTTATCGCTCCTCTTCTCCCCTGCATGTCCCCTCAGCTTCTCTCACCGTGCGGCCGGTACGTTGTATGAGCTACAGCATGCGGAGGGGATCCGGTGGGTAAAAGGGAAGCGGTGAGGTGAGTACATATTTTTTATTGTATGTCTGGTGGGGATGGGTGGACAGAGCCGCGGTCGTGGCACCACACGGGCAATGCTAAGATGCACAGATTTATTAAAGAGAACCTTTCACCAGTAGTTAAAGGGGGCGTAGTAATAACCGGGTTCACTGGCTAGTGTCGCTCTCTTACTACCTCTTTTATATCAGGGTCACTAGGGTTATGCCTAGTGTCCCCTACCTTTCTCTTAGGCCCCATGCACACGAACGTGTTTTTGCGTCTGCAATTCCCCCGAAAATCCACGGGAGAATTTCGGACCCATTCATTTCTATGGGCCCATACACACTATCCGTGTTTTCACGGGTCCCCGCATGTTCGCAAATCCGTGCCGCACAAACTCAGGACATGTCTTATTACGGGCCGCAAATTTGATGCGGACATGCCCATAAAAGTCAATGGGCCCGTGGAAAATGCGGGTACACCTCCGTGTGTCAACCGCAGTTTGCAGAAGTGTTGCTAGGCGACGACCGAGAATGAGTTCTGTCGTCATCCTGTTTTACCTAGGCTTTTTTTTTTTATCCGCATTTTGCGGATTACATACGGATGAACTGCGGATTACATACGGATGAACTGCGGAGGACATTTCACGGAACACGGTCCTGGAATTTGCGGACCAGAAAAACACTACGGTCGTGTGCATGAGGCCTTATATTAACTTTAATCTAATTGCTTTGATACTAAGTGTATACGACTGCATAGTAAATAAAGGTTTATTTATTAATGCAAACAGTAATCACACTTAGATATAAAATACACCAAACACAGTAAATAATCACAGTATAGTATCAGTGCATACCGATACACATAACTTAATATGTATTGAATACACTGACCCTACACGTGGTACAGCATAAACAAGGTATTACAAACACTAATCTATACCACCACCCACTTCCCTAACATAATTCACGATATAGCATCAGCATACCTTAATGCATATAATAACTACACGTGCCACAGTACCAATACAATATATTACAATACTATACTAAAACCCACCCACTTAACTAACATACATACAAGTTACAGTGCACTCACTCATGCTTGCTTCTGTGACCCACCCCCAACTTTCCCTATACACAAAAGGGGTTAAATACCAGGGGAAATCTGTAGACCAGGGACGGAAAAGTGTTACCAGGGAAAGTAGGGTTACGGAGAGGAGGGGGAGAGAGAGAGAGGGAAGATACTTAGCGGTGCATGGGTTAAAGAGGTCTGTTGGTGTCTGGTGAGCAGGAAGTGAGAGCTGTAGGTGTCTGGTGAGGGAGGCAGGAGCAAGAGTTGGTGTCTGGTGGGGGTTGCGGGAGCAAGAGAGGCCCCTCTTATACCTTGTCCATGCACGTCTGTCTGACATCACATGCTCATGCATGTGCAAGTAGGCCATGGGACTGTTCATGGCTCCTCCCCATTGGAATCTCATTACCTGGGGGGGGGGGGGGGGCAGGCAGTGGGAATGCATAGGATTTGTCCACTGTCTTCTCCCCCGGAGGGCAGAGATACACACCTATCTTGGGGGGAATATCTACACTCACATGTACATAGAAAACACTTCCCTTTACACCAGCCCATACATGTTCACCTGAGTGCACCATGTAATAGCCATGCTGCACAAACCTTGTCTCACTTCAACTTTTTTTCCTATCCTCCTCTGTTATTTAGATATCAGTCCCATTATATATGGTACCCGATATGTAAATAACCCCCTGAACTGTCAATGGGGCGTGTAAATGGCATGGGGGCCTGTTATTATCGCTGTGACACTGTCCAATCAGCTACAGACAGTGACACAGTGGCTTGTGCTGTGTGATCTCTCTCGCGAGATCACACAGTCTTGTCGTCCTTGTCTGCCGAGTGCTGAAGAGTGAGAGCGTGTGTGCGCGCAGAGCTCCGACGTCGCTGCTGACAATACTTTTGCCGCCGTGGAACAGAAGAATAAGAATTCGCATTCTTCCTCTGCTCTTCTGTTGTGCAAGCTCTCCTCTCTCCAGCTCTCGTCAGACAGTGAAGGAAAGACTGTTTGAACTCGCGAGATAGATCACACAGCACAAACCGCTGTGACACTGTCCGTAGCTGATTGGACAGTGTCATGGCGATAAGTAATCGCCCCTATGCCATTTACATGCCCCATTGACGGGGTTATTTACATATCGGGTGCCAAATATAACGGCACCGATATCTAAATAATGGAGGAGGATATGCAAAAAAATTAAAGTGAGACAAGGTTTGTGCAGCAGTGCCTATTACATAGTAATGTAATGCACATGTATGAGCAGGTAAAAGGATTCATCTCATAATAATTATTTATTGTTTATTTAATTGTCCGAAGGGAAGAGATAGGGGGGGGGGGGGCAAGGTTCCTGGGCCTTGCTGCACCCCACAGAGTGAAATCTACGCCAGCTAGGAGCTACATGGTCATATGTTTCAGATGATTATAAGGTGGCTCATGCTTTTTTTTACCTTAGGGAATCATTTAGGTCGAGGTTCAAGTTACGGTAATGACACTAATTTACCATGACTTGTGGGCGATGCCTGTTGACTTCAAGGGGAACTGTGTAATGCTTTGTTTCCACTGTGGTGGTGCTGCAGGGTAATTAACCCTTTCATGGCCAAGGGTCATTGATGCCCCTGTGTCCAGGTCAAATTTTCCACTTTTGACATGCACTTCTTTAAACGATAATACTGCTATGAATATCACAATTATTTTACTGGTTTTTTTTTTAACCCCTTCCCTTTTCGGCCACTTTTGACCTTCCTGATAGAGCCTCATTTTTCAAATCTGACATGTTTCACTTTATGTGGTAATAACTCCGGAATGCTTGTACTTATCCAAGCGATTCTGAGATTTTTTTCTCGTAACACATTGGACTTTATGTTAGTGGCAAAATTTGCCCGATACATTCAGTATTTAATTGTGAAAAACACCAAAATGTAGCGAAAAATTGCAAAAA
Organism: Rhinoderma darwinii; assembly: GCF_050947455.1. Lineage (NCBI taxonomy): Eukaryota > Metazoa > Chordata > Amphibia > Anura > Rhinodermatidae > Rhinoderma > Rhinoderma darwinii. The sequence goes on along the minus strand of NC_134691.1, from coordinate 260,279,410 downwards.
TTTGCATTTTTCTCAATTTAAATGTATCTGCTTGTAAGACAGGCAGGTATAAGACACAAAAATGTTGCTAATTAACATCCCCCATATGTCTACTTTAGTTTGGCATCGTTTTTTGAACATCCTTTTATTTTTCTAGGAAGTTACAAGGCTTAGAACTTTAGCAAAATTCCTCACATTTTAAAGAAAATTTCAAAAGGCTATTTTTACGGGGGCCAGTTCAGTTCCGAAGTGGCTTTGAGGTCCTTAGATATCAGAAACCCCCAATAAGTCACCCCATTTTAAAAAATGCACCCCTCAAAGTATTCAAAACAGCATTTAGAAAGTTTCTTACCCCTTTAGACATTTCGCAGGAATTAAGGCAAAGTAGAGGTGAAATCTACAAAGTTCATTATTTTTTTCCTGAAATTAATTTTGAATCCATTTTTTTGTACCACAGAAGGTTTTACCAGAGAAATGCAACTCAATATTTATTGCCCAGATTCTGCAGTTTTAGGAAATATCCCACATGTGGCTCTAGTGTGCTAATGGATTGAAACACCGGCCTCAGAATTAAAGGAGCACCTAGTGGATTTTGGGCCTCCTTTTTATTAGAATATATTTTAGGCACCATGTCAGCTTTGAAGAGGTCTTGTGGTACTAAAACAGTGGAAACCCCCCACACGTGACACCATTTTGGAAACTACACCCCTCAAGGAATTTATTTAGGGGTGTAGCAAGCATTTTGACCCGCCAGTTTTTTTGCAAAAATTTTTGGAACTAGGCCATGAAAATGAAAATCTACATTTTTTCAAATAAAATGTAGGTTTAGCTAATTTTTTTTCATTTCCAAAAGAACTAAAGTAGAAAAAGCACCACAACATTTGTAGGGCAATTTCTCCCGAGTAAAACAATACCCCACATGTGGTCATGAACGGCTGTTTGGACACACAGCGAGGCTGAGAAGGGAAAGAGCGCTATTTGGCTCTTGGAGCTCAAATTTAGCAGGAATGGTTTGCGGTGGCCATGTCGCATTCTCAAAGCCCCTGAGGGGACAAGACAGTGGAAACCCCAACAAGTGACCCCATTTTGGAAACTATACCCCTTGAGGAAATTATCTAGGGGAAGAGTGAACATTTTGACACCACAGGTTTTTTGCAGAAATTTTTGGAAGTAGGCTGCGAAAATGAAAATCTGAATTTTTTCAAATAAAATGTAGGTTTAGCAAATTTTTTTTTTCATTTCCACAAGGACTGAAAGAGAAAAAGCACTGCAACATTTGTAAAGCAATTTCTCCCGCGTAAAACAATACCCCACATGTGGTCATAAACATCTGTTTGGACATACGGTAGGGCTCAGAATTCAAGGAGCACCATTTGGATTTTGGAATGGTTTCTGGGCGCCATGTTACATTTGCTGAGCCCCTGTAGTACTAGTACAGTGGAAACACCCCAAAAGTGACTCGATTTGGGAAACTGCACCCCCTGAGGAATCATCTAGGGGTATAGTGAAAATTTTGATCCCAAAGGTTTTTTGCTGAATTAATTATAACTAAGCCATGAAAATGAAAAATATTTTTTTTCCCATTAAGATGTAGTTTTAGATCAACATTTTTCATTTTTACAAGGAATAGAGAAGAAAAAGCACCCCAACATTTGTAAAGAAATTTCTCCCGAGTACGGTAACATCCCATATGTGGTTAGAATCGGCTGTTTACATATATGGGAGCATTCAGAAGAAAAGGAGCAGTATTTATCCTTTGGAGCGTAGATTTTGCTGGAATGGTTTGCGGACGCCATGTTGCATTTGCAAAACCCCTGATGTACCAAACGAAAGTGACCCCGTTTTAGCAACTACACCCCTAACGGCATTTATCAAGGGGTGTAGTGAGAATTTATACTCCACAGGTGTTTTGCAGAAATTAATACGCAGTGGATGGTGCAAAGTGAAAATTGCAATTCCAGATGTGACCTAAAAACAAAGATTCTGGCATTGTTTTTCATGGGTGTTTTTTACTGCGTTCACTGTGCGGGATAATTTACATAATAGTTTTGTCGTTTGGGTCGTTACGGACGCGGCGATACCAAGACCAAAAGACTTACTATGGGAAAAAAGGCAGTTTAGCTTCTTTTTTTTTTTACTTGAAACTTGTGTTTTTATTGTTTTACGACATTTTTATTAACTTTTTTAACTTGTCCCACTAGGGCACTTGAGGGCCTGATGCCCCGATCGCTACTCTAATACACTGCACTACATACGTAGTGCAGTGTATTAGCGCTGTCAGTTATTCACTGACAGCAAGCCTGTGAGGACCCGCCGCAGGTGGGTCCTTATCGGCTCCCGTACAAATCAGACTCGGACTCCATTATTTGGCCTCCGATTGCCATAGCAACCCAGCAATTGCGTCGCTGGGTTGCCGGTCGGGTTAAAACCCATCAAATGCTGCGCTCTATTGAGCGCAGCATCTGAGGCGTTAATCAGCCGGATCGGAGAATAGCTCCGGTCCTGGCAGTTACAGGAGGGTGCCAGCTGTATAATACAGCTGTCACCCCGCGGTGATGGTGCCAGCTCTGCTTCTGAGCCTGCACCATCACTGTGACGTAACTGTACTGCTGTTTGCGGGAACACCTTCCCGACCGTGCCGTATATATACGGCGGATGTCGGGAAGGGGTTAATAAGACTTTTATTTTCTAGATTAGTTTAATTCCATGTTTTTATTTTTTATTATGCGCAGACAAATCACAAAAAATGTGAAAGTAAACACTTTTTTATCGTTTTCTATCTATCTATCTATCTATCTATCTATATATATAACACTTTTTTATCGTTTTCTATCTATCTATCTATCTATCTATCTATCTATATATATATATATATATATATATATATATATATATATATATATATATATATATTACACTGTTGAAGCTCTGTAATAATAACTCTTCTCTCTCCATCATGGATCGCTGTGAGGGGAGAGTGAAGAGGGCTATAAGTCTATATTCACATGATGTGGAAAAAAAGGCAGTAAGGCCTCATGCACACAAACGTAAAAACGCCCGTAATTACGAGCCGTAATTACGGGCCCATAGTCTTCTATTGGCCATGGGTACCTTAGTCTATGGGGCTCCCGTAATTACGGGTGGCTACGTATGTGCACCCGTAATTACGGGAGCGTTGCTAGGCGACGTCAGGGGATAGTCACTGTCCAGGGTGCTGAAAGAGTTAACTGATCGGCAGTAACTCTCATACCCAGGACTCTTCTTCTTCTTCTTCCTCCAGTCTGGTCTCCCGGGATGACATTTCATCCCATGTGACCGCTGCAGCCAATCACAGGCTGCATCGGTCACATGGACTGCCGCGTCATCCAGGGAGGTTGGACTGGATGTCAAGAGAGGTATGCGTCACCAAGACAACGGCCGGATAAGTATGAATTTCTTTTACTGCGGAAAGGGCTGTCCCTTCTCTCTATCCTGCACTGATAGAGAGAAGGGCTGCCGATTAGTGCAGTGCAATTTTGCAGTGAAAACGTGCCCGTGTAGGGATGTCCCGATACCAAAATTTGGACTTCGATACCGATACTTCGTTTACTTTGCCAACAGTAATAAAAAAAAAAAAAAGTTCTTTCGTTTTCTAATGTTAGGCACGAGGTGCGATGATGAATTTTGAATGTCTCACATTAATAGTAATGAACCCCATCATGTTTCTCAGTCATAATGGGTTAATGTGTAAGGTACATGATGGGGTTAATTACTATTAATGTGAGGCACATGGAGGTTAAATTCATCATCGCACCTCGCGTCTCACAATTAGGCCCCATGCACACGACCGTAGATAACCTCCGTTTTTGCGGACCGCAATTGCGGTCTGCAAAAATTGACCCATTCACTTTCATTGAGCGCGGACACATTTCCGTAGCGCTACGGATGGGTGACCGTGCCGTAGAAATGTTCCGAAAATTATGGAACATATCCGTCCATTTGCATTTTGCGGGCCGTGCTCCCATACTTTGTATGGGAGCACGGCCCGAAAATGCGGGTGGCAGTCGGCGGCCGGCCGTGCCCGCAATCGCAGGCCGTGATTGCGGGCACGGTCGCGTGAATGGGGCCTAAGTGATAGAAAGCAATTTTTATTTTATTTTTTTACAGAGTACACATCATAAATGATGCAAAAAAATAGTTGTGCAGGTTATTATGGCCGTGCCAATACCGATTATGTGCATGTTTTATGTATTGAGACTTATTTTAATGTTTATTCTAAAAAAGGTGAATGTGTATTTTTTTAATTTAACATTACTTTGTTTTTACTTTATTTTTAAACTTCAATGTACTGGCCTATAGCTATAAGTCAGTACATTAGCCTGTGTACGGATAGTACACAGGCAGTTGTTAGGACATACCTCAGTATGCCCTAACCACAGGAAATATGGTAGGACAGCCCTGGGGTCCGTCAATAGACCCTGGGCTGTCTGCCCATATATGGTATGTCCCTCAATCGCGTCACAGGAATTCCCCGTGACGCGATCCAGGGGCATCCCCCCTTCTAATTTTCCCCTGAATGCTGCAGTCAGCTGTGATCGCAGCATTCAGGAGAATAGCGGTGGAGATGAGCGGTTTCTCTGATCTCCGCCGTTATAGAGCGGGGCTGCGGCTGTGTGATACAGTCATTGCCCCGCTCCTGACAACAAGTGCACGCGCGGTCAGCATGAGGTGATGCGGCCGGCGCTGCACTAATGAGCGGCGGTTCAGGCACTGAGGACAGAACATGGGGGTGTTTTGTAGAGCGCCCGCCATGTTCTGTCTTCAGTGCCGCAGATCATTAGTGCACTGCCGGCCGCATCATCCTGACGGCGCGCACATGTCAGGACTCAGGAGCGGGCCAGTGACTGTATTACACAGACGCAGCCCCGCTCTCATAGTCATGTGTACTATACTGTATTGTGCAGTTTGCGGTGGAGGAGGGGGGGGGCTGTGATTTAACGCCCCCCCCCCTCTCCACCGCAAACAACACAATACATTACAAGGCATCACAACACAATACATTACAATGCATAACATTACATTACAATACATAACATAACATTACAATACATAACATTACACTGCAGCTTACCTGGAGTCCTCCGCACCGACTCTTCTGCTCCGTCTGGAAGCCGTGTCACGTGACAACACGGTCACATGGTACACTATGGTACACATGGTACACCATGTGACCGTAGCCAGGAAGTGCCGGCTTCACGGCACAGAAGATTGTTAGGAAACATGCTGTATGGCAACGGGGGCCCGTGGGCCCCCCAGGCTTAGGGGCCCGGTCGCAACTGCGACCGCTGCGACCCCTATAGCTACGCCACTGGGTGAGTGGTCTGAGAATTTACGGGGTAAATGTTCTGCAGATTGTAAGGCTAAGCAGGTCTGCCCATTCCCACAGATGTAATCTATGCGGGACAATGAATTCCTCCCAGGAGTAAAGCAGGTAAACTCCCGGACTCCAGGCCACAAGTGTCTCCAGAGATCATGCCACCCAACCTCCTCCAAGAATAGCACTAGTGGAGAAGGTCTACTACCTAACGGAGAGTCAGGAACAGTTTCTAATCTGAACTTATCAAGTGCAGGAACAGCTAAAGAGTTAAAATCTCCCATACATACAATTGTAGCCGAAGGATAGGCTGATTCAAAGCCCGTCTGACCATTTTTAACTGGCATTTGCCATCCGTTTTAATGGCCGTTATACAAATGGATGAACTTTATTTAGTCTTTAGGTTTTTTTTTGTCCCAACCACCTGAAAACACCACAGTGCTCATGTAGATAGTGCCATAATACCCCTGTAGATCGTGCCACATTGACCACTGTAGATAGTGATATTTCCCACTGTAGATAGTGCCACAGTGCCCACATATTGCCACCGTTTCCACTGTAGATAGTGCTAACATAGTGCCACACACAGTGCACATGTAGATAGTGCCACAGTGTCCCCTGTAGGTAGTACCCATATAGTGCCACAGTGCCCATGTAGATAGTGCCACACACTCTCTTGTAGATAGCGCCACACCCCCTGTATATACCACCATCCCCCTGTAGATAGCACCATCCCTCCTGTCGATAGCACCATCCCCCTGCAGATAGCGCCACGCCCTCTAGATAGCACCCCCCATAGATTGCACCACTCCCCTATAGATAGCACCACTCCCCCCTTGTAGATAGCACATGACACACCACCCCCTGTAGATAGCGCCACCTAAGCTCCCTCTAGGAGCCCCTGACGTCAATGTTTATATATGGACATTGATGTCAAGTGCTTCGTCTAGGTTGTGGAATCCCCGGCCAGAGTATTGTCGACACTCTGGCTGGGGATTCCACTCCTACAGGGATTTCCTGACATTAGTAGCAAATGTTGCGGTTTATTTGCTGCGGAATAACTGAATTCCCACAGCAAAGTTTGCAAAAAAAAAAGGGTAATCATCTCCCCTGATGCTCCCGTAGTGACGCGTCCCTTCTCCCCAGGCTGATCTCTGTTGGGCCAGCCTTCTAAGATGAAGTTTTGTCCCATGTGACCATAACAGCATCACATGGGACAAGACATCATCCCAGGGGGCCGGCTCAACACAGATGAGCCAATGGGAGCAGGGACGCGTCGCTATGGGAGCATCAGCAGAGGTGAATCTGATATTTATTTTTTAATCCCCTCTTCTCCCTTCTCCGCAGCAGCATATCCATCTGAAAATCTGCACCTACTCAGACACGATTTATTGTAGACTTTCGGATGCAATTCCCTGCAGTATTTGGGTCGGATTTGCTGCAAAGTTTTCCGCAGCAAATGTGACCCTTTAACCTGACCCTTACACATTTGATAAATGTCGTCCGAACCTGCTGATTTTGGCGACATTGGGCATTCCCAAACCCGAAATTAATCCTTTGTTTTTACACATAAGGGACACTTTCTCCAGTACCTAACAGTGGCCTTCTAGTCTGCTGACTACAGAAGCCTCCTAGGCACCGCCTAGCTAAAAGGCTTCCGGGGATGACAAGAAGATGGCATGGGCTCAGCAGCTGAGCCCGTGTCATCTGCTGTAACGTCAGGGACCAGACAAAGCTCCAATCCTTGCCATTAACCCTTTAGCTGCTGCGGTCAAAGGCAACAATGTAATACGTAGGTAGGGCAATGTATTACAACAGCAATCAGAAAGTTTGACCTTTAAGTCCCCTACTGGTACTAATAAAAAAAAGCTAAAGAAATGTTATAAAAAAATAAAAGTTTCAAGTAATGAAATAAAACAATCGCCCTTTTTCCCTTATCAAGTCCTTTATTACTGAAAAAAATAAACTGTACATAGTTGGTATCGCCGGGTCCGTAACAGCCTGAACTATAAAAATATTATGTTATTTATCCTGCGCAGTGAAAACCGTAAAAAAAACAAAACCTAAAAAACAATGCCAGAATTGCTGTTTTTTTTTTGTCACCTTGCCTTCTAAAAATTTTAATAAAAAAGTAATCAAAAAGTCGCATGTACCCAAAAATGGCTCTAATAAAAACTATAGCTCATCTTGCAAAAAACAAGCCCTCATACAGCTCCATCAACAAAACATACATGGCATCGCCATACCTGGGAACACACTTTTAACAATTTTTGTGGTCTGTGTCTCCAGTGGCACAAGCTGGGCACAAAAATGGCATATCTTTGCACCCTCCGCAGCGCATTTATTTATGGAAAAGCCTTGTGGGGTCAAAATGCTCACTACACCCCTTAATAAATGCCTTGAGGGGTGTAGTTTCCAAAATGGGGTCACTTCTCAGGGGTCACTTTCTTTTATTATTTTGCATCAGAGCATCTGCAATTGTGAAACAATACATTGTAAATCGCAAAATTAGGTCTCAATTTTGCATCGTACGCTTTCACTCCTGAGCCCTGTTATGCCAGACGGAAGATTAGGGCCAAATGTACGGTGTTCAAAAACCGAGAAACACAGCATAACAATTAGAGAACTGTCTTTTTATGCTGGCACAAGCTGGGCAAAACATATTGGACACTGAAATGGCATATTTATTAAAAAATTGCCATTTTCACTCTGCAACATCAAGTGCATTCTCATTTGTGGGAAAACTCCTGCAAGGTTATCATGCTCACTACACCCCTGAGTGAATATCTTGAGGGTTGTAGTTTCCAAAAAGTCATTTCTGGGGGGGTTCCACTGTTTTGATCCCACAGGGGCTTTGCAAATGCGACATGGCATCCATAAACCAATCCAGTTAAATCTGCGCTCCAAAAGCCAAATGGCGCTCCTTGCGTTCTAAGCCCTAATGTTTTTCCCAAACAGCAATTTATGACCATATATAGGGTATTGCCGTACTCAAGAGAAATTGCTTTACAAATGTTGGGATTCTTTTTCTCCTTTATTTGTTGAGAAAATTAAAAATTTGGAGCTAAAGCTACGTCTTATTGGAAAAAAAATTTATTTACATTTTCACTGCCCTATTCTAATAAAATCTATGAAACACCTGTGGGGTCAAAATGCTCACTGCACCACTAGATGACTTCCTTAAGGGGTGTAATTTCCCAAATGGGGCTTTGCAAAAGTGACATGGTGCCGGAAAACCAATCCAGCAAAATCTGCGCTCCAAAAGCCAAATGGTGCGCCTTCCCTTCTGAGCCCTGCCGTGTGCCCAACTTCTCCGTACTTTGGAGAAGTTGCTTTACAAATGTTGGGGGCTTTTTCTCCTTTATTCCTTGTGGAAATTGTTGGTTTTTTTTAAGCTGAAACGACATCTTATTGAATAAAATGTAAATTTTTCATTTTCACGTCCAAATTCTAATAAAATCTGTAAAACATCTGTGGGGTCAAAATTCCCACTATACACCTGGATTAAGTCCTTAAGGGGTGTAGTTTCCCAAATGGAGTCAGTTATAGGGAGTTACTGTGCTAGTACCATAGGGGCTTTGCAAATGCGACAAGGTGGCGAAAAACCAATCCACCAAAATCTGAGCTCCAAAAGTCAAATGGCGCACCTTCCCTTCTGAGCCTTCCTGTGTGCCCAATCAGCCGTTTATGACCACAAATGGGGTATTTCGGTACTCTGAAGAAGTTGCTTTACACATTTTTGGGGGTGGGGGGCATTTTCTCCTATACTCCTTATGGAATTTTATTTCTTTTAGCTGAAACTACATCTTTTTGGATAAAATCAAAATTTTTCATTTTCACGTCCAAATTCTAATAAAAATCTATGAAAGACCACTGGGGTCAAAATGCTCACTACACCTCTAGATGAATTCCCTGTGTGGTGTAGTTTGTAAAATGGGGTATTTTTGTGGTGTTTCCTTTGTTTTGGCACCACAAGATCTCTTAAAACCTGACATAGTGCCTAAAATAGAATCTAATAAAAGGAAGGCCCCAAAATCCACTAGGTGCTCCTTTGCTTCTTAGGGCTGTTTGAGTTCAGTAGCACACTAGGGTCACATGTGGGATATTTCTAAAAGCTGCAGAATCTGGACAATAAATATTGATTTGTGTTTCTCTGGTAAAACATTCCGTGTCACATAAAATAATGGATTAAAATGAAATTTCTGCAAAATAAAATTACATTTCTAAATTTCACCCACTTTGCTATAATTCCTGTGAAACGCTTAGTGGATTAAGAACCTTTCTAAATGCTGTGTTGAATACTTTAAGGGGTACAGTTTTGCAAATGGGGTGATTTACAGGGTTTGCCATAATATAGGCCTCTCAAAGCCACTTCAGAACTGAATTGGCCCCTAAAAAAATAGGCTTTTGAAATTTTCTTGAAAATGTGAGAAATTTCTGCTAAACTTATAAGCCTTGTAAAATCTTACAAAAATAAAAGGATGTTTAATAAAACATCCTTGTCCCTATATCCTCATCTGGAAATTTTCACTAAATTAGACATTGATGACTTTAAAAAGCTATCCACTTACAGGACTAATGATAACCTAACCTTAGATCAAAGGAATGCATTGAGGGAACTCCAATCATTTGATGATGTATTCAAGGCTGCGGACAAGGGGGGAAACGTTGTGGTTTGGCCAATAACAAAATATGAGAAAGAGGCGTTTAGACAGCTACGAGACAGGCAGACTTATGCGAGGCTACCATTAATCCGTTGTGTCCCTTTTTCCAGGAATTGCTTAAAGAGACTCTGTCACCACATTATAAGTGCCCTATCTCCTACATAAGGAGATGGGCGCTGTAATGTAGGTGACAGTAATGCTTTTTATTTAAAAAAACGATCTTTTTTCACAACGTTAGGAGCGATTTTGGTTTATTCTAATGAGCTTTCTTAATGCCCAAGTGGGCGTACTTTTACTTTCGACCAAGTGGGCGTTGTACAGAGGAGTGCATGACGCTGACCAATCGGCATCATGCACTCCTCTCCATTCATTTACACTGCACTAGCGATATAGTTATATCGCTATGTGCAGCCTCCTACACAAACCCTAACATTACTACTGTGTCCTGATAATGAATACACATGACCATCCAGCCTGGACGTCATGTCTACTCAGAATCCTGACACTTCTGACTCTTTTTTTGTGAGATTCCGGCAAGTGAAACCAAATCTCGTTTAGCTCCGTTATCTCGCGAGATTTCGTATCCGTTGCTGGAATCTCACAAAAAAGATTCAGAAGTGTCAGGATTCTGAGTACACATGACGTCCAGGCTGGATGATCATGTGTATTCATTATCGGGACACTGTAGTAATGTTAGGGTTTGTGTATGTAGCTGCACATAGTGATATATTTATATCGCTAGTGCAGTGTAAATGAATGGAGAGGAGTGCATGATGCCGATTGGTCAGCGTCATGCACTCCTCTGTACAACGCCCACTTGGTCGAAATTAAAAGTATGCCCACTTGGGCATTAAGAAAGCTCATTAGCATAAACCAAAATCGCTCCTAACGTTGTGAGAAAAGATCGTTTTTTTAAATAAAAAGCATTACTGTCACCTACATTACAGCGCCCATCTCCTTATATAGGAGATAGGGCACTTATAATGTGGTGACAGAGTCTCTTTAAGATTCTGAATGGGGCCTTTGACAGGGGCATTATCCCTAAAAAAATATATGATGGATTAGCGACTAATGACCCTAAAATTCCGGCTTTGTACATTTTACCAAAGATACATAAGAATCCCACGGACCCCCCGGGACGTCCGATCGTGTCCGGTATTGACGGACTCTGTGATCCTGTGTGTAAGTTTACTGATCACTATTTGAAACCTATGCTGAACGACCTACCTTCATATGTCAGGGACACGACGGACGTCCTTGGGAGGATCGATGGGATTAAAATCGATCCAGACATGTATCTTGTGACAGCAGATATAGAGTCACTTTATACCAGTATAAGACATCATGATGGACTGGGGGCGGTCCGCTTTTTCCTGGGGACCTGCAACCGAGATGGCCAACTTTGTGACTTGATTTTGGAATTATTACAATTTATTTTGAGTCATAATTTTTTTGTATTTAAAGATTGTTATTATTTGCAGAAACAGGGTACTGCTATGGGGGCCCCGTCCTATGCAAACCTGTTTTTCGGTTTCTGGGAGAGACAGGTTTTCCATGGGGACGGCGCCCACGCCGCTGACCATGTGCACTCCTGGTTACATTACATTGACGATATTTTCTTCATTTGGCAAGGATCGGAGTCTGGGCTGACGAGTTTCATGCATCAGCTCAATGAAAACCCATTCAACATTAAGTTGACATATAAATATCATCCACAAGGTGTTGAATTTCTAGATATACAGATATTTACAGATAATTCAGGTTTTCTACATATAGATGTTTTCCGGAAGTCAACATCTGTTAATGCCTCGTCAGCCCACTATTAAAGCTATCCCGGTTTGTCAGTTCCTCGGGATGAGGCGGATCTGTTCCTCCAATGCCATATTCGAACAGCAATCCAAAGATCTTAAGTCCAGGTTTAGGGACAGGGGTTATAGTAATAGAACCATCAAGTTGGGGTATAGGAGAGCGAGAGCAACCCCCCGTAGTGATCTCTTGAGATCTAAACAACAATGTGTTAGTGACCCAGTGAGCAGTGGAATAAGATGAGGTCTATCCTGAGATCCAAACCACAACTGGCTCAAAATTTTTCGGAGAGACCTATGATGACAGCCAGAAGGGCAAAAAATCTAAAAGATCATCTTGTCAAAAGACATTACATACCACGACAGGTATGTTCGTTTGGTTCCCAAGGACCCAGAAAGTGATGCTACGCCTGTGGAGATTGTAGATCTTGCGTTAATATCTGTCGGGCAACTAATTTTTCATCAGTTGATCGAACGAGGCACTTTGAGATCAGAGAATAAATTTCATGCAGCCTGACACATGTGGTATATTATGCCACATGTGGTTGCCCCAAAGTTTATATAGGACTTACTTCTAGGTAATTGAGAATCGGTACGAGAGAGCACGTGTGTGATATTATGGGGGCCAGTGAAATCGAGGATCTAACACAGTTAAAGACCTTTCCCAGACACTTTAAATTACATCACGGCTGCAATCCCAGAACACTATCAGTGCGAGAGATTGACAAAATACATTGTGGCATCAGGAGTGGCAATGTGAAGAGAGTTTTGGCACAAAAAGAATGCAAATGGATCGTCATGTTGGGGTCAATGAAACCTTATGGACTTAATGAAAAACTTAGTTTTGTTCCTTTTTTATAATCTCTGCTATTTATGCTTTTTGACTAATTGTGTTCTGTATTGTATGTTATTTATAGGTATTTTTTATTTTTCCCAATAGTAGAGAACAGTAGAATAGTAGAGAACAGATCTAAGTCCTCTGAACATCCTATACAACGATATAGTGTGGGAATGAGGATCCACCGTTTCATTTCTGCAACCTAGTGTTATAAGGCTTTTCTTTCCTCATTTCCTCTCTCCTTCTTGTCCCCCGTGAAATGTGTGTGTGTGTGTGTGTGTGTGTATATATATATATATATATATATATATATATATATATATATGTTTTTGGTTTATTTATTTTTACTTTTTAGTATATTTTCTATTTTATTATTATTCTTTTCATGAAAAATGTAATGAGTATAATGGTTTTGTACAAAAATACCACACAAGTATAACTCATATATCACTTCATTTGCATTTTTAAAGGGAACCTGTCACCAGCATTTCACCTATTAAACCAGCAATACCTGGTGGAAGTGGGTGAAAAATTATTTCTATATAACCTATAATTGTCTTCTTAGTCGGCTCTATAGCTTTAGTATTCAGTTCTTTAGTGTTCCCACACTGTATGCTAATGAGCAGAAAAGAGTCAGATCCTCTCTTGAAAAGAGTCAAATCTTCGTTTGAAAAAAGTCATATTTTCATTCCTCAAGTCTTTCCGCGTTTCCCCGGCCTCCTTACTTTTGATTGACAGCTCGTCGCCTTCCCCCAGCACACAAAATCCCGCACTTGTGCACTGATGTCCCCTTCTGGTGTGTGCGCACAAAGGGACGCCGGATTATTAAGATAAAAAGCGCAAAATGTTTGCAGACCGTGATTTACAGTCGGGGGAGGAGTTTAGGAGAGGGGATAACGGCAATTAACTTTTGATAGCAGCGGCCATTGAGGGATAAGTGAAGTTCAATAGGTGAAATTCTGGTGACAGGTTCCCTTTAAGCATTATGTTATTTATTTCAGCTCTGGGATAATACACTCTGTAATTCTCACGGTTTGTGGGAATGTGGACCCACTAGGCCGCACCGCCGTAGCAGGGATGCAGCTGGCCAAACAACAGGGAACCCCAGCAATACAAGGGTACCTAGATAGTCCAGACAGCTCTGACACGGATGGAGGTGGGAGCAGCAGGTAACGCCAGACGTGGTGGATGACAGCAGGTGCCGCAGGTTGCGCTAGGCGTGACGAATCCTTCTGGACGTGGCAGATGACACAGGACGTGGCAAACAACAGCAGGTGCAGTAGACACTGGAACAAGAACACAGCACGAGATTCAGGAACAGGTAACAGGGCACAGGTAACAACTGGAACGGGAAACACTAAGGGACCATTTGCAAGACAGACTTGGGATGTACTAATAACGCTCAGGCAAGGCTCAGAAGGGCTGGGGCCTTCTTTTAGTCCAGGAAATCATGTGAGTTAATAATGATTTTCTTCATGTGCGTGCGCTGGCCCTTTAAGAGCGGGCACGAGTGTGCGCGCGCACCCTACGGGACACCGCGGACCGGAGCCGGAGTGAGCGCTGGCATCTCCTAGGAAGGAGATGGGGACAAGCACTCACAGATCCATGGCTGCGGGTGTCAGGAGGTGAGTGGACCCGACGGCCCGCGGCCATGGACGCTACATTATCCCCCTCTTACGCCCCCTCTTCTTGGGACCAGAGCGAGAGAGGAACTTCTTAACGAGAGCAGGGGCATTGAGGTTCTCAGGACCTCTCCTCAGGACCAAACCCTCTCCAGTCCACCAAATAGAAAGTCCTTCCTATCACCCTCTTGCAGTCCAGGATCACCCTCACCTCGAACACGTCAGAAGAACCGCTGGGAGCAATTGTGGAACAGGAAGTCTTGCTGTAGCGGTTCAGGACCACTGGTTTCAGGAGGGACACATGAAAGGAGTTGGGGATTCTGAGGGTAGGAGGCAGCCGCAGTTTATAGGAGACAGGGTTAATCTGTTGCAGAATGTCAAAAGGACGAGAAACCTGGGAGCAAACTTGTATGAAGGCACCTTCAAACGAATGTTCCGTGGGGACAGACAGACTTTGGTACCTGGAAGATACTGAGGCAGCTCTCTTCTTTGTATTCGCTTCATGCGATCGACTGCCAGCAAAATAGAGTCCCGGGTCTGTTGCCAGATTTGCAGAAAGTCCCCAAATGAAGAGTCAGCAGCGGGTACCGTAAAATATAGAATTTAAGATATACTCACCATTTCGTGCAGGAGCGCTTCACTATGGCCATCGGCGGCAGGACCCAGGACTCTCTGTCTCTTTGAACTCGCGCATGCGCAGATAGGCTGCTTCATCGCGCGAGATCTGAGAGGCAGGGAATGAGAGGAAAGGGCGGGCCAGAGGATCTTACAGAGATGTTCCCTGGCGGCTAATACCGGCTTCCCTCAGATCCGTGGCGGATTCCGTGCATCCCGGGAGCCTGTGTACCGGACTGCAGGCTCACAAGGTAACACACAACCTGTGTGTAGACAATATGTAGACTAGGGATGTCACGATACCAGAATTTGGACTTCGATACCGATACTTCGTTTAGTATTGCGATTTCGATACCAATTTCGATACTTTTGCCAACAGTAATAAAAAAAAAATTCTTCCGTTTTCTGATGTGAAGCGTGACGTGTGATGAATTTTGAACGCGCCTCACATTTATAGTAATTAATCCCATCATGTTTCTCAGTCATATTGGGTTAATGTGCGAGGTACATGATGGGGTTAATTACTATTAATGTGAGGAACATGGAGGGTAAATTCATCGCACCTCGCGCCTCACATTAATAAGTGAATGAAAGCCGTGTTTATTTCATTTTTTTACAGCGTACACATCATAAATGATGCAAAAACATTGTTGTCCGCGCCATTACTGAATGTGTGTATTTTATGTATTGAGACTTATTTTAATGTTTATTGTAAAAAAGGTGAAGGTGTATTTTTTTTTAAATTTAACAATACTTTGTTTTTACTTTATTTTTAAACTTTAATGTACTGACAAATATCAGATATGTGCCAGTACATTAACCTGTGGACGGATAATACTCAGGCAGTTGTTAGGACATACTTAGGTATGTCCTAACAACATGAAATATGGTAAGACAGCCCTGGGGTCCGTCAATAGACCCTGGGCTGTCTGCCCATATATGGTATGGCCCTCGATCGCGTCACAGGAATTCCCTGTGAAGCGATCCAGGGGCATCCCCCCTTCTCACTTTCCCCTGAATGCTGCAGTCAGCTGTGATCGCAGCATTCAGGGGAATAACGGCGGAGATGAGCGGTTTCTCTGATCTCCGCCGTTATAGAGCGGGGCTGCGGCTGTGTAATACAGCCATTGCCCCGCTCCTGACAGGAAGTGCGCGCGCGGTCAGCATGAGGTGATGCGGCCGGCGCTGCACTAATGAGCGGCAGTTCAGGCACTGAAGACAGAACATGGGGGTGTTTTGTAGCGCTCCCGCCATGTTCTGTCTCCAGTGCCGCCGCTCATTAGTGCAGCGCTGGCCGCATTGCATCATCCTGACCCCGCGAACTTATCATGACTCAGGAGCGGGGCTGTGGCTGAAATACACAGCCGCAGCCGCGCTCCCATACATTCATGTGTTACTATACTGAGCTGTGCGGCTGCAACGTGCATCCCTAATGTAGACAATATCCGGCATATAAGACGACCCCACACTTTTGACATTTTTTTAAGGGTGTAAAAAGTCGTCTTGTACGCTGATATATACGGTACCTGACAAGTAGTAGACACTGGAAGAGGGACTCTAGGATGTTGACTGTACACAATGTAAAACGGAGTGGAAGTGGTGGACTCGCTTGTGTGGTTGTTGTACGAGAACTCGGCCCATGGAAGAAGCTGTACACAGTTATCATGCTGTAAGGAGATTAAGTGACGGAGATAATTCACCATGATCTGGTTGATCCCCTCGACTTGCCCATTCGACTGGGGGTGATAGGCTGAGGAAAAGTACAATCTCACATCCAGTAGTTTACAGAGAGCCCTCCAGAATTTTGAGGTAAACTGAACCCCCGATCGGACACAATGTGAAGGGGCAAGCCATGCAAGCGGAAGATGTGCTGAATGAAGAGACTCGCCAGTCAGGGAGCAGAAGGTAGGCCGGTCAGCAGGATAAAATGTACCATCTTCGAGTACCAGTCCATCACTACCCAGACAGTGTTGCATCCTGCTGAGGGAGTTCAGTGATAAAGTCCATCGCAATGTGCTGCCAGGGGGCATTGGGTACAGGCAGAGGTTGAAGCAGGCCGGCAGGCTTGGAGTGAGTAACCTTGTTAGAAGCACACACCGTGCAAGAAGAGACAAAGTCCACAACATCCTTGGGTAGCGTGGGCCACCAGAAGTGACGCGCAATCAGGTCTCGGGTTTTACGAACACGAGGGTGCCCAGCCAGTTTAGAACTGTGTCCCCATCTGAGAATTTTTCTCCTGTCTGCCAACTGAACAAAAGTCCTCCCTGGAGGGATGTCTCTAACCTGCAAAGGATTGGCAGTGACAATTCAGGACAGGTCTATGATACTTTGAAGGGACTCCACCGTGTCATCCGTCTCAAATTACCTGGACAGGGCATCGGCCCTAACATTCTTGTCAGCGGGACAGTAGTGGAGCACAAATTGGAAACGGGTGAAGAACAGCGACCACCTGGCTTGACATGGATTTAGTCGTTGAGCAGACTGAAGGTAAGTAAGGTTCTTGTAGTCTGTGTAGATCAGGATGGGGAGAGCTGCGCCCTTTAGCAGATGTCTCCACTCCTCCAGAGGCAATTTGATGGCCATTAGCTCCCGATCCCCAATAGAGTAATTGCGCTCTGCAGAAGATTTTTTTTTTGAGTAGTGGTCACATACTACTGCCTTTCCTTTGGAGCTCCTTTGGACCAGTAGTGCACCTGCACCAACAGAAGAGTCGTCCACCTCCAAAGAAACTGCCGAGATACGTCTGGATGATGGAGGATCGAGGCTGAAGTGAAGGCTTTTTTAAGACTAATAAATGCGGACTCTGCCTTCAGGGTCCACACCTTGGCGTTCACACCCTTCTTGATAAGGGTGGAAATGGGAGATGTCAATAATGAGAAGTTTGGGATAAACTGCCCGTAGAAATTGGCGAATCCCAGGAAATGCTGTATGGACCTCAGGCCTTGAGGACGTGGCTACTCCAGGACAGCTCTCACTTTCTCAGGATCCATCTTGAGACCTTGATCCGAGATGATGTAGCCCAGGAAGGGCAGACAACTCTTCTCAAAGACACACTTCTCCAGCTTGGCGTATAAACGAGCTATACAAACGATTCTCCCTTAATCGTAGTAGAACTTGACGAACATGCCTCTGATGAGTCCCCGGATCTGGGGAGAAAATCAAAACATCATCAAGATAAACTACAACACAGATATAGAGAAGATCTCGGAAGATATCATTAACGAATTCCTGGAAGACCGTGGGAGCGTTACACAGTCCAAATGGCATCACCAGGTATTCATAGTGCCCATCTCAAGTGTTGAACGCCGTCTTCTACTTGTCCCCTTGTTGGATTTGATTCAAATTATAAGCCCCACGCAAGTCTAGTTTAGAAAAAATTCTAGCTCCTCGTATACGGTCAAACAGTTCAGTTATAAGTGGCAACAGGTATTTGTTCTTGACCGTGATCTGGTTGAGACCACGGTAGTCAATGCAGGGTCGAAGGGATCCGTCTTTCTTTTTAACGAAGAAGAACCCAGCCCCAGCCGGGAGGAAGACTTTCGTATGAAACCCCTCTCCAAAGTCTCCGACATGGATAGAGACTCTGGCAAGGAGAGAGGATATACTTGGCCACGGGGGAGAGAGGCATTAGGAACCAGTTCAAAGGGGCAGCGTCTCAGCCTCCCTTTTGCTGAAGACCGGCAAACTGAGCGAACTGGGGGGGGGGCAGTCCCGCCAATGACTGAGGCAGAGGAGGCTGAACAGGGAGAATCTGCAACAGACAACGACCAAGGCACTTGGAGAACCTCTCCAGAATTACAGTCCAGGACTGGGGCATGCAGTCGAAGCAAAGGAAGGCCCAGCAGAACAGGATTGATGGCCTTGGGCAAAACAAGGAAAGAAATTAGTTCACAATGAAGGTGTAATGCCGGGGTAGGGAGACAAACAGGTGAGCCCTAATATTCCCGCCACTCAGTCCCTGCCTACTTGCACGGCCCGTCCTAGGCGACGGCGTACAACTGGGCGATGGTCCCTACGCTCAATAAGTGCACGACAGACAAACAGACAAGGGTACACAGAAGCTAAGGGAAATGGGGCAGTTGCCCACGACAACACCGTGAGCAACAAGAGTAGAAAAAGAGTCGAGTCAAACCAGGAGTGTACGAGGTACCAAACGCAGAGCAGGAGAGTAGTCAGTAAAGCCAGGTTCGATATGAAGCAGAGGACAATACTACAAGCAGCAGCAGCAGAGCCAGGAAACAGGCAGAATCACATGCAAAGGAGGAGCAGGAAATGAAGGTATAAATAGACACATGGCGGGAGCTAGCTCCGTCTGGCCAGGCTGTGATAGGCTCTCCCACTTCTCAGCCTCCCAGCCCGAGTGGTAGATGATCGAGTCACCCTATCAGACTTAGGAGCAGGTGCAGACTGATTAACCACGGGCGTCGACACAGAAGCTGTGTCTGGTAGATCCTTTACAGTACCCCCCCCCCTTTTATGAGGGGCCACTGGACCCTTTCTAGGTG
Organism: Rhinoderma darwinii; assembly: GCF_050947455.1. NCBI lineage: Eukaryota > Metazoa > Chordata > Amphibia > Anura > Rhinodermatidae > Rhinoderma > Rhinoderma darwinii. The sequence continues at coordinate 260,260,029 of NC_134691.1, read as the reverse complement.
GACCTGGCTTATTGGGGAACCCAAGATGGAACCTCCTGAGCAATACCCCAGCGTGAACATCCCGGGCGGGTACCCAAGTCCTCTCCTCAGGCCCGTATCCTCTCCAATGGACCAAGTACTGGAGGGAGCCTTGAACCATCCTGCTGTCCACAATCTTGGCCACCTCGAATTCTACCCCTTCATGGGTGAGAACAGGGACAGGAGGTTTCTTCGAGGTAGCCAAGGACGGGGAGCAGCGTTTCAGGAGGGAGGCATGAAACACGTCGTGTATTCGAAAAGACGTGGTTAACTCCAGTCGAAAGGAGACAGGGTTAAGGACTTCAATGACCTTGTACGGCCCTATATACCGGGGAGCAAATTTTTTGACGGGACTTTAAGGCGCAAATTTTTGGAAGACAGCCACACCAGATCCCCGACCACAAACAAGGGGTTAGCAGAACGTCTTCTATCGGCCTGAGTCTTTTGTATGCTCAGGGACGCCTCTAGGTTCTTCTGAACCTGGGCCCAGACTGTGCACAGTTCCCGATGAACGACATCTACCTCGGGATTGTTGGAACCACCAGGTGAAACGGAGGAGAACCGTGGATTAAACCCAAAATTACAGAAAAATGGGGAGACCCCTGACGAGTTACTGACCCGGTTATTAAGGGAAAATTCAGCGAGGGAAATGAAGGAGACCCAATCATATTGACAGTCAGAGATAAAACACCTTAAATATTGTTCTAGAGACTGATTAGTCCTCTCGGTTTAGCCATTAGTTTCAGGATGGAAGGCCGAGGAGAAGGACAGATCAATCTCCAACTTTTTACAGAAAGCTCTCCAAAACAATGAAACAAATTGTACCCTTCTGTCAGAAACTATATTGACAGGAACCCCATGGAGACGCAGGATGTGTTTGACAAACAAGGTAGCTAACGTCTTAGCATTGGGTAGTTTCTTGAGGGGCACAAAGTGGCACATCTTACTGAAGCGGTCTACTACAACCCACACCACCGACTTGCCTTGAGATGGAGGCAGATCGGTGATAAAATCCATGGAGATATGGGTCCAAGGTCTCTGGGGAATGGGCAAAGAACATAGTAAGCCCGCTGGTCGGGACCTGGGAGTCTTGGACCTAGCACAAATTTCACAAGCGGCGACGTAGGCTTTAATGTCTTTAGGCAACCCAGGCCACCAATAGTTTCTGCCAATGAGGTGCTTGGTACCCAGGATGCCTGGATGACCAGATAGTGCAGAGTCATGATTTTCCCTGAGTACCCTTAGCCGGAATTGCAGGGGAACAAACAACTTGTTCTCAGGAAGGTTCCCGGGAGATGAACCTTGATCAGCCGCAATTTCGGAGACTAAGTCAGAATCAACAGAGGAAATTATTATACCTGGGGGCAAAACACAAGCAGGATCTTCCTCCGAAGGAGGACTTGCCATGAAACTACGCGACAGTGCATCAGCTTTAATATTTTTAGACCCAGCCCTATAGGTGACCAAAAAGTTGAATCTAGTAAAAAACAACGCCCATCGAACTTGTCTCGGGTTTAGCCTCCGGGCAGATTCTAGGAAAACCAGATTCTTGTGGTCGGTAAGGACCGTTACCTGGTGCCTAGCCCCCTCCAAGAAGTGGCGCCACTCTTCAAATGCCCATTTAATGGCTAAGAGTTTGCGGTTGCCAATGTCATAGTTACACTCAGCGGGCGAGAACTTACTGGAAAAGTAGGCACAGGGACGGAGATGGGTGAGGGACCTGGTACCCTGGGACAAGACAGCACCCACTCCCACCTCGGAGGCGTCACCCTCCACAATGAATGGCTCGATTTGGTTAGTCTGAATCAGCACTGGGGCCGAGATAAAGCACTTCTTAAGGACCTCAAAATCCTGGACCGCCTCTGGAGGCCAGTGCAGGAGATCAGAACCTTTGCGAGTAAGATCCGTAAGAGGCTTAGCGATGACCGAGAAGTTAGCAATAAATCTCCTGTAATAATTAGCAAACCCCAGGAAGCACTGTAACGCCTTCAGGGAGGCAGGTTGGACCCATTCAGCCACAGCCTGAACCTTGGCAGGGTCCATGCGGAATTCATGAGGAGTGAGGATTTGACCCAAAAATGGTATCTCCTGCACCCCAAACACACATTTTTCGGTCTTAGCAAACAGTTTGTTTTCCCGAAAGGCCTGGAGCACCTTTGTGACATGCTCAATGAGGGAGGACCAGTCCTTGGAAAACACAAGTATGTCATCAAGGTACACTACAAGAAATACCCCCAGGTAGTCTCTTAATATCTCATTTATGAAATTCTGGAAGACCGCGGGAGCATTACACAACCCAAAGGGCATGACGAGGTATTCGAAATGACCTTCGGACGTGTTAAACGCAGTCTTCCACTCATCCCCCTCTCTGATGCGGATAAGGTTATAAGCCCCCCGTAGAACAAACTTAGAGAACCATTGGGCCCTCTGAACCTGATTGAAGAGATCAGGAATCAAAGGAAGGGGATACTGGTTCCTTACAGTGACCTTATTCAAGTTTCGGTAATCGATGCACGGCCTAAGATCACCATACTTCTTTCCTACGAAGAAGAAGCCAGCACTTACCGGAGAAGTAGAGGGGCGAATGTAACCCTTGGCCAGGCATTGCTGGATATACTCTCTCATGGCTTCACGTTCGGGACAAGAGAGATTAAATATCCTACTCTTAGGGAGCTTAGCTCCTGGTACCAAATCGATTGCGCAATCGTATTCTCTATGAGGAGGTAACACTTCGGAGGCCTTTTTAGAAAAAACATCAGCGAAGTCCTGAATAAACTCAGGTAGAGTGTTCACCTCCTCAGGGAGAGAAATAAAATTAACAGAAAAACATGACGTCATGCATTCATTACCCCATTTGGTAAGATCCCCAGTATTCCAGTTAAACGTGGGATTATGCATCTGCGACTAGGGAAAATCAAATCGGACGATAATCCCTGCATCACCAGTACAGAGCACTGCTCCAAATGCATGGAGCCAACAAGGAGTTCAACAACAGGGGTATGCTGCGTAAAATAACCATTAGCAAGTGGAGTGGAGTCGATACCCACTACCGTGACAGGTTTAGGCAAATCAATCAATGGCATAGCTTGAGACATAGCAAATTCCACAGACATAATATTAGCAGAAGACCCTGAATCCACGAAGGCACTGCCGGTAGCAGACCTACCCGTAAAAGAGACCTGAAAGGGAAGCAAGATCTTATTAGGTTTCATATTTACGGGAAATACCTGTGCGCCCAAGTGACCTCACCGATGCTCACTTGGGCGCGGAAGTTCTTCCGGCTGCTTATTCTTACGCCTAGGACAGTTGTTCACTTGGTTCTTGTCATCCCCACAGTAGAAGCAGAGACCATTCTTCCTGCAGAGCTCTCTACGTTGTTGGGGAGACACGGAGGCACCGAGTTGCATTGGTTCATCCGAGTTTTCCTTGGAAGAACGAAGCAACGGAACCTCGGGAGCCATCATGGGGGAGCCAGAGGAGAAAGCACAAAAGCGTTCAAGTCGTCGTTCCCTCGGACGTCGGTCAAGACGTACCGCTAAAGCCATAACCTGATCTAGAGAGTCAGAAGAGGGATAGCTAACTAACAGGTCTTTCAGGGCGTTCGACAGACCCAATCTAAACTGGCACCTCAAGGCAGGGTCATTCCACCGAGAAGCTACACACCACTTCCTAAAGTCAGAACAGTACTCCTCAACGGGTGTCTTACCCTGACGTAAGGTCACCAGCTGACTCTCGGCAAAGGCAGTCTTGTCAGTCTCGTCATATATGAGCCCGAGAGCAGAAAAGAAAAGATCAACAGAGGAAAGTTCAGGGGCGTCAGGAGCCAAGGAGAAGGCCCATTCTTGGGGCCCGTCCTGGAGCCGGGACATAATTATACCCACTCGCTGGCTCTCAGAACCTGAGGAGTGGGGTCTTAGACGGAAATAGAGCCTACAACTCTCCCGAAAGGAGAAAGAAGTCTTCCGGTCCCCTGAGAACCGGTCAGGCAACTTGAGGTGAAGTTCAAGAGGTGAGGTGGGGGGCACTACCAGGGTAGCAACATGCTGGTTGTCCCTCTGAGTCAGGGCTTGGACCTGTAGGGAGAGGCCCTGCATTTGCTGAGCCAGGGTCTCAAGGGGGTCCATAGTTGTGTCAGGGACCAGGGTAGAAAAGGTATATGGGCCTGTGATTATGTAATGCCGGGGTAGGGAGACAGACAGGTGAGCCCTAATCTACCCGCCATTCAGTCCCTGCCTACTTGCACGGCCCGTTCTATGCGACGGCGTACAACTGGGCGACGGTCCCTACGCTCAATAAGTGCACGACAGACAAACAGACAAGGGTACACAGAAGCTAAGGGAAATGGGGCAGTTGCCCACGGCAACACCGTGAGCAACAAGAGTAGTGAACGAGCCGAGTCAAACCAGGAGTGTACGAGGTACCAAACGCAAAGCAGGAGAGTAGTCAGTAAAGCCAGGTTCAATATGAAGCAGAGGACAATAGTACAAGCAGCAGCAGCAGAGCCAGGAAACAGGCAGAATCACAGGCAAAGGAGGAGCAGGAAATGAAGGTATAAATAGACAGAGGGCGGGAGCTAGCTCCGTCTGGCCAGGCTGTGATAGGCTCTCCCACTTCTCAGCCTCCCAGCCCGAGTGGTAGATGATTGAGTCACTCTATCAGACTTAGGAGCAGGTGCAGACTGATTAACCACGGGCGTCGACACAGAAGCTGTGTCTTGCAGATCCTTTACAGAAGGACTCCAACGGCTTGGTTTTAGAAATGATGAGATCAGGCAGAGGCAGTCCATTCACTGAGGCAACAGCCAAAGATGTCTCCAGGCGAACTGTGGGCAACTGAAGATGATCCACTAGCACCTTTTGGATGAAGTTTGCCGCTGACCAAGAGTTAAATTTATTCAGAAACTTGATGCGTCCTCTCGCCGGATACTAGGGTCACAGGAATAGTCAGCTTGGAACACAATGGTTTATTAGGTACAATTCCACCTAGGGTGTGTCTCTCCAACTAATCCTAGTCACTGGGGTCTCTCTGGCCTCTGGGGACACAGACGCACAACATAGCGTCTGTGTTGTTTCCCCTGTATAGACAATTTGACATGGTTCATCTGCTTCGGATCCTCTGGTGGGACGACTGAGGAGGATAGTAAGGATTGCTGGAAAGTAGAATCCAGCCTAGGAAGTTCTCTCTCCCGGAAAACGTCTTGGGAACGCTCCCGGATCCTCATGTCAACCCGGGTGGCAAGTAGGATAAGATCGTCTAGGGTGGATGGCAGATCACGGGCGGCCAGCTCGTCCTTAATCCCCGAAGTCAGTCCCTGCCAGAATGTGGCCACCAAGGCCTCGTTGTTCCAGGTTAACTCAGCAGCCAGGATACGGAACTGAATGGCATACTCGCCCACGGAGAGGTCTCCTTGGTGTAGGATCAGCAGAGATGCAGCAGCCAAAGAAGCTCTCCCCGGTTCCTCAAAGATTGAGCGGAAGGTCCGTAAGAAGCACTGCAAGTTACGGGTCTCTGGTCCCTGATGTTCCCACAGAGGATTTGCCCATGCCAGGGCTTTGCCAGTAAGGAGAGAGATGATGAAGGCGATCCTGACGTCATCCGAAGAGAAGGACCTGGCATGTACTCTGAAGTGGATCAGGCACTGATTCAAAAATCCCCTTCAGGTCCTCGGGTCTCCGTCATAGCGTGGAGGTAGCGGCAAGAAGCACAGGGGATCGGCACTGGTACAGACAGGAAGTGTAGCAGGAGGAACAGGAGGAATGGGTGCGGTGACGACTGTGGTTGGAGCAACCAGCCGATGGGCAATGGCGTTCACCGACAGGAGGAGTTGGTCTTGCCGTGACTGGAGGTCTTGCATCTCGGCCAGCACGGCTTGTGTCGTCAAGGTCTGAGGTTGACTAGCGGGGTCCATGGCCTGAGCTAACTGTCACTGTTTGTGGGAATGTGGATCCAGTAGGCCGCACCGCTGTAGCAGGGAGGCAGCTGGCCAAACAACAGGGAACCCCAGCAATACAAAGTCCCGCACAAGGGTACCTGGATAGTCCAGACAGTGGCCGTAGCTCTAGCACATATGGAGGTAGGTGCAGCAGGTAACGCCAGATGTGACGGATGACAGCAGGTGACGCAGGTTGCGCCAGACGTGGGGGAATCCCTCGATGTGGCAGATGACACAGGACGTGGCGGATGACACAGGACGTGGCAAACAACAGCAGGTGCAGTAGACACGACTCCAACTAGTAGGCACTAGGGATGCACGATGCATCAAAACTTCGATACTGTTTCGATACTCTGCATCCCCAAACGGTTCGATACCGTTATTTCATGTATTTCGATACTTAGCTGTGCGCCCGCACAGCTCAGTATTGTAACACATGAATGAATGAGAGTGGGGCTGCGGCTGTGTGATACAGCCATTGCCCTGCTCCTGAGTCCTGATAACAAGTGCGCGGGGTCAGGATGATGTGATGCGGCTGGCACTGCACTAATGAGTGGCGGCACTGAAGACAGAACATGGCGGGCGCACTGCAAAACACCCCCGTGTTCTGTCCTCAGTGCCTGAACCGCCGCTCATTAGTGCAACGTCAGCCGCATTTCCTCATGCTGAGCGCACGCACTTAATGTCAGGAGCGGGGCAATGACTGTATTACACAGCCGCAGCCCCGCTCTATAACGGCGGACATCAGAGAAACCTCATCTCCACCGTTATTCCCGTGAATGCTGCAATCAAAGCGGACTGCAGCATTCAGGGGAAAATGAGAAGGGGGGATGCCCCTTGGATCGCGTCACAGGGAATTCCTGTGACGCGATTGAGGGACATACCATATATGGGCAGACAGCCCAAGGTCCATTGAAGGACCTCAGGGCTGTCTTACCATATTTCCTGTTGTTAGGGCATACTTAGGTATGTCCTAACAACTGCTTGAGTACTATCAGTACACAGGCTAATGTACTGTAATATAGATATATGCCAGTACATTAAAGTTTAAAAAATAAAGTAAAAAAATAAAGTAATGTTAAATAAATAAAAAATACACACACACCTTTTTTTACAATAAACATTAAAATAAGTCTCAATACATAAAATATACACGTTCAGTATTGGCGCGGCCGTAATCACCTTCACAACAAATTTTTTGTATCATTTATGAGGTGTACACTGTAAAAAAATAAAATAAAAACTGCTTTCTATCACTTATTGTGAGGCACGAGGTGCGATGAATTTAACCTCCATGTGCCTCACATTAATAGTAATTAACCCCATCATTTTAACCACATGTACCTTACATATTAACCCATTATGACTGAGACACATGATGGGGTTAATTACTATTAATGTGAGGCACGTGGAGGTTAAATTCATCATCACACCACGCGCCTCACATTAGAAAATGGAAGAACTTTTTTTTTTATTACTGTTGGCAAAGTATAGAATTGGTATCGAAATCGCAATACTAAACAAAGTATTGGTATCGAAGTCAAAATTCTGGTATCGTCGACATCCCCAGTAGGCACAGGAACAAGAACACAGCACGGGATACAGGAACAGCTAACAGCACGGGTAACAACTGGAACGGAAAACACTAAGAAACCATTTGCAAGACAGACTTGGGATATACTAACAACGCTCAGGCAAGGATCAGAAGGGCTGGGGCCTTATAGTCAAGGAAATCATGTGAGTTGATGATGATGATTTTCTTCATGTGCGCGCGCTGGCCCTTTAAAAGTGGGCACGAGCGTGCGCGCTCACCCTACGGGACACAGCGGACTGGAGCGGAAGTGAGCGCTGGCGTCTCCTAGGAAGGAGATGGGGACCAGCACTCACAGATCCATGAATGCGTGCGTCAGGAGGTGAGTAGACCCGGCGGCCTTGGACGTAATGCTATTTGACTGGGTTTAATACTAACCCCTTAATCATGTACTGTCACTTTAATGATACACATTTATGTAGGAGATTTATCTGAGTTTGTTTCACTTTATATTATATATTTGATTGATGTATATTAGCACTTTTTTATTTTATTTGCATTAGTCTCACTTGCAGTTCATTATTATTAGTTTGTTATTTTTCATTAGTGGTCCACTTTATTATTATATATTTTTTTTAAATTAAAGTCATCGCTATTATAATCTTACGTCAAATCTCTACTATACAGTGATTCTCTTTACTGATTCAGCAATATATGTGTCACGTAGGGTTCGTGGACCCACTGGGCCGTACCGCCTTGGCGGTATGGCAGTTGGCCAACAGGGCGCAGGTCAGAGTTTATAGTTCAAATGGGGTACCTGTGGCAGCTGGGACAGTAGCAAGGCACGCTTGGCTGGGACTAGGCAGCAGGTAGACATCAGGTGTGGAGTACCAGGACAGGCGTGGTATACAGCACGGCACTAGATCAGGATACAGGTTACAGGATATAGGGAACACTGGGAGCAGGAAACACTAGGGGACAATTTGCAAGACAAACTTAGGAAACGACAACAACGCTCAGGCATGGCAGGATGGGCCTGGGACCTTCTTATAGCCAAGGGTGCTCTGGGAGCAATCAGCTCAATCTCCCACATGCGTGAGCTCTAGTTTCTTAAGTCTGGACTGAGCTCGCGAGCGCACCCTGGTGGTCACTGGAACAGGACGGCCGTATGTGCAGACATCTCTGGAGAGAAGGGCATCGACTGAATGGAAGGAATTGATGGCCAGTAACTCCCGATCCCCAATCGAGTAGTTGTGTTCTGCGGAAGAGAAGAGCTTAGACAAATATCCACATACCATAGACTTGCCCTTGGAACCTCTCTGGAACAGGAGTGCACCAGCACCGACAGAGGATGCGTCCACCTCCAGCGAGAACTGTAGAGAATTGTCGGGATGATGGAGGATAGAAGCTGATGTGAAGGCACTCTTCAGGCTATTGAATGCAGACTCTGCCTAAGGAGTCCACACCTTGGTGTTCATACTCTTCTTAGTGAGGTCAGAGATAGGAGATGTAAGTGAGGAGAAGTTTGGAATAAACTGTCTGTAAAAATTGGCGAATCCCAGAAAGCGCTGTATGGCCCTCAAGCCTTGAGGGCGTGGCCGTTCCAGAACGGACTTTACCTTTTCAGGATCCATCTTGAGACCTCTATTCGAGACAATGTAGCCGAGGAAGGGCAGAGCATCCTTTTGAAATACGCACTTCTCCAACTTAGCGTACAGACGATTCTCTCTTAACCGCAACAAAACTTGACGGACATGTCTCTGATGAGTCACAGGATCTGGAGAAAAAATCAAGATGTTATCAAGATAGACCACAACACAAACATAGAGGAGGTCACAGAAAATGTAATTAACGAATTGCTGGAAGACCGTGGGAGCATTACACAGGCCGAAGGGCATTACTAGATTCTCATAGTGTCCATCACGGGTGTTAAATGCAGTCTTCCATTCGTCACCCTGCCGAATCCGGATTAGGTTGTAAGCCCCACGCAGGTCTAGTTTGGAAAAAAATTTGGCACCACGTATACGATCAAATAATTCAGAGATCAGTGGCAACAGATATTTATTCTTCACCGTGATTTGGTTGAGACCCCGGTAGTCAATACAAGGACGCAGAGAGACATCCTTTTTCTTGACGAAGAAGAACCCTGGCTACTTCCGGGGAGGAAGACTTCCGTATGAAGCCCCTCTCCAAGTTCTCCTTAACATAGGCGGACATGGACAGAGTCTCTGGAAACGAGAAAGGATATATCCTACCACGGGGAAGGGATGCACCAGGGATCAGCTCGATAGGACAGTCATATGCCCGGTGTGGGGGCAGAGGAGGCTGGACCGAATTAACCTGCACCAGGCATCGGCTGTGACACTCGGGGCCCCACTGGAGAACCTCTCCAGAGTTCCAGTCCAGGACTGGGGCATGTAGTCGGAGCCAAGGCAGACCTACCAGCACAGCGTTAACGGCATTGGACAGGACATAGAACGGTAGAAGTTCGGAGTGGAGAGCCCCTACTTGGAGCCTCAGCGGCTTGGTCACAGCTATAACTGGGTCTGGCAGAGGTATTCCATTACTGATGCAACCATCAACGTTCTCTACAGAGGGGCAGTGGGTAATTGGGGAAGGTCCACCAGGTCTCTACAAATGAAATTAGCAGCGGATCCAGAGTCCAGATACGCAGAGACCTGATGAGTTTTCTCACCGGACACTATGGTCACGGGTATGGACAACTTAGACGGGAGTCCTTCTTTACCCAAGGTTGTCTCTCCTACCAACCCTAGGCTTTGGGGCTTTTGGGGACACAGACGCAAAAGACTGCTACCGAGGCCACAATAAAGACAGTCCCGAAGTGCGTCTGTGTTGTCTCTCCTTCGTAGATAGCTTACATTGGTCCATCCTAACAGACTCCTGAGGAGGAACGGCATCTGAGATGGCAGGGGTTGCTGCAAGGTAGGGGCCAGACTAGGAAGGCCTCCCTCCCCACGAACCTCTTGGAGCCGTTCTCTGAGCCTTCTATCAATCCGGGCAGCCGGGAGGATGAGGTCATCCAGGGTAGACGGCAGGTCTCGAGCGGCAAGTTCATGGCAGAATGTAGCTACCAGGGCCTCATTGTTCCACAACAGTTCTCCCTCCAGGGTGCGAAAGTGGATTGCATACTCACCCAGAGAGATGTCTCCTTGGCGTAGGTTCGGGAAGGAAGCCGCAGCAGAGGAGACTCGTCCAGGCTCCTCAAACACCGTGCAAAATGTCCGGAGGAACCCCTGAAAGTCAAGGGTCTCTGGTCCTTGTCTCTCCCAGATAGGTTTTGCCCCTGCATGGGTCTTGCCAGTAAGAAGAGAGATGATGAAAGCGACCTTTGCGCCATCAGACGAAAATGCCCTTGAATACAGGCTGAAGTGGATCTGGCACTGGTTCAAAAATCCACAACAGGTACTTGCGTCTCCATCATAGCGGTCAGGAAGTGGCAAAGAAAAACGAGGATCAACACTGCCAGGAGGTGTAGTCTGAGAAACAGTACCGCCAGGAGGTGTAGTAGGAGGAACGGCAGCTCGTGCCTCCTGCCGATGTGCGAGAATGTTCGAGGCCTGGAGGAGTTGGTCCTGTTGAGACCGGAGGTCTAGCATATTCTGCCCGCATCTCTTGTGACGTCATCATGGTCTTGGCTCGACCAGCAGGATCCATGGCTTGAGCGTACTGTCACTTAGGGTTCGTGGACCCACTGGGCCATACCACCTTGGCGGTATGGCAGCTGGCCAACAGGGTGCAGGTCGGAGTCTATAGTTCATATAGGGTACCTGTGGCAGCTCGGACAGTAGCAAGGCAGGCTTGGCTGGGACTATGCAGCAGGTAGACATCAGGCGTAGAGTAGCAGGACAAGTGTGGTATACAGCACAGCATGGCACTAGATCAGGATACAGGTTACAGGAACAGGGAACACTGGGAGCAGGAAAAACTAGGGGACCATTTGCAAGACAAACTTAGGAAACGACAACAACGCTCAGGCATGGGAGGATGGGACTGGGGCCTTCTTATAGCCCAGGGTGCTCTGGGAGCAATCAGCTCAATCTCCCACATGCATGCGCTCTGGCTTCTTAAGTTCGGACTGAGCTGGCGAGCGCACCGGGTGTCACTGTGGAACAGGACGGCCGCATGTGCAGACATCTCTGGAGAGAAGGGCGTCGACTGGACGGAAGGAGTTCGTGGTCAGCGACCACGGACGTTACAATATGTTTATTTGCAGCAATTCATTGGGGATATATTACTTTAACTTACTATTTACTTGGGTCCGTTAAATGAATGCAAGGTGTCGATCTATAGGGCGAAGGCATCGTTTGCTTAGTATCTTGGACTTTTAAATCCATCACCAGCGATGAGGTACTCATGCGCGCTGTGGCTGCTGGCGGCGATGCATTGCCCTCTTTGGCTTCTTAGGCGCACTGCGCATGTCCGGAACTCCCGTTAAGCATCGGGAATCCAGATGTGTGCTCCAGCGCTTAGAGCCGGAAGTGGGGCCTGCCTCTCTTCCGGTCGCGTCAGCGGGCATACGCCGTTCCCCTCATTGTGGCGATGGTGTACACTAGATACACTTATCTCCACACTATATAAGGGCTGGCTATTGTCGGGACTCAACACACAACCCCTGAGGAAGCACTCACAGCGAAACGCGCGTTGGGGTCTCTGTGGTAGAGCGAAAATTAGTTCATGCAACTTCCTTTGCTGCTATGGGTAAGGCTGCTTTTTGAGTGATATTTGCATGCACCGACACTTTCTCTTATTCCCCCTTCCACTAGTCGTAAATGTTTACAGGGTATTAGAAGTAATCAGTATGGAACCCCTTTGGGTCTGAAATAGATTTTAAAGTTATTCAGTACGGCCTTTCTATTTTTAAATGTTATCCAGCAATTTCCATGTTTTGCTCCATAAATTTTAATAGAGTCTTGTCTTTATATATTTTTTTAATACAGTGTTTGTTGTATTTGTGTAATAAAATTGTCATATTCTTATATATTTTTGGCTACATGCTCTAGTTCTTTTTTGTATGGTTTACATAGTTATGGAGCTGCCTGCAGGGTAAATCATGGGGGGATGTTGGTATGACAAACATCACCCAGCCCTTAACATAACTGCTTTTGGAGTTTATATGTTGATATGGGAAATGTTAATTAGTAACTATTTTGTGTGGGATAACTATCTGTCTTACAAGCAGATACATTTAAATTAGAAAAATGCAAATTTTTGCAAATTTAATCTAAATTTTGGTGTTTTTCACAAATAAACTCTGAATGCATCAACCAAATTTTACCTCTGACATAAAGTACAATGTGTCACGAGAAAGCAATCTCAGAACTGCTCGAATAGGCATTCCAATGTTATTACCAGATAAAGTGACACATGTCAGATTTAAGAATTGAGGCTCTGTCAGAAAGGTCAAAAGGGACTGCAGCGGGAAGGGGTTATGTGTTGTTTGGTTATGTCAGAAATCTCCTTTTGGCTACAGGACAGGAAAATACTCTTGGGAAAAGTTCACTGGTACAGGAAATCTGCTAGCACTAGACTTGCTCAAAGCCTCACCCTGAATTTTATGATGTTGTACTATCGATAGTCTAACCCACTGATTGATTTGCCTGCCAAACCGCCAGATAACATCCTGTGCATGCAAATCTGCCAATATTTTAGAGAAGGTTGATAAATTCTAGGATGATTTTGATATTTCAGGAAAAGAGATAATTTTATTTGAGAAGAATGATGACCTATGACGTGAGGGACGAAAGCTTAGTATAGTAGCCTGGACTCCAGCAAAGGTATAAATAGGAATTTCAATTCTTTATATACATTATATGTGAAACGTTAGAGTCCCCTAGTGGGACAAAACCACCTATTAAATAAAGTTCAATAAAATTATTATGAAAAAGTTTTTGTTTTTTACATGAAAATTGCTTTTATTATGAAAATTGCTTTTATTGACTAAGGCCTATTCAGACAAGTGTCGTTCACGTCCGGGTGTAAAACAAATGGCACACTGACACATTAAAGTGAATGGGCCAATTCACATGTCCGATTTTACGCATTAACCCTGAGGCTACATTCACACGAGTGTGACAGATTTACACGTGTAAATCTGGCCCCCGTGCGTTGCGTTATCGCATCTGTGCTCTGCGAGTGGCATGCGTTTTTCACGCACTCGCAAGGCACATATTTTTTTTTAAATTTAATTGATGCGCAAATCACGCACAGCACACGGATGTGCATCCGTGTGCTGTGCGTGTTTTTCACGCACCCATTGACATTTAAGGTCTATCATAGATATTTTTTCAGAACGCAGCTGGGCATTGTAGTGCTGGGGGAGAAACCGTGTGTCAGTTTATTGTGTGGTGCATTTTGATGGTGCTTGGCAGCCTGCCTGGTCTAATAGTATGGGCGTAACCAATAGGCTATATGACTGGCACACTTGTAAAAGCTTTATCTGTGTGCAATGTTAATGATAAGCAGCCACCCCCTGATGAATGAGGTGTGTTGGTGTCTGTTCACTGTTGGTGATTTCCATGCACAGCACACGGGACGAGTTTTATGCTCATCTGAATGAGCCCTTAGTCTGTGCAGAGAAAATCGTAGCATGCCAATTCTCGCACTAGACCCGCTCATTCAAGTCAGTAGAAAAAGTGGATAGAACAAGGACGGCATCTGAGTGCAGTCAGTTTTTCACTGACATCTGAATAAGGCGCTTAACCCCTAGGCGCACCAGGACGCAACTGTACGTCCCTGCGGCCAGTGTCTTAAGGCACAGGGACGTACAGTTACTGCGAATTTCCTGGTGCACACTGTCGGCGACAGTGGGAACCGGGAGGCCAGCTGTCCCTGACAGCTGACACTCCACTGTATGCCGATCAGCGGTTTATTTCCGCTGATTCCGGCAATTAACCCCTTGATTGCGGTGATCGAAATTGTGAGGTTTGCAGATGGCTAGCATGGCGATCGGAGGCCACGTAATGGCCTCCGTGTCTGCCATGTACGGAAGCCTATCAGCATCAGCCTCCTGATAGACTTCCTGTCAGTGACAGGACGTCACTGCCGTTCGCGATGCACACTGTCGATGACAGTGTCTGTGACAGTGTCGGCGACAGTGTGCATCGGGAACCGGGATGTCAGCTGTCCCTGACAGCTGACACTCCACTAGTTGCCAATCAGCGGCTCATTGCCGCTGATTTCGGCAATTAACCCATTACATGCGGGGCTCGATTGCAATCTCCGCATGTAGGGGGTTTGTAGCACATCAGCAGCCCCCATGCAATTGTGGGGGCTGCTGATGCTTGTGATGGCACCCGGGGGCCAGATAACGGCCCCCGGGTCTGCCATGTATGCAAGCCTATGAGGATCAGCATCTGGCTGATCCTCGTAGACCAACTGTCAGAGTGACTGTGACGTCACACTGACAGTTGGAATACATTACACTACCTAGGTAGTGTAATGTATTCTAGCACAGATCAGATCTGCAGGTAAAAAAAGAAAGTGTAAAAAGTAAAAGAAAAGTTAATAAACAAAATATAAAGTGTAAAAAGTAAAGAAAAGATAAAAAAAGTTAATAAAAATGTTTTACAAAAGTGTAAAAATAAAAGATTTTTTTTCCTATAATAAGTCGTTTATTATAGGGAAAAAATGAAACTGTTAAAAAACAGTACACATATTTGGTATCACCGCGTTCGTAACGACCCAATCTATAAAACTATAATGTTATTTTTACCGCACGGTGAACGCCGCAAAAAAAAATAAACTAAAAACAATGTCAGAATCACTATTTTTTGGTCACCACCCCTCCCAAAATATAGAATAAAAAGTGATCAAAAAGTCGCATGTACCCGAAAATAATACCAATAAAAACTACAACCTGTCCCGCAAAAAACAAGCCCTTACACCGCTTTTTTGACTCAGAATATAGTGACACAGAAAATAAATTATTTTATAAAGAAGTGATTTTATTGTGCAAACGCTCCAAAACATAAAAAAACTATATACATATGGTATCGCCGTAATCGTACCGACCCGCAGAATAAAGTAAAATTGTCATTTATAGCACATTATGAACGCCGTAAGAAATAAAGAATTTAAAACGCTAAAATCACTGTTTTTGGCCACCAAAGCTCTAAATAAAATGTAATAAAAAGTGATAAAAAATTAGCATCTACCAAAAAATGGTGCCAATAAAAACTACAGCTCGTCCTGCCAAAAATAAGCCCTCGCACCGCTCAATTCATGGGAAAATAAAAAAGTTATGGCGTTTGGAAGGCGGGGAGTGAAAAACGAAAATGGAAAAGCAAAAAAGGATCAGTCCTGCAAAGGTTAATTAATTTCTATTAAAAAAATTAATTATTACAACATGTGGGGTATTGTCATACTCGGGAGAGATTGCGTTACAAATTTAGGGCGACTTTTTCTCCTTTATCCCTTGTGAAAATGAAAAAATTCAACATTTTAGTGGACAATAATGTTTATATTCATTTTCACGGCCTAATTCTACTAAATTCTGCAAAAGACCTGTGTGGTATAAATGCTCACTATACCCCTAGAAAATTCCTTGAAGGGTCTAGTTTCCAAAATAGGGTCACTTTTGGGGTGTTTCCACTATTTTGTTCCCTCCAGGGGGTTGCAATCGCGACATGGCACTAAAAACCAATCTAGCAAAATCTGTGCTCCAAAATCCAAATGGCGCTCCCTCCCTTCTGAGCGCTGCCGTGGGTCCAAACAGCAGTTTATTACCACATATGGGTTATTTCCGTAATCGGGAGAAGATGCTTTACAAATGTTGGGGTGAATTTTCTTCTTTATTCTTTGTAAATATTAAAAATGTCTATGTTATTTCAGAAAAAAAAGTAGATTTTCATTTTCACAGACTAACTCCAATAAATATAGCAAAATGGGTGGGGTCAAAGTGCTAACTATACCCCTAGATAAATTCCTTGAGTTGTCTAGTTTCCAAAATGGGGTCACTTTTGGGCAGTTTCCACTGTTTTGGCACCACAAGACCTCTTCAAACTCGACATGGTGCCTTTCTTTATTACAAATGAATTTCGGCAAAAAAAAGAGAAATTTGTAAATTTCCCCTCTACTTTGCTTTATTTCCTGTGAAACGCCTAAAGGGTTAAAATACTTTCTGAATGCTCTTTTGAATACTTTGAGGGGTGCAGTTTTTAAATTGGGGTGATTTATTGGGGTATTATAATATATAAGGCCCTCAAAACCAGTTCAGAACTGAACTGGCCCCTGTAAAAATAGCCTTTTGAGATTTTCTTGAAAATGTGAGAAATTGCTGCTAAAGTTCTAAGCCTTGTAACGTCCTAGAAAAATAAAAGGATGTTCAAAAAACGATGCAAATATTAAGTAGACATATGGGAAATGGTAACTAGTGACTATTTTGTGTGGTATTACTATCGGTTTTACAAGCAGATACATTTACATTTAGAAAAATACACATTTTTGCTAATTTTCTCTGAATTTTGGTGTTTTTCACAAATAAATATTGAATTTATCGACCACATTTTTACACTATCATAAAGTACGATATGTCACGAGAAAACAGAATCGCTTGGATAGGTAAAAGCATTCCGGAGTTATTACCACATAAAGTGACACATGTCAGATTTGAAAAAATCGGCTGTGCCACAAGACCAAAACAGGCTGCGTCCAAAAGGGGTTAAAGAGGCTCTGTCACCAGATTATAAGTGCCTCCCTTATAATGTGATCGGCGCTGTAATGTAGATAACAACAGTTTTTTTTTATTTTGAAAAACTATGAATTTTGAGCAAGTTATGAGCAATTTTAGATTTATTCTAATTAGTTTCTTAATAGACAACTGGGCATTTTTTTACTAACTGGGTGTTGTAAAGAGAAGTGTATGATGCTGACCAATCAACGTCATACACTTCTCTCCATTCATTTTTAGCAGTACTCGCAACAAAGCGTGATCTCGCGAGATCACGCTGTGCAGTCACATACTCCCACATTAACTTTACCGAAGTGTCTTGAGAGTGAATAGACATTGCCTCCAGCCAGGACGCGATGTCTATTCACACTCCCGAACACTTCGGTAAAGTTTCTGTGAATGACAGCACAGCGTGATCTGGCGAGATCATGCTGTACTGTGTGAGTAAGTCCCCAAGAAACTTTACCGAAGTGTCGGGAGTGTGAATAGACATCGCGTCTTGGCTGGAGGTGATGTCTTTTCGCTCTCAAGACACTTCGGTAAAGTTAATGTGGGAGTATGTGACTGCACAGCGTGATCTCGCGAGATCACGCTATGTTGCGAGTGCTACTAAAAATGAATAAAGAGAAGTGTATGACGCTGATTGGTCAGCGTCATACACTCCTCTTTACAACGCCAAGTTGGTAAAAAAGTAAAAACACCCAGTTGTCTATTAACCCCTTCCCACTCCTGGACGTACTATTAGGTCATGGTAACTGTATCTTTCACGCTCCATGATCTAATAGTACGTCACGGGAGGAACGGACGTTTCGGCCGTCTTCCCGACACATAAAGGAGCTGTGACAGCTGCTGTCTCGTACAGCAGTTGCCGCAGCTCCTATAGCGGGGACCGATCGCTGTGTTCCCGCTGATTAACCCCTTAAAAGCCGCGTTCAATAGCGGCTTTTTAGGGGTTAAACCACCATCGACGGCCCGCTACATGATAGCGGGCACCGATTGGTTGCGGTGGCAACCGGACGTCTAACAATCTACGAAAGCCTAGTGGGTCAGAACCCACTATGCTTGCTGTCAGTGAGTAGCTGACAGCTCTAATACACTGCACTATGCATGTAGCGCAGTGTATTAGTATTGCGATCAATACCTATGTAGTGCAATGTATTAGAACTGTCAGTTGTTCACTGTTCACTGTCAGTTGATCAGCAAGCCGATCAGGCTCCGCCTCTGGGCGGGGCCTAATCAGCTTACGTAATGGCAGACAGGAGTCCATTGTTAGGGCTCCTGTTGCCATGGTAGCAGTCGCCAGCCTTGCCATCGCGTGGCAAGGCTGCCGATTTGCTACAAACCTCTAGGATGCAGCGATCACAATGGATCGCTGCATCGAAGGGGTTAATGCCAGGAATCGGAGCTAGCTCCGGTTCCTGGCGATAGATCGGGGTATCCGCTGTAACATACAGCGGACACCCACTGCTGATGACTCCGGCTCAGCTTCTGAGCCGGAAGCTGAGCCGGCGCCATCTTGCCGATGCTACCGGAAGCTTCCTGGGCCCCGCCGACAACGGGGCATAGGAGGATTCCGTTGCTGGCGGACCGGGAGGTAAGCATTAGCCCTCAGATCGCCTTTGCAGCCACCGGCAACCCAGCGATCACGTTGCTGGGGCGCCGGTGGCTATAAACTCCTCACATGCTGCGATCGCTATTCAACGCCAATATAACTGAGGAGATGGAAGGTCAGATATATAAACAGATGGAGCAGGCTGCACAGGCGGGTACTGTAGTGATAATGGGAGATTTTAATTTCCGGGATATTAATTGGTGTCATGGTTCGGCTTCAACTGCAAAGGGGAGACATTTCCTCAACCTGTTGCAGGAAAATTTTATGGGCCAGTTTGTGGAAGACCCGACTAGAGGTGAAGCTCTGTTGGATCTGGTCATTTCTAATAATGTAGATCTTGTTGGGAATGTCAATGTTCGTGAAAACCTCGGTAACAGTGATCATAATATAGTTACATTTTACCTATACTGTAAAAAACAAACGCAGGCTGGGAGGGCAAAAACATTTAATTTTAAGAAAGCCAATTTCCCCAGGATGAGGGCGGCAATTCAGGATATAGACTGGGAAGAACTAATGTCAAATAATGGAACAAATGATAAATGGGAGATTTTCAAATCTACTTTGAGTTATTATAGTGCAAAATTTATTCCTATAGGTAACAAGTATAAACGACTCAAATTAAACCCCACATGGCTTACACCTTCTGTGAAAGGGGCAATACATGACAAGAAAAAGGGCATTTAAAAAATACAAATCTGAGGGTACAGCTGCAGCCTTTGTAAAATATAAAGAGCTTAATAAAATCTGTAAAAATGTAATAAAATTAGCAAAAATACAAAATGAAAGGCAGGTGGCCAAGGATAGTAAAACAAATCCTAAAAAATTCTTCAAGCATATAAATGCAAAAAAGCCCAGGTCTGAAAATGTAGGACCCCTAGATAGTGGTAATGGGGAGTTGATCACAGGGGATCAAGAGAAGGCAGAGTTACTAAATGGGTTCTTTAGCTCTGTATATACAACTGAAGAAGGAGCAGCTGATGTAGCCGGTGCCAGTGCTGTTAATATATCAGTTGATATACTGAATTGGATGAATGTAGAGATGGTCCAAGCTATATTAAATAAAATAAATGTGCACAAGGCCCCGGGACCGGATGGGTTACACCCTAGAATTCTTAAAGAGCTTAGTTCAGTTATTTCTGTCCCCCTTTTCATAATATTCAGAGAATCTCTAGTGACTGGTATAGTGCCAAGGGACTGGCGCAGGGCAAATGTGGTGCCTATTTTCAAAAAGGGCTCTAGGTCTTCCCCAGGTAATTATAGACCAGTAAGCTTAACATCCATCGTGGGGAAAATGTTTGAGGGGCTATTGAGGGAATATATACAGGATTATTTGACAATAAATAGCATTATAAGTGACAGCCAGCACGGTTTTACTAAGGACAGAAGTTGTCAAACTAACCTAATCTGTTTTTATGAAGAGGTGAGCAGAAGTCTAGACAGAGGGGCCGCTGTGGATTTAGTGTTTTTGGACTTTGCAAAGGCATTTGACACTGTCCCCCATAGACGCCTAATGGGTAAATTAAGGACTATAGGTTTAGAAAATATAGTTTGTAATTGGATTGAGAATTGGCTCAAGGACCGTATCCAGAGAGTTGTGGTCAATGATTCCTACTCTGAATGGTCCCCGGTAATAAGTGGTGTACCCCAGGGTTCAGTGCTGGGACCACTATTATTCAACTTATTTATTAATGATATAGAGGAAGGGATTAATAGCACTATTTCTATTTTTGCAGATGACACCAAGCTATGTAATATAGTTCAGTCTATGGAAGATGTTCATGAATTGCAGGCAGATTTAAACAAACTAAGTGTTTGGGCGTCCACTTGGCAGATGAAGTTTAATGTAGATAAATGTAAAGTTATGCATCTGGGTACAAACAACCTGCATGCATCATATGTCCTAGGGGGAGCTACACTGGCGGATTCACTTGTTGAGAAGGATCTGGGTGTACTTGTAAATCATAAACTCAATAACAGCATGCAGTGTCAATCAGCTGCTTCAAAGGCCAGCAGGATATTGTGGTGTATTAAAAGAGGCATGGACTCGCGGGACAGGGATGTAATATTACCACTTTACAAAGCATTAGTGAGGCCTCATCTAGAATATGCAGTCCAGTTCTGGGCTCCAGTTCATAGAAAGGATGCCCTGGAGTTGGAAAAAATACAAAGAAGAGCAACGAAGCTAATTAGGGGCATGGAGAATTTAAGTTATGAGGAAAGATTGAAAGAATTAAACCTATTTAGCCTTGAAAAAAGACGACTAAGGGGGGACATGATTAACTTATATAAATATATTAATGGCGCATACAAAAAATATGGTGAAATCCTGTTCCTTGTAATACCCCCTCAAAAAACAAGGGGGCACTCCCTCCGTCTGGAGAAAAAAAGGTTCAAGCTGCAGAGGCGACAAGGCTTCTTTACATTGAGAACTGTGAATCTATGGAATAGTCTACCGCAGGAGCTGGTCACAGCAGGGACAGTAGATGGCTTTAAAAAAGGGTTAGATAATTTCCTAGAACAAAAAAATATTAGCTCCTATGTGTAGAAATTTTTCCTTCCCTTTTCCCTTCCCTTGGTTGAACTTGATGGACATGTGTCTTTTTTCAGCCGTACTAACTATGTAACTATGTAACTATGTAACGCAGCATGTGAGGGGTTAATCGGTCGGATCGGAGGCTAGCTCCGGTCCTGGCCGATACCTCAGGGTGCCAGCTGTAACATACAGCTGTCACCCGGCGGTGATGTCGCTGGCTCAGCTCCTGAGCCAGCTTCATCTCCATGACGTACAGTTACGTCGAGATGCGGAAACAGTCCATCTCCCATGACGTAACTGTACGTGATTTTGCGGGAAGGGGTTAATGAGTCCCTGCTCCTGGATGGAGTGTGCCATGCTGATCTGCTACAAACGGTTCAGCATTTCACATTTGATCACGCCCAGGATGACACGTCTCTCTTGGTTCGTTGGGAAGCCCTTAAATGTGTACTTAGGGGGGTCCTTATAAAACACGGGGCGCGCCTTAAAAGAGAGAGGGCCCACTCCCTTAAAACTGCTCTCCAAAACATTAGTTCCCTTGAACTGGCTCACAAGCGTGCGCTTTCTCTTCCGATCTTGCGGGAGCTACAGGTTGCCCGACAGGATGCCAGACGGCTCTTGGACTCGGCCCAGCAGCGTTCTCTTCAAGTCTGTCGTAGTAAGTTCTATGAGTTTGGCAACAAGAGCGGACGCATGTTGGCCAGAGCTTTAAAAGCTAGGGTTGCCCAGTCACATATACCAAACACTAAATCTCCTTCTGGCCAGGTTGTTCACAGGACCCCAGAGATAGCGGATTGCTTCCATAGATTTTACTCTGATCTCTACCACCTTGGTCCTCCCGCCCCCTCCCATCCGCCGTGCCGGGACTCCTTCTCCTCTCCCTTCGCAACTGTAATGACGGGGTAGGGAGATAGACAGGTGAGCCCTAATCTACCCGCCACTCAGTCCCTGCCTGCTTGCAACGGCCCGTCCTAGGCGACGGCGTAAAACTGGGCGACGGTCCCTACTCTCACTATGTGCACGACAGACAGACAGACAGACAAGGGTACAAAGAAGCTAAGGGAAAAGGGGCAGATGCCCACGGCAACACCGTGAGCTACAAGAGTAGTGAACGAGCCGAGTCAAACCAGGAGTGTACGAGGTACCAAACGCAGAGCAAGAGAGTAGTCAGTAAAGCCAGGGTCAATATGAAGCAGAGGACAAATAGTACAAGCAGCAGCAGCAGAGCCAGGAAACAAGCAGAATCACAGGCAAAGGAGAAGCAGGAAATGAAGGTATAAATAGACAGAGGGCGGGAGCTAGCTCCATCTGGCCAGGCTGTGATAGGCTCTCCCACTCCTCAGCCTCCCAGCCTGAGTGGTAGAAGAAGGAGTCACTCTATCAGACTTAGGAGCAGGTGCAGACTGAGTAATCACGGGCGTCGACACAGAAGCTGTGTCTGGCAGATCCTTTACAGCACCTGTAATGACGGGGGTGGGGAGACAGACAAGTGAGCCCTAATCTACCCACCACTCAGTCCCTGCCTACTTGCAACGACCCGCCCTAGGCGACGGGGTACAACTGGGCGACGGTCCCTACGCTCAATAAGTGCACGACAGACAAACAGACAAGGGTATACAGAGCTAGGGGGAGAAAGGGGCAGTTGCCCACGGCAAAACCGTGAGCAACTTGAGAAGTGAACAAGCCGAGTCAAACCAGGAGAGTACGAGGTGCCAAACGCAGAGCAGAAGAGTAGTAAACAAGCCGAGTCAAACCAGGAGTGTACGAGTGTCCAAACGCAGAGCAGGAGAGTAGTCAGCAAGCCGGGGTCAATATGAAGCAAGGACAATGGTACAAGAAGCTGCAGCAGGGCCAGGAAACCAAACAAGAAGAATCACAAGCAAAGGAGGAACAGGAAATGAAGGTATAAATAGACAGAGGGCGGGAGCTAGCTCCGTCTGGCCAGGCTGTGATAGGTTCTCCCACTCCTAAGCCTGCCACCCTGAGTGGTGGAAGATGGAGTCAGTCTCACAGACATAGAAGCAGGTGCAGACTGATTATCTATGGGCGTTAACCCCCCCCGAAGCTGTGCCTGGCAGATCCTTTACAGCACCTTTGTCCAGGGAGATAGCTGAGGAACTCGACATGGACTTCACCTCCCCGGAGCTCCTTGCGGTTATAACCGACCTTCCTGGGGGGAAGAGTCCTGGCCCAGATGGCTATACTGCCAAGTTTTACAAAACATTGGCTGACCGTTTGCTGCCGCTACTTCTACAAGCTTTTAATTCTATTTCCCCGGAGGTCCTGTTTCCTCCTAGCTCCACTTTGGCCCATGTCGCGGTCATCCCTAAGCCGGGTAAAGATCCTCAACTCTGTTCCAGTTATCGTCCCATCTCCTTACTCAATGTTGATCTAAAAATTTACGCCAAATTGCTTGCCAATAGACTGAATATTTACCTGCCTAGTCTAGTCCACGCGGACCAAGTGGGGTTTGTACCTGGTCGGGAGGCCCGTGACAACACCCTTAAAACCTTAGATATTATTCATCAAGCCCAGACTAACCACATCCCGCTCATGATCCTATCCCTGGATGCCGAAAAGGCGTTTGATAGAATATCTTGGCCCGCCCTTTGCCAGACCCTTCGACATGTAGGCATAGGACCCTCTCTCCTGGCTAAAATTATGGCACTGTATCGCTCGCCTTCTGCCCAAATAAAAATAAATGGCTCCCTCTCGGCACCTTTTACTATTCATAATGGCACGAGGCAGGGCTGCCCCCTATCCCCTCTGTTGTATGTCCTGCTCATGGAGCAACAGCGCGGATATTAAGGGTATTACCATAGGAGGGATGAAATACAAGTGCTCTGCATTTGCTGATGACTTATTGGTTTATCTCACAGACCCTCATGTCTCTCTCCCCTCTTTGATGTCCGAGCTGTCCCGTTTTGGAACATGGTCTAACTTCAAGATCAACCTCTCTAAGTTGGAAGCGTTAAATGTTTCTCTCCCGGCCCCGTTAGTGTCGCTTCTCAAAAGCAATTTCCCCTTCCCTTGGCCCTCCAGAGGTATAACATATTTGGATGCCTGTATAAGTAGTGACCTCTCACAACTGTTTACAAATAATTTCATTCCCCTGCTGGCCAAGTTTCGCATGGATCTCAATTCCTGGCATAAGACAGAATTTTCCTGGTTTGGCCGTATTAATATTATTAAAATGTCTCTCCTTCCTAGATTGCTTTTTCTCCTGCAGACGATCCCTATCTCCATCCCATCTTCTTATTGGTTTCGACTTCAGCAGTGCTTTGGATCCTTCATTTGGCCGACAGGTTGTCCACGTTTGAGTCGAGCTCTTCTGACTTGACCCAGAGATGCGGGTGGGGTTGGTCTGCCGGACTGTCGGCTCTATTATTTGGCGTCGACTCATGCGCGTGTTTTGGATTTTTTTCATAATCGCGAATCAAAACTGTGGGTCCGTTTGGCTCAACAACTCTGTCCCAGTACTCTCCCTACCCTGCCGTGGACCATGTCTGGGAACAGACCGACTCAGGCCTCATTTGTTGTTTACCATACCCTCTTGGCTTTGCGGTCTTTAGGGCCGGGATGTTCGCTCATAGACCCATTGGGTCCTTTAACTCCTACTACGGATAATCCAGCCTTTCTTGCTGGTAGGGCTGGTCGCTCCTTCCTAGGCAGGTCATCCACCGATCCCTTGTATTTTGCTCAGGTCCTCTCTGGTTCCTCTCTTCTTCCTTTAACCTCCATCTGCCCTGCTGATATGCCCTCTACTCGCCATATGTTTGAATACTCACAGCTAAAGCATTTTTATGGAACTATTAATTGCCGTGCCCATCTTCATCGGTTGTTGACTGACTTTGAACGCTTATGTGTTTCCACCCTGCCCCCTACCCATGCCATTTCCACATTATATAAATGACTCCTTTCCCAGCGATCCCATCAACTCCCTTCCTTCTGCGGGGCTTGGGAAAGAGAATTACATGCTAAATTTACTGATGCACAATGGAAGCAGTGTTTCCCCCTCTCTCAAAAAGCCTCTATAGCCGTTAGGGCCCAGGAAACTAGTTACAAAATTGTCTCTAGATGGTACCGGGTCCCGGCTGCTCTTCATAAATGGTATCCGTCTGTGCCTGACAATTGTTGGCGTTGTGGTGCTGTGGGAGGTTCCATGTCTCATGTCTGGTGGAGTTGCCCCTCGTTGAGGAGTCTTTGGGATACTGTGCTTAATATAATATTAGAGATTACTTGTGTCTCTGTTCCCAATTCTCCTGAAGCGGCTCTGTTATTTATGTTCCCGATGCCATGACACGTTTATAAAAGTTCCCTAACTAGACATCTCCTTCAGGCGGCAAAGTCAGTGATCCCGCGTAGGTGGAAAACGGCAATACCCCCAACGTTAGATGAGTGGTTTCAGGAGATTGCCTTGATACAGAGAATGGAACACCTGGTGGCCCATTCCCCGGTGGCTGCTGTAAAATACACATCTACGTGGTCTCCATGGATTGCGTTCCTTTCTTCCTTCTCTTATCTTACTGCTGTAACTTGAGTCGGACTATGCCCCTGTGTAGTGCGGTTCTTGCTCGCTTCTGTTTTCACTCATGATACCCCGGAACTGGAGTCCAGGCTCCCCATATTTTCCCCCCTCCCTTCCCTTCTACTCCCCCCTTCTTGTTGTCTTCTTCTATTCTTTCTCTTCCCCTGTCTAGGGTAATGTGCCTCTCCTTGTCCGATTGAATTCAGTGGCCTCATTGTACCTTCTGATGTTTTGCTTTTAGGCTCATTCATGCTGCTGCTGTATAAGGATTCATGTCCTTTGTTTGAGATGTGATGCACACTTTTCTGCTTTGGGCTTTGGCCTTGTTTGTTGTTCTCCTTTACTGTGTGGAGGCTTTCCCTCCACTGTGTCTTGTTTCTGTGTGTATTGAAACTCAAAAAAAATTTTGAATATGAAAAAAAAAAAAAAAGCATGAGTCACACGGTCAAAAAAAGGCGTCAACCTTTGCAGGACAAGATATCATATGACCGGGGTATGAACACCCATAAATATAAATGTGTACGTTTTATATATGGCGCATATATAGTAACAACAATGACTGTGTCTGATTAGTGTCAACTAAATACATGTTATATGCCAATGGCAATGTAATATAAAGTGCTAAATGCAGGTAAGAAGACATGTAAAAAAGTTGACCACTACAAGGTGCATAAGTGAAAAGGATAAGTAGAGAACATCCATGTAAGACCTAGAGACACAGACAATGATAACCATGCGCCTAGAAGATGGGCAACAGATACATGTACAGAAAGACGTACATACAAGGGTTCATGGTCCTGCTAGAGGAAGACGGCAAGACCCGACACACGTTTCGAAAAATAAAAGGATGCTTAAAAAATTATGCCAATCTAAAGTAGACATATGGGGGATCTTAATTTGCAACAATTTTGTGTGGTATAACTGACTGTCTTACAAGCAGATACATTTAAATGGAGAAAAATTCAAATTTTTGCAATTTTTCGCAAAATTTTGTTTTTTTTCACAATTAAATACTGAACATATGTAGCAAATTTTGCCAGTAACATAAAGTCCAATGTGTCACGAGAAAACAATCTCAGAATCGCTAGGATATGTAAAAGCATTCCGACGTTATTACCATATAAAGTCAAACATGTCAGATTTGAAAAATGAGGCTCTGTCAGGAAGGTCAAAAGTGGCCAAAACGGGAAGGGTCACCAGATTTTGCAACCCCTATCTGCTATTGCAGCAGATAGGCGCTGCAATGTAGATTACAGTAACGTTTTTATGTTTAAAAAACAAGCATTTTTGGCCAAGTTATGACCATTTTTGTATTTATGCAAATGAGGCTTGCAAAAGTCCAACTGGGCGTGTTTAAAGTAAAAGTCCAACTGGGCGTGTATTATGTGTGTACATCGGGGCGGTTTTACTAGCTGGGCGTTCTGACGAGAAGTATCATCCACTTCTCTTCAGAACGCCCAGCTTCTGGCAGTGCAGACACACAGCGTGTTCTCGAGAGATCACGCTGTGTCGTCACTCACAGGTCCTGCATCGTGTCAGACGAGCGAGGACACATCGGCACCAGAGGCTACAGTTGATTATGCAGCAGCATTAGCGTTTGTAGGTAAGTAGCTACATCGACTTACCTGCAAACGCCGATGCTGCTGCAGAATCAATTGTAGCCTCCGGTGCCGATGTGTCCTCGCTCGTCTGACACGATGCAGGACCTGTGAGTGACGACACAGCGTGATCTCTCGAGAACACGGCTGTGTCTGCACTGCCAGAAGCTGGGCGTTCTGAAGAGAAGTGGATGATACTTCTCGTCAGAACGCCCAG
Organism: Rhinoderma darwinii; assembly: GCF_050947455.1. Lineage (NCBI taxonomy): Eukaryota > Metazoa > Chordata > Amphibia > Anura > Rhinodermatidae > Rhinoderma > Rhinoderma darwinii. The sequence goes on along the minus strand of NC_134691.1, from coordinate 260,232,372 downwards.
CTAGTAAAAGTAGTAAAAACGCCCCAATGTACGCACATAATACACGCCCAGTTGGACTTTTACTTTTCAACACGCCCAGTTGGACTTTTGCAAGCCTCATTTGCATAAATACAAAAATGGTCATAACTTGGCCAAAAATGCTTGTTTTTTAAAAATAAAAACGTTACTGTAATCTACATTGCAGCGCCGATCTGCTGCAATAGCAGATAGGGGTTGCAAAATCTGGTGACAGAGCCTCTTTAAGGTCCAAACTAGGCTGCATCCTTAAAGGGAATGAGTCGCTAGAATTTTTTTTTTTTTTCAGTTAAACAATTAGTATTTAAGTGATTACACATTGTTTTAATTTTTTACATTTTTCCACAAGTCAGGAAATATTATAAATTAGATTCTAATTTATAACATTTCCATGTGCTGGCCACTAGAGGGAGCAGTTCCCAAAATTGCAGCATGGTCACTGTGGTAAAGCAACCTCATTGATTTATTGTAATGACGGGGGTAAGGAAACAGACAAGTGAGCCCTAATCTATCCGCCACTCAGTCCCTGCCTACTTGCAACGACCCACCCTAGTCGACGGGGTACAACTGGGCGACAGTCCCTACGCTCAATATGTGCACGACAGACAAACAGACAAGGGTACACAGAAGCAAGGGAAAAGGGGCAGTTGCCCACGGCAACACCGAGAGCAACAAGAGTGGTGAACGAGCCGAGTCATATCAGGAGTGTACGAGGTACCAAACGCAGAGCAGCAGAGTAGTGAAGAAGCCGAGTCAAACCAGGACTGTACGAGGTACCAAACGCAGAGCAGGAGAGTAGTCAGTAAGCCAGGGTCAATATGAAGCAGGGTCAAATAGATCAAGAAGCTGCAGCAGGGCCAGGAAACCAAATGAGAAGAATCACAAGCAAGGAAGAACAGGAAAGGCAGGTATAAATAGACAGAGGGCGGGAGCTATCTCCGTCTGGCCAGTCTGTGATAGGCTCTCCCACTCCTAAGCCTGCCATCCTGAGTGGTGGAAGATGGAGTCAGTCTCACAGACATAGAAGCAGGTGCAGACTGATTACCTGTGGGCGTGGATACAGAAGCTGTGCCTGGCAGATCCTTAACAGGACCCCCTCCTTTTATGAGGGGCCACCGGACCCTTTCTAGATGGACCTGGTTTATTGGGGAAACGAAGGTGGAACCTCCTGACCAATACCCCAGCGTGAACATCCCGGGCGGGTACCCAAGTCCTCTCCTCAGGTCCGTATCCTCTCCAATGGACCAGGTACTGGAAGGAGCCTTGGACCATCTTGCTGTCCACAATCTTGGCCACCTCGAATTCTACCCCCTCAGGGGTGAGAACGGGGACAGGAGGTTTCCTCAAGGGAGCCAAGGACGGAGAGCAGCGTTTAAGGAGGGAGGCATGAAACACGTCGTGTACTCGAAAAGATGGGGGCAACTCCAGTCGGAAGGAGACAGGATTGAGGACTTCAATGACCTTGTACGGCCCTATAAACCGGGGAGCAAACTTCTTGAACGGGACTTTAAGGCGCAAGTTCTTTGACTATAGCCACACCAGATCCCCGACCATAAACAAGGGGTTAGCAGAACGTCTTCTATCTGCCTGAGTTTTTTGTATGCTCTGGGACGCCTCTAGGTTCTTCTGAACCTGGGCCCAGACTGTGCACAGTTCCCGATGAACGACCTCTACCTCGGGATTGTAGGAACTACCAGGTGAAACCGAGGGGAACCGTGGATTAAACCCAAAATTACAGAAAAAGGGGGAGACCCCTGACGAGTTACTGACCCGGTTATTAAGGGAAAATTTGGCGAGGGGGATGAATGAGACCCAATCATATTGACAGTCAGAGATAAAACACCTTAAATATTGTTCTAGAGACTGATTAGTCCTCTCAGTTTGGCCATTAGTTTCAGGATGGAAGGCAGAGGAGGACAGATCAATCTCCAACTTTTTACAGAAGGCTCTCCAAAACAATGAAACAAATTGTACCCCTCTGTCAGAAACAATATTGACCGGGACCCCATGGAGACGCAGGATATGTTTGACAAACAAGGTAGCTAACGTCTTAGCATTGGGTAGTTTCTTGAGGGGCACAAAGTGGCACATCTTACTGAAGCGGTCTACTACAACCCACACCACCGACTTGCCTTGAGATGGAGGCAGATCGGTGATAAAATCCATGGAGATATGGGTCCAAGGCCTCTGGGGAATGGGCAAAGAACGTAGTAAGCCCGCTGGTCGGGACCTGGGAGTCTTGGACCTAGTACAAACCTCACAAGCGGCGACGTAGGCCTTAACGTCCTTAGGCAACCCAGGCCACCAATAGTTTCTGGCAATGAGGTGCTTGGTACCCAGGATGCCTGGATGACCAGATAGAGCGGAGTCATGATTTTCCCTAAGTACCCTTAGCCGGAATTGCAGGGGAACAAACAGCTTGTTCTCAGGAAGGTTCCCGGGAGCTGAACCTTGATCAGCAGCAATTTCAGAAACTAAATCAGAATCAATAGAGGAAATGATTATACCTGGAGGCAAAATGCAAGCAGGATCTTCCGCCAAAGGAGGGCAGGCCATGAAGCTACGCGACAGTGCATCAGCCTTAATATTTTTAGACCCAGCCCTATAGGTAACCAAAAAGTTGAATCTGGTAAAAAATAACGCCCATGTTGTCTCGGGTTTAGCATCCGGGCAGTTTCTAGGAAAACCAGATTCTTGTGGTCGGTAAGGACCGTTACCTGGTGCCTGGCCCCCTCCAGGAAGTGGCGCCACTCTTCAAATGCCCATTTAATGGCTAAGAGTTCGCGGTTGCCAATATCATAGTTACTCTCAGTGGGCGAAAACTTCCTGGAGAAGTAGGCACAGGGACGGAGATGGGTGAGGGACCTGGTACCCTGGGACAAGACAGCCCCCACTCCTACCTCAGACGCGTCAACCTCCACGATAAATGGCTCCATTTGGTTGGGCTGAACCAACACCGGGGCCGAGATGAAGCACTTCTTAAGGACCTCAAAAGCCTGGACAGCCTCAGGAGGCCAGCGGAGGAGATCAGCACCCTTGCGAGTGAGATCCGTAAGAGGCTTAGCGAGGACCGAGAAGTTAGCAATAAATCTCCTGTAATAATTAGCGAACCCCAAGAAGCACTGTAACGCCTTCAGGGAGGCAGGTTGGACCCATTCCGCCACAGCCTGGACCTTGGCGGGGTCCATGCGGAAATCATGAGGAGTGAGGATTTGACCCAAAAATGGTATCTCCTGCACCCCAAACACACACTTTTCGGTCTTCGCAAACAGTTTGTTTTCCCGAAGGACCTGGAGCACCTTCCTGACATGCTCAATGTGGGAGGACCAGTCCTTGGAAAACACAAGTATGTCATCAAGGTACACTACAAGAAATACCCCCAGGTAATCTCTTAAAATCTCATTTATGAAATTCTGGAAGACCGCGGGAGCATTTCACAACCCAAAGGGCATGACGAGGTATTCGAAATGACCTTCGGGCGTGTTAAACGCAGTCTTCCACTCATCCCCCTCTTTGATGCGGATAAGGTTATATGCCCCCCGTAGATCAAACTTAGAGAACCATTGGGCCCCCTGAACCTGATTAAAGAGATCAGGAATCAAAGGAAGGGGATACTGGTTCCTTACAGTGACCTTATTCAAGTTACTGTAGTCAATGCATGGCCTAAGACCACCATCCTTCTTCCCTACGAAGAAGAAGCCAGCACCTACCGGAGAAGTAGAGGGGCGAATGTAACCCTTGGCCAGGCATTCCTGGATATACTCTCTCATGGCTTCACGTTCGGGACAAGAGAGATTAAATATCCTACCCTTAGGGAGCTTAGCTCCTGGTACCAAACCGATAGCGCAATCGTATTCTCTATGAGGAGGTAACACTTCGGAGGCCTCCTTAGAGAAAACATCAGCGAAGTCCTGAACAAACTCAGGTAGCGTGTTCACCTCCTCAGGGGGAGAAATAGAATTAACAAGCATTCATTACCCCATTTGGTAAGATCCCCAGTATTCCAGTCAAACGTGGAAGGCCTAAAACCAAATCGGACGATAATCCCTGCATCAACAGTACAGAGCACTGCTCCAAATGCATGGAGCCAACAAGGAGTTCAAAAACAGGGTTATGCTGTGTAAAATAACCATTAGCAAGAGGAGTGGAGTCGATACCCACTACCGGGACAGGTTTAGGCAAATCAATCAAAGGCATAACTAGAGACATAGCAAATTCCACAGACATGATATTAGCAGATGACCCTGAATCCACGAAGGCACTGCCGGTAGCAGACCTACCACCAAAAGAGACCTGAAAGGGAAGCAAGATTTTATTACGTTTCATATTTACGGGAAATACCTGTGCGCCCAAGTGACCTCCCCGATGATCACTTAGGCGCGGAAGTTTTCTGGCTGCTTATTCTTACGCCTAGGACAGGTGTTCACTTGATGCTTGTCATCCCCACAATAGAAGCAGAGACCATTCTTCCTGTGGAACTCTCTACGTTGTTGGGGGGACACGGAGGCTCTGAGTTGCATAGGTACCTCCGAGTCTTCCGTGGAAGAACGAAGCAACGGAACCTCGGGAGGCATCATGGGGGAGTCAGAGGAGAAAACACAAAAACGTTCACGTTGTCGTTGCCTGAGACGTCGTACCGCTAAAGCCATAACCTGGTCTAGGGAGTCAGAAGAGGGATAGCTAACTAGCAGGTTTTTCAGGGCGTTCGACAGACCCAACCTAAACTGGCACCTTAAGGCAGGGTCATTCCACTGAGAAGCTACGCACCACTTCCTAAAGTCAGAGCAATACTCCTCAACAGGTCTCTTACCCTGACGTAAGGTCACCAGCTGCCTCTCAGCAAAGGCAGTCCTGTCAGTCTCGTCATAAATGAGTCAGAGAGCGGAAAAGAAAAGATCAACGGAGGAAAGTTCAGGGGCGTCAGGAGCCAAGGAGAAGGCCCATTCTTGGGGCCCTTCCTGGAGCCGGGACATAATTATACCCACCCGCTGGCTCTCAGAACCTGAGGAGTGGGGCTTTAAGCGAAAATAGAGCTTACAACTCTCCCGAAAGGAGAGAAAAGTCTTCCGGTCCCCTGAGAACCGGTCAGGCAACTTGAGATGGGGTTCAAGAGGTGAGGTGAGGGGCACTACCATGGTAGCATCAGGCTGGTTGACCCTCTGAGCCAGGGCCTGGACCTGTAAGGAGAGACCCTGCATTTGCTGAGCCAGGGTCTCAAGGGGGTCCATGGTGGTGTGAGGGACCAGGGTAGACTAGGTATAGGGCTTGTGATTATGTAATGACGGGGGTAAGGAAACAGACAAGTGAGCCCTAATCTACCCGCCACTCAGTCCCTGCCTACTTGCAACGACCCGCCCTAGGCGACGGGGTACAACTGGGCGACAGTCCCTACGCTCAATATGTGCACGACAGACAAACAGACAAGGGTACACAGAAGCAAGGGAAAAGGGGCAGTTGCCCACGGCAACACCGAGAGCAACAAGAGTGGTGAACGAGCCAAGTCAAACCAGGAGTGTACAAGGTACCAAACGCAGAGCAAGAGAGTAGTGAACAATCCGAGTCAAACCAGGAGTGTACGAGGTACCAAACGCAGAGCAGGAGAGTAGTCAGTAAGCCAGGGTCAATATGAAGCAGGGTCAAATACATCAAGAAGCTGCAGCAGGGCCAGGAAACCAAATGAGAAGAATCACAAGCAAGGAGGAACAGGAAAGGCAGGTATAAATAGACAGAGGGCGGGAGCTAGCTCCGTCTGGCCAGGCTGTGATAGGCTCTCCCACTTCTAAGCCTGCCATCCTGAGTGGTGGAAGATGGAGTCAGTCTCACAGACATAGAAGCAGGTGCAGACTGATTACCTGTGTGCGTGGATACAGAAGCTGTGCCTGGCAGATCCTTAACACTTATGCGGCAAATTTGGGGTGGACACACTCTCCTCTAGTGTCTTCTCACACAATCCCCCCTCCCTTCTTCTGGCCAGTGCCAGGAGAAGGAAGGGTTTGAATGTCTTCAAACCTCCTACACTGTGTGCCGCCATTTTCTGAGCGACTGCACAGTGTAGGAGGATTAGATACAGGGCTCAACAGACAGTATCACATGAACATATACGAACATAATACACACATCATACACGAACATAAATTACCTTATCCTGCCGCCGCCTCCGCTGGTCTACGCTCCTCTTCCTTGCCCCTTCGCTTCGTTGAACATATGGCCGGAAGCCGCGGCCGGAAGTCGTCATCTTACTGTCCGGCAGCGGTTTGCGGTCCACATGAAAATGGCGCTGGATTTCGCTCTACGAACGAGCTTCGTTTTGGTCTGTGTGGGAGCGGTGCATGCACCGTTCCCACACAAGACGGTGCACGCAACTGAGAATGGAATGGCTCCCGTTCACATTCTCTATGGGGTTATATGTGCCGTATAGCATCTCTGTATGTGTCGTTAATCGACACATACAGAGATGAAAAAAAAATGGCAGCCCCCATAGAGAAGTAAAAGTAAGAATACATTAAAAAGTAAAAAATGAGAACACAATTAAATAAAACTTTTGTTAATATTATATTAAAAGCAATATAATAAAAATTAAATAAAAACCATGACACCTTCCCTTTAAGGGGTTAAGAAACTAAGGATTCACTGGTGTAATATATGAGTAAAATATAACATTTATTTATAACTCTCTAAAAACAGGGGTACAATCACCACTGTGAAAAAGCCCCACCGTGTGTATAAAAACGTATTAAATAATAAACACTGAGTTCTAATTCAATTGTGAACCTCCTATAGCTCAGTGTTCAACAAGAATATCAATACGGAATCAGCATTTGAAAAATGGGCATAACAATAGTCTTGACCCTAATTCACACTAGAGTCCGTGATAGCCGCACCGGAAGCTCCTAGTGTTAAGGTATACAAACAATGCTAGTGTTCCCAATGCTAAAAAATTCCTATTCACAACCGACCCAAGAAACTAATCAGCATAAATCTAAAATTGTGCATAACTTGCTCAAAATTGATCGTTTTTCAAAATAAAAAAAACTGTTGTTATCTACATTACAGCGCCGATCACATTATGTAGGATATAGGGCATTTATAATCTGGTGACAGAGCGTCTCTAACCATTTTTCTCTTTAGTGTGCAGTACGTTTTAAAAAGGGACAGCACACTGACTCTTTCAAGTCAATGGGTCTATTCACACATCCGTATTTTTAACAGATCCGTATATCCGATCTGAGAAACAGTGAATGTCCTATTTGGTCAGTTTTCTGGACTAGGCCATTCAAGGCTATGGAGGTGAGAAAAAAAAAGGATTGCATATGAAAGCCATCGGTGTGCGATCAGTTTTTAAGTGACCCGTTGCCAAGCAACAAAAAGTGAAACCAGGAAATCTCTTCCACACCAGTGTAATACAAAGGCCTTCATCATCAGAAGACACTGCTGGAGCACGTTGGCCCCACGTTGCTATCACATTGCTGGATAAATCGACAAGAGATGAGCCAGTCCAGCAGAACACTTTCCACAGTTTCAGAAGACATGACCTGCAGCCAAAAAATAGCCCAAAACGAATCCAATAAAGCAGTGGAATCAGACAAAGCATTCTATATTCAGTAAAGCAATAGAAAATGTAGTCTATGCGATTATGTGACCGTCCCTTGGTGTTTTCAGAGGGCTTGGACCTAAATTGTGACAAAAGTGACATAATAGGCCTCCTTCCATTTTATTAACGGACGAGAAAAACGGATGTCATCAGGACAAAGAAAATGGACAGACGGATACAAATCTGATGCAACACTAACCTGAAAACCGTTAGGTTGCATCATCCTTTTCCGGATGCAAAATCAGACACAGTCATGTGAACAAGGCCTAAAGGTGATAAAACATATGAATACAAGTGACCCATAGGAAAAAAATTTGAATATTATTTTTACCAGAAGAGTGTAAAAAAAAAAAAGAAAATTGCTGAATTGCTTTTATTTGCATGATCACCCACCCTCCCCCAAAAAATAACGGCAAGACATATGTACCCCAAGATGGTGCAAGCAATCATACATCTACATAAGTGGAAAAATATAAAAAGAGTTATTGCTACTGGAATGTGTTAAGGCAAAAATAAAAAAAAACACCTGCATCCTTATCACCAAAATTGGTGGTTCTACACTTTAAGGGGGGATTCACACGAGCGTGTATTCGGTTTTCACACGGCACGCATGGACCAATACAAGTCTATGGGGCAGTACAGACAGTCCGTGCTTTTTGCGCAGCGTTTGTCTGCTGCGCAAAAAGCGCGACAGGTTCAATAACTCTGCGTATTTCGCGCATCATGCACCCATTGAAGTCAATGGGTGCGTGAAAACCACGCAGGTTGCACGGAAGCACTTCCGTGCTAACCGACTGAAACAGCGCACCAGCTGTCAAAAGGATGAATGTAAACAGAAAAGCACCACGTGCTTTTCTGTTTCCGACCATCCAAACGGAGTGTCTTTGCGATGAGCGAAGCCGGACAAGCAAACCGAACTTCACCGGGTTCGGCCGAACTCGTTTTGGCCGAACCCGGCAAAAAAATTATCGGTACGCGACGCCAGGAGATAGTCACTGTCCATGGTGCTGAAAGAGTTAAACTGTTTCAGCACCATGGACAGTGACTTCCGATCCCAATATACATGAACCTGTAGAAAAAAAAAACTAAGTTCTGACTTACCGCTAACTCCCGGCTTCTTCCTCCAGTCTGACCTCCCGGGATGACAATTCAGTCCAAGTGACAGCTCCAGCCAATCACAGGCCAAGCACAGGCTGCAGCGGTCACATGGACTGGCGCGTCATCCATGGAGGTGGGGCCCGATGTCGAGAGGCGCGTCACCAAGGACGCGTCACCAAGGACGCGTCACCAAGGCAACGGCCGGGAAGTTCTCGGTAAGTACGAACTTTTTTTTTTTTTTCAACAGGTTTTTCGATAGGATGTGTTCGGCATTCACTGTCGAGGGTGCTGAAAGAGTTAGCTCTTTCAGCACCTTGGACAGTGACGGCCGTCGACTAGCCTCATCTCTATGATGGCGGCTGCGCGAAAATCACGCAGCCGCGCATCAGACACGGATGACACACGCAGCTGTCAAATGGTTTTTGTGCGCGCAAAACGCAGCGTTGTTTGCGCGCGCAAAAACGCAACGTCCGTCTGTATCTGCCCTAAAGCATACCTCCAATGACATTATCTAAAAATCATTTTTGCACAGCTGAATAGAGCCCTTCATTACAACTCCGACAATACCTACAGTATATTATGCAGATAGCTTCTTACTTGCCTGAGATCTAGCTATTATACATGTCAGAGACTAAATGTAAAATCTTCTCTTCTTCTTAAGTGGGCGGGCACTTCCTGTGTGTGACATCAGCTACGGAAACTGAAGCCACAGCAGCTCCCTTATTTCCCATGATCCTGAGCTTTCATCTCATAAACTAGCACGCTAGCATAAACCAATCAGGTCACAGAATCTCCTGCTGCAATCTCTCCCCATCATATAGTATCTCTAGAGACATCTACTGCAAGATGGACAAGTGCTGAGAGCTGCCATCACTGGATCCCTGCATCATGCTAATATATATGTATACAGTTTGATTGTAGCATGATTTCATGTGTACACATTTCGGTAGTCACTTGTTGTGCTCCACTCTAGACAGATGTATGAGGATTATCATGTACAGTGAGCAGAACATCTAAAGCTTTTTCATCATTACTCGCATGTTTGGGTCTTCCGGATTTTAGTGCGTCTTTAATTGAACCGGTTATTTCTAAACGATGAACAGTTCTTTTAACAGTTGACAATGAAATTGGTTCGCAGATAAGATAAGTGGCATTGAATAAAGCCGCTACTTCTTGATAGGATCGTATTTTTTCTTCGCCATACCCTCTCATCATCAATAAAGTGATCCTTTCCGTTTCGGTCAAATGCATTTTGTGATATGACAATAGAAATATACAAAAATGAAAATTTCTCTCCGACTTAGCGCTCTCTGAAATTCACAAGCGACTACCGAAATGTGTACATATGAAATCATGTTACAATCGTAGACAAGGTCCATTTTGTATCGCCGAGGCCAATTGTAATAATACATAATTTAAAGTCACCTTGATGTGACATTTCCAAGCTCACACACACGCACATGCGCCCACACACATTTAGGATTTTACCCGCACGGTACATTTTGCAAAATGCTAACACCGGCGCAGTTCAGAGCAACCCAGCATAGAACCTGGTTTGTAGGGGGAAAGCAGGCGCCATTATGAAGACCGGCCGCACTGCAGGTAAGATGTGTGTGTCTCTGTCTGTCCCTCTCCCTCTCACAGCCCCCCTCTTGTGTAAAAAATCGCGTTGTATGTACTAACAGCACACTTTACCAATTATGTAAATGAAAAGCGTAATCAAGCATTTTTTGATGCGGTTTTTGGTATGTAAAATGCACAAAAAAATTGCGTCAAATACACTCCGTGTGAACCTGTCGATTGAAAAGTCATTCACTTCACTTTCATCATTCTTAGGGTATGTGCACACACAAAGTCCAAAACGCCTGAAAATACGGAGCTGTTTTCAAGGGAAAACTGCTCCTGATTTTCAGACTTTTTTTTAGCAACTCCACGTCGGAACAGAACACTGTATATCCCATTGAAATCAATAAGTAGATGTTTGTAGGCGTTCTGCTTGGAAAAATGGCAGAAAATAAGCCGTGTGAACATACCTTTAGGGTAGTGTTTTCAGCCGTTTTTCGGAAGCAGAACGCCTACAAACATCTACCCATACGGCGTTCTGTTCCGACGTGGCGTTTTTTTACACCTCATTTTCAAAACATGGCACGTAAAAAGACACCCGCGAAAAAGTGCATGTCACTTCTTGGGACGTTTTGGAGCCGTTTTTCATTGACTATAGAAAAACAGCTCAAAAAACGTCTGTGAAAAACGCGAGTTTGATTAAAAAACATCTGAAAATCAGGAGCTGTTTTCTCTTGAAGACACCTTTTCCTGGCTAGTAGCATCTACCCATACGGCGTTCTGTTCCGACGTGGCGTTTTTTTACACCTCATTTTCAAAACATGGCACGTAAAAAGACACCCGCGAAAAAGTGCATGTCACTTCTTGGGACGTTTTGGAGCCGTTTTTCATTGACTATAGAAAAACAGCTCAAAAAACGTCTGTGAAAAACGCGAGTTTGATTAAAAAACATCTGAAAATCAGGAGCTGTTTTCTCTTGAAGACACCTTTTCCTGGCTAGTAGCTGGGTAGATGGTTGCTTTGCCTTATTTCACCTTGCTGTAAATCTGGGAAGTGCTCCCTCTGGTGGCCAACATAGGAAAACATGTCAAATTATTATTCAATTTTGAATACATCCCACCATGTGGAAGAAAAGAATACCGCAAAAACGTAAAAAATATAATAGAAATAAGTAACACTTAAAAAAAAGGTTTAATTCGCGACACATTCCCTTTAATGACATGATTTTCTATAAATAGATTAATATTAATCATTGTTTTACAATTGTAATGTAACATAGCATCATTTACATTTTATTATATCATCTTCGATTGCGAAGTGATTGTATACTCATTTACACTATTTCTTCCTCTTCTAGACAGGCTAGAATGTTTCAGATCACTGGACCATGTAATAATACCATATAACCAGCTGTTACACTCGCTCTTCAGTTATCCTTTTTCCTTTCTCTCTTTTCCCTTTTCTCTTTCCTTATCTTCTTTCCCCTCTCTCATTTCTTAAATCAATATCTTATTAATACTTTATTTTTTCATATTTCCTATATTGTACACCATATAGTATTTATTTAGTAATTCCATTTCATTAGAGGAAGCACTGTCGGAGTTCATTTATTTATAGTGACTGTTGCCAAGACAACCATGCACAAACGCTATTAGACAAAAAAACGGAAATCGATCTGTTTCCATCTTGGTACTCCCTACACCCTGTATTCCCAATATATCCCTTCCAGTTTTCGGAACCTTCTTATCTACACCTGTTTAGTTAGGTTTGCAATAACATCCTATCCTAACGGAGGCCACTATTACTCCCCATAGACTTTATCATAACAGTGAACACATACTTCCGGAGTTATTTGCCCGCTACGTCACTTCCGGTTCTCAGCACTGATGTACATCCGGTTCTGGGCAATTATAAGAGCACAGACCGCTCACATGCATTGCACATTGGCTAGTCTGACAGACGTCCACTTACAAATTTCCTTTACATCTCCAGGTAATTTCTATTCTATCTACATCTTCCGCTGGTATTTTATGGTATGGTCTTTCATCTGGAGGGTTCTGTAGCCCCCCTGCAATCTGTATCTTTGTGTCCATATTTTTTTTAATTATATTTTTTATTTATATATTTTTCAAACTTAATCCTGTTATAAAGTGTCATTGTAACGAGCTATATCGCTTGATAAGCTGTTTGATAAGACAAACACTAAGACTCTTTACCTTATCTCTATGTGCATCGGATGTTCCTCCTTTATGGTTCTATGACATATTATGTAATATAACTTCTATTGATTTCTACAACATAGACGTCTACCTCTATACGAGCATTATGATGATTATTTCTGATCATAAACATGTATGCCGTATTAAAACGTAATCCTTTATTTTCCACAGCGACAGCGATAAAGACCGTGGATTGGCCGAAACGTCATTAAGTCGCCATTATTCATATATTCATATAAAAACTCTGATTATATATATGGAGTAATATATCATATACAGCATTGTGAAAATAAATGAATTTAATCTGCACTATATCTACTTGCCTTTTTGTGAGTGCTGGGGTATATAAAAACCATCATCTCTGAAGACACATCACTCTCCTCTTCTGCCTATATGGATTCTGGAGCATCTGCACATTTTATCCAGCAGGACCTCGTGGATCGTCTACATCTACCCACAGTTCTCCTGGAGAGACCCCTGGCTGTTGCCTCTGAGAATGGACTACCATTGACCAATCCTGTTCTTTCCGTCACTAAACCACTGACACTACAAACTGGAGTTCTTCACTCGGAACAGATCACCTTCCTCATCCTGCCTAAAGCTATCAATCCTGTTCTGCTGAGCCTGCCTATACACTCCAGTTCTCGACTGGAGTTCCAGAGAAGTCCTCAAACGGGGGTCCAAATGCCTTCACCGCTGCTTGCTACAGGTCCGTCCTGTCTTGCCTCCACTACCTCAGTCACTCTCTGATTTACCCTCACATTATGCTGGTTTTGCGGACGTCTTCAGTAAGAAGGAAGCAGAAACTCTTCCTCCTCATCGCATCTACGACTGCCCAGTTGAGTTACTTCCTGATGCCTCACCACTTCTAGGGCGGGTTTATCCTCTCTCCCTGCTAGAGACCCTAGCCATGACTGCCTACATTAAGGAGAACCTTGAGGGAGGGTTCATCTGGAAGTCTGCCTTCCCGGCCGGAGACATATTCTTCTTCGTGAAGAAGAAGGACGGATATCTTCGTCCATGTATCGACTACCGGGGTCTGAACCAAATCATGGTCAAGAACAAGTACCCCCTGCCGCTCATCTCAGAACTTTTCGATAGAATTCGTGGGGCCAAGGTGTTCACCAAGCTGGATCTACGCGGACCTTATAACTTGATCCGTATCCGCAAAGGTGAAGAGTGGAAAACATCAGAGACGGCCACTACAAATATCTCGTGATGCCCTTTGGACTATGTAACACTCCAGCGGTGTTTCAGGAGTTTGTAAATGACATTTTCCGGGATCTGCTGTATGTCTGTGTGGTGGTCTATCTGGACGACATCCTGATCTGCTCATCTGATTTGATGAAACGTCGGAAGCATGTTCGCCAAGTTCTGTCGCGGTTAAGGGGGTATCGCCTATATGCTAAACTCAAGAAATGTGTGTTCGAGAGGGTCTTCGGTCCATACAACCATTTCTGGGATTCACAAACTTCTATCGACAATTTAACCCGAACTTCTTGTCTCTGACTGCTCCAATCTCGTCCCTCACCAAGAAGGCGGTAAACGCCAAGGTTTTGACTTCGGAGTCAGATTTAGCATTTACCAACCTCAAAAGCGCTTTCACCTCAACCTCCATTCTCCATCACCGTGATACTTCTCGGCAGTTCTTTCTGGAGGTGGACGCGTCTTCCGTTGGTGCTGGAGCACTACTATGCCAAAAGAACTCTAAAGGCAAGATGGTGGCTTGTGGCTTCTTTTCAAAATGATTCCAGCAGAACGCAACTATTTCATCGGGGATCGAGAGTTGCTGGCAGTCAAGTTGACCTTAGAGGAGTGGAGACACCTGCTGGAGGGTGCTATCCATCCTATTATCATCTGTGCAGATCACAAGAACCTCAAGTATCCACAGTTGGCACAACGACTAAATCCTCGCCAAGCCAGATGGTCACTGTTCTTCCCACGATTTCAATTCTTGCTTCACTTCCGTCCTTCACACAAGAATGTGAAGGCTGATTGTAATGACGGGGTAGGGAGACAGACAGGTGAGCCCTAATCTACCCGCCACTCAGTCCCTGCCTACTTGCAATGACCCGTCCTATGCGACGGGGTACAACTGGGCGACGGTCCCTACACTCAATAAGTGCACGACAGACAAACAGACAAGGGTACACAGAAGCTAAGGGAAATAGGGCAGTTGCCCACGGCAACACGAGTAGTGAACGAGCCGAGTCAAACCAGGAGTGTAAGACCTAAGACCACCATCCTTCTTCCCTACGAAGAAGAAGCCAGCACCTACCGTAGAATTAGAGGGGCGAATGTAACCCTTGGCCAGGCATTCCTGGATATACTCTCTCATGGCTTCACGTTCGGGACAAGAGAGATTAAATATCCTACCCTTAGGGAGCTTAGCTCCTGGTACCAAATCTATTGTGCAATCGTATTCTCTATGAGGAGGTAACACTTCGGAGGCCTTTTTAGAAAAAACATCAGCGACGTCCTGAATAAACTCAGGTAGAGTGTTCACCTCCTCAGGGAGAGAAATAGAATTAAGAGAAAAACATGACGTCATGCATTCATTACCCCATTTGGTAAGATCTCCAGTATTCCAGTTAAACGTGGGATTATGCATCTGCAACCAGGAAAGGCCTAAAACCAAATCGGACGATAATCCCTGCATCACCAGTACAGAGCACTGCTCCAAATGCATGGAGCCAACAAGGAGTTCAAAAACAGGGGTATGGTGCGTAAAATAACCATTAGCAAGTGGAATGGAGTCGATACCCACTACCGGGACAGGTTTAGGCAAATCAATCAATGGCATAGCTAGAGACATAGCAAATTCCACAGACATAATAATAGCAGAAGACCCTGAATCCACGAAGGCACTGCCGGTAACAGACCAACCCTCAAAAGAGACCTGAAAGGGAAGCAAAATCCTATTAGGTTTCATATTTACGGGAAATACCTGTGCGCCCAAGTGACCTCCCCGATGGTCACTTAGGCGCGGAAGTTCTTCCGGCTACTTATTCTTACGCCTAGGACAGTTGTTCACTTGATGCTTGTCATCCCCACAGTAGAAGCAGAGACCATTCTTCCTGCGGAACTCTCTACGTTGTTGGGGGGACACGGAGGCCCCGAGTTGCATAGGTACATCCGAGTCTTCCGTGGAAGAACGAAGCAACGGAACCTCGGGAGGCATCATGGGGGACTCAGAGGAGAAGGCACAAAAACGTTCAAGTCGTCGTTCCCTGAGACGTCGGTCAAGTCATACCGCTAAAGCCATAACCTGAACTAGGGAGTCAGAAGAGGGATAGCTAACTAGCAGGTCTTTCAGGGCGTTCGACAGATCCAATCTAAACTGGCACCTCAAGGCAGGGTCATTCCACCGAGAAGCTACACACCACTTCCTAATGTCAGAACAATACTCCTCAACAGGTCTCTTACCCTGACGTAAGGTCACCAGCTGACTCTCGGCAAAGGCAGTCTTGTCAGTCTCGTCATAAATCAGCCCGAGAGCAGAAAATAAAAGATCAACGGAGGAAAGTTCAGGGGCGTCAAGAGCCAAGGAGAAGGCCCATTCTTGGGGCCCGTCCTGGAGCCGGGACATAATTATACCCACCCGCTAGCTCTCAGAACCTGAGGAGTGGGGCTTTAAGCGAAAATAGAGCCTACAACTCTCCCGAAAGGAGAAAAAAGTCTTCCGGTCCCTGAGAACCGGTCAGGCAACTTGAGGTGGGGTTCAAGAGGTGAGGTGGGGGGCACTACCAGGGTAGCATCATGCTGGTTGTCCCTCTGAGCCAGGGCTTGGACCTCTAGGGAGAGGCCCTGCATTTGCTGAGCCAGGGTCTCAAGGGGGTCCATAGTGTGTCAGGGACCAGGGTAGACTAGGTATATGGGCCTGTGATTATGTAATGACGGGGTAGGGAGACAGACAGGTGAGCCCTAATCTACCCGCCACTCAGTCCCTGCCTACTTGCAACGACCCGTCCTAGGCGACGGGGTACAACTGGGCGACGGTCCCTACGCTCAATAAGTGCACGACAGACAAACAGACAAGGGTACACAGAAGCTAGGGAAACGGGGCAGCTGCCCACGGAGACACCGTGAGCAACGAGAGTAGTGAACGAGCCGAGTAAAACCAGGAGTGCACGAGGTACAAAACGCTGAGCAGGAGAGTGGTCAGTAAGCCAGGGTCAAAAATGAAGCAAGGTCAATAACAGGTGGAGGATCAGTAGTTCAAGCAGCAGCAGAGCAAGGAAACAAGCAGAGCAGAATCACAGGCAAAGGAGGAACAGGAAAGGCAGGTATAAATAGACAGTGGGTGGGAGCTAGCTCCGTCTGGCCAGGCTGTGATAGGCTCTCCCACTCCTAAGCCTGCCATCCTGAGTGGTGGAAGATGGAGTCAGTCTCACAGACAAAGGAGCAGGTGCAGACTGATTACCCACGGGCGTCGACACAGAAGCTGTGTCTGGCAGATCCTTTACACTGATGCTCTGTCTCGCTCATTTGAAACCAATGACTCAATATATCATAGATCCTTCTAGGATTATTGCTGCTAACCCCCTGCAAATTAGAGACATTCCTCCTGGAAAAACTTTTGTTTGTCTTGCAGACAGGACGAATTCTCTGCTGGGGACACCACTCTTTACTGGCTGTGCACTCTGGTGTCCGTAAGACACAGGACTTAATAGCTCGCCACTATTGGTGACCCACTCGGCCTAGAGATGTTGTGGACTATGTCTCCTCATGTATGAACTTGTTCGAGGCACAGTTCATAGTTACATACTAACTATGTAACTATGACCTGTGCCTCAAACAAGTCTACCCGCTCCAAACCTGCTAGTCTACTACTATCCCTGCCTGTCCCTGATGCCACTTGGCAGCATATTGCTATAAACTTTATTACTGACCTTCCTCTCTCAGCTAGATATACTACAATCTGGGTAGTAGTGGATCGTTTCTCTAAAATGGCACATTTTATTCCATTGACTGGCCTCCCGTCTGTTCCTCGTCTGGCAAATCTGTTTATTCTGCACATCTTCCGTCTGCACAGACTTCCTCTGCATATTGTCTCGGACCGGGGTGTTCAGTTTACATTCAAGTTCTGGACAGCCCTGTGCAACCCGCTAGACGTAAAGCTGGACTTCCCTTCTGCCTATCACCTACAGTCCAATGGTCAAGTAGAGAGGACCAATAAAATTTTAGAGAATTATCTTCTTAATTTCGTTTACACCCAACATGACAATTGGGTGCAACTTCTGACTTGGTGCAATTCTCTTACAACAATCACACAAGTGAGTCTACTGCCTCGTTTCCTTTCTATATTTTGTGCAGCCAGCTGTAATGACGGGGTAGGGAGACAGATAGGTGAGCCCTAATCTACCCGCCACTCAGTCCCTGCCTACTTGCACGGCCCATCCTAGGCGACGGCGTACAACTGGGCGACGGTCCCTACGCTCAATATGTGCACGACAGAAAAACAGACAAGGGTACACAGAAGCTAAGGGAAATGGGGCAGTTGCCCACGGCAACACGAGTAGTGAACGAGCCGAGTCTAACCAGGAGTGTACGAGGTACCAAATGCAGAGCAGGAGAGTAGTCAGTAAAGCCAAGTTCAATATGAAGCAGAGGACAATAGTACAAGCAGCAGCAGCAGAGCCAGGAAACAGGCAGAGTCACAGGCAAAGGAGGAGCAGGAAATGAAGGTATAAATAGACAGAGGGCGGGAGCCAGCTCCGTCTGGCCAGGCTGTGATAGGCTCTCCCACTCCTTAGCCTCCCAGCCTGAGTGGTAGAAGATCGAGTCACTTTATCAGACTTAGGAGCAGGTGCAGACTGATTAACCACGGGCGTCGACACAAAAGCTGTGTCTGGCAGATCCTTTACAGTACCCCCCCTTTTATAAGGGGCCACTGGACCCTTTCTAGGTGGACCTGGCTTATTGGGGAACCGAAGATGGAACCTCCTGAGCAATACCCCAGCGTGAACATCCCGGGCGGGTACCCAAGTCCTCTCCTCAGGCCCGTATCCTCTCCAATGGACCAGGTACTGGAGGGAGCCTTGGACCATCCTGCTGTCCACAATCTTGGCCACCTCGAATTCTACCCCTTCAGGGGTGAGAACAGGGACCGGAGGTTCCTCGAGGGAGCCAAGGACGGGGAGCAGCGTTTCAGGAGGGAGGCATGAAACACGTAGTGTATTCGAAAAGACGGGGGTAACTCCAGTCGGAAGGAGACAGGATTGAGGACTTCAATGACCTTGTACGGCCCTATATACCGGGGAGCAAATTTTTTGGACGGGACTTTAAGGCGCAAATTTTTTAAAGATTACCACACCAGATCCCCGACCACAAACAAGGGGTTAGCAGAACGTCTTCTATCTGCCTGAGTCTTTTGTATGCTCTGGGACGCCTCTAGGTTCTTCTGAACCTGGGGCCAGACTGTGCACAGTTCCCGATGAACGACATCTACCTCAGGATTGTTGGAACCACCAGGTGAAACGGAGGAGAACCGTGGATTAAACCCAAAATTACAGAAAAAGGGGGAGACCCCTGACGAGTTACTGACCCGGTTATTAAAGGGAATGTGTTGCCAGCAAAAACATGTTTGTTTTTTTTTTAGTTAAACAATTAGTGTATAGGTGATTAAACATTGTTCCAATTATTTTTTTTTTTCACGAGTCAGGAAATATTATAAATTGGATTCAATTGGATTCTAATTTATAATATTTCCCATTGCTGGTCACTAGATGGAGCCATTCCCAAAATTGCAGCATTGCATGTGGTAAAGCAACCACATTGCTTTATGCTGCAAAATTGGGTAAAAAGCCCTCGCTCTAGTGAGCTCTCAGCATCCCCCCCTCCTTTATCCTGGCTAGTGCCGGGAGAAACGAGGGGTTTGAACGGTCTAACCTCCTACACTGTGTGTCGCCATTTTTTGAGCTAACACACAGTGTAGAAGGTTTACATACAGTAGTAAACACACACTGAAACACAAACATACATAGAAATCCCTTACCTGCTCCAGTCGCCGCCGCTCCCTCCGGTCCATCCGCTCCGTCTGCTGCCGCTGCTCCATGTGCACAAGTCCGGAAGCCGCGACCGGAAGTAGTAATCTTACTGTCCGGCCGCGACTTCCGGTCCACAGGAAAATGGCGCCGGACGGCGCGCATTTCAAATTGAATTGTGTGGGAGCGGCGCATGCGCCATTCCCACACAGCGGCGTACATGTTAGTGGATGGAACGGGACTGGAGCTGCCGTCTTCCATGTCTGTATGTGTCGTTAATCGTGTAAAAATAAGAAAAAGTAACACACAAACACACAAATTAATCCAAACGTTTTTAATAAAGCACTAACATCTTTAACATATTAAAAAAATTTTTGTGGTAACACTGTTCCTTTAAGGGAAAATTCGGCGAGGGAAATGAAGGAGACCCAATCATATTGACAGAGATAAAACACCTTAAATATTGTTCTAGAGACTGATTAGTCCTCTCGGTTTGGCCATTAGTTTCAGGATGGAAGGCCGAGGAGAAGGACAGATCAATCTCCAACTTTTTACAGAAAGCTCTCCAAAACAATGAAACAAATTGTACCCCTCTGTCAGAAACAATATTGACAGGAACCCCATGGAGACGCAGGATGTGTTTGACAAACAAGGTAGCTAACGTCTTAGCATTGGGTAGTTTCTTGAGGGGCACAAAGTGGCACATCTTACTGAAGCGGTCTACTACAACCCACACCACCGACTTGCCTTGAGATGGAGGCAGATCGGTGATAAAATCCATGGAGATATGGGTCCAAGGTCTCTGGGGAATGGGCAAAGAACATAGTAAGCCCGCTGGTCGGGACCTGGAAGTCTTGGACCTAGCACAAATTTCCCAAGCGGCGACGTAGGCCTTAATGTCTTTAGGCAACCCAGGCCACCTATAGTTTCTGGCAATGAGGTGCTTGGTACCCAGGATGCCTGGATGACCAGATAGTGCAGAGTCATGATTTTCCCTGAGTACCCTTAGCCGGAATTGCAGGGGAACAAACAGCTTGTTCTCAGGAAGGTTCCCGGGAGTTGAACCTTGATCAGCTGCAATTTCGGAGACTAAGTCAGAATCAACAGAGGAAATGATTATACCTGGGGGCAAAACACAAGCAGGATCTTCCTCCGAAGGAGGGCTGGCCATGAAGCTACGCGACAGTGCATCAGCTTTAATATTTTTAGACCCAGCCCTATAGGTGACCAAAAAGTCGAATCTTTTAAAAAACAACGCCCATCGAGCTTGTCTCGGGTTTAGCCTCCGGGCAGATTCTAGGAAAACCAGATTCTTGTGGTCTGTAAGGACCGTTACCTGGTGCCTAACCCCCTCCAGGAAGTGGCGGCACTCTTCAAATGCCCATTTATTGGCTAAGAGTTTGCTGTTGCCAATGTCATAGTTACTCTCAGTGGGCGAGAACTTCCTGGAGAAGTAGGCACAGGGACGGAGATGGGTGAGGGACCTGGTACCCTGGGACAAGACAGCACCCACTCCCACCTCGGAGGCGTCAATCTCCACGATGAATGGCTCCATTTGGCTAGGCTGAATCTTTGCGAGTAAGATCCGTAAGAGGCTTAGCGATGACCGAGAAGTTAGCAATAAATCTCCTGTAATAATTAGCAAACCCCAGGAAGTACTGTAACGCCTTCAGGGAGGCAGGTTGGACCCATTCAGCCACAGCCTGAACCTTGGCAGGGTCCATGCGGAATTCATGAGGAGTGAGGATTTGACCCAAAAACGGTATCTCCTGCACCCCAAACACACATTTTTCGGTTTTAGCAAACTGTTTGTTTTCCCGAAGGGCCTGGAGCACCTTCCTGACATGCTCAATGTGGGAGGACCAGTCCTTGGAAAACACAAGTATGTCATCAAGGTACACTACAAAAAATACCCCCAGGTAGTCTCTTAAAATCTCATTTATGAAATTCTGGAAGACCGCGGGAGCATTACACAACCCAAAGGGCATGATGAGGTATTCGAAATGACCTTCGGGCGTGTTAAACGCAGTCTTCCACTCATCCCCCTCTCTAATGCGGATAAGGTTATAAGCCCCCCGTAGATCAAACTTAGAGAACCATTGGGCCCCCTGAACCTGATTGAAGAGATCAGGAATCAAAGGAAGGGGATACTGGTTCCTTACAGTGACCTTATTCAAGTTTCGGTAATCGATGCACAGCCTAAGACCACCATCCTTCTTCCCTATGAAGAAGAAGCCAGCACCTACCGGGGAAGTAGAGGGGCGAATGTAACCCTTGGCCAGGCATTCCTGGATATACTCTCTCATGGCTTCACGTTCGAGACAAGAGAGATTAAATATCCTACCCTTAGGGAGCTTAGCTCCTGGTACCAAATCGATTGCGCAATCGTGTTCTCTATGAGGAGGTAACACTTCGGAGGCCTTTTTAGAAAAAACATCAGCGAAGTCTTGAATAAACTCAGGTAGAGTGTTCACCTCCTCAGGGAGAGAAATAAAATTAACAGAAAAACATGACGTCATGCATTCATTACCCCATTTGGTAAGATCCCCAGTGGGATTATGCATCTGCAACCAGGGAAGGCCTAAAACCAAATCGGACGATAATCCCTGCATCACCAGTACAGAGCACTGCTCCAAATGCATGGAGCCAACAAGGAGTTCAAAAACAGGGGTATGCTGCGTAAAATAACCATTAGCAAGTGGAGTGGAGTCGATACCCACTACCGGGACAGGTTTAGGCAAATCAATCAATGGCATAGCTAGATACATAGCAAATTCCACAGACATAATATTGGCAGAAGACCCTGAATCCACGAAGGCACTGCCGGTAGCAGACCTACCCTCAAAAGAGACCTGAAAGGGAAGCAAGATCCTATTAGGTTTCATATTTACGGGAAATACCTGTGCGCCCAAGTGACCTCCCCGATGGTCACTTAGGCGCGGAAGTTCTTCCGGCTGCTTATTCTTACGCCTAGGACAGTTGTTCACTTGATGCTTGTCATCCCCACAGTAGAAGCAGAGACTATTCTTCCTGCGGTGCTCTCTACGTTGTTGGGGAGACACGGAGGCCCCGAGTTGCATAGGTACATCCGAGTCTTCCGTGGAAGAACGAAGCAACGGAACCTCGGGAGCCATCATGGGGGAGCCAGAGGAGAAAGCACAAAAACGTTCAAGTCGTCGTTCCCTGAGACGTCGGTCAAGATGTACCGCTAAAGCCATAACCTGATCTAGAGAGTCAAACCAGGAGTGTACGAGGTACCAAACGTAGAGCAGGTGAGTAGTCAATAAAGCCAGGGTCAATATGAAGCAGAGGACAATAGTACAAGCAGCAGCAGCAGAGCCAGGAAACAGGCAGAATCACAGGCAAAGGAGGAGCAGGAAATGAACGTATAAATAGACAGAGGGCGGGAACTAGCTCCGTCTGGCCAGGCTGTGATAGGCTCTCCCACTATTCAGCCTCCCAGCCTGAGTGGTAGAAGATCGAGTCACTCTATCAGACTTAGGAGCAGGTGCAGACTGATTAACCACGGGCGTCGACACAGAAGCAGTGTCTGGCAGATCCTTTACACCAGCATCCTCGATTTCCTCTTCCTGTGCCAGCTATGACTCAAGTACCAGCAGCAAATTCTTCATTTGGGACTTTTATTCACATCTGGCAGCAAACTAAGTCTGCGATCCTCCAGGCAGTGGACCGCATAAAAAAACATGCCGATAAAAAAAGAAAAGTTCCTCCTCAGTTCTCTCCTGGAGTTAAGGTCCGGCTATCGTCGAGAAACTTTCGCCTCAAAATGCCCTCCCACAAATTCAAATGAACTCCCAAGTTTCTAGGCCCTTTGAAGTTCTGCAACAGAAAAACCCTGTATCCTATAAACCTCGGTTGCCTCCTACTCTCAGGATTCCAAACTCGTTCCACGTGTCCCTCTTTAAACCTGTGGGTTTGAACTGCTACAGTAAAGCTCTTAGTTCTGCAGTTGCTCCCAGTGGTTCTTCTGATGTCTTCGAGGTAAATGAGATCCTGGACTATATAAAAATAGGAGTAAGAACTTTCTATTTTGTGGACTGCAGAGAATTTGGTCCTTAGGAGAGGTCCTGAGAGCCAGAAGACAATCGTATTGCCCCTACCCTCTGTCATGCCTATGGCCACGGGCCGCCAGGTTTGCTTACCTCCTGACGGCCGCAGCCATGGATCAGTGAGCACTGGTTCCCGTCTACTCCTCAGGAGACGCCGGCGCTCACTTCTGCTTCGATATTCTGTGTCCCGTAGGGCCAGAGCGCACACCTGAATTAAAGCCCAAATTAGCCCAGGAGCACCCTGCACTATAAGAAGGGCTCTGCCCTTTCCTACTTTGCTTGAGCGTTGTTGTTGTTACCCTAGTTTGTCTCTGCAAATGGTCTCCTAGTGTCTTCCAGTTCCAAGTGTTTCCGTTCCTGTAACCTGTATCCTGAGTTATCCTGGTTCAAGTGCCGTACTGATTTGAAGTCGTGCTGCGCTGAGTACTACGCCTGTCCTGCTACACCACGCCTAGTGTCTGCCTGCTGCTTAAAGGAACAGTGTCATCACAAATTATTTTTTTATATGTTAAAGATGTTAGTGCTTTATTAAAAACGTTTATATTCATTTGTGTGTTTGTGTTTTACTTTTTCTTATTTTTACACTTTTTCTTCCCTATGGGGGCTGCCATTTTTTGTTCCATTTCTGTCTGTGTCGATTAACGACACATACAGACATGGAATACGGCAGCCACAGTCCCATAGGGACTGCGGACGGCTCCCGTCCCATTGACTTCAGTGTACGGCGTCTGTGTGGGAACTGCGCATGCGCCGCTCCCACACAGTCCAATTCGAAATTGGCGCCGTCCGGCGCCATTTTCCTGTGGACCGGAAGTCGCGGCCGGACAGTAATATTACTACTTCCGGTCGCGGCTTCCGGATTTGTGCACTTGGACCAGCGGCAGCAAACGGAACGGACGGGCCGGAGGGAGCCGCGGCGGCAGGAGCAGGTAAGAGATTTCAATGTATGTTCGTGTTTGTGTGTGTTTACTACTGTATGTAAACCTACTACACTGTGTGTTAGCTCAAAAAATGGCGACACACAGTGTAGGAGGTTACACCGTTCAAACCCCTCGTTTATCCCGGCACTAGCCAGGATAAAGGAGGGGGGGATGCTGAGAGCTCACTAGAGCGAGGGCTTTTAACCCAATGTTGCAATGCTGCAATTTTGGGAATAGCTCCATCTAGTGACCAAAAATGGGTAGTATTATAAATATTGAATTAATTTATAATATTTCCTGACTCGTGAAAAAAATAAAAAAAATTTGAACAATGTTTAATCACCCACACACTAAATGTTTAATTTAAAAAAAAAAACATGTTTTTCTGGCAACACATTGCCTTTAAGTCCCATCCGAGCCTGTCTTGCTACTGTCTGAAGCTACCACAGGTGTACCTATACGATCTAGACTTTGACCTGTGTCCTGTTGGCCAGCTGCCTTATCGTTAAGGCGGTACGGCCTAGTGGGTCCATGCACCCAATATGACACCCTCCTTTAAAAATTCCTCCGAAGCTCTGGATCCAAGAAAAGGGGGGGGGGGGGTATTGGAACATCTGCGGTCACGGACCGCCGCCTCTCCTAACCCTCTGACGGCCGCGACCGCTTTCTCCTGTCTTTTGGCCGACGTCTCCCTCCTCGATTACCACGGCACATGCGGCCGCTCTGCCCCATAGTGTCCTCTAGGTTGCGCTCTCGTGCCAGGCCTTAAAGGGCCAGCGCTCACATGCTAATAATGTCCAATTAGCCCCAGTTCACCCTGGACTATAAGAAGGGTCTTGCCCTTTCATACCTTGCCTGACCATTGTTGTTATGGTCTACCCATGTTCGTATTGCAAATGGTCCCTTAGTTGTATCCTGCTCCCAGTCTTCCTGTATCTCATGCTGTGTTTGTTGCTGGGCCTTATCTCATGATGGAGTCATGTTGTGTCATCTGCCACTTCTGGTATCATCCGTCTCATCTGGCGCCACCTGCCACGTCAAGCTCCATGTGTGCCAAAGCCTCTGCTACTGTCTGGACTCTTAGAGGTACCCTTGTGCTAAGGACTTTGTATAGACTGTGATTTGGCCAGTTGCCACTATAATATGACAGAGAGGCCTACTGGGTCCACATACCCCTAGATCGTGACATATATACACACATATACATACACATGCACATACTGTATATGCACATAGTTATTATTATTTTTTTTAATGAACTATATGATCTGACTGACTGGTGGTCACTCACAGGGGAAGGGGGGGAAACACTATTGTACTTAATTGTATCCATATTCTTTGACGCGGATACAATTGAAAGCGCTGGTGAGGCAAGGAACCATCAGTTCCCTGCCTCACAATTCATCGTTTTTCTTGTGCTGCAGTCGGTGCTATAATGTCATCATGCCTCCTGCGTCTTTCCGCTGGAGCAGGACTGGTCAGAAGAGACCAGGCCTGCATCACTAGATTAGGGGATGGTGCAGGAACGCCAACAACAAGGTGAATGATTGCTAGTAACCTGGTTTATGAATGGGGAAGAGGGGGAGGTAGACCTCCAGCTCACCGTTTAGTTGTGTCTGAGTGCAGACAGCGCCCGGATTCCCGCGCGGCCAGCGGTAAACAACAGGAAGAAAAAACAGAACCAAGATCCAGCGCTGGGTGTGCGTTAAAAATAATTTTATTGGTATAACAAAGATAAAAATAATAATAATAGAACTATATAGAGTAGTTCTGTGGCAGAGTACAGGAATGAATGTTAGGTGAAGGATAGCAGTAAGCCCTGTTCAAATGTGCCTACGCGTTTCTGACATGTCTGTGTCCTTATCTGCTATCCTTCACCTAACATTCATTCCTGTACTCTGCCACAGAACTACTCTATATAGTTCTATTATTATTATTTTTATCTTTGTTATACCAATTAAATTGGAACAGGAGTTCCTTTTTAACGCACACCCAGCGCTGGATCTTGGTTCTGTTTTTTCTTCCTAGTAACCTGGTTACTAGGGATCATCAGGGCCGGCCTTAGGATAGACGGCGCCCCATGCAAAATTATCTTTCGGCACCCCACCCATCATAAAAAAAATGCCCCATAAAAAAAGTATAATACCCCCACTGTATAATGCCCTATAAAGTGCCCCCACACAGTATAATGCCCCTTTAGTGCCCCCATACAGTATAATAATAATATTTAATAATATAATATATTACAACCCCTTCAAGGACATAGCATTTTGTCCTCTAATTGTGCCCACACAGTATTATGCCACCTAAGTGCCACACACAGTATATTTTCCCCTTTAGTACCCCTACACAGTATAATGTTTGCTTAGTGGCCCCCACACAGTATAATGCCCCCCTCTTTTGGCTGCCACACACAGCCCCGCATTGTAGATAGTGCCCCCCTGTAGATTGTTCCATAAATCCTCCGCAAAAGAGGCAGGCAAAAAAGCACTCCAAACGGGCGACGCAGGTATTTTCTGCCTCCTATTAATTTCACGTAGAGCTCAGAGATGGAAACCACTTGAAGACTATCAGCCCCCCATTTACAGTAAAATGACCATCAGCCCCCTATTCACAGTAAAATGACCATCAGCCCCCCACTCACAGTAAAAGGACCATCAGTCCAGCACTCACAGTAAAATGGCCATCAGCCCGCCACTCTCACTAAAATGACCATCATCCCGCCACTCACAGATTCCCCCTGTAGATAGTGCCACACAGCCCCCTTGTAGGTAGTGCCACATAGCCCCTGTAGATAGTGTCACACAGCCCCCTGTAGGTAGTGCCACACAGCCCCCTTTTAGGTAGTGCCACACAGCCCCCTGTAGGTAGTGCCACACAGCCCCCTTTTAGGTAGTGCCACACAGCCCCCTTGTAGGTAGTGCCACACAGCCCCCTTGTAGGTAGTGCCATGCAGCTCCTTGTAGGTAGTGCCACACAGCTCCATTGTAGATAGCACTCCCCCTGTCGATAGCGCCACTGTAGCTCCCTGAAGGAGCGGAATCCCCCTTTGGCCAGGGATTCCGCTCCTGGAGCACTCTGCTTGATGTCTCTGTCCATATATGGACAGTAAAATCAGGGGCAACTCCTGAAGCGGAATCCCTGTCAACAGCGTTGCCGACGCTATGACCGGGGATTCCACTCCAGGAGAAGCCCCTGTTGTCTTTGTCCATTTCTGGACAGTGATGTCACTGGCTTTTCCTGGAGTGGAATCCCCGGTCACAGCATTGGGGATTCCACTCCAGGAGAAGCCCCTGATGTCTCTGTCCATTTATGGACAGTGACGTCAAGGGCTACTCCTGGAGTGGAATCCCCGGTCACAGAGTTGGTAACAGGGATTCTGCTCCTTCAGGGAGTTACAGTGGTGCTAGTAGAAAGCAAAGCAGGAAGATACCTCTCGGCTCTGCTATACTGGCATTGCTACCAGTGTAGCAGCGGCTGCTAGCGCTGCTATGGATGCTACAGTGGTAGCGACGCCACTGAGTTAAGCGCCCGGGACGGAAAGGCGGCTGCTGAGTCTCCGGGCCCGGGCGATTCTGAAATAAGCATGAGAAGGGAGCTAATGGAGGCAATGGCACAGGTCGCACACCCCTAAGGCCGGCCCTGGGGATCATTTACCTACTTTCGAAAGTAGATGAATGACCAGTAATAACTCCTATCACAGGGACTCCTTTGTATCTGAAGTAATTCCAGCACTAGGTTCAATTAGTGGCGCATGCACCAGAGATGCGCCAGGATTTAGGCTCATTTCAGATGATTCTGTACACCTTACAAGCCTCAGTAAACTAAGCCGTGACAGCGACTAAGAGTAGGCCAATGACCTGGGGATAACCAGAGACCACGTGATGTAAACTAACCAATGACAGATTAGAGCTTTCAATGCTTAGTTTACTGTTGCGGAGGACATTGCAGCTCCAGCTCTGGACCCAGGAAAGGTAAGTATAATAATTGTTTTGCTTTTTTATGTGTTACTCATCTTTTGTGTCTGTGTTGTTTTGCAGGTGCGGTTGTTGGACTACTTCGGATTTGAGGACTACTTAGATGGCGGCGTTTTTACAGTTTTCAATAAAATGGTTAATAAGAGTTGTGGGGGGGGGGGGGGGTTATTTCAATAAAATATTTTTTCTGTGTGTCTGTGTTTATTTAATATTTTATTACTACTGCCTTAGTCTGACAGTTTCTTTAATATTTTATTACTACTGCCGCTGTCTGACAGTGTCCACCACTAAGGCGAGGCTTAGCGTTAGCCGGTGAAAAGGCTAGCACGAACTTCCCATTATTCCCCCAGTACCCACCGCCACCAGGGTTTACCGAGAAGAGCCAGGTACGATCCAGTACCCGACCATCTGTTGTGATGGTCACCCACTGGGGCGGCCGCAGACTGGTACTATCAAACTGGGAAAGCCCAAAAACTGTTGGCCTTCCCACCCTAGTAATGCTATGCTGTTGCTGTGTTGTGTCTCGCTGGTTATGAAAAATTAGGGGGACCCAACGTTGTTTTAAAAAAAAAATAAAAATTACTGAAAAATGGACGCTGTCAATCAGACAGCGGCCATTGCTATGGAAGTAATTAAGTAAAAAAAAAACACAGACACACAGAAATTTTTTTTTTTTTAAATAACCCCCCACACACACACAACCCTCTATAGTTGTTTTGCTTTTTTATTACTAATGTTTTGCTTTTTTCGTGTTTGTGTTTTTTTACAGGTTCGGTTGTTGGACTTTGAGATTTGAGGATTCCTTAAAGAGGCTCTGTCACCACATTATAAGTGCCATATCTCCTACATAACCTGTCATTTACAGCGTGATCTCGCGAGATTACGCTTGATCTGCTGTAAGTACCACAGAAACGTTAGCGAAGTGTCGGGATTCTGAATAGCATCCCATCCTGGCTGGAAGGAATGTCTATTCACTGTCTAATCTTCGCTGAAATCAGAAGAGAGTGTATGGCTTGTAGATGCACCTGGGGCTGAAGATTTGTCTAAGGAAGGGATAATTATTAAGTTTGAGTCTCCCATGACCAGTAAAAGTCCTTGGCACTGGGTGTCGAGGAGTTTAAATAAGTGAGAGAAAAAACGTGTTTGGAAGTCATTGGGGCCATAATAACCTGCAAGAGTCACGTTGACATCATATAGCCTTCCCACCAATATCAAACGCAAAACAATTTTAAGGTCCCATTCACTTCACGTTATTAGCCTATGTTTATCGTGTATGTCAGAAAAGCTCCCGACGTACGTAAAGATTTTCATAGTCCATTATACCAACAGATCCAAATAGTGTGCCCTTTTGGCCTCCATCTGGCTGGTATATGACGATTTACCTTTATTTTTTTGAAAGATGGAATAAAAGGAATAACGTAGTAGACTACCTTAATTCGTCTTGAGGGATCATACTAAAAAAATTATACCACAAGGTATATGTTTTTGTAACATCAGAGCATATGGGTGACAGATGCCACTGTATAGCATCCGTCACAGGTATATATTAAACGTATACCTCGGGGAGCTCCCGACATCATTGTCCATATAAGGACAGTGATGTCAGGGACTTCCCCAGAGCTGGAATCCCCGTGCAAAGTGAAAGTAGAGACTCTGCCCCGGGAAAGCTCCCGGTGTCACTGTCCATATATGGACAGTGATGTCAGGGGCTTCCCCAGAGCCTATATGATCGCTCTGCCTGGGACTCCAGTCCTGCTCCTGTCATCACTATCAATATGTGGACCGTGATGTCAGGGCCTTCCCTAGAGGTGGAATCCCCAGGTAGAGCGCTAGTATTATCTTTTGCCCCCCCCTCAGCAACGACAGGATAGGAGATACATGTGTGATCGCTGGGGGACCAAACGCTGGTACCCCCAGGGATGAGGAGAACGGTGGACCGAAAGTCCCCAAATGGAGCACTGGTGAGCATGCTCTGCCAGCGCTCCATTCTGTAGCGCCCATGGCCACGGACCGTCGGGATTGCTCACCGCCCGATGGCCGCAGCCATGGATCTGTGAGTGCTGGCCTGCATCTCCTGCTCAGGAGACGCTAGCGCTCACTTCCGAGTCACTCTGCTGTGTCCCGTAGTGCGCGCAAGCATGCTCGTGCCCGGCCTTAAAGGGCCAGCGTGCGCACCTGAAAAGTATGTGGAATTAGCCCATGATCACGCTGGACTGTAAGAAGGGCCCTACCCCTTCCTCCTTCGTTGCCTGAGCATTGTTGTGTTTACCCGTGTTAGTCTTTGCAAATGGTCCCTTATTGTTTTCCAGTTCCCAGTGTTCCCGTACCTGCTACCTGTATCCTGTGCTATCTTGTTCTTGTGCCATAGAGAGTTGGAGTCGTGTTGTGCTGTATACTACACCGGCTGTGTTACACCACGCCTGGTGTCCACCTGCTGCCAAGGTCCCATCCGAGCCTAACCATTGCTACTGTCTGAGATTCCACAGGTACCCTTATTCGAACTATAGACATTGATTTGGTATCCTGTTGGCCAGCTGCTATCCCATTATGGCGGTACGGCCCGTATTTTATAGCCTTAAGAGTGCCTTCACGTCAGCCTCAACCCTCCGTCATCCTGATGTATCGCTACAGTTTATGTTGGAGGTGGACGCCTCCTCTGTTGGTGAAGGTGCACTTCTGTTCCAGATAGGTTCTAAAGGGAAGGGAGTGGTATGTGGCTATTATTCCAGACTTTTTTTGTCCGCAGAACGCAATTACTCGATTTGGGATATACTGGCCATCAAGTTGGCTCTGGAGGAGTGGAGACATCTATAAGAGGGCACAGCTCACCGCATCCTGATATATACAGACCACAAGAACCTCACCTATCTCCAGTCGGCCCAACGACTGAACCCCCTTCAAGCCATGTGGTCACTGTTCTTTGCTCGGTTCCAGTTTGTGCTCCATTACCGCCCTGCCGACAAAAATTTGAGGGTCGATGCCTTGTCCAGGTCGTTCGAGACAGAGGACACCGTGGACACTCCACAAAATATCATCAAGTTAGAGACATCCCTCCGGGGAGGAATTTTGTGCGCCTGGCAGACAGGAGGAGAATCCTTCGCTGGGGACACAGCTCCAAACTTGCGGGGCATGTAAGACCCGAGATTTGATTGCCTGTCATTTCTCGTGGCCCACGCTGCCCAAAGACATGGTGGACTTTGTCTCGTCCTGCACAGTGTGTGCTGCCAATAAAGTTGCTCACTCCAAGCCTGCCGGTCTGCTCCAACCTCTGCCTGTGCCCAACGCTCCCTGGCAGCATATAGCAATGGACTGTCACAGACCTTCCGTCCTCTGCTGGATGCAATACGGTCTGGGTACCTCCTGCTTCTCAACTGGCCAACCTCTTCATCCAACACATCGTCCCCCTGCATGGCTCACCTCTGCATATCGTGTCTGATCGGGGGGGGGGGGGGGGGGGGTTCAGTTTAAACTCCTTGATGTAAAGTTGGACTTCTCCTCAGCCTACCATCCTCAGTCCAATGGCCAATTCGAGAGGATCAGTTAGATCATGGAGAACTATCTACGACATTTCATCTCCAGGCAGCAGGACGACTGGGTGCAGTTTCTTCCCTGGGCTGAGTTCTCTTACAACAACACAAGCACACAAGCGAGTCTACCGCCTCCACACCATTCTTTATTCTCTACGGCCAACATCCAAGAATTCCTCTCCCTGTTTGAGCATACGTCCCAGGTGGCTGCAGCTGACTCTGTATTCCGGGACTTTCTACGGATCTGGCAGCAAACCTGGTCCTCTATTCTGCTGGCCGTCGATCACATGAAGCTAAAGGCAGACACGAGGAGAAGAGAGCCGCCTAAGTTTCTTCCGGGTACCAAGGTCTGGCTGTCCTCAAGAAATATCCCGCTGAGGATGCCGTCATACAAGTTTGCTCCCAGGTTCCTCGGACCCTTTTAGATCCTTCAGCAGATCAACCCGGTCTCTTATAAGCTTAGGCTGCCCGCTACCCTCAGAATCCCCAACTCCTTTCACATGTCTCTTCTGAAGCCTGTGGTCTTAAATCTCTACTCTAAGACTCCAAGCCCTGCAGTTGCCCCAGCGGTTCTGCAGATGTATTTGAGGTCAAGGAGATCTTGGACTTCAAGAGGATAAGCGGAAAAGCCTTTTACTTTTGTACGGGGTTTGGTTCAGAAGAGAGGTCCTAGGAGCCAGAGGAGAACCTCAATGCTCCTACCCTCGTGAAGAAGTTTCTCTCCTGCTCTGGCTCCAAGAAGAAGGGGCGTAAGAGGGGGGATACTGTAGCGCCCATGGCCACGGACCATCGGGGTTACTCACCTCCCGATGGCCGCAGCCATGGATTTGTGAGCACTGGCCCGCATCTTCTCCTCAGGAGACGCCAACGCTTACTCCTGCTGTGTCCCGTAGGGTGCGCAAGCACGCTCGTGCTCGGCCTTAAAGGGCCAGCGTGTGCACCTGAAAAGTATGTGAAATTATCCCATGATCACCCTGGACTATAAGAAGGGCCCTGCCCCTTCCTTAATTGCCTGAGGATTGTTGTGTTTACCTGTGTTGGTCTTTGCAAATGGTCCCTTAGTGTTTTCCAGTTCACAGTGTTCCCGTACCGGCTACCTGTATCCTGTATCCCGTGCTACCTTGTTCTTGTGCAATAGAGAGTTGTAGTCATGTCTTGCTGTATACCACAACTGCTGTGTTACACTGCGCCTGGTGTCTGCCTGCTGCCAAGGTCTCATCCGAGCCTAACCATCGCAACTGTCTGAGATTCCACGGATACCCTTATTCAAACTATAGACATTGACTTGGTATCCTGTTGGCCAGCTGCTATCCCGCTACGGCGGTATGGCCCAGTGGGTCCACACACCTACTGTTCAAAATGTATAGAGTGCCTACCGGCAAACAGAGCCCTTGTTTCCCAACCACCAAAATTAAAATATAAAGTTTTAATTGGTATAGACGACCATCAACAGACTACATAGAAGTTAAAATTCCTGGTCCATTGCTGATAGAGATCAGCATAGTGCAATGTGTGGTTATTCAAAGAAGCAAGGTGCTAACGGCTGCAGACCGCAGCACCACGTTGTAAGTTAAATTACTAAGAGACCAGCAGGACCAGAGTTAAAAATTCAAAAGAGCCCCCCCGACATGTTTCACTACCGACGTAGCGTCTTCAGGGGTATAGGGGCTAGTGACCCCTGAAGACGCTACGTCGATAGTGACAAAATACAAAACTGATCTCTCGCATGCGCGCTCTCCTCTTCACAGCTCTTACACTGTCCGTAGCAGTGACTCGCCCCCTTGCCAGTTCGGCAGAAGACTGATCTTGAAAGCTGAAGAGCGAGAGCATGCTCTCTCTGTAATGGATCTGCCAGGCACAACTTCTGTGGATACTCCCATAGGTAATCAGTCTGCACCTGAGTCTATGTC
This sequence comes from Rhinoderma darwinii, assembly GCF_050947455.1. Taxonomy (NCBI): domain Eukaryota; kingdom Metazoa; phylum Chordata; class Amphibia; order Anura; family Rhinodermatidae; genus Rhinoderma; species Rhinoderma darwinii. The sequence goes on along the minus strand of NC_134691.1, from coordinate 260,198,496 downwards.
TCTGAGACTGACTCCATCTTCCACCACTCAGGATAGCAGGCTTAGGAGTGGGAGAGCCTATCGCAGCCTGGCCAGACGGAGCTAGCTCCCGCCCTCTGTCTATTTATACCTGCCTTTCCTGTTCCTCCTTTGCTTGTGATTCTTCTCGTGTGGTTTCATCGGGAGCCAAATATAACGGCACCGATATCTAAATAACGGAGGGAGGTAGAAAAAAATGTAAAGTGCCCCAGGGTTTGTGCAGCCCTCCCCATTACATGCTGCACTCTGCAGGTGAAAGGTTCTCTTTAACAAATTCCCTCCAATATGCTTAAGCTAGTAGGCCATCTGATGAAGATGCTGGGAAGTATATATAGAAACCAAGGACTCGTAGTTTACTTTTTATAGACTGTTTTTGTGTCTGAGCATGTGACCACTATGAATTCATCAATTCTATAGGATTCTGTACAGCTGCATTCAGACATGGAATTTGTGGTTTGTTTGAATGGTAATTATACCTTTGAACCAACACACCAAAAATATGTTACATGTAAGTGAATGAAAATGGATCAACTGAAAGAATTGAATGGCAGCTAGGTAATGGCGTACAATCTATTTTGTGTCTATGGAACAATCAGTGTTTCATCATGTTTCATCATGCCTACAGGCTGAGCGTGCTCCATACTGAGCAGGTGTCGGCTGTATGTTACAGCCGACACTCCACTGCAATGAGGAAAAGATCCCACTAATTTAACCCCCCAAAGTCCCATTGGCCGCAACGCGATCATGAGTTGCGGCTGATTGTCTGGCCCCCAGGTCTGCCTATTAGGGGCTTAATACGAGCCTGTAAACAAAAATAAAAAAATCGCTGGTTCAAGTCGTCTAGGGGGGACTTATAAAAAAAACAATTAGTTTGTAAAGTTTTTTTTAATATACAAAAAAATATTAAAAGTGAAAAAATAACCATTTGAAATTTTTTTTCCTAAGGTAATAGTAAAAAAATTTGCACAACTTGTATCGCCACATCCGTAAAAGTCTGAACTATTTTAATATAACTTTATTTAACCCACATGGTAAACGCTGCTTTTTTTTTTATCACCTTAGCGTCCCAAAAAAATGCAATAAAAATTGATCAAAAAGACACATGTACCCCAAAATGGTACCAATAACAACAACAGCTTACAGGGAAGGAAGAATGGTAGGATCCAGCGCTGGGTGGCGTTTAAAATGGAAAGGATTTCCAAGTTTAATGTTGTCACTTTAAAAGGAAGTCCAGTTCTGTGATGTCCCAGGTGTGTGAGAAGTGAAGGGATGGTGTCCTCTAGGCCTACGCGTTTCGGACGACTGCCGCGTCCTTAAACTTGGCTGTGGTAAATTTTCAAATGAGCGCGCTGTCAGTTTTATACAGCTGATTTTTGGCTTTAATTGCGTGTCATGATCTTGTGTGTGTTGGAACGCAAATGCCGGAAATAGGTGTCAAATGCATCTGGTGTGTTTGATGCTTATAGAATGTGCAATGGTATGACGGATTCATTTAAACATGTATTCTATGTGTCAGATGAAAAGGTTTTAACCTGATGTATTAATAAATGGTATGAAAAAATCTGTTTGTTTGTTACTTAGTTGATTTGTAATGTTGTTGCGTTCCAGACCTCACTTTGAGATACGAGGTTAGAGAGAAGGGTCGATTCCATAGAGTCTCCAGTTTTCATGTGGAATTTATTGCCGGTCTGACTCTGGTCATCTATTGCTACAGGTAAGTTATTATATGAAACATTGATTGTGTTTGTAATTGTGAATATAGCAAATGTTATAATGACTTGTAAATGTTGTTATAAATGTGTTCATCTCCATTCATTTTACCTATGGCATTTGTTTCTTGTTTTTATATTGGTTTTATTTTTTGTTTATTATTTGTTTATGTTGTATATTTGGTGTTTGTATTTTATGACACGTATATAATATCTGATAATGTCATTTCTGATGACGGGGCGCTTATTGAAATTCGGCGAGGATGAGGTGATGGGCGTGTGAATGGGACCAACAACTGATTATTGGGGTAGGGAAACGTACATTGTTAATAAACAAGGGCTGGGTGTTGTGAGGATATTATGTACATAACAAATAGCAAATGTTATGTATGTACATATGGGAAATAGTGAATGATAAAATATTGGACTGTAGACCTTGGAGAATAGATCAAGTTTAACCTAGTATAGGTTATGCGTTGTATGGCACTTATATTGGATTGAGATACTATTTTGGATGTGGAATTAATAGAGATACATTAATTCTTTTTTCACATTAAGGCCTTCTGGGTATCTTGTATTTAACCTATAAATCCAATAAGCCTCCCTCAAGTGAGTTTTATGTCTGATGTCACCACCTCGTTTGTGAGGATGAACCTTTTCTATAGCATAGCAACGAAAGGTATTGATGGTTCTGTTATGCTGGGAAATGAAATGCCTAGATGCATTGGATATGTTCAGAATGTTAGCATTTCTTATATAGCTTAAGTGTTCTAAAATTCTTGTCTTAAATTTGCGATTTGTGCAGCCTACATATTTTAAGTGACATTCCGTACATTCTATTAGGTAGATAACTGACTCAGAATTACAGTTGATGTAGTTCTGAATATTGAATATTTCTGTTTGCGTGGAATTACTGAATTTTTTAGTTGGGTAGGCATGCAAGCAAACTTTGCAAGGGTGCTGGCCACATCTATAGAAGCCTTTGGTTTCCAACCATGTTGTATTTTTATTCTCATTAGATGTGAATTGGGATGGAGACAGAGTATTGCCTAGGCACGGGGCTTTTCTTGCTACTATTCTGCATCCTCCAGCTAGAATTGTGCGCAAGGTGTCATCTTCCATAAGAATGGGTAAGTAGTTGGTGACTAAATTTTTTATTTTCGTAAATTGATTACTTTGTTGTAGAATTAGTGTAGGTTGGTAAGCCGCAGATTGGGATTCATGTGTTTTATTGATATTTTCGTTGTGGAGACCGAGTAGTTGACTTCTGGGTTTCTAGGTCATAATGTTGCGGGCTCTGCTCAGTGACCATTTTGGGTAGCCTCTTTCTTGAAGTCTGGTGTTTATTTGTTTTTGCTCTATCTCGAATTGTTTTTGGGATGTGCAGTTTCTTTTTGCACGATGCATTTCACCCAGCGGTATGGCTTTGATGGTATGTCTTGTATGATCGCTTTCCGCATGTAGTATGTTATTTGTAGCTGTAGGTTTTCTATGGGTTTTGGTAGATATTGTGTGGCCTACTTCACCTTCTAATTCCAAGTCCAAAAAAATGATGTGTGTGGTGTCATGGTAGTAGGTGAATTTGAGGTTGCACTTGTTGTTGTTGAGATATTCTACAAATTCAGGGATGGTATTAATATTGCCTTTCCAGATAATCAAAATGTCATCGATATATCTGCCGATATAATATGCTATTGCTATGTATATTATTGGAGGAAAAGATATATAGTTGTTCCCACCATGACATCACAAGGTTGGCTACCGAAGGGGAAAATTTGGCCCCCATTGACACACCTTTGAGTTGTAGATAATATGTTTTATCAAATTGAAAATAATTATTAGTTAGCAAAAACATTAGTACTTCTAAAATGTAAGTTTGGATTTTTTTTTCATATGTACTGTATTTTGAGAGATGGTAGTCAAGGGCAGTATAGGCTATATCACGTGGAATTGATGTATATAACGATACAACATCACATGTTAGCCAAGTAAAATTATTTTCCCAGCTTTTGTTGTGCAGTAGGTTGAGAACATGTTTAGTATCTTTTAGAAATCCAGGTGTGTTTTGTACTAATGGCTGTAATAGTGTATCTAGCCATTCCGACAGCCTTTCAAGGATTGATCCAATGCCCGAGACAATAGGTCTCATTGGTGGAGGAATTGTTTGTTTATGGATTTTTGGAAGTGCATGAATTATCGGGGTAATCGGTTGTTCAATGTAAATGAATTCTTTTTGTTTCTCGGTAATGAAACCTCCTTGTTGTCCATCTTCAAGTAATTTTTTCATCTGATGTTTAATTATCTTAATCGGATTTTTGGCCAAAATTTTATAGGTGGTTTCGTCAGATAACATGATAATGATAGATTGTTCATAATCTTTTTTATTCATCACCGTGACGTTACCTCCTTTATCAGACATTTTTATGGTCAATTCTTTGTTGTCATGTAATGATTTAACTGCTTGATTGAGTTTGGTTGACATATTCGTTTTGGGACATTGTTTTTTCAGGCTGTCAGCCAGTTTGTGTAGTTCTTTTTCCATGACAGTTTGGAATCGATCCATTGAATCCGTGCGTGAGCTGGTAGGATAATAAGTAGGATTTGATGTTAAGAAGTTGTGAGCTGTCGTGATTGTTTGATTGGGAGTTTCGCTTCGTAGGTGGTCTAAGCATACTAAGGTAGAGAGTTCTTGAAATGTAAATTCAGCTGGTATGGACGCTATAGTTGTTTTTGGTCTTGTCTCTTCAGCAGGTGTAATTGTCGATGGTATCTCTGGCGGAGTATTATCTGGACTTGTTTTGTATTGAGAAAAGTGTTTTTTGATGGTCAAGTTACGGATAAATTTGTTTATGTCCAGTATTGTGTTGAAGAGGTTGAAGTTTTTTTTAGGAGCAAAATTTAGGCCTAATGTTAACACTTCATTTTGTTCTGGAGTTAACGAGGTGGAGGATAAATTGGTCACGTTTGTTATCGGTATTGTTGGTATTTCCTCGGACGGAGGCGGCGGTTTTGTCCTTGATTGGAACGACTTGTGTTTCCTACCGCCCCTCCTTCCCCGTTTTTTGAGAAGTGTGGAGATTTTTCTGATCTGTAGTTAATATGAGGATGAATTGTAGTGTTATCATCTTCTGATACACCATCCGCAGAGTCTGGTTCGGTCGAGCTGAAACTAACTCTGTTTGGAAGGTCCCTATATTGTTTGTATGATTGATTTCGTTTCTTTAGAATAGGTCTTGGTCTGGTATAGTTTCTTATTTTTTGACTCCAATTATATACTTCGTTGCTTGCGTAATCTTTTGTATCCCTTTGAAATTTGTTTTTCTTTATTTCTGCTATAGCATGATCGAGTTTATCTATGGCCACTGACGTCCGGGTATGTAGAAGAGAAAAGGAAGGTGAGTTGGAAAAGGTTTCTAATGATTTCTTTGTGTCAATTATGACAATGTCTAATTCCTTTAATTTCACTTCTTCTTGTTCCGTTATTAATTTCATCAAATTGATGGAGCATGTGGATAGGATCTGATTCCATTCATTTTGGAATTCGTCTGTATAGATAAAACTGGGTGTTTTTCTGAGACGTAGGCCCCTGGGGATCATGTTCTTAGTAATGTAATTTTTGAGTGTAGTCAAGTCCCACCAGATTTTAGCTTGTTGGGCTAGATGTTTTTCCAACGTGTGGAATAGTTCCTCCATATCTTGGTTGTCTTCTGTGAAGTTGTCATGGTGACCAAAAACTCTTTCAGCTAATTCAGTACGGGTGTACTGAGAATTTTGAGTCATATTCAATATGTAACTTGTGATATATTTTGTATATTTCTCCAAGGTAGACGTGCAAAGTGAATTGTGATAAAATCAAATATCAAGTAAAATTATGTTAAAGCCAGCTTGTTTAAACGATTTAAGATATTTAGTATATTGTAATATATTGTAATATACAATTTCTTGGTAGGTTGTGGCCTTTTTTTCGTTTGGTAATTATATGATTTCACTTGATACACACAATTGAATATAGAAAATCAAACACAGTTGTGTAAAAGCTGGGACTCTCTGGTATTTCTTGTAGTGCGGTTTGCACATTGGGAGCTCGTAAGAATACACTCTGCCGAGATTTTTTTCAATAGTGAAAATAGGGAGAGAAACTTCAGCTCACCTGACACACTCCAGTGTGTCGTAGAAAGCGCCCGGATCCTCGTGTCGGTACACGGATAACAACAGGGAAGGAAGGATGGTAGGATCCAGCGCTGGGTGGCGTTTAAAATGGAAAGGATTTCCAAGTTTAATGTTGTCACTTTAAAAGGAAGTCCAGTTCTGTGATGTCCCAGGTGTGTGAGAAGTGAAGGGATGGTGTCCTCTAGGCCTACGCGTTTCGGACGACTGCCGCGTCCTTAAACTTGGCTGTGGTAAATTTTCAAATGAGCGCGCTGTCAGTTTTATACAGCTGATTTTTGGCTTTAATTGCGTGTCATGATCTTGTGTGTGTTGGAACGCAAATGCCGGAAATAGGTGTCAAATGCATCTGGTGTGTTTGATGCTTATAGAATGTGCAATGGTATGACGGATTCATTTAAACATGTATTCTATGTGTCAGATGAAAAGGTTTTAACCTGATGTATTAATAAATGGTATGAAAAAATCTGTTTGTTTGTTACTTAGTTGATTTGTAATGTTGTTGCGTTCCAGACCTCACTTTGAGATACGAGGTTAGAGAGAAGGGTCGATTCCATAGAGTCTCCAGTTTTCATGTGGAATTTATTGCCGGTCTGACTCTGGTCATCTATTGCTACAGGTAAGTTATTATATGAAACATTGATTGTGTTTGTAATTGTGAATATAGCAAATGTTATAATGACTTGTAAATGTTGTTATAAATGTGTTCATCTCCATTCATTTTACCTATGGCATTTGTTTCTTGTTTTTATATTGGTTTTATTTTTTGTTTATTATTTGTTTATGTTGTATATTTGGTGTTGTATATTTGGAGTGTGTCAGGTGAGCTGAAGTTTCTCTCCCTATTTTCACTATTGAGAACAACAGCTTACCATGCAAAAAACAAGGGCTCATCCCGCTCAGTGAACAGATAAATAAAAATTTTATGGCTCTCGAGTACGGTGACACAAAATTATTTTTTTTACAAATAGTTTTTAAAGTGGTAAAACTTTAAAAAAAAACTATAACATTTTGTATCACTGTTATCGACCTATAGAATAAAGTGTACAAATCATTTTACTGCATGGTGAACGCCATAAAAACGAAGCCCAAAAATCAACTGAATTGCTGTTTTTTGCCCATTTTACCCCACAAAGATTTTTTCCAGTTTCACAGTAGATATGTTACATTAAATGGCGCTATTATAAACTACAACTCATTCGGCAAAAAAAGAAGCTCTCATGCGTCTACGAAAAAGTTTTGGCTTTTGGAAGGCAGGAAGCAAAAAACTATAATAAAAAACAGAAAAGAATATAAGTAAGAAACATTGCTTTACCTGCTCCCAATGAAGATTTTCTAAATGATGTGTTCGTCATCAGTAAGCGTCTATTCACATGTCACAGTTTTTACCGCAATTTGACCACTTAGGATATCTCAACATAGCTAATCAATGCTTACATTTGTTGGGTGATCACCATATGCTCTATCTCTCTACATGCTCTAAGGCTGGGTTCACACATTGCAGGCTAAATGTGGTCACTGAAAAAAAAAAAGCATTTTGACCGCGACGTGTAAACCTAGCCTAGGAATATAAAGGGGCATTTTAGCTGATCTTATATATAATCGGAAAGGACGTGGTGTCCGAAGCACAGTTAAGGACACCACATGGTTTCCGAGGCACAGTTTATTGGACTACAGCTAAGGACACCATATGGTTTCCGAGGCACAGTTGATTGGACACCACGTCCTCGCTAAATATCGCTCTCTTCTCCTCCTCCTCACAGTGCGAAGTGCATGTGAGGAGGAGGCGGAGGGTATTTTGTTGCTCCCTATATGAGCTGAATCCCTAATCCGGGCCATAACTTCGGCCGAAGCAGCAGCCGGGGATTCCGCTCCAGGATATGGAGAGTGACTTTAGGGACTTCTCCTGTGGCCGGTGATTCCAATCCAGGAGAAGTCCCTGACTTCACTGTCCATATATGGACATTGAAGTCAGGGACTTCTCCTGGAGCTGTTCCCTAGAGGAAGGTAGGGGGGTGCCATCTATGGGGGGTATTCCATCTATGGGGGGTGGCTCTGTACAATGGTGCTCTGTAGCACTACCTACAAGGGGGTCTGTGTGGCTATACCTACAAGGGGGGCTGTGTGGCATTACCTACAAGGAGGGCTGTGTGGCATTACCTACAAGGAGGGCTTTGTGGCATTACCTACAGGCGGGCTGTTGCAGTATCTACTCGGGCCGTCAAAAACGGCACGAGTGGCACAACAGTCGTGTGCATGAGGCGTTACAAATGAAATTCATTCATTTTTAAAACGGACAGGGGAAGAAATGGACTCAAAACGGGTCAAAATCTGCCAAACGGAAACACGGCCCGGAACGGAAACAGAACGGATGCAAAACGGCCGAGAAAAATGGACCAAAACGGCCGCTTTTATCGGCCGACACTCAGACCCTGTCGTGTGAATAGAGCTTTACATAGGACTGCAGGTAATATCTACTACATTATACCTTTACCCTGGGTGAATAATCTATTATTCAGCAAACGCTTACGCATTTTTCTTAGGTTTCAAATTTTGGTAATTAGGTTTTAAAACACACTTATATTTTTTATAATACTTTTTACAAATACTTATCATTATTTATTTTGCTAGCAAACTCGTGTAACGGGGTTTCTATATTAGTACTTGTATAGTTTACGAGCATGTTAAAATATAAATCAAACTTCTTCTTTATCCTCCCATTGGTTTATAATTTTTTTACTTACAATCCACAAATATACAATCATTGAGACCATTTGCGGAATCCTTTACATTCAGCATTATCAGGCCAGGCAAAGTTTTGGGGAAGCCAAGCACCCTTCCTCAAGTGAATCAGCCCTGCAGCTGTTAGGGATCTGCCAGGTACTACGTCTAGGCATACTCCTGGGATTAATCAATCCACACCTGAGGCCAGACCTGTTCGACTGACACCATCTCCCACCAACCAGGGTGGCAGGCTCAGGAGTGGGAGAGCCTATCGCGGCCTGGTCAGTCGGAGTTAGCTCCGCCCCCTGTCCTTTATTACCTGCCGTGTTCTCTTCCTCAGTGCTTGTAATTCTTCTGGATTCCTGGCCTCACTGCTGCTTGCTCCAGCCTGCTTCTGCCGTGCTTCTGCCTTGCTGCAGTTCCGCTTAACCTGCTTTGCTTTGCCCCTGGCTTGCTTCCTTCTCCGTGCTCACTTTGGTATACTCCACTTCATCCTGGTCCTGACTACTCATTCACCGCTCCGTTTCCTTGCGGCGTTCCGTGGCTACTGCCCCTTCCCTTGCGTGTTCCCTGTTTGTTCTCCCGTGCACTTAGACAGCGTAGGGACCGCCGCCCAGTTGTACCCCGTCGCCTAGGGCGGGTCGTTGCAAGTAGGCAGGGACAGGGCGGTGGGTAGATTAGGGCTCACTTTCCCTTCACCTCCTTCCTGCCATTACAGCAGCCCAACCAGATTTAAAGAGGCTCTGTCACCAGATTATCAAATCCCTATCTCCTATTGCATGTGATCAGCGCTGCAATGTAGATAAAAGTAAAGTTTTTTGTTTTTTTTTAAAACGATAATTTTTGGCCAAGTTATGAGCAATTTTATATTTATGCAAATGAGCTTTGAAATGGACAACTCGGCGTGTTTTTTTTCGTATTTCCAACTGGGCGTGTATTGTGTTTTTAACAACTGGGCGTGTTTACTTGTTTTACTAACTGGGCGTTGTGAATAGAAGTGTATGATGCTGACAAATCAGCATCATTCACTTCTCATCGTTCCCACCCAGCTTCTTTCACTAAAGACACACAGCGTGACGTCACCCACAGGTCCTTCAACCTTGGCGTCGGTCAGAGAAGATACATCAGCTGAAAGGCGTCCAAAAGTTAATATGCTCGTCTCTAGGGAGTTTACTATGCTTACCTGCACATGGTGATGCTGCTGCAAATTCAACTGTATGCCTGGAGCTGTGGTGTCTTCTCTCCGACGCCAAGGTTGAAGGACCTGTGGGTGACGTCATCACTCCCAGCCAGCTTCACTTTATTACTTCACTACTTTTCTGCCTGACACAACGGTGCGTTTAATCTCGTTTGAAATGACAGGTTACATCGTAATCTCGCGAGATTACGTTAGCCTTGCTGGAATCTCACAGAAAAGATTCAGAAGTGGTCAGGATTGTGAATAAACATCACGTCCAGGCTGGTAGTGATATATATTCATTATCAGGACAATGCAGTAATGTTAGTGTTTGTGTATGTGGCTGCACATAGCGATATAACTATATCGCTAGTGCAGTGTAACTGAATGGAGAGAAGTGTATGACACTGATTGGTCAGCGTCATACACTCCTCTGTACAACGCCCACTTGGTCTAAAGTAAAAACACGCCCACTTGGGCATTAAGAAACTCATTAGCATAAATCTAAAAATCGCTCATAAAGTGGTTTAAAATAGATAGTTTTTCTAAATAAAAGGCATTACTGTCACCTACATTATAGTGCCGATCTCCTTATATAGGAGATAGGGCACTTATAATGTGGTGACAGAGCCTCTTTAAGAGAGAAGGAAGGGGGCTGGCACTGTCAAACCAGAGGTTAATAGTTGAATGGGGATCCACAATGGCAATATTCACATTGATGGATTACGGCAGTCAGCATGCCCACGGGGTACTCATCGACCAGTATAGCACATACAACTTGAAGTCCAAAATAGAAAAAAAATCGAGGCATTTACCGACTTGGCAATGAATTTCTTTATTCAAGATCTTGGTCTAAATGATGTGGAGTAAGCCTGCGTCACTTCCTTTTCCTGGCCATTTTATACCCATGTGTAAATGTGTATTTACATACCAAATCGCATGGAGCAGCAAATTACACAGAAAATAATAACAGGTAATGCAACATAGTCATTCCATAACATAAAAGTAACATTGTTTCACTTAAAATATCATTGTCTATGTTATAAACGCACTCAGATCGTTTCGGTCATTATGACCGAGCAGTCCTAGTGCCCCTGTCTTCAGGATAATTTCAGTCTCTTTTTGTAATAGAATTTTGTGTCTATCTCCCCTAGACATTATTGGCTTAATTTGGGTGATACCTGCAAACGGCATACACCGTGCATCATTTGCATGTTTCTCTTGCATATGCTGTATCAATCTAGGGCAACCCTCACCTGTATTTAGTGACCTTATATGTTCACGAAATCTTTTATACATTCGTCGTATAGTTTTTCCTATATAAAATCTGCCACAGGCGCAAACTACCTGTAACGTCTATGCAGGGGCGTAACTAGGAAAGACTGGGCCCCATAGCAAACTTTTGACTGGGGCCCCCCCTCCCCTGGGTGTCACACAAACCCCCCCCTTGTAGATAGTGCCTTTTTTACAGCCCCCCTGTAGATAACGCCATACAGCCCCCCTGTAGATAACGCCATACAGCCCCCTCTGTAGATAGCGCCATACAGCCCCCCTGTAGATAACGCCATACAGCCCCCTCTGTAGATAACACCATACAACCCCCTCTGTAGCTAGCGCCATACAGCCCCCTCTGTAGATAACGCCATACAGCCCCCTCTGTAGATAACGCCATACAGCCCCCTCTGTAGATAGCGCCATACAGCCCCCCGGGTAGATAACGCCATACAGCCCCCTCTGTAGATAGCGCCATACAGTCCCCCCTGTAGATAATGCCATACAGCCCTCTCTGTAGATATCTACAAAGGGGGCTGTATGGCGCTATCTACAGGGGGGCTGTGTGGCGCTATCCACAGGTCGGGCTGTATGGCGTTCTCTACAGAGGGGGCTGTATGGAGTTATCTACAGGGGGGACTGTATGGCGTTATCTACAGGGGGGACTGTATGGCGTTATCTACAGGGGGGACTGTATGGCGTTATCTAAAGGGGGGACTGTATGGTGTTATCTACAGGGGGGACTGTATGGCGTTATCTACAGGGGGGACTGTATGGCGTTATCTACAGGGGGGACTGTATGGCGTTATCTACAGGGGGGTCTGTATGGCGTTCCCTACAGGGGGGCTGTATGGCGTTATCTACAGGGGGTCTGTATGGCGTTCCCTACAGGGGGGGTCTGTAGGGAACGCCATACAGCCCCCCCTGTAGGGAACGCCATACAGCCCCTCCCTGTAGGGAACGCCTTACAGCCCCCCCGTAGGGAATGCCATACAGCCCCCCCTGTAGGGAATGCCATACAGCGCCCCCGTAGGGAACGCCATACAGCCCCCCTGTAGGGAACGCTATACAGCCCCCCCTGTAGGGAACGCCATACAGTCCCCCCTGTAGATAGCGCCATACAGCCCCCTCTGTAGATAACGCCATACAGCCCCCTCTGTAGATAACGCCATACAGCCCCCTCTGTAGATAACGCCATACAGCCCCCTCTGTAGATAACACCATACAGCCCCCTCTGTAGATAGCGCCATACAGCCCCCCTGTAGATAACGCCATACAGCCCCCTCTGTAGATAACGCCATACAGCCCCCTCTGTAGATAGCGCCATACAGCCCTCTCTGTAGATAACGCCATACAGCCCCCTCTGTAGATAGCGCCATACAGCCCCCCTGTAGATAATGCCATACAGCCCCCTCTGTAGATAACGCCATACAGCCCCCACTATAGATAGCGCCATACAGCCCCCTCTGTAGATAACACCATACAGCCCCCTCTGTAGATAAAGCCATACAGCCCCCTCTGTAGATAGCGCCATACAGTCCCCCTGTAGATAACGGCATACAGCCCCCTCTGTAGAGAACGCCATACAGCCCCCCTGTGGATAGCGCCACACAGCCCCCCTGTAGATAGCGCCATACAGCCCCCTCTGTAGATAACGCCATACAGTCCCCTTTGTAGATATCTACAGAGAGGGCTGTATGGCGTTATCTACAAAGGGGGCTGTATGGCGTTATCTACAGAGGGGGCTGTATGGCGCTATCTACAGGGGGGCTGTGTGGCGCTATCCACAGGGGGGCTGTATGGCGTTCTCTACAGAGAGGGCTGTATGCCGTTATCTACATGGGGGACTGTATGGCGTTATCTACAGGGGGGACTGTATGGAGTTATCTACAGGGGGGACTGTATGGCGTTATCTAAAGGGGGGACTGTATGGCGTTATCTACAGGGGGGACTGTATGGCGTTATCTACAGGGGGGACTGTATGGCGTTATCTACAGGGGGGACTGTATGGCGTTATCTACAGGGGGGTCTGTATGGCGTTCACTACAGGGGGGCTGTATGGCGTTATCTACAGGGGGGCTGTGTGGCGCTATCCACAGGGGGGCTGTATGGCGTTCTCTACAGAGGGGGCTGTATGGAGTTATCTACAGGGGGGACTGTATGGCGTTATCTACAGGGGGGACTGTATGGCGTTATCTACAGGGGGGACTGTATGGCGTTATCTAAAGGGGGGACTGTATGGTGTTATCTACAGGGGGGACTGTATGGCGTTATCTACAGGGGGGACTGTATGGCGTTATCTACAGGGGGGACTGTATGGCGCTATCTACAGGGGGGTCTGTATGGTGTTCCCTACAGGGGGGCTGTATGGCGTTATCTACAGGGGGTCTGTATGGCGTTCCCTACAGGGGGGGTCTGTAGGGAACGCCATACAGCCCCCCCTGTAGGGAACGCCATACAGCCCCTCCCTGTAGGGAACGCCTTACAGCCCCCCCCGTAGGGAATGCCATACAGCCCCCCCTGTAGGGAATGCCATACAGCGCCCCCGTTGGGAACGCCATACAGCCCCCCCTGTAGGGAACGCCATACAGCCCCCTCTGTAGATAACACCATACAGCCCCCCCTGTAGATAGCGCCATACAGCCCCCTCTGTAGATAACGCCATACAGCCCCCTCTGTAGATAACGCCATACAGCCCCCTCTGTAGATAACGCCATACAGCCCCCTCTGTAGATAACACCATACAGCCCCCTCTGTAGATAGCGCCATACAGCCCCCCTGTAGATAACGCCATACAGCCCCCTCTGTAGATAACGCCATACAGCCCCCTCTGTAGATAGCGCCATACAGCCCTCTCTGTAGATAACGCCATACAGCCCCCTCTGTAGATAGCGCCATACAGCCCCCCCTGTAGATAACGCCATACAGCCCCCTCTGTAGATAACGCCATACAGCCCCCACTATAGATAGCGCCATACAGCCCCCTCTGTAGATAACGCCATACAGCCCCCTCTGTAGATAACGCCATACAGCCCCCTCTGTAGATAGCGCCATACAGTCCCCCTGTAGATAACGGCATACAGCCCCCTCTGTAGAGAACGCCATACAGCCCCCCTGTGGATAGCGCCACACAGCCCCCCTGTAGATAGCGCCATACAGCCCCCTCTGTAGATAACGCCATACAGCCCCCTTTGTAGATATTTACAGAGAGGGCTGTATGGCGTTATCTACAAAGGGGGCTGTATGGCGTTATCTACAGAGGGGGCTGTATGGCGCTATCTACAGGGGGGCTGTGTGGCGCTATCCACAGGGGGGCTGTATGGCGTTCTCTACAGAGAGGGCTGTATGCCGTTATCTACATGGGGGACTGTATGGCGTTATCTACAGGGGGGACTGTATGGCGTTATCTAAAGGGGGGACTGTATGGCGCTATCTACAGGGGGGACTGTATGGCGTTATCTACAGGGGGGACTGTATGGCGTTATCTACAGGGGGGACTGTATGGCGCTATCTACAGGGGGGTCTGTATGGCGTTCCCTACAGGGGGGCTGTATGGCGTTATCTACAGGGGGTCTGTATGGCGTTCCCTACAGGGGGGTCTGTAGGGAACGCCATACAGCCCCCCCTGTAGGGAACGCCATACAGCCCCTCCCTGTAGGGAACGCCTTGCAGCCCCCCCGTAGGGAATGCCATACAGCCCCCCCTGTAGGGAATGCCATACAGCGCCCCCGTTGGGAACGCCATACAGCCCCCCCTGTAGGGAACGCCATACAGCCCCCTCTGTAGATAACACCATACAGCCCCCCCTGTAGATAGCGCCATACAGCCCCCTCTGTAGATAACGCCATACAGCCCCCTCTGTAGATAACGCCATACAGCCCCCTCTGTAGATAACGCCATACAGCCCCCTCTGTAGATAACACCATACAGCCCCCTCTGTAGATAGCGCCATACAGCCCCCCTGTAGATAACACCATACAGCCCCCTCTGTAGATAACGCCATACAGCCCCCTCTGTAGATAGCGCCATACAGCCCTCTCTGTAGATAACGCCATACAGCCCCCTCTGTAGATAGCGCCATACAGCCCCCCTGTAGATAACGCCATACAGACCCCTCTGTAGATAACGCCATACAGCCCCCACTATAGATAGCGCCATACAGCCCCCTCTGTAGATAACGCCATACAGCCCCCTCTGTAGATAACGCCATACAGCCCCCTCTGTAGATAGCGCCATACAGTCCCCCTGTAGATAACGGCATACAGCCCCCTCTGTAGAGAACGCCATACAGCCCCCCTGTGGATAGCGCCACACAGCCCCCCTGTAGATAGCGCCATACAGCCCCCTCTGTAGATAACGCCATACAGCCCCCTTTGTAGATATCTACAGAGAGGGCTGTATGGCGTTATCTACAAAGGGGGCTGTATGGCGTTATCTACAGAGGGGGCTGTATGGCGCTATCTACAGGGGGGCTGTGTGGTGCTATCCACAGGGGGGCTGTATGGCGTTCTCTACAGAGAGGGCTGTATGCCGTTATCTACATGGGGGACTGTATGGCGTTATCTACAGGGGGGACTGTATGGAGTTATCTACAGGGGGGACTGTATGGCGTTATCTAAAGGGGGGACTGTATGGCGTTATCTACAGGGGGGACTGTATGGCGTTATCTACAGGGGGGACTGTATGGCGTTATCTACAGGGGGGACTGTATGGCGTTATCTACAGGGGGGTCTGTATGGCGTTCACTACAGGGGGGCTGTATGGCGTTATCTACAGGGGGTCTGTATGGAGTTCCCTACAGGGGGGTCTGTAGGGAACACCATACAGCCCCCCCTGTAGGGAATGCCATACAGCCCCCCTGTAGGGAACGCCATACAGTCCCCTCTGTAGATAACGCCATACAGCCCCCTCTGTAGATAACGCCATACAGCCCCCTCTGTAGATAACGCCATACAGCCCCCTCTGTAGATAACGCCATACAGCCCCCTCTGTAGATCGCGCCATACAGTCCCCCCTGTAGATAACGCCATACAGCCCCCCTGTAGATAACACCATACAGCCCCCTCTGTAGATAATGCCATACAGCCCCATCTGTAGATAGCGCCATACAGTCCCCCTGTAGATAACGCCATACAGCCCCTTCTGTAGATAGCGCCATACAGCCCCCTCTGTAGATGGCGCCATACAGCCCCCTCTGTAGATAGCGCCATACAGTCCCCCCTGTAGATAACGCCATACAGCCCCCTCTGTAGATATCTACAAAGGGGGCTGTATGGCGTTATCTACAGAGGGGGCTGTATAGCGCTATCTACATAGGGGGCTGTATAGCGTTATCTACAGGGGGGCTGTATGGCGCTATCCACAGGGGGGTTGTATGGCGTTCTCAACAGAGGGGGCTGTATAGCGTTACCTACAGGGGGGACTGTATTGCGTTATCTACAGGGGGGACTGTATGGCATTATCTACAGGGGGGACTGTATGGCGTTATCTACAGGGGGGACTGTATGGCGTTATCTAAAGGGGGGACTGTATGGCGTTATCTACAGGGGGGACTGTATGCGTTATCTACAGGGGGGTCTGTATGGCGTTCCATACAGGTGGGCTGTATGGCGTTATTTACAAGCGGTCTGTATGGCGTTCCCTACAGGGGGGTCTGTAGGGAACGCCATACAGCCCCCCTGTAGGGAACACTATACAGCCCCCCCGTAGGGAATGCCATACAGCCCCCCCTGTAGGGAATGCCATACAGCGCCCCCCCGTAGAGAACGCCATACAGCCCCCCCTGTAGGGAACGCTATACAGCCCCCCTGTAGGGAACGCCATACAGTCCCCCCTGTAGATAGCGCCATACAGCCCCCTCTGTAGATATCTACAAAGGGGGCTGTATGGCGTTATCTACAGAGGGGGCTGTATAGCGCTATCTACATAGGGGGCTGTATAGCGTTATCTACAGGGGGGCTGTATGGCGCTATCCACAGGGGGGTTGTATGGCGTTCTCAACAGATGGGGCTGTATAGCGTTACCTACAGGGGGGACTGTATTGCGTTATCTACAGGGGGGACTGTATGGCATTATCTACAGGGGGGACTGTATGGCGTTATCTACAGGGGGGACTGTATGGCGTTATCTAAAGGGGGGACTGTATGGCGTTATCTACAGGGGGGACTGTATGCGTTATCTACAGGGGGGTCTGTATGGCGTTCCCTACAGGTGGGCTGTATGGCGTTATTTACAGGCGGTCTGTATGGCGTTCCCTACAGGGGGGTCTGTAGGGAACGCCATACAGCCCCCCTGTAGGGAACACTATACAGCCCCCCCATAGGGAATGCCATACAGCCCCCCCTGTAGGGAATGCCATACAGCGCCCCCCGTAGAGAACGCCATACAACCCCCCCTGTAGGGAACGCTATACAGCCCCCCTGTAGGGAACGCCATACAGTCCCCCCTGTAGATAGCGCCATACAGCCCCCTCTGTAGATAACGCCATACAGCCCCCTCTGTAGATAACGCCATACAGCCCCCTCTGTAGATAACGCCATACAGCCCCCTCTGTAGATAGCGTCATACAGTCCCCCTGTAGATAACGCCATACAGCCCCCTGTAGATAACGCCATACAGCCCCATCTGTAGATAGCGCCATACAGTCCCCCTGTAGATAATTCCATACAGCCCCCTCTGTAGATAGCGCCATCCAGCTCCCTCTGTAGATGGCGCCATACAGCCCCCTCTGTAGATAGCGCCATACAGTCCCCCCTGTAGATAACGCCATACAGCCCCCTCTGTAGATATCTACAAAGGGGGCTGTATGGCGTTATCTACAGAGGGGGCTGTATGGCGCTATCTACAGTGGGGGCTGTATGGCGTTATCTACAGGGGGGCTGTATGGCGCTATCCACAGGGGGGCTGTATTGCGTTCTCTACAGAGGGGGCTGTATAGCGTTACCTACAGGGGGGGTTTGTAGGGAACGCCATACAGCCCCCCTGTAGGGAACACCATACAGCCCCCCCTGTAGGGAACGGCATACAGCCCCCCTGTAGGGAACGCCATACAGCCCCCCCCTTGTAGGGAACGCCATACAGTCCCCCCTGTATGGAATGCCATACAGCCCCCCCTGTAGGGAACGCTATACAGCCCCCCCTGTAGGGAACGCCATACAGCGTCCCCAACCCCCCAAAAAAATGCGACCTACAGTGTGAAAAGACAAATGACATGTATCCCCTAGGGGATACATGTGTGATCGCTGGCAGCGATAGGGAGAACGGGGGACCGAAAGTCCCCCGAAGTTCTCCATGACTATCCTCTGACTTCCAGCGTCTGCGCAGCTCAATAAAAATGAAGGAGCGCTGGTCACGCATGCGCACAAGCGCGACCGGCGCTCCATTCATTTCTACGGAGCTGCTGACACAGACCCCGGAAGTCCGAGGTTTGTGATGGAGAACTTCAGGGGACTTTCAGTCCTCCGTTATCCCTATCGCTGCCAGCGATCACACATGTATCCCCTATCCTGTGGATAGGGGATACATGTCTCTTATTTAATGGCAGAGCGGGGAGATACCTCCCTGCTCTGCCGTAGTGTTCAGTGGCGTCCCGCTGTAGCAGCCATTGTGGCTGCTAGCGGAGCCTCCGGCCATGGTGGGGGCCCGTGCCGGCGGGCGACACGGGCCCCCTCATGCCGCGGGCCCCGTAGCAGCCGCTACGGCTGCTATAGCGGTAGTTACGCCACTGCGTCTATGGCCGGGGGTTGTCGTTCAGACTTACCTCTTGACGGTCCTGGCCATGGACATCCCTCTTCACGGTGTCAGCTCCCTCCAGGGAGAAGCCCGCACTGTCTTCCGGGTCCGCGGACTGATTCCCGCAGGGTGCGCGCGTCCGCGCGTGCACGGCCTTAAAGGGCCAGTACGCGTCCAGCTGTCACCCATCAATTATCAGCCCAAATGGCTGCTGGACTATAATTAGGGGCTCTGCCCACTGGTTCCTTGCCTGAGCATTGTTGTATACCTAAGTTTTTCTTGCAAATGATCTCCCAGTGTTTTCCAGTTCCCAGTGTTACCCGTTCCTGCTGCTTGTACCCTGTATCCCGTGCTATCGTATCTACAAGTGAAAGTCTAGTCGTGCCTTCCTGCTGCATCCGCGGTGTCACCTGCTGTGAAAGTCAAGTCGTGCCTTCCCGCTGCATCTGCGGTGTCACCTGCTGTGAAAGTCAAGTCGTGCTCGCGCTACTGTCTACATTGCGTCAGGTACCCGTTCTGAACTATAGACATTGTTTTGTACTTTGTTGGCCAGGTGCTACTCCGCTACGCGGTACGGCCCAGTGGGTCCACACCCCACGCCGTGACACTACCACACATACTACATACTGTGTTATGCAAGTTATAAGTTCATTTATTTCAAATGCACAGCCCCCAACAAGGTTCCTAGTGCGTATTAGGGAATTGCAAAAAAAGTGCATTGTCCACATTTTTTATTGCATTTCGGCCCCATTGCTAATAACCAGTTCTCTCTTTCCTTTTGTGAAAAGCAGCCCTTAGCCAGCATATCTTTTAGATTTTTGACCTACCAAAACATACTATTGGCTGTCTGATTGCGACTTTCGCTAACAACGGATCGTTTTCAACCAGATGTCAATTTTTTCTAATACTTGTACGTATTACATCACTCATGGGGCTGTGACCAAATGATAAAACAAACCGTTTGTTCTCTTTTGCACGTAATTTCTTTTTATTTTGTTGCAATAAGGATAATTGATTGTCTTTACTCGCCTTTTCCATAATACCCTCTTGTTTGCACCTGTCCCTATTTTATAGTTACATATACATCCAAAAATCCTATCTCTTGATCCCCGAATTTATATGTATAATTCATATTCATATAATTTGTGTTGAGATAACGCACAAATTTAAAAAGTAATCTTACGTTCCGGACCACACTATAAAAATGTCGTCAATGTAACGTAAAAATAATTGTAAATGCCTAGCATAATGGTTAGATAGATTATAAATCATTTTTCCCTCTAGATCGGCTAAAAATAAATTTGCAAAAGTTGGGACCACTGGGGTCCCCATAGCCGTTCTTGCCTTTTGATGGTACCATGTGCCGTCAAATTGGAAGGTATTGTGGTTCAACACAAATTGCAATGATTCACAAATAAATTAAATAAACATAGGATCTCCCTTTGTATAGTATAATTGTAGTATAATCTGTGGCAGATTTCATATAGGAAAAAAGATACGACCGATATATTAAAGATTTAGTGAACATATAAGGTCACTAAATACAGGTGAGGATTGCCCTAGATTGATACTGCATATGCAAGAGAAACATGCAAATGATGCACAGTGTATGACATTTGCATATCACTCAATAATGTCTGGGGGAGATAGACACAAAATTCTATTACAAAAAGAGACTGAAATTATCCTGAAGACAAGGGCACTAGGACTAGGTCTTAATGACCGAAACGATCTGAGTGCGTTTATAACAATTATATTTTAAGTGAAACAATGTTACTTTTATGTTATGGAATGACTATGTTGCATTACCTGTTATTATGTTCTGCGTATTTTTCTGCTCCATGCAGTGAATAGTGCCGAGGTTTAGTTCCTAATACAGAATTTATTTGTGGTGTAAGACCAGAAGGGAAGCATAAAAATGACAGACAAATCCTTATCTGACCTTCATCATTTAAATGCAAAAACAAAAAAAGACGTTCAGTTTATTAGTAGTTTATTGCCACCTAGTGGTTTCCATATCATTCTGCAGGTAACAAAATGTGTTATAAATTTGTAAATTCCTGTTTAATACATCCATTTTTTTTATTTTCACCAAATAATGTTATATCTTTTTTTTACTTCTCTAAAGTTTATTACCAGGCAGAACTAAAAAAAACCTCAATGAAAGCAATTACTTTCAGCAAAATTCTCCATTTCTATGTTTTTATACAAATCATGTTATATAGTAAATATATTCTACATTATAGGGAGGCTATTGTTTTTTAATCAAAATGACAGCTCTTGAATACTGATGGTCACTTTATTAGAGAGGCTGATGGTCATTTTACTGTGAGTGGGGGCTGATGGTCACTTTACTGGATTGGGAGGCTGATGGTCATTTTACTGTGAGTGGGGGGCTGATGGTCACTTTACTGGAGGGGGCTGATGGTCACTTTACTGGAGGGGGCTACTGGTCACCTTAACGGAGGCTGTTGACGGTCACTTTAGTGAAGGGGGCTGACGGTCACTTTAGTGAAGGGGGCTGACAGTCACTTTAGTGAAGGGGGCTGACGGTCACTTTAGTGAAGGGGGCTGACGGTCACTTTAGTGAAGGGGGCTGACGGTCACTTTAGTGAAGGGGGCTGACGGTCACTTTAGTGAAGGGGGTTGACGGTCACTTTAGTGAAGGGGGTTGACGGTCACTTTACTGGAGGGCAGTGGCTTAGCTATAGAGGTCGCAGCGGTTGCAATTGCGACCTGGCCCCAAAGACAGGGGGCCCGAGGCCCCCCGCACCACATCAATAAAAAGTTACTATAGTAACTCGGGTCGCGGGCCCCTGTTACTATAGTAACTGACAGTACTTACCTTCCTGTTTCCAGAGCGCAGCGGAGGTCCTGATGTCACAGCGCTGTGCGCAGCACATGATGTCACAATGCTATGCGCCGCGCACAACATCGTGATCCTGGATAAAGTCAGGACAGAACTTCCGCCGCGGCTGAAGAGGAGGGTAAGATTAATATCCCTGTCTGCTGAAGCTGATTGGCGGGGTCTGACTCCCGGGAGCCGGCCAATCAGCTGTTTTGAAGGGGCCGCAGCACTAATACGAGAGCTGCTTCCCCTTCATTCCGGTCACTTGCTCACACTGTGAATCCGTGTCGGCGATTTACAGTGTGAGCGAGTAAGGGAAATGAAGAAGAAGCAGCTGTCCTACGAGTGCTGCGGCCCCTTCAAAACAGCTGATTGGCCGGCTCCCGGGAGTCGGACCCCGACACATCAGCTATTGATGGCCTAGCCTGAGGATAGGCCATCAATGTTTAGGGACTGGACAACCCCTTTAAGCCTACGATGTAGCAGGCTTAGAGGGCCCATGAGACAGGATCACAGATTGTGTGATGCTGTCTGCTGGGCCCTGTATCTAAGCCAATCACATGGTAGGCTTAGATACATGGCCCATGTGTGATCCTGTCTGATGGGCCCTGTATTTAAGCCTACCACATGGTAGGTTTAGATACAGGGCCCCAGAACACAGTAATCTTATACTGTACAAGATTACTGTTTGCTGGACAATGTATCTAAGCCTACCTTGTGGTAGGTTTAGATACAGGGTCCCGCCGACTGTATCACACATGGGCCCTGTATCTAAGCCTAACACATGTGTTACTAATCGTTTTTTTGTGTGTTTTCTTACAGGTTCGGTCGTTGGACTACGTCGGATTCCAGGACTACTTCAATTACGGCTTTTTTTTATTATCAATAAAATGGTTAATGAGGGTTGTGTGGGTTTTTCTTTTTATTTCAATAAAATATTTTTTCTATGTCTCTGTGGTTTTTTTTAAACTATATTACTACCACCTTAGTAATGGACGCCGGCTGATTGACAGCGTCCATTGCTAAGGTGGGGCTTAGTGTTAGCTGGTGCAGAGGCTAACACTAACCCCCATTATTACCCCGGTACCCACCACCACCAGGGGTGCTAGGAAGAGCCGGGTACGATCCGGTACCTGACAATCTGTAGTGATGTTCGGCTACCGGGGCAGCCGCAGGCTGGTATTACCAGGCAGGGACAGGCCAGAAACAGTGGCATTTCCCACCCTGGTGATGCTAGGCTGCTGCTGCTTTATTGTATCCGGCTGGTTATGAAAACTGGGGGGGACCCCACGTCATTTAAAAAAAAAATAAAAAAAAAAAAATTGGAAAGAACGATGTGGGCCCCCCCCCCAATTTTCATAACCAGTCAGATACAACACAGCAGCAGCAGGCAGCATTACAAGGGTGGGAAGGGCCGCTGTTTTTGGCCTATCCCAGCCTAATAATACCAGCCTGCAGCTGCCCCGCTGCTTGACCGTCACTACAGATGGTCGGGTACTGGTTCGTACCCGGCTCTTCCTAGCACCCCTGGTGGCGGTGGGTACCGGTGTAATAATGGGGGTTAGTGTTAGCCTCTGCACCTGCTAACATTAAGCCCCGTCTTAGTAATGGAGGTTGTCAATCAGCCAGCGGCCATTACTAAGGCGGTAATAATAAAGTTTCAAAAAATACAAGCACATAGAAAAAATATTTTATTGAAATAAAAAAACACAACCCCCATTAACCATTTTATTGAGAATAAAAAAACGCTGTCATTGAAGTCCTCGTATCCGAAGTCCAACAACCGAACCTGTAAAAAAACACAAACACACAAAAATAATCAGTAACACATAAAGAAGCAACATTTTTATTATTCTTACCTTTCTTGGGTCCAGTGCTGGAGCCACAATGTCAGCGAGCTGAGCCCTGTATCTAATCCTATCATGTGTGATACTGTCTGCTGAGCCATTGTATCTAATCCTATCATGTGTGATACTGTCTGCTGAGCCACTGTATCTAATCCGATCATGTGTGATACTGTCTGCTGAGCCACAGTATCTAATCCTATCATGTGTGATACTGTCTGCTGAGCCAATGTATCTAATCCAATCATGTGTGATACTGTCTGCTGAGCTACTGTATCTAATCCCATCATGTGTGATACTGTTTGCTGGGCCCTATCTCTAATCCTATCATGTGTAATACTGACTGCTGAGCCACTGTATCTAATCCTTTAATGTGTGATACTGTCTGCTGAGCTGTGTATCTAATCCCATCATTTGTGACACTGTCTACTGAGCTGCTGTATCTAATCCTATCATGTGTGATACTGTCTGCTGAGCTACTGTATCTAATCCCATCATGTGTGATACTGTCTGCTGGGCCCTATCTCTAATACTATCATGTGTAACACTGACTGCTGAGCTACTGTATCTAATCCCATCATGTGTGAAACTGTCTACTGGGCCTTATATCTAATTCTATCATGTGTGATAATGTCTGCTGAGCTGTGTATCTAATCCCATCATGTGTGAAACTGTCTGCTGAGCCTCTGTATCTAATCCTATCATGTGTGATACTGTCTGCTGAGCCAGTATATCTAATCCTATCATGTGTGATAATGTCTGCTGAGCTGTGTATCTAATCCCATCATGTGTGATACTGTCTGCTGAGCCTTATATCTAATCCTATCATGTGTGATACTGTCTGCTGGGCCACTGTCTAATCCTATCATGTGTGATACGGTCTGCTGAGCCAATGTATCTAATCCTATCCATAGTTGATAGGGTCGTAGTGCTATAGATATGCTGTCTCCTAGTGCTAATGCTGCATTGTTGGGTCACTTAGGAGACCCAGCGACGCAACTAAAAGCTGCGAACCGTCGGACATGAGAAGTTTGTGGGGTATGGGAGGGGGGTGGGGGGCCAATAAGAACTCTTGCATCTGGGCCCATGAGCCTTTAGCTACGCCCCTGCTGGAGGGGGCTTATGGTCTCTTTACTGGGGGGCTGAGGCTGATGATCATTTTACTAGGGGGGCTGAGGCTGATGGTTAGGCTGATGGTCACTTTACTGGAGGGGGCTGATGGTCACTTTACTAGGGGGGGCTGAGGCTGATGGTCAGGCTGATGGTCACTTTACTGGAGGGGGCTGATGGTCACTTTACTGGAGGCATACCTCTCAACTTTTGAATTCGGAAAAGAGGGACATTTTAAGCCACGCCACTAACCACGCCCAATATCCTGCATAGACACATCAAATCACGGCGAGATCCTTCTGCAAATAATACGCGCAAATTCTCACCGCAAATCTCTAGACTGTCTGGATATCACAGATATTATGGATCCGGTTATGTAGTCTTTATGTTGCTTTTCCTAACTTGGGTATAACATTTGCTCATCACGGCGGCAGCAGCTGCAGGACAAACCAAAAGGCTGAGATCAATGAAAGTCAAGAGGGAGACCCTGTGGTGGATGGCTTTTCAATTGACAGGTAGCAGAGTTACATGATGGGGATTTTCTTTTTCCAGTTGTGTAACTCGGCTACCGGTCAATGGAAAAATTATCCACCGGAGCCCGCTTGTAGATCGCTCCACACACAGCCCCCTGTAGATAGCATCAGACACAGCCCCCCTGTAGATAGCTCTAGATACAGCCCCCCTGTAGATAGCTCCAGACAAAGCCCCCCTGTAGATAGCGCCACACACAGCCCCCCTGTAGATAGCGCCACACACAGACCCCCTGTACATAGCGCCACACACAGACCCCCTGTACATAGCGCCACACACAGACCCCCTGTACATAGCGCCACACACAGACCCCCTTGTACAGAGCGGTAGAGGTAGCTGGCCCTACTGCTGCCACTCTCCGTTCTGCTTTGACATCACTTACCGTCAGAAGAAGGCAGGAGTCTTGCAGCGGCGTTCTCACTGGTGTCGATGCCGGCCCAGGAGTGGACCAGTCCAGTCACCTGACCAGTGAGGTCAGATGACAGGTCAGGTGACAGGTCAGGCGATCAGCTGTTTTGATGCAGCGCCCAGCGGGACATTTTGCAGACCGCCCGGGACGGCGGGACAGCGGTGAGAAACCGGGACTGTCCCGTCGGATCCGGGACGGTTGGGAGGTATGCTGTAGGGGCTTATGATCTCTTTACTGGGCGGGCTGATGGTCATTTTACTGTGAGTGGGGGGGGGCTGATGGTCATTTTAATGTGAGTGGGGGCCTGATGGTAACTTTACTGGTGGGGGCTTATGGTCTCTTTGTTGAAGGGGGCTGATGGTCACTTTACCGGGGAGGGGGGTTGAGGCTGATGGTCAGATTTTTTCTTCTTCTGCCTTACAAAAAAAACAGTGCGTGAACATACCCAAGCGTAGTGCTTGTTTTTAGCCGTTTTTTTGTCGTTTTGTAAGCAATTTTTGTAGGGGTGCCCTGAGGAAATTTTTTTTTTCCAGGGGTGCCACGAGCCTGAAAAGTTTGGGAAACTCTGCCTTAGACACTCACTAGGGCCCCTTTTGATTATTCACAACTCTGTAGAATGAACAAAGTTTACAATTGCACAGGGACCTGTGCGAGTTTGAATAGATGTGTCCACCTCACCCTCCCTTAACACTCCACCCTGCTGATTTATAAGTCTCTACTTACTATTGCTTCCCATTGGCTGTCTTCCTCTTTGTGCTGCCTGGGATTGAGAGTTAGGTAAAATCTTTGCATACCCTCAATTGTTGAAGTATTTTACTTTTGCACATAAAGTTATTATTGCTAAAAAGGTACAAGAATCATCTTTCAAATTATTTCTCGCTGGTATAGGGCGCCTGCACTTCTTCATCGCTGGTGTCCCTCACTGTCAGATATGTGCTGCAGGTGTAGAGTGTATTGGGGGGGCCATGTAACATATTTGTTAGAGTTTTCCCCTAAACATTGGGTTTGGACCCAGGTTCTTAAATTCATAGTAGAAATTACATCCATATGTAACCCCAATACCCCTGAGGCCTTTCTTCATTTAATGTTATCCACAGATTTCCCCAGACATAAATTCCCTCGCGCACCACCTCCTCCAGACGGATAAGAATGTCCTCCCTGGCACTCGAAAAATCAGGATAGGAAAAGCCCTGGAGCAGGGGTGAACCTAGCCCCTTTGCTGCCTGAGGCGCACTATAGAAAGGCGCCCCCAACAAATCTATCCAAGTAACCACAGCCGGACGTTCTGACTTTCTGCTGAGTTCAGCGGCCCAGCGCGGATGGCATGATGCAGTGACGTAATCGCGCTAGGCCGTTGACGTCAATAGCGTGCTCTTGGACTGTTGTAGACTGCAGGCCTAAACCAGGCTGTGGTCGACGAGAGAAAACGGTGGGGCAGGGAGCCAACGGCCCAGGGCTGGCTGGCACATATTAGCCTGGAGGCAAGCACACATCACTTTCCCAAGAGTGGCGGCCCATTTTGGGGGCATTGTGCAATTGCGGAGTTTGTCCTCCCTAACACCACCACTATAGAACTGCTACATGTCAATGGAAAAATCTTCCACCAGAGGAAAAGATGTTTCCCAATGGTGGAGCAAAAGAAAGCTTCACCATAGCCTGGGACTGGTATTCTGCCATGTGGAAATTTTTTTTCCCTCTGGCGAAAGACTTTTCAGTTCACAGGTAGCAGAGTCTGGGGAGAAGGAAAGTGTATATTTTTTTATTTTTCATACTTTTTTTTTCCCCGGTTGGTTCCAATGGACCGTTTGGACTACGCCATAGATTTATTTGACTACTTTGATGATCTGTTTTTGTTTTTTTGTTTTTTTTAAATAAAATGGTGAAAGCGGGTTGTGTGAGGGAGTTTTTATTTCAATTAAAAAATGTTTCTTATGTCCATGTGTTTTTTTAATACATTATTACCGCCAGTGTAATGGCTGCTATCTGATTGACAGAATCCATTACTAAGGCTGGGGTTTACTGTTAACCAGTAAAAAGGCTAGCACCAACCTCCCATTATTACCCCGGTACCCAACGCCGCCAGTGGTACCGGGAAGAGCCAGGTACAATCCAATACCTGAACATATGAAGCGACAGCCGGACACCGTCATCCCTTCAGATGGTCGGGTCCTGGATCGTACCTGGCTCTTCCTGGTACCCCTGATAGCGGTGGGTACTGGGGTAATAATGGGAGGTTGGTGCTAGCATTTTTACTGGTTAACACTAAGCCCCAACCTTAGTAATGGATGCTGTCAGACATCGGCTATTACGAAGACGGTAATAAAGTATAAAAAATAAAAGAGATACTATTTTTTTAATTGAAATAAAAACTCCCTCACATAACCCTCTGATCATTTTATTAAAAAAAATGTAGATCATCAAAGTAATCCAACGAATCTACGACGTTGTCCAAATGGTCCAGCGGAACCTGCAAAACAAAAACAAAACATAACCAATGAAAAATAAAAATACTATACTCACCTACTGCATGCAGTCTTCTGTCTTCTTTCTTCTTTCTTCACCCCTGTGCTGCAATAGAAACTAGAGGTCAATGAACTGTAGTTCCTATTGTGGCACACAGGAACTAGAGATTCGGCAGAAATATTAATCGTTATTAATAATTCTGACGCATCTGGGAGGTTCCGTGCACCAGAAAATGCTAATGCATGGACTCCTAAAGTGACAGAAGAGTCCCTGTATTAGCTACGTGACCATGGTTACTAGCAGTCACATTGAAGTGTTAGGTAAGGGTGTGGGGCAGGAGGAGACGGCCATTCAAATAAATTGACGGGCGGTCCTACATTCACAGCAGGCAGGGCCTGGCAATTCATTTCAATTGACAGACAACTCCTGCGATGACTGCAGTGGCTGTCGCTTTTAGATAAAATGGCGCCGGTCTTCCCCCTAGAAGCGAGGGTCGCTGTGGGTCCCTGTGAACCGTACATGCCACAGAGCATACACAGTTCAAAGCTAAAATGGCTACAGCAGGAGATAGGAAAGTAGGGATGGGAGCCGACCCTATGCCCTGAGTGCGCCATATAGCACCTGTGTATGTGTCATGCGGAAACACATATACAGATGCTAATAAAGATGGCTGCCCCCATCTTTATTAGTACAAATATATGAATAAATACAGTTACATTAGGGAACATTAAAATAGTTAGAATAAAATAGGCTCGTAACTTAAAACACAAAAAAAATAAAAAACTTTCCTTAAGGGTATGTTCACACTGAGGTTTTTGCAGGCAGAAAATTCTTTTTGATTTTGATCTGCCTGCACGCCGTTTGCCGCACTTTTCACTCGTGCCCATTGAGCGCAACGGGCTCAAATACACTTTCTCTTCCACCCACTGATGTCAACGGGAGGAAAGAGACGTAAACGCCCAAAAATAGGGCATGCCGCTGCTTTTTCCCGCGAGAGGGAAAATGGGAGGCATTTTCGACCGTTTCCGCGACAAAAAACTCTTTGTGAACTGACCCTTAAAGTGTAATTAAACTTTAAATAAAACCTTTGACATGTCATAGTAATTGTAGTGGCAGGAAGGAGGTGAAGGGAAAGTGAGCCCTAATCTACCCACCGCCCTGTCCCTGCCTACTTGCAACGACCCGCCCTAGGCGACGGGGTACAACTGGGCGGCGGTCCCTACGCTGTCTAAGTGCACGGGAGAACAAACAGGGAACACGCAAGGGAAGGGGCAGTAGCCACGGAACGCCGTGAGGAAACGGAGCGGTGAATGAGTAGTCAGGACCAGGATGAAGTGGAGTATACCAAAGTGAGCACGGAGAAGGAAGCAAGCCAGGGGCAAAGCAAAGCAGGTTAAGCGGAACTGCAGCAAGGCAGAAGCACGGCAGGAGCAGGCTGGAGCAAGCAGTAGTGAGGCCAGGAATCCAGAAGAATTACAAGCACTGAGGAAGAGAACACGGCAGGTAATAAAGGACAGGGGGCGGAGCTAACTCCGACTGACCAGGCCGCGATAGGCTCTCCCACTCCTGAGCCTGCCACCCTGGTTGGTGGGAGATGGTGTCATTCAAACAGGTCTGGCCTCAGGTGTGGATTGATTAATCCCAGGAGTATACCTAGACGTAGTACCTGGCAGATCCCTAACAGTACTCCCCCTTTTATGAGGGGCCACCGGACCCTTACTAAGAGGACCCGGTTTAGTAGGGAAGAGAAGGTGGAACCTCCTGATCAATACCCCAGCGTGAACATCACGGGCAGGTACCCAAGTCCTCTCCTCCGGCCAGTATCCTCTCCAATGGACCAGGTACTGGAGGGAGCCCTGGACCATCCTACTGTCCATAATCTTGGCCACCTCGAATTCCACCCCCTCAGGGGTGAGAACGGGAACAGGAGGTTTCCTCGAGGGGGACCTGGACGGGGAGCAGCGTTTAAGGAGGGAGGCATGGAAGACGTCATGTATGCGAAAGGATGGGGGCAGCTCCAGACGGAAGGATACAGGGTTGAGGACTTCAATGATCTTATAAGGTCCAATAAATCGGGGAGCAAACTTCCTGGACGGGACCTTAAGGCGCAAGTTCCTGGACGACAACCAGACCAAATCCCCGACGACAAACCGGGGGTTAGCAGAACGTCTACTATCCGCCTGAATCTTTTGTGCGCTCTGGGACGCCTCTAGGTTCTTCTGAGCCTGGGCCCAGACAGTGCACAGTTCCCGATGAAAATCCTCTACCTCAGGATTATTGGAACAACCAGGGGAAATGGAGGAGAACCTTGGGTTAAACCCGAAATTACAGAAAAACGGGGAGACCCCTGACGAGTTACTGACCCGGTTATTCAGGGAAAATTCAGCAAGGGGAAGGAATGAGACCCAATCGAATTGACAGTCAGAGATGAAACACCTTAAATATTGTTCCAGGGATTGGTTAGTCCTTTCCGTTTGGCCATTAGTTTCGGGATGGAAGGCGGAGGAGAAGGACAGATCAATCTCCAACTTTTTACAAAAAGCTCTCCAAAATAAGGAAACAAATTGTACCCCTCTGTCAGAAACGATATTGACTGGGGCCCCATGGAGACGCAGGATGTGTTTCACAAACAAAGAAGCTACCGTCTTGGCGTTAGGTAGCTTCTTAAGGGGCACAAAGTGGCACATCTTGCTGAAGCGGTCTACTACCACCCACACCACCGACTTGCCCTGAGATGGAGGCAAATCGGTGATAAAATCCATGGAGATATGGGTCCAAGGTCTCTGGGGAATGGGCAAGGAACGTAGTAGGCCCGCAGGTCGGGACCTAGGGGTTTTGGACCTAGCGCAAACCTCACAAGCGGCGACGTAAGCCCTAACGTCTTTAGGCAACCCAGGCCACTAATAGTTTCTGGTAATGAGGTGTTTGGTGCCCAAGATGCCAGGATGACCAGATAGAGCGGAGTCATGGTTTTCCCTGAGTACCCTTAGCCGGTATTGCAGGGGAACAAACAGTTTGTCCCCAGGGACGTTCCCAGGAGCTGCACCCTGATCAGCCGCGATATCAGAAGCTAAATCAGAATCCGTGGCAGAAACGATTATACCAGGGGGTAAAATACAAGCAGGATCCTTCTCGGAAGGAGGATTGGCCATGAAACTACGTGACAGAGCATCAGCCTTAATATTCTTGGACCCAGCCCTATAGGTAACCAAGAAATTAAATCTGGTAAAGAATAGTGCCCACCGAGCTTGTCTAGGATTAAGCCTCCGGGCCGATTCTAGGAAAATCAGATTCTTGTGATCCGTAAGGACCGTTACCTGGTGTCTGGCCCCCTCCAGGAAGTGCCGCCACTCTTCAAAAGCCCATTTAATGGCTAGAAGTTCGCGGTTGCCAATATCATAGTTACTCTCCGTGGGCGAAAACTTCCTAGAGAAGTAAGCACAGGGGCGGAGATGGGTGAGGGAGCTGGTACCCTGGGACAAGACGGCCCCCACTCCCACCTCGGATGCGTCAACCTCCACAATAAATGGCTCCTCTTGGTTGGGCTGAATCAGCACGGGGGCCGAGATAAAGCACTTCTTGAGGGTCTCAAAGGCCTGGACGGCCTCAGGGGGCCAATGGAGGACATCAGCACCCTTGCGAGTAAGGTCCGTAAGAGGCTTAGCGACGACCGAGAAGTTGGCAATAAATCTCCTGTAATAGTTGGCGAACCCTAAAAAACACTGTAACGCCTTAAGGGAGGCAGGTTGGACCCATTCCGCCACAGCCTGAACCTTGGCAGGGTCCATGCGGAATTCATGAGGAGTGAGGATTTGCCCTAAAAATGGTATCTCCTGTACCCCAAAGACACATTTTTCAGTCTTAGCAAACCGATTATTCTCCCGAAGGACCTGGAGCACCTTCCTGACATGCTCCACGTGGAAGGACCAGTCCTTGGAAAACACCAGTATGTCATCAAGGTACACAACAAGAAAATTACCCAGGTAATCTCTCAGGATTTCATTAATAAAATTCTGGAAGACAGCAGGGGCATTACACAACCCAAAGGGCATGACCAGGTATTCGAAATGACCCTCGGGTGTGTTGAACGCAGTTTTCCACTCATCCCCCTCTTTGATGCGGATAAGGTTATATGCCCCCCGTAGATCGAACTTAGAAAACCATTGGGCTCCCTGAACCTGATTGAAAAGATCCGGAATCAAAGGAAGTGGGTACTGGTTCCTTACGGTGACCTTATTCAGGTTACGATAATCAATGCACGGTCTAAGACCACCATCCTTCTTTCCCACGAAGAAGAAGCCAGCACCTACAGGAGAAGTCGAGGGGTGAATGAAACCCTTGGCCAGGCATTCTTGGATATACACCCTCATAGCTTCACGTTCAGGACATGAAAGATTAAATATCCTACCCTTAGGAAGCTTGGCACCAGGCACCAAATCGATGGCGCAATCGTAATCTCTATGGGGGGGCAACACCTCGGAGGCCTCCTTAGAAAACACATCGGCGAAGTCCTGAACAAACTCAGGAAGCGTGTTTACCTCCTCCCGGGGAGAAATAGAGTTAACAGAAAGACATGACATGAGACATTCACTACCCCATTTGGTGAGATCCTCAGTATTCCAATCAAACGTGGGATTATGCAACTGCAACCAGGGAAGACCTAATACCAGATCAGACGATAATCCCTGCATCACCAGTACAGAGCACTGCTCCAAATGCATGGAGCCAACCAGAAGATTCAAAAACAGGAGTATGCTGAGTAAAATAACCATTAGCGAGGGGAGTTGAGTCGATACCTACTACAGGGATAGGATAAGGTAAATCAATAAAAGGCATCTTTAGAGACATAGCAAATTCCACAGACATGATATTAGCAGATGAGCCAGAATCCACGAAAGCACTGCCCGTGGCAGACCGGCCAGCAAACGAGACCTGAAAGGGAAGCAAAATTTTATTGCGTTTCACATTAACGGGAAATACCTGTGCGCCCAAGTGACCTCCCCGATGATCACTTAGGCGCGGAAGTTTTCCGGCTTCTTATTCTTGCGCATGGGACAGGTGTTCAGTAGATGCTTGTCGTCCCCACAGTAGAAGCAGAGACCATTCATTCTGCGAAACTCCCTACGTTGTCGAGGGGACATGGAGGCCCCGAGTTGCATAGGTACCTCCGAGTCCTCCGTGGAGGGGCGAGGAGACGGGACCTCGCGGGGAATCGCAGAAAAGTCAGAGGGGAGCACATTGAAGCGTTCAAGCTGACGTTCCCTGAGACGTCGGTCAAGTCGTACTGCTAGGGCCATAACCTGGTCAAGGGAGTCAGAAGAGGGGTAGCTAACCAGCAGATCCTTCAGGGCGTCAGATAATCCTAACCTAAACTGGCACCTTAGGGCCGGATCGTTCCACCGAGAAGCTACGCACCACTTTCTAAAATCAGAACAGTATTCCTCAACCGGTCTCCTACCCTAACGTAAGGTCACCAGCTGACTCTCGGCTAAAGCAGTCCTGTCAGTCTCGTCGTAAATGAGTCCGAGGGCAGAGAAAAAACGATCAACAGAGGAAAGTTCAGGGGCGTCAGGAGCCAAGGAGAAGGCCCACTCTTGGGGCCCTTCCTGGAGTCGGGATATGATGATACCCACCCGCTGGTTCTCGGAACCTGAGGAGTGGGGTTTTAGGCGGAAATACAGTCTGCAACTCTCCCGGAAGGAGAGAAACGTCTTACGGTCCCCTGAGAACCGGTCAGGTAACTTGAGGTCGGGTTCTAGAGGTGAGGTGAGGGGTACTACTAAGGCAGCGTCACCCTGGTTGACCCTCTGGGCCAGGGCCTGGACCTGTAGGGAGAGGCCCTGCATCTGCTGGGTCAGGGTCTCAAGGGGGTCCATGATAGCGTCAGCGTAGGAGAGATGGTAGACTAGGTAAGGGCTTGTAATTATGTAGTGGCAGGAAGGAGGTGAAGGGAAAGTGAGCCCTAATCTACCCACCGCCCTGTCCCTGCCTACTTGCAACCACCCGCCCTAGGCGACGGGGTACAACTGGGCGGCGGTCCCTACGCTGTCTAAGTGCACGGGAGAACAAACAGGGAACACGCAAGGGAAGGGGCAGTAGCCACGGAACGCCGCGAGGAAACGGAGCGGTGAATGAGTAGTCAGGACCAGGATGAAGTGGAGTATACCAAAGTGAGCACGGAGAAGGAAGCAAGCCAGGGGCAAAGCAAAGCAGGTTAAGCGGAACTGCAGCAAGGCAGAAGCACGGCAGGAGCAGGCTGGAGCAAGCAGCAGTGAGGCCAGGAATCCAGAAGAATTACAAGCACTGAGGAAGAGAACACGGCAGGTAATAAAGGACAGGGGGCGGAGCTAACTCCGACTGACCAGGCCGCGATAGGCTCTCCCACTCCTGAGCCTGCCACCCTGGTTGGTGGGAGATGGTGTCAGTCGAACAGGTCTGGCCTCAGGTGTGGATTGATTAATCCCAGGAGTATACCTAGACGTAGTACCTGGCAGATCCCTAACAGTAATATTTCAGAAGTTTTGATCATTGGGGGTCTGAGCACTTAGCACTCCCCGATCGCTAAAACAAAACAGCAAAAGTGCTCAAGTGAGCATTGTGCCGCTTCGCTTCTTATTGGCTTTCATGTGTTTGTGTGTGTGTATATATATACTACCGTTCAAAAGTTTCCTTATTTTTTAAAGAAAAGCAGTTTTTTTCAATGAAGATAACATTAAATTAATCAGAAATACACTCTATACATTGTTAATGTGCTAAATGACTATTCTAGCTGCAAACGTCTGGTTTTTAATGCAATATCTACATAGGTGTATAGGGGCCCATTTCCAGCAACCATCACTCCAGTGTTCTAATGGTACATTGTGTTTGCTAACTGTGTTAGAAGGTTAATGGATGATTAGAAAACACTTGAAAACCCTTGTGCAATTATGTTAGCACCGCTGTAAACAGTTTTGCTGTTTAAAGGAGCTATAAAACTGACCTTCCTTTGAGCTAGTTGAGAATCTGGAGCATTACATTTGTGGGTTCGATTAAACTCTCAAAATGGCTAGAAAAAGAGAGCTTTCATGTGAAACTCGACAGTCTATTCTTGTTCTTAGAAATGAAGGCAAGAAATTGCCAAGAAACTGAAGATTTCCTACAACGCTGTGTACTACTCCCTTCAGAGGACAGCACAAACAGGCTCTAACCAGAGTAGAAAGAGAAGTGGGAGGCCCCGCTGCACAACTGAGCAACAAGACAAGTACATTAGAGTCTCTAGTTTGAGAAATAGACGCCTCACAGGTCCTCAACTGGCAGCTTCATTAAATAGTACCCGCAAAACGCCAGTGTCAACGTCTACAGTGAAGAGGCGACTCCGGGATGCTGGCCTTCAGGGCAGAGTTGCAAAGAAAAAGCCATATCTGAGACTGGCTAATAAAAGGAAAAGATTAATATGTGCAAAAGCACACAGACATTGGACAGAGGAAGATTGGAAAAAAGTGTTATGGATAGACGAATCTAAGTTTGAGGTGTTTGGATCACACAGAAGAACATTTGTGAGGCGCAGAACAACTGAAAAGATGCTGGAAGAGAGCCTGACGCCATCTGTCAAGCATGGTGGAGGTAATGTGATGGTCTGGGGTTGCTTTGGTGCTGGTAAAGTGGGAGATTTGTACAAGGTAAAAGGGATTTTGAATAAGTAAAGGCTATCACTCCATTTTGCAACGCCATGTCATACCCTGTGGACAGCGCTTGATTGGAGCCAATGTCATCCTACAACAGGACAATGACCCAAAGCACACCTCCAAATTATGCAAGAACTATTTAGGGAAGAAGCAGGCAGCTGGTATTCTTTCTGTAATGGAGTGGCCAGCGCAGTCACCAGATCTCAACCCCATAGAGCTGTTGTTGGAGCAGCTTGACCGTATGGTACGCAAGAAGTGCCCATCAAGCCAATCCAACTTGTGGGAGGGCCTTCTGGAAGCATGGGGTGAAATTTCTCCTGATTACCTCAGCAAATTAACAGCTAGCATGCCAAAGGTCTGCAATGCTGTAATTGCTGCAATTGGAGCATTCTTTGACGAAAGCAAAGTTTGAAGAAGAAAATTATTATTTCAAATAAAAATCATTATTTCTAGCCTTGTAAATGTCTTGACTATATTTTCTAGTCATCTTAAAACTCATTTGATAAATATAAGTGTGAGTTTTCATGGAAAACACAAAATTGACCCCAAACTTTTGAACGGTAGTGTATGTATATATATATATACATATATATATATATATATATATATAGCACACACACACACACACACACACACACACACACACACATATACATACGTAAGTTACACACACACACTATGGCCTCATGCACACGACCGCACAGGTTAGTTGTGCATTGGTGTATCATTAAGATTCACAATAATTCATCATTATTGGCAAATCCGGACCGTAAAATTACTTGTCTTGAGTTTTTGCGGTCCGGATTTGCAGCCCCCGTACGGATCAGTGTAAACCACGGTCGTGTGCATAGGGCCATAGAAATTAATGGATCCGCAATTTATCCGCAAATATGCGGATAAATTACATCTGAGAAAAAACGGTCATGTGCATGAGGCCATACTGTACGTACGTACGTACGTACGTACGTACGTACGTACGTACGTACGTACGTACACAAATATATATATATATTATACACACACACACACGCACGCACGCACACACACACTCACTAGACACACAAACATTACACAAATATACACATACAGTACGTACTCGTGTGTATGTATATATATATATATATATATATATATATATATATATATATACACACACACTCACACACACACACACACACACACACACATACATTACACATACAGTACGTACAGTACACACTACACATACACATTACATTTACCTTTTGTGCAGGCTACTGCCTATATGGATCTTCCCTCAATGTGCAGGGAGACTCCAGAGAAAATCAGGAAGAGGTGGCGAGTCCATGGCAGGATTTCCCCTGAGCCTCTTCATGCCGGCAGTAGTGCAGTGCAGACACGTTACCCGCTGCCCTCTCCGTCCCAACACTGAGCAGGATCACATTACAATAGCGACAGAAGAGTGGAGAGCAGCGGGGTAAGTCAAGGGGGGGTTATTAAGGTGGCACAGCTGGGATGTTCTCTAAAGGAGGCAGCACATCTTGCAGCTGCTAATAAGTGGTGGAAACGTCCGCCAGCTGCTCTGTAATGCCGCCCCCTTTGACACTCTGCAGTGTGCCGCCTGAAGCCAGAGGCTCAACTTGCCTCATGGTAGGAGTGGTTCACTGAAATTTCCCTTTTACATAGAATAGGGAACATAATTGATAATGCCACTGATACTATACCACATTATATCGCTACATGGTGGGACTGGATCAAGTTTCTGGAGTCTAATTCCTATAGTGCCATACCAAATAGAATAATCAAAAAAAGGGTAGCTCACTAATGGCATTGTGCCAGTTGTGTGTACAAATGCGCTGGTAATTCACTATGTGCACAAGAGATCATATTAATCAAGATAAGAAAATAAAAGTAGATACCGGTACTCTAGACACCACACAAAATGTTTTTTTTTTTTTATATAAGAAAGATATATATTTGATCTAATGTGTTATATACAACAGATGAGAGCAAATCAGCTAATGTTCATATGTATGTAATTCTCAGTAATAAATATGAACAATATTTTAAAAGATAGAATCCTATGTATTTGATGCAAAAGACAATATCTAAAATGTCAGTTGGATAGTATGACAATATATAAAATTACAATTAGGGCCTGTTCACACTTGCGTCGGTTTTTCCGTTGTTCTGCTCTGTCATAGGGGCAGAACAACAAAAATACGGGAAGCGCCGGTTCCGTTGTATGACAGACAGCCGACGGAACTAATTCCCTTTAAGGCCGGGTTCACACATTGCGTAAATACTGCAGATTTTCTGCAAAGTATTTAATTGTGGAAAATCCACAGCATAATACAGTAGCAGCAGAGTGGGTGAAATTTGAACAAATTTCATCCACACGCTGCATACAAAATCCACTGAAAAACTGTTCATAAGTGGACGGTGTGTTTTTTTTAAATCTGCAGCATCTCAATTTATGCTGTGAAATTGCTTTTTTTGTTGCAGGTTTTCCCTATTGAATTCAATGGGAGGTAAAAAACTGAACAAATAGCAAATGTTGCTATTTTTGGGTCAAAATATCTGCGATTCCTCGATTATACTTACCAAGATTATACTTACGGAGAACTCTCTGCTTCTGCGTCCAGGCCGGCCTCCAGGGATGATGTTTCATCCCATGTGACTACTGCAGCCAATCACAGACTGCAGCGGTCACATGGGATGAAACGTCATCCCAGGGGGCCGGCTGCAGGAGGTCGGAGGAACGCATTCCCATGGCTACAGGTAAGTATAGATTTTTATTATGTGCTGTTTTCTGCAGCTGACATTTCGGCCAAAAAACTGCACCACAATTTGGTGTGGTTTTTCGGTCAAAATTCCCTGCGGTATCCAGGGCAGATATGCTGTGTGCTTTTACGCAGCGTATCTGCCCTGTGTTGAACATACCCTAATGGTTTCTGTTGGTTTATGTCAGAGTGCCATATATGGACAGTCTTGTCAGGGTCTTCCCCAGAGCTGAGTCCCGGGCAGAGCGCTAATATAGGCTCTGCTCCGGGACTCTGTGGAATCCCCTGACATCGCTGTTCACATATGGACAGCGATGTCTGGGGCTTCCCCAGAGCCGGAGTCCCGTGCAGAGCGCTAGTATAGGCTCTGCTCCGGGACTCTGGGGGAGCCTCTGACATCGCTGTCCATACATCGACAGTAATGTCAGGGGCTTCCCCAGAGCAGGAGTCCCAGTGATGTCAGAAGCATAGCTGGAGTCCCAGGAAGAGCCTACTAGCACTCTGCCCGGGACTCCAGCTCTGGTGTTGAACCTGACATCCATGTCCATATATGGACAGTGATGTCAGGAGCAGAGCTGGAATCCCAGGCAGAGTGCTAGAATCGGCTCTGCTCCGGGACTACAGCTCTGGGCAAGCCCCTGACATCACTGTCCATATATGGACACTGATGTAAGTGGCTTCCCCAGAGTTCCGGCACAGAGCCTATACTAGCGTTCTGCTCCGGGACACCGGCTCTGGGGTTGCACCTGATATCACATTCCGGCCCAGGAGGATCCCCTGACATCACTGTGTATGGACAGTGACGCCAGGGGCTCCAACAGTAGAGAAATCCCCAGCCAAAGCGTCGGCAACGCTCTAGCTGGGGATTCCACTCCTAGAGGGAGCCCCAATGAAGCTATCTACTTGGGGTGTGTGTGGCATTATCTGCAGAGGGCACTGTGGGAGCATCTGCAGAGGGCACTGTGGCAACATCTGCAGCGGGGCACTGTGGCAGCATCTGCAGAGGGC
Organism: Rhinoderma darwinii; assembly: GCF_050947455.1. Classification (NCBI taxonomy): domain Eukaryota; kingdom Metazoa; phylum Chordata; class Amphibia; order Anura; family Rhinodermatidae; genus Rhinoderma; species Rhinoderma darwinii. Next base: position 260,159,059 of record NC_134691.1, on the reverse strand, counting down.
ACTGTGGCAGCATCTGCGGAGGGCACTGTGGCCGCATCTGTGGAGGGCACTGTGGCAGCATCTGCGGAGGGCACTGTGGCAGCATCTACGGACGGCACTATGTCAGCATCTACGGAGGGCACTGTGGCAGCATCTACGGATGGCACTGTGGCAGCATCTACAGAGGGCACTGGCAGCATCTACAGAGGGCACTGTGGCAGCATCTACAGAGGGCACTGTGGCAGCATCTACAGAGGGCACTGTGGCAGCATCTACAGAGGGCACTGTGGCAGCATCTAAAGAGGGCACTGTGGCAGCATCTACAGAGGGCACTGTGGCAACATCTACAGAGGGCACTGTGGCAGCATCTACAGAGGGCACTGTGGCAGCATCTACAGAGGGCACTGTGGCAGCATCTACAGAGAGCACTGTGGCATCATCTACAGAGGACACTGTGGCAGCATCTACAGAGGGCACTGTGGCATCATCTACAGAGGGCACTGTGGCAATATCTACAAGTGGGTGTGTGGCAATATCTACAGAGGACGCTGTGGCATTATCTACAGAGGACTCTGTGGCACTATCTACAGAGGACTCTCTGGCACTATCTAAAAAGTGGCTGCCAATTCTTGACTTGTGTGTTTGCCAAACACAGCCAACTGAGCCGCCGGACTGCATTTAGCGACACTTAAACTGGAAAACTGGATTGTTGAAATAAGCATGTGGAGAATTCTCTCAAATTTTAAACCTAGCGGTATTATTATAGTAATATAGTGTTATAGTAGTTCAAATAACAAATTGATTAACAATAATTTTGTATTGTATCAAATTAGAAAGTGATGCAGCCTGTCAACTTCCCATTTTTTTTATATGGGGCCCACTTACCCGGCCGAGTTTGAGACCCCTGGGGACAAGGAACGGAGATAGGATCCAGCGCTGGGTAGCGTTAAAATGGAAGACTGTTTTCCAAGTTTAATAATGTAGATTTAAAAAGAAGTCCAGTAGTATTAGGTCCTGGGTGTGTACGAAGTGGAGGGATGATGTCCTCTTAGGCCTACGCGTTTCGGACGACACTGCGTCCTTAGACTTGGCTGTGGTAGGTTTTGAAAAGAGCGCGCTGTCATATATATGCTTTGTTAGTTGGGACAGCTGATTTGTTGATGGTGATTGCGTGTCATGGTTGTATTACTTTTGGAACGCAAACACCGGAAATGGATGTCAGGTGACCATGACTTGGTATTTTGTGGATGTTAGTGTGTATCTATATGTGCAGACTTTTGTTCGAAAATCTGCTTTATGTTTCCTTAATAAATTCCTAAGTCTTATGGTTTTTTGGAGATCGTGTCAAATTGCGTATTTATATATTTGTTAACTTTTATTTGGTTGGGTTGCGTTCCAGGATTCGTTTTGGAGCACAAAGGGAGAGACAACCGCCGGCCCAGTCACACCTCCTTGTCAACTTCGTCAGACAAAGGAAGATCGGGAATGTCTTTGTTGGCTGTCGGTCAGTATTCATATTTTGTCATATTTTGTAATAATGTGTAATGATAATGGAATGTTTGCATATTATCACTGCTTTAGATAGATTGAAAAAGTTATAGTATTATTTATAAAAATAGTTTGTCTAACAAAACTAATTAAGTCTCTCGGACTTTGAGTGTTTCTATATATAGTTATTGTCCCATGTATATCTATGTTTGTTCTATATCTGTTATTTGTTTATTATGTAATTATTTTTTATTTGTTGCGTGTTTTTTGTTATTAAAACATATATATATTGAATAATGATTTAATGATACTTGGAAACAGGGCGCTAAATTGCGTTGACGAGGATGGGATGTGAAGGGGTGTAGGTTGGACCACAACTGTAACTGGTAGGGTAGGGAAACTTACATTGTTGACAACAAGGGCTAAGTGATGTGAAGGTTGCTATGTACATGGCAATTAGCAAATATTATGCATGTACATATTGGGAATATTTACATAAAATTGGGATTGTATGTGTACCTTGGAGTGACTTGGAGCATGCTGGCTTAATTTATGCTGTGCGTCATTGGGACGCATATCTTTGTTGAGGTCCTGTTTTCGTTATAGGTGGATTAATAAAGATACATTAGTTCTTTCTTTAAGTTGAGACCTTCTGGGTATCTTGTATTTAGCCTATAGATCCAATAAGCTTCTCTCAAATGAGTTTTGTGTTTAATGTCTCCACCTCGCTTTGATGGTTGAATTTTTTCGATAGCGTAGCAGCGAAAGGTTTTGGTAGATCTGTTATGATGAGAAATTAAGTGTCTAGCCGCATTAGATATATTGAGAATATTTGCGTTTCTTATGTAGCTGAGATGTTCTAAAATTCTCGTCTTAAATTTCCGATTTGTGCAGCCTACATATTTTAGATGACATTCTGTGCACTCAATTAGGTAGATGACTGACTCTGAATTACAGTTAATGTAATTTTGGATTGTGAAATTGTCTGTTTGTGTAGAATTACTGAAATTTTTGGTTGGATATACGTAAGAGCAGGTTTTACAAGGATGCTGACCACATCTGTAGAAGCCTTTGGTCTCTAACCATGTTGTTGTTGTATTTTCGTTAGATGTATATAAAGAGGGAGACAGAGTGCTGCCCAAGGAGAGGGCTTTTCTTGCTACTATCCTACAACCTCCAGATAAGATTGTACGCAATGTGTCATCTTCCATAAGGATGGGTAAGTAGTTAGTGACTATATTTTTGATTTTAGTAAATTGGTTACTTTGTTGTAAAATTAATGTAGGTTGATTGACAACAGGTTGTGATTCTTGTCGTTTGTTGGGAATTTTGTGCTGGCCAAGAAGTTGATTTATGGGTTTTTTATTTATGATGTTGCTGGCTCTGCTTAATGACCATTTCGGATAGCCTCTTTCTTGGAGTCTGGTATGTATTTGTTTTTGTTCTATCTCGAATTGATTCTGGGAGGTGCAATTTCTTTTTGCACGATGCATTTCACCCAGCGGTATGGCTTTGATGGTATGTTTTGTATGGTCACTTTTCGCGTGGAGTATGTTGTTTGTGGCTGTGGGTTTTCGATGGGTTTTTGTGGATATAAATTGGCCTTTGTCTCCTTTTAATTCCAAGTCTAGGAATATGATGTGTGAAGTATCATGATGGTAGGTGAATTTTAGATTGCACTGGTTGTTATTAAGGGCTTCTACAAATTCAGGGATGATGTCGATTTTCCCTTTCCAGATAATCAAAATATTGTCGATATATCTACCATACCATTCTATGCAGTTGCTGTGGATATTGTCAGGGGAAAAAACGTGGAATTGTTCCCACCATGACATCACTAGATTGGCTACTGATGGAGAAAACTTTGCCCCCATTGACACGCCTTTGAGTTGTAAATAATATTTTGTGTCAAATTGGAAATAGTTGTTAGTTAGTAGGAACATGAGTACTTCTAGAATGTAAGCTTGAAATTTTTTTTCGTATATACTGTATTTCAACAGATGAAATTTAAGAGCAGTATGGGCTATTTCATGTGGGATTGATGTGTATAGTGATACAACATCGCATGTGAGCCAGGTGAAATTTTTTTCCCAGCGTTTGTTATGAAATAAATTGAGAACATGTTTTGTATCCTTTAAAAAGCCAGGTGTATTTTGTGCTAGAGGCTGTAATAGTGTATCCAGCCATTCTGATAGCCTTTCGAGGATTGATCCGATGCCAGAGACAATTGGTCTCATTGGTGGTGGCACGGTTTGTTTATGGATCTTTGGTAGCGCATGGATTATAGGAGTAATAGGTTGTTCGATGTAGATGAACTCTTTTTGTTTCTGAGTAATGAAACCTCCTTGTTGTCCATCGTCCAGTAATTTTTTCATCTGGTGTTTGATTATGTCAACAGGATTTCTGGCCAAAGTCTTGTAGGTGGTTTTGTCAGATAACATGTTGATGATTGATTGTTCATAATCTTTCTTGTTCATGACTGTGACGTTACCACCTTTGTCTGACATTTTTATGGTTAATTCTTTGTTCTCCTGTAGTGATTTTACTGCTTTATTATATTTAGTTGACATGTTCGTTCTAGGACGTTGGTTTTTGAGACTGTCAGCAAGATTATGTCAAAAAACAAGAAATTACACCAGACCGAGACCGATTCTCAAGAAAAGAAATCAGCAATACAAACAATACAGGGATCTACCAAACAGAGTCAGCTTTAGTTCGACCGAGCCAGACTCTGTTGATGGTACATCAGAAGACGATAATAGCAAAACGTGTCCCCGTCCCAATCACAGACTAGAAAATCCATCTTACTATTCAAAAAACGGGGAAGGAGGGGCGGTAGGAAACACAAGTCGAATAAATCAAGAACAAAATCGTCGCCTCCGCCCAAGGAAATACCAACAATACCGATAACCAATGTCACTAATTTATCCTCCACCTTGTTAACTCCAGAGCAGAACGAAGTACTAACATTAGGTCTCAACTTCGCCCCCCAAAAAAATTTCAACTTATTCAACACAATATTAGACATTAATAAATTTATCCGCAATTTAACTGTAAAAAAACACTTTCTTCAAAGCGAAACAAGTCCTGATAATACTTCTGCAGAGATACCATCTACAATCACGTTGCCAGATGAGATAAGATCAAAAACAGCTATCATAAGGCCATACCAGCAGAATTTACGTTTCAATTCCATACCAGCAGAATTTACGTTTCAAGAACTTTCAACTATGGTATGCCTAGACCACTTACGGAGTGAAACTGCTAATCAAATTGTCACGACAGCGCACAAATTTACAACATCAAATCCGAAATTCTACCCCACTAGTTCACGTACAGATTCAATGGATCGGTTCCAAACTGTCATAGAAAAAGAGTTACATAATCTTGCTGACAGTCTCAAAAACCAACGTCCTAGAACGAACATGTCAACTAAATATAATAAAGCAGTAAAATCACTACATGAGAACAAAGAATTAACCATAAAAATGTCAGACAAAGGTGGTAACGTCACAGTCATGAACAAGAAAGATTATGAACAATCAATCATCAACATGTTATCTGACAAAACCACCTACAAGACTTTGGCCAGAAATCCTGTTGACATAATCAAACACCAGATGAAAAAATTACTGGACGATGGACAACAAGGAGGTTTCATTACTCAGAAACAAAAAGAGTTCATCTACATCGAACAACCTATTACTCCTATAATCCATGCGCTACCAAAGATCCATAAACAAACCGTGCCACCACCAATGAGACCAATTGTCTCTGGCATCGGATCAATCCTCGAAAGGCTATCAGAATGGCTGGATACACTATTACAGCCTCTAGCACAAAATACACCTGGCTTTTTAAAGGATACAAAACATGTTCTCAATTTATTTCATAACAAACGCTGGGAAAAAAAATTTCACCTGGCTCACATGCGATGTTGTATCACTATACACATCAATCCCACATGAAATAGCCCATACTGCTCTTAAATTTCATCTGTTGAAATACAGTATATACGAAAAAAAATGTCAAGCTTACATTCTAGAAGTACTCATGTTCCTACTAACTAACAACTATTTCCAATTTGACACGAAATATTATTTACAACTCAAAGGCGTGTCAATGGGGGCAAAGTTTTCTCCATCAGTAGCCAATCTAGTGATGTCATGGTGGGAACAATTCCACGTTTTTTCCCCTGACAATATCCACAGCAACTGCATAGAATGGTATGGTAGATATATCGACGATATTTTGATTATCTGGAAAGGGAAAATCGACATCATCCCTGAATTTGTAGAAGCCCTTAATAACAACCAGTGCAATCTAAAATTCACCTACCATCATGATACTTCACACATCATGTTCCTAGACTTGGAATTAAAAGGAGACAAAGGCCAATTTATATCCACAAAAACCCATCGAAAACTCACAGCCACAAACAACATACTCCACGCGAAAAGTGGCCATACAAAACATACCATCAAAGCCATACCGCTGGGTGAAATGCATCGTGCAAAAAGAAATTGCACCTCCCAGAATCAATTCGAGATAGAACAAAAACAAATACATACCAGACTCCAAGAAAGAGGCTATCCGAAATGGTCATTAAGCAGAGCCAGCAACATCATAAATAAAAAACCCATAAATCAACTTCTTGGCCAGCACAAAATTCCCAACAAACGACAAGAATCACAACCTGTTGTCAATCAACCTACATTAATTTTACAACAAAGTAACCAATTTACTAAAATCAAAAATATAGTCACTAACTACTTACCCATCCTTATGGAAGATGACACATTGCGTACAATCTTATCTGGAGGTTGTAGGATAGTAGCAAGAAAAGCCCTCTCCTTGGGCAGCACTCTGTCTCCCTCTTTATATACATCTAACGAAAATACAACAACAACATGGTTAGAGACCAAAGGCTTCTACAGATGTGGTCAGCATCCTTGTAAAACCTGCTCTTACGTATATCCAACCAAAAATTTCAGTAATTCTACACAAACAGACAATTTCACAATCCAAAATTACATTAACTGTAATTCAGAGTCAGTCATCTACCTAATTGAGTGCACAGAATGTCATCTAAAATATGTAGGCTGCACAAATCGGAAATTTAAGACGAGAATTTTAGAACATCTCAGCTACATAAGAAACGCAAATATTCTCAATATATCTAATGCGGCTAAACACTTCATTTCTCATCATAACAGATCTACCAAAACCTTTCGCTGCTACGCTATCGAAAAAATTCAACCATCAAAGCGAGGTGGAGACATTAAACACAAAACTCATTTGAGAGAAGCTTATTGGATCTATAGGCTAAATACAAGATACCCAGAAGGTCTCAACTTAAAGAAAGAACTAATGTATCTTTATTAATCCACCTATAACGAAAACAGGACCTCAACAAAGATATGCGTCCCAATGACGCACAGCATAAATTAAGCCAGCATTGTTAGGGATCTGCCAGGTACTTCATCTAGCTACACTCCTGGGATTAATCAATCCACACCTGAGGCCAGACCTGTTCGACTGACACCTTCTCCCACCAACCAGGGTGGCAGGCTCAGGAGTGGGAGAGCCTATCGCGGCCTGGTCTCTCGGAGTTAGCTCCGCCCCCTGCCCTTTATTACCTGCCCTGTGCTCTCCCTCAGTGCTTGTAATTCTTTTGGATTCCTGGCCCCACTGCTGCTTGCTCCAGCCTGCTTCTGCCGTGCTTCTGCCTTGCTGCAGTTCTGCTTGACCTGCTTTGCTTGCCCTGGCTTGCTTCTGTCTCCGTGTCCGCTCGGGTCTACTCACTTCGTCCTGGTCCTGACTGTTCGTTCGCCGCCCCGTTTCCTCGTGGCGTTCCGTGGCTACTGCCCCTTCCCTTGCGTGTTCCCTGTTTGTCTTCCTGTGCACTTAGCCAGCGTAGGGACCGCCGCCCAGTTGTACCTCGTCGCCTAGGGCGGGTCGTTGCAAGTAGGCAGGGACAGGGCGGTGGGTAGATTAGGGCTCACTTTCCCTTCACCTCCTTCCTGCCATTACATAATTACAAGCCCTTACCTAGTCTACCATTTCTCCTACGCTGACGCTATCATGGAACCCCTTGAGACCCTGACCCAGCAGATGCAGGGCCTCTCCCTACAGGTCCAGGCCCTGGCCCAAAGGGTCAATCAGGGTGACGCTGCTTTAGTAGTACCCCTCACCTCACCTCTAGAACCCGACCTCAAGTTACCTGACCGGTTTTCAGGGGACCGTAAGACGTTTCTCTCCTTCCGGGAGAGTTGCAGACTGTATTTCCGCCTAAAGCCCCACTCCTCAGGTTCCGAGAACCAGCGGGTGGGTATCATCATATCCCGACTCCAGGAAGGGCCCCAAGAGTGGGCCTTCTCCTTGGCTCCTGACGCCCCTGAACTTTCCTCTGTTGATCGTTTTTTCTCTGCCCTCGGACTCATTTACGACGAGACTGACAGGACTGCTTTAGCCGAGAGTCAGCTGGTGACCTTACGTCAGGGTAGAAGACCGGTTGAGGAATACTGTTCTGATTTTAGGAAGTGGTGCGTAGCTTCTCAGTGGAACGATCCGGCCCTAAGGTGCCAGTTTAGGTTAGGATTATCTGACGCCCTGAAGGATCTGCTGGTTAGCTACCCCTCGCCTGACTCCCTTGACCAGGTTATGGCCCTAGCAGTACGACTTGACCGACGTCTCAGGGAACGTCAGCTAGAACGCTTCAGTGTGCTCCCCTCTGACTTTTCTGCGATTCCCCCCGAGGTCCCGTCTCCTCGCCCCTCCACGGAGGACTCGGAGGTACCTATGCAACTCGGGGCCTCCATGTCCCCTCGACAACGTAGGGAGTTTCGCAGAATGAATGGTCTCTGCTTCTACTGTGGGGACGACAAGCATCTACTGAACACCTGTCCCAGGCGCAAGAATAAAAAGCCGGAAAACTTCCGCGCCTAAGTGATCATCGGGGAGGTCACTTGGGCGCACAGGTATTTCCCGTTAATGTGAAACGCAATAAAATTTTGCTTCCCTTTCAGGTCTCGTTTGCTGGCCGGTCTGCCACGGGCAGTGCTTTCGTGGATTCTGGCTCATCTGCTAATATCATGTCTGTGGAATTTGCTATGTCTCTAAAGATGCCTTGTATTGATTTACCTTATCCTATCCCTGTAGTAGGAATCGACTCAACACCCCTTGCTAATGGTTATTTTACTCAGCATACTCCTGTTTTTGAACTCCTGGTTGGCTCCATGCATTTGGAGCAGTGCTCTGTACTGGTGATGCAGGGATTATCGTCTGATCTGGTTTTAGGCCTTCCCTGGTTGCAGTTGCATAATCCCACATTTGATTGGAATACTGGGGATCTCACCAAATGGGGTAATGAATGTCTGATGTCATGTCTTTCTGTTAACTCTATTTCTCCCCGGGAGGAGGTAAACACACTTCCTGAGTTTGTTCAGGACTTCGCCGATGTGTTTTCTAAGGAGGCCTCCGAGGTGTTGCCCCCCCATAGAGATTACGATTGCGCTATCGATTTGGTGCCTGGTGCCAAGCTTCCTAAGGGTAGGATATTTAATCTTTCATGTCCTGAACGTGAAGCGATGAGGGTGTATATCCAAGAATGCCTGGCCAAGGTTTTCATTCGCCCCTCGACTTCTCCTGTAGGTGCTGGCTTCTTCTTCGTGGGGAAGAAGGATGGTGGTCTTAGGCCGTGCATTGATTATCGTAACCTGAATAAGGTCACCGTAAGGAACCAGTACCCACTTCCTTTGATTCCGGATCTTTTTAATCAGGTTCAGGGAGCCCAATGGTTTTCTAAGTTCGATCTACGGGGGGCATATAACCTTATCCGCATCAAAGAGGGGGATGAGTGGAAAACTGCGTTCAACACACCCGAGGGTCATTTCGAATACCTGGTCATGCCCTTTGGGTTGTGTAATGCCCCTGCTGTCTTCCAGAATTTTATTAATGAAATCCTGAGAGAGTACCTGGGTAATTTTCTTGTTGTGTACCTTGATGACATACTGGTGTTTTCCAAGGACTGGTCCTCCCACGTGGAGCATGTCAGGAAGGTGCTCCAGGTCCTTCGGGAGAATAATCTGTTTGCTAAGACTGAAAAATGTGTCTTTGGGGTACAGGAGATACCATTTTTAGGGCAAATCCTCACTCCTCATGAATTCCGCATGGACCCTGCCAAGGTTCAAGCTGTGGCGGAATGGGTCCAACCTGCCTCCCTTAAGGCGTTACAGTGTTTTTTAGGGTTCGCCAACTATTACAGGAGATTTATTGCCAACTTCTCGGTCGTCGCTAAGCCTCTTACGGACCTTACCCGCAAGGGTGCCGATGTCCTCCATTGGCCCCCTGAGGCCGTCCAGGCCTTTGAGACTCTCAAGAAGTGCTTTATCTCGGCCCCCGTGCTGATTCAGCCCAACCAAGAGGAGCCATTTATTGTGGAGGTTGACGCTTCCGAGGTGGGAGTGGGGGCCGTCCTGTCCCAGGGTACCAGCTCCCTCACCCATCTCCGCCCCTGTGCTTACTTCTCTAGGAAGTTTTCGCCCACGGAGAGTAACTATGATATTGGCAACCGCGAACTTCTAGCCATTAAATGGGCTTTTGAGGAGTGGCGGCACTTCCTGGAGGGGGCCAGACACCAGGTAACGGTCCTTACGGATCACAAGAATCTGGTTTTCCTAGAATCGGCCCGGAGGCTTAATCCTAGACAAGCTCGGTGGGCACTATTCTTTACCAGATTTAATTTCTTGGTTACCTATAGGGCTGGGTCCAAGAATATTAAGGCTGATGCTCTGTCACGTAGTTTCATGGCCAATCCTCCTTCCGAGAAGGATCCCGCTTGTATTTTACCCCCTGGTATAATCGTCTCTGCCACGGATTCTGATTTAGCTTCTGATATCGCGGCTGATCAGGGTGCAGCTCCCGGGAACGTCCCTGGGGACAAACTGTTTGTTCCCCTGCAATACCGGCTGAGGGTACTCAGGGAAAACCATGACTCCGCTCTATCCGGTCATCCTGGCATCTTGGGCACCAAACACCTCATTACCAGAAACTATTGGTGGCCCGGGTTGCCTAAAGATGTTAGGGCTTACGTCGCCGCTTGTGAGGTTTGCGCTAGGTCCAAAACCCCTAGGTCCCGACCTGCGGGCCTACTACGTTCCTTGCCCATTCCCCAGAGACCTTGGACCCATATCTCCATGGATTTTATCACCGATTTGCCTCCATCTCAGGGCAAGTCGGTGGTGTGGGTGGTAGTCGACCGCTTCAGCAAGATGTGCCACTTTGTGCCCCTTAAGAAGCTACCTAACGCCAAGACGTTAGCTTCTTTGTTTGTGAAACACATCCTGCGTCTCCATGGGGCCCCAGTCAATATCGTTTCTGACAGAGGGGTACAATTTGTTTCCTTATTTTGGAGAGCTTTTTGTAAAAAGTTGGAGATTGATCTGTCCTTCTCCTCCGCCTTCCATCCCGAAACCAATGGCCAAACGGAAAGGACCAACCAATCCCTGGAACAATATTTAAGGTGTTTCATCTCTGACTGTCAATTCGATTGGGTCTCATTCCTTCCCCTTGCTGAATTTTCCCTGAATAACCGGGTCAGTAACTCGTCAGGGGTCTCCCCGTTTTTCTGTAATTTCGGGTTTAACCCTAGGTTCTCCTCCGTCTCCCCTGGTTGTTCCAATAATCCTGAGGTAGAGGAGGTTCATCGGGAACTGTGCACTGTCTGGGCCCAGGTTCAGAAGAACCTAGAGGCGTCCCAGAGCTCACAAAAGATTCAGGCGGATAGTAGACGTTCTGCTAACCCCCGGTTTGTCGTCGGGGATTTGGTCTGGTTGTCGTCCAGGAACTTGCGCCTTAAGGTCCCGTCCAGGAAGTTTGCTCCCCGATTTATTGGACCTTATAAGATCATTGAAGTCCTCAACCCTGTATCCTTCCGTCTGGAGCTCCCCCCATCCTTTCGCATACATGACGTCTTCCATGCCTCCCTCCTTAAACGCTGCTCCCCGTCCTGGTCCCCCTCGAAGATACCTCCTGTTCCCGTTCTCACCCCTGAGGGGGTGGAATTCGAGGTGGCCAAGATTATGGACAGTAGGATGGTCCAGGGCTCCCTCCAGTACCTGGTCCATTGGAGAGGATACGGGCCGGAGGAGAGGACTTGGGTACCTGCCCGTGATGTTCACGCTGGGGTATTGATCAGGAGGTTCCACCTCCTCTTCCCCACTAAACCGGGTCCCCTTAGTAAGGGTCCGGTGGCCCCTCATAAAAGGGGGAGTACTGTTAGGGATCTGCCAGGTACTTCATCTAGCTACACTCCTGGGATTAATCAATCCACACCTGAGGCCAGACCTGTTCGACTGACACCTTCTCCCACCAACCAGGGTGGCAGGCTCAGGAGTGGGAGAGCCTATCGCGGCCTGGTCTCTCGGAGTTAGCTCCGCCCCCTGCCCTTTATTACCTGCCCTGTGCTCTCCCTCAGTGCTTGTAATTCTTTTGGATTCCTGGCCCCACTGCTGCTTGCTCCAGCCTGCTTCTGCCGTGCTTCTGCCTTGCTGCAGTTCTGCTTGACCTGCTTTGCTTGCCCTGGCTTGCTTCTGTCTCCGTGTCCGCTCGGGTGTACTCACTTCGTCCTAGTCCTGACTGTTCGTTCGCCGCCCCGTTTCCTCGTGGCGTTCCGTGGCTACTGCCCCTTCCCTTGCGTGTTCCCTGTTTGTCTTCCTGTGCACTTAGCCAGCGTAGGGACCGCCGCCCAGTTGTACCTCGTCGCCTAGGGCGGGTCGTTGCAAGTAGGCAGGGACAGGGCGGTGGGTAGATTAGGGCTCACTTTCCCTTCACCTCCTTCCTGCCATTACAAGCATGCTCCAAGTCACTCCAAGGTACACATACAATCCCAATTTTATGTAAATATTCCCAATATGTACATGCATAATATTTGCTAATTGCCATGTACATAGAAACCTTCACATCACTTAGCCCTTGTTGTCAACAATGTAAGTTTCCCTACCCTACCAGTTACAGTTGTGGTCCAACCTACACCCCTTCACATCCCATCCTCGTCAACGCAATTTAGCGCCCTGTTTCCAAGTATCATTAAATCATTATTCAATATATATATGTTTTAATAACAAAAAACACGCAACAAATAAAAAATAATTACATAATAAACAAATAACAGATATAGAACAAACATAGATATACATGGGACAATAACTATATATAGAAACACTCAAAGTCCGAGAGACTTAATTAGTTTTGTTAGACAAACTATTTTTATAAATAATACTATAACTTTTTCAATCTATCTAAAGCAGTGATAATATGCAAACATTCCATTATCATTACACATTATTACAAAATATGACAAAATATGAATACTGACCGACAGCCAACAAAGACATTCACGATCTTCCTTTGTCTGACGAAGTTGACAAGGAGGTGTGACTGGGCCGGCGGTTGTCTCTCCCTTTGTGGTCCAAAACGAATCCTGGAACGCAACCCAACCAAATAAAAGTTAACAAATATATAAATACGCAATTTGACACGATCTCCAAAAAACCATAAGACTTAGGAATTTATTAAGGAAACATAAAGCAGATTTTCGAACAAAAGTCTGCACATATAGATACACACTAACATCCACAAAATACCAAGTCATGGTCACCTGACATCCATTTCCGGTGTTTGCGTTCCAAAAGTAATACAACCATGACACGCAATCACCATCAACAAATCAGCTGTCCCAACTAACAAAGCATATATATGACAGCGCGCTCTTTTCAAAACCTACCACAGCCAAGTCTAAGGACGCAGTGTCGTCCGAAACGCGTAGGCCTAAGAGGACATCATCCCTCCACTTCGTACACACCCAGGACCTAATACTACTGGACTTCTTTTTAAATCTACATTATTAAACTTGGAAAACAGTCTTCCATTTTAACGCTACCCAGCGCTGGATCCTATCTCCGTTCCTTGTCTCTTATTGTTATCCGTGTGCCGACACGAGGATCCGGGCGCTATCTACGACACACCGGAGTGTGTCAGGTGAGCTGGAGGATTTCTCCCTATGTTCTTTCTTGAGACCCCTGCTTTAGTCTATGTCAAAATTGGCGTATTATTTTGCATTAAGCAGTTATACATCACCGTTATACATCAGTCTATGTCTGATATTTATGTTGCTGTCACTTTAACATTACCAATGCTGCTTTGGCGTTAAAGAGCTTAGAAGGGGCTGGACACAGTCAGGGGAGTAACTAGGAGACACTGGGCCCCATAGGAAATTTTTGACTGGGCCCCCCTCCCCTTGGTGCCACACACAACCCCCCTTGTAGATAGTGCTCCCCTGTAGATAGTCCCATACAGCCACCCCTGTAGATTGTGCCATACAGCCCCCTGTAGACAGTGCTATGCAGCCCCCATAGACAGTGCTATACAGCCCCCCTTGTAGACAGTGCTATACAGCACCCCCTGTAGACAGTTCTATACAGCCCCCTGTAGACTGTTCTATACAGCCCCCTGTAGACAGTTCTATACAGCCTCCCCTGTAGACAGTGCTATACAGCCCCCTGTAAACAGTGTTATACAGCCCCCCTGTAGACAGTTGTATACAGCCCCCCCTGTAGACAGTGCTATACTGCCCCCTGTAGACAGTGCTATACAGCCCCCCTCTGTAGACAGTTCTATACAGCTCCCATAGACAGTACTATACAGCCCCCCTTGTAGACAGTGCTATACAGCACCCCCTGTAGACAGTTCTATACAGCCCCCTGTAGACTATTCTATACAGCCCCCCTGTAGACAGTTCTATACAGCCTCCCCTGTAGACAGTGCTATACAGCCCCCTGTAAACAGTGTTATACAGCCCCCCTGTAGACAGTTGTATACAGCCCCCCTGTAGACAGTGCTATACTGCCCCCTGTAGACAGTGCTATACAGCACCCCTGTAGACAGTTCTATACAGTCCCCCTGTAGACAGTGCTATACAGACCCGCATACAGTGCTATACAGCCCCCCTGTAGACAGTGCTATACAGCCCCTCTGTAAAAAATGGCATACAGCCCCCCTGTAGACAGTGCTATACATCCCCCCTGTAGACAGTGCTATAAAGCCCCCCCCTGAGATACCTCCCTTCTCTGCCATAGCGTTCAATTGTATCTGCGTATTAAGGACGCAGATACTAATGAATATGGCGTCGCTACCACTGTAGCAGCCATAGTGACTGATTGCCCCCTCATGCCGCACACCCCTAGCAACCGCTAAGGCTGCCACAGCAGTAGTTACGCCACTGGATACAGTCCTAGAAGGCCTCAGAGTGTCATACACGACTTATCAATGCAATCAGGGCACTTTCAATTTGCAACAAATGTATTCTGACCAAATTGAATCTGACGGCCGGTTTGATAGAGTCAGACCCAAAATGATTTCTCTAGGATCTCTAGTCATTAGTCATTGTTTTGGATACATTTTGGTCCATTCTTCATTATATTGCTTCAGTTCTTTGCTGTTGTAGGACATGTTTATTCACAGCTCTCTCAAGATCTCGCCACAGCATCTCAATGGGGTTGAAGTCTGACCTTGATTTTTTTTTCTTCTCTAACCATTCAAATGTCACTGTAGAATGGTGAATTTCAAATTCTTTGGAGATGAGCTTATAACTCTTCAAAGATTGATTAGCAGCAACAATTACTTCTCTGCGGTCATGGCTGATGTCCTTTCTTCTTGGCAGGATGTAGACACACCTGAGTGCTCCAAAAAGTTCTGCTTTTATAGTAAGGTCCCACGTAGCAGCGTACTTTTGTATACAAGAATCCAGGTCTAATATAGACGTTTGAAGACGTCTATTGTTGACGTCTGCGGCCGAAAACCTGCTCACGTACAGTGGCCATAGGCGCCACGATTTTGCCAGGAATTACAAAATCGTGCATCCATTGGCCACCACAATGGTCGGGGTTGCAGCTGCATGCGGATGCCACTATGTGGTACGGATCCGCATGGAGGTAGTCACATTTCTGTGCAGCCCCAGTTACAGTGGAAAAGATGGTGTAAAAGAATGAAAAAAACATAAAGTCCCGCCGAAGGTCTTTTTTGACCTTTGAAGGACAGAACATAATAATAAAAAAATAAAAGTAAAGTAAAGTGCAAAAAAAAAGAATAATAAATACAAATAAAATACCCACCCCAAAAAACCCGTTACCCCCGCCAATCATTGTCGTAACGCTAGACCGGACCCAATTTCTCTAACATAGACATGTAATATATTAAAATTGACGGTAGACAATGACGATCACAAATAAAAGGCCTATTTTAGGGTAAATCTATGTTATTACCCAAAAAAATAGCTGAAAATTAAAAAAGCTTATTTTTTTACTATTATTTTCAAACTTTAACCCCTTAAGGACGCAGCCTAGTTTTGGCCTTAAGGCTCAGAGCCCATTTTTCAAATCTGACATATTTCACTTTATGTGGTAATAACGTGGGAATGCTTAAACCTACCCAAGCGATTCTGAGATTGTTTTCTCGTGACACATTGGGCTTCATGTTCGTGGTAAAATTTGGTCGATATATTCAGTGTTTATTGGTGAAAAATTGCAAAATTTTGAGAAAATTTTGAAAAAATTGAATTTTTCAGAATTTAAATGCATCTGCTTGTAAAACAGACGGTTATACCACCCACAATAGTCACTAGTTCACATTTCCCATATGTCTACTTTAGATTGGCATCGTTTTTTGAACATTCTTTTATTTTTCTTGGACGTTACAAGGCTTAGAACATAAACAGCAATTTCTCATATTTTTAAGAAAATGTCAAATGCCTTTTATTTAAGGTACCTGTTCAGTTCTGAAGTGGCTTTGAGGGGCCTATGTATTAGAAACCCTGATAAAACACCCCATTTTAAAAACTAGACCCCTCAAAGTATTCAAAACAGCATTTAGAAAGTTTTTTAACCCTTCAGGCATTTCACAGGAATTAAAGCAAAGTGGAGGTGAACTTTGCAAATTTCATTTTTCTTGCGGAATTTCCATTTCATTCATTTTTTTTTCTGTAACACAGAAGGTTTTACCAGAGAGACACTACTAAATATGTATTGTCCAGATTATGCAGTTTTTAGAAATGTCCCACATGTGGCCCTACTGCGCTCGTGGACTAAAACACAAGCCCTAGAAGCAAAGAAGCACCTAGTGCATTTTGAGTCCTCTTTTTTATTAGAATATATTTTAGGCAGCATGCCAGGTTTGAAGAGGTGTTGAGGTGCCAAAACAGTAGGAATCCCCCAATAGTGACCCCATTTTGGAAACTACACCCCTCAAGGAATTCATTTATGGTTGTTGTTACCATTTTGACCGCACAGTTTTTTCACAGCACGTATTTGAATTGGGATGTGAAATGAAAAAAATGTCATTTTGTCCAATAAAATGTCATTTGTGATCAAAATTTCTTTTCACAGGGAACAAAATACCCCATTTGGTTGCCCAATTTGTCCTTAGCGTGGCAATACCCCATTTGTGGTGATAAACTGCCGTTTGGGCCCATGGGAGGGCTCAGAAGGAAAGGAGCGCTGTGTGTTCTTTGGAGTCCAGATTTTGCTGGATTGGTTTTCGGGTGCCATGTCGCATTTGCAGAGCCCCAGAGCTATCAAAGCAATAGAAACCAATCACAAATGACCCCATTTTGGAAACTACACCCCTCAAGGAATTCATTTATGGGTAATGTGACCATTTAGACCCCATAGTTTCTTCACAGAACTTATTTGAATTGGGCTGGGAATTAAATAAATATATATTTTTTCCAATAATATGTCATTTTAGCTCAAAAATTCTTATTTTCACAAGAAACAAAATACCCCATTCTGTTGCGCAATTTGTTCTGAGGGCCGCAATACCCCATTTGTTGTGATAAGCTGCCGTTTGGGCCCATGGGAGGGCTCAGAAGGAAAGGACCACCATTTGGCCTACTGGGGATTTTCTAGTGCGAAGTCATGTATGCAGAAGCACCTGAGGTACGAGTACAGTTGAAACCCGCAAGAAGTGACCCCGTTTTAAAAACTACACCCTTAAGGCATTCATCTAGAGGTGTAGTGAGCATTTTGACCGGAGACCTACACCCCATAAACTGTAATGTGGGTTCTCCCGGGTATGGCAATACCCTACATGTGGCTGTTATCAGCTGCCTGGGCACACAGCAGGGCCCAGAGGGGAAAGACGTGTGGGGATAAGCTGTGCGGAGGGCATCAGGGTAAGTAAAATTGGGGTAAATTATAAACCAAGGGATGTATGATAAATTTTAAAACACTCTTTCATACAGAGCTCTGGTTATTCGGGACACGTGTCACATTGATATATTGTGTCATCCCTTATCGCCTTCTTATAGCAGACTTTGCACCTCTTTTGACTTTTTCCCTTCTTGCCAGTTTGGGTAACTTCCCCTGGAAAGTGTTGCCGCCCTGGTACGATGCGTGTGGCCCCGCTTCCAGAAGTACTGGGTGCCCCCCCTTCTTGGTCCCTAAAGAGTAGGTTCTTGATAATCACCTCTTGAAATTCCAGGAAAGTTCCCGTCTGGCCTGCACATCAACGTAGCACGTACGCATTGTACAAAGCCATCTGTATGATGTGCCCGGCCAGCTTCTTATACCACACCGCATGGCGCTGTAGGGCTTCAGGATTTGATCTGATAAGTCCATCCCTCCCATGTACCTATTGTAGTCCAGGATGCAGTCTGGTTTGGGGGTGGCCTTTCCTTCATATAGCCTAAACCTGTAGGTATACCCTGATGCACTCTCGCAGCTTATACATCTTCACGCCATACCTTGCCCTCTTACCCGGCAGGTACTCGCGGAATTGAACCCTCCCTTTAAAATGTACCAGGGACTCATCAATAGAAATACACTTCTCGGGGTGTATGCTTGGGAAAACCGGGCACTGAAACGGTCTAATAGGGGTCTCCATTTATATAAACGGTCAAAACTGGGAGTCATCTCGGGGTGGGCACGGCTCATTATCAGTATAATGTAAGAAATGAAGTATTGCCTCATTTATTTATTTTTTTAGGTTCCAGTTCAGTTCTGAAGTTGCTTTGAGGGGCCCATATATTAGAAACCCCTATGAAACACCCCATTTTAGAAACTAGACCCCTCAAAGTATTCACAACAGCATTTAGAAAGTTTATGAACCCTTTAGGTGTTTCACAAAAATTTAGCGCAAAGTAGAGGTGAAATTTACATTTTATTTTTTTGTCAGAAAATCCTCTTTATACCAGTTTTTTTATAACACAAAAGGATTTATCAGTGAAACGCAAATTAATACGTATTGCCCAGATTCTGCAGTTTTTAGAAATATCCCACATGTGGCCCTAGTGCGGTAATGGACTGAAGCACCGGCCTCCGAAGCAAAGGAGCACCTAGTGGATTTTGAGGCCTCTTTTTTATTAGGCACCATGTCCGGTTTGAAGAGGTCTTGTGGTGCCAAAACATAGGGAACCCCCCAAAAGTGACCCCAATTTGGAAACTAGACCCCTTGAGGAATCCATTGTAGTTTTCTTGGGGTGCATGCGGCTTTTTGATCAGTTTTTATTCTATTTTTAGGTGGCGCGGTGACGAAAAAACAGCAATTCTACTATTGTTGTTTTATTCTTTTTTTTTTACAGCGTTCACCGTGCGCTATAAATAAAATATTCACTTTATTCTGCGGGGCGATACGATTACGGCGATACCATATGTTTATATTTTTTTTTTATGTCTTATGGCGTTTGCACAATAAAATACGTTTTGTAAACAATCATTCACTTTTTGTGTTACCTTATTCTAAGAGCCAGAACGTTTTTATTTTTCAATCAATAAAGCCATGCGAGGACTTATTTTTTGCGTAACGAACTGCAGTTTTGATCGGTACCATTTTTAGGTACATGCGACTTTTTGATCTCTTGATCTCTTTTTGATCTCTTTTTATTCCATTTGGTGAAGTGACCAAAGAATTGTGATTGTGGTACGGTTTATTATTATTTTATTTTACGGCGTTCACCGTGCGGGATAAATAATGAAATAATGAAATAATTTTGTAGTTCAGGCCGTTACGGACGCGGCGATACCAATTATGTATAGTTTATTTGTTTGTTTATATATTTTTATTAATAATAAAGGACTGATAAGGGAAAAGGGGGGATTTTTACTTTTATTACTTTTAAATCTTTTATTTTCTTATTTTTACACATCTTTTTTTAACTTTTTTTTTACTTTATTACTTTGTCCCACTAGGGGACTTGAGGGCAGGAGGCCCTGATCGCTATTCTAATACACTGCACTACATGCGTAGTGCAGTGTATTAGAACTGTCAGCTACTCACTGACAGCAAGCATAGTGGGTCCTGACGTTGTCAGGACCCACTAGGCTTCCGTCTATGGACGGACGCCATTGTTTGGTGTCCGGTTGCCATAGTCACCATCGCCGGCCGCTATCGCGTAGCAGGCCGGCGATGGCAGCTTAACCCCTAAAAAGCCGCGATCTCTATAGAACGCGGCTTTTAAGGGGTTAATCAGCGGGGACATAGCGATCGGTCCCCGCTGTAGGAGCTGTGACAGCTGCTGAACAAGACAGCAGCGTCACAGCTCCTGTATGTGTCGGGAGGACGGCCGAAATGGCCGTTACTCCCGAGACGTACTATTACGTCATGGAGCGCGAACGATACAGCTGCCATGACGTAATAGTACGTCAAGGAGCGGGAAGGGGTTAAGAATAAAAATTCTAAAATAGCAAAAAGGATGTGTATAAAAATGATAAAAAAAAGAAACCTGCATTGTGTACAGAAAAACACAACCGCTAAAAATCATGTCGCTAGCTCAACGAATAAAAAAGTTATAGCCATTTAACTAACGCGTGCTAAAAATGGCTAAACGGTGTCTGGTCCTGAAGGCTCAAAATAGACAGGTCCTGAACTGGTTAATTAATTGTGGAAGTAGGAAGGGTGTACTTATATGTTTCCATCTGGTTTCTAAATGTTGGTTTTACTTATTTGGCAAAAATTACTATATATTGAAATAAGTTGTGTTTTTTTGTTGTCATAAGAGGTTTGTTTGGTGAGGACCACACAATTGTTATTTAGACCCTCATAAGTAAATAGGATTGAAGTAACATATATATTGCAATCGCTATATACTAGTCCTTCTCAATAAATTAGAATATCATATAAAAGGTAAGTTATTTCAGTAATTCAATTCAATAAGTGAAACTCATATATAGATTCATTACACACAGAGTGATCTATTTCCAGCATTTTTTCTTTTAATGTTAATGATTATGGCTAAGAGTTAATGAAAACACAAAATTTAGTGACTCAGAAAATTAGAATATTATATAAGCCCAATTTCAAAAATGATTTTTAATACCGAAATGTTGGCCTACTGAAAAGTAGTATGTACAGTATATGCCCTCAATACTTGGTCGGGGCTCCTTTTGCATGGATTACTGCATCAATGCGGCGTGGCATGGAGGCGATCAGCCTGTGGCACTGCTGAGGTGTTATGGAAGCCCAGGATGCTTTGATAGTGGCCTTCAGCTCATCTGCATTGTTGGGTCTGGTGTCTCTCATCTTCCTCTTGACAAAACCCCATAGATTCTCTATGGGGTTTAGGTCAGGCGAGTTTGCTGGCCAATCAAGCGCTGTGATACTGTGGTTAGTAAACCAGGTATTGGTACTTTTGGCAGTGTGGGCAGGTGCCAAGTCCTGCTGGAAAATCAAATCAGCATCTCCATAAAGCTTGTCAGCAGAGGGAAGTATGAAGTTCTCTCAAATTTCCTGGTAGACGGCTGCGTTGACTCTGGACTTGATATAATTACTGAAAATAAATAAACTTTTTGATGATCTTCTAATTCATTGGGAAGGACTAGTATATGTTACCGGAAAAGTGTAAAACGAAGGTATTTTTATAGACTGCCTAGGTAGCTATAGATTACCTATCATTTTTGGCAAAGTATTAAATAAGCTTTTTCAATTCTGGTATTTTAATAGTTATTAACACTTTATTAACAAATTTCTAATACACATCATGAGTGACACTTTATTAAGTAGTTATTCGATAGAATGTCTGGCAAAGTATAATATAATAGACAACAGGGGGACACTTTATAAATAGATTTATATAGATAATACGTAGATACTTTATTAACCAGTTATTCTATAGAATGTCTAGCAGTTTCACACATTTCAGTTTAATTTGATATAATATTCCTAATGTGTATCCCCACTTATATTGCAATATAATAATTTTTTCTATCGTCTTTCATTTTCATGTTTAGCTTTTTTTTTCTTATCGAAATTGTTTTTATTCAAATTGATAGCATTACAAAATAACACAAATATTACATCACAATAGAATAAAAATGCTCTCAAATATTCCCCTTAAACCCACTCCCAAAAACCTCCCTACACAATAGCAACAACACGTAATAAGCAACAACGAAAAAGGAAGAGAAAAAAAAAGGGGAGAGAGGGAGGGGAGAGTCAGCTAGCAACAAAAGGACAAAAACCCTAAACAAACAACAATTTTAATCATATACTTCTCTTATGATCCACAATCTAAATCCATCAGAGAAGTCCATTAGAAGTATTTAGAACTCCCTTTTCAACTAGACATATGTCATTCCTGTGGGGTATGTGGATCCACTAGGCTGCTCCGCTGTAGCCGAGAAGCAGCTGGCCAAACAACAGTCAATAACAGCCTCTCTGACAAGAGTACCTGGGGAGATGATCTGGCAGATACTCGAAGTAGCAGACACGTGGCACAGATGACACTGGACATGGCAGATAACACCAGATGTGGTAGAAGACACCAGACGTGGCAGACGACACTAGACATGGCAGATGACACCAGACGTGGCAGATGAGGCACACATGACTCCAACTAAAGACTTAGGCTCAGGAACAAACACAACAACAGGATACAGGAAGCAGGATACGGGAACACTGGGAGCAGGATACAACTACGGGAACATTTGCATAGACGAACACAGGAATACAAACAATGCTCAGGCAAGGCTGGAAAGGGCAGGGTCCTTTATATAGTCCAGGGTGCAATAGTCCAGGTTGCGAAGGAATTGGCTAGGGAACTTTTACTTTATTGTGCAATACGGCGATTGTGGGGAACTGCAGACGTGTGTGCTGGTGTCTCCAGGAGGAGAGACGCCGGCAGGAAGAGTGTGTCCCGCAGTCGTAGCTGCCAAAGATAAGTAGGTTCCCCCCTTCACCCCTCTTAACAGTATCCCCACTA
This sequence comes from Rhinoderma darwinii, assembly GCF_050947455.1. Taxonomy (NCBI): domain Eukaryota; kingdom Metazoa; phylum Chordata; class Amphibia; order Anura; family Rhinodermatidae; genus Rhinoderma; species Rhinoderma darwinii. The sequence continues at coordinate 260,136,342 of NC_134691.1, read as the reverse complement.
CGCCCCTCTTCTTAGGTCCGGAGCGTAGGAGGAACTTTTTGATGAGAATTGGGGCATTGATGTTCTCCACTGGCTGTCAGGACCTCTCCTCTGGACCAAACCCTTTCCAGTCCACCAGATAGAAACTCTTTCCTCCTACCCGCCTGTAGTCCAGATTCCCCTTCACCTCAAAGATGTCAGAAGAACAGCTGGGAGCAACTACAGAACGAGGAGATTTACTGTAGTGGTTCAGGACCACAGGCTTCAGTAGGGACACATGAAACGAGTTGGGGATTCTGAGGGTAGGAGGCAGCCAAGGCTTGTAGGTTTCAGGGTTTATTTGCTGCAGATCTTGGAAAGAGGGAATTTTTAAACAAACATTTCTTGAAGATAGCCAGACCTTGGTTCCAGGAAGAAACTCATTAGGTTATCTTCTCATCCTAGCAGCATTCCTCTTCATGTGGTCAGGTACTTGAGACGTAGTATGCCCTGGAAGAGGAACACGTGGATGTTGGCTTTATACGATGAAGAATGGAGTAGAGGCAGTAGATTCACTCGTGTTGTTGTTGTTGTAGGAGAACTCAGCCTAGAGAGGAAAATTCACCCAGTTGTCATGTTGAACAGAAATGAAATGACGAAGGTAATTCTCCAATATTTGATTAATTCTCTTGACTGGGCCGTTAGACTGAGGATGATAGGCAGAGGAAAATTCCAATTTTACATCAAGGCGTTTACAGAGAGCTCTCCAGAATTTCGAAGTAAATTTTACCCCCCGATCTGACACAATATAGAGAGGCAGTCCGTATGTTGTATGAAGAAATTTGCCAGACGAGGAGTAGAGGGAAGACCCAATAGTGGGATGAAATGTGCCATATTAGAAAAACGGTCCACCACCACCACCCAGACAGTAGTGCATCCAGCCAAAGGAGGAAGGTCTGTAATGAAGTCCATTGCAATATGTTTCCATGGGGCATCAGGCACTGGCAGGGGTTGGCATAGGGCAGCAGGTCTGGAGTGAGCAGATTCATTAGAGGCACAGATAGTACAGGAGAAGAAGAGGCCGATACACTCTGCGAAACGCGCGTCGAGATGAGCCCGGCTGTTAGGTAGGGACAGTTTATATTGAGGTATACTCCAGACTTAGCCCTCCCATATCTGGTCTACTGAATGCAGTGACCGAACTGATAGTGTAGCCCAGTGCAGCGGCATTAACATATGCCGCTTTCACTGAACTACTAAATATCTCTGTCAGTGTCTCCCCCATCCGGTCCACTGAACCAGGGACCGGATCTATGGTTTAGTTCAGTGAAGCGACAGTACTATTTACCACTTACACTGAGCTACTACAAACCTCTCTGTCGGCTGTGTAATTACACAGCTGACAGGTAACACGCTCATAAAACTAAAGTGTTTAGGGAGCAGCTGCTTTCTCTATATCCAATCCATTGAATGCATCGTGTGGGTCAGCTTCGTGGCAGTAATACATGCCATTTTGACTGTAACATAAACACTGCGCCACCTGTGTTATTACACAGCCATCAAACAGCACGTTATTTAACTGGATTACTGAGGGAGAGAGTGATATGCTCAACCACTGCTTTGCATACAATTGTTAATATTCAAAGCATACTATTATCATGCTACACAACTGAGCTTACTTATCAAAACTGCGTGTGTCTGTATCCCTCAAATCCCACTTGATGAACTTACAATTACAGTTCTTCTGATGTTTGAACTCTGTTTGTCAAGTGGGATGTGTCAAAATACATAGTGTTCTCAAAGGACCGCTCACCCTATCCCTCTATGGTACATTATATCTTCTACAGTCGGGCTATCTTTTTCCTATTGATCTTACACTTCCTGCCCTCATGCTTTCTTCTCCTCCATCTCAATTTTTTCACCTATGTGATCTACGTCAGGGCTACGTTTGCCAATAGAAGTGTTTGATCTTAAGATTCTCTTTAGGTTGGCTATTAATGGGGACACCCAACCTACTTGATTCAGGGTCAGCAATCCATCCCTGTGTACTCTTTTAGATTTTAGTTTAGTGTCATACCAGCTTTCCTTCTTCCCCCGCCTCCCACATATTTTGTAGGAAGAGACAAAGTCCACAACATCCTTAGGCAGCATGGGCCAACAGTATTGACGAGCAATAAGGTCCCGAGTTTTATGCATGCCAGAGTGCCCAGCCAGCTTGGAACTGTGTCCCCAGCAGAGAATCTTTTTCCTGTCAGCTAGATGAACAAAGGTCTTCCCTGGGGGAATGTCTCTAATTTGAAGAGGATTGACAGAAATAATCCTGGAAGGATCTATAATATATTGGGGAGTCTCTTCAGAGTCATCTGTCTCAATCGATCGAGACAAAGCATCGTCCCTCACATTTTTGTCAGCAGGACCGAAGTGGAGCAGAAACTGGAATTGGGCGAAAAACAATGACCACCTGGCTTGGCAAGGATTTAAACATTGAGCAGACTGGAGGTAGTAAGATTCTTGTGGTCCATGTAGAGGATGATAGGATGTATCATCAAAAATTTCCATTCTTCCAAAGCCAACTTGATGGCCAGTAACTCCCGATACCCAATGGAGTAATTGCACTCTGCAGGAGAGAATAGTTTTAAATAGTAGCCACACACCACTGCCTTACCCTTGGGGTTTTTCTGAAACAGAAGTGCACCGGCACCAACAGAAGAAGCGTCAACTTCTAAAGAGAACTGTCGAGATACGTTAGGATGGTGAAAAATCGAGGCACTCTTGAGACTTTTAAATGCTGACTCCGTCTCCGGGGTCCACACTTTGGCATTTACCCCCTTCTTAGTAAGGGCAGAGATAGGAGCAGTTAGCGATGAGAAATTTGAGATAAACTGCAGTTAGCAATTTGCGAATCCTAGAAATCTCTGTATAACCAGAAGGCCCTGAGGACGTGGCCACTCCAAGACAGACTTCACCTTCTCTGGATCCATCTTGATCAGAGACAATGTAGCCCAGGAAAGGCAGAGAATTCTTCTCAAATATGCACTTTTCAAGTTTAACATGCAGACGATTCACCCTTAGCCACAACAGGACTTGATAGACATGCTTCTGATGCGTCATCAGATCTGGAGAGTAGATCAGGATGTTGTCCAAATATACCACCACGCAGACATAGAGGAGATCCCGGAAGATGTCATTCACGAATTCCTGAAATACCGCTGGAGCATTACACAGACCAAAGGGCATCACGAGATACTCGTAGTATCCATCTCGAGTATTGAATGCCGTCTTCCATTCATCACCTTGGCGGATCCGGATCAGGTTGTAAGACCCACTTGGTAAAAATCTTGGCTCCACGAATGTGATCAACGAGCTCCGAGATCAGCAGCAAGGGATAATTCCTTTTGTCCGTGATTTGGTTAAGACCATGGTAATCAATACAGGATCGAAGAGATCCATCTTTCTTTTTAACGAAAAAGAACCCGGCTCCAGCCGGAGAAGAAGACTTCCGGATGGACCCCTATCAAGGTTCTGCTTGACATAGGCCAACATGGCCTGGTTCTCTGGCAAGGAAAGAGAATATACCCATCCACGAGGAGGCGAGATATCTGGGAGCAGTTCAATAGGGCAATCGTAGGAACGATGAGGAGGAAGAACTTCTTTCTGCCTTATTTTTACTGAAGACATCTGCGAAGGCAGCATAGTGTGTGGGTTGTCCAGAGAGTGACTGAGGCAGAGGAAACTGGATAGAACAAACCTGTGACAGACAGTGGTGAAGACACTTGGAGCCCCATTGGAGGACGTTTTCGAAGTTCCAGTCGAGAACCGGAGCATGTAAACGATGCCAAGGCAGGCCCAGCAGAATGGGGTTGACAGCTTTGCACAAGATGTAGAAGACAATCTATGCTGCGTGGAGGATTCCGACTTAAAGTCTCAGCGGTTTTGTCATGAACAGTACAGGATCGGGCAGTCATTGCCCATTCACAGAAGCGACTGCCAGGGGTCTCTAGAGGAAACGTGGGCAAATGGAGATGATCTACTAGATCCTGCTGAATAAAATTTGCAGCGGCTCCGAAATCCAGATAGGCAGAGATTTATGGGATTTCCCACTAGTAACAATGGTCACTGGAATGGACAGTTTGGGAGAGGATTTGGTAGTTGGCGTCGTTCCACCTAGGGTTGTCTTTCCAACCAACCCCAGGTGCTGGAGTTTCCCGGCTTCTAAAGACATGGATGCACAAAATGGCCCCCGTGGCCGCAATACAAACATAGTCCAGAAGTGCGTCTACGCAGTTTCTCCTGGTTGGATAATTTGAGTCGGTCCACTTGCATAGTTTCCTCAGGTGGAATACCAGAAGAGAGCAATAGAGGTCGCTAGAACTTGGGTGCTAGTCTGGGGAGCTTTCTGTCCTGGCGAACCTCCTGGGCCCGTTCCTGGATCCTCATGTCGATCCAGGTCACCAGCTAAATCTAAATGAAGGCATCCAGGGTGGATGGGAGGTCACAAGTGGCAAGTTTGTCCTATATTTGCGTGGGCAGTCCTTGCCAGAAGGTAGCAACTAAAGCCTCATTGTTCCAGGCAAGTTCCGCTGCCAGGGTACGGAACTGGATAGCATATTTTCCAACCGTGGTTTTTCCTTGATGGATGGTCAGAAGAGATGCAGCTGCGGAAGATGACCAACCAGGTTCCTCAAAGACAGTGCGGAAAGTTTGTAGAAACAACTGCAAATTGTTGGTCTCCGGACCCTCATGTTCCCATATGGGATTAGCCCATGTCAGGGCCTTGCCAGAGAGGAGGGAGACGATGAAGGCGATCTTGGTCTCATCGGAAGGAAATAGTCTTGCGTATAGCTTGAAGTGGATCAGGCATTGGTTAACGAAACCTCTGCAGGTCTTCACATCCCCGTCGTAGCAAGGTGGTAGCGGCAGAGATATTCTGGAATCAGCACTGACAGGAGGAGCAGCAGGAGGAGTAACAATGGCGGTTGAAGTAGGATTGTACAAACAATGCACGATGGAGTTCACTGCCTGTATGAGCTGATCCTGCCTTGCCTGGAGGTCATGCATGTCTGCTTGCATCACTTGGAATACCATCATAGTCTTGGGCTGACCAGCGGGATCCATGGCCTGAGCGTACTGTTACCAGAAGCAGCTGGCCAAACAACAGTCAATAACAGTTTCTTGGATAAGAGTACCTGGGGAGATGATCTGGCAAGTACTCGAAGTAGCAGACACATAGCACAGATGACACCAGACATAGCAAATGACACCAGACTTGGCAGACAACACCGAGTCGTAGCAGATGACACCAAATGTGGTAGACAAGACCAGACATGGCAGATGAGGCACACACGACTCCAACAATAGACATAGGCTTAGGAACAAATACAGCAACAGGATACAGGATACGGGAAGCAGGATACGGGAACACTGGGAGCAGGATACAAGTAAGGGACCATTTGCATAGACGAACACAGGAATACAAACAACGCTCAGGCAAGGAGGGAAAGGACAGGGTCCTTCAAATAGTTCAGGGTGCAAAGGGATTGGCTAGGGAACTTTTATGCTGGCGCGCGCGCTGGCCCTGTAAGGCCAGGAGGAGTGAGCGCACCCTACGGTCGACAGTAAAGAACTGCAGCCGCGTGTGCTTGCGTCTCCGGGGGGAGAGACGCTGGCAGGAAGAGTGTCCCACGGTCGCGGCTGCCAGGGGTAAGTAGGTTGTGCTGGCAGTCCGCGACCACGGGCACAACATACTTCAAAGGTATAGCACTGCTTCACTTTTGCAATTACCATTGGAATAGCCATACTTTTCCCTCCTATCTAGTTAGATGCAATTATTGATCTTGCTGCAATTAAGATCTGATTCTCTAACCATCTATATTCTAGGGGAATATTTTCAAAATATATGTTTACAAGCACCAACTCAAGTGAGAAAGGTATTTCTTTCCTATAAATTTGAGATATTGAATTGAAAATTTCCTTCTAAAAATTTGCAATTACCATACAATCCCACCACATATGTTTAAGATTCGCTTTCATTTTACATTTTCTCCAGCACAAACCTAAATACCTCGGGTACATCTTTGTTAGTTTCAATGGCTATAGATGCCACCTTAATTGTATCAGTAGCTTCTACATGATTAATACAATAGGAATTTTTGTTCTGATGTTTCATTGCTTGACGCCAGACTTTCAGTGGATACGTTTCTTTAACCCCTTCACGCCGCAGACATATTTCAGATTTTCTGTTTTTTTTTCTCCCCAACTTCCAAAGGCCATAACTTTTTTATTTTTTCATCAATATTGCCATATGGGGGCTTGTTTTTTTGCAGGACGAGTTCACAGCACCATTTATTATACCATATAATGTAGTGGGAAACCGGGAAAAAAAATATTTGTGGGGTGGGATAGGAAAAAAAACAGCAATTCCTCAATCTTTTGGGTGGTTTCCATTTTATGGTGTTCACCCGGCAGTAAAACGGCATGTTAACTTTATTCTGCATGTCAATACAATTACAGTGATACCACATTTATGTAGTTTTTTTTATGTTTTACTACTTTTACAAAGAAAAAACTGATTGTTAAGAGTTTTGTCTCCATATTCTGAGAGCCATAACTTTTTTATTTTTCCATCGATTTAGCAGTATCAGGGCTTATTTTTTTGCGGGGCAAGCTGTAGTTTCTATTGGTACCATTTTGGGGTCCATGAGACTTTTTGATCACTTTTATTTCATTTTTTTGTGGGAGATGAATTGACCACAAAACAGCAATTCTGACAGTTTTAATTTTTTTTTTTTTTACGGCATTGACCGTGCGGACTAATTATTGGTATGTTGTAATATGTCAGACTTTTAGGGATGCGTCGATACCAGTTATGTTAATTTTTTATATTTTTTCATGCCTAAGGGAAAATGGTAAAAGGGTTTTTTTATTACATTTTATTTTTTTATTTATTAAAAAAACCTTTATTTTATTTCGCTTTTTACTTTTTTTTACTTGTCCGACTAGCATTACACTCTGGGTCGTGGTGGACCACTTCTTCAAGATGGCACATTTCGTTCCTTTAACCGGTCTTCCCTCTGTTCCTCGTCTGGCAAGTTTGTTTATCCAGCACTTCTTTTTTATTTTATTACTGACCTGCCTCCTTCTTCTGGATGTATTACACATCCAGAAGAAGGACGCAGGTCAGTAATAAAATCTATGGCGATGTGTTGCCAGGGAGCATCAGGCACAGAGGTAGGAGCAGAACAGCAGGTTTGGAATGAGTAGCCTTGTTTTGGACACAGTTCGTACAGGAAGAAATATAGTCCAAGACATCTTTAGGTAGCTTGGGCCACCAGTAGTGACAACCAATAAAGTCCCGAGTTTTACGAACACCAGAGTGACTAGCCAGTTTGGAATTATGTCCCCAGCAGAAAATTCTTCTCCTGTCAGCAAGATGGACAAAAATCTTTCCAGGGGGAATGTCCTTGATTAGCAGATAATAGCAATAATCCTAGAAGGATCAATAACATGTTGAGGACTTTCTTCAGAGTCGTTAATCTCAAACGACCAGGACAGGGCATCAGCCTTAATGTTTTTGTCCGCAGGGCGGGAACGAAGCAGGAATTTAAATCCGGCGATAAACAGTGACCAGGCAAAGATTTTCTTTCAAATACGCACTTCTCAAGTTTAGCGTATAAGCTGTTACCTCTTAACTGCGACAAGACATGGCGAACATGCTTCCAATGCGTTGTCAGATCAGGTGAGTAGATCAAGATGTCGTCCAGATAAACCACCACAAAGACATACAGAAGATCACGGAAGATGTTGATTACAAAGTCCTGAAACACCGCTGGAGTATTATACAGACCAAAGGGCATTACGAGATACTCATAATGACTGTCTCGGGTGTTGTATGTGGTTTTCCATTTGTCGCCATTGCGAATACGGATCAGGTTATGGGCCGCGCGTAGATCCAACTTCTTGAAAATTTTGGCACCACAAATCCTGTAGAAGAGCTCGGAGATAAGCGGCAGGGGGGACTTGTTTTTTACCATGATTAGATTTAACCCACATTAATTGATGCATGGTTGGAGTGATTCATCCTTTTTCTTCAGGAAGAAGAATCCAGCTCCAGCTGGTGAAGATGAACCCCCTCTCCAGGTTCTCCTTGACATACTCCGTCATGGCCTGGGTTTTAGGCAAGGAGAGGGGATAAACCCATCCACGAGGAGGTGAAGCTTCAGGCAGCAACTCATTAGGGCAGTCGCTGGGGCGATGAGGAGGAATTACCTCTGTCTCCTTGCTAAAGAGATGTGCGTAATTAGCATATTGTGGAGATAGTCCATTGAGAGACAGTGGTAGTGCAGAAAAAAAAGCATGAACCTGATGCAGACAGCGGTGAAGACATAGGGGTCCCCATTGGTGGACCTTTCCGGAATTACAATCAAGAACTGGAACGTGCTGGCGAAGTCTCATAGACTTACATGGAGAAACTGGCTTCTGGGCCACACATGTCACGAGGCGGGGTGTGGACCCACTGGGCCGTACCGCGTAGCGGGATGGCAGCTGGCCAAACAGGTATGGTACAGAGTCTATAGTCCAGAAAATGGTAACTGAGGCAATGTAGGCAGTAGCAAGGCATGCTCGGCTGGGACCAAGCGGCAGGTAGACGTCAGGCGTGGTGCAGTAGAACAGGCATGGAGATACAGCAAAACACAACAACAGTTCAGCACGGCAGTAGACCAGGATGGTACTGATAGCACGGGAAACAGGATATAGGATACAGGTACGGGGAACACTGGGAAGCTAGAAGACACTTAGGAGACCATTTGCAAGACAGACTAAAGGAAACAACAACAACGCTCAGGCAAGGATAAGAAGGGAGCGGTGACCCTCTTATAGTCCAGGAATTCAGGAGTTGATGATGATGATTTCCAGTTGCGCGCGCTGGCCCTTTAAGAGCGGACATGAGTGTGCGCGCATCCTCCGGGAGACAGGCTCGATACCCGGAAGTGTGTGCCGACGCCTCACAGGGGGACGACGCAGCACAGCAGCAGGACATCCATGGCCGCGGTTGTCGAGGGGTAAGTTAGAACGACAGACTGTGGCCATAGATGTTACAGTATCCCCCCTCTTACGCCCCCTCTTCTTGGGACCAGAATGGGAGAGAAACTTCCTTATGAGGACAGGGGCATCGATGTTCTCCTCTGGTTCCCAAGACCTCTCTTCTGGGCCGAATCCCCTCCAATCCACCAAATAAAATGTCCTTCCTCCCACCTTCTTAGAAGCTAGAATCTCCCTTACCTCGAAAGTCCCTGACAAACCGCCAGGAGCCACTGCAGAACTAGGAGTCCTAGAGTCACGGTACAGAACCACAGGCTTCAGCAAGGATATATGGAAGGATTTAAAGATCTTGAGTGTAGGAGGCAGCCGCAGCTTGTAAAACACTGAGGTTAATTTGTAGCAGGATCTCGAAGGGTCTGAGGAACCTGGGAGGAAATTTGCAGGACGGCACCCTCAGCCGGATATTCTTTGAGGACAACCAGACCCTCGTACCTGGAAGAAACTGAGGAGGATCCCATCTTCTAGTATCTGCTTTTCTTTCCATGCAATCCACCGCTAACAGAATAGAAGATCGGGTCTGTTGCCATATTTGCAAAAAGTCCCTGAAGGTCGAGTCAGCTGCAGGCACCTGGGACTTAGTAGAGACAGGAAGAGGTATTCGAGGATGTTGTCCGTAGACTATGAAGAACGAGCTGAGGTGGTGGACTCACTAGTATGGTTATTATAAGAGAACTCTTCCCACGGGAGCAGCTGCACCCAGTCATCATTTCGTCTGGAAACAAAGTGGCGCAGATAGTTCTCCATTATTTTGGTTAATCCTTTCGACTTGTCCATTAGACTGGGGATGATAGGCCGAAGAGAAGTCCAACTTTACACCAAGTAGACCGCAGAGTGCTCTCCAAAACTTTGAAGTGAACTTGACCCCTCGATCCGAAACAATATGCAGGGGCAAGCCGTGCAGACAGAAGATGTGTTGTATAAAGAGGTCAGCCAGTCGAGCAGCAGAAGGCTTGCCAGTCAGGGGAACAAAATGAGCCATTTTAGGGAATTGATCCACCACCACCCAGATCACACTGCAACCCGCAGAGAGAGGGAGGTCCGTGACAAAGTCCATTGCAACATGCTGCCAGGGGGCATCGGACGCAGGCAGTGGCTGGAGCAGACCAGCTGGTCTGGAGTGGGCAACTTTATTTGCTGCGCATACCGTACATGAGGAGACTAAATCCATGACAACTTTGGGCAGCGTGGGCCACCAGAACTGATGGGCGATTAGGTCTTGGGTCTTACGAGGACCCACGTGACCTGCAAGCAGGGAGCTGTGACCCCAGCGAAGGATTCTTCCTCTGTCTGCCAGACGTACAAAAGTTCTTCCTGGAGGAATGTCTCTAACCTGCAGAGAAATCAGAATAATATTCTGTGGGGACTCCACAGTGTTTCGAATTACCTAGACAAGGCAGCTTGATGGCCAGTAACTCCCGATGATCCCCAATCGAGTAGTTGCGCTCTGCGGAAGAAAACAGTTTGGAATAGTAGCCACATACCACAGTCTTGCCTTTAGAACCTCTCTGGAAGAAAAGTGCGCCAGCACCAACAGAGGAAGCATCCACCTCTAAAGAATACTGTACGGACACATCAGGGGGTGAAGAATAGAGGCTGACGTGAAGGCTTTTTTCAAGGTCTCAAATGCGGCTTCAGCCTCCGGAGTCCACACTTTGGCATTCATACCCTTTTTTGTGAGGGAAGAGATGGGGGCTGTCAATGACGAGAAGTTGGGGATGAACATCCGGTAGAAGTTGACGAATCCCAGGAAGCGTATGGCCCTTAAGCCTTGGGGGCATGGCCACTCCAGGACAGCCTTTACCTTCTCAGGCTCCATCTTGAGGCCCTGATCGAGCATGATGTAGCCCAGGAAGGGAAGAGATCTTTTTTCAAACATGCACATCTCCAGCTTGATGTAAAGATGATTCTCCCATAAACGAAGCAACACCTGGCGGACATGACTCAGATGAGTTACTGGATCTGGGGAAAAAAATCAAAATCTCATCGAGATACACCACAACACAGATATAGAGGAGATCACAAAAAATGTCATTGAAAAATTATTGAAACACCGCGGGGGCGTTACACAGGCCGAAGGGCATCACTAGGTATTCATAGTGCTCATCACAAGTATTAAATGCGGTCTTCCACTCGTCACCCTAACGAATCCGAATCAGTTTGTAGGCCCCCCGTAAGTCCAGTTTAGAAAAAAAATTTGACCCCCGTATTCGGTCGAACAGTTCTGAAATTAAAGGCAAAGGCTACCTGTTCTTTACCGTGATCCGATTGAGGCCTCGGTAGCCAATGCAGGGACCGAGGGATCCATCCTTCTTCTTGACAGAGAAGAACCCGGCTCCGGCCGGGGATGAGGATTTACGAATGAAGCCCCTCTCCAGATTCTCCTTAATGTAGGTCGACATAGACTGAGTCTCTGGCAGGGATAGAGGGTATACTCTACCGCGAGGAGGAGATGAATCAGTAACCAAGTAGATCGGACAATCATATGCACGATGAGGCGGCAAGGTCTCTGCTTCCTTCTTGTCAAAGACATCAGCGAACTGAGAGAAACAAGGAGGCAACCCTGCCAATGACTGATGCGGAGCCAAGGCAAACCCAGCAGCACGGGGTTGACGGACTGGGGCAGAACAAACAGGAAGATGAGCTCAGTGTGAAGAGCTCCCACTTGAAGTCTCAATGGCTTGGTCATGGAAACAAGAGGCAGTCCATCTACCGAAGCTACGATCAACGGCCTTTCCAGGCAGACAGTGGGCAACTGGAGAAGATCCGCAAGGTCTTGACAAATGAAATTAGCTGCAGAGCCAGAGTCCAGGTAGGCACAAACCAGATGGAGCCTCTCGCCAGCGATGATGGTCACGGCAATAGACAGTTTGGAAGAGAGTTCACGATTAAATGCAGTAGTGCCCAGGGTTGTCTCTCCAACCAAACCTAGGTTTTGGGGTTTTTTGGTTTCTGTGGACACAGACGCACGACATGGCCAGTGAGGCCGCAATACAGACAGAGTCCAGAGGTGCGCCTGCGCTGTTTCTCTTGTACAGACAATTTTAGGCGATCCACCTGCATCGACACCTCGGGCGTAGCAGTAGATGAAGGCAAAAGGGGTTGTTGGAAGTTGGGCGCCAATCTAGGAAATCGTCTCTCCTGTTGCACCTCATGAGACCTCTCCCTTAGCCTTATATCTACCCGAGTAGCCAGCAGAATCAGGTTGTCCAAGGCAGGTGGTAGGTCTCGGGCAGCAAGTTCGTCCTTGATCCTGGGTGACAGGCCATACCAGAAGGATGCCACCAAGGCCTCATTGTTCCAGGACAGCTCTCCTGCCAGGGTCCGGAACTGGATGGTGTATTCGCCTACGGAGGTGTCTTCTTGGTGAAGGTTGAAGATAGTCGTGGCTGCCGACAAGAGATGTCATGGTTCCTCAAAAACAGTACGGAACAACCGCACGTACCCCTGGAAGTTTCGGGTCCCTGTCATTCCCAGATTGGGTTCGTCCATGCCAGGGCCTTGCCGGCAAGTAGAGACATGATGAAGGACGATCTTGGTTCCGTCCGACGGAAATGCTCGGGCGTGCCGGGAAAAATGGATATAGCTTGGTTCAGAAATCCCCTGCACGTACTTGCGTCTACATTGAACCGTGAAGGTAATGGCAGCGAGAACCGGGAATCCGAACTGGAACCGCCAGGAGATGTAGCAGAAGGTTCGGTCGGAGGAGCTTGTATAGAACGCAGGAATGGAAGCAGCTAGCGCCCCTAGCTGCTGCGGCATGGAGTCCACTGCCACAAGAAGTTGATCCTGTCTTGTTTGGAGATCCTGCAGGTCCACCAGCATTGCTTGGGAGGGTGGCATACCCTTAAATTGACCAGCGGGGTCCAATGGCCTGAGCGTATTGTCACGAGGTGGGGTGTGGATCCACTGGGCCGTACCACGTAGCGGGATGGCACCTGGCCAAACAGGTATGGTACAAAGTCTATAGTCCAGAAAAGGGTACCTGAGGCAATGTAGGCAGTAGCAAGGCAGGCTCGGCTGGGACCAGGCGGCAGGTAGACGTCAGGCGTGGAGCAGTAGAACAGGCATGGAGATGCAGCAAAAAATTACAGTAGTTCAGCACGGCAGTAGACTAGGATGGTACTGATAGCACGGGAAACAGGATACAGGTACGGGGAACACTGGGAAGCTAGAAGACACTTAGGAGACCATTTGCAAGACAGACTAAGGGAAACAACAACAACGTTCAGGCGAGGATAAGAAGGGCGGTAACCCTCTTATAGTCCAGGAATTCAGGAGTTGATGATGATGATTTCCAAGTGCGCACCTGCGGGAGACAGGCTCAATACCCGAAAGTGAGTGCTGGCGCCTCACAGGGGGGGGGGGGACGCAGCACAGCAGCAGGACGTCCATGGCCGCAGTCGTCGAGGGGTAAGTTAGAACGACAGACCATGGCCATAGACGTTACAACACATGACAGGCTGTATGAATCGGCGAGTCAGTTTACAGATCATGTGACCACATGGGGAGCTGAACGGAGCCTGCATCTTGTATATTAGACTCTCGGTGAGCAAATAAATATAATTTACATTTGCAAGATACCCATTAAAAATGGGCAAAGAAATAAAAAATTTCATGGGAGTTCTTCTTTAACATGAAGTCGCTGCTCTGGCCTGAAGGCCTCATCCCAGAGACCTTGAATTCTGCCTGATTTACCAGGAATAACTTTTTGCCAAGAATCTTAAAGAATCTTAAAAATTACTAGCTCCCAGTTGTCTACCACAACTGAAGAGACCCAATAATCTTTATTGCCCAACCTAATTGGTCATTTTCGTTGTGAAAAAATTCAACATGGTAAAAAGAGATTTCAATCCAAAAAAGTGAATAATTTTAAATTTTTTTTATAATTCTTTCACCCCTTATGTCATATACATGTTGGAATGTAGCTGTTATTTATAGTATATAGGCAGGACGATTCAATTACACTGGCAAGGATGAACAAACATCCTTCTAATATTAAAAATGCCATTTTAAAGCATAGTGTTTCAAAATACTTTTTTCTGGTACACAACAAATATCCTACAGATTTTAAACAAACCATTTTACAGCAGATTCCTGATAATTCACCTAAGTGACTAATTAACAGAGAATCCTTTTGGAAATTGTGCACGCTGTCACTTGAAGGTTTGAATGAATCCATAGAGTCGACTAGATGAATTCAGACATTCTGTAGCTTTTGATAGTATCATAGTTTTATAAGATGAATTTAAAGGGAATGTGTCGCGAATTAAACCTTTTTTTAAAAGTAAGTTACTTATTTCTATTATATTTTTTACGTTTTTTGCTGTATTTTTTTTTTCTTCCACATGGTGGAAAGTATTACAAATTAAATTATAATTTCGCATGTTTTCCTATGTTGGCCACCAGGGGGAGCACTTCCCATAATTACAGCAAGGTGAATAAGGCAAAGCAACCTGACTCACAGCTGCCGTAAATGTGGGAGGGAATCTCACCCCCCTCCTACAAGCCAGGAAAAGGCAAATTGCTAAGCAGTGTCCGGCTGCCATTTTGGGTGTGATTGTTGAAATGCAGCTCGCAGAAGCTATAGGACACACCAAAAGGCTAATGGTATGTTCACACGCTTACTAAACAAAGGGAAAACAGCTTCTGATTGAAAAACTGCTCCAAAAACGTCCCAAGAAGTGACATGCATTTATTTTGGCGGGCGTCTTTTTACGTGCCGTTTTTGGAAAATGGCCGTGTAAAAAACTCCCCGTCGGAACAGAACGTTGTATTTCCCATTGAAACAAATGGGCAGATGTTTGGAAGCGTACTGCTTCCGATTTTTCAGCCGTATTTCGGGACGTTTACGGCACGAAAAATGGCTGAAAACACTGCGTGTGAACATACCCTTAGAATGATGAAAGTGAAGTGAATGACTTTTCAGTTGACAGGTTCACTCGGCGTGTATTTGACACGTTTTTTTTTGCGGATTTTACATGCCTCTCCTGCTAAATGTCTTTATCCCTCCATCCTGCTGACAGTCCTCCAGGATCACCACCCAATACTGCTGACAGTTTCCTTCAGCGACACCATACAATCCTGCTGATAGTCTCCTCCAGGATCACCACCCAATACTGCTAACAGTCTCCTCCAGCGTCACCATACAATCCTGCTGACAGTCTCCTCCAGCATCACCGCCCAATACTGCTGACAGTCTCCTCCAGCGTCACCATACAATCCTGCTGACAGTCTTCTGCAGCATCACTGCCCAATACTGCTAACAGTCTCTTCCAGGGTCACCATACAATCCTGCTGACAGTCTCCTCCAGCATCACTGTCAGCAGGATTATATGGTGACGCTGGAGAAGACCGTCAGCAGGATTGTATGGTGACGCTGGAGGAGACTGTCAGCAAGATTGGGTGGTGATGATGGAGGAGACTGTCAGCAAGATTGGGTGGTGATGATGGAGGAGACTGTCAGCAGGATTGTATGGTGATGCTGGAGGAGACTGTCAGCAGTATTGGGCGGTGATTCTGGAGGAGACTGTCAGCAAGATTGGGTGGTGATGATGGAGGAGACTGTCAGCAAGATTGGGTGGTGATGATCGAGGAGACTGTCAGCAAGATTGGGTGGGGACGCTGTAATGGATTGGCCTGACACAGCTTCTTTGTCAACGCCAGTGGTTAATCAGCCTGCATCTGTGCCTAGATCTGTTAGAGTGACTCGATCTGCTACCACTCAGGCTGGGAGGCTGAGGAGTGGGAGAACCTATCACAGCCTGGCCAGACGGAGCTAGCTCCCGTACTCTGTCTATTTATACCCTCATTTCCTGCTCCTCCTTTGCCTGTGTTTCTGTCTGTTTCCTGGCTCTGCTGCTCCTGCTTGTACTATTGTCCTCTGCTTCAAATTGACCCTGGCTTTACTTATTACTCTCCTGCTCTGCGTTTGGTACCTCGTACACTCCTGGTTTGACTCGGCTCGTTCACTACTCTTGTTGCTCACGGTGTTGCCATGGGCAACTGCCCCATTTCCCTTAGCTTCTGTGTACCCTTGTCTGTTGTGCACTTATTGAGCGTAGAGACTGTCGCCCAGTTGTACGCCGTTGCCTAGGATGGGCCGTGCAAGTAGGCAGGGACTGAGTGCCGGGTAGATTAGGGCTCACCTGTCTGTCTCCCTACCCGGTCATTACAGTCGCATAACCATACAATCTTTCTGACAGTCTCCCCAATACTGCTGACAGTCTCCTCCAGCGTTCCCATACAATCTTGCTGACAGTCTCCTCCGTCATCCCCATAAATCTTGCTGACAGTCTCCTCCGCAGTAGAGGAAACTGTCACACCACTCTGTGATAGGAATAACCATCTGCTGCTGACAGTCTCCTCCCCGACCTCCTGCTGACGGATACCTCACCTCCTCACCCGATCACAGTCCGCACACCGTCCACACTGAGAATACATCTCACACTCAGCACTCCTACATACATACATACATACATACACACACACACACTCAGCTCTACTACACACACACTCAGCTATACTACACACACACACACACACACACACACACACACACACACACACACACACACACACACACACTCAGCTGTACTACATCTGACAAGCTTAGCTCCTCCACACTGAGAATACATCTCACACAGCACTGCTACATACATACATACATACACACACACACCTAGCTACGCACACCGTCCACACTGAAGATACATCTAGCGTCCAGGGGGGGGCATCGGGGGGGGGCGCCGTCATGTGGGGGGGGGGCCCGTCGTGGGGGGGCGCATCGGGAGTCACGAGAGCGGGGGTCTGTGAGAGACAAAGAGAGGGACAGACAGAGACACACACCTTACCTGCAGTGCAGCTGGTCTTCATAATGGGGCCTGCTATCTCCCTACTAACCGGCTTCTCTGCTGTGTGACTCTGACCTGCGTCTACGTCACGTTCATTGTGCCCTATGCCTTGTAGCTGCCGTATTCCATCTGTGTATGTGTCGTTAATCGACACATACAGAGATGAAAAAAAAATGGCAGCCCCCATAGAGAAGTAAAAGTATGAATACACTAACCCCTACCCGCACTAGTAAGTAACTGTACGTCGTTGCGGGAGGTTACTTCCCGCACGAGGACATATAGTTACTGAGTTGTTTCTGGTGCACACTGTCGCCGACAGCTGACACTCCACTCTTGCCGGCCAGCGGTCCTTTGCCGCTGATTTCGGCTTATTAACCCCTTAAATTCGGCGATCAGTTGCAATCGCCAAATTCTAGGGGTTTCTAGCATATCGGCAGAGCCCGGTCCGAAATCGCAGGGTTTGCCGATAGTTAGCATGGCAAACGGAAGCCAAACAATGGCTTTCGTGTCTGCCATGGACGGAAGCCCATCAGGACCAACCTTCGGCTGGTCCCGATAGGCTTCCTGTCAGAGTGACAGGAAGTCACTGTGTCGTTCCCGATGCACAGTCGGCGACAAATTGTGCATCGGGAACTGGGAGATCAGCTGTCCCCGACAGCTGACACTCCAGTGTTGCCGATCAGCGACTCATCGCCGCTGATTTCGGCAATTATCCCGGTAAATGTGGTGCTCGATTGCGATCGCCACATTTAGGGGGTTTGTAGCACATCAACAGCCCCCATGCAATTGTGGGGCCTGCTGATGCTTGTGATGGCATCCGGGGCCAGGCAACGGCCTCCGGGTCTGCCATGTATGGAAGCCTATGAGAACCAGCCTCTGGCTGGTCCTCATAGACTAACTGTCAGATTGACTGTGACGTCACACTGACAGTTAGAATACGTTACACTACCTAGGTAGTGTAATGTATTCTAGCAGCGATCAGAGCTGCAGGTAATAGAAAGAAAGTGTAAAAAGTAAAAAAAAAGTTAATAAACAAAAAATAAAGTGTAAAAAGTAAAAAAAAGTTAATAAAAATGTTTTATAAAACTGTAAAAATTAAAGTTTTTGTTTTCCTATAATAAGTCATTTATTATAGGAAAAAAATGAAAACGTTAAAAAAAGTACACATATTTGGTATCACCGTGTTCGTAACGACCCAAACTATCAAACTATAATGTTATTTTTTCTGCACGGTGAACGCCGCAAACAAAATAAACGGAAAATGTCAGCATCGCTATTTTTTGGTCACCACCCCTCCCAAGATATAGAATAAAGAGTGATCAAAAAGTCGCATTTACCCCAAAATAGTACCAATAAAAACTAAAACCCGTCCCGCAAAAAACAAGACCTCCCACAGCTTTTTTGACGAAAAAAGAAAAAAGTTACGGCTCAGAATAGGGTGTCTCAGAAAATAAATTATTTTATGGAAACGTAATTTTATTGTGCAAACGCTGCAAAACTTTAAAAAAATTATACACATATGGTATCGCCGTAATTGTACCGACCCGCAGAATAAAGTAAAATGTAATTTATTGCGCACGGTGAAAGCTGTAAGAAATAAAGAATTTAAAGCGCCAAAATCGCTGTTTTTTGGTCACCTTAGCTCTAAAAAAGATCCTGTGGGGTCAAAATGCTCACTATACCCCTAGAAAAATTCCTTGAGGGGTGTAGTTTCCAAAATAGTGTCACTTTTGGGGGGTTTCCTTTGTTTTGGTCCCTCCGGGGCGTTGCAAACCTGACATGGCACTGAAAACCAATCCACAAAATCTGCGCTCCAAAATCCAAAAGGCGCTCCTTCTTCCTGAGCCCTGCTGTGGGTCCAAACATCAGTTTATGACCACATATGGGGTATTGCCGTAATCGGGAGAAATTGCTTTACAAATGTTGGCGTGCTTTTTCTCCTTTATTCCATGTAAAAATGAAAAAAAATCTATGTTTCCACAGAAAAAGGGTGATTTTCATCTTCACAGACTAATTCCACTAAATTCTGCAAAAAAACTGTGGGGTCAAAATGCTAACTATACCCCTAGAAAAATGCCTTGAGGGGTGTAGTTTCCAAAATGGGGTCACTTTTGGGGGGTTTCGACTGTTTAGTTACCACAAGACCTCTTCAAACCTGACATGGTGCCTAAAATATATTCCTAAAAAAAGGAGGCCCCAAAATCAACTGGGGGCTCCTTTGCTTCTGAGACCGGTGTTTCAGTCCATTATGACACTAGGGCCACATGTTCGATATTTCTAAAAACTGAAGAATCTGTGCAATAAATATTGAGTTGCGATTCTCTGGTTAAACCTTCTGTGTTACAGATTTTTTTTTATTACAAATGAATTTCGGCAGGCTGGAGCCATGCAGCCGTGCAGGCTGGAGCCGGGGCCCGGCTGTCTAATGACATCCAGGCACCTGCTCCAACGCCCGCGATCGAAGATTACTTCGATCGTGGCCGTTTAACGCGTTAAATGCCGCGATCAATAGCGACCGCGGCATTTAATTTGTTTACAGAGGGAGGGAGCTCCTTCTCTCACCAATCGGCGGACCACAAATGCAACCAAAGGTTGTGCGATGGGGTCGAGGTTTGCTCCCTCATCTGCGAATCTCTACATGGGCGCATTTGAAATGACTTACATTTTAGGTGAACATACTTTTAGAAATAATATACTATCTTTTTTAAATTTGATATATTTTATTTTAGCAAAAAAACAACATCCAACAATTGGTATCATATAAACCATTCCATTATACAGTTGTTTATAACCCCATATCCCCCCACCAGACCACGAGAGGGAAAAAATTAATAAAAATAAATAAAAATAAAAATAAATAATATTTTAAAATGTACCTTCCATGTATTCCATATTGCATCAAATTTGAGAACTTGATTTTTACTCTGATATACTTTTTTCTCAAACCCTATACTTTGTATTAGCTTTTTTTTCCCAGTCAGTTATTGTGGGAACCTCAGATGATATCCAGAAAGATCTGCATATAATTATGGACATTTAGGGCACTTAGCAGTGGTTCTATATCCTATCTGGACCAATTAATGTGATGAAAAATGTAGCCAATTTACTACAAACCACTGCATTATTCTATGGGAAAAGTTATTAGAGCCTATTTTTGTGGAACTATATACTTTATTTGATTCTCCCCACCAATATCTCTTTCCCACTTTGTCCTGCTTGGCAGCTTTTTACTACCTACATTGAACCCCAATAATAGCTTATACAATTTAGATAAGTGTCCTTTGACCCTATTTGACAAAAGCATGTTCAGTATTTTACTATCAGACACTCTCAGAAACAGTTTATCCTGAGTTTTACTTAAAAAGCTCTCGAGCTGGTAAAAATAAAGATAATCACCTTGGTTAAGGAGGCCTTCAGAGAGCATTGTATGTAGTGTTTTTAATTTACCCCCTTGAAAAAGCTGAGGCACCTGGACAATACCAAAAATCTGGGTTATGGAATTTTTCTAATCCTGGAATATACTAATTATACCAGAATGGGGTCTTACTATTTGAACATTTCTTTTCCATAAACCTTGTATCATTCTACACCCTATATAGTAGGGTTGCTAGTGGATATTTCCTAAAAAGTATCTTACTCAGTTGTCCCGTCTCCATTAATTCATATATATAGTCATACTAGGACTATCTCTTGCCCGTCCTACCAAGTAACCCAGAAATGCATCCTGCTTCCACTCCTTTATAAAAAGCAGCCGGGCTGCCAAAAAGTACATTCTAAAGTTTGGGGCTGCCAACCCTCCTTCTGATAATGGATATGTAATATATTTATATTTACATCTGGGAACTTTCCCATTCCAGATAAAGTCATTTATAATAGCATTCAAGTTATCAAATATCTCATTCCTATCCAGACAGGGGAGTTACCCAGAATGTATATAATCTGTGGAAGCAGGATCATTTTTGTCAATGCTACTCCAATATATTTATTAACTTTTTGGTTTTGTACTATATGCATTAAAGTTTTCCCCGGTATACCTGCTTCATATAAATGTTTAACCCTTGAAAACCCAATTTGTCCCTGAGCTTTTTCCTTTCTGATACTATCATATCTCTTTTGTGCTATTTCCCATTTCTCTCTATTTTGAACACTCGGGACCTTTATATATTCTTGTTCACTCTCTTCCCCTTTGTGTTTTGCCTGTTCTTCCTCTCTCCTATAAGATTTTTTAAGGAAGTTTATTTGCAAAAAAAGGGTACCTCCAGTATAGGCCTTAAAGGCCTCCCACACCCAGCTTAGTTCTGTTGTTGTCAAATTTATTTTAAAAAAAAGTAGAGATAGAATCAGAAATTTGCTTATGTGTTTTTAAAAGGGAAAAACAATGGGGATTGATTTTAAGTTGCGGTCTTTGTTTCCCCCCTTCCATATCTAATATCAGAAGCACTGGTGAGTGATCTGAGAGTCCCCTTGTTTGGTAACTAATCTTATTTACTCTTTTAAGGGCCACTTTGTTCCCAAATACCATATCTATCCTGGACATAACTTTATGTGAGCTGTTGTAACATTAGTATTGTGATCTATCAGGGTTTCTATTCCTCCATATGAGACCCATTTTTTCCATTGTATTTGCAAACATTGAAGTGCCCCCCCATATCTTGTGCCAACCCTTCTCTAAACCTATCTTTCCCTAAATGCATAACATTATTAAAGTCTCCCATTGCTATAGCTAAACAATTATGTTTATTTAATATGAAATCTTTCAGTGCAAATAACACCCTAGGTGAATAAGGTGGAGGTATATAAATACCTGCTAACACCCATGTAATATTATTAGTGAATCCATGTAGAAAAATGTATTGACTCTCTTTATCTCTCTCTAACGAAATAAGTTTAAAGTCAACTCTTGCATCAATTAAAATACTAACACCTCTTGAGTGTTCTGAGTGAAAACAATGATAATTTTCTCCTATCAATTTGCGTTTTAATAAACTAATTGTATTTATAGTGAGATGTGTTTCTACTAGACATATGATTGCCGGTAGGTAATCCTTTATGGCATTAAATATTGCAGTTCTCTTAACTTTTTCCTTAATTCCTCTAATATTCCATAATAGTAATATCATGTGGTACTAATAAAATAAAGCAAAAAGAAAGAGAAATAAATAAATAAATAAAAAATAAATAAAAAATAAAAATCTTTCCCCCCCTCGCGGTCCTCCCCACCTCCCAACTTGCACCTTATTTACCTTCAGATGCCCGTATACCTGCGAAACAGATAAAGTTTTTAATTGAATGTATTGATTTTATTTGAAAACATAATGTTTTTATTTTTGCTAATAAATTTTATAGACAAACCAAAGGTTGTGCGATGGGGTTGAGGTTTGCTCCCTCATACGCGAATCTCTACATGGCGCATTTGAAATGACTTACATTTTAGGTGAACATCCTTTTAGAAATAATATACTATTTTACAAACGCTATATAGACGATTTGTTTTTTGTGTGGAGGGATGATGAATCTTCAGCCATTGCTTTTATTGAATTACTTAATACAAATACGTTTGGATTAATATTCCCATATACTTACTCTGATAGATCTATCGATTTTCTTGATCTCACAATCAGTAGAAATATTGATACTTTTTCCACTAAAACTCATTTTAAATTAGTATATGTGAGCAGTTATTTGGATTTCACATGCGCCCACTATCCACCGTGGCTTAAAAATATTCCCTTTGGGCAATTTAGGCGAGTAAGGAAAAACTGCTCTGACCATAAAGATTTTTTGAAGGAATGTCAGCTATTAAAAAGATCCTGAAAAAATATTCCAGTTAGTTTAATTCATGGGGCACAGCAAAAAGCTATGGGTCTGTCACAAGAAGCCTGTATCAAACCAGTGGGAATAACAAAAGACAATCCTGATTCTTTTAATCATAAATATCATTTTATCACTTCTTATAATATTGGGAGTAAGCCTATCATGTCGATTCTTCACAAACTTTGGCATATTCTTTTAAATGACCCCTTTCTGAGTCACTACCTACTAAACCCAAAGTTATTTTCAGAAGGGCAAAAACCCTGAGAAATGTGGTAGCACCCAGCAAATTACGCACCGTTAAACATCCTGCCCCCAAATTGTTCCCAGTGCTCCTTGGATCCTTTCAGTGTGGATATCCAAGGTGTCTATGTTTTCCAATATTACACACAGCTTTAATACCTTTTCTTCTGTGGTTACTTTAGAAACTTTTCCAATCAAAAGTTTCCTCAATTGTTGAATATGTGATATATTTGTTACAATATACATGTAATCTTCAATATATAGGTCGCACAACACAAACACTGCGTAATAGGATCAACAAACATCGGTCAAATGTTAACAAAGGGTTTCCAAAACAGAGTGTTTCCCGTCATGGTTTACATAAACACAACTGTAATTTTGATAGCATAAAGGTCACTCCCATTGAACAGATCCCACCAGATAATACTAGATTTTTAAAACTTAAATAAACTTTCTACTCTACACACTAAGGGTTGGAATGACATCGCTGAGACCTCTTTGGAATGTTGCTTCCATTGAATCCTGTGTCTAATTAGTCACATAATCCCATAAAAACCATCCTATATTTATATAATTCTAATATTATTCCTATTTTAATATTATTTATATTTTATAATATTTTATTATATGTATTACTATTGGTTCATAGATATTTATATGTGTTTTTTATTCCGATCTATATTTTGATATGTATTTTGGGCTCCCCAAATTTATTTTTCCTCTTCTTAAACTATTATGTAAATATTGCTCATTTCAAGAGTCTAAGGATTATAATAGGCCCCCAATTAACTAAATAGATACAACTTACTTGTATCAGCTTTTTTGTCCGGTTCAGTGCGATCCTTTCTTTGCTTTCCCACGATATGCACGGTCCCAGTGCGTATCAGGGTTGCAGTAAACCTTTTTGTCTCACCACGGCCACCGTAGTTCTCAATATGGATCAGCACCACAGATGCCGAGCGTCAGATCATGAGTCTGTTAAATATTTTTATTTATTTGTTACAAACATCTATACCCACGCATAATACTTAGGCCTCATGCACACGACCGTAGCCATGTGCACAGCCGTGATTTTCGGGTCAGCCAGCCGCGGAGTTTCACCTGCGAGCTGCCCGCAGATCGGGGGTCGTGCACATGGCCATGTCCATTATTTTCTATGAGCCTGGACCGCAGAACACGGCCGTAATAAGACATGTCCATTCTTTCTGCGGACCAGGCTCCTGGGCCATGCACGGACCGCGGAAACCACAGTTGTGTACATAGGCCCATAGAAATGAATGGGGCCGCAATTCTCCCGTGGATTTTCGGTGGAAATTGCGGCCGCAAAAGCACGTTCATGTTCATCGGATCATACTGTTTAAATAGTATTATTAGGATTCTTGCTCATTTTATTTCCGTGTAATATACGACCTAGTTTTTAATTCATCCCCCTTATGTTAAATGTCTTCTGTATCGATTGACTATTGCTGCTTATGTATATCTCTTAATGTATATCTCATGTTTTCTTAGTTTGATTACTTTTTTAACTGTTGCAATTATCTATATGCTATAGGGATGACCCTACGTGACGTCAGAATTGATCTCCTACCTGCCCGTTTGGCGGGTTTTTTATCTACACCTTGTCTATATATGTTGTCTTAGACACAATTGTATGTATTTGGCCTGATGATGACGCACGTCCTGCGTTGGAATGCATAGCCCTACTATTATATTAAAACCTTTACTACCGTGTTTCCCCGAAAGTAAGACAGTGTCTTACTTTCTTTTTATCCCCAAAAGCCCCACTATGTCTTACTTTCGGGGTATGTCTTATATTGGGAAAAAATTGTCGAATTATTATTATTTTTTTTTTTCACAAACTTTATTTAACTGTTTTACATTTTTTTTTTTTAGTCCCACCAGGGGACTTCACTATGCGATGTGCCGATCGCATATATAATGCTTTGGTATACTTAGTATACCGAAGCATTATTGCCTGTCAGTGTAAAACTGACAGGCAACCTATTAGGTCATGCCTCCGGCATCGCCTAACAGGCAGATGCTGAAGGCAGACCTGGGGGTCTTTGTTAGACCCCCGGCTGTCATGGAAACCCGACGGCGACCCGCGATTTGTTTGCGGGGGCGCCGATCGGGTGACAGAGGGAGCTCACTCCCTCTGTCAAACACATTAAATGCCGCTGTCACTATTGACAGCGGCATTTAATGGGTTAAACTGCCGGAATCGGCGCGCGCTTCGATTCCGGCAGTTGCAGCAGGAGCCAGGCTGTGTATAACAGCCGTGCTCCTGCCGCTGATCGCGTGGGTACAGTCTCAGTACCCGCGCCATCACAGGACGGATATATCCGTCCTCCTGCGCAAACTAGCAGCTGCTGAGGACGGATATATCCGGCGCGGTGACGTATGGAGAGGGGGGCGGCGCGGAAGTGGGCAGGAGGCGGCAATACCCCCGTGTTTCCCCGAAAGTAAGACATATGTCTTACTTTCGGGGTACGGCTTATATTAGCCGACCCCCCTGAAACACCCGATATGTCTTACAATCGGGGGTGTCTTACTATCGGGGAAACACGGTATATTATCATTGGATTACTCACTGGTTTTAGCAGCGCCAATTAGGGTCACGTATATATTTATATGCTTACACACACACATATATATATATATATATATATAGATATAAAAAAAATTCTACTCTACATACCCTTTTTACCTCATGGCATTATATATATTATGTTGCCAGTGTAAATTGGACCCTGGCTGCAGCTTCTATACGTGGAAATTGTTTACATTCATACCAGTGTTGTGCCTGTGCCTGCACAACTTTACAAGGTGAGCACATTGCTCTTTTCCTTCTTTTTATATATTATCCATCCTCGGGTAATCTTCACCATGTGGCGCCGTGTTTTTTGTTTCTCTTTGTTTTAGATTCCATTGTGAAGAAATAGACCATCGTCTAAATTCCGAACAATATTCTTCGACAGGACGCAGTCCTTGCTGGAGAGATAACAGATTGGCCTCAGCCACTGCAGTGATATCTGGTTCTCCGTAAATTAGACCTAGGGCCGCAAAGAAGGTCTCCACAGAAAAAAGTTCAGGGGCAACAGGTCCCAATGAAAAGGCCCAGGTTTGAAGATCACTCTTCAAAAGTGAAATGACGATACCCACTCGCTGTTGCTCAGTACCCGAGGAGATAGGTCTTAGTCGAAGTTATAATTTACAACTCTCCCAAAAATTAACAAACGACTTACGATCATCAGAGAAATGATCAGGTAAGTTCACCTTAAGTTCCACCGGAGTTGCGACTGGAACAACTGCTTGGGCCTGCGTGGTTTCATGCTGTTGGACCCTCACGGCCAGACCTTGTACGAGCTGAGTCACATTGTCCATCTGTTCCAACAATTGTTGCATAGGTTCCATCGTGAAAGGATATAATAGAAATGGGCTTGTGATTATGTTACGGAATTGCAAGTTGAGCAATTCCCCAAAGGCTGCTAGAGACTGCCGGGAGAAAGCGTGCAAATAAACCCGCAACCTCAAATCCGTCACAACTCTGATTGACAGAGTCTAAGGCCTCATTTACACGAGCGTGTGCGTTTTGCGCGCGCAAAAAACGCAGCGTTTTGCGTGCGCAAAAGGCACTTGACAGCTCCGTGTGTCATCCGTGTATGATGCGCGGCTGCGTGATTTTCGCACAGCCGCCATCATAGAGATGAGGCTAGTCGACGTCAGTCACTGTCCATGGTGCTGAAAGAGTTAACTGACAGTAACTCTTTCAGCACCCTCGACAGTGCATTCCGATCACCATATCGAGTAACCTGTTTAAAAAAAAAGAGGTTCGTACTTACCGAGAACTTCCCTGCCGTTGCCTTGGTGACGCGTCCTTGGTGACGCGTCCTTGGTGACGCGCCTCTCTTGACATCTGGCCCCACCTCCCTGGATGACGCGGCAGTCCATGTGACCGCTGCAGCCTGTGCTTGGCTTGTGATTGGCTGCAGCTGTCACGTGGACTGAATTGTCATCCCGGGAGGTCAGACTGGAGGAAGAAGCCGGGAGTTAGAACTTTTTTTTTTTACACGTTCACGTATATTGGGATCGGAAGTCACTGTCCAGGGTGCTGGACCAGTTTAACTCTTTCAGCACCCTGCACAGTGACTGTCTCCTGCCGGGTTCGGTCAAAACGAGTTCGGCCGAACCCGGTAAAGTTCGGTTCGCTCATGTCTAAGACACTCCGTTCGAATGTTTGTAAACAGAAAAGCACGTGGTGTTTACATTCAGTTTGACAGCTCTTGCGCGAATCACGCAGTTCGCACGGAAGTGCTTCCGTGCGACCTTCATGGTTTTCACGCACCCATTGACTTCAATGGGTGCGTGATGCGCGAAAAACGCAGATTTTTAGAACATGTCGTGAGTTTTTTTCAGCGCACTCACGGTGAGCAAAACTCACGGACTGTCTGCATGCCCCCATAGAGTAATATAGGTGCGTACGACACGCGTGAAAAGCACACGCGTCGCACGCGCGTATATTACGCTCGTGTAAATGAGGCCTAAGGCTACTCTAAGGTTTTCGCCAGAGCCGACCGCAAGGCAGGATGGTTTTTGCTGCATAGAATCTAGGTTGTCTAAGCAGAGTTCAGTGTTGGATAAGAGGTGCAATGCAGGCAAATATGAACAGGAACCAGACAGCCAGAGGTTAAACAGAATGTCCAAAAACAGTAAGCAAGTGGATATCAGGTAAAGCATAGGTCAGAACCAGCCGGGAGCAGATAATCAAAATCGGTAAACAAAGGGTTATCCAAATACACGCTGAGGTCAATTTCCAAGAAGTCCAGAAGTCAGAGATAAAGGGTGTAGGTAAGTAGCTTGATCAAAACACATGCAGACAGGAAAATCACAAGCAAAGAACAGGTGGAGGAAGCCAGGTATGAAGACTAACCCTACACTGATAGGCAGATGGACAGAGAAAAGAGATAGGCTCAAAGTAAAACCAGAACCGCCCAGAAGCTAGAACAGTAGTCATAGTGATCTTAAGGGAACAGGCGTTTTCCTAACAATAGGAAGAAATAATTGTATCTAAATTGTATCTACTGTATATAACTTATATAAATGTGTGTATACGTATATATTACATGTGCATATATCTATACCACGTTATATATAGAAAAGAGTTGGCAGCACTCCACACGAATTTCAAAAGTAAAAATAGATTTTATTCACCCATTCGTGAATGCAACGTTTCAGCCCTCAACATGGGTCTTTCTCAAGCATTACAAACAATGTGCATAGCAGAGTAAGGGCTTATTCAGACAAACGGGATATACGTCCGTGCAACGCGCGTGATTTTCACGCGCGTCGCACGGACCTGTATTAGTCTATGGGGCCGTGCAGACAGTTGCGTGATTTTTACGCAGAGTGAGGCCGCTGCGAAAAACTCACGACATGTCCGTTCTTTGTGCGTATTTCGCGCATCACGTACCCATTGAAGTCAATGGGTGCGTGAAAATCACGCGCACCCCACGGAAGCACTTCCGTGGGACGCGCGTGATTCGCGCAACAGCTGTAAAGCTATGAATGAAAACAGAAAAGCACCACGTGCTTTTCTGTTTACAAACATCCAAACGGAGTGTCATAATGATGGCGGCTGCGCGAAAATCACGCAGCCGCGCATCATACGGGGCTGACAAACGGAGCTGTGAAGTGCCTTTTGCGCATGCAAAACGCAACGTTTTTTGCGTGCGCAAAATGCACACGCTCGTGCTAATCCGCCCTTAAATACAATTAGTCATGTGATTACAAAATTGGATCAATTTTGTGAAAATACAGTGTTAACATTATTTTGGTACGGTGTAATAGTTAATAATTAATTAATAATAATTAATTCATTCTAACATAGCATAAACATACGTGCATAATATTAACCTACCCCTCAGATATCCAAATAGTACACGCAAAGGAACGCAAACTTTGAGTGTGTGTGTCATTCAGACAGGCGCCTGTCTGACTGATTATGTGTACAACTCTAATTTTTCACAAGCTCTGTATGTTTTTATCTATTTAATATTTTGCACTAGACACTTTAGATGATCTTAGTTGATGATCATCTCTGAATATATGATACACCGTACCAAAATAATGTTAACACTGTATTTTCACTAAATTGATCCAATTATGTAAGCACATGACAAACTGTATTTAACTCTGCTATGCACATTGATGGTAAGGGCCTGTTCACATCACCGTTGCCCTTCTGTTGAGGGGTTCCGTCGGAGGTTCCGTCGGGATAACCCCTCAACGGAAAGGCAAATGGAAACCTCAGCTTCAATGGTAATGGAAACCTATCTAATGGTTTCCGTCTGTCACCGTTGTGACAGGGTTCCGTTGTTTCGGACGGAATCAATAGCGCAGTCGACTGCACTATTGATTCCGTCAAAACGACGGAACCCTGTCACAACGGGGACAGACGGAAACCATTAGCTAGGTTTCCGTCACCATTGAGTTCAATGGTAAGGGAAACGGAAGCTTAGGTTTCCGTTTGCCTTTCCGCTGAGGGGTTAATCCCTCAACGGAAGGGCAACGCTGATGTGAACAGACCCTTATGCTTGAGAAAGGCACATGTTCAGGGCTGAAACGCTGCATTTACGTATGGGTGAATAGAATAAAATCTACTTTCACTTTTGAAATTTGTGTGGAGTGCTGCCTATTCTTTTCTATATACAAATTCTGGATTGGAGGCTGAGCTCTGGAGGCTTGGCACACACCCTAAGGGTATGTTCACACACAAACTCAAAAACGTCTGACAATACGGAGCTGTTTTCAAGGGAAAACAGCTCCTGATTTTCAGACTTATTTGAGCCACTCGTGATTTTCGCGGCGTTTTTCGCAGCGTTTTTTACGGCCGTTTTTACAGCTGTTTTCTATAGAGTCAATGAAAAACGGCCGAGTAAAAAAAACGGCCCGTCGGAACAGTACGCTGTCTTTCCCATTGAAATCAATGGACAGATGTTTGGAGGCGTTCTGCTTCCGATTTTTCGGATGTTTTTCAGGAGTTTACGGTCCGAAAAACGGCCGAAAATAGCCCGTGTGAACATACCCTAATACTTATTATTGTGCTGCTTTTCTCTTTTTTATATACCACATTATAGATATATATATGATTGATTAAATGATCACAACTAATTAAATGATGAACAACCCTAATAAGTAGTACATTTATGAATGACCCTAACAATTAATCAATTTATTTAGGATTTATAGAAGTGTAAAATATATGAAGTATATATGTATATATTATGTTTGCATATATATCTATATGATGTTATAGATATATAACGTCCCTAATAATGAATTCATATTTAGTATTAATAGAAATTTCAAATATGTCTATATATAATATGTATTACATGTATATATACAGACGTATAAATGTATATGTGTATATATATATATATATGATTTTTTAGATATATATATACACACATTTATAAGTCCTAATTGATTATTAATGAACTAATTATTTACCCTAATCTGAATACTATCTAAACTATCTACCTAGCTAAGACCACCTAAACTAAGACAACCTGCCTACACTAAACGATCTATGTGGGGGTAGTTTTGTGTGTCTTTTTTCAGTTTTTCACACATTTGTTTATATTAGACACTGAGGGGCTGCTAGGCACATTGCTTCTTCTCCCTAAGGCCGGATTCACACGAGCGTCTGCGTTTTGCGCGCGTTGCACTTCCGTGTGTCATCAGTGTTGGCTGTGTGATTTTCACGCATATACCAGCCTTATGACACGCGGTTTTAATGTTTAGAAAAAGAAATTAAGGAAGTGCTTTTATTTTTTCCTTCATTTTTTTACTGTTGCGCGACACACGGAAGTGCTTCCGTGTGCCGTGCGCGATTATCACGCACCCATTGACTTCAAGGGGTGCGCGATGCGCTAAAAATGGCCAAGTATAGGACATGTCATGAGTTTTACGCAGCGCACATACGCTGCGTGAAAATCACAGACTGTCTGAACGGCCCCAATCACTAACATAGATACGTGCGTATCACGGACGTAATACACGTTCGTCTGAATAAGGCCTTAGGGTATGTTCACACGCTTACTAAAAAACGTCTGAAAACAGCCTCTGATTTTCAGGCGTTTTCGAAGCTGAAAATGAAGCTTCTTTTAATTTGGAGTTTCTTTTCAGGCTTTTTTTCAGGCCTTTTTGAGGCGTTTTTCATAGTGTTCAATGGAAAATCAGCTCCAAAAAAAACGCCTAAAGAAGTGACATGCTACTTCTTTTTATGGAGCGTCTTTTTACTCTCCGTTTTTTAAAACAGAGGCATAAAAAGACACCCCATATGAACTAAATGCTGTTTTTCCCATTGATTTCAATGGCCAGATGTTTGTAGGCGTTCAGCTTCCATTTTTTCATGCGTTTTTCAAGGTGTAAACGCCCCAAAATATGCCTGAAAACACTGCGTGTGAACATACCCTCACTGTCCGAGAACGATCTGACAGGGAGGGAGGAGAAACACTAACTAGCAGTGCGAAAGTTTGTTACTGCAACAAACTTTCATGTGATCACCATGATTGGTTTATCATGGTGATCACGTCATCGGTACTGGCACCAATCCGGTCCTGATGTCTTCTCTCAGCACTAAGGCTGCTAGTAGCAGCCTGTACTGAGAGATTTAGGGCATAGGGAGAGCGCTGTGCGTTCTGTTCATAGACCACGTAGATTAACGGACTGCAGGCACAAGGACCAGTGCTGCAGCCCGTTAATCTACGTGGGCTGGTCACGAAGGGGTTAAGGACCAAGCAATGTTTTCATTTTTTTTCAGCATTACATTCTAAGAGCCGTAACTTTTTCCATTTGTCATCGACATAGCCGTATGAGGGTTTGCTTTTTATGGGGTAAGTTGTATTTTGTTAATAGCACCATTTTGGGGTACATACGGATGTAGCCATCTTTAACTTGATTCTGATAACTTGCTGCAGCGTGATATCACACAACAAAAGCCATTGAAAAGTCATAGAAAAAGTCAAGGTAAGAGATCTAGTCGTTGTTTATTTAATGCGTTAAAAGTCACGGTAATGTATATTATATTATCTAAATATTTTGTTAATTTTTTTGTGGGGGAGAAAAATGCAGCAATTCCACTATCGTTTTTTTGCTTTGTTTTTACAGCATTCCACATGCAATATAAATAACATGATAACTTTATTCTGTTGATTTGATTATGGCGATACCAAATTTATATAGTTTTTTGTATTTTACTACTTTTGCACAATAAGAACACTTTAAAAAAAAAAATAATTTGTTCTTGTATCATCACATTCCAAAATTCATAACATTATTAGATTTCCGCCAACAGAGCTGTATGTGGGCGTGTTTCTTTGCGGTAAAAGGTGTGGTTTGAGAGACATTTATGACATATCCACAGGATATGTCATAAATGTCAGATAGATGCTGGTCCCAACTCTATCTCCAGAACGGGGCCCCGTAAATCCCGTTCATCCACTCTGTGTTGCGGCTGAGATATGCAGTTTCCATAACTCCCATAATAATGAATGGCAGTTACGTAAGCAGCGTAGCAGGCGAGCTACGCTGTTTCCGTAACTACCATTCAGTTCTATCGGAGTTACGGAAACAGTGTAGCTCAGCGAGCTATGCTGTTTACGTAACTCACGACATATAACCTTTTTCATGGTCGGAATTCACCTCACTCAGCCACAACACAGAGTGGCTGAAAGGGGTTCTGGGGGCCCCATTCTGGAGATAGGTGTGGGTCCCAGAAGTGGGACCCGCATCTATCTGACATTTATGACATATTCCTGTGGATATGTCATAAATGTCTCTCACGGGAAAACCCCTTTAAGTACCCCACTGGGATAACAAAAAAAATAAATGTTCAGTAAAGTGAAAAAAAAACCAAACTAGTAAAGAAAAAAAAATGTTTTTCCCCCTTAGGCCTGATTCACACGAGCGTATATGTAGTCCGTGTTACGGACGTTAAAACAAGGTTTTAACCATTACATGGTTGTAATTCAATGGGGCTATTCAGACATGCGTTGTTTTTCACGCAGCGTGAAACTTACTGCAGGTCCTATTTTTGTGCGTTTTTGCGCACCACGCAGCCCACTGAAGTTAATGGATGCGTGAAAACAATGGACAGCACACGGACGTCATGGGTGTGCTGTCCGTGATTCACACACCAGTTGCTATGAAAGAAATGATGATGAAAAAAAACCCAGCTCCCTCAGTTTTTTTTTGCAGACGTAAAAAAAACATGACATACACACGTAAAAAAATGCAGACGCGCACCGTACACGGATGCCACATGAAACTACAATGCAAGAAAAATGCTGCGTTTTTTACGCGTGCAAAACGGACACGTTCGTGTGAATCTAGCCTTACAGAAACCTTTATTTTAGACTACACATAAATAGTATTTCTGCATTCGTAACATGCCAAACTATAAAATGTATTATGCCTGTTAGTTTTTACACTGACCGGCAGACTTTTAGTGCTCTTGCACACGACCGAGTTCGGGCCTCCATTGGCAGCACACAGAGATCTTGAAAATGGGGACTAACTGAAACACAATGTATATAAGAAAGTTGCAGAACTGAGGCCCGTTAGTGACCTATTTTAAAAAGGCATATTGGTGGTCGCTAAGAGGCTAAACAGCTCATGTGACATGTATTTATGTAAATAAAGCGTAAGAATTTGTATAATGAAAAGTTCTGTAACTTTCTTATATACATTGTGTTTCAGTTAGTCCCCATTTTCAAGATCTCTGTGTGCTGCCAAACCTTGAAGTGGTTATATGGGAGTACACTCGGTATATTCCGGTCCCCCTTCGCACTGATTCTGAGATTTTTATAGTGCTGCCGGTGGACCGGAAGTCTAGTTGGACAGCCTTTTTTGATGACGATATGACTCTTCATCATGTGACCGGCCCCGCTGTACTCTGTGTACAAGCAGTAGCAGTAGTACAGCGAGTACATGGAGTACAGCAGGGCGGTCACATGACGAAGAGTCGTATCGTCATTAAGGAAGGCTGTGCAACTAGACTTCCGGTCCCCCGGCAGCGCTATAAAAATCTATGAAAATCTAAAAATCAGCGCGACAGGGGACCGAAAAGTATATTTGTAAAAGGACTCACATACTTCAGTGAGTTCACTGCTAATAATTCTTGGTCTCCACATAATCCCTTTAATGTTCAATACAATGGGGCAGATATATTCATTTATTGACATCAGTTTCCGGGCATAAATACATTGAAAAATATGGTGTTCACATGAAAAGATATATTTATAAAGCCCAAACACCACTCTCAGGAGAAAACAGCTCCGTAATTTCAGGCGTAATGGCATGTTGAGGCGTTTTTTCGCTGCGTCAATTACGGACGTAAATGGAGCTGTTTTTTCATGGAGTCAATGGAAAACGGCTCCATTTAACGTCTGAAGAAGTGACAGGCACTTCTTTGATGCGGGCGACTATTTACGCCCCGCCTTTTGACAGCGGGGCGTAAAAAAAATGACCGTCGGAACAGAACATCGTAAGACCCATTCAAATGAATGGGCAGATGTTTGGCGACGCTATCGAGCCGCATTTTCGGACGTAAATCGAGGCGGAAAACGCCTGAATTACGTCTGTAAATAAGCTGTGTGAACATACCCTAACACGTCTAAATGTTTTGGAAAAAATAGGTGGGGCTTTGTATTATGTGCAATTCGTTTATGAAAAAAGTAGCGGAAAACATCAGGTTCCACTTGGTGTTGTTTAAGTCCGTGCTAAATTTCTCAACAAAGCATGCACAACTTTGAAGTATAAAACACACAATGTATTGGGGGGGGGGGGGGAAGGACTGGTATACTTGTATTAATAAATCTTCCCTATTGTATAAGTGTAGGCATGTCTGGCCTTAGCTACGTGCGACCGTTCCTGTCGCAAAGGGCGCCGGTCGCCATGCTGTAGGGGGTTCCAGCGGGGGAATATTCCCCATGCTGCGGCTACTGCTCGGGGCACCAGCGGGTCAGGTGTCACTCACTGACCTTAATACTGGCTGCCCCGCGCCGCAACTACCGCTCACCCGCTCGCCCTCCTCATCTTACTTCCTGAGTGATGATCAGACGTGATGACATCACTCAGGACGCAAGACAGGGAGGAGACTATCTTACCATGCGTTCCTGGTCGGGCATGAACTGCTATTTTCTCAGGGCTCAACTCCAGCAGCATCAGTGGGCACAGTCAACTGTAAAAAGCCCAGCAGGTCAGTCAGACTATGGGCTTTGGTTGTATGGGGGCACTGATGGGGGTCTAACAATGGCAAATGGGCAGAGGATTCAGTGCCATCTTGGTGCCCATTTGCCACTTATTGCCCATTTATTGTTCGGTCACAAAGGGTGCTAAAGGGGCAGTAAATGGCAAATATGCATCAAGGGGGCACTGAGCATAAGGATACTAAAGGGGAAATAAGTGGCAAATGGGCACTAAGGTGGCACTGAACGACACTGGTAATAAATGGCAGATGGGCACAATGTTCAGTTCCTCCATAGTGCACATTTACCATTTGTTGCCTTTTTAGACCCTGTACACATTACGTTAAAGGGGTTAAAAAGAAATTCTGTTGAAGCAGTAGAGGGGAAGTTAAAATAAAAAAGAACTTATACTTACCTCCCTCTTCCCAGACGTTCCTGCATGGGGGGCTCCAGTCACCTCTGTTCACTGTTTGTATACAGAGCAGCTGCAGCGGTGATGTACTGTCGACGTGATGTCACCACTGCAGCCACTCTGTATACAAACCGAGAACAGAGGTGACGGGAGACCCCAACGCATGAACGTCTGGGAAGAAAGAGGTAAGTATGGGCTGCTTTCTTATTTTAACCCTTTCAGGACTGAGATATTTTTTGCTTTTTCATTTATGCTTTTCACTACCCGCCTTCCTGGAGCCATAACTTTTTTTTATTTTTCCATCAATAGGGTGGTGTAAAGCAATTTCCCCTGAGTACGATAATACCCCACATGTGGTTATAAATGCGTTTTTCTTTAGAAATTAACCCATTCAGTTCTGATCCATTATTATTTATTTTTTTTGCTTCTTCATTTTCGTTTTTTACACCCCGCCTTCCAAGAGCCATAACTTGTTTTTATTTTTTTATTTTTCCGTCATAGAGTGGTATGAGGGCTTATTTTTTGTGGCAGGAGTTGTAGTTTCTATTGGCACCATTTAAAGTACCATATAATGTACTGGGAAACTGAAAAAAATTATTTGTGGTCTGAAATTGGAAAAAAATGGATTCCTCCATAGTTTTTGGGGTTTCGATTTTATGGCTTTCATCGTGCAGTAAAAAATGACAACTTAACTTTATTCTGCGGCTCAATATGATTACGGTGATACCAAATTTATATAGGTTTTTTATTTTTTACTACTTTTACAAAGAAAATAATTTGTTAAAAAAAAATACATTTTTGTTTCACCACATTCGGAGAGACATAACTTTTTTTTATTTTTCGTCTAAGCGGTATGAGGGCTTATTTTTTGTGGGACGAGCTGTAGCTTTTATTGGTACAATATTTTGGTACATGCAACTTTTTGATCATTTTTTATTGTGAACAAAAAACAGCGATTTTGGCTATTTACTTTTTTACCAACATTGCCCACGTGGACAGCAGTTTTAATATTTTTTTCTGTTATACAAAAGATAGCCTTTGAGAAAACTGAGCAGATTTTTTGCAACGGAATTCGTTGCAGAAATCCGCAGCAAATACAGTAGCAGCAGTGGATGAGATAAAACAAATCTCATCCACACACTGCGTAAATGATGAGCGGAAAAATTCAGAAATTGACTTGCGGTACAGAGTTTTATTCCACAGAATGTCAATTGTATATGCGTAAACGCGCCCTTATTTGTTACGGGTTTTCCCCATTGTATTCAATGGGAAGGTAATTTCCGTAACAAATCGTAGTTGTCGCGTTTTTTGCGGCGGGTTCACAGCGATCCCGCCGCAAAACACGCAACTCAGAAAACAAACAATATATTATACTTACCTAGGAATCTGTGTTTTATCCTCCTGGGCTGACACTTCATCTCATGTGACCGCTGCAGCCAATCACAGGCTGCAGCGGCGGTCACATGGATAAAACGTCATCCCAGGAGGCCGGCCGGCTAAGTGCTGCAGTTTTTCGCAGCGGGCATTCCAGGCAAGAAGCTGCCCCACAGTTTGGTGCGTTTTTTCACCCGAAATTCCCTGCGGCGCACAGGGCGGATACGATGCGTTCTTTTACGCAGCGTATCCGCCCCGTCTGAACTCTAATTTCACATCTAATCTATCTAATTTCACATTACATCCTGCCCATCCGTGTAATGTATGAATCGGGAAAGCTCCCAGAACGTATGGTAAACCGTCCGATACACCTGATGGAGGTTAAAAAAGCCTCAGTTCGGGTGGGACTGTGCTATTTTATGTAGTGGTGTCCAGTAAAAAAAAATTATACTGCACGATTTTTGTGTCTGTTTAATGTATACACCAGGAGCTTTTCCACCGCATATGATAAATGGACAGGCAGAACGTAATGTAAAAACAGCCTTAACAAAACATAGGCTTTGTTCACACTGTGCTAAAAACAACAACATGTAAACGTGTTAAAAACACTAGTGTTTTTGTAAAGTTCTTTTTAAACTACAGGCATTTTTGACACTTATTTATCAGGTTTTTTGCACGCCTTTGGCGTGTTCTTTTGCTGTTCAATCAGAACTCTCCTTCACTATAGAAATTAGGCTAGTTATTGGCGCATTTTTGGCGCATTTTACGTGCCAAAGAATTGACCTGACGCTCCTTTTTTTACGCGACACATTTTTAAACAAAACGTGTCATAGGCACGCTATACCATTGATGTCAATGGGACGGTTAAACCAAGAATTTTTGACACGTTTTTCGGTGTGACAAATGCACAAACAAAAGCACCAAGTGCCCACAATACATAATAATGATAAATGGGGTGGGGGGCACCAAAGTGCAATTCCGCATAGGGCACCCTGTAGCCTAAGGCCGGCCCTGAGTGTAGGTAAAATGTATCAGCCTGTAGTTCAGGCTGTTTAGCGCACAAATTATTGCCTAAATTGAGTAGAATTGTATCTACCTCTCGGCTGTAAGCAGGACTTGGTCTGTACAGGTTTCAGCATCTGCAAGTAAACTATGATGTTTCCATTCACCGACAGCAAAAAGAGATCTTGAAAACAGCACAGGATTAAAACACAAAGTATGTGAAAAATTTGCAACATACATTTGATTGATTTGTTTTTCCAATAAACCGGAAAACCAGACCTGGAAGCAACACAAATTTTCATGTGGACAAAGAAACAGACAAATAAGTGTACCAGAGACGAAGAAAATTCACAAGCCAAAGTTTCAGAAAAAGGTGCAATATATTGTAGTATATTTTTCTTTTGCAATGTATACCATTCAGACTTTTTTTTACACCAACATATCCACTTATTTTAGGGTCAGGCAACTTGTGGCTGAATAGCGGTCACTGACCTCTGAGTCCTATTTGGTCAGCGTGCTAATGTCACAGGTTATCTATCCCTGTGCTTGTTATAATCTAGCAACAATCTCTAAAAAAAAAATGGCAATTACATTCTTTATTGGCATTGTGATGATCCGCCCTGATCCATTCTGAGTTACTGCAGTGCCTATGCATGCAATGAAAAGTATTTTATTATATAAAGGAGAAAGAAGTAGATGAGTTTTAGGACAATTACATGTTGTGTGTGTGGGATTATATATAAACACTTGCATAGGTTTACATATAATCAGTTATATTAGAATTCTTTAATAATCCCAGGGTTTATAAAATTTTAGAAAACCGGCCCTTTAACATTGCTTAGATTTAGATTGCCTCTAAACACACACAAAAAAATACAGATATTACTGACAAACCCAAACCAATGCTGAAACTCTAAAAGCTGAAATTTTGTTGTATTTTAGACAAGGAAAAACAGAAGGAGCAAAACCAAACTGTAAACTTAACTAAAAATTACTTTCAAATGCCTTTATCAAAGTTTATGATTGGTAATTTTGTCAGTGTATTGAGTGGCCCATCAGAGTCTCCTGGTTGTGCTGATCTTGCATGGAGAAATCCAAAGCCAAGCACTGGCGAGACACAGTCCCTAGCAACACACCAGAACCCACTGTGATCATGTTGAACACTCTTAAATAAGCCATTCCTTTTTACTTTCGTCAATGGTCTCCGTAAAGTTGGGGTCATTGTTTATAATAGCTGCATCAGCGCTGTCAGCAGATTCGGCTCCCTTGGCTTCATTTGTATGGTAGGTTCCCTTGTGGCGGAACATATAGCGTATCAGAAACACCAAGGTGCAAAGAATGGTAAAGATCACCACTGCTATGATACCTGAAAGAAAAGAAGGACAATCATGAATATATAGAGCTAATATTTTGGAGCAAATTATAAAATGACATGTGACATAATACTACATTACTATAACAATACTACGTTACGATAATAATACTACATTTCTAGAATACTACATTATTATAATAATACTACATAAGTATAACAATACCACATTACTATAATAATACTACATTACTATAAACAATACTGCTAGGTTTAAAC
This sequence comes from Rhinoderma darwinii, assembly GCF_050947455.1. NCBI lineage: Eukaryota > Metazoa > Chordata > Amphibia > Anura > Rhinodermatidae > Rhinoderma > Rhinoderma darwinii. The sequence continues at coordinate 260,096,748 of NC_134691.1, read as the reverse complement.
TTAACGGAAATTGCGAGTTCTCTCCATGTGCTTATTTTAATAATCCAGTTTTCGAGTTTAAGTGTCGCTAAATGCAGTCCGGCGGCTCAGTTGGCAGCATTTGGAGACACACGAATGTCAAGTTTAGGCAGCCACTTTTTAGATAATGCCACAGAGCCCTCTATAGATAATGCCACAGTGCCCTCTGTAGATACTGCCACACACACCTCTTGTATATAGTGCCACACACCCCACCCCCCAGTAGCCCATTGGGGCTCCCTCTAGGAGTGGAATCCCCAGCCAGAGCGTTGCCGATGCTTAGGCCGGGGATTCCTCTGCTGGAATAGACAGTGAGGTCAGGGGATCCTCCTTGACCGCAATGTGATGTCAGGGGCAACCCCAAAGCCGGTGTCCCAGAACAGAGCACTAGTATAGGTTCTGCTCTGGAACTCCGGGGAAGCCACTGACATCAGTGTCCATATATGGACAGTGATGTCAGGGGCTTGCCCAGAGCTTGAGTCCCAGAGCAGAGCCGCTTCTAGAACTCTGCCTGGGATTCCAGCTCTGCTCCTGACATCACTGTCCATATATGGACAGAGATGTCAGGGGCAACCCCAGAGCTGGAGTCCCGGGCAGAGTGCTAGTAGTGCTCTTCCTGGGACTCCAGCTCTGCTCCTGACATCACTGTCCATATATGCACAGTGATGTCAGGGACAACCCCAGAGCTGGAGTACCGGGCAGAGCGCTCTGCTCTGGGACTCCGGGACTCTGGGGAATCCCCGGACATCACTGTCCATATATGTTAGGCTGTTCAAAAAAAATAGCAGTGACAGAATTTTCCTTTAAAAACGCAAAAATGTAACAAAAATATTTCAGATTTCTCTTTACTGAACTAATGTTTAGTGGCATAACCCTTGTTTCTGAAAACTGCGCGGGACTCCCGCATATATGGACAGTGATGTCAGGGGATTCCACAGAGTCCCGGAGCAGAGCCTTTACTAGCTCTCTGCCCGGGACCCTGGCTCTGGGGATGCCCCAGACATCACTGCCCATATATGGACAGTGATGTCAGGGGATTCCACAGTGTCCCGGAGCAGAGCCTATACTAGTGCTCTGTGTCCCGCGGGCCACAGATTACAGCCTCAGGTGCCGCATGCGGGCCGCGTGTTTGAAACCCCTGGTCTAAAGGATGGTTCTGAGTTTGACGAATGATAGGAGAACACTACCTACCTCAATACTTAGTGTATACTGTAAAAATTGTTGGAGGAGGGAGGAATACTTTGTGAAACACGCGTCGAGGCGGCTGGTTCACTTTTACATTAAGGCCACATTCACACGAACGTGTTTTTGCGGCCGCAATTCCCCAAAAAATCCACGGGAGAATTGCGGCCCCATTAATTTCTATGGGGCCATGCACACGGCCGTAGTTTTTGCGGTCTTTGCACGGCCCGGGAACCCGCACCGCAGAAAGAACGGGCATGTCCTATTACGGCCGTCTTCTGCGGTCCGGGCTCATTGAAAAAAATGACGGTGGCCATGTGCATGTCCTACGATTTGCGGGCGGCCCGCGGCTGACAGTCCGCAGCCGGCCGACCCGAAAATCACGGCCGTGCACACGGCTACGATCGTGTGCATGAGGCCTAAGACTCTTAACCAGGTATGCTCTTATAATCCCATTCTAAACATTTATATTATTCACTTTGTTTTCATAAACTTCTTCAAGTATTACTACACTACATAGTGCAAACAAAGTAATTATTTTGTTTCAAATCACAATTTATTTATTAACTATATGTTATATCACTTGTATGACTATACAAGGTTTTTCCTTGGCTATTCTACTATAACATCCATATATTTGCATATGTTTGCGTAGAGTCTTTTACCACTGTACATTTACCAGCTTCATGTTGTTTCCATTTTTATATATTTTTCATTGTTATTTTTGTTTTTAATATATAATAATAAAAGTATATTTTATATCCACATCATTGTCTTTCTGGTTTATAGTACTCTGTTAAGGTCGATTGTAAGTCCTTATTTCTAGTGAAGGGTAATATTAATGCTACAACATATAAGACATTTTAGACAATTCAACTTTGTGGCAATGGTTTAGGGAAGACCATTTCATGTTCAAGAATGGAAAAAGGCATGCATGCCCATAAAAACATGGTTTGATAAATTTGGTGTGGAAGAACTCAAAGGGCCTGCACCGAACCCTAACCTCAACCCCATCCCATCTTTGGAATGATTTGGAACCCCGATTGCAAGCCAGACCTTCTCGTCTACCATCAGTGCCTGACCTCACATATGATTTTTTTTTTGCCCTTTACTGGTACACAATTCCCACAGACACACTTCAAAATCTTGTGGAAAGCCTTCCCAGAAGACTGGAGGCATAGCTACAACTGGGAGGCCTTGCTCCATATAAACACCCATGATTTTGGAATAGCATGTCCAACATGCTCATATAGGTCTGATAGTCAGGTGTTCACATACTTTTGGCCAGTGTGTGCGTGCGGGTGTATATATATATATATATATATATATATATATATATATATATAAAATCTATCTATGGCACAGTTTATAATGTAATTGCTGCAAGGGGTAACATAGGAAGCCTGCTATGCTTTGATACAGGGCAGTACTTCATACTTCCAGATGATGTCACTGTTTTATCGGCATAAAGAAACAGTAACAGTTACTCTGCAAAAGTGTATTTTTGTGTTTTCATTTTGTAGGCTTGATTACACATTGTTAACTATTTTAAACCCCCCCCCCCCTTTGGATTGTAAACACTTATTTACGGTGAAAATACAAGTAGTTACCCACTTAGAAAAAGCCCTTGATCAAATATTGTGTTTTGAACGGAAGATCTCCCTCTCTCTATACAATGAACGTGGGAGACCTATCACTTTACTGCTCCGGTAGTAAATCTAAAGGCCCACATCTGTCTGTCAGTCAACACATCTATCCATCGATAACCTAATTAATTTAACTTACCTCCAATAATAGCAGAATTCCTGTTGACTCCATCTGTAATGGCTTGTCCTTCATTATTCGGGAAATTAGCAGTTTCTGTTATGAACAAAATATGAATACAGTACTTAAGAAGGGCCAATATTGACTCAATTCTAAGCAAATAGTTAGCTGCAAGTTATAATTTAATTGCCAAATACTTAACGGGGCATTGCCATCTTACAAATGTATAGCATAGGATATTTCCATAATGTCTTAGAGGTGTGGGCCCCAACTAGGGCTCAAGCAAATTCAATAGAAGTGGTTGCAGTTCTGGTCTCTGTTCAAATCATATGTATATCGCCATAGGCAAGCATCTTAACTAGTTATACCAGTGAAAATGATGAATTTTGTTGCATGTAATACCTGTTGCAGAAAAGTAGTAGGAACTATTATATAAAAATATTTTTGTGTAGAGTTAAAACAATAAGGGTGCAGTCACAAGCGGCAGATGTTGTTGCAGAAATTTCTGCGACTGAAGATCAGTTCCATTCATGTAGAAATCCATGCACCTGTTGCAGAAACAATATCATTCAAATGAATAGAACAGATTTTCAGTGGCTAAAATTATGGCAACAAAATCTGCTGCGTGTGACTGGACCCTAACCATACGTGATATTCACAAGGAACCTGAAAACTGAGATGTGCGGTTGGAAACCCCATACCATAGAGCAGCTTTATCTATCCCTCCTTCTCTGTCACTTTGTATGGAACATGGTGGTCACTGGTCTTTTTCCTTCCCTGACTCACAAATGTTATTATAGGCAGGAATTTACCATATCAGGTCACATAAAAAACAAACAACCTAAAAGTTGTCGTGAAAGTCTGAATATAAAATCAAGCAACTGGCTGAAATGTACAGCACCACTGGTTTTCCTCTGCAGTAGATTTTACAAATGACTTAGTGTTTTCATATATTTCAGGATAATGAACAAGAAATAGTCCCAGATGTACACCGTAGCTTACTGTTGCCAAATAATAATAATACTACTGATGATTCATCCTGAATCTTGCTTGTCCCTGCATCACCATCATATAACTAACCTATTACATTTTCCCATCATTATAAACAGTATAACATCAGTCAAAAACATTTTTTTTAAGAATTTTTCCTACCTTCACAGTCTGTTTTTTTTTTTTACCCCAGATCCCTTTTTTTTTTTTTTCAGGTAAGACTCATTCATAGAAATTTTTTGTAGCTTTTAGCCATGTAGAGAACCTTCTACGCAGAATTTAGAGCAAGTTCCTTCTTAAATGGGTGCTGGAGCATTGGGAGCACACACATTTCTGGATGCTCTAAGGGTAAGGCCACATGCTGCGTCGTTGACGCGGTTTTGTTGCGTTTGAAAACCGCATGCGGTCAACTGCATGCGTTTTTTGTCTCTGTAATGCTGCAGTTCTGTTTTTAAAGGAAATAATTGATGGACATAGTTTTCACCGGTGTTGAAGTTTGTTAGATGCTTCCTGTATATAGTTCATTACAAGGCATTGCAGAACTGTTAGCAAAAAAGCAAGCAGTTCAGCAACAACATTGGCAGCGCGGTCATTAACTGCATGCGGTCAGACATTATGAAGATGCAGTTAAAGAGGCTCTGTCACCACATTATAAGTCCCCTATCTCCTACATAAGGAGATGGATGCTATAATGTAGGTGACAGTAATGCTTTTTATTTAAAAAAAAAACTATCTGTTTTCACCACTTTATTAGCGATTTTAGATTTATGCTAATGAGTTGCTTAATGCCCAAGTGGGCGTGTTTTTACTTTAGACCAAGTCATTTAGTCAGCGCATAGGGATCCTTTTAGATCACTATGTGCTGTCTTATACTAACACATTAACGATACTGAAGTGTTTAGACAGTGAATAGACATTCCACAGGATGTCTATTCACAATCTCTGCACTTCGTTACTATTTCTGTGGTAGTTACAGCAGAGCAAAGCGTAATCTCGTTGTAACCTGTCATCTACAGCGTAATCTCGCGGGATTATGCTTGCTCTGCTGTAACTACCCCAGAAACGGTAACGAAGTGCAGAGATTGTGAATAGACATCCCGTGGAATGTCTATTCACTGTCTAAACACTTCAGTATCGTTAATGTGTTAGTATAAGACAGCACATAGTGATCTAAAAGGATCCCTATGCGCTGACTAAATAAATGGAGAGGTGTGCATGACACTGATTGATCAGCGTCATACACTCCTATGTACAATGCCCACTTGGTCTAAAGTAAAAACACGCCCACTTGGGCATTAAGCAACTCATTCGAATAAATCTAAAATCGCTAATAAAGTGGTGAAAACAGATCGTTTTTTTAAATAAAAACCACTGCTGTCATCTACATTATAGCGCCAATCTCCTTATGTAGGAGATAGGGCACTTATAATTTGGTGACAGAGCCTCTTTAACTGCACAAAAAACACATTGTAATATAATAGTAGCAGTATGTCCATAACAAAAATGTCACCATTGACTTCTATTGAAAAATGACATGCTGCAGTTTAAAAACGCAACATAAACGAAACGTGGCCGCACCGTGTGGCCTTACCCTAAGGCCTGATTTACACGAGCGTGTGTGTTTTGCGCACGCAAAAAAATGCAGCATTTTGCGTTCGCAAAAGGCACTTGACAGCTCCGTGTGTCATCAGTGTATGATGCGCGGCTGCGTGATTTTCGCGCAGCTGCCATCATAGAGATGAGGCTAGTCGACGTCAGTCACTGTCCAGGGTGCTGAAAGAGTTAACTGATCGGCAGTAGCTCTTTCAGCACCCTCGACAGTGAATTCCGATCACAATATACAGCAACCTGTGAATAAAAAAAAGACGTACATACTTACCAAGAACTTCCTGCTTCCTCCAGTCCGGTCTCCCGGCCGTTGCCTTGGTGACGCGTCCCTCTCTTGACATCCGGCCCCACCTCCCTGGATGACACGGCAGTCCATGTGACCGCTGCAGCCTGTGATTGGCTGCATCCTGTGCTTGGCCTGTGATTGGCTGCAGCTGTCACTTGGACTGAATCGTCATCCCGGGAGGTCAGACTGGAGGAAGAAGCCGGGAGTTATCGGTAAGTCAGAACTTCTTTTTTTTTTACACGTTCATGTATATTGTGATCGGAAGTCACTGTCCAGGGTGCTGAACCAGTTTAACTCTTTCAGCACCCTGGATAGTGACTGTCTCCTGCCGGGTTCGGTCAAAACGAGTTCGGCCGAACCCGGTGAAGTTCGGGTCGCTCATCTCTAAGACACTCCGTTTGGATGTTTGTAAACAGAAAAGCACGTGGTGCTTTTCTGTTTACATTCAGAGTTTGACAGCTCTTGCGCGAATCACGCAGTTCGCACGGAAGTGCTTCCGTGCGACCTTCGTGGTTTTCACGCACCCATTGACTTCAATGGGTGCGTGATGCGCGAAAAACGCTGAATTTTAGAACATGTCGTGAGTTTTTTTCAGCGCACTCACGCTGAGCAAAACTCACGGACTGTCTGCATGCCCCCATAGACTTGTATAGGTCCGTGCGACCCGCGTGAAAAGCACGCGAGTCGCACGGACGTATATCACGTTCGTGTAAATGAGGCCTAAGAGTGGATATCAGAACCTCCAATAGAGCATGATGGTCAGGATTTGAAACCAGAAACTCCTGTCCCAGACAGTAGTTCTTCTCACTGAACTAATGGAGTGCTGCTGGACAGCTCCACTGCTGAATCTGTTGTCTAGCTTATGTTTACTTTTGACTCTCTTCCTTACCTTGATATACCTTTATCTCTAGTAGCAAAAAAAGTAAATGCCATGTGACTTTATGGCACGCATGTCAAGATAGGTGTGGTTGTGTCTGGGAATTTGCATATGAAGCAAGAAAGATTTCAGGGAGCCAATTGATTCTGTAGAGCAAATTATAATATTTGCAAATAGTAACCATTAACGCTCCAGTCCACTCTCCTATGTTTATAGTGGTGACATCCTCTACGAATGTGCGATTACTTCTAAGGTTTACTTATTTACTCATGCTAGCGCTCAGCGTACTAATTTTATAGTTGTTGTGAAGGGTTGACAAACACACTCTGGGGACAATGTAACTTCTGTATCTAATTAACTAAATGCCTAAAACATTTGTACTGTGGAAATAACATATGCAGTCAGATGTTCTGGTAAACATCAAGCTTCATGGGGCATGCAACCAGCAACTGAGTTACCCTGCTGTTTGCTTGACTTGTGGGAAAAGGATCCATCAATTTTCTTTGGTGTATTTACTAGTTAAATGAAGAAACCATTTGAATAGGAGTAAGAAAAAAAAAGTTGTTGGGAAAAAAATGCATTATGATGAATGATATAGTTGTATATTGATATCATACAGCAGTGGTCTCCAACTAGTGGCTCTGTAGCTTCATCTGTCTTCATTCCCTGACAGCCAGTGGCATAGGTTGGAAACCATTGAGTACAGTTCAAAAAAACTTCTATGGACTGAGATGTTAGGAAGGAACAATTAAATTTTACTATAAAGAAGTGCCATAGACTACCTAGAGAATTCATTTTACAGTGGGAAATCACATTTGTACTGTAATTTAATTAAAGTACATGGATGTATTTAAATGAATGATAACCAACATTGAGTGTCAGTAAAGAAATGCCTTGGAAGAAACAGAAGGTTTTCAAATCACCAATATGTTGAATCCGGATGCCGCAATAACACAGGGCTGGCTATTTTGCCAGTGCATCTTGTGACAGTGCTGTTCCCATTAGACAACAGTTATTTTATGGAAATTCAATTTTGTATGATTAAAGCGGATTAGGCTATCCTATGTAAAAAAACACTGAAAAAAGGCCGTATTTACAAATGAACACAGACAGGTCACTTGCACCCCATTATTCATTTATTTTCATTTAGGCACTTTACTCATTACTGCCCCCTATATTTCACTTATATTATTATCACTTGCCCATACACTATTCATTTATTATTTTTTACTACACATTTTATGCACCACACGCCACTCCCCTCAAGACTAGTGGGAGTGGCTATTATTATTTAAATGCACCTGTTCACTCTCCTTCATCAGCGTTTCTGACCTGTCTGTGTCCATTTGTAAGTACAGCCTTTTTTCTGTGTTTTTGTGTATATATGTCCCCTTGTTTTTATCTGTTCGGTTTGTATCAGGAACATTTAGTTCCAGTTAGGGAGTTAGGGACTCGCAAGTCTGGGGATCCTTGTCGTGGATTGCGAGCTTGCGTCCTTTTGGCCAAAATGATTACTAATACCCCAGGTATTTTTCATGCTTACTTTATTTGCTTCTTTTGGACACAGCCGGGTCTTTGATGCTGGGAGAGTATGGTGTGTTGTCGTTTGGCTTAGCAAGCAGGGTAGCCCGCTATATGCATTATCAAGGCGTCACAAATAGGCTTTTACCTGGCTATACACATTGCGCCTCATGACTTACACACTATCCCTCCATGTTTCACTCACTTGCACCCCATTATTTATTTATTTTCATTTAGGCACTTTACTCATTACTGCCCCCTATATTTCACTTATATTATTATCACTTACACATACACTATTCATTTATTATTTTTACTACACATTTTATGCACCACATGCCACTCCCCTCAAGACTAGTGGGAGTGGTTATTATTATCTAAATGCACCTGTTCACTCTCCTTCATCAGCGTTTCTGACCTGTCTGTGAACATTTGTAAGTACAGCCTTTTTTCAGTGTTTTTGTGTATATATGTCCCCTTGTTTTTATCTATCCTATGTAAAAGTAGCATATTACAGCTATAGCTCCGTACTGCGAGTAACCAAAACTGCAGAAATGTGGTGACTGATATGGTGCTGTGTTGACACAGCATCCTGTCAATCACCAGTCTGAAGGAGCTCTACCCTCATGAATACAGCGGACTCACAACTATCAGTCCGCTGTATTCTTTCAATGCTCCTGTTAGCCAAGTGGCACAAAATTTCTTTGTGCTATTTTGGCTAATAGCGGTACGCACCTGTAGATGTAATATGCTGCCCTTACATAGAGCAGCATATTCAGCTGACAGATCCACTTAAATTCCTGTATATCATTATCTTTCCAAAATAACTATAGTTTATGTTTCTATACAGTGAAGAATGTAAGCATTTCAAATATGTGATTCAGTCAGGGGCATGTTCTGGGGTGTACCCCACCCCCTCCTTGCCCTGGTACTTACAATTAGGCCCCCCAGTTGTCAGATCATGAGATTAATTCATGAAGAGAAGGGGCTTAGGGTATGTTCACACGGCCTATTTTCAGACGTAGTTCGGGCGTTTTATGCCTCGAATTACACCTGAAAAGACGGCTCCATTACGTCTGCAAACATCTGCCCATAGCTTGCAATGGGTTTTACGATGTTCTGTTCAGATGAGGTGTAATTTTACGCGTCACTGTCAAAAGACGGCGCGTAAGAATACGCCCGCGTCAAAGAAGTGCATGTCACTTCTTGGAACGTTTTTGGAGCCGTTTTTCATTGACTCCATTGAAAAACAGCTCCAATAACGTCCGTAAAAGACGCAGTGAAAAACGCAAGTACTTGCATAAACGTCTGAAACTCAGGAGCTGTTTTCGCATGAAAACAGCTCCGTAATTTCAGACATATTTTGCTACTGCGTGTGAACATAGCCTTATGTATTCATCAAAGATCTCATTCTAAAATGTATCATGTGTGATTCACCTTCTTGTGACTTTCAATATCTTCCCTAACCCAACTCTGCTTATTTTATGTACCCTTCCCCCTCCCCTTTTTCCCCTTGTCAAAAACTACAATTAAAGTATTTACAAAAAAATTGGGTATTGACGCTAGGGCGATTTGGCTCTACCATGTCATCTCTATCCATGGACACAATAGCAATGCAGTGGGGATAAATTCAGAAGTTGGTAAATTAAGGCTCTAATCACATAAATCAGAGGCTCTGTTCGCAAATGAGGGGATACTGAAAGATAATAGACAAAGCTAAGGATGTAAATATAAGAATAATGAATAAATAAAACAGCTATTTTGGAAAATAAATGGGTTTTAATGCATGAAAGATGGTGAAGGTTTGGAATTGTTCACAAACTATGTTAAGTGATATGACCTTTTTTTAAATTCTACTTTAAAGTATAGTTTCCAGAAGAAATGTATAAAAAGCAATTTAGTGTATATTAAACATGTGGAATCTTTTTGTAACAATTTATTATCTGGAAACATGATCGCTTGAAGTTATAGGCCTAAAGCCTGAGGTTGCATTAGCAGAGAACATTCTGACCACAAAAGGTCTACCCCTGATATCTGTCAGGTGCGATGTTGTCATGGAGACATAATGGGCCTCATTCATCACAACGGTCTCACAGAAAAATCACAGCGCAGCTTAAGAAATGCAAACTGAGCGCTGGTTGCTATGGGCAACAAGGCCAGTTTTACTGTTAGTTTTGATAAATGAGGGGTTGCTACCAGACCGGTTAACCACTGGCCCAGCTGGTATTTACACGGCGAGGCTGGTGCAAGTAATACTTTTTACCATCAATAGCAAGTGCCTGTATTTTTGCATTAGACAGTGCATGTGCAGAAATACTCCTTTCTAATTGGATTTGATACTCCTCCATTTCCAGGCCGCTAAGCAACATTCTTCAACTGGGCATGTGCACACTGTCAAGAGAGGAGGTCTGAGGTCGAGGATACGGACTGAGTTACAGTGAGACATTGTCTGCCTGAGGCTTAGTGACGTATCCACACCCACTTTCACCCGTGTAAGGGTGTATTTACACGCCAGATTTGTCTATAATCATAGGAGCACAGGGGATCTAAGTAATAAGCTAAGCAACCCACTGTATTGACTTTGAACAACTATGAGAATAATCACAGGTATCTGCCCTATCGTATTGATTAATCACTCCCACTCATGAATGGAGCAATTTCCTATATGAGGGGGGATTTCTGTAAATGTAATTTAGGTTCACCAAAGGTTTGGACAATTCTGATCACTTCCTACTCATGGATGAAGTTTCCCATGTAAACATCACGCACAGATACATCTATCCACAGGAAACAGCAGCAATGGAGTGCAATACTAGTGGTGTATTTTGGCCATGAGGATGGAAGTATCTCAAAGTACAATTTCTGGAACTAAACCACAGTCGCACGGAGTTGGTAGCGTAGTTTGTCTGCCCGACCTTTCTTTCTTTCTTTCTTTCTTTCTTTCTTTTCCTCCCTCCCTTATGCACATTGGCAATGCCCAGTAATGGAGGTGATAAAGGGCATACTTTCTGAAATCGGCAGGTGCAGCTGTTTAACAAAAACAACTTATAGAGCACAACAGCGAGCAATCCAGGTAGCGGTCAGTAATGTGTAAATGGCGGCTTACAGTCCGCAGTGCTCTGGCAGGTAGCATTATGTATTATTTCTCAAGGCTGTAATATGAATTATCTGGGCCTCATATATACCCTAGACTATCTCCCTTCTTCCATCTGATAACAGTTATGTCAATTTGGTCAGCAACCGAGGGATGAATTTTGTAGGAGGAGAGGGTCACAAGATCATTATGAAATATAAAGATATAAGGATAGTAAAAAAATCTGATCGGTTGCCGTGGGCAACTACTCCACTTTCCTACGCACCACTTTTGATATATCTTCCCCACTGTCTGTAAAATCATAAAATCAGTTTCATATTACGCATGAGAACTAAGGCAGCTGTGCGGTAGTGTGTTTGTCATAATCTTTAAATCGTAAATGACTACTGTTTCTTTATATGTATTCTCAAAAAATCCTACTTGGCAAAACAGAATGAAACACAACACTACTGTCAGCGATGAAGAGGTTAAATATTATCTTAATCCCTTAGAATAAAAGAGTTTACGGAGAATTCTTAGAAAACCCAATTGAATAGGACATCTTGCACAACATGGGCTATCAATGAAATATACCCAAATTGCCTTTGATTCTCTCTGCATCCTCCATAATCAATGCGTGCTTTGGACTATTCTTCAACTGAGACTGTCCTGTCCTCCCCATTGCAGAATGAGTGTCTATTAATCTGTTTATCTGCCTCTGCTGCTGATGCTTTACAACGCTGCTATACATGTAATACAAGTCGTGTGGGTCCTTCCATAATCAATGAAGATTAGACTTTGAATTAATGCTCAAGCATTTAAAATTGTCTGATATGGCCATCAAATCTGGTTATGCATTCAGCGCTACTAGATTCAGCGGAACCTGTAGACACAAAATTATCTCCAGTAAGATACTGGGACAGCACTCCATGGACATTGTAAGATTTACTAGAGATAGCCAAGTGCTGTTAAACTAAAGGGCCTTTTAGGGTGCGTTCACCTATATCCGTTGCAACAGCATCAGTTTTTTTGTCTCTCAAGCGATTAAAACGGATGCAAAAATTTATCAGTTGCCATCAGGCTTTTTCACAATTTTTACTACAGAACCATCAGTTGTCATTGGTTGTCATTAGTGGTCATCAGTTTTTATCATCCATTTTTAACATCAGTTTTTACCATAAAGGTCCACCAAAAAGGTAGCCTAGGGTTTGAAAATGTGTCGTCTCGGTCAGTTTTTGACGCCCGTTTTGCATCTGTTTTACATCCGTTCCGTGTCCGTGTTTCTGCCAAATGTTTAAAAACAGGTGAATTTCATGTGTAGATAATGCCACAATGCCCTCTGAATTTAGTGCCACAGACCCCTTTAGATAATGATGCAGTGCCCTCTGTAGATAATCCCACAGTACACCCTGTAGATAATACCGCAACGCCCTCTGTATATAGTGCCCCACACCCCCTTTAGATAATGATGCAGCGCCCTCTGTAGATAATGCCACAGTACCCCCTGTAGATAGCGCCACCCGCACCCCCCTGTAGATAGTGCCACCCACTGCGCCTCCTGGAGGAGCCCCTAACGTCAATGTCCATATATGGAAAGGGACGTCAGGTGCTCAAGAATCCCCAGCTAGAGTGTCTGCAATGCTCTGGCCTAGGATTCCCTCTAGGAGAAGCCCCTCCCACCACAGTCCATATATGGACAGTGACGTCAGGAGTTATCGCTAGGAGCGGAATCTCCAGCCACAGTGTTGCCGACGCTCTGGCCGGGGAGCAGGAGTGGAATTTAGTGCCCCCAATGCCCCCCTGAAGATGGCACCCCACCCCGTATATAGCACTATCCCTTTGGGATCGGAATCCCCGGTCATAGCATTGCCGACGCTGTGGCCGGGGATTCCCTCCAGGAGGAGACCTGAGGCTACAGTCCACATATGGACAAAGATTTCAGCGGCTACTCCCTGAGCGGAATCCCCGGCCACATCTTTGCCGATGCTGTGTCCAGGGATTCCCTCTAGGAGGAGCCCCTGACGTCATGGGAATCTCCGGCCACTGTGTTGCCGACACTGTGGCAGGGGATTCTGCTTAGGGAGTAGGCCCTGACGTCACTGTTCATATATGGACAGGGATTTCAGGGGCTCCACCTGGAGCAGAAACCATGGCAATGCTATGACCGCGGTTTCCGCTCCTACAGGGCACTATCTACAGGGGGGGGGGGGGGGGGTCACTAAATTCCACTCCTGCTCACATCTACATTCCCGCTGGGGGCTGCCGGAACGTGGATGCGGCAGCATCCGGCAATCATCCTGCTACAGTTAATTAAGATAGGATACGGTGCCAGATCTCCCTCGGAGCCGGACCCAAAAACGCTGCAGGTAACGTTTTTGGATCTGGCTCCTGCACAGGTACAGCGCCGTATGGCGCCATAACTGATGTCCCCTGTGCGAGGACAGATCCCATAGAAAGCTATGGGATCCGTTCCAGCAACAGTTTCCCTCCGGATATATGTGAATGGCCCCTTACACGGGCCAATGATTGAACAAATAAACGTTCATATGAACGCTCCTTCCCGAGCATTGCCCTGTGTAAACAGGGAAACGTTCCTCAGCTGATCTGCTCATTTACGCGGCGAATAAAATGATCGCTAGTTGGCAGCACATCTTCCTGTATAAACAGGGAGAAGTGCTGCCGACATGATGGAAATGTATGGGGACGAACGATTGTAGAATGCATAATTTCATGTCAGCCTTGCATTTTATACGATCCAAGGTAATGATAACCAATGCTTCTGGAAAGTAATTTTAGTTTTTGTTTTCAAACTATTTCTATAAACATATTCCTTAACCCCTTGCCTCTTTAGCCACTTTTGACCTTCCTGACGGAGCCTCATTTTTCAAATCTGATATGTTTCACTTTATGTGGTAATAACTTCGGAATGCTTTTACCTATCCAAGCGATTCTGAGATTGTTTTCTCGTGACACATTGGACTTTATGTTACTGGCAAAATTTGCTCGATACATTCAGTATTTAATTGTAGAAAACACCAAAAGTTTAGCGAAAAATAGCAAAAATTTGCATTTTTATAAATTTAAATGTATCTGCTAATGTAGTTGCTAATTAACATCCCCCATATGTCTACTTTAGATTGGCATCGTTTTTTGAACATCCTTTAATTTTTCTAGGACGTTACAAGGCTTAGAACTTTAGCTGCAATTTCTCACATTTTCAGGAAAATTTCAAAAGGCTATATTTTCAGGGGCCAGTTTAGTTGTGAAGTGGTTTTGAAGACCTTGTATTTTAGAATAATATAAATAAATACCCAATAAGTCACCCCATTTTAAAAACTGAACCCCTCAAAGTATTCAAAACAGCCTTTAGAAAGCTTCTTAACCCTTTAGACATTTCACAGGAATTAAAGCAAAGTAGAGGTGAAATTTACAAATTTAATTTTATTTGCAGAAATTAATTTTTTTATCCATTTTTTTGAACACAGAAGGTTTTACAAGAGAAACGCAACTCAATAGTTATTGCCCAGTTTCTGCGGTTTTTAGAAATATCCCACATGTGGCCCTAGTGTGGTAATGTACTGAAGCACTGGCCTCAGAAGCAAAGGAGCACCTAGTGAATTTTGCGGCCTCCTTTTTATGAGAATATATTTTAGGCATCATGTCAGGTTTGAAGAGGTCTTGTGATGCCAAAACAGTGGAAACCCCCCACAAGTGACCCCATTTTGGAAACTACACCCTTTGAGGAAATTATCTAGGGGTATAGTGAGCATTTTGACCCCACAGGTTTTTGGCAGAAATTATTGGAAATAGGCCACTAAAATGAAAATTTAGATTTTTTCCAATAAAACGTAAGTTTAGCAATTTTTTTTCATTCCCACAAGGACTAAAAGTAGAAAAAGCACCACAACATTTATAAAGCAATTTCTCCCGAGTAAACCAGTACCCCTGAGGGGACAAAACAGTGGAAGCCCCCCACAAGTGACCCCATTTTGGAAACTACACCCCTTGAGGAAACGGTCTAGGGGTATATTGAGCATTTTGGCCCCACAGGTGTTTCATAGATTTAATTAGGATTGGGCAGTGAAAATAAAAACAATCCTTTTTCTTCAATAAGACGTAGCTTTAGCTCAAAATGTTTCATATTCTCAAATGGAAAAGGAAAAAAAGAACTCCAACATTTGTAAAGCAACTTCTCTGGAGTATGGAAATATCCCATATGTGGTCATAAACTGCTGTCTGGGGACACGGCAAGTATCAGAAGAGAAGGAGCGCCATTTGGCTTTTGGAGTACAGATTTTGCTGGATTGATTTCTTGGCACGTCGCTTTTGCAAAGCCCCTAAGGTACCAGTACAGTGGAAACTACCCAAAAGTAACTCCATTCACGAAACTACACCGCGTGAAGAATTAATCTAGGGGTCTAGTGAGCATTTTGACCCCCACAGGTGTTTCATAGACTTTATTAGAATTTGTAGGGGAGAAAAAGAAAAAAATGCATGGCGCAACCATAGTGCAGATACAAACGGGGTTAACTAAACAAAACAAAGGGTGAGTTATAAGCTCACCTATAAGAGTTGTGCTTGGTCAGGCACAACTCTGATGTGTGCATGGGTTAATAGGAAAATAGCTGCTGCCAAGGTCCGATCCGGGAAACAAGAATTGTTACCGCCAGAGTATAGTGAGAAAAAGACCAAAAATTGACCTATAACGGCGCTGCTGGAATGAAGTTTAAAACATCGAAGTATATAAATAAATGTTTTATTAATAGATAGGCTACGCGTTACGACATCGAACGGATGTCTTCATCAGGCCAAAACATATTTATTTATATACTTCGATGTTTTAAACTTCATTCCAGCACTGCCGTTATAGGTCTATTTTTGGTCTTTTTCTCACTTTATTAGAATTTGGCAGTGAAAATAAAAAAAATCCCTTTTCTTCAAACAGATGTATCTTTAGCTAAAAAAAAGTCATTTTCCAAAACAAATAAAGGAAAAAAAGAGCCCCAACATTTGTAAAGCGATTTCTCCCGAGTACGACAATACCCCATTTGTGGTCATAAACTGCTGTTTGGGCACACGGCGGGGCTCAGAAGGGAAGGAGCGCCATTTGGCTTTTGGAGTGCAGATTTTGCTGGATTGGTTTCTGGGCGCTATGTCGCATTTGCAAAGCCCTTGTGGGACGAAAACAGTGGAAATCGCCCAGAAGTGACCCCATTTTGGAAACTACACCCCCCAAGGTATTCACCTAGGGGTGTAGGGAGCATGCTAACCCCACAGGTCTTTTGCAGAAATTAGTGTGCACACGATGTTGCAGAGTGAAAATTGGATTTTTTGCATAGATATGCCAATATGAGGTGCCCAGCTTGTGCCACCATAACAAGACAACTCTCTAATTATTATGCTGTGTTTCCCGGTTTTAGAAACACCCTACATGTGCCGCTAATCTTTTGCCTGTACATTTGACCAGGCTCGGGAGTGAATGAGTACCATGTTAAGCTGCGGCCTAATTTGGCGATTTACAAAGTATTGGTTCACAATTGCAGAGGCTCTGATGTGAAATAATAAAAGAAACCACTGAGAAGTGACCCCATTTTGGAAACTACACACAGGCATTTATTAAGGGGTGCAGTGAGCATTTTCACCCCACAGTTCTTTTCCATAAATGATTGGTCTGCGGATGGTGCAAAGTAAAAATTTACATTTTTCCCTAGATATGCCATTTCAGTGGCAAATATGTAGTGCCCAGCTTGTGGCACTGGAGATGCACACCCCAAAAATTGTTAAAAGGCTTTTCCCGGGTATGGCGATGCCATATATGTGGAAGTAAACAGCTGTTTGGGCACACTGTAGGGTTCAGAAGGGAGAGAGCACCATTTGGCTTTTGGAGTGTGGATTTTGCTTGGTAGTAGTTTTACTTGTATTTCAGTTTATAATGTGGGGGCATATGTAAGCTGGGCAGAGTACATCAGGGCATAGTCAGGTGATATAAAAATGGGGTAAAATAATCCATAGATGTGTG
This sequence comes from Rhinoderma darwinii, assembly GCF_050947455.1. Lineage (NCBI taxonomy): Eukaryota > Metazoa > Chordata > Amphibia > Anura > Rhinodermatidae > Rhinoderma > Rhinoderma darwinii. The sequence goes on along the minus strand of NC_134691.1, from coordinate 260,079,410 downwards.
TTTCGCTGTGAAGCAATCCTTTCTGCATGTCCTCTCTTATCCCCCTTTTGGTCCACACTCCGCACCTTTGCAGTTTGGGGAATTTTGCTGGGAAATGTTGTCCTGGTATAATACGGGCACCCTCGCTTCCAGCAGATATGTTTGGGTCCTACCCTTCCTGGCTCTATAGAGGATATATTTTTTGGGAGACAAGGTGACCAAAAACCTGCATTTGTGGCATAGTTTTTTATGTTTTGTTTTTTACGCCGTTCACGATGCGTTATAAATTACATGTTAACTTTATTCTCCGGGTCAGTACGATTCCGGCGATACCTAATTTATAGCACTTTTTTATATTTTACAACCTTTTGCACAATAAAATTACTTTTGTAAAAAGAATGTAGCCATGTTGTGAGAGCCATAACTCTTTAATTTGTTCATGCACAGAGCTGTTTGAGAGCTTGTTTATTCCAATTTTTGTAGGGCAAAGTGACCAAAAAATGAAAGTCTGGCATTGTTTTTTAAGCCGTTCACAGCGTGGAATAGATAACATAATATTTTTATAGTTCAGGCCGTTACGGACGCGGCGATACCAAATATGTATGGTTTATTAATTTTTTTAATAAAAGGACTTGATAAGGGAAAAAGGCCGATTGTGTTTTATTTTATTACTTGAAACTTTTATTATATTTTTGACAACTTTTTTTTCACTTTTCTTTAGTCCCACTAGGGGACTTGAAGGGCCAACTTTCAGATTATTTTTCTAATACATTGCACTACCTGTGGCATACCGGGAGGCCAGTGTGATTTGAAATGTTGGGAAGGGGTTAAGGCCTTATCCACACGAACAGCTCACTGACTAATTCAATGTAATGGGGCTATTCACACACTCGTTTTTTTTTTTATCACGGAGTGTGTGCCCATTGCAAGAAACTCACAGCATGTCCTATTCTGGTGTGCCCATTAAAGTCTATGGGTGCGTAAAAAAACAGCACCACTTCCCTTTACAGACCACATCTGTGTGTTGTTGATTTTTCACAGTTCAGTTGGTAAAGAAATGCAAAAAAAAAGGAAACCTGAAACCAGGAAGTGCTTGCAGAGGAGAAAAATGGATGACACACAGAAACGACAACACCACGGACATTCATATGCATTAAAAACGCTCTGTTTGAATAAGGCCTATAGCATACTTCTAGTGAGAAATAAAAACTTCACAGTGCTGTTAGATCCTTGTGTACAGTACATCTGTGAATCCTTTCCTTTCAAAGCTCCGCTGTTTGTTCTGCCGACCTCTCTTACTGCCTAATTCACTAACATGAAATTGTTATCATTATCTGCCATGTCACAGCCACAGTCCAGGTACAGCCCAGTCACGAAGGCTGCTATATACTGCAGAGACGGAGCTATATACCACATGCAGAGACGGTGGGGGAGATTTAGACGGGAAAACTGGCGAAGGAAAGTTAATAAATTCCCCCCCTACAGTATGTGCTTGGCTGCTATTATTATAGAACTACATTAGCTATCTATCTATATCTATCTATCTATCTATCTATCTATCTATCTATCTATCTATCTATCTATCTATCTATCTATCTATCTATCTATCTATCTATCTATCTCTATCTATCTATCTATCTATCTATCTATCTATCTATCTATCTATCTATCTATCTATCTATCTATCTATCTATCTATCTATCTATCTATCTATCTATCTATCTATCTATCTATCTATCTATCTATCATATCCTATGCTATTAACATGCATGACAGACACATTTTCTGGTGTTATTAATATTTTAAATGGTTAAGGTTCTTTGATGTCTGGAATTTCTGGAGTTATTCTCCAAATAATATATTCAGATTCCGAGACAATTTTTAAAACGTTGCCAACCACAGAATATGTAAATGTAATCTCATCTAGTTAATGTATTGTGTCTAATTAACAAAGAAGAATGACTGTGTTGGTGGTAGAATGCCAAGAAGAACATATCATGTTTGTACTCACTAATAAACGATATTAAAAAACCGTACTTTTGCTCCCTGAGGTGTGAAGTGATGTGGAGCGTATGTCAAGGTTGAATTTTTCACAGTTAATGAAAATATAAAACGCAACACAGGACACTTCTTTGATCCACCAGGTCTCTCAAAACTAAACCAATTATAACAGAGAACTATACTAATACACATGAGTGTCTTATTTAAAGGCTGCTTTAAACCACCCCTTCCTGACCTGCACTCACTGCTCATTCGCCCACTTTTTCTCACCAAGGATCCAAGCTGCATGACAATAATAATCCAAGGTTCTGTGATATGTATAATATATTTATTACTAATTACTGTCTGTATTATTCATACCACAGGTCTGAGGGGGTGGAGCATGACACAAGATATTGCGCCAGTGCCATGGAGGGAGGCTCTTCGGCCCGCTTTTGTTGGGATTGTTGAGTGCAGGGGGTCTTAGCATCACATACAGTATTTTTTTATTATTCTAATCCTAACTAACTGCATTATTCTGGAACAGATAATGAAAAGGGGGGTGCAGGATGATTACACAGAGACACCGAAGACTATTACCTGACCTTAGATAGACACACTTCCACTTATAAGATGGCTTATTTTGTTTTGCTCACCATAAACAACCACATTTGTATTCTGACCACATGTATCTGGGGCAACAGTTTTTTTTGTTATTGTTTGTAAGGTATTTAAGGGGTATTCCCAGAATCAACATTTATCACTTACCACAGGTTAGGTGATAAGCGTCTAATCACTGGGGGCCTCTTCTTTGGAACCCCCACTGCCGAGACCCCCACCTATCACTTGAATGGGGGTCCTGAACCAGACGTTCCTCCTTAGCTGCACCCCCCGCACTTAGGAGGAGCTTGAATTGAGTGGAGGATGAGCATATGCCTTGCCACTCTATTAAAACTCTATGACTGTCTCCGTCATTCCCATAGACTTTAAATGAAACGGCACCGCGAATGTGGCGGTGGTCCCAGGGATGAGTCCCCCAGTGATCAGACATTCATTACCTATACTTTGGATAGGTGATAAATGTTGATTCTGGGAATACCCCTTTAAATGCTAGAAAACAAGATAATAATGTATCACTTTAATTGCAAATGAAGATTTCATTTTAATTAGGAGTACATTTTTTATAATTAGACAATAATTTAATATTTAAAAAATATTTCTTCAGAATACAGTTTAATACCCCTTTGCTTACATTTATATGGTCAATATCAAATATGAATAGGCGTAACTTGAATCTCCTGAACCTCCATGCTGTATTCCCCAACACTCACTTTTATTATACTGATGTCCTTTTATATGGCAAAGAGGGCATTGGGCCCTCTAAGACACCATGGCCCAGGTGTGATTAAAGCCTCTGTACCCCCTTTATTTCCATTCCTGATTTCAAGTCTGATTTAATTTTTCTGTATAAATAAAAGTAAACAGATTCAATACCTGAGTTCGGATGCCAGGGATTGTTGTCAGATGCCATTTGAGCGATGGTCAGCGGTGATGCACCACAGTTCGATTCCACAAGCTCTCCCACTACCTGCACCTGGGAGTTATTTTGCGACCTTAAGGCAAGCTTGAGTGGGGCTATAAGATTGAACTGTACTCTGGACAGGCAGCCGCTGAACCCTGGAGTGTTGTAAGATTGGATCTCCTGGTCGATCGTTCCAGTCTCTGGAGGCACAAAAGAAAAATCGTTGAGTCAGCAAATCATTGCATTTTAAAGGATGTAAAGAGAAGCCATCTCAGTAGTGGTCAATCTTGTCTGCCAGACAGAACTGTCTGCAAGCAGCTACATTTTCTGCCTTGTGATGCAGATAAAAGAACAGGGCTTTAGTTAAATGTATATTTGGTAAATGTCCAAATACAAACAACTATGCATTTCAGTTATCAGCTCATGTAAATGTTGACTCAGCAACCGAAAAAAAATCTGTTTCTAGGTTATTAAGTATTCTGGTTCTGTATGTACAATATATTGTTGATTCATGCATATAGTATCAATAATATATTTCCTATCTACTCCTATGTGCTAGTTCTAGGTATTATGCTTATATGATGAAAACATTGCAAGGTGGTTTTCGGTGCTTAAATAGTAACCTCTTTGTATGCAATTGATCTCAATGGAATTAAACAGATCAAAGGAATTTGAAAGAAAAAAGCTGCAAATGTGGTGGATATTTGGGTCTGTCTCCTCTGCAGCATGACGCCTTCTGACCTTGCAGAAATCAGAGGTATACCACAGACAGGACCCAAAATAACAGCCTGTCTGATATCTATAAATAAGAAAGCTATATCACATTAGTCAGTCACATCAAAGCCAGGAGACATGCAGTTCCGAAACTGGTAATGAATATTGAGCTTTCAACCACGGTACAATAAATCTAACAGTTACTCCTGCATGGTTAATGGCCTTATGATATGTAGTATATAGCTCATTCAGTAGAATCCTTTTCTATATATTTGAGTATTAAAATGCACCCCGTTTCTTAGTCCCTGAAGATCAGCGTGACAGCTGTCAGCTGTATAATAATTAAATTGAATTGCCTTTGTCCCACTCCCCATTATTTCTCCCCAATCCCCCATGGTTTTTATAACGCATACACCCCATTTTTCTACATCCTTTCACACATGTGATGGCTGGCCATCCTATCACATATCTGTGTGACAGACGCCATTTCTTCCCCAATCCATTCAAGGGAAGCGAGCCAATGTCCGCGACACCTACAGCATTATCATCCGCTGAGATACAGTGTCCAATTAGTCCTACAAATACATTTAAAGACAATGGGATCCTAGACGGCCACCTACGCTGCCCACCCGTCTTTCCACCCCAGCTGTAACATACCATCCTAGTGCTGAAATAATTGTGCTCACCAAATAGCCTCTCAAACTGCTGAGGTGGGAGAGAAGCGGACTTCTTCTGGATCTCTTATTGGCATTTTATGGACTATTTATAATTGCACCCACTATGTTAAATGTGATATGCCAATCTAATTATTAATTACCCCTTAATTATACATTACATACAAAATATGACAGGGTTACATATGTATCTATTTCATATCTATGTATCTATTTAATTTCTATGTATCTATTATGTAATTATTTCATCTATCTAATATGTAATTATTTCATCTATCTATCTATCTATCTATCTATCTATCTATCTATCTATCTATCTATCTATCTATCTATCTATCTATCTATCTATCTATCTATCTATCTATCTATCTATCTATCTATCTATCTATCTATCTATCTATCATCTGTCATGTAATTATTTGCTCTCTCTATCTAATATGTAATTATTTCCTTTATCTATCTACTATGTCTCTATCTCATATGGATCTATTTCATATCTATCTGCGTGTCCATCGACTTTTATATATATATATATATATATATATATATATATATATATATATATATATATATGTATATATATATATATATATCCATTATGTTTCTATTTCATATGTATAATCTCTATTTATCTATATTTTTATATATATATCTGAGAGTTTTTACCCAGGTGATATAATTACCGCTTGTACCTTATAAGGTTATTTGGTCTAGAAGTCAAGAATGTTGGACAAGGTGGATCTATATTTGAAGACAGGCTGCGGTGTACAATTGCTTGCACTATCTACTTAATGATATGTGACCTTGCTCATTTGACCTTTATGACATACTGATGCTATTAGTGTTGTATTTGTACTCTGCTTATATTTCAGACAAATGGAAATCAATTTTACAAGATTTATAGATGATTTTATAAACATCTGCATTTTTTACTGCATTATAATGGTAAATCATAAGGCACATTAGGAGGACTAAGGGTTTATGAGAAGAAATGCATGCACACATCTGATATGCCGTGTTTTACTTAATGCTAAATAACAATAAGTTAACGTGCTTCCATAAAATGTATTTGCTTATTTAAATGAGTTTGCCTGACATCAATGTGCCGCTGTAAATACAATGCACAATGGAGGTAAGCTGGAAATAGCTCTGTTACTGTGAAAGATGCCTTGACTTACTATTCCCTACTGTGATATGAGGTGTATAGATAAGCAAAGCAAAAACAGATGGAAAAAAAACAGGATTCTGCTTCAGTTTTTGAAGGTTAAAATGGTGTTTCTAAAAATATAAATGCATTGCCGACTTTTCCGAAAGGAAAAAGTGGTAGGAGAACTGGGGAGTTTACCTGCATGAGTTTCAGACCCAATAGAAGGGACAATGTTTTTGCCTTCAGGAACAATATAGAGACCTTCTATTACTTTCTTATGATTTTTGCCCTTGCAATCTCAAGGCCTCCAACTACTTGTAGAAAGATGCTAACCTAATACATTGTATTGTGTGCATGGTTTTGGTAAAATAGCGCCCATGTCCCCACACAGTGACATTACTTGGAGGGTTAATATTTAAAGAGTAAACTATCAACACAAGAAGAGACACAGCACAATCTTATTATGGAGGTGACCAAATATAAACCATTATCAAACATCTGTATTTTCCAATGTGCAGGTGAGGGAGCAACCTGCTTCCTGTCCGATTATTACATAATATCACGCTTGTTTTACGAAGCACCTGGTGATGCAGTCTGCCCTTACAAACATTTGTGTAAGAATGGGTCGTTCTAAAGAGCTCACTGAAATCGAGCGTGGTACTGTAATAAGATGCCACCATTGCAACAAGTCAGTTCCGGAAATTTCTGCCCTCCTAGATATTCCACAATCAACTGTGAGCGGTATTATTGCGGAATGGAAGCGAATAGGAACCACAGCAACTCAGACATAAAGTGGCAGACCACATAAAGTTACAGAACGGGATCACCGAGTGCTGAGGCGCATAGTGAGTAAGTCACCAACACTATGCTGACTTAACTGTTCCAAACCTCCTCTGGCATTAATGTCCGCACAAAAACTGTACACCGGGAGCTTCATAGCTTCATGGAATGGGTTTCAATGGCCAAGCAGCTCCATGCAAATCTTACATCATCAAGCACAATACCGAGCGTCGGATGGAGTGGTATAAAGAACGCCGCTACTCTGGAGCAGTGGGAACGTGTTCTGCGGAGTGATGAATCACGCTTCTCTATCTGGCAGCCTGATGGTTGAGTCTGAGTTTGGCGAGTGCCTGGAGAATATTACCTACCTGGCTGCATTGTTCTTCAGGGTTGGCCTAGGCCCCTTAGTTCCAGTGAAGGGAAATCATAATGTTTCAGCGTACTGACACATTTTAAACAATTGTATGCTTCCAACTTTGTGGGAACAGTTTGGACAAAGCAAGGTCCATAAAGGCATGGCTGGGTGAGTTTGGTGTGGAAGAACTTGACTGGTCCGCACAGAGCCCTGACCATCAAACACTTTTGGGATAAACTAGAATGGAGATTGCGAGCCATGCCCTCTCGTACAACATCAGTGTCTGACCTCACAAATTAGCTTCTGGATAAATGGGCAAAACTTTCCACAGACACAGTCTTGTAGAAAGCCTTCCCAGAAGAGTGGAAGCTGTTTTAGCTGCAAAAGTGGGATCAACTCCATATTAATGCCTATAGATTTAGAATGGGATGTCATACATTGAACTTGTCCGTAGACCCCCTATATGCATTACGGATGCCAAGAGAGTCTTTTTTTTAAAATCCGCCACGATGGTATATGTCGGTATACCTTTTTTTCCGCTGTATAATTGCCTATGAAAAAATATGCAACTGTATGGCATACCTCAGAGGCATCCTTCAAATCTATTTATATGGACATGGTTTGTCAAATTTCAAACAAATTGAATAATAAGCACCAATGTGCTATATAACAATAATATCGTTATACGAATTTGTATTTTGTTTTCTCTTTTTTTTGGAACTATCCATCTGTGGAAAATCCCTTTAAAAAGGTTAAATTCTTACATATAAATGCTCACTTTACCTTGACATCATATAACAGGCATGTTAGGCTCAGATTCATTTATGTTCTAAGCTAAGTAATTGGTTAGCATTGCAGTGTGACCGCATAGTCAGCAATTGAACTTCATGATTGAATCATTTTTCTAGCTGCTGGGATCTATGCCAGAGATTCTAATGGTACAAGTCTCAAAGGTCTTTACTAAACATCTTATCATGCAAGTGGTTACTAAGTAACAAAGCGGTCATTAATAAAAGGAGTAATTAGTAATAATTGGGCCTCATCGGAAAAGTATGAGGCGCCTCACTACCTTCCTGCAAACTAAAGTAACACACTCTTACAAAATCCCAAATGAGTAAGCATCACTATTGTAAAGTTTTATTTTGAAAAGATATATCAGCGCTAGGGAGAATCCATAGTCGGGTGATTAGATTAATAAAGGGAATAGGAGGTCTCTTTTATAATCAGAGGCTGGAATAATTGGGTTTGTTAAAAAAGGGACCAGGGGACATCCTTTATGTGAGTATGAAAGGTAATTCCAATATCAATATAGGAAAGGGTTCTTTACAGTAAGAGCAGTCTTTGGAATACTCAACTACACGAGGTTGAAAAGGAATATACATTGACAGCTTTGTTCATGTAAAAAAAAAACTTGGTTAAACATTTTTCTCACAACTAATAATATTGAAAGTAAGAATTATTATAGGAATGAATAATGTTTAATTGTACCATTGAAATGACCTGACTGGGGTATTTCTTTACTGACCCCACATGGCAAAGTTGTTGTCTTGATCAGACACATAGGTTTGAAAAAGTATGAACTTCTCAAACTAAGTAACTGTAATTCTTGAAAACTTTTACAATTTACAACTTTTACTGTATTGTACTTTAAATTGTGGCTTTTGTAGTGCAGTTCCATTCAATAAAAGAATACCTGATGATCAGGACTACACACATATCCAAATAGTCTGATTGAAATATCAACGGGTTTTCTGGGATTTAAGAATGTATCAATCTGGGCTTGAATTTGAAATATAACAAGCAATGCAATATACTTCCCTTACCGATTCCACTCTTGTACCCCACCCCTGGTCACATGTGTCCCGCACCAGCCCTGTTTTTCCTGTGTGTCCTCTCATATCTGATACATGAAGTGTTTTTAATGTTTGAATGAGTAGGGTTGAAAGGGTATTCATTACTAAACAGAATCCCGGTTCATTCACGGCAGGACACACCATTATGCCATCAAAGTGCTTAACAGAAAAATAATAAAATAACACCTCTCAATATTAGCTTGGTGATAGTTTATCAAGAGGAGATTGTTGTTTTTTTTTCTTACATAGCATAGAGCAGTAATGAACTGAAAAATATTCGAAAACAGCTAAAAAAGATAACGAGGATACACTTTATTACAAAGACGCTATATTTGCTAACAATTGCAAACTATATAGGCAATGTTAATGAAAAAGTGGAGTTTCACTTTACACTATTAATATATATATATATATATATATATATATATATATATATATATATATATATATATATATATATATATATATAGATAGTATGCTTTTTGGGTCTTTGGTCTTTCTCCTTTGCGCTAGAGAAGCATTTTATGTTGTTTCTCAGCTATTGCATTTAGGCATTTAAAGGATATGTAAACGTTTGACAAACTAAATGCTCGACAAACTTCTGACATGTCAGAAGTTTTGATTGGTGCACGGAGACCCCCAACAATCACTAAAACGAAGTGGGAGAAGTGCTTGTGTGAGCGCTCAGCCGCTTCGTTTCTGTTTGGCTTTTTCCGAAAATCAATGTATTGGAGTAGGGCTCGATAGAAAGTCTATGAGCCGTACTCCGATACATCGGCTTTCCAGAAAAAGCCGAACAGAAACGAAGCGCTTCTGCCTTCGTTTTATCGATTGGTGGGGGTCTCAGTGCTCGAACCCCCACCAATCAAAACTTCTGACATGTGACTTTGACAAGTTTGTCAAACTTTAAGTTACCCTTTAAGGCCGGATTCACACGAGCGTGTACGGTACGTGAAATACAGTCCGCATGTCGGCCGCATTTCCCAGACCGAACACACTGCAGAGAGCCGGGCTCCTAGCAACATAGTTATGTACGAAGCTAGGAGTCCCTGCCTCGCTGCGGGAAAACTGTCCCGTATTGTAATCATGTTTTCAGTACGGGACAGTAGTTTCTGGGGGAGGAAGGGACTCCTAGCGTCATAGATAACTATGATGCTAGGAGTCCCTGCCTCCCTGCAGTGTGTTCGGTCTGGGAAATGCGGCCGACATGCAGACTGTATATCACGGACCGAACACACTTGTGTGAATCCGGCCTAACTTTTTGAGACACAGCTTAAATGTATCCTGTATAGAACGAAGCTGTATCTTGCTGTCAAAGCCGAATCCATCAGGTCAGCAGGACTAACAGCTCAGCTGAGAGCGGGTCCTGCATGTTATTCATGAACTTAGATGTGATCAATAACATCTGGATAGACATGCAGGATCAGCTTTCTGCCGAGATGTAAGTCCTGCTGACCTGACAGATTCGGCTTTGACAGCAAGGCAAAGCTTCTATGTATACAGGATACATAGAAGCTGTATCTCAAAAAGTAAAAAAAAAACAACTTGCTTAAAATCCCATAATGCATTGTTTCATTTTTAAAAAAATGCGTGCAAAGGTTCACATATCTCTTAATAGTCTATTATGGACAATGGTTTATTTTTTCATTTTCATTCCTCCCTGTAGGCTCTGATACGCATAATGATATGGTGCTAAAAAATACTGAACTTGTTGGCTCTGATAAGGATAACGATATGGTACTAAAAATGACTGACAGTAATATAAAGTCAAGAGATAATGAAAGAAGATACAATGCTACACTAAGGATATGGAACAGATTTCCCATCAGATAGAACGCCAGTACAGAATTAGGTAGCTAAACCTTCTGCAGTTTAAGTAATATTAATTCTTATAGAGCCTTTCTATATGAAGGGTTAATGCATAGCAATGAGGACATACTGTTGTTATAGGTGACATAGGCACAAAAGAGAAGAATTTCACTGGAGTAACACTTAGATCGGTGGTTTGTGACATGCACACAGAAGACCTTTGCAGAAATATGCCCCAAAGGAGTACCCGTCACCATGTGCTTAAAGAATCAAAGGGGAACGCTGTTCTGAATCTATTTAATTAATTTTATGCTCTATATGCACAATAGGAAAAAAAAAAAATGAATAACCAATTTGCAGCTTTACATGAAAGATATATATATATATATGTGTGTGTGTGTGTGACTGGTATGAATGGCAACACGGTGAGAAGGCTGTAAAAATAAATAGTCAGCTGCAGATCTACTGTAGTGCCTGCAACTTTAAATCTGACAGTTATTGACCCTCATGTTCCCTTGAGGGTGTGATGCCTATAAACATTGCTATGTATGCACTGTATAGATCTATGTATACGATTATATATATACACATACACACATAATCATCTAGCTGATCCAGCTACATATACATCTTTTAGATGTGCTGCTTACCTTCAGACTGCTCTGTTCTGTGTGGTGATGGGTGTGGGGTGCCAGGCTGTGTGTACCAGGGGGTGGATGCCTTGTGTCTGCAGCATTCCTCAGTCAGCATCCACCGCTGGCATCCTGGCTCTTAGAACAGCCCAGCCTAGTCATGCACTGAGATGCAGGTGAAAGGCTGTGTGCAAAACAATGCCTGGAGTCTGGGGACCAGATACGGCCTGGACTAGATCTTTGATGCTGTGACTCAAAACATGGACTGGATTGTACTTTAGAACATCATTCGCAGAAAATAGCAGAATCCACATGCCTTGAGTTAATGGTTTAGTAAAATTGTATTGTACTAAATGCTATAATTATTTTATGAAATACTTTCTTGTAGAGAAACAGAATTTAGGCCTCGTTCACACAGAGTTTTTTTGCAGGAGGAAAATTTTGCCTGAAAATTCCGTTTGGGATTTTGAGGCAGATTTTGTCCTTCCTGCACGTCGCGGCCGTTATTCAAAACGGACGCGCAAAAAAATGGCCCATTGGAACAGAACGCCGTTTTTTCCATTGCAATAGGCAGATGTTTGGAGGCGTACTGCTTAGGATATTTCGGTTGTTTTTCGGGCATTTACGGCCCAAAAAACGCCCGAAAATAGGCCGTGTGAACATACCTTAAGGGTATGTTCACACGCAAATGCAAAACACGTCTGAAAATACGGAGCTGTTTTCAGGCGAAAACAGCTCCTGATTTTCAGACTTTTTTTAACAACTCGCGTCTGAAAAACGCCCGAATTACGTCTGAAACCACTGCATGTGAACATACCCTCGCTCTCTGGGGGGACCAAGCATGTCTGTGCCTTACACAGCCATATGTAATATACATATGGTGGTGTTGATTGTGCCAAAGCAGGAGCCGCTCTTTGCAGCGACTCTATGCTCTAGCTTATAAGAACCCCCCTGGCTTTTGGGGCCCCCCTCTGTGTCATCCATATGCCCTAATAGTGCATATGGAAAGGGGTTGTATAAAATGGGGGCAGACACCATTCAGCGTGGTCTCCTTAACATTGGTCTGTAATGGATTTTTGTATTTTCAGCTTATATACAGTGAAGGAAATAAGTATTTGATCCCTTGCTGATTTTGTAAGTTTGCCCACTGTCAAAGACATGAGCAATCTACAATTTTTAGGCTAGGTTAATTTTACCAGTGAGAGATAGATTATATAAAAAAAAATAACATTGTCAAAATTATATATATTTATTTGCATTGTGCACAGAGAAATAAGTATTTGATCCCTTTGCCAAACAAGACTTAATACTTGGTGGCAAAACCCTTGTTGGCAAGCACAGCAGTCAGACGTTTTTTTGTAGTTGATGATGAGGTTTGCACACATGTTAGATGGAATTTTGACCCACTCCTCTTTGCAGATCATCTGTAAATCATTAAGATTTCGAGGCTGTCGCTTGGCAACTCGGATCTTCAGCTCCCTCCATAAGTTTTCGATGGGATTAAGGTCTGGAGACTGGCTAGCCCACTCCATGACCTTAATGTGCTTCTTTTTGAGCCACTCCTTTGTTGCCTTGGCTGTATGTTTCGGGTCATTGTCGTGCTGGAAGACCCAGCCACGAGCCATTTTTAATGTCCTGGTGGAGGGAAGGAGGTTGTCACTCAGGATTTGACGGTACATGGCTCCATCCATTCTCCCATTGATGCGGTGAAGTAGTCCTGTGCCCTTAGCAGAGAAACACCCCCAAAACATAATGTTTCCACCTCCATGTTTGACAGTGGGGACGGTGTTCTTTGGGTCATAGGCAGCATTTCTCTTCCTCCAAACACGGCGAGTTGAGTTAATGCCAAAGAGCTCAATTTTAGTCTCATCTGACCACAGCACCTTCTCCCAATCACTCTCAGAATCATCCACATGTTCATTTGCAAACTTCAGATGGGCCTGTACATGTGCCTTCTTGAGCAGGGGGACCTTGCGGGCACTGCAGGATTTTAATCCATTACGGCGTAATGTGTTACCAATGGTTTTCTTGGTGACTGTGGTCCCAGCTGCCTTGAGATCATTAACAAGTTCCCCCGTGTAGTTTTCGGCTGAGCTCTCACCTTCCTCAGGATCAAGGATACCCCACGAGGTGAGATTTAGCATGGAGCCCCAGATCGATGTCGATTGACAGTCATTTTGTATGTCTTCTATTTTCTTACTATTGCACCAACAGTTGTCTCCTTCTCACCCAGCGTCTTACTTATGTTTTTGTAGCCCATTCCAGCCTTGTGCAGGTCTATGATCTTGTCCCTGACATCCTTAGAAAGCTCTTTGGTCTTGCCCATGTTGTAGAGGTTAGAGTCAGACTGATTCATTGAGTCTGTGGACAGGAGTCTTTTATACAGGTGACCATTTAAGACAGCTGTCTTTAATGCAGGCACCAAGTTGATTTTGAGCGTGTAACTGGTCTGGCGGAGGCTGAACTCTTAATGGTTGGTAGGGGATCAAATACTTATTTCTCTGTGCACAATGCAAATAAATATATATAATTTTGACTATGTGATTTTTTATTTTTTTTTATATATATAATCTATCTCTCACTGGTAAAATTAACATAGCCTAAAAATTCTAGACTGTTCATGTCTTTGACAGTGGGCAAACTTACAAAATCAGCAAGGGATCAAATACTTATTTCCTTCACTGTATGTGTTTGTAATGTATATACATATGTGTGTAATGTGCGTAGTATATATGTGTATGTAAAGTGTATGTGTGTTTGTATGTATGTATATATATCAGTACTATATATTTTTGCGCGGTATATCGGTATTATGAATGTTTGTGGTGTAGTGCTACTATTTATGTGAGTGGTATATATGTTACGTTACATTTTATGAGGGGGGGGGGGTGGCGTCACAGTGACCATGGTTAAGAAATGCCTAACTACGCCTAAGACAAATCAGCACAGAATTTTGCACCTAAAAATTCCATTATCTACAGCTGGAGCGTAACCCCTTAGTAACTCTAGCGGGCTTAGGAGTTACGGGTGGGTGCTGGCTGTTTTATACAGCTGAGACCTGCAAGCAATGGCCAGGATGAGAAAATAACTCCGATTCCAGATGTTTAACCTCTGCGATGCCGCGGTTAATAGCGAATGAGCATGTTTCATCTGTTCCCCGAGTGCCCATTCCGCAATTGAATCGCAGGTTGCCGAGCGGTTGCTATGGCAGACGGAGACCTAAAGGAAGCCAGAGCTTCATTGGAGAGCACACAAAAAAAAGGCAATACAGTACAATATATCAGAATTGCAGTGTATTGCATGAGCAATCCATCAATCGCATGGTAAAGTCTAAATAAAGACTAAAAAAATATAAAAAAATGTAATAAATGTTTTTAAGATATTACAAAAAGTAAAAAGAAAATTATGGGTTTCAGAATATGGTGACACAAAACAATTATTTTTAAACAAACTGTTTAGATTTTATAAAAGTAGTAAAACAAAAAAAACTATATAAATTTGGCATCAACGTAATCGTACTGACCCGCAGAACAGAATTAACATGTATTTTTTTTTTACCACACAGTCAATGCCGTAAAAACAAAACCCCAAAAACGGCGGAATTGCATTTTTTTTGTTTTACCCACAATTTTTGTTTTTCGCAATACATTATATGGTACAATAAATAGTGCTATTAAAAAATTCAACTCGTCCGGCTAAAAAAACAACCCCTTATATGACTATGTTGACAAAAAAAATTAAAATCTTATGGCTCTTGGAAGGCGGGGAGGAAAAGTCGAAAATGTGAAAATAAAAACTGGCTGCGGCCCTCAGGGGTTTAAGACTGTAAATACACCAATAAACAGGAAAGAGGCTAAACAAATAGATTTTGCCAACAAATATTGGACATCTTTAGAAGATATACTTGAACCAGGATCCTCAGTTGATACAACTATCATGTTAATTGTAATTACGTACAATAAAGCTGCCTTATTCAGGCTAGATAGTGAATTCCGCGGTCTGGGAAATGGACAGCTCTACTGTGATTCTTTTAAGGCTTTACAATAGGCACAATGATATAAGAGCCATTGAGGCTGATCCACATAAGGCAGCATGTAAGATGTATGAGACAGCTGCTCTCTGTATGTGACTGAACTGCTTGCATGAATAAGAATACAAATAATGGAGGCCTACCACTGAATCTCAATTTCATGGGTTTATATATGTGTTCTCGGCTCACATTTATATCAATGTCTGGTCCATGGGGAAATCCTCATTATTTACCATTTAGTTGACCCAGACTTTTGGTTTCATGAAGATGAAAGGGATAATTTTATGCTGGAACAGCTGAAGTGTTATCATCACAAGGGTAGTCCTTCACGTCTCTTTCTACAGCCCCGGTGGGCAATGAGATTAGCGGCCGCTGATACTGTGATTCGTATTACAATAGTAGGCACTGAGCCAACTGCGTGAAGTCATAATCACATTAACAGCAGGTGGCAGCGGGCTGGTGGGCAAACGCCTGCTATTACGGACCGATATATGATACCATTAACAAAAGCTTACTTTTAAGCTTTATGTTTCAGCAATTAACATCCTTGATATATATCTACTAATTCTGAAATGTTTATTCTAAGGACCCAATTTGATAGAGTTCCATGACACTCTTGGAAAACCTTGATTACTTATAATACTCTTCTATTTTGCAGTAAGTGATGTACTATTTATAGGCTACATACTGAATCAGATAATCCAGACATTCTGATAATCTGGCATAATTTATGACAATGAGTAAATCCCTGTTCACACAGAGTTTTTTTGCAGGCAGAAAAAGGGTATGTTCACACGCACTGTTTTCAGACGTAATTCGGGCATTTTACGCCTCGAATTACGCCTGAAAAAACGGCTCCATTGCGCCTACAAACATCTGCCCATTGCTTTCAATGGGTTTTACGGTGTTCTGTTCCAACAAGGTGTAATTTTACGCGTCGCTGTCAAAAGACGGCGCGTAAAAAGACGCCCGCGTCAGCGTTTTTCGAGCCGTTCTTCATTGACTCCATTGAAAAACAGCTCCAATAACGTCCCTAAAATACACTGCGAAAAACGCGAGTAGTTATAAAAACGTCTGGAAATCAGGAGCTGTTTTCAGGCGAAAACAGCTCCGTAATTTCAGACGTATTTTGCTAATGCGTGTGAACATTGCGAAAATCTGCCTCAGAATTCCTTCAGGAATTTTGAGGCAGATTTTGAACTGCCTGCATTTTTTTCGCGCGTTTTTTCACCCGCTTTTATTGTAAAGCTTACGCAGCTCAAAAAAAGGCAGCAAAAAATGCTCATAAGCTAGTGCCACAGGTTTTTTCTGCCTCCCATTGATTTCAATGAGAGGTCAGAGGCAGAAACCATGGCAAGAAAGGACATGCCCCTTTTTTTTCCTGCGAGCGACCAAAAGCCGCAAAAAAACGCCTCTGCCTCCTATTGAATTCAAATTTGGTAGTTTTGTGGCGCTGATTCCGATGAGGTTTCCGTGTCCCAATCAGCACCAAAAAAACGATGTGAACAGGGCCTACAAGAAGAAAAAATTATGAGTCATAAGAAAACAAAACAAAGTACCGTAGTTGGCATTTTTTGTATAAGCATGTTATTTTGGTCTCTCTTCCTTGATGCCCTCTACCCTTGAATGTATTATTTTTAAATCAAGAAAACCACCTCATACCATATCCCCTAATAGGCTGTAAAGATGTCATAGAGGTGGGGGGAGGGGGTCCCCTGCTCAGGACCCCTTCTTTGATCCAAAGAATAAAGCCACTATTCAAGCTCCGGTGAACCTGTCCTAGTAATATATCATACAGTCGGCCATTCGTTTGAGTAGCTGGCATGTAATACTACATTTACATTATAAACATGAGGCAAAACCTTTTGTGGAAGAGGTAGTAGGAAGGGGGTATTAGAATTAGAGGCAAAATCTATTTATTTTTAACATTTTTCTTGTTAGAGATTCCACAATGCAAAATCTATAACATGGCCCCCCATCTACCATGTGCCATTTATAATACTGGTATCTTCTTATATACCAGATGGGGCTTTGGGCCCCCACAGGCACCAGGGCTGGGTGCAACTGATACCACTGGACCCTCTCTAGCTACGTGCCTGAATCAGACTATTACAGAAGCATGTGATAAATGTCTTTCAGAAAAGTTTTAGGCCAGGGCTACACCAAGACTTTTTGTGGAGCTATTTATTGATTTTAACGATTTTAACTCTTGAGTGACAGCTGCAGTCCACAAGATTGCATGCAGCTCCATGTTTTCTTTTGGACTGCAGCTGTCGCTCAATAGTTTAAATCAATCATTACAAAAAAAAAATTGAGGTATAGGCCTGGCCTTCGTTAATTGAATCACAGTAAATTATACCAATATTGCATCGTTTGTATTGGTTACTCAAGACATGTGGTCTACTGGCTTATGGTACTTTACATTCAGGTTCCAATGGCTGCTGTTTAATATCCAGGATCACGATGCATGCCACTTCAAGCATAAGGACTTTCTAGATTGACAAGGGATTACTAAAAATAATGGTATTTGTCTAAATTGTCCTTCATGAAACATGTAATTGCCTGCGGAGAATATTACAGAGAAACCTCGCTGCCTCATTAGCACCATGGGATGAATTACAAGAGTATAGCAGCGAGAACATAACACAGCTTGAAGTTCAGAAACAGCTCTATACATAGACACCGGTCCCTCAAACAGCTCAGAACAAATAATTGATTTTTCGGCAGTATAATGTAGGCCGCCAGAGTAATAAACTATTCCATTTTATGAGACTATTAATGACAAGAGTGACTCTGACTTCCAATGAAGGAGACAGCACAAGCCTGAGCCTTCAATAGTTATTTTCCCTACTGCTTCCCTGCAAATTCAAAATTAGGCTGGGTTCACACGACCTATTTTCAGACGTAAACGAGGCGTATTATGCCTCGTTTTACGTCTGAAAATAGGGCTACAATACGTCGGCAAACATCTGCCCATTCATTTGAATGGGTTTGCCGACGTATTGTGCAGACGACCTGTAATTTACGCGTCGTCGTTTGACAGCTGTCAAACGACGACGCGTAAATTGACTGCCTCGGCAAAGAAGTGCAGGGCACTTCTTTGCAACGCAATTTGAGCCATTCTTCATTGAACTCAATGAAGAGCAGCTCAAGATTACGAGCGTCACAGACGCCTCGTATATTACAAGGAGGAGCATTTACGGCTGAAACGACGCAGCTGTTTTCTTCTGAAAACAGGCTGTCATTTCAGCTGTAAAAGTCAGCTAGCGTGTGAACATACCCTTATACCTGACTGCAAAGAAATACATGGTTTCGCGTACAGCGGCTTTTATTCTATATATAAATTGGGACAATTTATGAAACTTAAACTAGATGCCTAGCAGAATACATAAGGAAGAATATAAATGTGCACTGTTCAACGCATATAATATAATGATAGAAATCAGATTTATACTTTGATCTTCTCATAAGTTGGACATCAAGGAGGACAGAAGCTCCTGCCAGTAAGGCCAGGATCATGCAGGTTTTTGCTCAGATTCTTGGAGCCAAACACAGGAGTGGACACAAAAAAGATGCATCAGTCGTTTCTTTATACCTTTTCTTCCTTTGAGCCAAAAACTGAATTAAAACTGTGTGTGTGCACATGTTACTCCTGTAACCAATCACAGGCTGCAGCGGTCACATGTGATAAAACGTCATCATAGAAGGACAGCTGTACAGGGACAAGTCAGGCAAGCAGGGATGCGTTGATTTGGCAGCGGCAGGAGAGGTGAATATAGACCAATATTTTCAGTCGGCCAGTTTTCCGCAGTGGTCAATCTGTCCGAATATCTGTACTAAATGAAAGCACAATTCGGTGTGAATATTGAGCCTGATTTCCCAGCTGGATATGGGTCTGAAACTCTGTGGACTTTTCCGCAGAGTTCCGCTCGTGTAAACAAAACTTAAACGTCCATTCACATGTTAGGGTTGAGGTTCGGTTAGAAAGGCATTGAAAAAACACGTCCGAAAGCCGCATGCGGTATTATTGCAATTTTGTGCATTTTTTGAAGCGGTTGCGTTTTTTACCGGATCTTAAAACTGACAGCCTCTGCATTAATAGAGGAATTTTCCAACATAAACATAAAAATGGTCATACAATATTAGATTGTCACTATTCAAATGTGTTCTCAGCACCATATTGTTGGCAGCAGGGCCGCCATCAGGCGGGTACTACTGGTACTCCCGTCAGGGGCCCGGCCACATGGATGAAGAAAAGGGGCCCGCCGGGCTGCCGTCGCCCCCCCCCCTCGGACTGTGCCCCCCCCTCGCAACGCTCGCGGGCCCCCCTCGCAACGCTCACAGGCCCTCCCTCGCAACGCTCGCGCCCCGCCCCTACTAACGTCCGCGGCACCCCCTGCATACCTGTTGTAGCTTCACGTACTGGACGGGGAAGATGCAGCATGTGCTGAAGCTCCGTGTGGAGATCCGGCCCCCCAGCCAGCCCCTCTACACTTCCGACCGGACCTGCAGGCTGGTGAGTGTTTTCCTCTATCCATCCTGCTTCCCATTCCCCCTGACCCCATTTGTAGAATGTATAAAGTATGTTAAAAACGTTTTGGGTATTTTTTCGTTTTCGTAGTGTTTTTTTTGCCGCGATTTTCGTAATCGCAGCAAAAATGGTGCAGTTTTGCCGCGATTATATAAAAATCGCTGCAAAACCGCGTGATTTGTGCCGCAATTACGAAAATCTACGTTTTCGTTCCGTTAAATTGTAAATATTACTGCCTGAAATGAACGATTAAAATAAGTTTAATTAGATAAATCTTTAAAATGGGCCCTTAAGCCAACATGTATACCAGGCTCAATCATAGGGTCAGCAGCAGAGACGTAGCCTAAAAGGCAGTAGATAATATAAGCCCCCAGACCAGTCTCTCCTATTATTATATATTCGCTGAATCCTAATGATTGAATAGTATTTGCGCTGTACCACGCTAACCAATTGTTAGCGTGGTACAGAGCAAATACTATTCAATCATTAGGATTCAGCGAATATATAATAATATTCATTAATTATTCATTAATAATAGGAGAGACTGGTCTGGGGGCTTATATTATCTACTGCCTTTGAGCCTGGTATACATGTTGGCTTAAGGGCCCATTTTAAAGATTTATCTAATTAAACTTATTTTAATCGTTCATTTCAGGCAGTAGTACATGGAAAACCCAAGGATGAGCAACTTTGAATGACAATGGGACTTAGGCCTTGTTCACACAGTATTTTGCAGGCAGAAAAATCTGCCTTGAAATTCCTTCAGGCTTTCTCTGCCTCCTATTGATGTCAATGGGAGGTCAGAGACGGAAATGCCTGAAGAAATGGCATGTCGCTTTTTTCTCTCGTGAGCGTTTTTTCCGCTCGCGGGAAAAAAACGCCTTCGCCTCCCGTTGAAATTAATAGGAGGCGATTTTGGACGTTTTTTGATGCGGTTTCCAACGCGGTTTCCACTGAAAAAAATGTGGCAAAAAACTCTGTGTGAACAGGGCCTTATTCTCGTGCGGATCTGCTACACGCTTGTAGTATCTGCGCCAGGAATCAAAGGGAAAGCCTCAGATTTTTGCTGTGGAAAAACACATTGAACTTTAATGGCAACGTAAGAGCGGAGCATTAGTGCTCCTTACATCCTCACAAGCGCTTCCCCCTCCCTTCCCCCTTCACATCGTGTTGTTGCCCTAAGTTTATCGTGTACGTCAGTAAAATCTCCTACCTTACAGTATAAACAACGTAGACGATAATTCACAGGTCTCCATTATGTCCTTTTAGCCTCCGTCGGGCTGGTGGACGTAGGTTTACCTTATTTTTGAAGGATGAAATGGCGTAGTAGACTTTGTTATTCCGGAGTCCCCAGGCAGCATCACAAGTGCTCTACCCGTGGACTTTGTCCCTGGGAAAGCTCCTGACATCACTGTCCATATATGTAAAGTGACATCAGGGGATTCTCCAGGGCCGGAATCCCTGGCCAGAGTGTTGCCGACGCTCCGGCCGTGTACTCAGGCTTTGCAAAGCTTCGGACGTCACTTTACATATATGGACATCAGGAACAGCGACATAGTCCCTGGGCAGAGCGCTAGTAGAATGCTCCAGCTCTGTTCATGGGCAGTGACTTCAGTAGTTTCCCCATGGCCATTCCCCAGGCGACATATCCCACTGTACAGTGCCGCCATCATGGAGGTACTAGGGGTACTGCAGTAAGGGGCCTGGCCAAACCTAATTGAAAGGGGGCCCGGCAACTGCCGCGACTTGCCTTTGGTAGAAAAAAACAGGCCCCTACAATGGGGCCCGTTCTTTTCACCAAAAGAAAGTTGTGAGCTTCGGGCCCCCCTCTCGTCATGGGGGCCTGGCCGTCAAACACTGCTTGCGCGCACCTGCGAGCTGCCGCGCGCACCTGCGAACGCCTACATGCACCTGCGATCGGACACGCGCACCCGCAAGCGCCCGCGCACACGCGACTCACCTGGGCCGCCTCCTCCTCCAGAGCGTAGCTGCGTAAGGAGAGGGGGAGGAGTCAAGTTGCAGTGCGGCGGCAGGCGTTCTCCGATCCCCGACATTTTCTGGAGCCTGGACGTGAAGGACTGGACCTGGAAGACATCGCCTGACAACGAGGACTGGAGTGGGAGACAGCAGCTCCTCTGACACAGTGAGTAAAGTGTCTGAAAGTGTTGATTATGTATGGCTCTGTTCAGACAGAGTATTTTGCAGGCAGAAAAAGCTGCCTCCAAATTCCTTAAAGAATTTCTCACATTTTTAAGAATATTTCAAAACGCTATATTTTCAGGGACAAGTTCAGTTCTGAAGTGGCTTTGAGGGCCCTATATATTAGAAACCCCCATAAAACCCCAATTTTAAAAACTGCACCCCTCAAAGAATTCAAAACAGCATTCAATTGTTTCAAGCTTTTAGGCGTTTTACAGGAATTGAAGGAAAGTAGAGGTGAAATTTTCAAATTTCATTTTTTTTTTGCCAAAATTCATTTGTAATAAAAAAAAATCTGTAACACAGAAGGTTTTACCCGAGAAACGCATCTCAATATTTATTGCTCAGATTCTGCAGTTTGTAGAAATATCCCACATGTGGCCCTAGTGTGGTAATGGACTGAACCATCAGCCTCAGAAGCAAAGGAGCACCTAGAGGATTTTGGGGCCTCCTTTTTATTAGAATATTTTTTAGGCACCATGTCAGTCTTGCGGTGCCAAAACAGTGGAAACCCCCAAAAGTGACCCCATTTTTGAAACTACACCCCTCAAGGAATTTACCTAGGGGTATAGTTAGCATTTTGACCCCACAGGTTTTTTGCTAAATTTATTCGAATTAGTCTGTGAAGATGAAAATCAATAAATAAAGGAGAAAAAGCACCCCAATATTTGTAAAGCAATTTCTCCCGATTATGGAAATACCCCATGTGGTAATAATCTGCTGTTTGGATCGACGACAGTGCTCAGAAGGGAAGGAGCGCCATTTGGATTTTGGAGGGCTGATTTTACTGCAATGGTTTTCAGTGCCGTGTCGCGTTTACAACGCACTGGAGGGACCTAAACAGTGGAAGATGAAATTCAACTTTTTTTTTCTGAAAAAACATAGAATTTTCTAATTTTTATAAGAAATAAAGGAGAAAAAGCACCCCAACATTTATAAAGCAATTTTTCCTGATTACGGCAATAGCCCATATGTGGTAATAAACTTCTGTTTGGGCACACGGCCGGGCTCAGAAGGGACGGAGCGCCATTTGGATTTTGCAGCTCAGATTTTGCTGAATGGGTTTCTGGGGCCATGTCGCATTTGCAGAGCCCCTGAAGTGCCAGTACAGTAGAAATTCCCCAGGTGTGATCCCATTTTGGAGACTATACCCCTCAAAGAATTAAATTAGAGGTGTAGTGAGCATTTTCATCCCTCAGGTGTTTTATAGATTTTATTAGAATTGGGTCGTGAAAATAATATTATTTTTTTTTCCAATAACATGTAGATTTAGCTCATAATTTTTCATTTCCACATGGAATACCAGAGAAAGACGCCCCAAAATGTGTTACACAATTTCTCCTGTGAAGGGAAATACCCCATATGTGGTTGTGAACTGCTATTTGGACACACGGCAAGGGTCTAAAGGGAAAAAGCGCAATTTCGTTTTTGGATTTCAGATTTTACTAAATAGATTTTTTGCGCCATGTTGCATTGAGCTGAGATACCAGTACAGTGAAAATCCCCGAGAAGTGACCCCATTTAGGAAACTACACCCCTCAAGGAATTCATCTAGAAGTGTAATGAGCATTTTTGACCCCTCAGGTTTTGCAGAAATTAGTGCACAGTAGATGTCGCAGATTGAAAATTTCCATTTTCCACAGATATGCTATTTCAGAGCCCAATGTGTTGTGTCCAGCTTGTACCACTGGAGACATACACCCCATAAATTGTTAACCCCTTCGGGACAAAGCCATTTTTTGATTTTCGTTTTTAGTTTTTTACTCCCCGCATTCCAAGAGCCATAACTTTTTTATTTTTCCGTCAATAGAGTGGTGTGAGGGATTATTTTTTGCGGGAGGAGTTGTAGTTTCTTTTGCTACCATTTATAGTTCCATATAATGTACTGGTAAACGGAAAAAAAAATTATTTGCGGGCTGAAGGAAAAAACTGATTCCTCAATTGTTTTTTGGGTTTTGTTTTTACGGCTTTCTCCGTGCGGTAAAAACGACAACTTATCTTTATTCTGTGGCTCAATATGACTATGGTGATACCAAATTTCTATAGGTTTTTTTTATATTCTACTACTTTTATTGATAATAAACTTTTTGTTAAAAAGAAAATGTTTTGTGTTGCCACATTCCGAGAGCCGTAACTTTTTTATTTTTTCACCGATTGAGCGGTGTGAGGGCTTATTTTTTGCGGGACGAGCTATATTTTTAATGGTATCATTTTTTGGTACGTAGAACTTTTTGATCACTTTTTCTAAAAAATTTTTTTAAAACTAAGGACCTAAAAACAGCGATTTTGGCGGTTTTAATTTTTTCTTTTTTACGGAGTTCACCGTGCGCATTAAATAACACTATATTGTAATATTTCAGACTTTTATGGCCGCAGCGATACCAATTTTGTTTACTTTTTTACATTACTTTAGGGGGAAAATGGTAAAAGGTTTTTTAATATTTTTAATATTTTTCACTAGTAAAAACTTTTTTGTACTTTTTTCACACACTTTATTAGATCCCCTAGGGGACTTGAAACAGCGATCGTTAGATCGCTGGTACAATATACTGCAATACTAATGTATTGCAGTATATCGTCATTTTTACAGGCATCTGTTAAGACCTGCCCCAGGAGGGGCTTAGCAGAGGCAGAGTGAAGGCAGCCCTGGGGCCTTCATTAGGCCCCTGGGCTGCCATAACACCCGTCGTCATCCCCCCCGATCTCACTCCGGTGGAGGACGATGATGAGCTGTCAGAGGGGGCCGCCTCCTCTTTTCAACGCCTCAGATGCTGCGGTCGCGACTGACCGCAGCATATGAGGGATTAAACAGCCAGGAGCAGTGCGATCGCTGCTCCCGGCTGTCCGCTATCAAATACAGCCGACACCCGCATCATATGGGGTGCGCTCAGCGCGTTAATGAGCTCTAAACATCAACCCCCGCATTCTGACCTAATGGCCCATCAGGGTGTGCAAAGGGGTTAAGCGGTTCTCCAGAGTACAGTAAAACCCCATATGTGATCATAAACTGCTGTTTGGACACACTGCCAGGCCCAGAAGGAGCGCCATTTGGCTTTTGGAGCGCAGATTTTGCATGGTAGTAGTTTTGTTTAGTGTTTTACTGGTGTTTCAGTTTATAATGTGGGGGCATATGTAAGCTGTGCGGAGTACATCAGGGTATATGTAAGCTGTGCAGAGTACATCAGGGTATATGTAAGTTGAGCGGAGTACATCAGGGTATATGTAAACTGAGCGGAGTACATCAGGGTATATGTAAGCTGTGAGGAGTGCATCAGGGTATATGTAAGCTGTGAGGAGTACATCAGGGTACATATAAGCTGTGAGGAGTACATTAGGGTATATGTAAGTAGTGCGGAGTAGATCAGGGTATTTGTAAACTGGGTGGAGTACATCAGGGTATTTGTAAGCTGGGCGGAGTACATCATGGTATATGTAAGCTGGGTGGAGTACATCATGGTATATGTAAGCTGGGTGGAGTACATCAGGATATATGTAAGCTGTGCGGAGTGCATCAGGGTATATTTAAGCTGGGTGGAGTACATCAGGGTATATGTAAGCTGTGAGGAGTACATCAGGGTATATGTAAGCTGGGCAGAATACATCAGGGTATATGTAAGCTGGGCGGAGTACATCATGATATATGTAAGCTGGGCGGAGTACATCAGGGTATGTGTAAGCTGGGCGGAGTACATCAGGGTATATGTAAGCTGGGCGGAGTACATCAGGGTATATGTAAGCTGGGCGGAGTACATCAGGGTATATGTAAGCTGGGCGGAGTACATCATGGTATATGTAAGCTGGGCGGAGTACATCAGGGTATATGTAAGCTGGGCGGAGTACATCAGGGTATATGTAAGCTGGGCGGAGTACATCAGGGTATGTGTAAGCTGGGCGGAGTACATCAGGGTATATGTAAGCTGGGCGGAGTACATCAGGGTATATGTAAGCTGGGCGGAGTACATCAGGGTATATGTAAGCTGGGCGGAGTACATCATGGTATATGTAAGCTGGGCGGAGTACATCAGGGTATATGTAAGCTGGGCGGAGTACATCAGGGTATATGTAAGCTGGGCGGAGTACATCAGGGTATATGTAAGCAGGGCGGAGTACATTAGAGTATATGTAAGCTGGGCAGAGTACATCAGGGTATATGTAAGCTGGGCAGAGTATATCAGGGTATATGTAAGCTGGGCGGAGTACATCAGTGTATATGTAAGCTGGGCGGAGTACATCAGGGTATATGTAAGCTGGGTGGGGTACATCAGGGTATGTGTAAGCTGGGCGGAGTACATCAGGGTATATGTAAGCTGGGCAGAGTACATCAGGGTATATGTAAGCTGGGCAGAGTACATCAGGGTATATGTAAGCTGGGCAGAGTACATCAGGGTATATGTAAGCTGGGCAGAGTACATCAGGGTATATGTAAGCTGGGCAGAGTACATCAGGGTATATGTAAGCTGGGCAGAGTACATCAGGGTATATGTAAGCTGGGCAGAGTACATCAGGGTATATGTAAGCTGGGCGGAGTACATCAGGGTATATGTAAGCTGGGCGGAGTACATCATGTTATATGTAAGTTGGGCGGAGTACATCAGGGTATATGTAAGCTGGGTGGAGTACATCAGGGTATATGTAAGTTGGGTGGAGTACATCAGGGTATATGTAAACTGGGTGGAGTACATCAGGGTATATGTAAACTGGGCGGAGTACATCAGGGTATATGTAAACTGGGCGGAGTACATCAGGGTATATGTAAGCTGGGTGGAGTACATCAGGTATATGTAAGCTGGGCGGAGTACATTAGGGTATATGTAAACTGGGCGGAGTACATCAGGGTATATGTAAGCTGTGTGGAGTGCATCAGGGTATATGTAAGCTGTGTGGAGTACATCAGAGTATATGTAATCTGTGTGGAGTACATCAGGGTATATGTATGCTGTGCGGAGTACATCAGGGTATATGTAATCTGTGTGGAGAACATCAGAGTATATGTAATCTGTGCGGAGTACATCAGGGTATATGTATGCTGGGCGGAGTACATCAGGGTATATGTATGCTGGGCGGAGTACATCAGGGTATATGTAAGATGGGCGGAGTACATCAGGGTATATGTAAGCTGGGCGGAGTACATCAGGGTACATGTAAACTGTGCGGAGTACATCAGGGTATATGTAAGCTGGGCGGAGTACATCAGGTCATAATAGGATGATGTAATAATGGGGTAAATTAATAATAACCTTAATTATCCATGGATAGTGACATGGATAGTGACACTTTCAACCAATCCTTTATGCAGAGACAGATTTTTGGGTGCAGGAGTCGCACTTCTAAAGGAGGTCCCTGGTATTGTACAAAATATCCACACTCCAGCATTGCCTAATCTTTGATTTCTTCACTAGCCCCATATGTAGCACAGACCCCAAAATGTAATAGTTTCCGATGCATTTACAGGGTCGATCAGTGGGGCCTGCAAATGATGATGTGGGGTTTTAGGTGAAGAACTGCTGCACTAGTAAATTAGTCTGGGCCGTCGTTTTGCATTTTTGAGTTCCGAGAGTTATTTTCCGTTGACGAGCCGTGTGAGTGCTTGATTTTTATGGGACGAGCTGTAGTTTTTATTAGTATCATTTTGGGGTACGTGCAATTTTTTTTTTGATCAGTTTTTATTCAATTTTTTGGGAGGTGAGGAGAATAAAAAACAGAAATTCTCTCACTTTTTTAAATAAATATTTAATGGCGTTCTCTGTGCAGTATAACAACATGTTTACTTTATTCTGCGGTTTGATACGATTATGGCAAAACCAAATTTATATTGTTTTTGAATGTTTTCTAAATAAAATAATGTTTTTGCGTCACCATATCCTGGGAGCCATAACTTTTTTATTTTTTTGTCTACGGAGCTGTGCGAGGGCGTGTTTTTTTGCATGACAAACTGTCGTTTTTATTGGTACCATGTTGGTGTACGTGCGACTTTTTGATCACTTTTTATGAATTTTTTTTGGAAATAACGTAACCAAAAAAGGAAATTCTGCCATGGTTTTTTATTGTATTTTTTTACAGTGTTCACCGTAAGGGATAAATAATATGATATTTTTATAGGTCACGCCGATACGAACGCGACGATACCTATTATGTACAGTTTTTTTTTTTCTAATTATAAAGTGCTTGATCAGGGAAACAGGGCGATTATTGTTTTTATTACATAAAACTTTTATTTATTTATCTAAAACTTTTTTTCACTTTTTATTTTACACATACTTGGTTACTTGAAGATCTGATCTTCTGATCGCCAGTACAATACCTGCACTACTTCTGTATGTACTTATGTAGTGCAGTGTATTGTAAGGCCGGATTCACACGAGCATGTGTGTTTTGCTCGAGCAAAAGGTCCACAAAAGGTCCGTGTGTCATTAGCATATGATGCGTGGCTGCGTGGCATCATTATGACACTCTGTTTTTATGTTTGTAAACAGAAAAGCACGTGGTGCTTTTCTGTTTTCATTCATAGTTTTGATTACAGTAGCGCGCATCACGCGCGGCACACGGAAGTGCGTCCGTGTGCTGTGCGCGATTTTTCACGCACCCATTGACTTCAATGGGTGCGTGATGCGCGAAAAACTGGCAAATATAGGACATGTCATGCGTCAAACTCTCATTTTACAACTGACACTTAAGCCTATTACATCCTGCCTTGGGCAGGACCTAATAGGCTCCCGTACTTGGCAACCAGGAAGCTGTTGCTAGGCTTCCTGGTTGCCATTGCAACCATCAGCACCCTGCGATTTTTCGCAGGGGGCCAACGGGGTACAGATGGAGCCCCCTCCCTCTGTGTCAATCACTTAAATGCCCATGTCGCTACTGACAGCGGCATTTAAGGGGTTAAACGGCGGCGATCTGAGAGAACTGTGATCGCCACCGTTGCAGCGGGATGTCAGCTGTATATTACAGCTGAAACCCGCTGAAGATGCACTGAAGATGTACAGGAAAAATAAGGTATAGTAAATGTTGCAATAAGAGCTCCGTTATTCTGAAATGGGTGATAATAAATAAATATTGGCTGATAATAAATAAATCTTCCCCCAAATTTTTTTACAACAATTAAAACAGTAAATATTTTTATCCAGTACTTGTCCTGTTAGGTGTTTTTCTTGTGAACAATATTAAACATATTAGTCTATTTTTGAGTCAATGGCCCTTTAAGGGAAAAGTTCTACAGGTCTGGCTGATGTCATAGAAGCGTCATGGTGAAACTATTGTATTAGAACTTCGCTTGCTGAGTGCTCTGTACATTGCTGAACTTTCCCTACAGAGAGAAGCAGTGATATTGGTGTGCGCACCAAGTGTTTTAGATAATTTTTTGGAAGATGTGGGCAGAAGACTCCTTTGACTGTAGTAGCTCAGTAACATCCAGCTCAGATTCTGACCTCTCAGATATTTCTTCCATCTGTTATGGCATGAATCAGAAGTACAGCCTAGGTGACAACTTTGCTGACTACCGGGATGTGGCGGCTCAGAGAGTGCTGGCCAGGTTGACCAGCAATCTTCAATTGAGAATCCCTGCCAAACATCCGCCATCTGGTGGCTTTGGAAAAAAACTGGGTTGGAAAATCCCTAACACCCCAGAACCACCTAAAAGGCCCAAAAAAGCCACAGAAAAAGAGGTCACCAAGGAAACTGGCCGAAGATATAAAAAGTATATTGCAGCAGCCGAAAAGACCTTGGAAGACCTCAGGAATATGAACAATGGGAGGAATTCTCTCCAGGCGCATCCATCAAAACCTTTACCAAAAATGACGCCTGTAAGTACGGTGCAGTATATCAATTCCCATTTACATCAACGGAACCAGCATGATGAGCCTCCTGCACCTGAGAGAAAGAAGACATCTGTATTACCATCTATAGGACCATCATCAAGTCATCATGCAGTCCAAAACCATAAAGCAACACACAATAAACTAAAGAAGATGTCCCAGTCCAAGATGACAGTTGCTGACGCCTTAATCCTGCTGGAAGACGAGGACTGGGAGAAAAAGATTCGAGGTATTGACACCATCTCATCCTTGATATCGGTCCATCCTGAAGCTGCTGTTCTAATAATACAAGAACTAAGGACAGCAGTAATGAAGGAAGTGACCAACCTGAGATCTGCAGTGTCCCTAGCAGCTATCAAGTGCCTGGACATGATGTTCACAATATTGCAGGCGAACATGGACTGCGACCTCCAGCAAACTGTCCGGGTGTTGCTACACAAGGCCGGGGAATCCAACACCTTTATCCGTGAAGCAGTGGACAGCGCTCTGACACAAATGGTGGAAAATGTCAGCCCAGGTCGCGCTATGACAGCCCTAATAGACGGAGGACTCTGCCACAACAACAGCAAAGTGAGATCCACCACAGTCAAGCATCTTGTAGGTTTGGTGGACAGAATGGGCCCAGACTTTTTTCTGTCTGGTAGAAAAGGGATCACAGATAGGGCAATACCGGCTGTAGTTCAATCTTTACAGGACCGCTGCCCCGAAGCCAGGATGTATGGCATGCAAATCCTGAGCAGTCTAGCTCCACACCCTAGACTGGGCGCAATGCTGGCAAGGTATGTGCCACCTAAAAACTTAACAGCCATAAAGCTCCTGCTGAAAAAATGTTCCAACTAATCTTTTTGTAACCAATGATAACATTACATGGAGGAGGACTATTACTAGTTACTTATTTAAAAGAGAACTTCAAGAACAAACAAAAATTTTAAATTGCTCGCTGGACAAATGAAATTGTGGATAAGAGACCCAACCTACAGTGTCCTGAGTCATAATCCAAGAACAGCCCTGGTATTACTGGCAAGATCCCACTGGCAAGGTATGTGGAATTGGGAAGGATTTATGTGTCTCATTACTTCGTCTTAGGCCGGATTCACATGAGCGTCTTGCGCGCGCAAAAGGTACATAACAGCTCCGTGTGTCAGCAGCGTATGATGCGCGGCTGCGTGATTTTCGCACAGCCGCCATCATTATGACACTCTGTTTGTACGTGGTGCTTTTCTGTTTACATTTATAGTTTTTACTGCTGATACACGAATCGCGCGTCACACGGAAGTGCTTCCGTGTGCTGCGCGTGATTTTCACGCACCCATTGACTTCAATGGGTGCGTGATGCACAAAAAATGCACAAATATAGGACATGTCATGAGTTTTCACGGACTGTCTGAACGGCCCCATTGACTAACATAGGTCCGTGCGAGTCACGTGAAAATCACACGCGTAGCACGGACGTATTATACATTCGTCTGAATAAGCCCTAACTCTCATTTTACAACTGACAGTTAAGCCTATTACATCCTGCCTTGGGCAGGACCTAATAGGCTCCTGTACTTGGCAACCAGGAAGCTGTTGCTAGGCTTCCTGGTTGCCGTTGCAACTCTCAGCACCCTGCGATTTTTCAAGGGGGCCAACGGGGTACAGAGGGAGCCCCCTCCCTCTGTGTCAATCACTTAAATGCCCATGTTGCTATTGACAGCGGCATTTAAGGGGTTAAACGGCGGCGATCTGAGAGAACTGTGATTGCCACCGTTGCAGCGGGATGTCAGCTGTATATTACAGTTGCACTGACGTATATCACGTTCGTCTGAATAAGCCCTAACATACATTTATATACAGTAGTCGTTGCAGTTGTATTTTTTGGAAAAATCCATGTTGGTTACTTTGCCCAAAGTCTATTCATGTCTTATTTTCTTTTCTGCACACATTATTTATTGATTTAATTGGCTACTATGATCACAAAAAATCTTATGAGCTTTCGGGTCCCCACTGAATGTGAGAACGGGGTTCCCGGACCCCTGTTACTTCTCACTACACCCCCCACATTGTAGAGGAGCTTGATTGGCACGGCGGTCGAACATGCGCCACCTGTTCCATTCAATGTCTATGAAAATGACAGAAACAGCTGAGCCCTACACTCAGCTGTTCCCACCATTTCCATAGACTTTGAATGGAGCAGCAGAACGCATGCTCGACCGCCGCTCTATTCAATATCCTCCTCACTGCTCAACCGCAATGAGGAGGACATTGAATAGAGCGGGGGATTCAAGATCCCCATTCTAATGATCAGTGGAGGTCCCAGCGGTGGGGCCCTAACCATAAGGAAATGATCACCTATTCTGTGGATAGATCATAATTTTTGATTCTTGTACAACCCCTTTAAGAGGGGTTTCTACTGATATACAACTATGGGATCACAACTAGACATGCCATTAAAGTGTGATTGGTGACCACTGAGAGCCCCACCAATCTCAAAAACACGGTTGACCTGATCCCCTTTTTCTTTGCAGTGCAATGCCATAATTACCCAATTGAATCAATATTTATAATAGAATATATGACATTCTGTGTAAATGCTACTGTACCTGTCTGCTCCATGTAACCTGATCCTCTATCCACAGGTCTCTAAGAAGCTTTGAAGCCACACACTGGACCTCCCATCACAGCCGGAGACTTCCAGATGTCATGGAGGATATAACTAAGGAGTAGTCACTGGAACTGCACTCTGCTGCCCATGTGTGAGATGCACCTGCCGCAGCCTTTCTCCATCAGATTATATCTATCATTAACATCTAGAGAAAAGAAGCGCCTCCCCCTCTAGACTATTTTTTGTGAATAATAAATTTTCCTTTGTGCAGAAAAGAGCGTAATATATTGTATAGTATAATAATCAAACGCTAATACTAAAATGTGAACCATCCATCTCTTGTAAAAATGCCAGCCCCCGTCATGCCAGTGATTTCTCTACTATCAGTCAAGAGATCATTGTCATAGTACATATATATATATATATATATATATATATATATATATATACAGGTCCGCCATCAGGGAGGTACTAGGGGTACTGCTGTGAGGGGCCCAGCCAAACCTAATTGAAAGGGGGCCCGGCAACTGCCATGACTTGCCTTTGGTAGAAAAAAACAGGCCCCTGCAACGGGGCCCGTTCTTTTCACCAAAAGAAAGTATTGAGCTTCGGGCCCCCCCTCTCGTCATGGGGCCCTGCTGTCAAACTCTGCTTGCGAGCACCTGCGAGCTACCGCGCGCACCTGCAAACGCCCGCACGCACACACGGATGGCCGCGCGCTCCCACGAGCGGACACGTGCACCCGCGAGCGCCCGCGCACACACGACTCACCTGGGCCTCCTCCTCCTCCAGAGCTGCGTAAGGATAGGAGGAGGAGTCAAGTTGCAGTGCGGCGCCAGGCGTTCTCCGATCCCCGACATTTTCTGGAGCCTGGTGGTGAAGGACTGGACCTGGTAGACATCGCCTGACAACGAGGACTGGAGTGGGGGAGTCAGCAGCTCTTCTGACACAGTGAGTAAAGTGTCTGAAAGTGTTGATTATGTATGGCCCTGTTCACAGAGTATTTTGCAGGCAGAAAAATGCCCATACTATCTTGCCGCATTTTTTGCTGCATTTTTTGCCCGCGGTGATTGAGGACCACAGACAGAACGCAGCGAAAAATGCATTTTCTGCCTCCCATTGATTCTGATGGGAGGTCAGAGGCGGAACCGCAGCAAAAAAGGACGTGCGGTTTTTATTTTTTCCGCGACTGGCTTCCATTGATTTCAGATGAAATCAATGGAATGCGGTTTTGGATGTTTTTTGACGCTGATTCTGACGCATTGTCCGAGTCAATATCAAGGCCCAAAAACTCTGTGAACTGGGCCTTATTGTTAGGGTAGGAACATACTAGGCAGGAACGCTGCGGATTTTATGCAACACATTTCATTGCAGAAAATCTGCAGCGTATAACAGTAGCAGCAGAGTGTATGAGATGTGAACAAATCTCATCCACACACAGCAAAATTTTTTTACCTGCGGCGTGGTTTTTTAAGCCACAGCTTGTCAATTTATGCTGTGGAATCGCTGCTCCTCTTTTGCGGAAACGCTGCGGTTCTGCCGCAAAAATCACAAATGAGAAAAAAGAAAAGTATTTTTTTATTTAAAATTTATAAAAAAGTTTAGACTTGACCCGGCCGTAGTCTAGGCAACGCGATCCTCTATTCTTAGCACAGCCCAGCCTCCTGTCATGACGTTTCATCCCATGTGACTGCTGCAGGGGTCACCTGGTCTACAGCGTCATCAGAGGAGGCGGGGCTACGTTCAGAAGAGAGAGACGCGTCGCCTAGACTACGGCCTGGTTAAGTAAACTTTTTGTTTCCCTGCAGGATTTCCGCAGTGGACATGCCTCACGAAACCTGCACCACTATTTGGTGCGGTTTTGCTGGCGGAATTCCCTGCGGTTACCAGGGCGGATAAGCTGTGTCGTTTTACTCAGCATATCCGCCTAGTGTGTCCCTTATGATGAGCTCCTGGAGCTGCTGCCTGTCTCTAAATAGGCAGTTGGTCCAGTAGAATTTTAAAAATGTAAACGTTTGTGTTAGGCCTTGTTCACATCTGCGTTGCAGAGCCGACCAAGAATAACAGATACAATAGTGCAGCATGCTGCCCTATTGTTTTAGTTAAAACCACAGACACCCCAACGTAAATCCGACAAAACCCATTAAAGTCAATGGGTTTAGTTGGCGGCAGGTGTTGTCCGTTGTGCAGCGGAACAGGAACTTCTTATTTTTCCGTTGTTCTGCTCTGACGGAGGAAAATAACGGAAAGCTGAATGCAGGTGTGAACCCAGCCTTATATCTTGGGCATTTGCGTAAAATAAAACTTGCACTCCCATGCAGGCGGAGCATGTACGGAGCGGCGGTCAAACATGTACTCTGCTGTTTCTGTCATTCCCATACACTTTGAATGAAATGGAAGCGTGCACGTTTGACCGCCGCTCAATTCAATGTCCCCCTCACTGTGGGGGCTGCAGTGAGGAGGATCTGGGGGTTTGGGACCCTCGTTCTTATGAACGCAAAAAAATAAATAAAATTAAACTGTAAAATTATTGTTAACCTACCTGCTGGCCTGACTTTCTTGCTTCCCGCTCCGTTCCCTCGTTCTGGTCCCAGTTGTCCGGGATCCAAGATGGCTGCTACTGTCTCAGACTTGCATGTGGAGTGCGTTGCCTGCCAGTCTGAGGCATGCCCCCACCTCCTTCACTGCTCTCGGAAGGACAAGCACCGATGATGTCAGCGCTGTGTCCATCTCTTTTGACACTTCTCCTGCTGGGTCCTTGACAGGGTCAACAACCTCACTGACAGAGCGTCAGTGGAGGACGGATGAAGACAGCACCAGGGTTGTCATGAATCAGCTTCTGTATGTAAGTATATCACATTGTATGCTGGTAACGGTCTTATATGTTTTATTGTCTGTGTTTTTTTATTTACAGGTTTCAGTATCTTGGACTACGTAAGATCGTCGTGGTATCGAATTTTTACCAATAAAATGGTCAAAGCGGGCTGTGGGGGTGGCAGTTTATTTCAATGAAGTGTTTTTTATGCATTTTTCCACTGTATAACAGAACTAGTAATCGAGGTGTCTTACCATTACAATCGCATGGGCTTGATGTCCGCCAGAGGTGTGCTATGTCTACTTTTGGCTGACACCAACCCCTCCAACCTATTACCCCAGTACCCAACGCACCAGGGGTACTGGGAAGAGCCAAGGACTATCAGGAGCGGCCCATCTAATGTGATGGGTGGCCTCTGGGACGGCCGCAGGCTGGTGTTTTTAGGATGGGAAGGAACCAATAGCCATGGACCTTCCCATCCTGACAATTTCAGACTGCAGTTGTTGGTTTTTCTTGGCTGGATAGAGAAATAGGAGGACCCCACATGTTTTTTTGTTTATAACATTTACTTATTGTTTTTATTTTTTTTTAAGAAAGGCATTACACTATGCTATAAATACAAAAATATATATAAAAAAAAAACATGGAGAAAATCAATAGCTGCAGTCTGATTATCCGGATGGGAAAGTCCATGGCTATTGGTCACCTCCTATCTTAAAAACACCGGTCTGCGGCTGCCCATTACGTTGGTTGGGCCGCTCCTGATGGATCTCACCTCTTCCCAGTACCCCTGGTGCGTTGGGTACTATGGTAATTGGAGGGATTTGTGTCAGCCAAAGGTGGACATAGCACACCTCTGACTGACACCAAGCCCTAGCGATTGTAATGGAGAGGTGTCAGTGAGACACCTCGATTACTAGTTCTGTTACACAGTTGAAAAAAATATAAAAAACACTTTATTAAAATCAACTGCCCCCCCCCTCCTACAGCCCGCTTTGACCATTTTATTGGCCAAATATTACAAGCATACAATGATATACTTACATACGGAAGATGATTCATGCCAACCCTGGCGCTGTCTTCCTCCACCCTCAACTGACGCGCTGTCAGTGAGGATGTTGCTGCAGCCGGAACCCCTGTCAAGAACCCAGCAGGAAAAGTGTCAGAAGAGATCGACACAGCGCTGACATCATCGGTGCTTGTCCTTCCGAGAGCAGTGAAGGAGGTGGGGGCATGTCTCAGACTGGCAGGCAATGCTTTCTATATGCAAGTCTGAGACAGTAGCAGCCATCTTGGATTCCGTAAAACGGGGACCGGAATGAGGAAGCAGAGCCAGAAGCAAGTAAGGGAGGCGAGCAGGTAGGTTAACAATAATTTAGCAGTTTTTAATTAGTTTTTTTTTTGGAACTGAATGTTTGCTTTTTAACCAGTAAGCAGCAGCTCAATATGCGTCTAGCTGGGGTGTATTTACGTTGCTCCGTGGTGTCATGCTGCAATCTAGCACATCTTGGTGTCACGCTCAACGTCATAAGCATTAACACTAACGTTTAAAACTCTGTAGAACTAATGACGGAGCTCTTTACAATGTTTATATATATTTATTTTTTCACTTAATAATTTTTATTATTGCTAAAGGTCCAAAGCGATGAAGAGCAATCCCAGCGACGCCAACTGCTGTGTCTGGATAGGGCAGAGGGAGCGGCTCAGCTTCAGTGTGTGGTAAGCACTTGTGAGCCTGATGCCCCCCTGCTGAAGAGAAGAGAAGACTTCAAAGGTAAGTGTAAAATGAATAAATGGGTTACATAGAGAATAAGAATAATATTTACACACAGGGGTGTAACTACATTGTGCTGCGCCACACGCCACACTTTTTAATAGCCTCGTCCACCTTAAGCATGGACCCCAGAACCGACATAAAAATTTAAAAAAATGTACTCCCCACTATTCGCTCCTCTTGCCTTCATGGCCTGGTACACAAGGCCCACTGCCACATCTGTCCAGGCAGCATCAGGAAATGATATAAGAGACAGCATACACCGTCCTAACGCTTCGTTAAATACGAGGATCCAGTTTTAAGTGGGGCTCGCCCATTCCAGATCGACCCACCCCCCTGTGACCGCAATTGTTATGCCACTGTTTTAACAACCTTTTTCTCCTCTGCTCTTATGTATCTATTTTTTATCATAGATGGGGTTTTCAAGATTGTACCAAAACAAATCCTGTATCTTCTATTTTGTTTATGTGAACCTGTCGGCCTGTTAATGTTGCCCTAACTGCGGGCAGTATGATATAGTGACAGTATACATATACATATACTATATGTATATATAGTGACAGTATACATATATAGTATGATATGTGTTACTCTAAAGTGCCGTGTCATATAAGAGAAGTCATGGCTTTAGCACAGGCTTGTCTCCATTGTTAGGACAGCATGAGTGTGCTAAAAGGTTCCTTTTAAAGGGGTTTTCCAGTCCCTAAAAATTGATTTGGGGTCGGTACGAGCGCTGCTACCCCTTCATTTCTACTTGCTCACTGTGAATCGTCGACCCTGATGTAGCGGCGATTTACAGTATTGCAGCCTTCTCCCATTGAAGTGACTGTGAGAAGGCTGCAATACTCTGAATTGCACTACATGTGTGTCGACGATTCACAGTGAGCAAGTAGAAATGAAGGGGAAGCAGCGCTTGTACAAGCGCTGCACTCCCTTCAAAACAGCTGATCGGCGGGGGTCCCGGTAGTTGGACCCCGACCCATCAGCTATTGATGGCCTATCTTGAGGATAGGGCATCAATTTTTAGGGGCTGGGAAACACCTATAAGTATTATATTCATTAAATCTGCAGGAAAAGGAATAAAGTCTATATATTTTTACGTTAGAGTAGAGTAGGGCACTGCCAAAAGAGTCTACCTTGTCATGGTGGCGGGCTTCAAAATCTTTCGGCCAAATAAAAAGTTATTAGTTATGTATCACACAAAGAGCGTGATATGGTGCTGGACGGAGTATCGTTAA
The DNA here is from genome assembly GCF_050947455.1 of Rhinoderma darwinii. Taxonomy (NCBI): domain Eukaryota; kingdom Metazoa; phylum Chordata; class Amphibia; order Anura; family Rhinodermatidae; genus Rhinoderma; species Rhinoderma darwinii. The sequence goes on along the minus strand of NC_134691.1, from coordinate 260,040,983 downwards.
CGGGCGGTGCCACGGTAGGGGGGCCCAGACAATTTAGCTGTATGGGGCCCTGAAATTCCTGATGGCGGTGCCACTGTATGCCATACTGTCGGATACGTTTTAGCTAAATAGATCAAAATCCGGAGCATTAACGGGTCACTGCCGGCTCCATGGTTTCCTTCACTGTAATTGACATCAGCACCAAAATCAGTTAATGCGTATAACGTACAAACGTGAGTGCCACAATTTCCGTTGCCCACCCCCTGTAATGGAGGGGGGGGGGCCCAGACATCTTGGCTGTATGGGGCCCAGAAATTCCTGATGGCGGCCCTGGTTGGCAGATGTCATGTTGGATTCTCCAGGCAGGAAGCAACGTCATTTATTGTTTCCTACCTGCAGTATAGTATTGTACTAAAGCCATGTTCACGGACCTTGTATAGTGGCATACACAGTCTCTACAGGTCCAAAATATTAACTCATAGGGACACTGTGGCACTGCGTGCTACCTTATGGAGCAAAGCTTTTAGGGAAGAATCCCGACATGCAATGAAACATGCTACTATTTATTTCTTGTTGAAACGGGCATAAATATATTAATAAATCTGCCCCATAGTCTGTAGGCTATGCTGATGTCTATAACTTGTATATTCAGGTCCAAATGAAAATAATGGCAGGATGGGCTGCATGCAAGTCGGTTAGTGATTTTCAAGTTTGACTGCCATTCCTTGTATGTTCACCAGGGCGGATACCCTGCGTAAAAGCACACAGCGTATCCGCCCTGGGCGCCGTAGGGCATTCTGGCCAAAACGACACATTAAGTTATGGTGCAGTTTTTAGGCAGGAATGTCCACTGTGGAAACCTGCACGTAGTAAAAAAGAAACGTTTGATACTTACATAGCCATGGCGACGCATCCTTCTGCCGTCCTACAGGACAGCCTCCTGGGTTGACGATTTATTCCATGTGTTCTTTCCAATCACCGGCTGCAGTGGTCACATGAGATGAAACGTCATCCCAAGAGGCTGGCCTGGACAAAGAAACACAGATTTTCTTTTTTCTTCTGAGTTGCGTTTTTTTGCGACAGAATCGCTGATTTTCCGCCGCAAAAAACGCAACATCTTCTATTTGTTGCAGGTTTTATTTCCCCATTAAATTCAATGTAGAAAACACGCAACAAATAAACAGGGACTAAGCAAATATCATTTACATGCTGCGGATTAAAAAAACGCACCGCAGGTCAATTTCTGAACGTTTTTTCCGCTCAGCATTTACTCAGCGTGTGGATAAGATTTGTTTAAATCTTATCCACTTTGCTGCTACTGTATTATGCTGCAGATTTTCCGCAATTAAATCTGTAGCGGAAAATCCACAGTATTTACCCTAAAGCAGCTGTCTGGGATATGAGGCGTTTAATAGCGACCCATTAAAATGTACAAAACAGAAAAGAAGAACCAAATCTCCTTTTGTTTTGTCCATTGCTGGTAGAGTATGCTAGTTTTGGGATTATGGATCAGGCACAGAAACTTTTGACTGTAGTGACATAACATCACGTGATCACTTAAATCACTATAGAAGAAAAACATAACAAAAAAAAGTCCGAAATAAACCATTATGATTATATGAATTCATTTTCATTGTGTATAATCTAACAAAACGATTGCTATATTTAATATTTTATATAAAAAAAGAGCCTGAAAATAAAAAAAATATAAGACCTAAAAAACAACAACCTGCAGATACAAGTCCTTATTCGTTTTTGAGTTTTCCTCTTCTGACAAGTTATTCAAATCTTATTCTGTTGTTTTTAAATTATACTTGTGTCTTGTACAACTGGGTGACAAAAAATATGGCCACCATTAGGGTAAGTTCACACGTAGTGAAAATACTGCGGATTTTCCGCAACTGTATACATAATACAGAAGCAGCAAAGTGGATGAAACTTGAACAAATCTCATCCACACGTTACATAAGTGCATTTTTTTAATCCACAGCATGTCAACTATATTTGCGTAATCACTACTTTTTTGTTGCAGTTATCCCCATTCAATTCAATGGGAGGTAAAACCCGCAACAAATAGCAGATGTTGCGATTTTTGCGGCAGAAAAGCTGTGATTCTGCGCAAAAATCGCAACCCAGAATTCTGTGCTTCTTCGTCGGGGCCAGCCTCCTGGGATGACGTTTTTTTTTTATGTGCATTTTTCCGCAGCCGACATTCGGGCTGAAATACTGTACCACAATCTGCTGTATCCAGAGTAGATACGTTGTGTGCTTTTACACAGCGTATCCGCCCTGTGTGAACATATAGCCTTACATCTCCCACAGGGGTTGTGATCCAGGTTTCCATTATTCCTGAAAGGGAAATTTCCATAGTTATGCAGCCATATTGATTGTCACCCAATTTTCTTTGAAAAACGAAGAAACTTGAGACAGTTTTCTTGGATTATAGCAGTAATGTGTTTCAGTCAACCAATTGGAAGACACATTTTTTTTTACTAAGTAAAGGTTGCAATGACATACATAGAAGACAAGGGACCTGATAGCAAAGATTAAAATAGGCCCCCTTATGGTACCAGGTTTAGTCCCTCAGGACAGAAGGGCCCGGTATTTTTGTTCCCTCCCCCACACCCTTCCAATAACACATGAGCCAATTACCCACCCCTTTGTTTGTGAACAATGCAGCTCCTCTGGAGAGTGGGAGTACTGCACAGGACCTTGTCACCCAGTAGCAAAGTGGATGAGACTAATAACGGTTGGGCCCCCACTCTTTGAGGGGCCCCATAGCAGCGGCATGGTCTCTATGGTAAGGACTAAGATTTCTGGTCTTGGATTAATGTAGTTTTGATAAAACTTTGCATCTTTGATGGCCTTCAATTCATGCTCAACTTGACAAAAATGCTAACTATATTTCACATGATCGCTTGACGACAGTAAGGGACTGAACCCTAATAATTACATTCATTCTAGTTGCTCTATACTACTGTAATGCATAGGGCAGCATGTTGCATTGGTTTACACATTACGTTACATCTATGATTAATAATCCATCTCCGGAAACATTTGACAAGAATAGCTCATAAATACATAAGGTTAAAAAGGTCACAGGAATGACATTTTTTACAGTATTGATTGGCTGAAAATTGAGCTGACAGGCACATATGAAAGTAAGAATAAAGGGACAAGGGCAAATAATAAAATCTGAAGCACAACTATATAGCTTTATGTCTATTATCTGTGCCTCTTTTCAGGAGATAATGATTTCAAAGTGATGTGTCCTTCAGTAAACCACTGGGTCGTGCTTATCATTTAGTTATCTGAAGAAAACAGATTGATACATGCAGATTGCAAGTAAATTCCCTAGTTACAGACTATGTTGGTGAAAGGCCAGCAAGACTCTTCAAAGCGGACTATAATAGACTGCAGAACAGTGATCCGGCTCAAGGACATCTGAGAGTCGCTCTGTTCCACTGGAACCATTATGTGCCATTATTCAATTCCGTAGGGACGAGTACGGGAAATAGCCGCCTAATGTAATGGTGTGTACCAAATCCTAACGTCTAATCTAATAGAGATCCGTGAGGTATTAACCCTTTAACTGCCAGGGATGTATCTAATAGGTCAGGACTTTAATAGCTCGTCAGTATTACAATATTAGGCCTTATTCGCACGAACGTGTGCGTTTTGCGCGCACAAAAAATGCTGTGTTTTTTGCGCGTTGCAGTTGCGTGTGTCATCAGTATGCGCTGCGTGGCTGCGTGATTTTCACGCATATGCCATGCTTATGACACGCGGTTTTGATGTTTAGAAAAAGAAATGAAGGAGGTGCTTTTATTTTTTCCTTCATTTTTTTATCTACTGTTGCGCGAATCACGCGCGTCACACTGAAGAGCTTCCATGTGCCGTGCGTGATTTTCACGCACCCATTGACTTCAATGGGTGCGTGATGCGTGAAAAACGGCCAAGTATAGGACATGTTGTGAGTTTTACGCAGCGGAAATACGCTGCGTGAAAATCACGGACTGTCTGAACGGCCCCATTAACTAACATAGGTCCATGCGATGCACGTGATTTTCAGGCGCGTATCACGGACATAATACACGTTCGTGTCAATAAGGCCTAAGGGCATGGCCAGATTCTGTTGCGGCTTTGCCTAAAATGGGCAGGAAATTTATGTGGATTAGCCGTTGCGTCTTCAGGTGAAGAGTACTTCCCTTCTCTCTATCAGTGCAGGATAGAGAGAAGGGACAGCCCTTTCCCTAGTAAAAGTAAAATAAATTCATACTCACCCGGCCATTGTCTTGGTGACGCGTCCCTCTTTCGACATCCAGCCCGACCTACCTGGATGACGCGGCAGTCCATGTGACCGCTACAGCCTGTGATTGGCCTGTGATTGGCTGCAGCCATCACATGGACTGAAACGTCATCCCGGGAGGCCGGACTGGAGGAAGAAGCAGGGAGTTCTCGGTAAGTAGGAACTTCTATGTTTTTTAACACGTTCATCTATATTGTGATCGGAAGTCACTGTCCAGGGTGCTGAAACAGTTACAGCCGATCGTTTAACTCTTTCAGCACCCTGGACAGTGACTATCTCCTGACGTCGCCTAGCAACGCTCCCGTAATTACGGGTGCACAAACGTAGTCACCCGTAATTACGGTAGCCCCATTGACTTCTATGGGCCTGCCCGTGCCGTAATAACGGCCCGTTTTTACGTTAGTGTGCATGGGGCCTCAGTCTGGCTATAGACCTAGAAATACATAGGTCCAGCCAGAATGAAGAAATATTATGTTCGTAAAACCAATACGCTACGCAACACACATAACATCTGCGTATTTCATTGCGGAATTTTGAATCTCCATTGAAATTCTGCAAAGAGTCCGCAACAAGACCGCTATGCGTCCGCAACAGCCAGTGTATGCTGCGGACACCAAATTCCGCACCGCAGCCTATGGTCCACAGCGGAGTTTTCTGCAACATGTGCATGAACCTAACTAAATAACAGTGGAAAGCAATGGAGAAAATGTCCGCTGCGGATTTCTGCAGAGGAATGGCCTATGCGGAATTCCAGAGCAATTCCGCCACATCTGGACATGCCCTAAGGGCTAGAGCTTGGTATCATATTAACCTGTTCACGACGAAGGACGGATGTATCCGTCCTATGCAGGTGCTAGTTCCCGCATAAGGACGGATGTATGCCAGTGTACCCATGGGATCAGCGGCAGGAGCACGGCTGTTATACACAGCCTGGCTCCTGCCCCAACTACCGGAATCGAAGTGCGCTCCGATTCCGGCAGTTTAACCCATTAGATGCCGCCGTCAATAACAACAGCGGTATCTAATGTGTTTGACAGAGGGAGGGAGCTCCCTCTATCACCCTATCGCAAAGAAATCGCGGGGCACCGTTGGGTTTCCATGGCAGCCGGGGGCCTATCAAAGGCCTCCATGTCTGCCTTCAGCAACTGCCAGAAGCCTGGCCTAATAGATAGTTTTACACTGACAGGCAATAATGCTTTGGTATACTAAGTATACCAAAGCATTATATCTGCAATCTAAAGATCGCAAAGTGAAGTCCCCTAGTGGGACAAAATAAAAAAAAAGTAAAGTAGTTAAATAAAATTCATGAAAAAAAAAAGAAGAAAGATTACAGTAAAAATAAAATAAAACCACTTTTTTTCCCCCCAAAAAGTGGTTTTATTTAGTAAAAGTGTCAAAACAAATAACACATACACATATAAGGTATCGCCGCGATCGTAATGGCTCGAACAATAAAATCAACACATTAATGAAAACGCCAGATGAATGACGTAAAAAAAAAAAAAACGCAAAAAACAATGGCAAAAATATTTTTTTCTCCCATTACCCCCATAAAAATAAAAAAGTCAATTAATAAGTCTGATGTATCCCAAAATAGTACTAATTAAAACTACACCTTGCCCCCATCAAATCAAGCCCACATACAGCCACAATGACGAAAAAATGAAAAAGTTACAAGTACATTTTTTCTAAAAGGGTTTTTAATGTGCAAACGTAGGAAAACATATAACACCTTTATATAGTTGGTATCCCCGTAATCGTGCCGACCCATAGAATAAAGGTAACATGTTATTTATGCTACATAGTAAACGGCGTAAATTTATAACGTGAAAATCAATGCTGGAATAGCGGCTTATTTTCAATTCTCTCCTAAAATAAAGTTAAGAAAAGTTAATCGATATATTATAAGCATCTAAAAATGAATTTCATGAAGGCATTTTCGCAGTGTGCCAGGTGTCTACTTTCAGGATATAATATGATTTTTATTTTAGAATTCTGGTTTTACTTGTATATGTTAAAGTGTGAAAATTGTCCTGATAATAAAGGGTTAAATCTATACAATATAGATATAGGAGAGATGTGAGCTGAACTCCGGGGCCAGAACAAAGGGTTGTAGAGGCCTCTGGGAAAACATTTCATAGGACGTACTCTCTCTTTTTTTTTGGAAGGGGAAAAACGAATAGCTTACCTGGTACCTAAGGTTCTAGTGGATCTACTCAATGTCAAAAGGCACAAGCTCACAGATATGAAAATGTTCTTCTCCTTAATTTGATACCTCCAAATTACCTTAATATCGCTAATGGGCAAAGCTGATTAATGAGGCCCCATTAAAAACTGACATTTGCCTCAAGAGATGAACCTGTTCCTATTTCATGTACCTGAAGATTTGGGACGTGGGGCTTAGTGCACAAACCGACAACTATGCTGTTAGGTTACGTGGCTGACAGCAGAATGGAGCTCAACCTCTGTCTGGTCCAAACAAAACCAACAGAAAAAAGCAGCTTTGTTTATGAATGGAACACACAACATAGATATAACTTGAAATTTATGCCAAAAATTTAATGGACAGCATTTACAAAGTTACTTAACTTTTTATTTGCACTTAAACTAGGAAATTTTATTAAAAGGTAGAATTTCACGTGAATTAACTCTACTTAATTAAAGGGGATGTCATCAATATATGATCGGTGGGGGTCAGACTCCCGGCACCCCCGCTGATCATCTGTTTTGAAGGGGCTATGCTGCTCCTATGAGCGTTGCTTCCCCTTCATTCCTTATCTGCTCGTACTATAAATTTCCAGCACACTTGTAACAGCGGTTCACAATATTACAGCCTTCTCCCATTCATGGGAAAAGGCTGTAATTCTGTGTACCGCCATTATGAGTGTCATAGCAATTGACAGTGCAAGCAGGGACAGTAATGAAGGGAAAGCAGCGCTCGTACGAGTGTCACAGCTCCTTCAAAACAGCTGATCGGTGAGGGTGCTGGGAGTCGGACCCCCACGATCAGATATATATAGTCTATCATGAGGACAGGCCAGCAATTTCTTATGACTGGACAACCCCTTCAAGCACTAGAACCAGATGTCTGGGTTGATATCTAATAACGATTATTAAGTGAAGGCTAAACAATTTTGAAATTGTTACCTTTTAATATAAGCTTTAAAAATGTGTTGGTGAGTTTCTGACTGATACAGATCAATGCTGTTTGCCTAAACTCATTGAAGACAGTTACTACTTAGGAATTTTTAAGGAATGATCCATACTTACAGGGAATGGATCACAGAAAAAATGAAAGAAAGAAAGATAAAGCTTCTCAAAGAAATGGCAGTGTTTTTGCACAATACAAGCTAACTGGTACAATAAACTGATGTAGATGAAGTGTCGCCATTGTCAGGCTGGGGTTCCTTGAGCGCACCAATGGAAATGATTCTGACGTCCACGGTCCACCCTTCATCAATACAGAACATGTACACGTCCAGGTTTACAGGACATATCAATAAGGTCTCAAAAGTTATTTGTGAATAATCTCATAAGAAATAGACCCTAGTGGCAAGTGATTCCCCCCAAGCTCCAAATGGGGTTGTCTTTTGATGGTCCTTTGACGCCCTGTAGCAGAATGATGCACTATCACATCTAAAAAATGTGACACAAATACCATTGTTTCTCCATCTTCAAAAGTTTACCAAGTTTGACAAGTTGTAAACAGGAACAGGAAAGGATGCAACCACGCCGTGGATGTCATGAAGTATGAACCTTTTTACTGAATTAGAAGTACAACTTTTCAGCACATCTTATATAAAAGACAAGCAGTTTTTCACTAAGGTTAGGGACGTCGACCCAGCGGGAGTCCCCTTAATAGTGGTTGCACCTTGGTCGCATGCTCCCCTAGTTTAGTCAAAGATGCACCTCTGTTACAAAGCACCCCTTGTCACTAGATGCTAATGCGTTTTACCTGCCCCTTTGCCACTAGACATCTGGTAACCTATCTACCCACCTTATCTTATATATCGGCAACATAATCTGCAGCGCTAAAGATACCTCCATATTACTTCTAACGTGGCAGGTGTCCAATGCCTACTGCCGTTACATTATAGCTTTCCGGTTATAAATTTGGCATTGTGCACTATGGTGGTGGTATTGAGCTTAGTGAGGATAACGGTTTTGTGACATTAGAGAAATATTGTGAAATTGAATTTATTTGTAGTTCTGTAGTCAACTGAAAATGTGGCACACCACTGCCCTCTACTGTTATTCATTTGTACTACATATTTTCTATTCAATCCCTGCTAATATATGGATTTGATTTTTTTAATACAATTTCATGTTTACCGACCAGCGCATTTTGTATATGTGATGTTGACAGTGACACAACTGTTAATTACTTTAGGGTGTTTTTTTTGTGTGTAAGAACAATTATGCAAACAAGAAAACAAGTTTATTTTCTGTTGATTATCAAGGCTCAACATATTTTGCGGCACTAAACACACAGATCAGTCCCTGTCCTTACATTTTAATTTAATATCCGTATCTCATACCCTAGGGTGAAGTATTTTGCTGTGTATTTGAAGTGCAGAAGGAAGCACGCAGAGGAAACTCACCATGGAGAAGATATCAATTCCACGCAGATGTTAACTTTTAGTTAAAACTTTACAATCCTTGTATAGATACTGTGTCTAAAGTTGTTTTTGCTGTTTTTCTGTAACAGAGCTCCAAATCCTCTGCATAGGCATAGATATAAAGGAAACCTTTGAAGACTTTTTTTTTTTTTTTTTACCAAAAGAGTGTATAGTGTTTAGTGCAACTTTGTAATTTGTTATTATTTACATTTCGTTTTTACTTTTTGAGATACAGCTTCTATGTATCCTGGTTACAAAGAAGCTGTATTTTGCGCTGAAACCTGATTTAGTCAGGTCATGTCAGCGGGACTGATGGCTTTGGTGGCAGCGGATCCTCTATGCATCTGACACGCAGGATTCATCTGTTATCGATCACATCTTAGTTATGAACTTTGATTGATCACATGTCGGGGGTATTTATTGACCTTTGACCTAAAAAAGGACCCAAAAGTCGCAATTTGCATCGGAGATAGCCAACGTTTGGGCATTTTACGCTGCCCTGACTACTTTTGTAAAACGGGACATTGGTTTCCCACAATGGGGCAGACCAAAGTTGCCCGAGAAATTTATTATAATTTACACCAGAATACTGGCATAAATGAAAGCAGAGATTTCACTCTAAGTGGGATAGCAAAGTAGAGGCAGATGAGACCCTGACGCTGCTCGTTGTTAGGACCTTATATGAGCCGCGGCATGTTAAGGTCATTGTGGCACACGGCTAGTGGAAAGATGCAACAGATTTATTAAGAGGCGTGTGTCTCTTAATAAATCTTTCATACATCAGTATGGTTCTGAATGCCTTTTTCTGGTTATAGCCGCACATAAAATAACCAGCTCCTATCCTCTATAATAGCCATGACATTCCACAAGCCAGGGATCTGCATGACCTCTCTTGATACAGAGATATATTGAACACTGTCATAGGGGACACAGGATAGATGTTTCTGCCATTGGGGAACATAAGTTCTCTGCGATATTTACCACAGTAATTATTTCTTGCTGATGCTCTTCAATGTGATCCATAAAGTACAGTCATAGTGAATGTGACATTATACGGCAGCACCTGTATTTCAGGATTGTGAACACTTCACTTACCTAACACTCTTCCCAGGAAAAGGGCCTTTGGTCCATTAAACTGAGTCTCAGAAGAAGGAGGAAGGCTGTATGTTGCTGGAGAGTAATGATCGAGCTGAGAAACACGAATAGGAGAGAGACAAGAGGAAAGTGAGATGGGAGTTTAAATAAAACCCATTGACATTATATTTCATGAGATCAGCTCTTTTTAATATCACATTTTCCTGATGATTCCTTTTCTAATACATCTCTGACCACAAGAGGAATTAGTGTCCTTGAAAACGAAGGTGAGCTATTAATTTATCAAGAAAAGAACGCCTCGTCCTTGTATTTCTCAAGCAAGAGCAAGATGGGGGCAATGCAGTACATATATACCTTATGTAGAATTGTATTTATTCCGCTATATTCATAAATAGTACCCTTTAACAAGTAGAAATTGTCAATAGCGGACAACCACATTAAAACCAGATTTTTGTATTTTCAGTTCTGGTAACTTTGTGAAGTTATGTACATGTAGACATATTCATACATGGCATGCTCATCTTGATCTTTTATTTTTAGGAGGTGTTGTGTGTCTAATAGTCGCCTTGGATCAGACCTTTTATCACAAACATGAATTCTTATGCATTTTTTACACAAAATCACCCTTTATACATACAGGCACCTTCATGCAGTTTTGTGTCAAAGTATTAAGTGCAATTTTAACAATGTGCCGGGTGTTTAGTTTCAGAAAAATGATTTGTACATGTTAAACATGTAAAGATTTCCTGGCTACCAGAGGTGCAAGATATCCAGAAGCACCTGGCAGAGATAGTATACCTTGGTAAGTCTTAAATGGGTTGTCCATTCCCAAAAAATTGATGGCCTATCTTCAGGATAGGCCATCAATATCGATCAGTCAGGGTCTGACTCCCGACACCCTCAGCCGGTCAGCTGATTTGAAGGGCCCGCAACTCTCGTACTATAGGAAAACATATCGTTTTCTAATGTACATGTATTGGAAATTCTGCTGACATACCTTTCTTATATCAGTACAGTTGCATCCGTCTAAATAAAAAACACACAACACGGTATGGCCCACATATTAATCCAGTTGTGGACTGGCCCACTAAAGGATCCTCTGGTGCGCCCAGGCACCGGGCTGCTTCTCTTCGGCAGCAGAGCATAGAGCCACTGACTCCCTGCTCTGCCATTTACTCTTGTAGGCCACCAGCTGTTAGAGGCCTGTGGCTTACTAGAGGAGGTAGAGAACGCAGAGGATACAGAATCCAGGTGGAGACTAGTGGATAGAGAGTCACTCGTGCATGCAGGTCTCTCTATTCTGTTGAATGGTTGTTACGGAAAGAGTCGAGCAGTACCTGCTCGGCTTCTTCTGTAACTCCCATTGAACATAATGGAGAGAGCGGCATCTCCCCTATTTCTCGCTTTGATTCTGTGGCCAGTTCTTGATATAGATGCGGGTCCAAAAGCCGCATCTATCAGACATTTTTGGCATTTCCTGTGGATATGCCATAAATGTCTAAGATGGGAAAACCCCTTTAACTTATATGGTCTGCAGAGCACCTGTCTAGAATTGGTATCTATCACTATATGGTCACTGTATGGTGGTAATATTGGTCTTTGGTTTACTACACACATTTTATTACACAATGAAGAGTGGCAGCATTATTTCTATATAGCTGAAGGGTGGGCCCTAAAAATTATTTCCTCTCGTGGGCCCAAGTTATTCCAGTCCGACACTGTATTAGTCCTTAGTAATGTATTCATAGGACAACAGAATGGACTAAACATGGCATCAGTCATGTGATTCACCACCCACACATCATGTGACCACTGTCATTCAAATAACACTGTCCAGGTATCTTGGAGGTTAATCGTATTTTACGAAGGTGTGTAAAGTATTTTCACCTACAGCAGCGTCTCCTCATCATGTCTGCCAGTGTCTGTATAGGAGCAGCTCTCACATTCTTTTCCTCTCACTGTCTCCTATGTGTGTGTGTTTTCTTTTTACAGTTAACTTTATTAATAACATGACAACATCACCTAGAGACAGGCAGCCATGTTATACAAGTAACTACAAATAAAAAAAATAAAAAGTGGACAACCCCTTTAATACGTTTATTTAAATTTCTCTCCACCAAGCAATGAATGCTGATATTTTTAGACGAGTTAGGTATTCATAGTTTGGGAATCTGGACTTTGAGTGAGTTTTTGTCCTAAGCTGGTCGTTGTGTTTTTTTACGTCATGCCACATATACATACAGTGAAGTGAAAAGCTGCAGAACAGAACAATTCAAGTCAATGGTGTTTTACGGAAATTAATGCTGAACTCAGATTAGTTGCTATGGCAACAAGGTCAGTTTTTCTTATTGTTGCAAGAAAATTCTTGTTAATTTCTTGTGGTTTCAAGAGTCAAAATAAAGCTTGTGGATTTCTACCACTTTAAAATCTTTAACACAGCTCTGTTGCATTGCTTCTTCTACAGGTAAAAGAAAATGGAGATCTCTTTAATAAATAAATTAGAACTGTTCTCCTGAAGTTTTTACATTGGCTAGTATCACATTTTGGGAAATAATATGTAAATAAATAGGTGGCAGAAAGTTATGTACTCTAGCCCCTCATCATAAACAGAAATAACTACAAATGATTACAAATGTGATGCAACATCAGCACCACCTAGTGGAAGATAGTTAACTTGTTGAGTGCTATAGCTCTAGATATATGAGGCTTAGATGTAGTTACACTAAAGACCATAAAACAGAGTTCTCTTCACGAGCAAATGTAAAATCAGGAGTTGGCCTTTAGATTGGGTACACCTGCTTTATAGATAATTCATAGGTTGACATGTCTCGGGGCCTTCTCAGAGTTTTTGTGTTCTTCATGATGCTTTACATTGATTGTCTCTTTCTTTTTCATACAGATATCCAAATGACATAGAACTATAGGGCCAAATTGTGCCTATTAAGTGGCGTCTGAAAAAAACAGTAGGGGGCTTAAAATGTTTTCACACCGGCTAATAAATATTTGTGCTCATTCCTGACACTTCTATGAGCCCTTCAGTCATTCAGTGGGGATAACATTACAGAGACTAAACTGTTCATTTATTTGTCACAATGGAGCTAAATAATAATGCAATGGGGAAAGAAAAAAATAAATGGTGTATCCAGCACTCTTGTAAAAAAAATCGGCTTTATTTGGTCATTTAAAAAAACAGAACAATTAAAATGAAAATCCCAGGACCACGCTTATGCGTTTCAAACCTCTGGGGTTCTTAATCATAGCATAGATGTTCATTTCACTAATAATGCCTCAATCTATAAGGAGCCTGCCTTAATATCAGATTCAATTTAACTCCTTAATGACGGCCAATATGACTTTTAACTTTGGTTATCATAGAGTGCTATAGAATATTGCTGCACAGAGAATCTTTCAGCTGTAGGTCGAGTATTTTACCATTTCTACCTTCTCAAGCATAACATACACTACACTCAAATTAGCGCTGTGCCTGCATTGCTGCTTCCACCTCAAGTGGTCGATTACTCTGTGGGTCATGCAGTGTCATGTCCGTGGCTGCGGGCCGTCAGTTCCACTCTCCCCCTAACAGCCGCAGCGCTGGCCCCAGTCTCCTCCTCAGGAGATGCCAGCGCTCGCTTCCGCTCACCTCAGCCGGATCCCTTTAAGAGCGGGCACTAGCGTGCGCACCGGACTTTAATGGACTATCAGCCCGTAAGTCCCTGGACTATAAGAGGGGTTCAGCCCCTTGCTTCTATGCCTGAGCGTTGTTGTCGTATCCTAAGTCTGTCTTGCAAATGGTCCCCTAGTATTTCCTGCTCCCAGTGTTCCCTGTTCCTGTATCTTGTAACCTGTATCCTGATCTAGTGCCAAGCTGAGCAGTTGCCGTGCTGTGCTGTATACCACGCCTGTCCTGCTACTCCACACCTGACGTCTAACTGCTGCCTAGTCCCAGCCAAGCCTGCCTTGCTACTGTCCGAGCTGCCACAGGTACCCTATATGAACTATAGACTCTGACCTGCGCCCTGTTGGCCAGCTGCCATACTGCCAAGGAGCTACAGCCCTGTGGGTCCACGAACCCTATGTCACATGCAGTAGGGCATGACAAATGTGTCTGTGGTTAAATTTGGGTAGGTTTGTCTACATTTAAGGGGATTTTCTCTAATATTATCACTACACAGTGCCTAAACAATACCTCCATACGTATGTACAACAAATTATGTAGGCAATCTTGTATCTACATAGGTAGAGTTGAAGGGGTTAATAGTATTATCCATTGTGGCCTAAAGTGGTCATGGGTTAATATCTAATATCCCTGAAGGTTTAGGGTTTTAACACCTAACAATCCTAAAGTCTCTGCAGATTAAATAATGTACTGTGACCCACTTTTACTAATGCTGTCTAATAGTCAGCGTAAACTTAGACAAGGCAGGTACAAAATGTGGTAAATAGATCACAGTGGTGTATTCTGCGTGATAAGTTTACCGCATCTTGCATGACCTGTTAGACACTATTCTTGTACTACTTTTGATTGGTTTTATTATATATCGCTACAATTTTGTGACAGCTTTTTTGCTTTTTTCCCTTAAACCATGGACACTTTTTGGAACATTTTTAAGAGTCAAGTGAGGTGCAAAAATCAAAACTGCACCAAACCGCACAAATTTGCGTATTTTTTTGACACTTTCTAAACCCAGACACAGCAGTACATCTGCCCCTGTAACTTTATAAGGTTTGAGCTTTGAATCTGTGATGGAGAATGCCAAATCCCTTACTTCTCTTCACACAGCCATAGCGATACATTAATTTTTTTTTGAAGGGGACAGGGCTAACTGCATATGGATTCATAGAGTCCCCATTGAACTAAATACTAGTTGTAGAATTCTGTATACACTGAGCTTCTCCTAGTGGTGACAGCAGGCTATCTATTAACCCCTTAATGACCGCCGATACGCCTTTTCGCGGTGGTCATTACGGGGCTTTATTCTAGCCTGCCGCCTTTTCACGGCGGCCTAATAAACGTCCTGCACGGGTGTCCCGTGCAGGCTGGAGTGGGGGCTCAGCTGTCTGATGACAGCCGGGCTCCTGCTCCAATGGTAGCGATCGAAGTTAACTTCGATCGCGACCGTTTAACCGTTCAAATGCCGCGGTCATTTGTGACTGCTGCATTTGAGTAGTTTACAGAGGGAGGGGCTCCCTCTGTCACCCATCGGAGGCCCGCAAACACAATTTCGGGAATCCGATGAGGTGCCATGGCAGCAGGGGGGCCTAACAAAGGCCCCCAGGCCTGCCCTGGCTATATGCCTATTAGGCCGTGCCAGAGGCATGGCCTAATAGATGTCAGTTTTATACTGAGAGGCAGTAATAGTTTGGTATAGTAAGTATACCAAAGCATTATATCTGCGATCTAAAGATCGCATAGTGAAATCCTCCAGTGGGACTGAAAAAATAATTCATGTGAAATACAAATTAATAAAAGGAACACATAAAAAAAAATAAAAAATATATATTTTTCCCCAGAAAAAATGGTTTTATTTAGTAAATGTGTAAAAATAAAATAAAAATAACACATATATGGTATTTCTGCAATCATAATGACCCAAAAAATAAAGTTAGCATGAACGTCATGGTCGGCTGCTAGTTCCCGCACCATGACGTTAATTTTCGTCAGTATTTCAAACTGTCACTCTGTGTAAACACAGAGTGACAGACCCGCGCTGACAGCTGTCCTAGACAGCTGTCACATCAGTCTCGCCGGACAGCGGACCATCGCCGCTGCTTTCGGCAATTAACCCCTTAAGTGCGGCGACGGATTGCCGTCGCCGCATTTAAGTGGTTTGAAGCACATCGGCAGCCCCCACAAAGTGATCGTGGGGGCTACCGATGCTTGTCGTGGCAATCGGAGGTCAGACAATGACCTCCGGGTTGCCATGTACGGAAGCCTCGGAGAAACAGCCTCCGGCCGGTCCTCCTCGGCTTCCTGTCAGAGTGACAGTTACGTCACAATGACAGTTAGAGTACATTACACTACGTGTGTAGTGTAATGTACTCTAGCAGCGATCAAAGCTGCAAGTCTAAATGTCCCCTAGTGGGACAAGTAAAAAAAGTTAAAAAAAAGTAATAAAAATGTTTTAAAAAAAGTGTAAAAATAAAAGTTATAAGTTCTATAAACACAAAATGCTTTTTTTTTTCCTATAATAAGACTTTTATTATAGAAAAATAAATGAACACGTTAAAAAAGTACACATATTTGGTATCACCGCGTTCGTAACGACTATAAAGCTGTAATGTTATTTTTCCCGCACGATGAACACCCCAAAAAAAATCAATAAAAAACTACGACAGAATCGCAATTTGTTTGGTCACCACCGCTCCCTAAATAAAGAATAAAAAGTGATCAAAAAGTTGCATGTTCCCAAAAATAGTACCAATAAAAACTTCAATCCGTCCCGCAAAAAACAAGCCCTTACACAGCTTTTTTGACTAAAAAATAAAAAAATTATGGCTCTCAGAATATGGTGACACAGAATTATTTTTTTTTTTATAAATAAGTGATTTTATTGTGCAAACGCTAAAAAAAAGGACCAAACCTATATACATATGGTATCGCCATAATCGTACCAACCCGCAGAATAAAGTAAAAATTTCATTTATATCGTACGGTGAACGCCGCAAAAAGAAAACCTAAAAAACCATGTCAGAATTCATTTTTTTTTGGTCAGGATTGCAAAAAAATGGAATAAAAAGTGATCAAAAAAATTTGCATGTACCCCAAAATGGTACCAATGAAAACTACAGATTGTCCCGCAACAATGCAAAATGTGCAGAGTGTTCCAAAATCGGTTAAGATCGGGCGCCATTTATCAGTGCGACACCGGCCACATATCTATGAAATATTATTTATTTACCGCATTATTATACCCTCTTATTATGCCCTGATGTACCCCGCACAGATTACATATGCCCCCACATTATAAACTGAAATATCAGCGAAACCCCAAACAAAACTACTGCCAAGCAAAATCTGCGCTCCAAAAGCAAAATGGCCTCCCTTCCTTCTGAGCCCTGCAGCGTGCCCTAACAGCAGTTTGCGCCCACACATATGGCATCGCCATACCCGAGAGAACCCGCTTAACGTTTTATGAGGTATTTGTCTTCTGTGGCACAAACTGGGCACAACATATTATGCACTAAAATGGCATATCAGTGGAAAATTGCAATTTTCACTTTGAACCATCCGCTGTGCACTAACCCCTTTGCGCACTATGACTTAATTGCCCGTCATGGTGCAGCGGTTGATGTATGGAGCGGGCTCACGTGCTGTGCCCGCTCCATACGCTGCGGGTGTCAGCTGTGTATTACAGCTGACACCCGGGACTAACAGACAGGTACAGCGATCGCTCTGTTACAGAAGCCTGTAAGAATAACAATATACTGCAATACATTAGTATTGCAGTGTATTGTACCAGCGATCCAATGATCGCTGGATCAAGTCCCCTAAGGGGATTGATTAATAAAATGTGTAGAATAGTTATTAGTAGTGAGAATTTTTTTTTTTTTAAGTAAAAAAAAAACCAAACACCTTTTCCCATTTTTCTTCTAAAGTAATGTAAAAAAATGAACAAAATTGGTATCGCTACGTCCGTAAAAGTCCGAACTATTACAATATACCATTATTTAATTTGCACAGTGAACACCTTAAAAAAATGTAATAATTGAAACCGCCAAAATCGCTGTTTTTTTTTTGTCACCTTAGCTCTAAAAAAAAATGTAATACAACTTTTTAATCACTTTTTATGTACCAAAAAGTGGTACCAATAAAAACTGCAGCTCCTCCCGCAAGAAATAAGCCCTCACACCACTCTATTGATGGAAATAAAAAAGTTATGGCTCTTGGAAGGCGGGGAGTGAAAATCTAAAATAAGAAAGCAAAAAATGGATCAGTCCTGAAAGGGTTAATTCATTTCTAATGAAAAAACGTATGACCACATGTGGGGTATTTCCGTACACGGGAGAAATTGCTTTATCAAAAATGTTATTTTTTTTCCCCTCCTTTATCCCTTTAGTGGAAAAAATGTTGATATTAATTTTCGCACCCTAATTCTAATAAACTCTGCAAAAGACCCGTGGGGTGTAAATGCTCACTATACCCCTAGAAAAATTCCTTGAAGGTTTTTCCAAAATGGGGTCACTTTTTCTGGGTTTCCACTGTTTTGGTCCCTCCAGTGCATTGCAAATGCGACATGGCACTGAAAACCATTCCAGCAAAATCAGAAATCCAAATGGCGCTCCTTCCCTTCAGAGCCCTGCTGTGGGTCCAAACAGCAGTTTATTACCACATATGGGGTATTGTCGTAATCGGGAGACATTGCTTTACAAATGTTGGGGTGCATTTTCTTCGTTATTCCTTGTAAAAAAATACATTTTAATTTTTACAGACTAATTCCAATATATTTAGCGAAAAACCTGTGTGGTCAAAATGCTAACTATACCCCTAGATAAATACCTTAAGGGGTCTAGTTTTCGAAATGGGGTCGTTTATGGGGAGTTTCTATCGTTCTGGCAGCTCAAAGCTTCTCCAAATGTACAGTGGGGCCTAAAACATTTTCAAGAAAAATATGAGTCCTGAAAACCTCCGGGTGCTCCCTTCCTTTGGGGCCCTGACGTGTGTCCAAACAACACATTAGGGCCACAACGTGGGTATTTTTGAAAACAGGAGAAAGAGGGTGATACATTTTGGGGTGTGTTTCTTCATTTTCATGTTCGCTTTACAAAGAAATCGGTCTACAAACTAATACTTTTATGAAAAAAGTGAAATTATTTTTTTTTTCACCTGTTATGCATTCAATTTAGCAAAAAACTGTGGGGTAAAAATACTTACTATACACCTAAATAATTACGTTATGGGGTCTAGTTTTCTAAATGGGGTAGTTTATGGGGAGTTTCTATCGTTCTGGCAGCTCAAAGCCTCTCCAAATGTACAGTGGGGCCTAAAACATTTTCAAGCAAAATATGAGTCCTGAAAGCCTCCGGTTGTTCCCTTCCTTTTGGGCCCTGCCGTGTGTCCAGGCAGTGCATTAGGGCCACAATGTGGGTATTTTTGAAAACCTGGAGAAACAGGGTGATAGATTATGTGATGTGTTTCTTCATTCTCATGGTCGCTTTACAAAGAAATCGGTCTTCAAACTGATAATTTTATGAAAAAAAGTGAACATTTTTTTTTCCACCTGCTATGTATTACATTTAGCAAAAACCTGTGGCGTCAAAATACTTACTATACACCTAGATAAATACCTTAAGGGGTCTAGTTTTCTAAGTGGGGTAATTTGTGGGGGTTTCCATCACTCTGAGACCTATGAGCCTCTGAAAACCAGGCTTGGTGCAGGAAAACAAAATGTACTTAAAAATTGAATAATAATTTTATAAATTTTGAAGTCCCCTAAATTGCTGAAAATTTATTTTATTTTTTCAAAAGTGCTGCCAAAATAGAGTAAAGAGATGAAAATATATATTTAATTAAAAAAATTGTACAGTATGTGTGTACATATGTGACATATTGCAGTTAAAAATAGGGAAAAATGGTAATTTTTACAAAATTTCTTCAATTTTTCTATTTTTTAATTAATTTCTGCAAATTGTCTACTTTTACCACTAAAATAAAGTACAACATGTGACGGAAAAACAATGTCAGAATTACTTGGATATTCAAAACTTTCACAGAGTTATTCTCTGATAAAGTCAGACATACCAGATTTGACAAATCTGGCTTGGTCATTAAGGTACAAACAGGCCCGGTCATTAAAGAGGCTCTGTCACCAGATTTTGCAACCCCTATCTGCTATTGCAGCAGATAGGCGCTGCAATGTAGATTACAGTAACGTTTTTATTTTTAAAAAACGAGCATTTTTGGCCAAGTTATGACCATTTTTGTAGTTATGCAAATGAGGCTTGCAAAAGTCCAAGTGGGTGTGTTTAAAAGTAAAAGTCCAAGTGGGCGTGTATTATGTGCGTACATCGGGGTGTTTTTAATACTTTTACTAGCTGGGCGTTCTGATGAGAAGTATCATCCACTTCTCTTCAGAACGCCCAGCTTCTGGCAGTGCAGACACAGCCGTGTTCTCGAGAGATCACGCTGTGTCGTCACTCACAGGTCCTGCATCGTGTCAGACGAGCGAGGACACATCGGCACCAGAGGCTTCAGTTTATTCTGCAGCAGCATCGGCGTTAGCAGGTAAGTCGATGTAGCTACTTACCTGCAAACGCTGATGCTGCTGCAGAATCAACTGTAGCCTCTGGTGCCGGTGTCCTCGCTCGTCTGACACGATGCAGGACCTGTGAGTGACGTCACAGCGTGATCTCTCGAGAACACGGCTGTGTCTGCACTGCCAGAAGCTGGGCGTTCTGAAGAGAAGTGGATGATACTTCTCATCAGAGCGCCCAGCTAGTAAAAGTATTAAAAACGCCCCGATGTACGCACATAATACACGCCCACTTGGACTTTTACTTTTAAACACACCCACTTGGACTTTTGCAAGCCTCATTTGCATAACTACAAAAATGGTCATAACTTGGCCAAAAATGCTCATTTTTTAAAAATAAAAACGTTACTGTAATCTACATTGCAGCGCCTATCTGCTGCAATAGCAGATAGGGGTTGCAAAATCTGGTGACAGAGCCTCTTTAAGGGGTTAAACCTCAAGATGAACGCAGTAAAAAAAAAATAATGCAAAAAACAATAGCAAAATTGCTATTTTTCTCCATCCCCCCCAAAAAATAATAATAAAAGATTAAGCAATAAGTCCCATGTACTCCACAATGGTAGCAATGAAGTCCCGCAAAAAACAAGCCCCCATATAGAGTATAACATTGATGGAAAAATAAAAAAGTTATGGCTCTTGGAAAGCAGCGATGCAAAATAAAATTATTTTTGTTCAAAAGTGTTTTTATTCCGCAAAAGTAGTAAAATTAAAAAAAACTATACATATTTGGTACCGCTGTAATCGTACCGACCCATAGAATAAAAGTAACATGATATTTACGCTGCATGGTAAATGGTGTAAATGTAAAATACAAAGAACAATGGCTAAATTGCTGCTTTTTATATCACCCCCCCCAAAAAAAGTTAATAAAAGTTAATAAAAAAATTCTATGTACCCTAAAATGGTGCTATAGAAAGATACAACTCATCCCACAAAAAAACAGTCCTCATACAGCCATGTCTACATGAAAATAAAAAAGTTAGAGCTCTTTGAATGTGACGATGGAAAAACTAAAAAATTGCTTGGTCATTAGGGCCCAGAATGCACGCAGGTGGAAGGAGTTAAAGGGAACCTGTCACCAGCATTTCACCTATTAAACAGCAATACCAGGTGGTAGTGGGTGAAAAATTATTTCTATATAACCTATAATTATCCTCTTAGTCGGCTCTGTGCCTTTAGTATTCAGTTTTTGAGTGTTCCCACACCGTATGCTAATGAGCATAAAAGAGTCATATCTTCATTTGAAAAGAGTCACATCTTCGTTTGAAAAGAGTCATATCTTCATTCCTCAAGTCTTTCCGAGTTTACCCCGCCTCCTAACTTTTGATTGACAGCTCCTCGCCTACCCCGGCAGACAAAATCCCGCGCTTGTGCATTGATGTCCTCTTCTGGTGTGAGCGTACAGTGGGACACCGAATTATTACGCTAAAAAGCGCAAAATGTTTGCAGACCGTTATTTACAGTCGGAGGAGGAGTTTAGGAGAGGGGATAACGTTAATTAACTTTTGATAGCAGCGGCCAGTGAAGAATAAGTAAAGTTCAATAGTTGAAATGCTGGTGACAGGTTCCCTTTAAGGGGTTAAACTTTTGTGAAGGCAAGGTGAGCGAGTGCAAATGAAATCTGGGAGAGCTTTATTGGTTTGAGTAACAATAGTCAGGACTGGGACTGAAAAGCAGTTTTGGCATTTGAAAGCACACAGGCCCACTTGCCACATTATCCACCAAAACTCCATCTTCCACCACCCAGAATGGCAGGCTTAGGAGTGGGAGAGCCTATCACAGCCTGGCCAGACGGAGCTAGCTCCCGCCCTCTGTCTATTTATACCTGCCTTTCCTGTTCCTCCTTTGCTTGTGATTCTTCTCTGTTGGTTTCCTGGCCCTCCTGCAGCTTCTTGAACTACTGATCCTCTGCTTGTGATTGACCTTGGCTTTACCGACCACTCTTCTGCTCTGCGTTTTTGTACCTCGCTCATCTCCTGGTTTGACTCGGCTCGTTTACTTCGCTTGTTGCTCACGGTGTCCCCGTGGGCAACTTCCCCATTTCCCTGGCTTCTTTGTACCCTTGTCTGTTTGTCTGTCGTGCACCTATTGAGTGTAGGGACCGTCGCCCAGTTGTACCCCGTCGCCTAGGGCGGGTCATTGCAAGTAGGCAGGGACTGAGTGGCGGGTAGATTAGGGCTCACTTGTCTGTTTCCCTACCCCGACATTACATAATCAAAAGCCCATATACCTAGTCTACCCTGTCCCTGACACTACTATGGACCCCCTTGAGACCCTGGCTCAGCAAATGCAGGGCCTCTCCCTACAGGTCCAGGCCCTGGCTCAGAGGGACAACCAGCCTGATGCTACCCTTGTAGTGCCCCTCACCTCACCTCTTGAACCCCACCTCAAGTTGCCTGACCGGTTCTCAGGGGACCGGAAGACTTTTTTCTCCTTTCGGGAGAGTTGTAGGCTCTATTTTCGCTTAAAGCCCCACTCCTCTGGTTCTGAGAGCCAGCGGGTGGGTATAATTATGTCCCGGCTCCAGGACGGGCCCCAAGAATGGGCCTTCTCCCTGGCTCCTGACGCCCCTGAACTTTCCTCCGTTGATATTTTCTTTTCTGCTCTCGGGCTCATTTATGACGAGACTGACAAGACTGCCTTTGCCGAGAGTAAGCTGGTGACCTTACGTCAGGGTAAGAGACCCGTTGAGGAGTACTGTTCTGACTTTAGGAAGTGGTGCGTAGCTTCTCGGTGGAATGACCCTGCCTTAAGGTGCCAGTTTAGATTGGGTCTGTCGAACGCCCTGAAAGACCTGCTAGTTAGCTATCCCTCTTCTGACTCCCTAGATCAGGTTATGGCTTTAGCGGTACGACTTGACCGACGTCTCAGGGAACGACGACTTGAACGTGTTTGTGTTTTCTCCTCTGACTCCCCCATGATGCCTCCCGAGGTTCCGTTGCTTCGTTCTTCCACGGAAGACTCTGAGGTAGCTATGCAACTCGGGGCCTCCGTGTCCTCCCCAACAACGTAGAGAGTTTCGCAGGAAGAATGGTCTCTGCTTTTACTGTGGGGATGACAAGCATCAAGTGAACAACTGTACTAGGCGTAAGAATAAGCAGCCGGAAGAACTTCCGCGCCTAAGTGACCATCGGGGAGGTCACTTGGGCGCACAGGTATTTCCCGTAAATATGAAACGTAATAAAATCTTGCTTCCCTTTCAGGTGTCTTTTGGTGGTAGGTCTGCTACCGGCAGTGCCTTCGTGGATTCAGGGTCTTCTGCTAATATTATGTCTGTGGAATTTGCTATGTCTCTAGCTATGCCATTGATTGATATGCCTAAACCTGTCCCGGTAGTGGGTATCGACTCCACTCCTCTTGCTAATGGTTATTTTACACAGCATACCCCTGTTTTTGAACTCCTTGTTGGCTCCATGCATTTGGAGTAGTGCTCTGTACTGGTGATGCAGGGATTATCGTCTGATTTGGTTTTAGGCCTTCCCTGGTTGCAGTTGCATAATCCCACGTTTGACTGGAATACTGGAAATCTTACCAAATGGGGTAATGAATGCATGACGTCATGTTTTTCTGTTAATTCTATTTCTCTCCCTGAGGAGGTGAACACTCTACCTGAGTTTGTTCAGGACTTCGCTGATGTTTTCTCTAAAGAGGCCTCCGAAATGTTACCACCTCATAGAGAATACGATTGCGCAATTGATTTGGTACCAGGAGCTAAGCTCCCTAAGGGTAGGATATTTAATCTCTCTTGTCCCGAACGTGAAGCCATGAGAGAGTATATCCAGGAATGCCTGGCCAAGGGTTACATTCGCCCCTCTACTTCTCCGGTAGGTGCTGGCTTCTTCTTCGTAGGGAAGAAGGATGGTGGTCTTAGGCCATGCATTGACTACTGAAACTTGAATAAGGTCACTGTAAGGAACCATTATCCCCTTCCTTTGATTCCTCATCTCTTCAATCAGGTTCAGGGGGCCCAATGGTTCTCTAAGTTTGATCTACGGGGGGCTTATAACCTTATCCGCATCAAAGAGGGGGATGAGTGGAAGACTGCGTTTAACACGCCCGAAGGTCATTTCGAATACCTCGTCATGCCCTTTGGGTTGTGTAATGCTCCCGCGGTCTTCCAGAATTTCATAAATGAGGTTTTAAGAGACTACTTGGGGGTATTTCTTGTAGTGTACCTTGTCTTTTCCAAGGACTGGTCCTCCCACATTGAGCATGTCAGGAAGGTGCTCCAGGCCCTTCGGGAAAACAAACTGTTTGCTAAAACCGAAAAATGTGTGTTTGGGGTGCAGGAGATACCGTTTTTGGGTCAAATCCTCACTCCTCATGAATTCCGCATGGACCCCGCCAAGGTCCAGGCTGTGGCGGAATGGGTCCAACCTGCCTCCCAGAGGGTGTTGCAGTGCTTCCTGGGGTTCGCTAATTATTACAGGAGATTTATTGCTAACTTCTCGGTCATCGCTAAGCCTCTTACGGATCTCACTCGCAAAGGTGCTGTTCTCCTCCACTGGCCGCCTGAGGCTGTCCAGGCTTTTGAGGTCCTTAAGAAGTGCTTTATCTCGGCCCCAGTGCTGGTTCAGCCCAACCAAATGGAGCCATTTATCGTGGAGGTTGACGCGTCCGAGGTGGGAGTGGGGGCTGTCTTGTCCCAGGGTACCAGGTCCCTCACCCATCTCCGCCCCTGTGCCTAATTCTCCAGGAAGTTTTCGCCCACTGAGAGTAACTATGATATTGGCAACCGCGAACTCTTAGCCATTAAATGGGCATTTGAAGAGTGGCGCCACTTCCTGGAGGGGGCTAGGCACCAGGTAACGGTCCTTACCGACCACAAGAATCTGGTTTTCCTAGAATCTGCCCGGAGGCTAAACCCGAGACAAGCTCGATGGGCGTTATTTTTTACCAGATTCAACTTTTTGGTCACCTATAGGGCTGGGTCTAAAAATATTAAGGCTGATGCACTGTCGCGTAGCTTCATGGCCAGCCCTCCTTCGGAGGAAGATCCTGCTTGTGTTTTGCCTCCAGGTATAATCATTTCCTCTATTGATTCTGATTTAGTCTCTGAAATTGCGGCTGATCAAGGTTCAGCTCCCGGGAACCTTCCTGAGAACAAGCTGTTTGTTCCCCTGCAATTCCGGCTAAGGGTACTTAGGGAAAATCATGACTCTGCACTATCTGGCCATCCAGACATCCTAGGTACCAAGCACCTCATTTCCAGAAACTATTGGTGGCCTGGGTTGCTCAAAGACGTTAAGGCCTACGTCGCCGATTGTGAAGTTTGTGCTATGTCCAAGACTCCCAGGTCCCGACCAGCGGGCTTACAATGTTCTTTGCCGGTTCCCCAGAGACCTTGTACCCATATCTCCATGGATTTCATCACTGATTTGCCTCCATCTCAAGGCAAGTCGGTGGTGTGGGTTGTAGTAGACCGCTTCAGTAAGATGTGCCACTTTGTGCCCCTCAAGAAACTACCCAATGCTAAGACGTTAGCTACCTTGTTTGTCAAACACATCCTGCGTCTCCATGGGGTCCCAGTCAACATTGTTTCTGACAGAGGGGTACAATTTGTTTCATTGTTTTGGAGAGCCTTCTGTAAAAAGTTGGAGATTGATCTGTCCTTCTCCTCTGCCTTCCATCCTGAAACTAATGGCCAAACTGAGAGGACTAATCAGTCTCTAGAACAATATTTAAGGTGTTTTATCTCTGACTGTCAATATGATTGGGTCTCATTCATTCCCCTCGCCGAATTTTCCCTTAATAACCGGGTCAGTAACTTGTCAGGGGTCTCCCCCTTTTTCTGAAATTTTGGGTTTAATCCACGGTTCTCCTCCGTTTCACCTGGTAGTTCCAACAATCCCGAGGTAGATGTCGTTCATCGGGAACTGTGCACAGTCTGGGCCCCGGTTCAGAAGAACCTAGAGGCGTCCCAGAGCATACAAAAGACTCAGGCAGATAGAAGACGTTCTGCTAACCCCTTGTTTGTGGTCGGGGATCTGGTGTGGCTATCGTCAAAAAATTTGCGCCTTAAAATCCCGTCCAAGAAGTTTGCTCCCCGGTTTATAGGGCCATACAAGGTCATTGAAGTCCTTAACCCTGTCTCCTTCCGACTGGAGTTGCCCCCGTCTTTTCAAGTACACGACGTGTTTCATGCCTCCCTCTTTAAATGCTGCTCTCCGTCCTTGGCTCCCTCGAGGAAACCTCCGGTCCCTGTTCTCACCCCTGAGGGGGTAGAATTCGAGTTGGCCAAGATTGTGGACAGCAGGATGGTCCAAGGCTCCCTCCAGTACCTGATCCATTGGAGGGGATACGGGCCTAAGGAGAGGACTTGGGTACCTGCCCTGGATGTTCACGCTGGGGTATTGCTCAGGAGGTTCCACCTTCGTTTCCCCAATAAACCAGGTCCACCTAGAAAGGGTCCGGTTGCCCCTCATAAAAGGGGGGGTACTCTAAAGGATCTGCCAGACACAACTTCTGTGTCGACGCCCATAGGTAATTCGTCTGCACCTGCTTCTATGTCTGTGAGACTGACTTTATATTCCACCACCCAGGATGGCAGGCTTAGGAGTATCACAGCCTGGCCAGACGGAGCTAGCTCCCGCCCTCTGTCTATTTATACCTGCCTTTCCTGTTCCTCCTTTGCTTGTGATTATTCTCTGTTGGTTTCCTGGCCCTGCTGCAGCTTCTTGAACTACTGATCCTCTGCTTGTGATTGACCTTGGCTTTACTGACCACTCTTCTGCTCTGCGTTTTTGTACCTCGCT
The DNA here is from genome assembly GCF_050947455.1 of Rhinoderma darwinii. Classification (NCBI taxonomy): domain Eukaryota; kingdom Metazoa; phylum Chordata; class Amphibia; order Anura; family Rhinodermatidae; genus Rhinoderma; species Rhinoderma darwinii. The sequence continues at coordinate 260,013,976 of NC_134691.1, read as the reverse complement.
CATCTCCTGGTTTGACTCGGCTCGTTTACTTCGCTTGTTGCTCACGGTGTCCCCGTGGGCAACTTCCCCATTTCCCTGGCTTCTTTGTACCCTTGTCTTTTTGTCTGTCGTGCACCTATAGAGTGTAGGGACCGTCGCCCAGTTGTACCCCGTCGCCTAGGGCGGGTCGTTGCAAGTAGGCAGGGACTGAGTGGCGGGTAGATTAGGGCTCACTTGTCTGTTTCCCTACCCCAACATTACAAAACTACAGCTGATCCAATCAATCAATGAAAAATGTAGAGTTCGTGGTCTTAGAATTTGGCGACCCAAAACGATTTTTGTAACAAAATGTTTATATTTCATAAAAGTAGTAAAGCATAAAAATAACTATATAGATTCAGTATCGCTGCAATCGGCACAGAATAAAGTCATTTTTACCTCAGAGTGAACGCCGTAAAAACAAAATCCCAAAAACAATGTTGAAATTGCCAGGTTTTTTTTCATCCCACCACACAAAATAATTTTCAACGTTTTCCAGTACATTAAATGGTGCCATTAAAAGCTACAACTCTTTCCTAAAAAAAAAAAAAAGCTCCAATATGGATATGTCAATGGCAAAATAAAAAAAGTTATGGCTCTTAAAAGGTGAAGAGGGAAAAATTAAAATTAAAAATGGCTTGGTTATTAAAGGGTTAAAGGGTGTTCCCATCTTAGACATTTATGGCATATTAACTGAATATGTCATACATGTATGAAAGATGCGGGTTCCACCTCTGGGACCAACACAAATCTCTCGAATGGTACACATGACACAAATGCACCACTCAAAAATAGGACACATGATGATCATGCACCACTCCCGCAACATAGGACACATGACCTTCATGCACTAGCGACATTCATGCATCAGCCACACACTGGATACAAGCCACACACACATAGGACACATTCAACAGATGCGCCGCACAAAGATATCCCACATGACGCACAAGTGCCATTCACACGCCACCTGCTTACAGGACACATACTACACACTAACTACTTGCACTACACATCAATCAATCAATCAATCAATCAATCAATCAATCAATCAATCAATCAATCAATCAATCAATCAAATCACTCACACCTACCAGGTCTCATTTTACAATTTGCTGAACCCTGTAGAATCCCTACATGCTACAACACAGCCCTGCCCACAAATCGAGTATGTCCCGCCAACTTAGCTATTAAGCCCCCTTGAATATCTCAGATTTCTAAAAAATCAAAACTCTGGTCCCTTGCCCACTTAATTTTTGCTCCCTCCCACCCCTTGAGGCCCCTGTGCAGCCGCCCCTGATGCAGAAAGAGAGGTCAGGGGGAGGAGAATGCAGGGACTGACCCTGCAACATGCAGACAGGTTAGAGGGGAGGGGCTTACTGCAGACACCGGACCATGTGGTATTTGCCAGAATTGCAAGATGGGTAGTCCAGCCCTAACAACAGTGTAGGTAAAAAAAAAAATGTGTATTATTTTGTAGATTCCATAAAATCCTTTTTACTTTTTGTAAAATAGTGCCAGGGTTAAGGATGCAACTTGCAAATAGTAATATGTGGCTGTACCCTCGCACAGAACTGATCTCACAGGGGGTTCTCACTAATAGACTGGCATCATCTTGAATTATTACATGGCAGGTTGTAGTTGTTGAAATGTTCCTGACATTGAGTATAATCTTCCAATTCTATGCGTGTGACAACTTGCAGACCTGTGTCAAAAACAGTTAAAGCTTGCTGAGAGAGAGCATCTCTACCCGGGCTTAATCCACCACTAATGTGATATAATTAAGCAACCAGATGCTTCCTGCTTATTAAAAGTGATTTTTCCTAAAATATTCAGAAGTCTGTCTAGACTCCTACCAACTTCTCCAAGGTAGATCATTATATTAATTTCAATGCATCATTTATATGTTGGTTTCTGCTGTAGAATACATCATTATTTACCATGGTGGGAAGTTGTCACTCTCGCTGCCAGTTCATAGACAGGAGAAGAAATCTCTTTCCATACTGATTTTTGTGGTTAAAGTTCTATAAAAAAACAGTTACATCCTTTTTTTTTAAAGTTCTTTAAAAGTTATGTAAACCTTTGAAAGTGATTTATTATTTTTTTTTAATAAAAATGTCAGTCAGTGTGTTTGGTGCAACTTTCAAATTATTTTTTATTAAAAACTCTTTTTACTTTTTGGATACAGCTTCTCTGTATTCTCTACACAGAGCAGCTGTATCGTTCGCTGAATCCTGTAGCCGTCAGATCAGCGGGACTGGCGGGTTCAGTAAAAGTGGATCTGACATGCAGGATCCACCTGTTATCCATCACATCTACGTTCATAACTTAGATGTCATCAATTTCTGGTGGATCATGCGTGTCAGAGAGGACCCGCTGTCACTGAACCAGTCAGGTCCACGGGACTGACGAAATCAGGTCAGCTGCTCTGTATACAAAAAGTAAAAATTATTTTTTAATAAAAACTAATTTGAAAGTTGCACCAAACACACTGACATTTTTATACATATAAAAAAAAATCCCTTTCAAAGGTTTACCTAGCCTTTAAGTAGTAATAACACAAAGAACAGAGTATGATTATCTGCATAAAATCTGAAGCACAAATTCCCTTTAATATTTGCAGCCCTTTAATAAATATACGACCTGGGGCGCATTCATACCACCACATTACCCTACTCTGTGACCTGGCACTTACAGTATACTCTAAGACAGGTATCCCCAACCTTTTCTAGCTTGTGAGCCACTTTCAAATATGAGAGGTGGTGTTGGGCCAATGAGTATTAAAAGGGAATGACTGAGTTACATGGCTCCTACCTTAGTAATAACTGCAAGTTATATGGTTTTGACCCTAGTGCCAAATTTCAGCCATACTTACATACCTGGTGTAAATAAAGAACATTAGATTTGCGACCTGCCACAAGCTGGGTAGCCGCATGCAGGGAGCCTGAGAGCCACATGTGGCTCCTAAACAAATGGTTGCGGAAAATTGCTCTAGGCCTTTTATGAGGGAAAAGCACCCCTTGGGCGAACTTCCCCTACAGTTGTTTAATATTGAATTAACATAAACAGGGAAATGAGGACGTAGACAACCCCATCTATATGGGTCCAATACCAGCTGTACGAGTTTCTACTTAAACCCCTTATTTCTTTATTTTTTTGTTGTTAAAAAAAGACATTATGCCTACAACAGAGCCTGTCATTGATAAACCATACTTTCTGTTCTGTCATGCTATACACTAAACCAGTGCATCTCAAATTCTCAAGGCGCCCCGAGTTGTTAGTAAGGCACAGCTTGGGGTGGTAGTTTTCACAGCACTGATTATATACTGCACACGACTTTCGATGGTTGCACCAATCTCTGGTTGGGAAACATAACTGACTCATTTTGTGCTTATTTTAATGTTATAGTGGGTTCAGGAGACAATTTTTAAGATAATGTCATTTTTAAATATTTTGGCATAGGCATAGACTACGACCAATGATGAGGCCCTGGCATTATAATGTCTGGTGAGGCCGAAGGTTGAGATGTCCTACACTAAACAATGCTGGGTGAGCTAATGTAAAAATAATTATGCTGGAGTATGCTGACCTTGGACATTTATTACATAGCTAAAGAGTTCTTCATGACTGTTTAATAGTTGTTTCCCATCCAATCAAAATGTCTCAGAAAAGGATGAGAACCAGTTCAGGTTGTAAGCTATTTTTACAAATCTACCAATTTCAGCCAGTATTCCATAGATGTATGGTAGTCTCGCTTAGGGTGCATCATTTTGTATCTTATGATGAGAGAAGTAGAATGAGCTTGGGAAATTGGGATCTTGGGAGGATACATGTTTGATTGAAGTATCAAAGTTTGGCCAAATTTTATTATATGATAAAACGACATAAAAACAGCTCAACATCTAATGAAGCATGGTGAAGGAGGTCCCAAAAGCGGACAATAAAAGACTGAGGTACAATCCCAGTCTATAAAACGTAGGGAACAGAAATCTCTGAGTAGTGACAAAGAAGTAAATCTGTTTGAACTGGCGAGGATCAGTCTTGGAAAATGTAGGATGGAAATGCATAAATCCGTTATTTCTTATTAAAATTAATAATGCATTATTTCCAACTTCTTTAGGAATATTAGCTGTCACATGACTGTGTAAAACGGTCAACCGATACCTGGGTAAATAAAAGAATTAACAGACAGCAGACACACTTTCTGGGATAGCAAAAAATATGTCAAGCTGGTTTTAAACACTCATAATATGGGTGCATTTATGCGCTCATATTATGACCGTCGATCCTGGCCCGCCTGTCAGTCTGTGGACCCAAACTAACAGCATCATAGATCTCTATGATGCTTTTAGTTTGGGTCAGTAGACCGCGGTTGGGCTGGGATTTTATGGTCATAATATGTGAGAAAGGGGTCTCATGGAGATAATACCTGCTGGTTGCTATATTGTAGAAACCATACTGTAACACTAGGCTTTTGTAATGTAATGTTTCACATTTGACAGAAGCTCTCTTTTATACCACAGTTAAAGTAATAAAAATATTTTAACAACATTTAATAAAGTGGGGGTGGTTCCCATTTGTTTTTCTTTTAAATAAAGAATCACATCAGTTCACATACAGATGCCTGGGACAACAACAAATACGATAGAAATATTAGTATTTTTACAATTTTAAATGGTTGTGTTAGCTGTAAGGTGTATTATATACCTGGAATATGATGTTCCTTCCAACTCTGGTGATATTGACATTGTGTGGCTGTCCATTAGCCATATTCTTATGGTCAGTGATATCAACGATAAAAGGCTCTTTGGTGCCGCCCAAATTATATCGAATTTGTAGGATACCTAAATAAGGGAAAAGAAAACATTAGTGAGTAATCTCTGCCATTTATGGAATGTAGCCAAGTACCTGAGTAAATGCGGGATTATCCCACGAATAAAAATTTATTTACCCTGTTCGATCATTAAAATGTAACTTTTTGGGACAACCTCTTTTAAGAAATCACTTTTAAAGAATCATTTTAACTGTGTAGCAAGAACACTGGTCTGTTACTTTACGGTTGAAGAACTTGCTGCACATTGCACAAATTCAGCAAATTCCACGTCCAGCAGACAGGTAGAGATTTTTTTGGGCTCATTTATTAGTAGAATGTGTTTTAACTCTTTCTCTTCCATAGTGCACACCTTCGAGGGAATACTGGTGTTCCCTTTAAGATGTAAGCTTTGAAAATCAGTTAAAACAACAGTGTAATAAGTTTAACAAGCCCAATAACAGCTCTACCTGTTTGTAGGGCGTGGGATTTTTACCGCTATAATTTCCACAGTGGCTCTAGTAGAGGTTAATCGTATCCCTTTCTGCCGTATAAAGCTGTTTAGAGTACCCCATCTCTGCAATATTAGCAACTGAAATATAAGGGCTAAATCTTAAATCTTGGTATCATATTAAAGACATGACATATTACATATGTCCTTGCAGTGAAAGGGTTAAAATATAAATAATCAGATTCAATGGTTACCTGGTGGCTTCAAGAGCACCGCCATATAGTCCTGGGAATAAGAACTGACATACACAAGGATGCAAGGTGTCTTGGTAGTGCTGAAGCTAAAAAGCAGCTCTTCTTTTGCTAAAGAAATATCTGAGGCTGATGTCTGTTGGACATTGGATAGATCACTGACCACTGCTGAAGTAGATGCTGTATGGAAATGGTATTTCAGCCATGTACCTTCCTCAAAATATCCACCAACAGCTACAACAAAGAAAAAAAGCAGATATGAATAAAATAATTTCACACAAGCACCCACACTTCTACATGCATTAGCGATTGAAGGTGAAGAGAATTAGGGTGTGCATTTATTTTGTCTTTTTGTCTAGTCTGGTCTGGGGGTCTGAATTATTTTGAGTGGTCTGGGTTCTGATTGATCTTACGGGTCTGAATTAATTTTAATGGTCTTGTCTGGGATCTCATTAATCATAGCGGTTTGGTCTGGGGTCTGATTAATCTTAGTGGTCTGGTTTGGGGTCTGAATTAATCTTAGGCATCTAATCTGGGTTCTGGATTTATCTTCGGGGTCTGGTCTTGGGTCTGAATTATTTACAGGGGTCTGTTATGGGGGTCTGATTAATTTTAGGGGCTGGTGTGTGGTCTGAATAATTTTAGAAGTCTGGTATGTGGTTTGAAATAATTTTATCATTTTGGTCAAAGGTCTGATTAATTTTAGGTCTCTGGTCTGGGGTCTGGATTCATTTTAACGGTCTGGGCCTCATTAATTTTAGCGGTTTGAGGTCTCATTAATTTTATAGTTTGGTCTGGGATCTGAATTAATTCTAAGGGTCTAGTCTGGGGTCAGAATTAGTTTTAGTGCCCTGGGTTCAGAAATATTTTTAGATATCTAGTCTGGGATCTGAATTCATTTTTAGGGGTCTGTTTTGTGGTCTAAATGAGTTTAGGTGTCTAATATCAGGTCTGAATGAGTACGACTGAGTTCACACGGCACAGATACACTGTGCAAAAGCACGCAGCGTATCCACCCTGTGCACCGCAGGGAATTCCGGGTGAAAAAATGCACCAAACTGTGATGCAGTTTTTCCCCCGAAATGTTCACTGCGGAAAACTGCAGCACAGCTGGCATGCTAGCAGGCTGGCCTCCTGGGATGACATTTGATCCCAGGAGACCACTGCAGCATGTGATTGGCTGCAACGGCGGTCACATGGGCTGAAGCGCCATCCCAGCTGGCTGAATCTCTGACGTCATCCAGGCCGTCCTCCTGGGATGTTTTATCCCATGCGACCGCCGCTACAGCCTGTGATTAGCTGCAGCGGTCACATGGGATGAAACGTTATCCCAGGCGGCCGGCCTGGAGAAAGAAACACAGACTCCTGGGTAAGTATGAGTTTTATTTTTTTCCTGAGTTGCCTATTCTGCGGCGGAATCGATGCGATCCCGCCACAAAAAAACGCAACAACTGCTGTTTGTTGCAGGTTTTACCTCCACCCGCATCAAATACGCAAAACAATTCCGCACCGCAGGTCAATTTCTGAGTGACTTTTCCGCGTGTGGATGAGATTCGTTTTATCTCATCCACTTTTCGGCTACTGTATTTGCTGTGGATTTTCTGCAACTAATTCCGTTGCGGAAAATCTGCAGTATTTATGCAACGTGTGAACTGAACCTGCTGGTTGTGTACTCCCTGCTATACCTGTTACCAAATTATAAGGTTCTGTATGTATCTTTAATGTCATTCTCTGGTCTCTGAGGGAGGGGTTGTGCTCCACCACTTCCTAGAGCAGTGGTCTCAAACACGTGGGCCGCATGCGGCCCCTGAAGCTGTCATCTGCGGCCTGCTGAACGGAGTGGAATCCCCAGCCAGAGAGCTCTGGTCGGGGGTTTCGCTGATAGACGAGGTCTCTGACGTAACTGTCCATATATGGACAGTGAAGTCAGTGGCTTCTCCTGGACCGGAATGCCTGGCCAACGCATTCCCGAATCACTGGTTGGGGATTCCGCTGAGAGTTGAGGCCTCTGACGTTGCTATCCATATATGGACAGTGACGTCAGTGGCTCCTCTTGGACCAGAATGCACGGCCAGCATGTTGCCAATGCACTGGTCGACCTCTGATAGACGAGGTCTCTGACGTAACTTTCGATATATGAACAGTGAGGTCAGTGGCTCCTCCTGGACCGGAATGCATAGCCAGCGTGTTGCTGACGCACTGGTCGGGGATTCCGCTGATAGACGAGTTTTATGACCTAACTGTCCATATATGGAGAGTGACGTCAGGGGCTTCTCCAGGAGAGGAATCCCCGGCCAAAGTGCCGGCAATGCTTTGGCTGCAGATTTCACTCCTAGAGGGAGCCCCAATGGAGCTCTCTATAGGGGGATATGTGTGGCACTATCTACAAAGAGATGTGTGTGGCACTATCTACAAAGGGGTGTGTGTGGCACTTTCTACATAGGGTACTATGGCATTATCTACAGAGGGCATTGGCGAATTATCTACAGAGGGCACTGTGGCATTATCTATGGGGGTGTGTGGCATTACCTACAGAGGGCACTGCGGCATTATCTACGGGGGGTAGGGGGTGGCAGTATCTACAGAGTGCACTGTGGCACTATCTAAAGAGGGGCTGCCCAATCTTGACATTCTTGTGTCTGCCAAACGCTGCCAACTGAGCAGCCAGACTGCATTTAGGGTATGTTCACACGCTGAGCCAAAAACGTCTGAAAATACGGAGCTGTTTTCAAGGGAAAACAGCACCTGATTTTCAGACGTTTTTTGAGCAACTCACGTTTTTCGCGGCGTTTTTCGCGCCGTTTTCGCGCCGTTTTTGGAGCTGTTTTCAATAGAGTCTATGAGAAAACGGCTCCAAAAACGTCCCAAGAAGTGTCCTGCACTTCTTTTGACGAGGCTGTAATTTTACGCGTCGTCTTTTGACATCTGTCAAACGACGACGCGTAAATGACAGGTCGTCGGCACAGTACGTCGGCAAACCCATTCAAATGAATGGGCAGATGTTTGCCGACGTATTGTAGCCCTATTTTCAGGCGTAAAACGAGGCATAATACGCCTCGTTTACGCCTGAAAATAGGTCGTGTGAACCCAGCCTTAGCGATACTGAAACTGGTTTGTTAAAATAAGCACGTGGAGTAAACTCGCAAATTTCCAGGAAGTTTAAACCTAGCGGTATTATTATGGTAATGTAGTATTGTTATAGTAGTTCAAATAACTAATTGATTAACAATAATTTTGTATTTGATCAAATTTGAAAGTAATGCGCCCCTGTCCTAGAGACAGTGAATCATACATTTCAGCTGCCATAAAGCACACACACCCTGCTGCACTGTCTATACAGATAATACGGGAAAGAAGTGTTTATCTCCAATAGGAACATTTTTAAAAATTAAAACTAAATAGCTACATTTATAAAACAGAATAAACATGTTATTTCTCTTCTACATACTTATTAATTATTGACACTAAGATTAAATACATTAGACATTCCCTATATTAATCGAGTACATATTTTCACGTTTCATCACTTCCTGCAACAACTTATTAATCAGCACATAAAATGGAATGTTATTTCCTGGATCTTTTTTTTTATTTTTATAATTTGACCATATTGACAGTCATATTGAACAGATAGATTTGATAACAAAATCAAAGAAAAAAAAAGTTTGGTTTTATAAGCAACAGAAAATTGTTATCAAAAACTTCTCAAAATGGTCCTGCATATTTCGGGAAACACCTGGGACTGAGAGGCGGAAGACTAATTGATACAAATATTTTATATTTTTTTCCTTATTTCCATATACATATTCTGGATTCAGTACATTTTTTGGATTCTAGTTGTCAAAGTATTCACTTTTTTGGGGATAAGATATAATTCTTGTATAATTGTGGTCAGGTTTTTTTGTCTTTTAAGAAAGATTAATTAATGATATTGACAATTATTAGCTTAGTTTATGTCTTAACATGGTTAAATCTCAATAAAAAGGATTAAAAAAACGTAATCTAACGTAACGTAAAAGTAATACAGATTAATATTATATATAAATATATATATTCACACACACATATATATATATATATATATATATATATATATAAATATATATATAT